>NC_136430.1:59385000-61785000 GCF_052849685.1 Lactuca virosa | reverse complement strand
CCAAAGGGCCTTTGGTCTAGCGGTAAGTAGTGACACTATCAAATGGAAGGTCATGAGTTCAAGTCTAATTGTTTAGTTAGTCGTTTTTTTAAACACATCATGTTTTAATACGAAGTATTTTAAATAAATATTATCACTAGACATTAATATATAAACATTTTATAAATTAAAAACTACTATAAGTGTAACACCGTAAATTTTCAAACAAAATTTTTATTTAAAAACCCAAAAATCTCATTTCAAAATCACAATTTCCACAAACATCAAGTTATCAAAACACATGTCTAAAAAAACTGTTTACAACACAAATCCAGGATCCTCAAAATAACATATCTCCGACGCAGGTGTGTGTACAATCGAGTCGGCGCTTTCCTGTGATCCTGAGAAGTACCTGAAACACATAACACGGTAAGCACGAAGCTTAGTGAGTTCCCCAAAATACCACACACAACTCATTAGCCACTCTAGGCTATAACTCAATAAGACCCTCCGGTCAATGTGTCTCAGTAGGACCCTCTGGTCTCAACTCAATAAACTCATAATAACAATACTCAGCATAAATCACACGACATGATGCAAAATATTAAGATACACAGTTAAGCACAATAAACATCTCAATCACACGAAGGTACCTGTAACAACGTAATTTTTCAAAACAATTTTTCATTTAAAAACATACATTCATTCACACGATAATCATAAAAACATAATGTATCCACTGTAACATAACAAAACATGTCCCAAGATCTCGATATCATAAACTCCATAAGTGTGTACGGATCATGTCGGCGCCTTCCCGCGATCCTCGCTAGTACCTGAAACACATCACACAACAACTATAAGCATAAACGCTTAGTGAGTTCCCCAAAATACCACATAGCCCACATACGCCTTTCCAGGCCACAACTCTGTAGGATCTTCCGATCCATGTGTCTCAGGGGACTTCCGTCCCAAATTCCGGTAGACCTTCCGGTCCGTACCCTCTTGACCTTCCGGCCCATATCATCTCGACCTTCCGGCCCTTACCATACGTAAGATACATAGCACATACATACATATCATCTTGACCTTCCGGTCCTTATCATTCATAGCATACATAACACATACATATCACATAACCGCATATAGCACATACATCATAGCATACAAGACCTTCCGATCACACATAGGTACCCTTCCAGGTACAGTATAGTGAGAAGAATCACCTCAATGAAGTCGGATAACCTCTCGTGCTCAACGTCCCGACTTAGCCTCCTCCTATTATTCAAATAACATTCCCGATCAATACTCTCTCATGATCTCATCTCTGCAGACTGGGTAGAAGGCCATTCTACCCTTCCCTGAACTCTCCTGAATCAGCCTTGACCATAACCCTAAGGTCAACGAAAGTCAACGGTTAACTTTGACCCGACTCGCCGAGTGCACTAGGGTGACTCAGCGAGTACACGCCTGCCCTCTACGCCCCTGGTCCTCCTTTGACTCGCTGAGTCAACCTTATACTCCACGGGTCGTCACAGGTCGCGAGTCGCGGGGCAACCCGACTCGACTCGTCGAGTCTGCTCATGGACTCGGCGAGTTCATTCCATGCTCACACTCAAATGACCTTTTGAGGTAAGATCTGTTCCTCTAATCCATAGATCTAACCTTCCCAAGCTCAATAAACACCTAAAGGTTCGAACTTGATACTCATGCAACGCCCAAATGACTATACTTGATGATTTAGCCCCAAATACAACATCCTAAGTCCATTTCTTTCATATCTCATCATAAAGCAAGATGGATAAGGTTCTCTGGACCACTATGGGTCCAGATCTGAAGCCTAAACATGATAAGGGACCATATCTCCAACAAATCATCCCAATAAAGGGTGTAGAAAACCCTAAATCCATAGATTCTTTAACAAAACAGAAAGAGGATCGATATGCTACCTCAAAGATGATGCCCTTTGCTTGAAAACCACAGATGTGCAACCTCCTTGGCCTCCTCTAAGCTGGAATCAACTTCTTCTAGCAAAACCAACCCACAAAGGTCCAATAATGGCTTCTTCTCTCTCTCAAACGCTCAAGCACTATTAGGGTTTCTCTCAAGGGTCTGGTAGCCGCAAATAGTGGCTATAAGGGTCCTTAAATAGGTTCCAAACCCGAGGAATTAGGGTTTCATTAAACAGCGTGGACTCGCCGAGTCCACGAATGGACTCGCCGAGTCCTTCATTAAATCAGGCCAACACATCGCGATCCAACTCCGCGAGTCTGGGCGCCTACTCGCCGAGTCCCCCCTCTAAAACTCAATATAAATACTTAAAATAGGATACCTGGGAATCCGGATGTTACAATTCTCCCCCACTAGGATCATACTTCGCCCTCGAAGTCCTGCTCGACAAACAACTCCGGATGCTGCTCCCGCATCTCCATCTCTGGCTCCTAGGTCAGCTCGGACCCCTTCCGATGTTGCCACTGGACCTGCACCAGTGACACCTCCTTGTTCCACAGAACCCTGATCTTCCGATCCCGGATCGCGATTGGCCTCTCCGCATAATTCAGGCTCGCATCCACCTGAATATCCTCCAGTGGTACCATCGCCGACTCGTCGACTATACACTTCCTCAACTGGGACACGTGGAAGGTATCATGAATCTGGCTCAACTCCGCAGGTAGCTCTAACCGATATGCTACCTTGCCCACCCTCGTGGTCACCCTGAATGGACCGATGTACCGGGGCCCCAGCTTGCCCCTCTTCCTGAATCGGATCACTCCTTTCCAAGGAGATACTTTCAGGAGTACGAAGTCTCCCACCTGGAACTCCAGCTCGGATCGTTACCGATCCGTATAACTCTTCTGACGACTCTGAGCCTTCAGTAACCTCTGTCTAACCTGTTGTATCTGCTCTGTCATCTGAAGCACTATCTCAGTGCTACCCATCACGCGCTGCCCTACCTCTCCCCAACAAATGGGAGTCCGACACCTGCTCCCATACAACAATTCGAAGGGAGGCATGCCAATACTAGAATGGTGGTTGTTGTTGTAGGAGAACTTAGGCAACGGCAAGTATGTGTCCCAACTTCCCCCGAAGTCCAACACACATGCTCGAAGTATGTCCTCGAGCGTCTGAATCGTCCGCTCACTCTGCCCGTCCGTCTGTGGGTGGTAGGCGGTACTGAAATGCAATCTCGTACCCAACTCCTCGTGGAACTTCATCCAGAACCTGGAAGTGAAACGTACATCTCGATCAGACACAATCGAGATCGGTACTCCATGACGTGATACCACCTCTCTCACATACAACTCTGCCAACCTCTCAGCAGAAGAGCTCTCATTGATAGCAAGAAAATGCGCGCTCTTCGTCAGCCGGTCGACGATCACCCAAATTGCATCGACACCCCTTGCGGTCCTTGGCAATTTGGTGATGAAATCCATGGAAATCTGTTCCCACTTCCACTGGGGAACCTCAAGCGGCTGCAACTTGCCATGCGGACGCTGGTGCTCGGCCTTAACCCTGCGACAGGTCAAGCACCTCTCAACAAACCACGCGACATCCCTCTTCATACAGGGCCACCAATAATCTTTCTTCAGGTCCAAATACATCTTCTTGGCCCCGGGATGGATCGAGAACCTCGATCTATGCGCCTCCTCCATCAGAATGGTACGTGCCCCGCCTGCATGCGGCACCCAAATCCGACCCTGAAAGGTCATCAGCCCTCGACTATCGGTAACGAACTCGGGCACCTGCCCGATCACCCGCTCCCTCTTGCGGTTCTCCGGTATCACGGCCTCTGGCTGGGCCTCCTGAATGGTGTCCAACACAGGGGTCATCACTGACAACCTCATACAAGTGCCTCGAATCGGGGCACTCTCCGCCCTACGGCTCAGCGCATCGGCTACCACATTAGCTTTGCTCGGGTGGTACAGGATCTCACAATCATAATCCTTTACCACATCCAACCATCTTCTCTGATGCATGTTCAGATTGGGCTGATCCATCAAATACTTCAAGCTCTTGTGGTCCGTGTATATGGTACACCGAACCCCATACAAATAGTGACGCCAGATCTTAAAGGCGAACACCACGGCCCCCAAATCCAGATCGTGGGTGGGATACCTCGTCTCATGAGGCTTCAGCTGCCTCGATGCATACGCTATCACATGCCCTCTCTGCATAAGCACAGCACCCAACCCCGATATCGATGCGTCACAATACACCGCAAAATCCTCCATCCCTTCCGGGAGGGCTAACACAGGGGCTTCGCATAACTTCTGGCGAAGTGTCTCAAACGAGGTCTGCTGCTCCGGACCCAATGAAAAAGCAACACCCTTCCGGGTCAACCTAGTGAGAGGCACGGCAAATCTTGGAGAAATCTCGGATAAATCTCCGATAGCAGCCGGCCAATCCCAGAAAACTCCTGATCTCTGTGGGAGATCTCGGCACCTCCCAACTCATAACCGCCTCAATCTTGGCCGGATCGACCAAAATCCCATCCTGGTTGACGAGATGCCCCAAGAACTGGACCTCCCATAACCAAAACTCACACTTAGAGAATTTGGCATAAAGCCTCTCCATCCTCAATACCCCGAGAATCTCTCTCAGATGCTCCTCGTGCTGCTCTCTAGACCTCGAATACACCAGTATATCGTCGATGAACACGATCACCGAACGATCCAACATCGGTCTATACACCCTATTCATGAGATCTATGAACGTTGCTGGTGCATTGGTGAGCCCGAAAGGCATCACCACGAACTCGTAATGCCCATAACGAGTCCTGAACGCCGTCTTCTGGATATCCTCATCACGCACTCTCATCTGATGATATCCAGACCTCAGATCGATCTTGGAGAACCAAGATGCTCCCTGCAACTGATCGAAGAAATCGTCGATCCTCGGTAATGGATAACGGTTCTTGACCGTCAACTTGTTCAACTCCCGGTAATCAATACACATCCGGTGTGAACCATCCTTTTTCTTGACAAAAAGGATCGGCGCTCCCCATGGCGAGCTACTCGGTCGAATAAAACCCTTCCCCAGAAGCTCCTGAAGCTGCGAGGATAACTCCTGAATCTCTGGCGGCGCAAGGCGATAAGGCGCCTTGGCGATAGGCGCTGCCCCCGGAACCAAATCAATGCGGAACTCTACCTGCCTCTCGGGAGGCACACCCGGCAACTCCTCGGGAAAAACATCCGGGAATTCGTGCACTATCGGAACATCATCCACCGAACTCGGCCTCCCAGCGGCCTCTCGTGTGTCCATCACATAGGCTACAAACCCGCTGCAGCCCTGCTGTAAACTCTGTCTCGCTCTGGCAGCCGAACAGAACGCTGACCCACATCGGGTACCCTCGCCGTACACCGTAAGTACTCCCCCACTAGGGTCTCGTTGTTGGATAAGGTGTCTAAGTCCATAACTATTTCTGGTATGTACTTGACCCGACCCGGCATGGTCCATTTGGGTTGCATGGCATCATGCATTTGGATAGACTAAATGAGAGAAATAACACTTGTGGCTTATTAATATATTATAAGTTCTAATATATTAATAGTATTATTTAATTAGTATTGATCAAGAGTTAATCTAGGATTAATTAAGTGATCAAAAGATGACTAATTAAATATATGGGTTGATCATGTAAATCATCCATAACTTGTATAGTGGGCTAAAAGGCTCCATGGATAATCAAGTTGGGTTAAACCCATTGAATGCTCCATGGAGGCTCCATGGGAGTTACAAACCCATGGGTCATGGAAATGAAGAGTCATGCCACATTAGGGTTTACATGGTGTAACCCTAGATGTGACACACTATATAAGAAACATGTTCTCCACCAAAATCGGTGACACTAAGAAACAAGAGGGCTAGAGCCGATTTTGCAAGTGTAAGATTCTCTCAAAGTTTACTCCTTTGCATTTGCTGTTGTGTGAAGCATTTGAGGCATCACACTTGGGGTGCTAGGCTCACAAGGTTTCAAGGATCATAATCAACAACAAGGTAAGTTATTCTATCTTTCATTCAAGTTAAAAATGTTCCCCATGTATGCTAGATAGGAATATAACCTTGGAATTCAAATTTCCATGATTATTAGACAAACATAGATCCAAGGTTATTAGGGTTGCATGTACACTTAGGAAGTGTTAGAATGCTCAAAACCCATCAGTGGTATCAGAGCCTAGGTTTGCTTGTTGTTTTTTCTTTTTTTTTTTTTTTTTTTTTTTTTTTTTTTTGTGTGCAAACAGCTTGAAAAAAAAATTGTTAAATTACAAGTTTTTTTTAAGTGTAATTTTTGATTCTTGAAAGTGTTCATATTCATGTTCTTGAACTTATGAAGATTAGATGATCATAGGAATTGTTTGTAACCTTCATGGTAGTTTAATTCATGATCATAATGTGTTTTAATGGAGTCTATAACTTGTCCTCAAGTTATGGAAAACCAAAAAAGTCTCACTTTTATTAAAGCCATTAAAAGAACACAAGAGTTATAAAAATGAAGAGTCTTCATTTTTATTACTCAATTAATTCATAAGTTATAAGAAATGAAAAGTTTTGGAAGTTTACAAAACTTGCCCTCAAGTTTTGGAACATGTAAAGTCTTGATTAAAACTTTAGTTCCAACCTTTAGAATTTTAAAAGTTAAAATTCAACCCTTATACTTTATAATATTATAAGTTACTAATATATATATGTATAACGTCAAGTCGTCTTACCGCTAGTACGCCTCATTCACGAAGCCGGTCTATAAGGGGGGTATATGGTTGTTGCCTATAAAATGGCAACTTAATGGGTGTCCACTCTCACCCACCCCTTCCTTGATCGGTGGAGGGTCGTTAGCCGAACGGGTAAGACAAGAACTTATAAATTCTCATTAAAAGTATGATGAATATTATAAAGTAACTAAATGCTTTTATTAAATTCCCAATCTTAGTTACTTTAGGAAAATGTGAATAAGGTGCTAATCCATGAAATTACACTTTACACTTTGTTTAAGTCGTTGGTGGAGCGTGTGTGGTTAACCGGCACACTAACTTGGACTTAACAAGGTAGGTAAAGGGTGACTTAAGGTTTACCATAGCATCGGTGGAGCGTGTGTGGTTTACCGGCACATCGATTGAGTGATAAACCTTGAGGGTACCAAGTGATTTGCATGGTTACTTCACACCTCGTTTTGTGATCCTCGGTATCCCAGTCACAAAACTTGGAGGGCACACTCGAGATTGAAACATGCCTTTGAAAAGTTCATTGAATCTCAAAAGAATCTAGGAATTTCTAAGAACCAATTAAAAACCTAATATTTATATTTCGTTTTTCATGGTGGAAATTGGTGAATCGTCATTCACCTACCTTTCAAATATGTTATAGCTTGGATTACGGCATACCTCTTCTAAGTTATAATATATTGTGATTGGATCCTAGCCTTAATATTACATTTGGGTGTTTTATTAAGGACTCTCTTAATATCTAAACTAATCTTGTCCTCTTCTTTCAGATGTCTTCAAACAATGCTGCTTCTGGCTCTAATCCTAATGGCTCCTTTACCCTTGTGAACTTGTGTGGGAAAGTCACTTTTGATGGATCCAACTTCAATGAATGGATCAGAAACATCAGGATGATTACCCGCTACGAGGACAAAGAATATGTCCTTGACAAGGAGCTTAAGGAGATTGATGAGACCACTGCAACTCCCCAGGAGATCGCTGACTTCCGGGCACATGAAAGGGATGCTACAAAAGTGGCACGCATCATGTTGGCCACCATGACAACGGAACTCCAAAAGTCCTATGAGGACTTCTACCCTTTTGAAATGCACCAAGATCTGATGGAAAGATACCATCAAAGTGCACGACAAGAGAGTTATGAAATCATATGCTCTATCATAACAACCATGATGAAGGACGGGGAATCCGTCACGAGCCACATGCAGAAAATGCAAAGGTATGTGGATCGGTTGCTGAAGCTTAATGTGAACTTCCCTGAGGAGCTTGCAATAGATATCATTTTACACTCCTTACCATCGTGCTATGATCAATTCCGCATGACATATCACATGAATAAGGAAGAGGTCACACTCAGCAAACTTCAGGGACTCCTCAAGACCGCAAAAGCAGGTCTTAAGGGTAAGTCGGTTGTTAACACTCCTACTCCAAACTCCGCCCCGGTTTTGGCAATCGGGAAAGGTAGAGGGAAGAAGAGGAAGAGCTCTTCGAAGGTTACCAAGGCTAGGACCCTTGATGGCTCTTCTTCAAGTGGAACCAAGAAAGGTTTTGTCACTCCTTCTTCTGACCCTAAAGAGGCTGAATGCTTCTATTGCCATGAAAAGTCATATTGGAAGCGGAATTGCCCAAAGTACCAGCAAGATGTGAAGGATGGGAAAGTTAAACCCAACCATGCAGGTATTTACACTATCTTATCTAATAACTCACCCCATTCTAACTCTTGGGTCCTTGATACTGGTTGTGGTATTCATATCTGTTCTGATTTGCAGGGACTAAGAAGAAGTGAGAATGTGGAGCATGGAAGAATAAACTTAATCATGGGGAATAGGAAAGCTTTACCTGTCACCAAGATTGGAGTTTATACTTTATCGCTAAGTAGTGGGTTTAGTTTAGATTTGAATAAATGTTGTTATTCGCCAGAAATGGCAAGAAATATCATTTCGTTTCATGCATTGTATAAACAAGGTTTCACCTTTTCATTTGATAATGAAGTTGGTTCGATTAATGCTTTCTTTAATAATGTTCTTTATTTTAAAGCATTACCTTATGATGGTGTGTATGAAACTGTATCTGTGGTTGATAACTTAGGAAATAATGTATTGTGTATTGATTCTGTTAATGATAATAACTTGGATAAAGCATCATTATGGCATTGTCGTCTTGGACATATAAGCAAGAAACGCATAGGCCAACTCCAAAAGGATGGAGTATTGGAGTCATTTGACCTAAAGTCAGATGATAGTTGCGAATCATGCTTACTTGGAAAAATGACAAAGTCACCCTTCACAGGTTCTTGTGAGAGGGGTGAAGGTTTGTTGAATCTTATACACACGGATGTGTGTGGGCCCTTCAAACATGCCACAAGGGATGCTAATCGTTATTATTTGACTTTTACTGATGATTACAGTAGATATGGATATGTCTACTTAATCAAGCATAAGTCAGAGACTTTTGAGAGGTTTAAAGAGTTTCAACAGGAAGTCGAGAATCAATTGGGCAGGAACATTAAGATGCTTCGATCCGATCGAGGTGGTGAGTATCTTAGTTCAGAGTTCCTCGACTATCTTAGGGAATGTGGGATTGTCTCACAATTGACACCTCCCAGGACACCGCAGTTGAATGGTGTAGCTGAGAGGCGTAATCAAACCTTGTTGGATATGGTTCGTTCCATGATGAGTCGAGCTTCGCTACCAATCTCATTTTGGGGGTATGCCTTAGAGACTGCCGCCCATATCCTTAATCTAGTTCCCACAAAGAAAGTTGCCAAAACTCCTCATGAGATGTGAACTGGTAAAGTACCCAAACTAGACCACATTAAGATTTGGGGTTGCGAGGCTTTCGTGAGACGCGAGACTCATGATAAGCTCGAACCTCGAAGTGAGAGGTGTATTTTCATCGGCTACCCAGAGAAATCCTTTGGTTACCTCTTCTACAGACGTAGTGAGAATGTGGTCTTTGTAGCTAGGAGGGCTTTCTTTCGAGAGAGAGAGAGTTCATAAGCCAAGGAGACAGTGGGAGGCAAGTTGACCTTGAAGAAATTCAAGAGTCAAGTGGTGAAGGAACTTCAAACCCTAGCACTCAACTTGAGGAGGAAACTCCTGTTGAGCCAATTGACAAGTCTGTACCTCTGAGGCGTTCCACAAGGGTTAGGAATGCACCGGAGCATTACTATGGATTCCATATTACTGCGGAAGGTGATACACTTATCAGTGATGAGACACTGATAGGTCTGGATGAACCTAACAGTTACGCGGAAGCCATGGCAGGCCCTGAGTCAGCCAAGTGGAAAGAGTCAATGGACAGCGAGATACAGTCCATGTATGACAATCAAGTTTGGAACTTGGTTGAGAATGTACCAGGTCGTAAGACTATAGGGTGCAAATGGATCTTCAAGAATAAGACTGACATGGATGGTAATGTACACACTTATAAGGCACGACTGGTTGCAAAGGGTTTCTCACAAACCCCGGGAGTTGATTATGATGAGACCTTTTCTCCAGTGGCCAAGATTAAGTCTATTAGGGTTCTGTTAGCCATAGCTGCATTTCATGACTAGGAAATATGGCAAATGGATGTCAAAACCGCTTTCCTTAATGGAAAGTTGGCTGAGGATGTTTACATGAGTCAGCCAGATGGTTTTGTCAACACAGAGTACCCTAATAGAGTGTGTAAGCTTGGGAAATCCATTTATGGGTTAAAGCAAGCACCTCGCAGATGGAATCTTTGCTTTGATGAGAAAGTCAAAGAATTTGGCTTTTCTAGGAGTGAAGATGAATCTTGTGTATATGTTAAGGCTAGTGGGAGTATAGTTAGCTTTTTGGTATTGTATGTGGATGACATACTACTCATAGGAAATGACATCCCAACTCTGCAGGAAGTTAAGTCCTGGCTTGGGAAGTGTTTCTCTATGAAGGACCTAGGAGAAGCTGCCTATATTCTAGGGATAAGGATCTTGAGAGACCGGAGTAAAAGACTAATTGGACTTAGTCAGAGTACTTACTTGGATAAGGTGCTGAAGAGATTCGGCATGCAGGACTCCAAGAAAGGAGAGTTACCCATCCAGAGTAACGCCAGATTGAGTAAGACACAAAGCCCTAGTACTGAGGCTGAGATAGCAGAAATAAGTCGAATACCTAATGCTTCGGCTGTAGGATCGATCATGTATGCTATGACGTGTACTCGACCTGATGTAGCCTTTGCTTTGAGCATGGTTAGCAGGTATCAGGGGAACCCTGGCAAGGCACACTGGACTGCGGTAAAGAATATCCTCAAGTACCTACGGAGGACTAAGGACTGGGTCCTTACCCTCGGTGGGAGTGAAGACTTGAGAGTTGTAGGGTATAGTGATGCTAGCTTTCAGACTGATAGGGATAATTTCCGCTCTCAGTCAGGCTGGGTCTTTACCTTAAATGGAGGAGCAATTTCTTGGAAGAGTTCCAAGCAAGAGACAGTGGCTGATTCAACTTGCGAATCAGAGTATATAGCAGCTAGCGAGGCAGCAAAGGAGGCGATATGGCTGAAGAACTTCATTGGAGACCTTGGAGTTGTACCAGCTATTAAAGAGCCAATGGAAATTTTCTGTGATAGTGAAAGTGCAGTTGCCTTAGCCAAGGAACCAAGGGATCATGGGAGATCCAGACACATCGACAGAAAATACCATTTCATCAGACATCGAATAGAAGAAGGACTCCTCGTGGCAAAGAGGGTATCATCGGATGAGAATCTAGCAGATCCCCTCACGAAGGGACTGACTCGGGTTAAGCATCTCCAGCATGCTCGGAGCATAGGGCTGAAGGATGATATTAGATTTAGTAGTTAGATAACCTTGAAATTTGTAAAGTGTAATTGACATTAGATGATGAATAAAAGGTGTTTTATTTATGAGTAAAGTGTTTCTATCTCTTGTCGATCGTTTACTATATTTCTTTTGCATGTTTTGACTTCCAGAATAATTATGTTTGGTATATCATATTATTCGAACCTCCACAGTCGGTCATATGTCGGAAGTAGGTATGAATCAAGACTGTCATGATTGGTTGCAGAGGTCTAAGTTGTTGGACATGGCTACAACACTCATGAGTGCTCATAAGTTCTGAGCATTGGATTCAACCCACGCTCACTGGAATCACTTCATGGAATTTATCTCGAGTGATCGTGAGACGGTAATATCATATAAGTCTTCAAACCTAGAGATATGATTTGTTACTTATGAGTTGGTTATGCATTGATTATACGTTAACGCATTGGTAACTCGATGTTATAAAATGTGCTTTTGTGTATAATTCAATGAGTGGTAGAACAAACATATGAGTCGAAGTTTATCTATTCCTTCTTGGATTAGAAGCTGATATCTGGGCCCCTCGATGATTTTGTTTTGACCTATGTACCGGGCCCGGTCAGAACTAAGTTGATGTGTTCAATTGAGTTCTATGTCAAACAAATCGAAATCGGGAAACAAACTGCTGGACACAAAGTAAGATACTGTTTCATGTATTTGTCCGGCTGATATCTAGAACAGAGGATTATATGATCACTTATCTGAAATGGCGTATCATCATCTTCTCAGTTCCGAGAAACCTTGAAAAGAGCTACGATTGCTGATCGGTTCCTGAAGTCATACTTGCAGTTATAGTTATTAGACTTATCCAAGTGGGAGACTGTTGGATAAGGTGTCTAAGTCCATAACTATTTCTGGTATGTACTTGACCCGACCCGGCATGGTCCATTTGGGTTGCATGGCATCATGCATTTGGATAGACTAAATGAGAGAAATAACACTTGTGGTTTATTAATATATTATAAGTTCTAATATATTAATAGTATTATTTAATTAGTATTGATCAAGAATTAATCTAGGATTAATTAAGTGATCAAAAGATGACTAATTAAATATATGGGTTGATCATGTAAATCATCCATAACTTGTATAGTGGGCTAAAAGGCTCCATGGATAATCAAGTTGGGTTAAACCCATTGAATGCTCCATGGAGGCTCCATGGGAGTTACAAACCCATGGGTCATGGAAATGAAGAGTCATGCCACATTAGGGTTTACATGGTGTAACCCTAGATGTGACACACTATATAAGCAACATGTTCTCCACCAAAATCGGTGACACTAACAAACAAGAGGGCTAGAGCCGATTTTGCAAGTGTAAGATTCTCTCAAAGTTTACTCCTTTGCATTTGCTGTTGTGTGAAGCATTTGAGGCATCACACTTGGGGTGCTAGGCTCACAAGGTTTCAAGGATCATAATCAACAACAAGGTAAGTTATTCTATCTTTCATTCAAGTTAAAAATGTTCCCCATGTATGCTAGATAGGAATATAACCTTGGAATTCAACTTTGCATGATTATTAGACAAACATAGATCCAAGGTTATTAGGGTTGCATGTACACTTAGGAAGTGTTAGAATGCTCAAAACCCATCACTCGTATCGTCACCAACTGTCGCTCACAGTCTATCACAGCCCCAAATCAGCTCAACCAATCCATGCCCACTATGACACACACGTCCCCCATCGCTATCGGGACCAGATCTATCGGGAACTCAACACCGAATATCTTGAGTACACATCCTCGTATCACCTCTGTAGCATACACCGCTCGCTCGTCAGCTATGGAAATTCGCAGAGGTCGACTCAACGCCTCTCGCCTGCTACTGATGTGCCGACTAAACGCTATCGACACAAACGATCGACTCGCACCCGAGTCAAATAACACTAAGGCAGGTACATAACTCACAAGAAAAGTACCTACACATATCATCATATAAACACAATATCTCAACGTAACATAAATAAATAAGGAATACATACCAGCCACAACATCGGGCGCTGCACGGACCTCCTCCGCTGTCAACTGGAAAGCTCTCCCACGAGCCTTCGGTGCCTCGGCCTTCACTGGCCGAACCTCGGTAACCCTAGCAGCAGGGGCAGATCCCTGTGCTGATCCCTGATGTAACTGCGGGCACTCGGCCTTCCGATGGCCAGTTTGGTTGCAATGAAAGCAAACCATAAATCCTTTGGAGCAATCCTTGGCGATATGCCCCTCCTTGCCACATTTGTAGCAAGCACCCGATCGACAGACCCCATCATGTCCCTTGCCGCACATTCCGCAAGTGCGGCCCTTCTGGCCTCCAGATCTCGTATCAGCGGACTTGGACCGCTTGGCTGCCGGCTGAGACTGTGCCGGCCGCCGATCGATCCTCTGAGACTCAACCTCCTCCCTGGCCCCAGTCTCCAACTCAATCTCCCTCTTCCGGGTATTTGCCTGAAGCTTAGCAAATGTCCGGTAAGTCGAGTTCGACACGAACTCCCGTATATCCCTCCTCAAAACGCCCAAATACCGGCTCATACGTGCCTGCTCAGTAGACACCTGCTCAGGGCAGAACACCGCCCTCTCATGAAACTTCCTCGTAACCACAGTAACCGAATCAGTACCCTGCTTGAGGGTCAAGAACTCCTGTACCAACCGTTCCCTCTCCACCGGGGGAACATACTCGTCTCTGAACATAGTGGTGAACCTCTCCCAGGTCACCGCTGAAATCTCTGTAAGAGTGAAGCTCGCCGTCACGAACTTCCACCAGTCCTTCGCTCCCAAGCCAAGCTGGTTCAATGCGAACCGTACCCTCAGATGCTCCGGACATGAACACGTGTAGAAGCATCCCTCGATATCAGCAATCTATCTCATCACAGCGATCGGATCCTGCGTCCCATCAAACTCTGGTGGCTTCGTGTTGCTGAACTAGCAGCAGCCTCAGTCACCACGGGGTACCGCTCGATAGCAACAACGAGTCACCTCCCTGAGGTCTGGCAGCAGCCACAGCTGCAGTAGCAGCAGCCTCAGTCACCACGGGGTACCGCTCATCGAAAGTCTCAATCAGTGTGGTCTTGATAGACCCAAACATCTCCGGAATCTCGACCCTGATCGCCGCCGCCACCTCATCGTGGATCATCTGACGAAGCTCCTCGTCACTCACACCGCTCGACTCAGGTCTGTGGCATGTCCCAACCATGATGTCTCTGAAATACAACATAAGAATATTAGAGACTCGCTCGAGCATACTTGCACTCGATAACTCAACCCTACTTGTTCCTTGGTACCCAATGGATTCTTACTTAGAGTGCGCACTGCTCCGGTGTCTTTAGTAGTACGGGCCCTATACTACCGTCCACACCGCATCAGTATTCACCCTAAGTCCTCCTCCTTGGATCCCAAATCACAAGTACTCTATATCTCACTGGCATAGGCTACCCTTCGGTAGACCTCTCATCAGCCCATCACTGCTACCTACTCGCTCCAAGCATCACATAGCAGCAAAATCCTTCCTAGGCTAAGGCATCACAAAATCAGGCCACTCTAGTCCTAATATGAATACCTAGCCAACTCTAGCATGCATATCATATCATAACATGTCTCATAACACATGGGAAGAATCAAATTAGGCAGAAAGATAAAAGTTTCTCAAATCTGAAAAGATGGGAGAGTACTTTAGTATCATGTTTGTGATCATCTTAATGATTTAGAAATCATATCACAATTAGTCCTCTAAAGGTCATCTTAGTGTATTCTTATGACTAAGAAGAGGAGTCATGAATTGTTGAAATGGTTAGATCAGGAAGATGAGTCATACTTCGTTCCAAAACAATTCTTAGAGTCATACTCCAAGATTGTAACTTGAGTGACATATCTTAAAGAAAGGTTTAAAACACTTGTCAAATGTAAGAGTAAAAGTGTCCTACTCTTGTACATTTGAAATTGGTATGTTGTGATGTTTTGGATAAAACAAAGGCCAACTAAGGCCAATTGTGTGAAGTGTTTGTCTTGATAAAGAATCAGCACTATCTCTTGAATATTTGGCAAGATAGTCTTATATGTCAAGAGGACAGTGGGAGTCTTAAAGATCCTAAAAAGAATTTCAAGAACTAATCAAGAATAAAACCTGAGGTTCTTCACTAGCACACGACTTGAGGTTTATAACCTATCGTGTTGACATATTCTGTGCCCATTCCAGTTAAAGTTGGCTTTGCATAGGAGTTCTGAAAGTTCTCAATTGGTTGCATAACAACTTGGAAGCAATGGCAGGCCCTGTACTGCCAGGTGGCAAGAAGTTAAGATTGCATAAGTTCAGTCCATATGAGTTTGGATTTGTTATTATCCTTGTCTTGTGACTATGGTTTTGACGATTCACATGGATAAGAACACATACACCATAAAATCTAAGGGTCATAAGGTTTCTCTCCGATTCATGAAAATGATGGTGAGGAAACACTTCCACCAAGTAGATTTGAAGCAGATGGCAAAAGGTCTAAACAATTGAGACTATGATTACGACATCCCTTTTCATAGTTCTGAAATTGTTTAGACACACATGCATGCTATCTAAGGAAAGGTGTATGATTTTGATAAAGTTTTATCAAAGCATCTCGTATCAGAAATCTGAACTTTGGTAAGAAAGTCAATAAAGTATTGATTTCTAGAAGTCCAGCTGATTTCTGAGTACATGTCAAACCTAGTGGGAGCATAAGTGTTATGCTAATAATCATCATGTTAGTGGGAGCATGATAATTATGATAAGTATTGCAAGTTAGCAATGTTAATTATAGAAAACAAAAGTTTCAATTCGTGAGGCTGCAGGGATTGAAAAAGTTGTTTTGCTATAATTAAGGGAGAGGATATACTTCATTTCAGTTCTAAAGGCTTAGATTGAGACCTTAATCATCTTTAGTCAAATATATATATATATATATATATATATATGTATATATATATATATATATATATATATATATATATATATATATATATATATATGAATTTCATGTTGGATTGGTTCAACTTAAGGAAATTCTATATATTGCGTTCTCAAAATTCGATTATGATTATGGCATCCCTCTTCATAGTCAAATTTTGAAAACATGGCAAATAAAAATATTGAAGCAAAAGACTGGTCTAGAATCATGTCTTTGTGTGAGACATCATGAATCGTGTACCATTTGCTTTGGGTATAGGATCGATTGCATGTGCTATAATATTTGTCATTTATAAATTTTTCCAAATGCCCAGAGGAATTAAGAAGGGAAAAGGTCTAGAATTGGATATGACTAAAATGATTAAGCAATTGTCGAGGACAATCTGAGGTTTACCAAAGATTGGTTGCTCAGGGACAGTTGGAAGTATAGTGCTAATTTTGGAAGGACCATATTGACATATTCTGAAAAGAGGCATCTCTTGTTCAGAAGTGATAGTCAAAATGAGAATATGGAGTTGTCTCCATAGGTGGAAGTTATGTGTGTAAGATTAGAAAACTTAATGCAAGAAGCATGTCCAAAGCAATGTACTTTGAATATAAAACTTTGTTTCCATGGAGTTGATCTCCATTGGAATACCTTATAATGACTGTTGACAAGTCTTTGTGCTTTGTACATATTCATTACAGGAGGGTCAGTGCATATAAGTTTAAAATCTAAACAGATTTCGATAAATGATAGGAATTTGAAATTCTCACATTTTTCGATAAGGATTTGGGAGTGTGAAATTAGAATCATTGAAATTATGTTCAATTGGTTTATTTCACAAAGTAAGGATCTAGACAAACATAGAGTGCATACTTGGTGTATAGCAAAGCTATTGTTTAGAAAAACATAGTGTACATGCTTGGAGCATGGGACAACTAGTGTTTTTAATTCAGGTATAAAGTTGATAAAACCGAAACAATGAAATAATGAGTAATCAGTATGGTGATAAATAAAAGTGGTCTATTTATATTCATAGGGTTTGATACCATATTTGATTCATTTATTCTTGTGTTTCATTTTGCATGTTTTGACTTCCAGAATAAACTAGGTCATTATTCCTAAATGACTAAGTTATTCAAACTATCCACAGTCGGTCATATGTTGGAAGTAGATATGAATCAAGACTGTCATGGGTTGGCTTGTAGAGGTCTAAGATGTTGGACAAAGCGGTGCTACAACACTCATGAGTGCTCATAAGTTCTGAGTATTGGATTCAACCCACGCTCATTTGAATCACTTCATGGATTTTATCACGAGTGATCATGAGACGATAATATCTTATATTCTTAAAACCTAGAGATATGAGTTGTTACTATGAGTTGGTTATACATTGATTGCACGAAAACTCATTGGTAACTCGATGTTATAAAACGTGCCTTTGTGTATGATTCAACAAGTAGTAGAACAAGCCATATGAGTCGAAGTTTATCCATTCCTTTTACCTTCGGGATAAAACCGATATATGTGGGCCCCTCGATGATTTAGCGATGACACATGTGAGTGCTTGGCCAAGCCAGGACTGATTTGATTTGTTCAATAAGCCAGTCATCATAAATCGGAAATCGGGAAACAACAAATGGACAGAGAGAATGATTGATAATCCATGTCTCAGTCCATATGATATCTAGAATGGAGGAATATATGATCCCTTATCTAATGGACAAGTCATTGACAAAGGTCAGAGTTCATCGGCAAGGTCAGAGTTCGACATAAGCTTTTGAGAGCTACGATTGCCAGTTGGTTTTTGTAGTCATACTCAATAATAGTTTTAGACTTATCCAAGTGGGAGACTGTTGGATTAATGTCTAAGTCCATAACTATAATTGGTAAGACTTGACCCGACCCGGCATGGTCCATTTGGGTTGCATGGCATCGGAACAATTGGATAGACAAGATGAGGAAAAAGGATACTAGTGATTTATATTAATATATTATAAGTTCTAATATATTAATATATAATCATATTATTTAATTAGTATTGATCAAGAATTAATTTATAATTAATTAAGTGATCAAAAGGAACTAATTAAATATGGACTCTAAGATATATGTGTATGATGGGCCAGGTTCATTTAGGTTGGGCTAAGCTTTCATGGATAGTCCATGGAGTGTTTAACCCATGGATCATATGAAATGAAAGGTCATGGGTATTAGGGTTTAACCCTAATCTCCACACTATATAAAGATGTCCTTGGTTGGTGAAATGACACTAGTGTGTGTACACAAAGGGGCAAGGCCGATTTCACTAGAGAGAACCAAAGTATCCTTATTCTCAAGGTTATTCCAAGTGTTCATGGTGTTGTGTGAACCATTTGAGGTGTCACACTTGGGGCACTAGGCACTCAAGCTTCATGAAGACAAGTTACATAAAAAAAAGGTATGTATTCTATCTATTTTATTACCCAAGTATATGATATTTGTATGCTAGTATAGGGTAATATGTTGGAAACTTCATATTTGCATGTATAATAGAGAAAACATAGATCCAAGGTATTTAGGGTTGTATGTGCACCATAGGATGTTGTAGTATACTAAAACCCAACACATTTAGCACGTAAAGTCACAGGCTTTACGTCCATGCATGACACTTAGGGCTTGAAATGCCAAAACACACCTTTAAAAGGGTTTTTCACTCAATAACACTATTATTGTTGAATAAAGCACGGACCTTTGGACTCTAGGGACCTCACATGGTCCAGATCTGAAGTTCAAACCTCAACATGAACTCAAAACACTCTAAGTACTCATATTAGATAGAAAAAGCCCTAGACTCCCAAAATCATGAGATCTACTCAACAAAATGAGAAAGGTGCCAACTTTATACCTTTCCCAGAAGCTCTGAGGTGAAATAGCCAGAAATCTAGCAACTCCTTCTCGTCCCTTGCCTTGGAGTGCTTCTCTTCTCTTCAAAAGATGCACCAAACACTCAAGGTTAGCTTAAAACTCTCTCTCTCTAAGCTCACAGGCCAATGAGGGTTTACTCTTAGGGAGGTATAGCCGCAAATGAGGCTATAAGTGCCCTTAAATAGGCCCCAGACCCGGGGATTTAGGGTTTCTCATCACAACGTCTACTCGGCGATTCGGCTCCTGGGCTCGTCGAGTAGGTCATTAATCCCACGTGGCACATCGCGACTCTACTCGACGAGTTGTAGCACCGACTCGTCGAGTAGCTCAATAGTCCACAAAGTAATTAAATAAATAAACAATATACCTGGAAGTACGGATGTTACAATTCTCCCCCACTAGAATCAGACTTCTCCCTCAAAGTCATGATCTAGAAATAACTCTGGATACTGCTCTCGCATCTCAGACTCCGTCTCCCAAGTCAACTCGGACCCTCTCCGATGTTGCCACTGAATCTGAACCAGGGGTACCTATTTGTTCCTCAGAATCTTCACCTTTTGATCCATGATCGCAATCGGTCTCTCAATGTAATTCAGGCTCGCATCCACCTGAATGTCCTCTAATGGCACCACTGCCGTCTGATCTGCTACACACTTCCTCAGCTGAGACATATGGAAGGTGTTATGAATCTGGCTTAACTCTGCAGGTAGCTCCAAACGGTACGCTACCTTAAACACTCTGGCGGTCACCCTGAAAGGACCGATATATCGGGGCCCCAGCTTACCCCTCTTCTTGAATCAGATCACCCCTTTCCATGGGGATACCCTCAGGAGGACAAAATCTCCAACCTGAAACTCAAGCTCGGATCGTCGCCTGTCTGCGTAACTCTTCTGGTGACTCTGGGCCGTCAGTAACCTCTATCTGACCTGTTGAATCTGCTCAGTCGTCTTGAGCACTATCTTAGCGCTACCCATCACTTGCTGCCCCACCTCTCCTCAACAGATAGGAGTCCGACACCTCCTCCCATAAAGAAGCTCAAAAGGAGGCATACCAATACTGGAATGGTGGCTGTTGTTGTAAGAAAACTCAGCCAAGGGCAGATATGTGTCCCAACTTCCACCGAAGTCCAATACACATGCTCGAAGCATGTCCTCGAGCATCTGAATCGTCCGCTCACTCTGCCCGTCTGTCTGCGGGTGGTAGGATGTACTGAAGTGCAATCGCGTACCCAACTCCTCATGAAACTTCTTCTAGAACCTGGAAGTAAAATGCACATCCCGGTCTGACACTATCGATGTCGGCACTCCATGCCGAGCTACCACCTCTCTTACATATACCTTGGCCAGTCTCTCTGCAGAAGAACTCTCACTAATAGCAAGGAAGTGAGCGCTCTTCGTCAACCGGTCCATAATCACCCAAATCGCGTCGACACCTTGCTCGGTCCTTGGCAATTTGGTGATAAAATCCATGGAAATCTGTTACCACTTCCATTGGGGAACCTCTAGGTGTTGCAACTTGCCATGAGGACGCTGGTGCTCAGCCTTAACCCGACGACAGGTCAAGCACCTTTTGACTACCCAGGCCACGTCTCTCTTTATACAGAGCCACCAATAATCTCTCTTTAGGTCCAAGTACATCTTAGTGGCTCCTGGATGGATCGAGAATCTCGATCTATGCGTCTCCTCCATCAGAACACGGCGAGCTCCGCCAGTATAGGGCACCCAAATCCGCCCTCGGAAAGTCATAAGCCCACGACTGTCTGTCACAAACTCAGACACCTGCCCAATCACCCACTCCCTCTTGCGGTTGTCCGGTCTCACGGCCTCCACCTGGGCCTATCGAATGGTATCTAAAACTGGAGTCATAACCGTCATCCGCATACACACATCTCGGATCGGAGCGCTCTCGGCTCTACGGCTCAGGGCGTCGGCTACCATATTAACCTTGCCCGGTTGAAACAGGATCTCACAATCATAGTCTTTCACCACATCCAACCACCTCCTCTGTCTCATATTCAGGTTGGGCTGATCCATAAGATACTTCAGGCTCTTGTGGTCCGTGTATATAGTACACTGAACACCATATAGATAGTGGCGCCAAATCTTGAGGGCGAACACCACTGCCCCTAACTCCAAATCATGCGTGGGATACCTCGTCTCATGAGGCTTCAGCTGCCTCGACGCATATGCTATCACGTGACCCCTCTACATCAACATTGCACCCATCCCTGAGATAGACACATCGCAATAGACCATAAAGTCCTCCACTCCCTCCGGAAGGGCTAACACTGGAGCTTCGCACAATCTCTGGCGAAGACTCTCAAATGATGCCTGCTGCTCAGGCCCCCAAACAAAAGTAACACCCTTCCGGGTCAATTTGGTGAGAGGAATTGCAATCTTGGAGAAATCCATGATAAATCTCTGATAGTATCAGGCTAATCCCAGAAAACTCCTGATCTCGGATGGGGATCTCGGCACCTCCCATCGCATAACCGCCTTAATCTTGGCCGGATCGACCAATATCCCATTCTGATTAAGGAGATGTCCCAGGAACTGGACCTCTCGTAACTAGAAATCACACTTGGAGAATTTGGCATACAACCTCTCCGACCTCAAAACCCCAAGAACCTCTCGCAGATGCTCCTCATGTTGCTCTCTGGATCTCAAATATACTAAGATACCGTCGATGAACATGATCACCGACCGGTCCAACATAGGCCTGCACACTCGGTTCATGAGATCCATGAATGCTGCCAGTGCGTTGGTGAGCCCGAAAGGGATCACCACAAACTCGTAATGCCCATAACAAGTTCTAAAGGTCGTCTTCTGAATATCCTCCTCGCATACTCTCATCTGGTGATATCCGGATCTCAAATCAATCTTGGAAAACCAAGATGCCCCCTGCAGCTGATCGAATAAATTGTCGATCCTTGGAAGTGGATAACGGTTCGTGACCGTCAACTTGTTCAACTCCCGGTAATCGATGCACATTCGGTGCAAACCATCATTTTTCTTGACAAAAAGGATCGGCGCTCCTCACGGCGAGCTACTTGGTCGAATAAAGCCCTTCCCCAGCAGCTCCTGAAGCTGTGAGGATAACTCTTGCATCTTTGGCGGCGCTAAGAGATAAGGTGCGTTGGCGATAGGCGCCGCTCCCGGAACCAAATTAATCCGAAACTCCACTTGCCTCTTGAGAGGCACACCCGGCAACTCCTCGGGAAAAACATCAGGAAAATCGCACACTATCGGAACCTCGGAGATAGATCTCGGCTTCTCTAACATCGTTCGCGAATCCATCCCGTACGCTAGGAAACCCATACAACCCTGCTGTAAACTCTGCCTCGCCCTGGCAGCAGAGCAGAAGGCTGACCCAGATCTAGTACCCTCGCCATACACTGTAAGCACTCCTCCACTAGGGTCGCGTATAGTCACCAACTGACGCTCGCAGTCGACCACTACTCCAAAGCGGCTCAACCAATCCATGCCCACGATGACACAGAGATCACCCATCGCGATCGGTATCAGGTCAATCGGAAACTCGACACCAAAAATCTCCAGTACACATCCTCGGAATACATCGGTAGCAAAAACCGCATGCTCATCTGCTATAGAAACCCTCAGAGGTCGACTCAACGCCTCACGTCGGATACCAATGTGACGACTAAAGGCTAAATACACGAAAGATCGACTCGCACCCGAGTCAAATTACACTAAAGCAGGTACAGAACTCACAAGAAATGTACCTAAATATAGCACAAAATAAGCACAATAAATCTCAGAATAAATAAATAAGGAAATATGTATCAGCCACGACATCAGGTGCTGTGCGGACCTCCTCCGCTGTCAGCTGAAAAGCTCTCCGACGAGCCTTCGGAACCTCGGCCTTCACCGGCCGAACATCAGTAGCACGCAATGCAAAAGGAGTGGAACCCTGGGCTGATCCCTGAACAAGTTGAGGGCACTCGGCCTTCCGATGGACGGTCTGGTTGCAGTGGAAACAGACTGCAAATCCCTTGGGGAAATCCTTCGCCATATGCCCTTCCTTGCCACATTTGTAGCAAATCCCCGTATGGCAAGATCCCTCATGACTCTTGCCACACTTGCCACAAGTGCGGGCCTTCTGGCCTCCTGATCTCGAAATAGCGGGCTTAGCCTGCTTGGCTGCCGGCTGCGACTGCGCCGGCTGCTGGTCTCTCCCCTCAGACTCTGCATCCTCCCTGGCCTGAGTCTCCAACTCGATCTCCCTCTTCCTGGCATTTGCTTGAAGCTCAGCAAATGTTCGATAAGACGAGTTCACCACGAACTCTCGAATATCCCACCTCAGAATGCTCAAATACCGGCTCATGCGTGCCTGCTCAGTCGACACATGCTTAGGACAGAACAACGCCCTCTCGTGAAACATCCACGTAATCACACTCACCGACTCTGTCTTCTGCCTGAGAGACAGAAACTCTTGGGCCAACCGTTCCCTCTCTACAGGGGGAACATACTCATCTCGGAACATCACAACAAACCTCTCCCAAGTCACTGCAGATTGCTCAGCAGGAGTAACACTGGCTGTCACAAACTTCCACCAGTCCTTCGCTCCCAAGCGAAGCTGGTTCAGCGCGAACCGTACCCTCAAATGTTCAGGGCAAGAAAAAGTGTAGAAACACCACTCGATATCAAAGATCCACCTCATCGCAGCAATCGGATCCTGACTCCCATCAAACTCTGGTGGCTTCGTGTTGCTGAATTCCCGGTACAGCAACGAGTAACCTCCCTGTGGTCTGGCAGCAGCAGGGGCCTCAGAAACAGCAGCATACCCCTCATCAAAAGTCTCAATCAAAGTGGTCTTAATAGACCCAAACATCTCAGGAATCTCCGCTCGAATAGCTGCGGCCACCTCCTCATGAATCATCCTGCGAATCTCATTATCACTTGTCCCACTGCTCACCGGGTTGTGGCGAGCACCCACCATGATGTCTCTAAAACACAACACAAAATCATCAGAGACTCGCTCGAGCATACACACACTCGATCACTCATCCCTACTCGTTAGCATCCTAAGGATTCTTACTTGGGTTGCATACAGATCCGGTGCTTTTAGTAGTACGGGCCCAATACTACATTCTACACCAACCAGTAGTCATCCCAAGTCCTCCTCCTAGGACCCCAGTTCACTATTACTCTATCTCTCACGAATAACGGACTACCCTCTCAGAGGATCCCTCATATACTCATCTAGATATCTCCCCTAGATTATTCCTTGACTCAGGACTTTCACTATCTAAGTGATCCTGCTAGATACTCTCACTCAGTGCAAACTCAAAGCATATAACAGATAGCAACGAGTCCTAGCTAAGGTATCACAAATCAGGCAACTCTAGCCCTAAAATATGAAATACCTAGCCTATCCTCTAGCATGCATTACTAATATCTCATAAATATTTCATAACACAATTAAATAAGGATATTTTGGGAAATCATCGTTCGGGCTCTGGCTGATCGTACACACCGCTTAAACTCGTTTTCTCTTAAAAACACTTGTTCGGTTTAGAAAAACTATCATTTCTTTTGAAACCTTTTTCTCAAATCCTCAGTTTGAGTTCAGACATACCCGAAGGTGCATCCGAATCCCTCAAACCAAGGCTCTGATACCAACTTGTAACACCATAAATTTTCAAACAAAATTTTTATTTAAAAACCCAAAAATCTCATTTCAAAATCACAATTTCCACAAACATCAAGTTATCAAAACACATGTCTAAAAAAACTGTTTATAACAAAAATCCAGGATCCTCAAAATAACATATCTCCGACACAGGTGTGTGTACAATCAAGCCGGCGCCTTCCCGTGATCCTGAGAAGTACTTGAAACACATAACACATAACACGGTAAGCACGAAGCTTAGTGAGTTCCCCAAAATACCACACATATCTCATTACCCAGTCTAGGCTATAACTCAATAAGACCCTCCGGTCAATGTGTCTCAGTGGGACCCTCTGGTCTCAACTCAATAAGCTCATAATAACAATACTCAGCATAAATCACATGACATGATGCAAAATATTAAGATACACAGTTAAGCACAATAAACATCTCAATCACACAAAGGTACCACTCAGGGTAAGTATAGTAAGAAGACTCACCTCGTAAGCTAGCAAGTAAAAGTCTCGTACTCGGGAATCTCGAACTAGCTTCTGCCTAACACATTGGATAAGTATCTCTAATAAATACTCCACTCATACCCAAATACACCAAAGGTTGCTCTCTCATTTTCTCTAACTCTTGGAATGGGTAAAAGACCATTTTACCCTGCCATGGTCTCCATTACTTATGTTGACCAAACCCTAAAGTCAACGGAAGTCAATCTCGAGTCAACAGACCCAGTTTGACCTAACTCGCCGAGTGCACTCTTGTGACTCGTCGAGTCCAGTCATCCCTCATAAGTCTTCGTGAAGGTCCAGCTCGTCAAGTTAACCCCTAACTCGTCGAGTTAAAGCATAGCCAGCTTATCGGGACAAACCCTAATCGAATCGTCGAGTCGACTCCTCGACTCGGCGAGTCCATTCAGACTCTTTTCTCATTCAGACGATTTCAAGTCATAAAACCTTCCCAAACTCTAGATCTACACTCTCAAGGCTCATTTATCATGTAAAGTCACAGGGTTTACGTCCATTCATGGCACTTAGGGCTTGAAATGCCAAAACACAACTTTAAAAGGGTTTTTCACTCAATAGCATTATTATGGCTGAATAAAGCAGGGACTTTTGGACTCTAGGGACCTGACATGGTCCATACCTGAAGTTCAAATGTCAACATGAACTAAAAACACTCTAAGTCCTCATATTAGATAGAAAAAGCCCTAAACTCCCAAAATCATGAGATCTACTCAACAAAATGAGAAAGGTGCCAGCTTTATACCTTTCCCAGAAGCTCTGATGTGAAATAGCCACAGATCTAGCAACACCTTCTCGTCCCTTACCTTGGAATCCTTCTCTTCTATTCAAAAGATGCACCAAACACTCAAGGTTAGCTCAAAACTCTCTCTCTAAGCTCACAGGCAAATTAGGGTTTACTCTCAGGGAGGTATAGCCGCAAATGAGGCTATAAGTGCCCTTAAATAGGCCCTAGACCCGGGGATTTAGGGTTTCTCATCACATCGTCTACTCGGCGAGTCGGCTCCTGGGCTCGTCGAGTAGGTCATTAATCCCACGTGGCACATCGCGACTCTACTCGACGAGTTGTAGCACCGACTCGTCGAGTAGCTCAATAGTCCTCAAAATAATTAAATAAATAAACAATATACCTGGAAGTCCGGATGTTACAATATATAAATAAATAGTTAAATAAATAAGAAATATATAAAACTAGAATGTAATTAAGAGGTTAAAAACAATATAAAATTAAAGATAAATAGGTTATATGTATAAAACATTATAATATATTAACCCATTAATATATATTAAGAGGGTTAATAAAAATGAACAAAAAAACTATACATTTCATTGGTATTAATCAGTGGATGGAATGTAGAATAGCAACATTTTTTTCTTTTTGAACTATGTCTCTGATGAAGTGATGACGAATGTCAATGTGCTTGGTCTTGGAATGTTGCACTGGGTTTTGTATCATCTGAATGACGCTGGTTTTGTCACAACATATAGGAGTTTTTGAGAAGTTGTGACTGTAGTCTAAGAGTCGATTCTGAATCCATAGACTCTGAGCACAACACCTTCCAACGACTACATATTCAGCTTCTGCGGTAGAGCAAGCCACTGACGCCTGCTTCTTGTTGGACCAACTCACCAGTCTACCTCCTAACATTTGAGCCCCTCCTGAAGTACTTTTTCGATCAACACCACATCCACCATGATCCGAATCAGTGTATCCCACCACTTTGAACTTAGAATTGCGAGGATACGATAACCTAAGATTAGGTGTATGCTTTAAGTAACGAAAGATCATTTTCACAGCGAGAAGATGAGACTCCTTAGGATAGAGTTGATATCGAACACACAAGATAGTGGAAAACATAATGTCAGGGCGAGTGGCAGTAAGATAGAGCAGTGATCCAATCATCCCCTGATACAGGGTTGCATTCACATCAGCACCAGTTGGATCAGCGGATATAGACGTTGATGAATACATTGGAGTTTTTGTTGGTATGCTATCAGAAAAGCCAAACATCTTTAGTATGTCTGCAATATATTTAGCTTGATAGCAAAAGATTCCATCAGTGAGTTGTTTAACGTGCAGGACTAAAAAGAAAGTTAGTTCACCCATCATGCTCATTTCAAATTTCTTGGCCATAACCTTAGCGAACTCATAAATTAGTTTCTCATCAGTGGATCCGAAAATTATATCATCAACATACACTTGAGCAAGGATGGTGTGAGATATTGCATGCTTGATGAAAAAAGTGTTGTCAATTTTTTCTTATTTGTATCCAAATTCCAGAAGATAACTAGCCAATGTGTCATACCATGCCCTGGGTGCCTGCTTCAAACCATATACAACTTTATCAAGACGATATACATGATTGGGAAATTCTTCACTTTCAAATCTTGGAGGTTATTTTAGAAAGACTTCTTCTTGAAGATTCCCATGTAAGAAGGCAATCTTTATGTCCATTTTGATACACTTTGAACTTTTTGAATGAAGCAAAAGGAAGGAACATAAGTATTGCTTCAATTCTAGAAACAGGAGCAAATGCTTCGTCATAGTCTAACCCTTCCAGTTGACATAATCCTCGGGCCACAAGTCTTTCTTTGTTTCTAATGACAATTACATCTTCATCCATCTTGTTTCTGAACACCCATCGTGTGACATTCCCAATTTCACGGTCATTTTAAAATTTTTATTTATGCTTATTTGAAAATCAGAGTATTCATTTTAAAGAATAATATTGCAGAATTTGTTCCCACAAAACATGATAAATATATTATCAAGGCATTTCCGAAGAAATGTATTTTGTTTATATTAAAACATTGGGATGTCATTGTCAATACATAAACATAAGCATAAACAGACCTTACTTTCATTTACACGAGTGATCTACATCTCCTTTAATCTCTCAGAGTAATGTAGCTTCGTATTGACACTTGTGATACAAATAAACTGAGTTGGTTAGGTTGGGAAACTTGGTGAGTACATAGGTTTTTCAACCTAGAATAATAAAGTTATTATGTTTCATCATAAAACAATTAACCCAATTACCAATCCCCATTATCTTCTTTATTCTTAAGTATCTTCCCTAAGAAGTATCTATTCCTCAATATTTATTCATAAGGAATAGGCATGAAGTCCGTCGCTGCCAGGGTTTATATAACATGCACTAAGTCCATAGCTGCCGATGTTATCTGTTAGGCACTAAGTCCATAGTTGCCAATGTTTATCTATAGGGCACTAAATCCATAGATGCCAACGTTTATCTCCTTTATTGACAATATTATTTTAGGGAGTCCACCCACAATACATGTCAATGGGTTTTAGAGTACATCTGGTGAACACATCGTTCACAACACCTACAAGTTGCGAGCCTGCTACTATTCCACTGGACTGTCTAGAATTGTAACACCGTAAATTTTCAAACAAAATTTTCATTTTAAAAATCACATAATTCCCATAAACATAGTTCACAAGTCTCCAAAATGACAATTTACCAAAACACATGTTCATAAAATTGTCTAAACACAATCCAAGATCCTCAAAACAAAACTTCGCCTCGTGTGTACAATCAAGCTGGGGCCTTCCTGTGATCCTGAGAAGTACCTGAAACACATAACACATAACACGGTAAGCACGAATCTTAGTGAGTTCCCCAAAATACCACACACATATCATTAGTGTCTCATGGCTATATCTCAAATAAGACCCTCTGATCGATGTGTCTCAGTGGAACCCTCCGGTCCCATAACTCGGGTGGACCTTCCGGTCCTAACTCAGTAAAGCTCAGCATAATACACAACATAAATCACAAAGACATAATGCAGGATATCAAGATACTCAATAATAGCATACAAGACCCTCTGGTCACACAAATTACGACTCAATGTAAGTCCCTAATCTGCTTGTGTATCAATCAAATCCGTTTGATGGTGCGGAATCCCAATCAAACGGATGATGTCAGATAAAATAGAAGAGAAGAAGAAGAAGAATATGATGAATCTTGTATGTATTGATATGAATGAAGATCCGGATACAAGATTCACATACACTTACACACACTCACACACTTGTTCTTCTCTCTAGTTTCTCTCTCTAGAACACCTTCAAATGCACACACTTAAGCTCCTCTATTCTATGTGTTCATACTTCACATGCACTCCTCACCCTATATATATATGCACCTAAGGCCAAGCCCAAAATACAAAATAATCCAATGCTCGGTCCAAACTACAGTTAATCCTATACTATTTTTGGCCCAAATAATAAAAACAATAAATGCTTAGAAAAGCAAAGTATAAACCATATTTTTGACCCAAAAATCTCCCCCTTGGTTTATAGCTTTCTTTTCTTTTCTTAAATGACCCAACAAGCTCCCCCTAAAAAGTAGCTGGCTTTTCTTGTTAATCTTCATTGGGAGCTTTGGCTTCAAATTCTTCACAACTTCAAGATGAACTTGATGAATCTTCAATGAATGACTTCATCTTGAGCAGTTGGGCTTTTCTTCAGAATTTGACATTGAACGCACATTGGGTGAGGAGGCCTTTTGTACTGATTCTTGAAAGATAGCGCTTTCAGTTTGAGAATCTTCAGAGAGAACATCAGAGAGAACAAATCTTCTGGATCACTTCAATAGGTTCATAGATAGCAGCAGACTGATTGAGGAGGCTTCAATGCAATCCGTCACCTAATCTTCAAGTGCAGCTTCACCTTGCTTCTGGGGTTGAAAGATTTAATGTCGAAAGAATAATCTTCATTTCTTGCTCCTTCGAATGAGAATTCTTCGATGATCACGGATGAAGCCTTGGCTCAGAAATCTTTGACACAAACTCCATGAGTTTCATCTTCACCTGAATTCACTTTTCAAGACAAAACACAACTAAAAGAAAATTTAGCACACAATATTTTTTTTTGATGTTTCATATTTTCTGAAAAAAAAATAAAACAGAAATAACACTATTTTTGGATTTTTTTTTTAATTTTCTGATTTTTGTTTGGTTTTTAAAATTTTTAATTCTCCCCTAATATTTAAATTAGAAGAAACTATGAACAAATTTAACAAAAATAAAAATGATATCTAACTTTAAGAGTGATTTGGGATCAAAGTTTTTTAGACAGCCTTTATCCGTTTATCAGTACCTCTCCCTTCATGAATAGATCTGGTCAATCGCCGGTATTGTGGTCCACTTAAACACGAGAGATTGTGACAAAATTAGGACATACTATAGGTGACAAGACAATGTGATCCTAAGTTCCTAGATAATATTCCTTAAGGACCATTCAACTGACGACGACCAAAGATATTGTTGTCCACCTAAATTGAGCAGCGAGATCTACAGACAACCTAGTGATTGTTCAATTTTAAATGTACTAGAACATGTTTCCCGCTTCCTGACATACCCCAATAATCAGGAACTTCCAATGTACTCCTTACCTTAGGTGAGCAGACAATTATTATGAGAGAAGTCAGATTTAGAATGCATATACTATACACCCAGGTCGGATCTCTTCCAATCTCGCAGAGGGTGAAACATATGACTAACCAGATTTAGAGGGATTGAGAAGTAGAATGGTGCATATGCTGTGTACCAGGTCGGATGTATTTTAAACACGCAAAGGAGACAGCATATGTCTAACAGACAGGAAGAATTGCATAGATAGAAGATGCAGAGAAATAGAATTGCATATGTTGCAGTCCAGGTCGGATGTATTTCAATCACGTAGAGGAGGCAACATATGACTAACAGAAAGAAAGCAAGAAAATAATTTTCTACAGACCTACTTTATCGGAATTCCCCAGTCGCCCCATCAATACTGAAATTAAGGACAAAGTCCGTACATCGAGGAAGAGTTAAACCACAGTTCTAGATACGGATTAATTTAATGTGACCGGTGGATTATCATGTATATCTCCCTGCTCAACCTATCTGAGCGTCGTATTGTCAGGCTAAATGGATCTATCTAGGTCAAGATTTTTCAAGTCTCTAGATTCCTTTAGTTCATTAATGCATAGTCAAGTCCATTTTAATCTTTCGTGCCTACCAGCGCATTGAACACAGAGCCTAGACAATTCAGATTCAGTCCCTTACACAGATTCAGATTGTCTGCTATCACATGATTATATCACTTCCCAAAACATCTCCCTCAAGCACATTTCATAACCAACATATTTTTTTGATTTTTTGATTTTCTAATGTTTTTGGATTTTTTAAAATTTTAAAATTTTTGTTTTGTTTTTATTTCTCCCCCTAAATTTGTGCATATGAGAGAAACGAAAGTAAATGCGCAAATTTAAACTATTCTAAAACAAAAATTAGTCTTTAAAGCGAATCAGCTTAAGAAAAACTCAGGAGTATAGAGAAGAAAACTCAAACCGTAAGTCACCGATTGAATTTGCATCCAGAAGGTCTGAGAACAGCACGCGTAATCTCAGAACAGATCCGAAAATTCTTCATGTCATTAAGCACTAACCCTATTTGTGATCCCTTCCTTTCTTCCCTTCCCGCAAAGGACACATACTCTCAAATAATGTTCTGAGTGTTGTACAGTTGAGAGATGTCCCCTATCATGTGCCTGGAACAACTACTACCAACAAACCGAAGTCTGATGATATGCCTCCATAGCTGTTATGACACAGAGCGGGATTAGTTGGTCTTTGGAACCCAGTCCATTTTGAAACTGGGTCGACCTTTGTCATCCTTGCACGGTACTCTCTCCCATGACATATCCTGTTTATCACAAACAAAAGATGAAGAAATATTAGAGTCATTAGTTGATTTGGGAGAGTGAGCCTTTGGTACCCATTTGTAGTTGGGTTTAACCCATTTCTTTTTCGATCTGATGGGTGGCTCGGTACTTGATTTTGAACTTGATGTCGGCCGTTGAGATGACTTTGATTTTGGCTTCACGGGAGCATCTCTTGGATTTGGCTTCTTGGCCGTCATTTCCTTCTTGCCCTTGTGGGATTGATTCTTTGCCTTCTGTGCATTCCAGTCGCCATTATCTGAACGTGACCTTGAGGGGTTTCTTTTGGAGTATCTCCCTCTTGGTGCGTTCTGCCACCCTTGTGTATAGTAGGGAACATATGCGCGATTAGGACAATTTCTGGCAATGTGTCCAGGTGTTCCACAGTGAAAACATGTCTTTTTCTTCACTGGGAAATTGTTTATTCCTGCCCCTGGTGGCGTATCCTTGCCTTGTCTCTTATTTTTCCCACAAACACAATTACAACAGGCACTCTGTTTCACTAGAATTGGTGGCCTGTATTTTTCAACAGCAGGTTGATCAGAAGCAGCTGAGTTCGAAGCAACAGATTCAGAGCTCAAAGAGATGTTGGTTTGTTCAGTGGTGTTCTCCTTGTTCTCATCCTCTGCTACTTTACCTGCACATGAAGTAGATGTGCTAGAAACAGGAACATCAGTATTTTCAAACAAATAATCAAATATGTCAAAAAAATTTAACTCAACATGATCCGATGCAAAAGCATCAAAAGCATCACAAGATGTATCATCAACTTTAATATCAGAAACAGAAGGTTTTTCATTGGAAACAGAAACATCAGGTTCAGGCTCAGTTTTGTTATCAGAAACAAATCCTTCAACTTTGTGCTTTGATTGATCTAAGGATTGATCTGCAGGGGAAGTAGAAACGTTAGTATTTTCAACATTAATAAATCCCCCTGAAACAAAACCAGATGGCTTGCCATAAACCATAAATGGTTTGTTGGCAATCTCATCCTTGGATAGGGGTTGATACTGATATGTATGATTATAAGGAGGAGGTACACTATCATATTCTAGACCCTTTGTTGGTTTCGTTTAAACTGCATGCAGTGATCAATCATGTTGGCCACTACCTCGCTTGATCCATCAAATTTTCTAAAATCAAAATTTGCAGTTTCAAATTGTCTTTTTAATGTATCAAGCTCGATAATTAGCTCATCATTTTGTCTTTTAACATAATCATAAAGCTCACATTTTTCACTGTATTCTGTCTGAATTCTTTTAAAGTCCTTAATTTTTGTTTCTAACTGGGCCTTTAGGGGTTTCTGTCCTTTTCTAAGTTGATATCCTTCATATCTCAGGTCCTCAACTTCTCTTTTTAATAAATCAATTTGTTCCCGAAGAAATTTAATCGTAGTTTCACAAGATGGAGTACATGAAACTTTATTAACTGGAACATTTGAAGAACTCATTGTTTTTAACAAAATATGCCCTTTGACTAAAAACTCCAAAGTCAACCTCAAAAGTCAAATTTGAAAAGTCAAACTCAAAAGTCAAACTTGAAAATCAAACTTAAAAGTCAAACCGAAAAGCTAAATTTGAAAATTTAAAAGTCAAATGAGAAAGTCAAAGTTTATAGTCAAAGGTCAAACTTTAAAAGTCAAAATCAAACTTTTAAGTCAAAATTCAATTTAGAAATTTAAAAAATTAAAAGCTAAAATTTTTGGAAGAATATAGAATTTAAAATTGAAAGAAATTGAATTTTGGGGTTGAAAGTGTCCAATTGGCGAAATTAGGTGCGAATGGGAGTGTATTTGAATTAAAAACGGAAGACTTGAAACAACAAGCAGCCTAGTTGAGTCGGTAAGGCGCGAGTTTGTTGAACCAGAGGTCCCCGGTTCGATACCCGGCACCCTCAAAAATCCGTCCGCCCATTTCCTTGTTTTTAAATGTACGCTGAACAAAAAAAAAACACCGCTGAATGCTGCTGAACGCTGAATTCCCTAGCCGTCCAAGCCGAGCCGCACACATTCGAGCCGCAAACCGCCGAGCCGTATACTCCGAGCTGCAAGCCGCCGACCGTAAACTCCAGCGACCGTAAACCGCCGACTGTAAACTCCGGCGACCGTAAACACGTTTACGGCTGTAAACTCCGGCGACCGTAAACTGTTTCCGGCCGTAAACTCTGGGAAACCCTAGCCACCGCCGCCGCCGACCGTAAACCCTTCAAAGACCATAAACTCTTCGCAGATTACGTGAAAAACAGCGTTTTTCACCTCTTTTTGCTCCAAAACTCGATTAAAAACTCGTTTTTATCAAAAACGCGAAGAACAAACCCCCCCTAATTTTCAGAGATCTATCCAAAAATGCAAGAATCTTTCAAAAATAAGATCAAATATGCTCCAGATCTGACAAAAAAGCTTGATACAATCCAAGCTCTGATACCAATTGTAAGTCCCTAATCTGCTTGTGTATCAATCAAATCCGTTTGATGGTGCGGAATCCCAATCAAACGGATGATGTTAGATAAAATAGAAGAGAAGAAGAAGAATATGATGAATCTTGTATGTATTGATATGAATGAAGATCCGGATACAAGATTCACATACACTTACACACACTCACACACTTGTTCTTCTCTCTAGTTTCTCTCTCTAGAACACCTTCAAATGCACACACTTAAGCTCCTCTATTCTATGTGTTCATACTTCACATGCACTCCTCACCCTATATATATATATGGACCTAAGGCCAAGCCCAAAATACAAAATAATCCAATGCTCGGTCCAAGCTACTATTAATCCTATACTATTTTTGGCCCAAATAATAAAAACAATAAATGCTTAGAAAAGCAAAGTATAAACCATGTTTTTGACCCAACAATCTCCCCCTTGGTTTATAGCTTTTTTTCTTTTCTTAAATGACCCAACAAGCTCCCCCTAAAAAGTAGATGGCTTTTCTTATTAATATTCATTGGGAGCTTTGGCTTCAACTTTAATCTTAAATTCTTCACAACTTCAAGATGAACTTGATGAATCTTCAATGAATGACTTCATCTTGAGCAGTTGGGCTTTTCTTCAGAATTTGACATTGAACGCACATTGGGTGAGGAGGCCTTTTGTACTGATTCTTGAAAGATAGCGTTTTCAGTTTGAGAATCTTCAGAGAGAACATCAGAGAGAACAAATCTTCTGGATCACTTCAGCAGGTTCATAGATAGCAGCAGACTGATTGAGGAGGCTTCAATGCAATCCGTCACCTAATCTTCAAGTGCAGCTTCACCTTGCTTCTGGGGTTGAAAGATTGAATGTCGAAAGAATAATCTTCATTTCTTGCTCCTTCGAATGAGAATTCTTTGATGATCACGGATGAAGCCTTGGCTCAGAAATCTTCGACACAAACTCCAGGAGTTTCATCTTCACCAGAATTCACTATTCAAGACAAAACAAAACTAAAAGAAAAATTTAGCACACAATATTTTTTTTTTGGATTTTTCATATTTTCTGAAAAAGAAATAAAACAGAAATAACACTATTTTTGGATTTTTTTTATTTTCTGATTTTTGTTTGGTTTTTAAAAATTTTAATTCTCCCCTAATATTTAAATTAGAAGAAAACTATGAACAAATTTAACAAAAATAAAATGATATCTAACTTTAAGAATGATTTGGGATCAAAGTTTTTTAGACAGCCTTTATCCGCTTGTCGGTACCTTTTATCTTCACGTCTTTGTCTGGTCGATCGCCGGTATTGTGGTCCACTTAAACACGAAAAATTGTGACAAAATTAGGACATACTATTAATTATAAGACAAAGTGATCCTAAGTTCCTAGATAATATTTCTTAAGGACCATTCAGCTGACGACGACCAGAGATATTGTTGTCCACCTAAATTGAGCAGCGAGATCTATAGACAATCTGTAAGTGTTCAATTTTTAATTGTACTAGAACATGGTTCCCGCTTCCTGATATGCTCCAGTAATCAAGAACTTCCAGAATACTCCTTACATCAGGTGAGCAGACAATTATTAAGAGAGATGATAGATTTAGAATGCATATGCTATACACCCAGGTCTGATCTCTTCCAATCACGCAGAGGGTGAAACATATGACTAACTGAAGTTTTAGAGGGATTGAGAAGTAGAATGGTGCATATACTGTGTACCAGGTCGGATTGTGAGTCACGCAAAGGAGACAGTATATGGCTAACAGATAGAAAGAATTACATAGATAGAGAATGCAGAGAAATAGAGTTGCATATGCTACATTCCAGGTCGGATCTTTCGATCACGCAGAGGAGGCAAGATATGACTAACAGATAGAAAGAAAGAATATAACCTTCTACAGACCTAATTTATCGGAATTCACCAGTCGCCCCATCAATACCGGAATTAAGGACAGAATCCGCACATCGAGGAAAAGTTAATCCACGGTTCCAAGTACATGTTCTTTAATGCGACTAGTAGATTCTCATATATATCTCCCTGCTCAACCTATCCAAGCGTCGTATTGTCAGGCTAAACGGATCTAACTAGGTCAAGATTTGTCAAGTCTATGAATTCCTTAAGTTCAACTCTGCCTAGTCATGTCCATTTAGAATCTTTCGTTCCTACCAACGCATCAAACCCAAAGCATAGACAATTCAATTTTGGGTACGTTACGCAGACTCAGATTGCCTGTTATCACTTGATAATATCACTTCCCTAAACATCTCCCTCAAGCACAGTCCATAACCAACATATTTTTTTTTGATTTTTTGATTTTCTAATGTTTTTGGATTTTTTAAAATTTTCTAATTTTTGTTTTGTTTTTATTTCTCCCCCTAAATTTGTGCATAGGAGAGAAATGAAAGTAAATGCACAAATTTAAACTATTTTTGGCCCAAATAATAAAAACAATAAATGCTTAGAAAAGCAAAGTATAAACCATATTTTTGACCCAACACTCAAGGTAAGTATAGTGAGACGACTCACCTCGTAAGCAAGCAAATAAACCTCGTACACGAATCACCGATCTAGCCTCCGCCTAACACATATGATAATTATCTCTAATCAACACTCCAATCACAACTCTAAATAAACCAAGGGCTATTCTCTCTCTCTCTCCCTCTAACTCTTGGAATGGGTAAACGACCATTCTACCCCTCCATGGTCTCAATAATCCCTTTCTTGACCAAACCCTAAAGTCAACTGAAGTCAACACTCGAGTCAACAGTCCATGTTGACCCGACTCGTCGAGTGCATCTCTGTGACTCGTCGAGTCCCCTTGTTTTTTCTGAAATGTCGCAAGAATCCATCTTAACTCGTCGAGTTGTCTCATCAACTCGCCGAGTTACTCATGTCCAGACTCGTCGGGTAAAACCCTAGCCGACTCGTCGAGTTGGCTCATCAATTCGGCGAGTAACTTAAGTCTCTTTTCTCATTCAGACGTTTTTAGGCTGATTCACAACCCCCAAACTCTAGATCTAGCCTCCCAAGGCTGAGATACCATGTAAAGCTACAATATTTACGTCCATGCATGGCACTTAGGGCTTGAAATGCCAAAACAAGCTCCATTTAGGGTCTTAAGCATAAAAGCTCCTCTATAGTTGGATAAAGCTAGGACCTTTGGACTCTAGGGACCTCACAAGGTCCAGATCTGAAGTCTCAATCACTTGGTAAGTTCAACACACTCAAAGTCTCAAAGAAAGATGGAAAAAGCCCTAAAACTTCATGAAAACAAGATCTAATCACAATAATGAGCAAGGTGAAGACTTTTTACCTTCCACATAAGCTATAAATGAAATAACACCAGATCCAACAGCCTCTTCTCGTTCCTTGCCTTGATACTCTTCTCTTCTCTTAAAAAGGTGCACCAAAATGCCCAAAGATTAGCTCTCCTTCTCTCTTAGCTCAATATAGGCGATTAAGGTTTCACATAGGGGAGTAAGGTGGCTGGTGAGGTGGAAATGATGGCTTAAGGTCCTTTAAATAGGACACAACCCTAGAGAATTATGGTTTCCTCTCACAGAGCCAACTCGTCGAGTTGGTCATGAAACCCACGTGGTCAGTCCGCCTCTACTCGACGAGTTGGGGGCATCCAAGTCGTCGAGTTTCTCAAACAACTCATAAATATATAAATATTATACCTGGGAGTCTGGATGTTACAATTCTCCCCCACTAGAATCAGACTCCGCCCTCGAAGTCATGCTCCGGAAACAAATCTGGGTACTGCCCACGCATCTCGGACTCCAGCTCCTAAGTCCACTCGGATCCCCTACGGTGCTCCCACTGCACCTTAACCAGTCAGACCTCCTTGTTCCTCAGGGTCTTAACTTTTCTATCCAAAATTGTTATTGGTCTCTCGATGTAATTCATGCTAGCATCTACCTGAATGTCCTCTAAGGGTACCACCGCCGTCTCATCGGCTACACACTTCCTCAACTGAGACACATGGAAGGTGTTATGAATCTGGCTCAACTCTGCATGTAGCTCCAACCGATTTGCTACCTTCCCTACTCTGGCAGTCACTCTGAAAGGACAGATATATCTAGTGTGACACTAGTCAAATTTAGGTCAAAAATAAATTGATCAATAATCGTAATTGGGATGAACAAAGTGGTAGAGATTGTAACAAGGTTTCCAAAAATATAAAGAACACTGAAATCCGAGTAATAACGAAGAAGTTATGACCAATCGAAAATCTGCGACAAAACCGGCAAAACACTGTTCAGTGTAAAAAGTGAATTTTCGATAAAAGGATTTTTAGCCTTAACAATCTAAATGAAAGTTGTAGAATATGTTAAACCGAGAACGTTCATAAAAAGAACGTAAAAATTTGACTTCGTATGAGGAAGTTGTGATTTTTCTAAGTTTCGGTTTAGCAGTAGACAGCTAAAAATTTGAAATATAAATCAATCGATATTTAGCCGACGTAGCTTAAACGAGAATCGAAGGTCTCGTCAAAAGTAGTACAACGGTAAAAAGACAGACGAAAACGGACGTCGGATGAAGAAGTTATGAATTTTTAACGGATTTCCTGTCCCGGTTTGTTAAAAATAATAATATTAAAAATAAATTCAAAATTAGCTGACTAAATCTAAACGAAAGTCGTAGAGTCTAATTTTACCTACGCGTGCATATAAAGAACGCCAAAAACGGAGCTCATATGTGAAATTTATGAGTTTCGCAAATTTTTTGCACGAAAATCAAGAAATGTTGAAAACCGGGAATTTTCGCATGGACCCTCTTCGGCCACGTCACCCTCGCATGCGAGGCTTCCACGGGTCTGCTACGTGGCGTCTTCTGATTGGACCGCAGCCTCGTGTGTCACCTGCTGATTGGTCCGAAGTCGTCATAGCGCCTCCTGATTGGACCGAAGTCCGGTCCTCTCGTGATCCGACACGCATCCGAGAACCGCCTCCAGCTTTGCTCCTCCTTCTGACGCGTGGTTGCTGACTCGCCTTCGCATGAGCCAGGTGTCTGAGCCCTCGCCACCTGTCTGATGACACACCTCCTCGGCCGAACCCTCGCACCCCTATATCAAGGGTGCGAGACTTCTCGGATTTGAGAGGTTTTTCACCCCAAATTTCAACATTTTTCACCTTTTCACCCCCTAAACTTTCTCACGACCCCCCAAGGCCCCGATATTGTGTCTAAAACCCGAAGCAAGCCCCGGAGCCCCAGAATTCTCGAGAAGCTAACCTCTTTCCAGTCGAAGTGCAGCCCGCATAAAGCCCGGTTTTTACTCAAAAACTCGCGGTTTCTTCGAGAAAGATCATCTATAGAAACGAAACGCTGCCCGAATCACCGCTTATCAAAGTGAGTTCATACCCCTATAATTTACCTTTTTAATGGTTTTTAAATGCTTTTTAGGGGGGGGGGGGAATACAAGTTTAACACAATATTAAATTGTGTTAATAACTGTATGTGATAATAATCACACAAAGGCTTTCCTTATGTTTTTAAAGATTACCAAATACTTCCAAAATGACTTAAAGCCATGTTAAATCTTTAAAGTCATGTAAACTCCGTTAAATTCTTTGAAAAAGGTTTTATAAACTATTTCAAATTATAATCGCCAAAATCATGTTTATATATGCATAAATATATAAATAAGATTTGAAGGGCTTAGGACTAATGAATTATCTTATTTCCTTTTCCTTGTTTGGATGTGGAATTAAGGTGGGATTATTTGTCCGAAGGTCGTTTCCTTAATTATATATATATATATATATATATATATATATATATATATATATATACATATATATATATATATATATATATATATATATATATATATATATATATATATATATATATATATATGAGTATAAAAGGTTACTCATTTCGGTATCATTACCTTTGTATCATGCTGAGCAAAGGTGTTCATCCATGAGAAATCATGCTAATCAGATAGAACATATAATTTATAATAGGTATAATTTATGATTCAAAAATAAATATACAAGTATGATTCACGATTGTATACTTTCCAAGGAAATTACCAACAATTCATTTATCTATACCAAGATATGTATAATACTTTTAATATAAGGATAATATATGAAGAAGTAATAATACATCATACCGGGTTTGCATTAACAAAGGTACTATACAGAGTACCAGGGTTAGCAATCACGGGGTAATAATACATCATACCGGGTTTGCATTAACAAAGGTACTATACAGAGTACCAGGGTTAGCAATCACGGTGTAACAATACATCATACCGGGTTTGCATTAACAAAGGTACGATACAGAGTACCAGGGTTAGCAATCATGGGGTAATAATACATCGTAAATCTTGTTGAAACAATAAATTTGTGAGACTCTTCATGGTGTACTTATCTAAGTACGACTTTAAGTCCTGACTTATTAACCAGAATCTCTTGTAGGGAGAGCGTGAGTTTGTGTATAGATCTATATGGGACTGACAATCCCGCACCTTTACTGTTCGCTACAGTTTGGCCGGCAGGCCTAGGGTGTCAAATATCATATCGTTTCCGACGCCTGAAGAACGTCGCAGTAGGCATATCAGTCATATTAGTATGGTTAACAGAACTCACATGGATAAAACAACGAGTAAATTACTAAGTAATATACTTCTCTTAAAAAGTAAGAAAAGATAATTACATCCTGACCAAATATACCTTATGTTAGTTTTCACTTATAGTAAAAGCTACGTATCATGAAATCAAGTATGGTAAATATACTTGTACTTCTGGTTTTGGAACATTTAAAACCACAAGTCAGTATTATAGATAATATAATATTTTCTAGGATTAATACTAATGTTTTACTATAGAACAGACATAACTAAGAATACTTTTACAAAGGAAACGGTTTATGGGATTAAACCACTTTTACAAAGGAAACGGTTTATGGAATTAAACTACTTATAAAATGGAACTTAGTCATTCAATCTCTTTAAACTAGTATAACACAAAGGACCGTTAGTGGTTAATTCTATAATTCCTTAGTTTCTACATCATAGTTATACATAAGTAATATCCGATTGACAGTGAAATGTGTGACTTTCGCCTTACTTCCTGTTCCTTGTTTGGTTGTGGGCTTAGGGCAGATACACCCATTTAACTGTCCATTCGATATTAGGTTGTATATAATTAGTATAAACTAAGTAATTACAGAGGGAAACTATTGAGGTTATCAGTTAATCACCTCAGGAAATATAGGATTTTCTGGAGGAACCAGTGAACTTATCCAAAGAACTTAGGGTATACTTAATAGAACTAAAATACTTATGAACTCACCAGCTTAAATGCTGATCTACTCTTTCCAAATAACTTGTATTCTCAGGAATCCAGTAGACAGGTACACTCCCGAAGCTTTTGAGAAGACTACCTAGTACCGTACCGCGACTCTTGTCTTCTACTGTACCTACTTTGGTGTTTGAATATGTAATGTTTAAACACTTATGCAAAACTTATACTTATTAATGCAATGGTTGTTTGTACTTTGATTACTATATTGCATGTGTCGTGATACTTACCTGAAGTCCTCCGCCCCCGAACGTTTCCGCCGTTCTGGTTTGGGGGTGTGACAGATTGGTATCAGAGCAGTGTTTATAGTGAACTCAGTATATCAGTCATAAAAGATATACAACTATAAACCCATTGGGATAAAAACACTCTGACCAAGAGTTATACTTTAAAAATATAACAATATTTTATAAAAGTATAAGTACATGCAGAATATATATACTAGAATGAGTATCACAAGAAGAACAAAACAAAAGTATTTGGATGTTGGACATTACAGTTAAACCTAGACAGTGACGTAATCATATATGGGATCAATATAGCCTGATCAACTATATTCATTCGAGATATGACCATGTGACAACCGTCACTCTCTGGTTAAGTCAAAGTCAAGAAAGTCAACAAGTCAAACTGGTCAACTCAACTAGTGCCAATATGTTAGGGATTACCTTATGTCTTCTAATGTATGACTCTAAATCTTAATGCAAAGTAACACTTGAAAGTTTCAAATGTTCAAAATCCTAAACCCTAATCAGTTTGAGGGAAGTAACAACTCTATAAAACACCATTGCGTACCCTTTGGGGGCGTATAACACTCAAAATGGGATGTAACTAAGCCTACGACCTTTGTTCTACGAAGAAAAACATTAATAAAGGCCCCCGACAAAGTCTCTCTCAATCTATCCCATTGTATCGAAACCTCTCAAAGTATGTGAAATCTCTCCCAAATCTCTCCAAGTATGTGAAATCTCTCCCAAATCTCTCTAAGTATGAGAAATCTCTCCAAGTATGTGAAATCTTTCCCAAATCTCTCTAAGTACGTGAAATCTCTCCCAAATCTCTCCAACTATGTGAAATCTTTCCCAAATCTCTCTAAGTATGAGAAATCTCTCCAAGTACGTGAAATCTCTCCCAAATCTCTCCAAGTATGTGAAATCTCTCCCAAATCTTCTAAGTATGAGAAATCTCTGCAAGTATGTGAAATCTCTCCCAAATCTCTCTAAGAATGAGAAATCTCTCCAAGTATGTGAAATCTCTCCCAAATCTCTCTAAGTATGTGAAATCTCTCCCAAATCTCTCTATGTACCTTCCTCAGTCGAAAACAGCCTAAAAGGACCCTCTTGGTCCGGAACCCCCTTAGTCCGGACTATCCTCCTGCTTCGGAACCTCCTTCTGACTCCGGAACATGTGGGGCAGATTGGACCTCCAAGCTGAACCGGACGAATTTCGCTCCTGACCTCGGATCCGAGAAGAAAGCTTCGGACGTCGCCCAGCGCCTCCGGAATTCCCTGTTTACCCGCTTCGGACCCTCGCATCCTAATCCTCTCCTCCGGAAATTTGGTATTAGCTCCGGAATGCTTAAAGGAGCTCCGGAAATTCTGCAGTGACTCCGGATTTCACCCCTTCACTCCGGATTTTTACCAATTTCGGACCTTTTAATGATTTTAAGTGATTTTTGCTCCGAAAAATTTCTCAGACTTTTATTTTTCAAATTGTAAACACTCCAAACTTAAATTTTTATATATAAGACCCTATATTATCATATTTTAAACCACATTTTGGGAAAGGATCATAAACCAAGGACAATACCTATTGGGTGAGATATTGTGTTAGAGTGTTGATTTCCCATAGAGTGTGACACAAGCTATCCCCCATACCCACTTAGGACAACCCCCCGTCACTATTCACCCCTACCTAGTCAACTATTTGTCCTCTCACATCTCTCCTCCAGCTGGTAACTTGATCAAAAGTTGGAAACTCCCATCTCTCCTTCCACTTTACTCACACTCTCACCAAGAAACAAACACTTCTCTCTCATTTCCCTCTCTAAGAACTCGAGACTCCAAGGCTGCCTTTGAACTTCTCACCCTCATTCAGTAAGTATTCTCATCCTACATTGAACATTCTTCACTCCTTCACTCAACTTATGAATCTCTCATAACCAATGTCACCATAATTGTTCTTAGATCTTCAACTCTCCAAGCTTCTATCAAGTGTTCTTGACTTAGAAACCCTTTCTCTTCAGCATACATCTAAGGAAATCACTCAAGGTGAGTTCATACCCTTACATTTTCATGTTTTCATCAAGTTTTAGGGGGGGGGGGAATACAAGTTGAGTCTTATTCACAGACTGTTTTGACTATCTTAACCTTAATATCTTTGAAAACTGTTTAATATGCAAATATCTCAGGTTCATACCTTTAAAATGAATACTTACACATCTCCATACGATGTTTCTACGATTTATGGTGATTTTTACAAAACTGCCTATCATTTCAGAAACGAATTCGGACCAGTCTGTGAATATGAACATTTTAACACAATTTAAAGACATCTAAAAATCATAATAAAAATTAGGAATAAACTAAACACATTTTTTGAACTCTCAGTATTTACGGATTCAGTTTTCGACTTTGTATGATTTTTCTATGAATTTTCCAAAACAGTGTAGAAAGGTCAAAAACTAGTTAACAGCTTACAACTTTCTTAACACTTTGTAGTATGTTGAGCAAAGTGCATAACAACAAGTTCTAAATATTGAATGTATTTTCTTGTTAGTTTATCATCATAAACTAAAATTTAGTCATTAATGATAAGGTTTCTTCATTCATTTCGAACACATATAATAAACTACAATAAGCATAGTTTATGGATTTTTACTACATGAAAAAGGTTTTACTCTCAAGACAAATGAGTTTTTCATATACTACATGATAAACTATAATAGTAATAGTTTAAGGATTTCATATCACTAATTTATTCATAAAAGGTGATTTTACATCCACCGCGGAAGAGGTTTTATAATCAAACTATGAGTAAACTGGTTAACGTAAGTTGTGAGACAATTCTCTCCCCGTACGTTCGAGTACGGGATTCCAATTCCTGTAAGTTATAACCAAAGTCTCTTGTAGGGAGAGCGTGATAATTGTGTATAGATCTATATTGGGATTGACACCCCACACCTCGCTGCTAGCTACAGTCGGACCGGCAGGTCTACGGGTGACAAGAGTCATAGGATCTTAACGTCTGAAAAACGTTGTGCAGGTTATTTCTCGTCATAGTATGGTTATAGCGACTCACATAGGGAGTTAACAATCTTTAAAGTTTACAGGGAAATTCTACCTTGAAAAGGGGTTTTATCTATTTTAAAACTACAAACCCGTTATAAGTATAAAACACACACATATTCTCGGTCCTGGGATTTAGGACTACATGACTTTTATAAGGAAAATATTGGATTTTATTTGGAAACATATTTCTATTAATACTACATTTCATCTAGAATTGTTAGACTTCGGCTATAAATGCTAAGTGTATATGCTAGAGTTATATAAGAATCTAGTCACAATCGAATTAGAATCGGTGGGCCCGCCTTACTTCTTGTTCCTTGTTTGGTTGTGGACCTAGGGCAGACCCATTATATTCGACGGTTTATTCAACTTAAATATTATATAACTTATATACACTGGGTGATTATAGAGGGAATCTACGGGTCCTTCTAGGATTCATCATCGCATAAGATAAGAGCATTCACTTCACACTTAATAAAGAAAATATTGGATTTTCTGGAATCATACTTTATCGTTTTTACAAGGAAAACAGCTTTTTCCTCAAACAAAACTCTTATGAGCTCACCAACTTAATTGTTGACACTTTTCAAAACTGCTTGTATTCTCAGGAAATCAGTGAAACAGGAAACCAACAGCATTTTGAGGATGGGACGTTAAATCGTCAAACAGTTCATTTTGTCATCATAATGTAATTGATTTCGAAACATGTAAACATATACTATGGTGTAACCTTTTCAATTATATTTATGATGGTTGTATTTACTTTGAGCACTATTATACTCGTTGTTGTGATACTATACATGAAGTCCTCCACCCCCGGACGTTTCTACCACCCTTGGTTTGGGGGTGTGACAGATTGGTATCAGAGCATTGTTTATAGTGAACTAAGTATATCGAACCACATAAGATATACAAACTATAAATGCATTGGGACTAAAGTCTCTGATTTAACATTTTCAAATAACTATACTTTTAGGAATAAATAGTTCCTTGTTAAAAGTACATACATGCATACCGGTTTAGTGTCACGTCTAAGGAAAACGCAAAAGTTAAAAATAGAGGAGTTGTGCAATGTGAATATACCGTGGGATATGCAATCAAGTCTGGGAGGGATATAGCCTGATCAACTATATTCGTCCAAGAAGTGACTAGCAACTATATGTGTCGGGGGATAGTCATAGTGGACAACAAGTCTATCAACTTACCAACGCCCATACGAAAAAAAATCGTTAAGAACCAAACATAACATTATAGTATACTATAGGAGTATTTGGTGATACTATAATCAACTTATGTGAAAACTAAAGACCCCTATTAGTAGGTCTATAATGACTGAGTGCATACGCTAAGGTTATACATAATTAAAGATATTATAGACTCAGAATCTATGACTATTGCTCTACTTCCTGTTCCTTGTTTGGTTGTGGACTTAGAGTAGAGTCATTTATTCGAAGGTCTATTCCATTTTATATTATGTATAACTGGTATGCAGTATGTGATTATAGACGTGACCAATAAGGATCACCCCCTATAAGTAATTATAGGATTAGACGCCTCTTAATTATCTATTCTACCCCTATTCTAGTACAAGCAACGTGACGGGGGCTCAACTACCAAGAGACCCTATTTTTCCGAACCAGGAAAAATGGGAGAAGCCAGGGCAAAGGAAAAGAAGAAATGGGAGAAGCCAGGGCAAACCGAAGGAAAGCAAAGGAAAAGAAGAAATGGGAGAAGCCAGGGCAAGGTTTAGGGCAATGCAAACTTTCATGTCTTCATTCTATGGCCCACAGAACATCACCCGCCACGAGCAGTGTGTACGCTACTGACATACCATTACAGACTCAAACTCCTGGCGTGCGTTTGAACACTGCCCCGTCATATACATAAATTCGACCCTTCAAATTTAGAGACTACGCTATTCAAGGGGCCGTGTCACCGTCGAAGTTTTTCCTTACATTAACGAAATATAGACCTAATATAAGGTCAAACTTTCCTGAACTCTATGAATTAGAGTATATCAATAGAATTGGCATGCATTTTATTTCATTAGGAGTTTACCACATATCTCATAACCTATTATTACATATGATTTGCTTATGGTAACTCTAAGATTTCTTAATGTATACCTCAAGATTATGTGTAATTAGGAGACAATCGGCTTAGAAATGGTGAGTCCGCCTTAGGTCTTGTTCCTTGTTTGGTTGTGGACTTAGGGCAGACTCATTACGTTCGACGGCCTATTGGACCTTAATTACACACAACTGGTATACATCGGGTGATCTTAGGAGTGGATCAGGCATGGAACAAATCACAAGATTACATTCAAGTCCTTTTTACTAAATTCATAAGTTTATTTATATAAACCTCTGCTATGAATTGTTGGCCACATTCGAAAAATCGGGAAATACTATACTTGAAAACTAATAACCTAGTTTTACGACGCCCGACTAATAACCATTACTAAAAGACTTATACTCTTTTCGTCTTTTAATTTCTATAACAGAAAGATGCCGCCTCGTAGGTCTGCTAGACTCACTAGCGGAACGCAAACAAATCCACCGCCGCCGCCTCCCCAATATGATCCTGTTATGTTCCAAGTTGCGGTCACGGCCGCGGTGGCAGCTGCTATGTCCCAAATCAGCACTGATGGTGCAGGGGGGACAGGGAGCGGTACTAATAACTCCACTCAAGGGGATAGCCAAGGGCATTCTAAAGAATGCTCCTTTAAGGACTTCACCAATGGTAAACCCGATTCGTTCAATGGTAGCGGGGGAGTCATCGATTTGATGCAGTGGTTCGAGAAGACCGAATCTGTCTTCGAGATCTATGCGTGCCCCGAAGCGAACAAAGTCAAATTCGCAGCTCGCACTTTCTCCGGCCGGGCCCTTACTTGGTGGAACGGCCACGTTAAGTCACTGACGCTTACAGTGGCTAACTCGATAAGCTGGGAGGACTTGAAGGCAAAGATGCTGAAAGAGTATTGCCCCAGGGGCGAAGTGCAAAAACTAGAGCAAGAACTGTGGGACCTCAAAATGACAGGCTCTACCTTGCAACCTATACCGTCCGATTCTGTGATCTAGCACTCCTTTGTCCCGCTATGGTCACCCCGTAAGACAAAAAGTTGGAGCGATACCTATGGGGATTGTCCGCCAAAATTCAAGATAGCGTCTTGGCCTCAAGACCAACTACCTTTGACAGTGCCAAGGAATTGGCACAACAACTCATAGACCATCGTGCCAGCCATGACACTGCGACAACCACCCCAGATCAAGCAAGAGGAGGAAACAACAAAAGGAAGTTATGAGACAACAAGAAGGACCAACCAGCCCAGGAATTCACTAAGAAGCAACAAATCGTTGCTGTTCATGCTGCCACAACCCTCGCCACGCCAACACCGATACGCTGGGACCCTTCTGAAATGCAACAAGTGTAACTTCCATCACACTGGGGTTTGCCGGGAGATGCATTGCAAAAATTGCAACAGAAAGGGGCACACTGTCCGTTTCTGTAAGGCACCGACACAACCCATCAACCAGGTCCCTGGCACTGGAGTAAGCTCAGCCTGTTACGAGTGCGGCGAAACGGGACACTTTAAAAGGGACTGCCCAAGAGCAAGGAATCCCGGTGATGGTGGAAGGGTGCTTACGATCACTGCAGGAGAGACCACCCCGGAACTACCCGTAAATATCAGTACGTGTTTCTAACATCGATGTTTAAATTTTAAATTTCTTTTTTATTACTAAAAACCAGTATCGATTGAAGTATATCAACCATAAATCTGGAGAACACGGCGAAACCCGCATAAGTCTTATCATCTATATACAAACGCAGGGTTTTTACTAGTGAATCAGGGATGGCTAGTGTAAACATTATGGTCATATATCATTAAGATTCTATGGACTTAGAATGTATGATTCCGCCTCATTTCCTGTTCCTTGTCTGGTTGTGGGCTTAAGGCGGGGTCACTCATTCGACTGCCCTTGCAAATCTTAATGATGTACGACTAGTTTACACCAAGCGATTATAAAAGATCTGGTAGGACTTATAATGCAAATTTCATCACAAATTGTTGAAGCACTCGTAATACTAGTACTCGCTAACGACATTATAAAATATTCATAGTGGTAACAACAAGGATAAAACAGGGAGCATAAAGGCACACATCGAATACACTATCATTCCAAAACAATAAACTCCCTTTAAATCGACTCAGCTCAAGTTACAATAAGAAATTCCAAGGTCGTCATTTAACGCCAGGCGGATTGGTCCCCACCATAGCAATTTCTTGTACTGCGAAAAGTTCCCACATCTTTCCCCAACTCTCGAAGTCCCGGTCAAAGTGCTAATTTCGGGACGAAATTCCTTCTAACGGGGGGATGATGTGACAACCGTCACTTTCTGGTTAAGTCAAAGTCAAGAAAGTCAACAAGTCAAACTGGTCAACTCAACTAGTGCCGATATGTTAGGGATTACCTTATGTCTTCTAATGTATGGCTCTAAATCTTAATGCAAAGTAACACTTGAAAGTTTCAAATGTTCAAAATCCTAAACCCTAATCAGTTTGAGGGAAGTAACAACTCTATAAAACACCATTACGTACCCTTCGGGGGCGTATAACACTCAAAATGGGATGTAACTAAGCCTACGACCTTTGTTCTACGAAGAAAAACATTAATAAAGGCCCCCAACAAAGTCTCTCTCAATCTATCCCATTGTACCGAAATCTCTCCAAGTATGTGAAATCTCTCCCAAATCTCTCCAAGTATGTGAAATCTCTCCCAAATCTCTCTAAGTATGAAAAATCTCTCCAAGTATGTGAAATCTATCCCAAATATCTCTAAGTATGTGAAATCTCTCCCAAATCTCTCCAAGTATGTGAAATCTCTCCCAAATCTCTCTAAGTATGAGAAATCTCTCCAAGTACGTGAAATCTCTCCCAAATCTCTCTAAGTATGTGAAATCTCTCCCAAATCTCTCTAAGTATGAGAAATCTCTCCAAGTATGTGAAATCTCTCCCCAATCTCTCCAAGTATGTGAAATCTCTCCCAATCTCTCCAAGTATGTGAAATCTCTCCCAAATCTCTCTATGTACCTTCCTCAGTCGAAAACAGCCCAAAAGGACCCTCTTGGTCTGGAACCCGCTTAGTCCGGAACCCTCTTAGTCCGGAACCCACTTGGTCCGGAACCCTCTTAGTCTGGAATCCTCTTGGTCCGGAATTCTCTTAGTCCGGACTATCCTCCTGCTTCGGAACCTCCTTCTGACTCCGGAACATGTGGGGCGGATCGGACCTCCAAGCTGAACCGGACGAATTTCGCTCCTGACCTCGGTGTTGGGTTTTGAGCATTCTAACACTCCTAAGTGTACATGCAACCCTAAATACCTTGGATCTATGTTTTCTCTATTATACATACAATTATGAACATCCAAGGTATTATCCTAATCTAGCATACAAAATAATAAATATAACAAGATAGAATACATACCTCTTTGATGTAGAATGTCTTCATGAAGCTTGAGTGCCTAGTGCCCCAAGTGTGACACCTCAAATGGTTCACACAACACCAAATACACTTGGAATAACTTGAGAGAAACTTGAACACTCCTTGAAATCGTCTAGCCCTCACACTCACACATTAGTGCACGATTTCTTGAGCCATGAGATTCTTTTATATGGTGGCTATTAGGGTTACACCATGTAACTCATAACTTTACCCATTCCTTATGCTCCATGGATTTTAACCTCCATGGAGTATCCATGGGTCACCCCATGGAATTAGTCCAACATAAGGAATCTTGGATCACAAGCCCACATATATACGAATGAATGATTTACACAATCAACCCATATATTTAATTAGTCTCCTTTTGAACACTTAATTAATTCCAAATTAATTCTTGACCAATACTAATTAAATAACCTTATTAATATATTAGAACTTATAATATATTAACCAACCTTAAGTGTTATTTTTCTCATTATAGTCTATCCAAATGCATGATGCCATGCAACCCAAATGGACCATGCCGGGTCGGGTCAAGTCTTACCAATTATAGTTATGGACTTAGACATTAATCCAACAGTCTCCCACTTGGATAAGTCTAAAACTATTATTGCGTATGAGTTCAGGAACCGATCAGCAATCGTAGCTCTCAAAAGCTTCTGTCGAACTCTGACCTTGTCGATGAACTCTGACCTTTGTTAATGACTTGTCCATTAGATAAGGGATCATATATTCCTCCATTCTAGATATCATATGGACTGAGACATGGATTATCAATCATTCTCTCTGTCCATTTGTTGTTTGCCGATTTCCGATTCATGATGACTGACTGATTGAACAAATCAAATCAGTCCTGGCTTGGCCAAGCACTCACATGTATCATCTTTAAATCATCGAGGGGCCCACAGATATCGCTTTTATCCCGAAGGTAAAAGGAATGGATAAACTTCGACTCATATGGCTTGTTCTACTACTTGTTGAATCATACACAAAGACACGTTTTATAACATCGAGCTACCAATCCGTTTTCGTGCAATCAATGTATAACCAACTCATAGTAACAACTCATATCTCTAGGTTTGAAGAATATAAGATATTATCGTCTCATGATCACTCGTGGTAAAATCCATGAAGTGATTCAAATGAGCGCGGGTTGAATCCAATACTTAGAACTTATGAGCACTCATGAGTGTTGTAGCACCACTTTGTCCACCAACTTGGACCTCTACAAAACAACCCATGACAGTGTTGATTCATATCTACTTCCAACATATGACCGACTGTGGATGGTTTGAATAACTTAATCATTCAGGAAGAGCGACTTAGTTATTCTGGAAGTCAAAACATGCAAAGTGAAACACAAGAATAAATGAATCAAATATGGTATCAAACCCTATGAATATAAATAAACACTTTTATTTATCACCATACTGATTACTCATTATTCATTGTTTCGGTTTTATCAACTTTATACTTGAATTAAAAACACTAGTTGTCCCATGCTCCAAGCATGTACACTATGTTTTTCTTAAACAATAGCTTTGCCATACACCAAGTATGCACTCTATGTTTGTCTATGATCCTTACTTTGTGAAATAAACCAATTGAACATAATTTCAATGATTCTAATTTCACACTCCCAAATCCTTATCGAAAAATGTGAGAATTTCAAATTCCTATCATTTATCGAAATCTGTTTAGATTTTAAACTTATATGCACTGACCCTCCTGTAATGAATATGTACAAAGTCACAAAGACTTGTCAACAGTCATTATAAGGTATTCCAATGGAGATCAACTCCATGGAAACTAAGTCTCATATTCAAAGTACATTGCTTTGGACATGCTTCTTGCATTAAGTTTTCTAATCTTACACAGATAACTCCCACCTATGGAGACAACTCCATATTCTCATTTTGACTATCACTTCTGAATAAGAGATGCATCTTTTCAGAATATGTCAATATGGTCCTTCCAAAATTAGCACTATACTTCCAACTGTCCCTGAGCAACCAATCTTTGGTAAACCTCAGATTGTACTCGACAATTGCTTAATCATTTTAGTCATATCCAATTCTAGACCTTTTCCCTTCTTAATGCCTCTGGGCATTTGAAAAAATTTAGAAATGACAAATATTATAGCACATGCAATCGATCCTGTACCCAAAGCAAATGGTACACGATTCATGATGTCTCACATAAAGACATGATTCTAGACCAGTCTTTTGCTACAATATTTTTATTTGCCATGTTTTCAAAATTTGACTATGAAGAGGGATGCCGTAATCATAATCGAATTTTGAGAACGCAATATATAGAATTTCCTTAAGTTGAACCAATCCAACATGAAATTCATATATATATTCTTGACTAAAGATGATTAAGGTCTCAATCTAAGCCTTTAGAACTGAAATGAAGTATATCCTCTCCCTTAATTATAGCAAAACAACTTTTTCAATCCCTGCAGCCACATGAATTGAAACTTTTGTTTTCTATAATTAACATTGCTAACTTGCAACACTAACAATAATTATCATGCTCCCACTAACATGATGATTATTAGCATAACACTTATGCTCCCACTAGCTTTGACATGTACTCAGAAATCAGCTGGACTTCTAGAAATCAATACTTTATTGACTTCCTTACCAAAGTTCAGATTTCTGATACGAGATGCTTTGATAAAACTTTATCAAAATCATACACCTTTCCTTAGATAGCATGCATGTGTGTCTAAACAATTTCAGAACTATGAAAAGGGATGCCGTAATCATAGTCTCAATTGTTTAGACCTTTTGCCATCTGCTTCAAATCTACTTGGTGGAAGTGTTTCCTCACCATCATTTTCATGAATCGGAGAGAAACCTTATGACCCTTAGATTTTATGGTGTATGTGTTCTTATCCATGTGAATCGTCAAAACCATAGTCACAAGACAAGGATAATGACAAATCCAAACTCATATGGACTGAACTTATGCAATCTTAACTTCTTGCCACCTGGCAGTACAGGGCCTGCCATTGCTTCCAAGTTGTTATGTAACAAATTGAGAACTTTCAGAACTCCTATGCAAAGCCAACTTTAACTGGAATGGGCACAGAATATGTCAACATGATAGGTTATAAAACTCAAGTCGTGTGCTAGTGAAGAACCTCAGGTTTTATTCTTGATTAGTTCTTGAAATTCTTTTTAGAATCTTTAAGACTCCCACTGTCCTCTTGACATATAAGACTATCTTGCCAAATATTCAAGAGATAGTGCGGATTCTTTATCAAGACAAACACTTCACACAATTGGCCTTAGTTGGTCTTTGTTTAATCCAAAACATCACAACTTACCAACTTCAAATGTACAAGAGTAGGACACTTTTACTCTTACATTTGACAAGTGTTATAAACCTTTCTTTAAGATATGCCACTCAACTTATAGTCTTGGAGTATGACTCTAAGACTTGTTTTGGAACGAAGTATGACTCATCTTTTTGATTTAACCATTTCAACAATTCATGACTCCTCTTCTTAGTCATAAGAATGCACTAAGATGACTTTAAAGGACCAATTGTGATATGGTATCTTAATCATTAAGATGATCATAAACATGATACTAAAGTACTCTCCCATCTTTTCAGATTTGAGAAACTTTTATCTTTCTGCCATACTTTGATTCTTCTTATTCGTTCTGTCTCACATTGAAACTTCTCCAATGCTACAGACTTATACTTAAACTTATAAGTATAACCATATTTACTGAACTTAAGTAAATCATGACGAATAGTCTTCTTGATCTTTTGTGGTGGACTTGACCAGTGCACAAGAATGTGTACTCGATCCCTTAGTCCTTTCCTTATTCACATAAGGAATTAGTCTTAATTTTCCAAGCTGAAAGTTCTCATTCATCATACTATACAACTTGCATGATTCCAAGTTTCGGTCCAATTGAACCTTGGGTGATGAGAATCTTTCCTTATTTGGTAATATTAGACACTACCACAACCGAAAGAATCAAATCCATTTTTCCAATATTGCTATCAATGGAATCTTATAAGCAACAACTTTTCACAAATGCCATTGTAAGGATACTTAAAATAAATAAAATCAAAACCTTTTTCTTTTATTTTAAAACTTTGCGGAAAAACTTATCCTTACAATCCATATGAAAACCTTGTTGTTATCTATTCCTAAGCAATATAAATATCATAACTCTTAAGTAATAGCCCAAAATTCTGATCACCGAACCATGCGATTGAAATCCATCTTCGCGATCAGAATCAGCATGTACTTAATAGAGTTAGACAATGGACTTTACCTGAAGTAGAGCCAAACTTATTGACTTTAACATCCTTAGGTAAATTTGGCAGCTTCGTAACCAATGCCCCTTCCTTTGGCAATAGTTACCTATGGACCCTTGATAATGGGACTATCTCAGACTTCGCCTCTCTCTTTACCATTGGGTCAACCGAGTTGACTATGGTCGATCCCTTTCCATTGGGAAGAGAGAGCTTTACTGGATATCCAATGTCATCATTGTCAATGTCCATAGCGTTTTAGGAAGTTGATCTTAGCAAATAGATAAGATCATTAAGGGTCTTGTCTTAGTCTGTTTCATAGGATTCCCAAAAGAACTCACTATGTGACTTAGAAAGTAGTTGAGTCACCAACTTTCTCAAGACTTTGACACCCAACTCTCCCGGCTTGTCAATATGTGACTACATCTCCAAGATGTGATCACACCTAGACCTTGCCTTGCCAATAGGGCTTGAGTGACCTTAAACTTTTTAGGAACTTGTGGGTTAGGGAGAATAATTGGAGGAGGTGAAAGAAGTATGATATCCATGGGACATCATCTTCATTTAGGAAAGCTTGTTTCAAGAGATTTGGGAAGATCATAAATGTCTAGACCAGACATCTTTTTCGGAGATATTGAAGATAGTTGATTTAAAGTCCTTAATATGACACCCAATATGAAATATTAACGCTAGGACCCAACAAACTATTTTATAACTTAGAAGAGGGATGTCGTAATCCAAGCTATAAAATATTTGAAGGTAGGTGAATGACGATTCACCAATTTCCACCATGAAAAACGAAATAATTTATTAGGTTTTAATTGGATTTGAAAGTCCTAGATCTTTGAGATTCATTGAACTGTTCAAAGGCATGTTTCAATCTCGAGTGTGCCCTTCAGGTTTTGTGACTGGGATGCCGAGGATCACAAAACAAGGTGTGAATAACCATGCAAATATACTTGGTACCCTTAATATTTACCCCTTAATCAGTGTGCCGGTTAACCACACACGCTCCACCGATACTATGATAAATATTAAGTTACCCTTTGCCTACCTTGTTAAGTCCAGGTTAGTGTGCCGGTTAACCACACACGCTCCACTAACGACTTAAGCAAAGTGCAAAGTGTAATTTCAAGGGTTAGCACCAAATTCACATTTTCCTAAGTAACTAAGATTGGGTATTAATAAGAGTTTAGTTACTTAGTATTTATCATTAATACTTTTAATGAAAGGAGAATTATGGTCATTGTCCTACCCGTTCGGCTAACGACCCTCCACCAGTCAAGGAAGCGGTGGGTGAGAGTGGACACCCATTAAACTGCCATTTTATAGGCAGTAACCTTATACCCCCCTTATAGACCGGCTTCGTGAATGAGGCCTACTAACGGTAAGACTGACTTTACTCTTATACATATATATAAATATTATTAACTTATAATATTATAAAGTATAAGGGTTGAATTTTAACTTTTGAAATTCTAAGGGCTAACTTGGAATTAAAGTATTCATAAGTGAAAACTTTTCAAATTCCAAAACTTGAGGGCAAGTTTTGAAACTATTCAAAACTAATTAATTCCATAACTTATGAGTTTAAAGTAGTTTTAATTAAAAAAAATATATGACTGCGTTCTCAAAATTCGATTATGATTACGGCATCCCTCTTCATAGTCAAATTTTGAAAACATGGCAAATAAAAATATTGTAGCATGTGTGGTTAACCGGCACACTAACCTGGACTTAACAAGGTAGGCAAAGGGTAACTTAATATTTATCATAGTATCGGTGGAGCGTGTGTGGTTAACCGGCACACTGATTAAGAGGTAAATATTAAGGGTACCAAATATATTTGCATGGTTATTCACACCTTGTTTTGTGATCCTCGGTATCCCAGTCACAAAACCTGAAGGGCACACTCGAGATTGAAACATACCTTTGAACGGTTCAATGAATCTCAAAGATCTAGGACTTTCAAATCCAATTAAAACCTAATAAATTATTTCGTTTTTCATGGTGGAAATTGGTGAATCGTCATTCACCTACCTTCAAATATTTTATAGCTTGGATTACGGCATCCCTCTTCTAAGTTATAAAATAGTTTGTTGGGTCCTTGCCTTAATATTTCATATTGGGTGTCATATTAAGGACTTTAAATCAACTATCTTGAATATCTCCCAAAAAGATGTCTGGTCTAGACATTTATGATCTTCCCAAATCTCTTGAAACAAGTTTTCCTAAATGAAGATGATGTCCCATGGATATCATACTTCTTTCACCTCCTCCAATTATTCTCCCTAACCCACACTTTAAACTAATTAATAAAAAAAAATAACTGTTGGATTAATGTCTAAGTCCATAACTATAATTGGTAAGACTTGACCCGACCCGACATGGTCCATTTGGGTTGCATGGCATCATGCATTTGGATAGACTATAATGAGAGAAATAACACTTAAGGTTGGTTAATATATTATAAGTTCTAATATATTAATAAGGTTATTTAATTAGTATTGGTCAAGAATTAATTTGGAATTAATTAAGTGATCAAAAGGAGACTAATTAAATATATGGGTTGATTGTGTAAATCATTCATTCTTATATATGTGGGCTTGTGATCCAAGATTCCTTATGTTGGACTAATTCCATGGGGTGACCCATAGATACTCCATGGAGGTTAAAATCCATGGAGCATAAGGAATGGGTAAAATTATGAGTTACATGGTGTAACCCTAAAAGCAACCATATAAAAGAATCTCATGGCTCAAGAAATCATGCACTAATGTGTGAGTGTGAGGGCTAGACGATTTCAAGGAGTGTTCAAGTTTCTCTCAAGTTATTCCAAGTGTATTTGGTGTTGTGTGAACCATTTGAGGTGTCACACTTGGGGCACTAGGCACTCAAGCTTCATGAAGACATTCTACATCAAAGAGGTATGTATTCTATCTTGTTATATTTATTATTTTGTATGCTAGATTAGGATAATACCTTGGATGTTCATAATTGTATGTATTATAGAGAAAACATAGATCCAAGGTATTTAGGGTTGCATGTACACTTAGGAGTGTTAGAATGCTCAAAACCCAACACTCGGATCCGAGAAGAAAGCTTCGGACCTCGCCCAGCGCCTCCGGAATTCCCTGTTTACCCGCTTCGGACCCTCGCAGCCTAATCCTCTCCTCCGGAAATTTGGTATTAGCTCCGGAATGCTTAAAGGAGCTCCGAAAATTCTGCTGTGACTCCGGATTTCACCCCTTCACTCCGAATTTTTACCAATTTCGGACCTTTTAATGATTTTAAGTGATTTTTGCTCCGGAAAATTTCTCAGACTTTTATTTTTCAAATTTTAAACACTCCAAACTTAAATTTTTATATATAAGACCCTATGTTATCCTATTTTAAACCATATTTTGGGAAAGGATCATAAACCAAGGACAATACCTATTGGGTGAGATATTGTGTTAGAGTGTTGATTTCCCATAGGGTGTGACACAAGCTATCCCCCATACCCACTTAGGATAACCCCCCGTCACTATTCATCCCTACCTAGTCAACTATTTGTCCTCTCACATCTCTCCTCCAGCTGGTAACTTGATCAAAAGTTGGAAACTCCCATCTCTCCTTCCACTTTACTCACACTCTCACCAAGAAACAAACACTTCTCTCTCATTTCCCATTCTAAGAACTCGAGACTCCAAGGCTGCCTTTGAACTTGTCACCCTCATTCAGTAAGTATTCTCATCCTACATTGAACATTCTTCACTCCTTCACTCAACTTATAAATCTCTCATAACCAATGTCACCATAATTGTTCTTAGATCTTCAACTCTCCAAGCTTCTATCAAGTGTTCTTGACTTAGAAACCCTTTCTCTTCAGCATACATCTAAGGAAATCACTCAAGGTGAGTTCATACCCTTACATTTTCATGTTTTCATCAAGTTTTAGGGGGAGGGGGGGAATACAAGTTAAAACACCAAAAACTTAACTAAATTCAAACAACAACTTTCATCAGCAAAGTTGAGTCTTATTCACAGACTGTTTTGACTATCGTAAACTTAATATCTTTCAAAACTGTTTAATATGGAAATATTTCAGGTTCATACCTTTAACATGACTACTTACACATCTCCATACGATTTTTCTACGATTTATGGTGATTTTTACAAAACTGCCTATCATTTCAGAAACGAATTCGGACCAGTCTGTGAATATGAACATTTTAACACAAGTTAAAGACTTCTAAAAATCATAATAAAAATTATGAATAAACTAGACACATTTTGTGAACTCTCAGAATTTAGGGATTCAGTTTTCGACTTTGTATTATTTTTCTATGAATTTTTCAAAACAGTGTAGAAAGGTCAAAAACTAGTTAACAACTTACAACTTTCTTAACACTTTGTAGTATGTTGAGCAAAGTGCATAACAACAAGTTCTAAATATTGAATGTATTTTCTTGTTAGTTTATCATCATAAACTGAAATTTAGTCATTAATGATAAGGTTTCTTCATTCATTTCGAACACATATAATAAACTACAATAAGCATAATTTATGGATTTTTACTACATGAAAAAGGTTTTACTCTCAAGACAAATGGGTTTTTCATATACTACATGATAAACTATAATAGTAATAGTTTAAGGATTTCATATCATTAATTTATTCATAAAAGGTGATTTTACTTCCACCGCGGAAGAGGTTTTATAATCAAACTATGTATAAACTGGTTAACGTAAGTTGTGAGACAATTCTCTCCCCGTACGTTCGAGTACGGGATTCCAATTCCTGTAAGTTATAACCAGAGTCTCTTGTAGGGAGAGCGTGATAATTGTGTATAGATCTATATTGGGATTGACATCCCACACCTCGCTGATAGCTACAGCCGGACCGGCAGGTCTACGGGTGACAAGAGTCATAGGATTTTAACGTTTGAAAAACGTTGTGCAAGTTATTTCTCGTCATAGTATGGTTATAGAGACTCACATAGGGAGTTAACAATCTTTCAAGTTTACAGGGAAATTCTACCTTGAAAAGGGGTTTTATCTATTTTAAAACTACAAACCCGTTATAAGTATAAAACACACACATATTCTCGGTCCTGGGATTTAGGACTACATGACTTTTATAAGGAAAATATTGGATTTTCTTTGGAAACATATTTCTATTAATACTACATTTCATATAGAATTGTTAGACTTCAGCTATAATTGCTAAGTGTATATGCTAGAGTTATATAAGAATCTAGTCACAATCGACTTAGAATTGGTGGGCCCGCCTTACTTCTTGTTCCTTGTTTGGTTGTGGACCTAGGGCAGACCCATTATATTCGACGGTTTATTCAACTTAAATATTATATAACTTATATACACTGGGTGATTATAGAGGGAATCTACGGGTCCTTCTAGGATTCATCATCGCATAACATAAGAGCATTCACTTCACACTTAATAAAGAAAATATTGGATTTTTTGGAATCATACTCTATCGTTTTTACAAGGAAAACGGCTTTTTCCTCAAACAAAACTCTTATGAACTCACCAACTTAATTGTTGACACTTTTCAAAACTACTTGTATTCTCAGGAAATCAGTGAAACAGGAAACCAACAACATTTTGAGGATGGGACGTTAAATCGTCAAACAGTTCATTTTGTCATCATAATGTAATTGATTTCGAAACATGTAAACATATACTATGGTGTAACCTTTTCAATTATATTTATGATGGTTGTATTTACTTTGAGCACTATTATACTCGTTGTTGTGATACTATAGATGAAGTCCTCCATCCCCGGACGTTTCCGCGATCCTTGGTTTGGGGGTGTGACAGACCAACATGTGTTTGGGGAGTGATTGTAGTGTTGCAACAAGTCTAAAACTTACCTAAGTACCAGAAGAATTCTTGAACCAAACATAAAGGTTAAAATACTATAGGAGTATTTTAGGATGCTATAACAAGAAAACTGAAAACTTATCAACTTCTTACATTTAGAAGTCTAAACTCATAACTAAAATAACATGGAGGTATTATAGATACTTTGGGGAAATGTTAAAAAGATCTTTTCTGATAAGTCTATAATTACTATGTGGATACGTTAAGGTTATATATAGCCGAGATTTTATAGACTTAGAGTATGTGATTTTCACTCTACTTCCTTTTCCTTGTTTGGATGTGGTTTTAGAGTAATATTACTTATTCAAAGGTCTATTTGATCTGGATTATATATAATCGGTACACACCATGTGATTATAGAAGGACCAGAAAGAATCACCTTCGTAAAAATTTTAATTTTCTCATAGATTCTTTAGACATTCCCATTCTCGTGTAAACCCCTTAGATAAACATAGTTACTCCAGCAATCAATAGAAGAGTCAAGGAGGATCCAACAAAATTTCATTAAGAGAATTCCGAGAAAGAAACAGATGATAAGTAAATAAACTATATTGCATGTGTTGTGATACTTACCAGAAGTCCTCCGCCCCCGAACGTTTCCGCCGTTCTGGTTTGGGGGTGTGACATCTAGGACCCAAATGTCCCCGCTTCCTGAATCGGATCACACCTTTCCACGAGGATACCTTCAGGAAGACAAAATCTCCAACCTGGAACTCTAGCTCGGGTCGTCGCCGATCTGCATAACTCTTCTGGCGACTCTGAGCTGTCAGTAACCTCTGTCTGACCTGTTGAATCTGCTCAGTTGTCTTGAGCACTATCTCAGTGCTACCCATCACTCTCTGCCCTACCTCTCCCCAACAGATGGGAATCCGACACCTCCTCCCATATAAGAGCTCAAAGGGAGGCATACCAATACTGGAATGATGGCTGTAGTTATAAGAAAACTCAGCCAAGGGAAAATAGGTGTCCCAACTTCCTCCGAAGTCCATAACACATGCTTGCAGCATGTCCTCAAGCGTCTGAATCGTCCGTTCACTCTGCCCGTCACTCTGTGGGTGGTATGCGATATTGAAGTGCAATCGGGTAGCCAACTCCTCATGAAACCTCTTCTAGAACCTAGAAGTAAAACACACATCCCGATCTGACACTATCGATGTCGACACTCCATGTCGTGCCATCACCTCTCTCACATAAATCTCGGCCAATCTCTCTATAGAAGAGATCTCACTGATAGCAAGGAAGTGAGCACTCTTCATCAACCGGTCCACAGTCGCCCATATCGCGTAGACACCTCACACGGTTCTTGGTAATTTGGTGATAAAATCCATGGAAATTTGTTCCCATTTTCACTGGGGAATCTGTAGAGGCTGTAACGGGCCATGTGGACGCTGGTGCTCCACCTTAACCTGGCGACAGGTCAAGCACTTCTTAACTACCCATGCCACATCCCTCTTCATACAGGGCCACCAGTAATCTCTCTTTAGATCCAAATACATCTTAGTGGCTCCTGGATGGATCGAGAATCTAAATCTATGTGCCTCCTCCATCAGAATGTGCCGAGCTCCACCTGTATAGGGCACCCAAATCCGCCCACGGAAAGTCACAAGCCCCCGACTATCCGTCTCAAGCTCGGAAACTTGTCCGACCACTCGCTCCCTCTTGAGGTTCTTTGGCCTCACAACCTCCACCTGAGCCTCTCGGATGGTATCTAGGACTGGATTCATCGCTGTCATCCTCATACACAAGTATCGAATCAGAGCACTCTCTTCTCTACGGCTCAAGGCATCGGCTACAACATTATCGTGAACCACATCTTCTGTCTTATATTCAGGTTGGGTTGATCGATCAGGTACTTCAGGATCTTATCGTCCATGTATATGGTGCACCGGACTCCATACAGATAGTGGCGCAAGATCTTGATGGCGAACACCACCGCCCCCAGCTCCAAATCGTGGGTGGGATACCTCGCCTCATGAGGCTTCACTTGACTCGATGCATATGCTATCACATGCCCCCTATGCATCAATACCGCACCCAACCCTAATATAGATGCATCACAGTAGACTACAAAGTCCTCCACTCCCTCGCGAAGGGCTAAAACTGGAGCTTCGCACAACCTCTGGCGAAGAGTCTCGAATGAGGCGTGCTGCTCGGGCCCCCAGGAAAAAGTAACACCCTTTCGGGTCAATCTGGTAAGAGGAATAGCAATCTTGGAGAAATCTTTGATAAATCTCCGATAGTAGCCGGCCAAACCCAGAAAACTCCTGATCTCGGACAGGGATCTCGACACCTCCCATCTCATAATTGCCTCAATCTTAGGCATGTCCACCAATATCTCATTCTGATTAACGAGATGTCCCAGGAACTAGACCTCTCGTAACCAGAAATCACAATTGGAGAATTTGGCAAAAAGCCTCTCAGCGCTCAATACTCCAAGAATCTCCCGAAGATGCTCCTCGTGCTGCTCTCTGCACCTCGAGTACACCAGAATATCCTCAATGAACACGATCACTGATTGATCCAATATGGGCCTTCACACCCGGTTCATGAGATCCATGAACGCTGCCGGTGCGTTGGTGAGCCCGAAAGGCATCACCACAAACTCGTAATGCCCATAACGAGTTCTGAAGGCCGTCTTCTGGATATCCTCCTCGAAAACTCTCATCTGATGATATCCGGATCTCAAATCAATCTTGGAAAACCAAGATGCCCCCTGTAACTAATCGAATAAATCGTCGATCGTCAGTAGTGGATAACGGTTCTTGACCGTCAACTTGTACAACTCCCTGTAATCGATACAGATTCGGTGGGAACCATCATTTTTCTTGACAAAAAGGATCGGTGCTCCCCACGGTGAGCTACTCGGTCTGATGAAACCCTTCCCCAGCAGCTCCTGGAGCTGTGAGGATAACTCCTGCATCTCTGGTGGCGCAAGGCGATAAGGTGCCTTGGAAATAGGCGCCGCTCCCGGAACTAAATCGATCCGGAACTCCACCTGCCTCTCGGGAGGCACACGCGGAAACTCCTCGGGAAAAACATCCAGAAACTCGCACACTATCGGAACTTCGGCGATAGAACTCGGCCTCTCTTTAGCAACCCGCGTATCCATCACGTACGCCAAAAATCCCCTACAACCCTGCTGTAGACTCTGTCTCGCCTTGGCAGGAGAGCAGAAAGCTGATCCAGATCTGGTACCCTCACCATACACCGTAAGCACTCCCCCACTAGGATCTCGTATGGTCAGCATCTGACGCTCACAGTCGATCACAGCTCCAAACCGACCAACCAATACATGCCCACTATGACACAAACATCACCCACAACGATCGGTACCAGGTCTATCGGGAACTCAACACCAAAAATCTCTAGTACACATCCTCAGAATACATTAGCAGCGAAAACCGCATGCTCGTCGGCTACAGAAACCCTCAGAGGTCGACTTAACGCCTCACGTCGGATACTGATGTGACGACTAAAAGCTAAAGACACGAAGGATCGACTCACACCCGAATCAAATAACACCAAAGCAGGTACATAACTCATATGAAAAGTACCTATATACAACATAGAATAAGCACAACAAATCTCAAAATAATATAAATAAGGAAATACGTACCAACCACGACATTAGGTGTTGTTCGGACCTCCTTCGTTGTTAGCTGAAAAGCTCTCCTACGAGCCCTCGGAGCCTCGGCCTTCACCGGCCGACTATCAGTAGCACGCAAAGCAATAGGAGTGGAACCCTGGGCTGATCCTTGAATGAGCTGAGGGAACTCGACCTTCCGATGGCCGGTCTGGTTGCAGTGAAAGCAAACTACAAACCCCTTGGGGCAATCCTTCTCCATGTGCCCCTCTTTTCCACATTTGTAGCAAATCCATGCCCGACATGATCCCTCGTGACTCTTGCCGCACTTGCCACAAGTGCGGCCCTTCTGGCCCCCAGCTCTCGCATCAACGGGCTTTGCCCGCTTTGTCGCCGGCTGCGACTGTATCGGTCTCCTGTCTCTACCCTGGGACTCCTCATCCTCTCTGGTGTGCAACTCTATCTCAATCTCCCTTCTCCTGGCATTGGCATGAAGCTCAGGCAATGTCCGGTATGACGAGTTCGCCATGAACTCCCGTATATAGCTCCTCAGTATGCTCAGATATCGGCTCACACGTGCCTGCTCAGTAGACACGTGCTCAAGGCAAAAAAGCGCTCTCTCATGGAATATCCTCGAGATATCAGTCACAGTTTTTGTCTTCTTCTTGAGAGACAGAAACTCCTGGGCTAACTGTTCCCTCTCCACCGGAGGAATATACTCGTCTTGGAACAACTGCGTAAATCTCTCCCAAGTCACTGCAGCATGATCTTCAGGAGTAAAGCTGGCTGTCACAAACTTCCACCAGTCCTTCGCTCCCAAGCAAAGTTGGTTCAGCGCAAACCGAACTCTCAAGTGCTCGGGGCATGAACACGTGTAAAAACACCCCTCGATGTCGAAGATCCATCTCATAGAAGCAATCGAATCTTGTGTCCCATCAAACTCTGGTGGCTTCGTGTTGCTGAACTCCCAGAACAACAACGAGTCACCTCCCTGTGGCCTAGCAGTGGCTACAGCTGCGGTGGCTGCAGCAGCAGCAGCCTTAGTAACAACAGCATAACGCTCATCAAATGTCTCAATCAGTGTGGTCTTAATAGACCCAAACATCTCCGGTATCGCCTCTCGGATAGCTGCGGCCACCTCCTCATGAATGATCCGGCGGATCTCCTCGTCACGGGCACTACCGCCCTCTGGGTTGTTGCGCGTACCTACCATGATGTGTCTGAAACAGAACACAATAATCATCAGAGACTCGCTCGAGCATACTCACACTTGATTTCCTGCCCCTACATGCTCCTTAGTACCCTAAGGATTCGTACTTGGGTTGCATATAGATCTGGTGTTTTCAGTAGTACGGGCCCAATACTACCTTCCACACCAACCTGTAGTCACCCAAAGTCCTCCTCCTAGGATTCTAATTCACAAGTACTCTATCTCTCACGAATATCAGACTACTCTCTCAGTAGACTCCTCATATACTCATCTAGATATCTCTCCTAGATTATCCATCGACTCAAAACTCTTTCTAAGTGATTCCTGTTAGATACTACTACTCAGCACATACTCAAGGCAAACAACAGATAACAACAACTCCTAGGCTAAGGCATCACAAATCAAGCAACTCTAGCCCTAAATATGAAACACCTAGCCTATCCTCTAGCATGCAACCCTAACATCTCATAAATATCTCATAACACAAATAAGTAAGATTATTTTGGGAAATCACCGTTCGGGCTCTGGCTGATTGTACACACTCTTCCAACTCGTTTTTCTCTTAAACTCTTTCTCATTTTGAAAAAAAATCATTTCTTTTGAAAAAATTTCTCAAATCCTCAGTTTGAGTCCAAACACACCCGAAGGTACATCTGAATCCATCAAACCAAGGCTCTGATACCAACTTGTAACAACGTAAATTTTCAAAGAAATTTTTAATTTAAAAAACCACATAATGCCCATAAACATAGTTCACACGTCTCCAAAATGACAATTTACCAAAACACATGTTCATAAAATTGTTTAAACACAATCCGAGATCCTCAAAACATAACTCCGCCTCGTGTGTACAATCAAGTCGGCGCCTTCCCGTGATCATGAGAAGTACCTGAAACACATAACACATATCACAGTAAGCACGAAGCTTAGTGAGTTCCCCAAAATACCACACACATCTCATTAGCCTCTCATGGCTATATCTCAAATAAAACCCTCTGGTCGATGTGTCTCAGTGGAACCCTCCGGTCCCATAACTCGGGTGGACCCTCCGGTCCTAACTCAGTAAAGCTCAACATAATACACAACATAAATCACAAAGAAATAATGCAGGATATCACAATACTCAATAAAAGCATACAAGACCCTCTGGTCACACAAATTACCACTCAAGGTAAGTATAGTGAGAAGACTCACCTCGTAAGCAAGCAAATAAACCTCGTACACGAATCACCGATCTAGTCTCCGCCTAACACATATGATAATTATCTCTAATCAACACTCCAATCACAACTCTAAATAAACCAGGGGCTATTCTCTCTCTCTCTCACTCTCTCTCTAACTCTTGGAATGGGTAAAAGACCATTCTACCCCTCCATGGTCTCAATAATCCCTGTCTTGACCAAACCCTAAATTCAACTGAAGTCAACACTCGAGTCAACAGTCCATGTTGACTTGGCTCGTCGAGTGCATCTCTATGACTCGTCGAGTCCCATCGTTTCTTCAGAAATGTCGCGAGAATCCATCTTAACTCGTCGATTTGTCTCATCAACTCGCCGAGTTACTCATGTCCAGACTCGTCGGCGAAAACCCTAGCCGACTCGTCGAGTTGGCTCATCAACTCGGCGAGTCCCTTAAGTCTCTTTTCTCATTCAGACGTTTTAAGGCAAATTCACAACCCCACACTCTATCTCTAGCCTCCCAAGGCTGAGATACCACGTAAAGCTACAATCTTTACGTCCATGCATGACACTTAGGGCTTGAAATGCCAAAAAAACTCCATTTAGGGTCTTAAGCATAAAAGCTCCTCTATAGCTGGATAAAGTTGGGACCTTTGGACTCTAGGGACCTCACAAGGTCCAGATCTGAAGTCTCAATCACTTGGTAAGTTCAGCACACTCAAAGTCTCAAGGAAAGATGGACAAAGCCCTAAAACTCCATGAAAACGATATCTAATCACAATAATGAGCAAGGTGAAGACTTTTTACCTTCCACAGAAGCTATAGATGAAATAACACAAGATCCAACAGCCTCTTCTCGTTCCTTGCCTTGATACTCTTCTCTTCTCTTAAAAAGGTGCACCAAAATTCCCAAAGATTAGCTCTCTTTCTCGTTTAGCTCAATATAGGCGATTAGGGTTTCACACAGAGGAGTAAGGTGGCTGGTGAGGCAGAAATGAGGGCTTAAGGTCCTTTAAATAGGACCCAACCCCGAAGAATTAGGGTTTCCTCTCACAGCGCCAACTCGCTGAGTTGGTCTCTCCGACTCGTCAAGTTGTTCATGAAACCCACGTGGTCAATCCGCCTCTACTCGACGGGTTGGGGCATCCAACACGTCGAGTTGCTCAAACAACTCATAAATATATAAATATTATGCCTTGGAGTCGGGATGTTACAGAATAATTCATAGTTTTCATCTATACTCTGCTAGACGACTAGGCCATCGCTTGGGTCAAGGCTTCTCAATACTTTTCACCTCTTATCATCTACCTCATCTTTCATGTCATCTTTCATCTACCCATCTTTATCCATCATAATTATAGGTATAAAATACGTATACAATTTAAATCGAATAAAACATGTATATTTTTGTTCATTCAGCATAGATATCAAGAACATAGATAATATGCACACATAGCACGTAATTTATATTAAATACTTCGTGTATGTATATGTGTAAGATGAAAGTAACTATACACTCACTTGTTAAAGTGATGATTCCAATGTAACATCCTGATTTCCGAGAATGAGATTTTGAGGATTTCAAGCAATTAAAGAAGCCTACTCGACGAGTTGGAGGCCCCAACTCATCGTGTAGGGATTAGTCAGCCCCCATGTTTTATGAGGTCTACTCGATGAGTCGGAGGACCCCGACTTGACGAGTAGGAGCTGGAAAATGAAACCTTAATTCTTTTAGGGTTTGCACCCTATTTAAAGGACCTTAAATCCTTCCCTCCAGCCTCTTACCACCTCTTGACGGCCAGAAGAAACCCTAATCAGCTTAGACCTTGTTCTTGAGTGTTTGTGAGATTTAAGGAGTGATTTTGGTGCATTTTGTGAAGAAGGCTTAAATTCTAAGGAGCTTGGAGCAAAGGGAAGCTTCTGGATCTGACTCTACTTCATTTTGGCATCATCTGGAAGGTAACAAGTCGTTATCTTGACTTATCATTAGCTAGATCTCTTCATGCTTTGGTTTAGGGCCATTTTTAGCACATTTGGGAGTCATTTCGGGTATTGGGCATGATCTGAAGTTATAACTTCAGATCTGGACTCCTATTGGTCCCTATAGCCATAAAGTTATTAAATTTAGCAAGCATTGGCCCTTCCCTTTGGGTTAAACCTTTCTCTTAGCTTGGTTTTGGCATTTAGGACCATGCAAGTACTTAAAGTTTGCAACTTTACGTGGAAACCATGCCCTAGGAGGTTAGATCTACAATATGGAGCTTTGGGGTGGCTTAAAAACATGTGGATGAGAAATGGACATAAGGAACTCGACGAGTCGCATAGCCGACTCGACGAGTCGGATGAAGATTTGCCTGTATTGATGTTGCATGAACTCGGCGAGTCAGTAAGAGGACTCGACGAGTTAGTTAGGATGTTCCCCGACATTTGGACATGCATGGACTTAACGAGTTGATTGGAAACTCGACGAGTCAATTAGGGTTTTTATGACTTACTGAGTTCTTAAGAAACTCGACGAGTTGCTAGCTGCACTCGACGAGTTGGGTCAACATGGACTGTTGACTTTGACCGTTGACTTTGACTTTAAACAAAGGTTGACCAGTTGGGATTTTAAAGGTATTTCAGGTATTTGGGACTCTGATGGACTTGGTCCTATGGTGATTATAGGTGGTTGAGTTCGTGACGGTGATTCGGGAGTTTGATCTTATCACTACAGTTCGACATCGTGAGCTGAGTTCTTCTCACAATATCAACAGGGTCTAAGGCACCAAGGTCGGCCCTTTATGATTTGTATCATGGTTATAGGGTGGTTGTTATGCTAGTGATCTATTAGATCGCTATCATGGTTATAGGATGGTTGCTATGTTAGTGATCTGTTAGATCGGTGTCCTGGTTATAGGATGGTTGCTATGTTAGTGATCTGTTAGATCAGTATCCTGGTTATAGGATGGTTGCTATGTTAGTGATCGATTAGATCGGTATCCTGGTTATAGGATGGTTTCTATGTTAGTGATCGATTAGATCGGTAACCTGGTTATAGGATGGTTGACATGTTAGTGATCTGTTAGATCTGTATGACTATCTGTACTTGCTAGCTAGGGTATGAAATTTATGTGCACATGATTGTTGGTTTGGGGATTGGGTTGAGGCAGGTCCTGCTTTGTGCTGTAGGCCAAGATACCCAGGGCGGACTGAATAGACTGCAGACCCGGTTAGGGCATACAAGTCAGGACGAAAGCCCGAAGAGCGGTCCGGATAGGCTGAAGGCCTTAAGAGGCGGTCCAGACGTGCCGATGGCTCGGAGAGCAGTCCAGATAGACTGATGGCCCTGCGAGGTGGTCCAGTCATACTGATGGCTCATTATGCATGTTGTGTTTGTTTATATGATATGGTTATATCAGTATGGCGTTGGTATTTTGGAGGAACTCACTAAGCTTCGGGCTTACAGTTGTTGATTTTGTTTCAGGTACTTCTGATGATCGCGGGAAGGCGAAGGCGTGATCGTGCACCTCCTTATGTTTTTATGATTTGATTCTATGATTTTGACACTATATTGTTTTAAAAACAAGTTTTGTAATAATCATTGGTTTTGAAATGTTTTAAAAAGTTTAAATTTGGCATGATTTTTATGGGTGTTACATCCAAACTTGGGCAGCGCTTCGCTTCTAACAATTCTATTTTTCCTTCAGCGAAACCTAGTATCATTGCCACTAGATTTTAGTTTAATGTTTATTGCGACTATTTACTAGCGATATTTTTTTATAAGTGTTAAACAATACTTTTCAACCACTATGTACAGACAGGGGACATACATGAAACACCGGAGGGCATGACCATTTTGGCATTATAGCACTTCTGAAATCCAACAACCTTATGCGGCCCTTCAAACCAGATTTCCCGTACCGCGAGTAGTTAAAAGATATTGTAATAACACTTTTTATATTATATATATATATATATATATATATATATATATATATATATATATATATATATATTGTTTATAAGTTCATAATAACGATACTGAACTTAAACATAAGCTATACTTAAAGTAGGGTAAGCATAACTCACTTACCGGGAGGTTTGGCTAGGAACCGGGCTCTGCAGGGGCAAAACTTCCGAGACGAAAATCTCTTCTTCTTGGAGCCTTCTGGCGCTCCGGGACTCGCCTCTAGCACTTGGGAAGTACTAGGGATTGGGAGGAAGAGATTGGGAGTGTTGAGAGAGAAAGAATGGGAAATGTGTGAGTTTTTGGGGTGATTTGTGCCTCTATTTATAGGCCGAGTTCTCTGTGAACGTTGAGCATTCCCTTGCTGAACGTTGGGCATTCCCATGACATGTGTCACCATCTGGTGGCAATCCGTGGTGAGGAAGCAGTAGCTCAGATCGCGCCACGTGTCGCTCGCTGGTTACTCCAAAAACTAATTATCTTCTAAAATCCGTAACTTTTGCATACAAGCTCCGTTTTGACGTTGTTTATATACACGCGTAGGTATTGACGGGATCTACAACTTTCATTTAGACTTCGTCGGCTAATTTTGACTTAATTTTTATAGTTATATTTTAACAGGCTTAGACAGTTAAAATTCGTTAAAAAATCATAACTTTTTCATCCGACGTTCGTTTTCGACTGTCTTTATATCGTTGAGCTCCTATAATGAGATATTCAATTCTCATTTACGTTGTGTCGGCTAAAAATCGATCGATCTAAAATTCGATTTCCGGGTTGTGCACTGCTATGTTAAATCTTAGAAAAATCATAACTTCGTCATACGAAGTCAGATTTTGACGTTCTTTTTATGCACGCTCTCGGCTTAATGTATACTACAACTTTCGTTTAGATTGCTATGGCTAAAAAGTAATTTATCAAAAATTCACTTTTTATGTTACGTGGTGTCATGTCGGTTTAGCCGTAAAACTTCGACGGGTCATAACTTCTTCGTTATAACTCAGATTTCGGTGTTATTTATATGTACGGAACCCTTGTGACATATACTATAACTTATTTAAGGTTATTATTCTAAATAATAATCTATCAAAAATTCATTGTTAACGCTCATTTTCTCGAAATTGACTAGCCCGAATCTGCGGGCGTTACACACCGAGTACCAATGATGGTTTTTCCTTGAGGCCTGGGAACTAGAGTCCACACACGATGATGTTCAAACTCATTCAGCTCGAATTGTATAGCTTTGATCCAGTCAGCTTCCTTGAGAGCATCAACAACATTCTTTGGTTCGATCATCAAGAAAAAATTCACAAACATGCAGAAGTTGTTGCTAACTCTGCTATGAGTGAGAATACCAGAATTTACATCTCCAATGATTTGAGATTCAGGATGATCACAAAGAATTCTAGGATTAGTACTCTCATTCGTGTTATTCAGAACTTAATCTTCCCGATTTGAGGAGTTAGATGGCTCAGTTTCTTCAGAGGCGACAACCTGATCTTTAGAGTCAGAATGAGATTTGACAATTGATCAATATTGGGAACAATAGGCTCAGTGACCTTTGGCAAGAACTCGGGAACTTGGTTTGAAGAACTGAAAGTAAGTTCACTCAGAATGGAAGAAGGATGATCAATCCAATCATGGATGAATAATTCTTCATCGAAAGTGACATGAGCAGATTTCTCAACAGTTTGCCTTGAAAGATTGAATACCCTGAAGGCCTTGGACACACTAGAGTATCCCAGAAACACTCCTTCATCATCTTTGGCTTCGATCTTTGAGCGTTGATCTCTTTGATTCAAAATGAAGTAGACACACCCAAACACATGAAAGTAAGAGATGTCTAGTTTTCTCCCTTAAGCTGCTCATATGTAGTCTTCCACTGACACTTTACAATGATGGAACGGTTTTGAGTGTAACAAGCTATGTTGACAGCTTCAAACCAAAAGGATATAGGAAGACCAGCTTCAACAACCATATTTCTCATAGCTTCAATGAGAGTTCTATTTCGTCTTTCAGTAATGTCATTTTGTTGGGGGTGGGGAGGGGGGGGGGGGTTCTAACAGCAGATAAGTTTTGAGAGATTCCTGAATTCAGTGCCATGATCACTACGTAATTGTCTGACTTTATGATCATAAAGAACGTCCCATTTCTTAATGAGTGATCCGATTTCATCACCATCATGACTTTTCTTTCTTAAAAGGATTAACCAAGTAAATCTCGAATATTCATCTACGATGACGAGAGTGAACTTCATCCCAACTCTTGACTTAATTGGGACCGATGCAAAAAGGTCCATATGGAGGAGATGAAAGGGTTTGATGACGGAGGAACATGACTTTGGCTTGAAGGAAGACTTGGTTTTCTTTCCTTTTTCACACGATGAACATAGTTTATCTTTAACATGCTGCATCTTAGGATTTCCTCGCACAAGCTGATTCTCAGAAATCTCTGATATGTTATTGAATTTCAAGTGAAATAGTCTCTTGTGCCAAAGCCAAATCAGATGAGACTGAGCGCGAGAAAAGAAGCATAGACGAAGAGAGTTGTGAGCAAAAAAACATGTCCATAACATATATGTCATTCTGTCTATTTGCAGTAAGTACAATGACATTCTTTTGATCAACAACCTTTCCTTCCTTCTTGTTAAAGTGAACTTAATAGTCAACGTCACACAGTTGGCTAATTGAGATGAGATTGTGTTGAAGACCTTTTACATATGAAACATTCTTGAATACAACAAAATTACACTTGATGGTTCAATATCCCTTTGTAGCTCCCTTGCCATTGTCTCCATATGTAATAGTTGGACCATCCTTCCTTACGAAATGATCCAGAAGTGACATGAAACATGTCAGGTGTCTTGAACAACCAATATCTAAATACAAAATATGTTCTTTACCCTGAAAAAAAACAACTAAAATGTACAATTAGTATACACTGACCCATCTTGAAATGGATCACTTAAGAGAAAATGTGATAACTGATGGGATTTAGGTAAACAAAAAAAATAAAACCCTTAAGTTTGCATGCAACCTAAATAGAATCTGTGTTTTCTCTATTGACCCTATAATTAAGAATGTCAAAAAGAACCCTATAAACCCGAGGATATTTTCAAAAAATAGAGGAGAGGGTTTTAGGATTACATACATTTTAGTTGTTATAGCAAACAACTAAAATTCCCTTTGAAAATATATTGGAAGCTAGCACCACACCCAAACTAGCAAGAGGATAACTGAAGAGAGAGGAGAGGGGAGAAGCAATTTTCGTCCAAGGCTTGTAGAGGGAAGGAGTGGATGAAATAAAGGGGCTAGGGGTTCCTTATATACTTGAAGATACTTGAGGCCAAAGCTAGGGTTTAAGGGATAAGCCTTAGATTCCCTTGCTTGGTGACCAAGCAGTCCAATCCCCTTATCCAAGGGGCCTTGGACGAAATCATCTAGGCCTTACCTTAGATGATTTTCGTCCACCTCATTCTATGAGGTTCTAGAGCCTTCCTTCCTCAACTATCAATAAATAACCAAACAATCCTTGTACTTTTAATTAATCCAATTAATTCCAATTAATTTCTGATTAATTATTAATTAAATAATATGATTTCTAATTAATATATTATTTTCATAACACATTAATAAACCATTTATTTAATTTATTATTCACAAAATAAATTAATGTAACACCGTAAATTTTCAAACAAATTTTTCATTTTAAAATCGCATAGTTCTCATTAACACGTTTCACAAAAACCCCAAAGTATCAGATTATCAAAAACACATATCCATAATTTTGAATAAATATCCAGGGTCCTCAAACATAACTCCATCTCATGTGTACAATCAAGCCGTTGCCTTCCCGCGATCCTGAGAAGTACCTGAAACACACATCACATAATATGGTAAGTACAAAGATTAGTGAGTTCCCCAAAATACCACATATATCTCGTTAGCCTCTCATGGCTATATCTCGAATAAGACCCTCCAGTCAATGTGTCTCAGTGGGAACCGCACCAGTTCCACAACTCGGGTGGACCCTCCGGTCCTAACTCAGTAAAGCTCAGAATAATACACAACATAAATCACAAAGACATAATGCAGGATATCACAATACTCAATATAACATAAAAGACCCTCTGGTCACACAAAATTACCACTCAAGGTAAGTATAGTGAGAAGACTCACCTCAGATGATGAACAACTCCTATAAATGCTGCTGCTACACACCAGCCTCTAACACTGAGCCAAAACCTACAATTAACCCTATTAAGACTTAAGACCAAACCCTCACTCATGAGGTCTAAAGATAGCCCACTCCCTGGTCCATAAATAACCCAAGCCCATTGGGCCCACCAAGGCCCAATACTAAATGGGCTCTCCCAAGGCCCAACCCTTAACTTAAGTCCAAATGGCAAGCCCAACACAAGGGCCCAATACATATATATATATATATATATATATATATATATATATATATATATATATATATATATATATATATATATATATATATATATATATATATATATATATATTCCTCTGATCCAAAATCTCCAATACAGCAGGCCCAACACTTAAGGCCCAACATGAGATTTAGCCTAAAAAGCCCACAGCGAGATTACGCGGGGCGTACCTCCCTGGTACGCTCAACGTACACACGAATCCTGATCGGGTCGTCGGGGACACTTGATCAGTACGCCGGGCGTACATCCAGTCTTGGTTTTCCCACTCTCTTGGTCTTAACCCGTTAAGACCATAGCTATACTCTCAGAATTGGTCTCCCTAAAGGCTCGTACTCCATAAAGTTCATGACTTTAAAACTTTTCATGGCTAAACAAGTCCCAAACACAAAAACTCTCACTCTTTACTCCCAAAAATGCTCATATCTCATGCATGGGGTTGTCTTAACGTCCAAGACCTCATTTTTATGAATCCTCTCCACTAGAAACAGTTAAAGGGATAGATATTAGGCTCTGGAGTTCCACAACTCATAAAGCTTCAAGCTTTGGGACCAAAAACCCTAAAATGGACCAATATTCACAAATCAAAAAGGATGAGAAAGCTCTGAGCTTTATACCTTCAAATGATGCTCCAACGACAGCAATGCTCAGATCCAAAGCCTGGACTCTAAGTCCATTCTCTCCAATGCTTCTTATTCACTCCAAGGATACCACAAGAACCATTAGAAGCTCACAAATGGACACTCAAGCTCAAGGGTCAGAAATTAAGGTTTTGATAGAGTTGAGGGCTGGAAATGGTGGCCAGAAATGAGGCCATCATGTTCTTTAAATATGGGCACATCCCTCATTTAGGGTTTCCACTCTGAGCCTAGTACGCCCAGCGTACCCTCTAGTACGCCCAACGTACTAGGTGGCTCCACGTCCAAAACACGCACATGAGTACGCTGAGTGTACACACGTGTACTCCCCGCGTACTCAACTGCAACCTTTTCTCAATTAAGGGACCAAACTTGCCAAAGCTTCAAACTATCATAGCTTCTTCGTTATAATCCCGTTTCCAACGAATCCCCACATCCACAGGAAAAAATGGCGAGAAGCCCTACGCTTCTAGTAACTCGTCGCATCCTAAAGGCTTTCTCATGCCCGGGTCGTAGCCTACGAACCCTAAATCACAGACGATCTGAAACATGATGTTACAATTAATCTCTCTCTCTCTCTCTCTAGTATTCATCATGTCCAATTGCTAGGTTTGAGAGCAACCCAAAAGGACTGTGCTACTATAAATTCAAGTATATACCAATTTTATTTATGGGCTTAGAGACCTAATCCAACAGTCTCCCACTTGTACAAGTCTATAACTATAATTTCTGGTATAATTTCTGAATCGATCAGAAAATTGTAGCTCCCAAAAGCCGTTATCGAACTCTGGCCAAGTCAGTTACGTGTCCTAAGATAAGTGATCATATAATCCTCCGTTCTGCAAGATATCATTCGAACACGAGACATGGAATAGAATCAATCTCATTGTCCAAGACTTTGTTTCCTGATTTCTAATTTGTAATGACATAGAACTTCTAATTGAACACATCAATTTAGTCCTGGCCGGGCACTATAACTCAACACCAAATCACCGAGGGGCCCAAAGATATCGCTTTTCACGTTAGGGTAAAAGGAACGAATAAACTTTGACTTAGATGCTTTCACCATTTACTCATCAAATCATGTATGAAAATACATTTTATAACAACAAGTTACTAATGCGTTTACGTATTATCAATCCACATCCGACTTGTAAACTACAACTCATATATCTTCGTTTTAAGATTATAAGATATTATCGTCTCATAATTACTTGTGATAAATTCCATGAAGTAGTTCTCTGAGCCTGGGCTTATCTAATACTTAAATATCGATTTCAAAGTGCTCATGAACACTATAGCAATACCATTGCTATGTCTAAAACTCTTTAGACAATCTACAATTCAATTCATGACAGTCTTAATTCACTACTTACTTCCAAAAGTACGAATAACTGTGGAGTTTGAATAATCAAATTATTCGGGAAGTAAAACATGCAAAATTAAAACACATATATAAATAATTGAAAAAGCAGTACACAAACTCATAAATAATTCTCTATTATTTAATCACCAAAATCAATTACATTTAATATGTTTCAAGTTTCAAACAAAATTTAACTAACTACTAAATGTGTTTAGCCCTACAATTTTCTCTTCAAGTTACTAAATTCTTCAGATGATATTCTCTTCATAATGACGTGACCTTCTTCTACCCTATGTCTGATGAAATGGTACTTTCTATCGATATGTCTTGATCTTCCATGATCTCTTGGTTCCTTTGTCAAGGAAACCGTTCCCTCATTATCACAGAAAAGTTCCATCAAATCCTTATTGGTTAGAACAACTCCCAGATCTCCGATGAAGTTCTTCAACCAAATTGCTTCCTTCAATGCTTCACTTGCCCCTATGTATTCTAATTCACAAGTAGAATCAGCCATTTTCTCTTGCTTGGAACTTTTCCATGTAACTACTCCTCCATTTAAACTAAACACCCAGCCAGATTGAGAACGAAAGTTGTCTCTATCTGTTTGAAAGCTGACATCACTATACCCAGTTGCTCTCAATGTATCACTGCCACCAAGTAGTAGGACCCAGTCCTTAGTCCTTTGTAGATACTTGAGAATATTCTTAACTGCTATCCAATGAGCTTTACCTGGATTTCCTTGATAACGACTGACCATTCTCAAAGCAAAGGACACGTTAGGGTGAGTACATGTCATATCATACATGATTGATCCAACAGCAGAAAAGTATGGAATCCGACTCATTTCTGATATCTTTGCATCGTTACTCGAACTCTGAGTCTTACCTCAGTTTGGTATGACTATGGATGACCAGTTCTCCTTTCTTGGAATTTTCCATACTAAAACGTTTTAGCACCTTTTCCAAGTATGTACTTTGACTAAGTCCAATTAGTCTTTTACTCCTATCCTTTAGAATTCTTATCCCCAGAATATAGGTAGCCTCACCTAGGTCCTTCATAGAGAAACACTTTCTAAGCCAATACTTAACCTCTTGCAAAGTTGGAATGCCGTTTCCTATAAGAAGTATGTCATCAACATACAATATTAGGAAGGTTAGTATACTCCTACTAGCTTTGACATATACACATGACTCATCTTCACTTCTAGAGAAACCAAACTCCTTGACTTTCTCGTCGAAGCAAAGATTCCATCTGCGATATGCTTGTTTCAATCCATAGATTGATTTCTCAAGCTTACACGCTCTATTAGGAAAATTTGCATCAACAAAATCCTATGGTTGAATCATGTAAACATCCTCAGCCAAATTCCCATTATGGAAAGCGGTTTTGATATCCATATGCCAAATTTAATAGTCATGAAAGGCAACTATGGATAGCATTATCCTAATATATTTTATCTTAGCCACTGGTGAGAAGGTCTCATCATAGTCAACCCCTAGGGTTTGAGTAATGCCATTTGCAACTAGTCGTTCTTTGAATGTGTACACATTACCATCCATGTCGGTCTTCTTCTTGAAGATCCATTTACAACCAACTGTCTTCTGACCAGGTTGTTGATCAACCAAATTCAAAACTTGGTTGTCATACATGGACTTGATCTTGCTGTCCATTGCCTCTTTCCATTTGGTTGCCTCAGGGCCTTCCATTGCTTGCTTGTAGTTAGATGGTTCATCCAAATTTACTAGTGTACTATCACTGATAAATGTATAACCAACTTTAGTTATATGGAAACCATAGAACTCGGGTGGCATGCTAACTCTACTTGAGCGATGAAGAGGTAATGAATTGTCAACTGGTTCAACTAGAATCTCTTCCTATGGTTGAACCCTAGCGTCTTTAGAGGTTCCTTCATCGGTTGACTCTTTAATCTCCTTAAGGTCAATGGTACTCCCACTATCCTCTTTACATATGATCTCTCTCGCGCTAAAAACTCCTCTTTGTGCTACAAAGACGACGTTCTCACTAGGTTTGTAGAACAAATATCCAAAGGACTTATGTGGGTAGCCAATGAAAATACATCTCTCACTTCGAGGTTCAAGCTTGTCGTGAGTCTCTCGTCTAACAAAAGCTTCACAACCCCAAACCTTGATATGTGCTAACGAGGGAACTTTCCTTGTCCACATCTCGTGAAGTGTTTTGGAAACCTTCTTAGTTGGGACAAGATTAAGAATATGGGCGGCAGTCTCTAGGGCATACCCCCAGAATGAAATTGGAAGAGAAGCTTGACTCATCATGGAACGAACCATGTCTAACAAGGTTCGATTGGGCCTCTCAGCCACACCATTAAGTTGTGGTGTCCTAGGAGGGGTCAATTATGCAACTATGCTACATTCCTTGAGGTAGTTGTGGAACTCGATACTAAGATACTCTCCACCTTAATCTGATCAGAGCATCTTTATCTTCCTGCCCAATTGATTCTCGAATTCATATTTAAACTCTTTAAACTTTTCAAAGGTTTCTGATTTATGTTTTATTAAGTAAATATAACCATATCTACTATAATCATATGTAAATGTTACATAAAACTGATTTGCATCCCTTGTGGTGGATCTGAAGGGCCCATATACATCTGTATGTAGGAGGTCCAACAAACCTTCACTTCTTTCACAAGATCCAGTGAAAGCTGATTTTGTCATCTTACCCAAAAGACAATATTCACATGCATCATCTGACCTTAGTTCAAATGATTCCAACACTCCATCCTTTTGGAGTTGGGCGATGCGTTTCTTATTCATGTGTCCATGACGACAATGCCACAAGCATGCTTTGTCTATACCATTAGACGAATCAATTTGAAATACACTATTGCCAAAATTGTCTACACACGTCACAGTTTCATACACACCATTACAAGGTAAAGCTTCAAATATAAAAACACCATTTTTATAAACTGAAATAGAACCATTCAAATCATTAAAAGAATATCTAAAACCTTGTCTGAACAATGCATGAAAGAAAATAATGTTACGTGTCATTTCTGACGAGTAGAAATAGTTTATTAAATCTAAACAAACACCACGACTAAGCACTAGACCATAAACTCCAATATTGGTGAAAGGTGAAGATCGCTTATTTCCCATGATCAGGTTCATTCTTCCGTACTCCACCTCCACACTTTCTCTTAGCCCCTGCAAGCCAGAACAAATATGAAAGCCACATCCTATATCAAGGACCCAAGAACGAGAAGATGATGAGTTATTAGATGAAATAGTGTATATACATGCAGAAGTTGGCTTTACTTTGCCATCTTTGATATCTTGCAGATACTTCGGACAACTTCTTTTCCAATGCCCCTTGCCGTTGTAGTAAAAGCAGATAGCCTCTATAGGATCAGAAGAGGGTGGATGATCAGAACTGGACTTTCCTTTAGGGCCACTACCGGATTACCCTGCATGATACTTTCCCTTCTTGTTTTGCTTGTGAGGACATTTCCTCTTTTTACCCTTACCTTGTCTAGTGGCTAGGACGGGAGCACTGGCAGGAGTGGAGGCAATACTTTTCCCTTCTTTCCTGCTTTAGCTGTCTGCAGGATATTGTGCAATTGAGCTAAGGTGGTCTCACTGTTGTTCAGATGAATGGTCAGAATGAACTGATCATAACAACTAGGTAAGGAGTTTAGGAATATGTCAATAACCAACTCTTCATCAGAATGCACACTCAGCCTAACAAGGCACTCCACGTAACGTTGCTTTCTTTGCACGTGGCCACAGACAGATTCTCCCTCCTTCATCTTTCACGCCATGAGGGACTTGACCACTTCGTACTTTTCTTGACGATCTCGCTTATGGTACTTTTCCATAAGGTCCTTGTTCGTCTCGTAGGTCCGTTAATTCTCATAAAACCTTTGCAGCTCATGGGTCATGGTGGCTACCATGATCCAAGCAACTTTTGTTGCATCATCGTAGTGTTGGGTTTTGAGCATTACAACATTCCTATGGTGCACATGCAACCCTAATTGCTTTGGATTTAGGTTTTTCTCAAGTTATACATGCAAATCAATTACCCAAAGCAAGAACCCTATACTAGCATACAATTTTCAGATTTAACAAATAAACTAGGGTTAGAAGAATACCTTTCTTGTTAACTAGTAGTAACAAGCAATCATTTCCTTGTTCTTGACCTTCAAGAGCTTAGTGCCTCAATTATTGCACCTCTAATGGAGTCACAAACACCACAAGCAAATAATGAGGAGAAGGAGAGGCAGAAATTGGCTAGGGTTTCTTCTAAGGAAGCAGTGGCCGAAATCAAGAGGTCAGGAGGGCCTTTAAATACTTGTGGCTCCTAGGCTTTCTAGGTGGAAACCCTAATTCTTGACTTAGGCTCCAAGCAGTCCATGAACCCCCTTTCTAAAAGGCCTTGGACGATTTCTGTAGGGCCTCCTATAGATTTTGTCCAACCCTTTACAAGGGAGTCCAACAGCACAATATTGCAACTATCAGTGATCTGCAATATCAGTCCTTGTACTTTTAATCAGTCTCTTTTGATCACTAAATTAATTCCAAATTAATTTTTGATCAATACTAATTAAATAATATGATTTCTCAATTAATATATTATTATTATAATATATTAATAAATCATTAATTAACCTCTTTCTCCAAAACGCATTATGTCCAGTTGCTATGGTGAAGGCACCCAAAAGGACCATGCTACTATCGGGTCAAGTACATACCAATTATAGTTATGGGGTTAGACACCTAATCCAACAGTTGCTTGCATCATCGTAATGCTTTTGGTAGGAGGCATATTCTTCAGGAGTAATTTTGCCTTCTTCGACTTCAATGAGTTCCTTTTCGAGAACATACTCTTTGTTCTCAAATCGAAGGACCATCATAATATTTTACATCCAATCATTATAATTGGAACCATCCAATACGACTTTAGAGTAGATAGAGAGAAAGGAGAACTATATAATTTAAACCAAAAGGTAGTTTTAGTTAGAAAATAATAATCCTTAATATAGTAAACCAAAATAAAATATTAAGGCTAGGATCCAACTATATAATTTACAGCATAGAAAAGTGATGCCGTAATTAAATTGTAAATTTTATAAAGGTAGGTAAATGACGATTTACCACTTTCACCAATAGTAAACGAAATTTAGTTAAGTGAAATTCCTAGGTCTTTTGAGATTCTTTGAAACTATTCAATGGTATGTTTAATCTCAAATTATGCTCTTCTATTTGTGACTGGGATACCGAGGATCACAAATAAGATGTGAATAACCATGCAAATTTGCTTTGCAACCTCATTGTCATTTATCATCCCAATTGATGTGCTGGTAAACCACACACTCTCCATCAACAATTATAATTTATGAGATACACATTACAACTCTTTATTAGTCCTTATTAGTGTGTTGGTTAACCACACACGCTCCACTAACGACTTATAAAGTGTAATGTGCAATTGCATGGGTTAGCATACAAATTCACATTTTTCCTAAAGTAACTAGATTTGGGATTTTTAAAATAAGGTTCTAGTACTTTTTAATAAATTTATAATTTTAATGAGAATTAATGTCCTATCAAGTCCGTTCTGCTAACGACCCTCCACCAATCAAGGAAGCGGTGGGTGAGAGTGGACACCCGTTCAACTACCATTTTATAGGCAATTTCCTTATACCCCCTTATAGATGGGCTTCATGAATGATGCATACTAGCGACTTGTCTAACTTAGTCTTATACATATAATATATTAACAAATAATAATATATAAGGTGTATTTTAAAGTTTTCAGAATACTAGGGTTTATATTTTAAATTTCAAAATTAATATCTAATTAATTAAATTTAAAATAAACCAATAATGATTTAATTATTATCTTTTAATTAACAATTAATTAAATAAATTAAATCAATTAAGGATTATCTAATTAAATTAATCAAATAATTTAATCTTAATCCTTACCCTCTAGTTTTTGAAAATTAAGGTATAGGATTTATCCAATTTTATAATTATCCATTTTAATCAAATTAAACTAACAATTATCTAAAATATGGAAACCCTAATAACCTACCATTTTCGAAAATACTTGGGGAGGAAGGCTAGGGTTTCAAAACCCTAACCCTAAATTTCAAAAACTTGGGGAAAGGGGCTAGGGTTTCTAAAACCCTAACCCTATACGAAATTCATGGCCTTTTAGGGTTTAATTTCTATAAACCCTAATTGATATATTCTTCTATTATAGCTATTCAACAAAAAAAACAAACCAAACTCTCTGATACCAATGATGGGATTTAGGGAAACAAACAAAAATAAAATCCTTAAGTTTGCATGCAACCTAAATAGGATCTATGTTTTCTCTATTAAACCTATAGCTAAGAACATCAAAAAGAACCCTAGAAACCCTAGGATATTTTCGAAAAATAGAGGAGAGGGTTTTAGGATTACATACCTTTTAGTTGTTATAGCAAACAACTAGAAATTCCCTTTGAAAATCTCTTGGAAGCTAGCACCACAAATGTCGTGCCTCTAATGGAATCACACCCAAGCTAGCAATAGGATAACTTAAGAGAGAGAGGAGAGGGGAGAAGCAATTTTATTCCAAGACTTGTAGAGGGAAGGACTGGACGAAATCAAGGAGCTAGGGGTTCCTTATAGTTGAAGATGCTTGGGGCCAAAGCTAGGGTTTAAGGGATAAGCCCTAGATTCCATTGCTTGGTGACGAAATCATCAGAGCATACCATCGATGACAATCCGTTGTTTTCTTTTATCAACAGAACCTGAAGAATATTAATCATTTGATTTAAAAACTCTTGCTTTAGTTATGGACCAAGGAGTGTCATCTATGGTATGCTCAGATGACACTTTGTTGTGGGGCACATATGAGATTAAAGAATCATCTGAATTAGAAACCTTTGATTGATCTTCAGATTCAGTGTTGCTAACAGAGCACTGAGGAAACATACTGAGAATTTCGTTTACAGAATGAACTTCACCAGTAGAGATAGGAAATTTCAGCAGAATCTTGGTGGAAGGCAAAACATACTCATGATAAGGAGGTTGACGAGAAGGATCGGGAGCAGATAAACGAGATACACATTTGGTATTACCATTATAGTCAGTAATACAATGTGTATTAATCAGGTTTTGTCACACCCCCGAACCAGACGGTGGAAACATCCGGGGGCGGGTGACTTCATCTTGTAATATCATCACAATGTATATAAATGAATCATAGACAACATCATCACCATACATTCAAGAATACAACATTCAGGATTTACATCATTGTATTTGCTCACAAAAAATACATGCCAAAATATTAAATGTATGATGGAAGCTAAAATATGACAAAAGTCCACATGTTCTTGATGACTGACCTTCTTAACGAGTCCCTGAGAATACAAGTTATTTTGAAAACGTCAACATATATAATGTTGGTGAGTTCATAAGCATGTTTGTATGAAAACTTGGTATCATTTTGCAAGCACCAGAAAAGCCGATATTTTCTGTAAAAACGGTTTGTAAGTTTTGTTTCAAACCTTGTATTAGAGCATGTGTGTTCTTGTTTGATAATGTATAAAGAGAGTTCCTAGAAAAATCCTATATTTTATGTATAAAAAAAATGTGGTCTTTGATGGGTTTTGAGCAATACATCAATCCTATGGTGCACATGCAAACCCTAAAGCTTTGGATCTAGGTTTCTCTATTGTACATGCAAATTATCCAAAGCTTACAAACCATAATCTAGCATACAACAAAACTTGAAAATAACATAAATAACCAATAAGAATGTTACCTTGATTGTTCCTTGAAGATCTTTAGCTTATGAGAACCTAGCACCTCAAATGTGATGCCTCTAATGGATCACAAACACCAAAGCAAGTTGAATGATCTTGGAGATAGTGAATGAGAGGCTCAAAATCGGCTCTAAGACTTGTTAGGGTTTCTGGGTCCGATTTCTGAAGCCCTAGGGGTCCTTATATAGTGGAGCTGCTAGGGTTTCAGTCAAAACCCTAATTGGATAGCTTAGTCCTTAAGAAGTCCAATGTAACCTTCTGGAATAAGGCCTTGGACGATTTCAAGGTGGCCTTCCACCCTGATTTCGTCCACCCCTTTATCCATGTGATCCACAGCCCAAAATCCAATTATCTTATACCTGCAATTCCAGTCCCCTAAGTTTAATTAATATCTTTTGATCACAAAATTAATTTCTTATTTAATTCTTGAACAATATTAATTAATCAATATGATTTCTCTTTTAATATATTATTCATATAAAATATTAATAAACCACAATATCCTCTTTCTCCACTAATCATCCAGTCAAGTTGCTCTGGTGAAGGCAACCCAAAAGGACCATGCTACAACCGGGTCAAGTACATACCAAATATAGTTATGGACTTAGACACTAGTCCAACAGTCTCCCACTTGGATAAGTCTAATAACTATAGATGCAAGTATGACTTCAAAATCTGATTAGCAATCGTAGCTCTCAAAAGCCGCTATCGAACTTTGACTCGTCCTTTAAATAAGGGATCGTATAATCCTCCATTCTCAAGATATCGTGCGGACAAATAAATGGAACATAGTCATACTTGTTGTCCAGCAGTTTGTTTCTTGATCTCTGATTTGTCTGACATAGAACTTAATTGAACACATCAACTCAGTCCTGACCGGGCCCGACACATAATTCAAACCAAATCATCGAGGGGCCCATATATCGCTTTTACCCTATTAGGATAAAAGGAACAAATAAACTTCGACTTATGTGCATTTACTATTTACTCATCAAATCATGCACAATAATGCGTTTTATAACATCAATTTACTGATGCGTTTACGAATTATCAATGTACAACCAACTCACAAACAATAAACCAGATATCTAGGTTTAAAGACTATATGATATTATCGTCTTACGATCACTCGTGATAAATTCCATGAAGTGATACAAGTAAGTGTGGGTTTAATCCAATGCTCAAATCTTATTTCATAAGCATTCATGAACATTGCAGCAAACGTTTTCTATGTCTAATACACTTTAGACAGTCTACAAACCAATTCACGACAGTCTTCTTTCATATCTACTTCCAATATATGAACGACTGTGGAATGTTCGAATAATCATATTATTCAGGAAGTCAAAACATGCAAAGTGAAACAATAGGTAAATAATTAACATAAGACAGTAACTTTAATTATAAATAATACTCCTTTATTTAATCATCAAATGTTAATTACAATTTATCTATTACACGTTTCAAAACTATCTAATCAGTAAAACTTATATCTTCCTTCAGCCCAATGCTCCTAGCGTGTTGCAAGTGCTTAACCCTACTCAGTCCCTTCGTAAGGGGATCTGTTGGGTTCTCTTCTGAGGATACCCTCTTTACTATGAGGAGTCCCTCTTCTACCCGATATCTAATAAAGTGATATTTCCTATCGACATGTCGGGATCTGCCATGATCCCTCGGTTCCTTGGTTAAGGCAACCGCACCTTCGTTATCATAGAAAATTTCCACAGGCTCTTTTATGGCTGGTACAACTCCAAGGTCTCCGATGAAGTTCTTCAACCATATTGCCTCCTTCGATGCTTCGCTCGCTGCTATGTACTCTGATTCGCACGTTGAATCACCCACGGTCTCTAGCTTGGAACTTTTCCAAGTCACTGCTCCTCCATTCAGGGTAAAGACCCAGCCCGACTGGGGGCGGAAGTTGTCTCGGTCAGTCTGAAAACCGGCGTCAGTATACCCTCGTACACTTAAGTCATCACTCCCACCGAGGATAAGAAACCATTCCTTGGTCCTCCGAAGGTACTTAAGAATATTCTTGACTGCGGTCCAATGCGCTCTACCAGGGTTCCCTTGATATCTACTGACCATGCTCAAAGCGAAGGCCACATCAGGGCGAGTACAAGTCATAGCATACATGATTGAGCCAACTGCGGAAGCGTAAGGTACTCGACTCATCTTTGCTATCTCGGCTTTAGTACTCGGGCTTTAAGTCTTACTCAACTTGGTATTCCTTTGGATCGGCAACTCCCCCTTCTTGGAGTTCTCCATACTAAAAAGTTTTAGTACCTTATCCAAGTAAGTATTTTGACTAAGTCCTATTAGACTTTTACTCCTGTTTCTCACTATCCTTATTCCCAGAATATAGGCAGCCTCTCTGAGATCCTTCATAGCGAAGCACTTCCCAAGTCAGGACTTAACCTCCTGCAGGGTTGGGATGTTGTTTCCTATGAGCAGTAGGTCATCGACATACAATACGAGGAAGCTAACTATACTCCCACTGGCTTTACATATACACAAGACTCATCTTCGCTTCGCAGGAAGCCAAACTCTTTGACTTTCTCATCGAAACAAAGATTCCATCTGCGAGATGGTTGTTTCAATTCATAAATAGATTTCTCAAGCTTATACACTCTATTAGGATGATATGCATCGACAAAACCCTCTGTCTGACTCATGTAAACATCCTCAGCCAACTTCCTATTAAGGAAAGCGGTTTTGACATCCATTTGCCATATTTCATAGTCATGAAATGCAACAATGGCTAGCATTACCCTAATAGACTTTATCTTCGCAACTGGTGAGAAGGTCTCATCATAGTCAACTCCAGGAGTTTGAGTAAAGCCCTTCGCAACCAATCACGCCTTATAAGTGTGTACCTTCCCATCCATGTCGGTCTTCTTCTTGAAGATCCATTTGCACCCGAACGTCTTATGACCTGGCACATTGTTAACCAAATTCCAAACTTGGTTGTCATACATGGACTGAATCTCGTTGTCCATAGCCTCTTTCAATTTTGCAGACTCCGGGCCTGCCATGGCTTCCTTGTAGCTGTTAGGTTCATCCAAATTTACTAGTGTACTATCACTAATAAACGTATCACCTTCAGTAGTAATATGAAAACCATAAAACTCTAGTGGAACACTAACTCTACTGGAACGTCTAAGAGGTAGGGACTCGTCTACAGGTTCAACAGGAGTTTCCTCCTCAGGTTGAACGCTAGTGTTAGAGGTTCCTTCATCATTCGATTCTTGAAGCTTTTCAAGATCGATTTCCCTCCCACTGTCTCCTTGGCTTATGATTTCTCGCTCTCGGAAAACCCCTTTCCTCGCAACGAAGACAACATTGTCACTCGGTCTATAGAAGAGATATCCAAAGGACTTCTGTGGATAGCCGATGAAAATACACCGCTCACTACGAGGTTCAAGCTTGTCGTGAGTCTCTCGTCTTACGAAAGCCTCGCAACCCCAAACCTTGATTTGTGCCAACGAGGGAGCTTTCCCTGCCCACATCTCGTGAGGTGTTTTGGCAATCTTCTTTGTAGGGACTAGGTTAAGGATATGGGCGGCAGTCTCTAAGGCATACCCCCAGAATGAGATAGGTAGCGAAGCACGACTCATCATGGAACGAACCATGTCCAACAAGGTTCGATTACGCCTCTCAGCCACACCATTCAACTGCGGTGTCCTAGGTGGCGTCAATTGCGAAACGATTCTGCATTCCTTGAGGTAGTCGTGGAATTCAAGACTAAGGTACTCACCACCTCGATCGGATTAGAGCATCTTAATTTTCTTGCCAAACAGATTCTCCACTTCCTGCTTAAACTCTTTGAATTTTTCAAAGGTTTCTGACTTGTGCTTGATTAAGTAGATCTAACCATATCTGCTATAATCATTGGTGAAAGTCACATAGAAGCGGCTTGCATCCCTTGTGGTGGATCTAAAGGGCCCACACACACGGTGTGTATGAGATCCAATAAACCCTCACCCCTTTCACAAGTACCCGTGAAGGGTGACTTGGTCATCTTTCCAAGTAAACAAGACTCACAGGCGTCATCGTCCCCAAGGTCGAATGACTCCAACACTCCATCCTTTTGGAGTTGGGCTATGCGTTTCTTGTTGACATGTCTATGATGACAATGCCACAAGCATGCTTTATCCAAATCATTGGAATAATCGATATACAACACATCATTTCCTAAGTTGTCTTCAACCACCACAGTTTCATATATTCCATTACAAGGTAATGCTTCAAAATAGAAAACACCATTAAATAAAGCATTAATAGAACCTTTTTCATTATCAAACGAAAATCTAAAACCTTGTTTATATAAACCATGAAAAGAAATGATGTTTCTTGCCATTTCTGGCGAATAGAAACAATTATTCAAATCTCTTCCTAACCTACTACTAAGCACTAAAGAGTAAACTCCAATCTTGGTGACAGGCGACGCTCTTCTGTTCCCCATGATCAAGTTTATCTTCCCATGCTCCACATCTTTACATCTTCTTAGACCCTGGAAATCAGAACAAATGTGAAAACCACACCCTGTATCGAGAACCCAAGATATAGCATGTGATGAGTTATTAGATTGAATAGTGTAAGTACCTGCGTAGGATGGTTTTATCTTTCCATCCTTGATGTCCTGCAGATACTTCGGGCAGCTTCGTTTCCAATGCCCTTTGTCATGGCAGTAGTAGCACTCTGCATCCTTCGGGTTGGAAGAGGGCGCAGCGGAACCAGCCCTGGTTCCACTAGAAGAGGTGCCATCTTGGGACTTTCCCTTGTGGTGGCTCTTGGAAGGAGTCTTCCTCTTCTTACCCTTCCCTTGCCTAATAGCCAAGACAGGGGCAACAACAGTAGGAGTTGATGCAACAGATTTGTCCTCGAGGTTGCTCTCAGCAGTCCTCAGCAGGCCTTGAAGCTTGCTCAAAGTGAGCTCCTCCTTGTTCATGTGGTAGGTCATGCGGAACTGGTTGTAACACGGAGGTAAGGAGTGAAGAATGATATCAATCGCCAGCTCCTCATCAAAGTTAACATTTAACTTCAGCAGGCGGTCGACATATCTCTGCATTTTCTGCAGATAGGTCGTGATGGACTCTCTGTCCCTCATCTTGGTAGTGATCATCGAAGTGATAATCTCGTACCTCTCCTGCCTGGCACTTTGGTGGTACCTGTCCAGTAAATCCTGATGCATATCATAGGGGTAGAAGTCCTCGTAGGACTTTTAGAGTTCGACAATCATAGTCGCGAGCATGATGCAATGGACGTTCGTAGCATCGTGCTCACGAGCCTCAAAGGCAGCGATCTCCTCGGGAGTAGCAGTGTTAACATTTACTTGTTTCAGCTCCTTGTCAAAGACATACTCCTTTTCCTCGTAGCGGGTAACCATTCGAATGTTGCGGATCCAATCATTGAAATTGGTCCCATCAAAAATCACCCTCCCACACAAATTCATGAGTGAGAACGAGTCGGAAGAGTTCGAGCCAGAAGCGTTGTTGTTGTTTGAGGCAGACATCTGAAAAAGAAGATAGACAAAGTTTGATTAGATAATAATCCCCAATTAAACACCCAAATGAGAAATTAGGGCTAGGATCCAACAACATTATTCACAATTTAGAAGAGGGATGTCGTAATCTAAATCGTAAATAATTTGAAGGTAAGTGAATGACGATTCACTAATTTCCACCATGAAAAACAAAACAAAAAATTAAGTTTTAAATGTATTGAAACTCCTAGATCTTTTGAGATTCATTGAACTTTTCAATAGCATGTTTAAATCTCGATATGCCTTTCAAGTTTGTGACTGGGATACCGAGGATCACAAACAAGGTGTGAATAACCATGCAAATGTACTTGGTGCCCTCAATGTTACAGTCACCTAATCAATGTGTCGGTTAACCACACACGCTCCATTTATCTATGTAAAACATCGAATCACCCTTTTCCACCTTTGCTAGAGCCAAATTAGTGTGTCGGTTAACCACACACGCTCCACTAACGTCTTGGCAAGGGTACAAAGTGTAATTTCATGGAATAGCATCATTTTCACATTTTTTCCTAAAGTAACTAAGATTGAGAATTTTATAAAGACATTTAGTTACTTTATTAACCATTATACTTTTAATGAGGAATTAGTTGCCCTATCCTACCCGTTCGGCTAACGACCCTCCACCAATCAAGGTACGGTGGGTGAAAGTGGACACCCATTAAACTGTCATTTTATAGGCAGCAACCTTATACCCCCCTTATAGATCGGCTTCGTGAATGAGGCCTACTAACGGTAAGACTAGAATTAATCTTATACAAATATATAATCATTATTCTTATAATATTATAATACTATAATGGTTGAATTTTAAACTTGTAAAATTCTAGGGTTTAGAATTTAAATATCTCAAAATTAAACTTTTTAATCAAAATTTAAATTCCAAAACTTGAGGGCAAGTTCTGAAACTATTCAAAACTTTCTAGATCAAAATTCAAATAATTTAATTAAAAAATTAATTGGTGATTATCTAATCTTAACCTAATCCAATTCCATTGCAAGATAATTCTTTCAAATAATTCAAATAATTAAATTTTATCATATAAGGCTATAATTATCTAATAATTGACAATTATCTTCTATTTTGATAAGGATAATCACATCATATTAATAAAATTCAGATTTTATCAATCAAAACCGTTTTTGGTAATTATCCCAAGTCAAAATAGGCCAAAATCCTGAAATTCCCTCTTTCTGACTCTCCGACTCGCCGAGTCACCATCTGGACTCGTCGAGTTCATCAGGTGACTCGACGAGTTTGTCAGGCAGAAATCAAAAATTTTGATTTTAAGCAATGAATAATTATACAATGCATCAAATACAATAGAAACCAATCAAGGCTCTGATACCACTGATGGGTTTTAAGCAATACATCAATCCTATGGTGCACATGCAAACCCTAAAGCTTTGGATCTAGGTTTCTCTATTGTACATGCAAATTATCCAAAGCTTACAAACCCTAATCTAGCATACAACAAAAATTGAGAATAACACAAATAACCAATAAGAATGTTACCTTGATTGTTCCTTGAAGATCTTTAGCTTATGAGAATCTAGCACCTCAAATGTGATGCCTCTAATGGATCACAAACACCAAAGCAAGTTGAATGATCTTGGAGATTGGGGATGAGAGGTTCAAAATCGGCTCTAAGACTTCTTAGGGTTTCTAGGTCCGATTTCTGAAGCCCTAGGGGTCCTTATATAGTGGAGTTGTTAGGGTTTCAGTCAAAACCCTAATTAGATAGCTTAGGCCTTAAGCAGTCCAATGGAACCTTCTGGGATAAGGCCTTGGACGATTTCAAGGTGGACTACCACCCTGATTTCATCGACCCCATTATCCATGTGATCCACAGCCCAAAATCAAATTATCTTATAATTACAAATCCAGTCCCCTAAGTTTAATTAATATCTTTTGATCACAAAATTAATTTATTAATTAATTCTTGACCAATATTAATTAATCAATATGATTTCTCTCTTAATATATTATTCATATAAAATATTAATAAACCACAATATCCTGTTTCTCCACCAATCATCCAGTCAAGTTGCTCTAGTGAAGGCAACCCAAAAGGACCATGCTACAACCGGGTTAAGTACATACCAAATATAGTTATGAACTTAGACACTAATCCAACAGTCTTAACCCCAAGACCCGAGTAATGAAAATGTATAGTACGTACTTTGTATCACGAAAGGAGTATATGTATTCCGTAAATTTATTTGTTTGTTATTCTCTATGTGAGTCACTATAACTATGATTGATATGAGTTGTATGCCTGTCATGACGTTCTTCAGGTGTCGCGTTAGGTAAGACATTTGTCACCCTAGACTAGCTCGTCTAGCTGTAGCGAACAACTCAGGTGCGGGGGTTTCAACCCCGTATACATCTATACACAAATTCTCGCTCTCCCTCCAGGAGACTCTGGTTATAACTACAAGACTTATGATGTACACTAGGCAGGTACGAATGAAGGCGTGTCTCACAAGAGCCTTAACTAAATCTACGCGAATAGTGTGTCTCGTTGTTTAACGCTTTAAGTAATGTTTCAAGTATGTATTTTTTATTTCAAAACATGGTTGATAAAAATACCATTTGTTTTTATCAAAATGTCAAGTATTTATTGTTATCAGTCCGATTAACATAGAATGTGCTGTGAGGCTCAATAAACATGAAATTGAGTATAACATGCCCAATAATCATGTAATGAGTATGTAAGGCCCAATCGTCATGAAATGAGTATAGAAGGCCCAATAAGCATGTAAATGGGTATTTGAGGCCCTTTTTTGTTAAAAATGACATTTTTGGCCCATTAAGCCGAGAATTTACAATAAAGGCCCATTTTTGTTAAAAATGACATTTTTAGCCCATTATGCCGAGAATTTACAATAAATGCCCATTTTTGATAAAAATGGAATTTACAACAAAGGCCCATTTTTGATAAAAATGACATTTTTAGTCCATAAAACCGTGAGTTTCCAAATAAAGCCCATTTTTATGGAAAATTTACACTTTAGGCCCAAATTAACCGTATATTTTCATTTAAGGCTCTCTTTTTATGAAAAATGGCACTTTTGGGCCCATAAAATCATATGTTGACAAATAAGGCCAAATAAAACCGAAAATCGTCAATTTAAGCCCATTAAACCGAAAATGACTCCAAAAGTCCATCTTGTTTATCTTTATTGTAAAAAATGGCCCTTTTTCATTATTTCTTTGCTTTTCTAGTAACTTTTGCATGTTAAATATTTTCAACATCATGTAGAGTTACTTCAAGTAATTTAGTTTACAAACATCACCGAGATGTGGTATGTATTTCGAGTTTTATGAAAGTTTTAACATGTCTTCATGGCATAATCACAACATACACATGAAAAATACACACATACATGCATAATACTAAGATTAACCACAAAACTAGCTTATATTCTCCCCCAAACGATAGTAAAACTCGAAAAAGGAGGGGTATGAAGCTTCACTTGATGATGGATCGGTTTTGATGAAGAAATGAAAGAGAATGAAGGTGTTTTCGGCCTTGGATGCTTCTTTGAGATGAGTTTTCGAATCCTAGAGAGTTCTAAGAGCGTGATCACAAAAATAAAGTGTTTATGAGGAATGATCTAGCATAAAATGGAATAAATCAACTTGAGTTTAGTTAAATACTTACCAAGTGGATGAAAGACTTCAAGAGAACTCCTTGAACACACAATAACTCACGATTTCTTGGAGGAAAAAGAGAGAGTGTTTTTGAGAGTTCAGAGAGGAAAGGAGATGTAACTGAGAGTTGGAATGAGAAGTGAGTGAGGTGGGGAGTGGTATGCTTCTTGGCCGAGAATTTTAAGGAGAGAAGAGAGAGAGGATTAAGCATTGTTTCATGGAGGATAATAAGCTCCTAGATGCATGTGATACCTTGATACATGATGGTTAATCATGTGTTGTCATGCCTTGATTAAACCGCCATCCATCTCTTTTTTTTATCATTATAAGTATAGGGCCGAGAATTAGGAGAGGGAAAAAGAAAAAGAACATTGGACTTGGAATTTTGAATAGCAACCGAACATATAAAGCCCAATAAAAATATTTTCGGCCCATTAGGGCCCATTAGGAGTTTACGACCCAAAATGGTAAAAGAATTGGGTTTTCGGCCCAATGTGATTAAATAAGTGGGTTTTCGGCCCATAGAGACCAGTTGAGTGGTTTTCGGCCCAATAAGGCCCATGAAGAGTCTTATGGCCCAAAATACTATTGCTTAATGAATGTGGGTCCAATTAGGGCCCAATGTGGATTCTTGGCCCAACAGAACCAAGTTGAGGGGTTACTGGCCCATTAAGCCCAATAAGTGAATCATGGTCCAACAATAGGTTTGAACCGGGAAGTTAGGGTTACAAGTCCAAAGTCGAGTGAATGTAGTGTATTGAATTAGGTTTAGAGATTGCACAAGTGAATTTTGATTCGAATTGTCGTTTTTGAATGTATAACTTGTATAACATCATACTTAAGGTTACAAGATACATCAGAGGTTAATCACACATAGACAGAATTTCGTAGCCCTAAAATGCTAGCTGTGACAGTTTTTGATTTATTTAACAGGTACTTACAAATCTGTTTTTAAGATCTTTCTCGAGACTATCGGTGTTATAAAAAGTTTGTTTTGTCTCAAACTTTTTTATTAAGGACACAACGCCTTCAAAATGACTCCCAAGGATTTTCTCATACTGATCAGGAATTTGATCATTAATAATTCTCATGAGATTACGGTGTGAAGAAGCCCACTTATTTAAAACAAGTCGAATGCTTCTTGCATGATCAACAACTTTTTCCTTTTTAGTGTGAATAAAATTGTTGGCTAGTGAGATACAAGTGTTTTCCATTTTTAAACGAGAAAGTGAGTCCTTAGAAAAATAGAGTTTTTCTTTGAGATTTTTTAACTCAATTTTGAGAGAAGATTTTTCTTTATTTGAAATATATAGATGGAAACGTAAATGATCAATCATGTTAGTTCTTTCAACGAATGAATAGTTAATGAAATTCTTTACCTGATACGTTGAGGATGAGTCCCAGTCCTGAGACTTAGAGTTTGCGGTAGCTTAAGAAATGTTAGCTTCAAACGTACTAACGATGTCTCTTTGTTCTTCATCATGAGACTCGATGATTTGAGCCATGAGACACTTATCTTTTGAAACTTTATCATCTGAAAGTCCTTCTCTGTCAAAGGCGGATGATATGATAATCATCATCTCTTGTGTAGTTTAGCAATTATGAACTAAACGATAGACATTATATGGAAGATATTTTCCAATATCAATCCTCGCCTTCACGTCGAGATTTAGACTCTTTTCTCTTCCTTGTTGGATCCCGACACAAATTTATGCTTTAGTTCACTATCGGATGCATTGGCATTAGAGAATGGATCCATAGAGACAATGGGATCCTTGTTGATGATATCAAGCATGTCATAGTCCATGGTTTCATCGAAAGGAGGAATCGTGTTGAGAACATACGACTAGGGATTATAGGAGGTCGATATGATAAATTGAGTGTATCGTAAACCCGCTCTGATACCAGTTGAAGGTTTTATCGATTGGTGTGACAACCTGAAATTCCTATCTTGTACAACATTCAATTCAATCCAAGTCAGACTCATTTCAACTGCCTTTCAACGTTGTTTGGGGTCTGTTCGAGTGTCCTAAGCTTAGTAAAATTAAGGTTGGGGTTTAGGGATGTGTCAGCTAAAGTTCTTCGCGTTGCAATCGAGCCGAACACTCCATCCAAGGGAGTGTACTACCGTACACATGGGTGTACGGCTGTACACCCATAATGGCCGTGCACCTCCCTCATATATAGATGATATCCTTCTTTTTCCTTCATTTCTTCAATTTCCAAGTCAAGAAACCAGTTTCTCTCTCAACTATAATCGAGTTCTTCATCCTAGATCATCAAAAATGTAAGTGTTTCTTTCATATTTGAGTTGTTATCCTTCTTAATCATGTATCACCCTTTGACTTCATCCATAAAATCATCTTTTTGGGTAGATCTTCAAGATCTTCATCTTTCACCAAGAACACCAAGAACACACACTTGTTCTTGGTGGCTGTGAACCCTCTTCAAGCCTCCATAACGTAAGTATCCTTTCCTTATGCTTAGTATACATTAGGAAACCTTTTTTAACACCCTAAAAACAACCATAACTCAAGAACAAAAGGAGTGTACGGCCGTACACCCTTGCACGACCGTACACACCTCAAAACACCCCAAAGGGCCTCCAAAATGCCAACTTAGTTCATATTCTTGTTGAGCATTAGACCCACTAGCCTTCCCATTGTTCAAAGACCCTTTTTTTGCATGTTTGACCATGAGTGTATGGCCGTACACTCCATGGTCGTACACCCATGGCCGTACACACCAAGTTGTGGTCGTATACACCCCTATGATGAATCACATGTGATTCTAACACTTAGTCCAAGTGTTTCTTAGTCCCTAAGGGTGTTTCCTTGCATGTTAGTTGCTTTAAACACTAAATTCATGCCAATATATGCCATTATATGTCATTAGGACTCGTTTTTGTCTCGGGACTTCATTCGTGGAACTTCTCATCCTTACGTGCATATTCGATTGAATCACGCACATAAGGTGAGTTCATACCCCTATAATCAATCTTTTAACTGTTTTAAATGCTTTAAGGGGGGGAATACAAGTTGAACACAATGTCAATTGTGTAAATGTTATTTGTGATAACCATCACATTAAAAGATTTATTATGCTTTTATAAGTTATCAAATCATTTTAAAAACTCTTTTAAAGTTATGTTGCCTTGTCGTTTATAAAACTCTATTTTTGAAATACAATCATAACTCAGTAGATAAATGGGTCTTTTCTATAAGTCAGTAACAGTTCATGTAAAGATGCTAGTAAACTATAATAGGTATGGTTTAGGGATTCAGTTCATACTATAACTAGTACAAAGAGGAGCATACTATAACTAGTACAGAGAGGAGCATACTATAACTAGTACAGAGAAGAACATACTATAACTAATACAGGGAGGATCATACTATAACTTGTTTAGGGAGGAATATTCTATAACAATAACAGAAGAACAAGTCATGAATTACACACTTATACGATATCCCTAGTATTCTAGGAAGTCATCGCAACCTTAACTCATTGCTTATAACAAATTAAGGTAATAACATATCTTACCTGGTTTGCACTAACAAAGGTACGATTACAACGTACCAGGGTTAGCAAGCACGAAGTGATATTTCATAATAACATATCTTACCGGGTTTGCACTAACAAAGGTACGATTACAACGTACCAGGGTTAGCAAGCACGAGGTGATATTTCATAATAACATATCTTACCTGGTTTTGCACGAACAAAGGTACGATTACAACGTACCAGGGTTAGCAAGCACGAGGTGATATTTCGTAATAACAATTCTTACCGGGTTTGCACTAAGAAAGGTACGATTACAAAGTGCCAGGGTTAGCAAACGGGAGGTGATAACAATATATCAAGCTGTAATTATTTATATAGGATACATTCGTAAAGTACCGGACAATAATAAATAAAACACACAAATATATACAAAGCTCGCAACAGTATCGACTGAGGCGTTAAGAGTACAGGATGTCATTACTTCTAGTAGTCGTCCAAAGAATAGAGCATTGAGTAAACTAAATTAGAAACTTACCAGTAAAAGGTTTAATCCATTTTATTAAACGAGTATAACTTAAAGGACATTCGGTAGTTAATTCTATAATACCTTAGTTTATACATCAGGGTTATATATAATTAATACCCGATAGGTAGTTGGATGTGTGCTTTCCGCCTTACTTCTTGTTCCTTGTTTGGGTGTGGGCTTAGGGCAGATTCACACAACTAACTACCTATTCGATATTAGATTATATATAGCTAGTATAAACTAAGTAGTTATAGAAGGAACCATTGTGGTTGCCATTTTTACTAAAAGAAATAAGGGTTTTCTTAAAGAATGTTTTCATCAAATATAAAGGAACTATTATAGTTAACTCTGTGAGTACCAAGTGAATACGCCAGGGTTGTATACAACGATGATATAACAAACAATGGGATGCGTGCCTTCGACCTCATTCCCTGTTCCTTGTTTGGTTGTGGGCTTAGGGCAGATACACACAATCGATTGTTTGTTTACACTAGTTTTTATATAACTGTTGGATATAGTGTCTAAGTCCATAACTATATTTGGTATGTACTTGACCCAACCCGGCATGGTCCATTTGGGTTGCACTTCACCCGAAAAATTTATGGATAATCGTTTGAGAATAGTATAAGTTATGATTTATTAATATATTATAAGTCCTAATATATTAATATAAAATCATATTATTTAATTAGTATTGATCTATAATTAATCTAGAATTAATTTAGAGATCAAAAGTATGACTAATTAAATATGGGCTCTTGTATTTATATAGTGTGGGCTAATGCTTATTTGGAATGGGCTAGGCTTGCATGGAAAGTCCATGGATACTCCATGGAGCTTTAACCCATGGATCTCATGGAAATGAAAAGACATGGGTATTAGGGTTTACATGGATGTAACCCTAATCCACCACACTATATAAAGGAGGATTTGGTTCTTGAAATTGCACTAGTTGATGTGTGTAAACTAAGAGGGCCGATTTAAAGAAGTTTGTGGCTATTCTCTCAAGTTTCCAAGTTTGTGGTGATTTGTGACTTCCATTTGAGGCATCCACATTATTGGTGCTAGGCTCTCAAACTCCAAGCAATCAACTACTACTACAAGGTAGGTAATTCTACTAGTTTTATTTGATTCAAGTACCCCATGCCATGCTAGTTAGGATAAGAACCTTGGAAAAATAATTATTTGCATGTATCTTAGTCAAACATAGATCCAAGGTTTCTAGGGTTGCATGTACACCATAGGAGTGTTAGAATGCTGAAAACACATCAGTGGTATCAGAGCCATGTTTGTTTATTTGATACTTGATGCAAAAAAAAAAAAAAAACTTGAAAATCGAAGTTTTGTTCAAAAGCTCGTATCAAAATTTCAAGTTTTGTATATGTACTTACGATTCTTGAAATTTTTGATGTGAACATTCATAAACATATGAGTGTAGAAGATCATTGAAATTATGTGCTAATAATTGATTAGATTAATTTTTGATCTTGATGTGTTTTAATGGAGTCCATAACTAGTTCTTAAGTTATGGATAACCAAAAGTCACAATTATAAATAACCATTAAAAGAACACATAGGTTACAAAAAATGAAGAGTCTTCATTTTTAATAACCATTAACTCATAAGTTATGAGAAATGAAAAGTTTTGAAAGTTTACAAAACTTGCCCTCAAGTTTTGGAACATGTAAAGACATATTAAAAACTTTAGTTCCAACCCCTAGAATTTTAAAAGTTAAAATTCAACCCTTATACTTTATAATTTTATAAGTTTAATAATATTTATATATGTATAAGATCAAGTCGTCTTACCGCTAGTACGCCTCATTCACGAAGCCAGCCTATAAGGGGGGTATAAGGTTGTTGCCTATAAAATGGCAACTTAATGGGTGTCCACTCTCACCCACCGCTTCCTTGATCGGTGGAGGGTCGTTAGCCGAACGGGTAGGACAAGGACTTATAAATTCTCATTAAAAGTATAATGATAATACTAAAGTAACTAAACTTTATTGAATTCCCAATCTTAGTTATTTTAGGAAAATGTGAATAAGGTGCTAATCCATGAAATTACACTTTACACTTTGTTTAAGTCGTTAGTGGAGCGTGTGTGGTTAACTGGCACACTAACTTGAACTTAACAAGGTAGGTAAAGGGTGACTTAATGTTTATCATAGTATCGATGGAGCGTGTGTGGTTAACCGGCACATCGATTGAGGGGTAATACATTAAGGGTACCAAGTAATTTGCATGGTTACTTCACACCTTGTTTTGTGATCCTCGGCATCCCAGTCACAAAACTTGAAGGGCACACTCGATATTGAAACATGCCATTGAATAAAGTTCAATGAATCTCAAAGAATCTAGGAGTTTCTAAACCAATTAAAACCTAATTAAATATTTCGTTTTTCATGGTGGAAATTGGTGAATCGTCATTCACCTACCTTCAAATATCTTATAGCTTAGATTACGGCATCCCTCTTCTAAGTTATAAAATATTGTGTTGGGTCCTAGCCTTAATATTACATTTGGGTGTTTTGTTAAGGACTATCTCTATATCTAATCTAATCTATTCCCTCTTTTTTTCAGATGTCTTCCAATAACAATGCTTCTGGCTCAAACCCTACTAGCTCCTTCTCTCTCATGAATCTTTGTGGGAGAGTCATCTTTGATGGGTCCAACTTTACAGATTGGATCAGAAACATCAGGATGGTCACTCGGTATGAGAACAAAGAATATGTTCTCGACAAGGAGCTGAAGGTACCCGAGCCAACTGCTACTCCTGAAGAGCTTGTTGAATACGAGGTACATGAAAGAGATGCTACAAAAGTGGCATGCATCATGATGGCCACCATGACAGCCGAGCTCCAAAAGTCCTATGAGGACTATTGTCCTTTTGAGATGCACCAGGACTTGATGGACCGCTACCATCAAAGTGCTCGTCAAGAGCGATATGAAATAATCTCCTCCATGATAACAACCCGAATGAAGGATGGTGAACCCATCACAGGCCACATACAGAAAATGCAAAGGTATGTGGACCGTTTACTGAAGCTGAATGTGAACTTCCCTGAGGAGTTAGCAATAGACATCATTTTGCACTCCTTGCCATCGCGTTATGTTCAATTCCGCATGACATATCACATGAACAAGGAAGAAGTCACCCTCAGCAAACTTCAAGGACTCTTGAAGACCGCCGAAAGTGGTCTAAAGGGTAAGTCGGTTGTTACTACTCCTACTCCTACTCCAACTGCGGCCAATGTCTTGGCAATCGGGCATGGCAAAGGGAAGAAGAGAAAGAACCCTTCTAAGGGTACCAAGGGTAAGACCCTTGAAGGCTCCTCTTCAAGCAAAACCAAGAAAGGTTTTGTCACTCCTTCTGCTAACCCTAATGAGACTGAATGCTTCTATTGCCATGAAAAGTCGCACTGGAAGCGAAACTGCCCAAAGTACCAGCAAGATTTGAAGGATGGGAAAGTAAAACCCAACCATGCAGGTATATACACTATATTGTCTAATAAGTCACCTCATTCTAAGTGTTGGGTCCTTGATAGAGGTTGTGGTATTCACATATGTTGTGATTTGCAGGGACTAAGAAGAAGTGAGAATGTGGAGCAAGGAAAGATAAACTTGATCATGGGAAACAGGAAAGCTTCACCTGTCACCAAGATAGGAGTTTATTCCTTAGTGCTAAATTGTGGGTTTGCATTAGATTTGAATAAATGTTATTATTCGCCAGAATGGCAAGAAATGTTATTTCCTTTCATGCATTGTATAAACAAGGTTTTACCTTTTATTTTGATAATAATAATGGTAGTATTGATGCTTTCTTTAATAATGTTCTTTATTTTAAAGCATTAACTTGTGATGGCGTGTATGAAACTGTATGTGTTGTAGATAATCTAGGAAATAATGTATTGTGTATTAACTCTTCCACTAGCTTAGATAAAGCATCCTTATGGCATTGTCGTCTTGGACATGTAAGCAAGAAACGCATAGGCCAACTCCAAAAGGATGGAGTCTTGGAGTCATTTGACCTAAAGTCAGATGATAGTTGTGAATCTTGTTTGCTTGGTAAAATGACAAAGTCACCTTTTACTGGCACTTGTGCTAGGGGTGAAGGTTTGTTGGACCTCATACACACGGATGTGTGTGGACCCTTCAGAACCGCCACAAGAGATGCTAATCGGTTCTATGTGACTTTTACTGATGATTTTAGTAGATATGGATATGTCTACCTAATCAAGCATATGTCAGAAACCTTTGAGAAATTCAAAGAGTTTAAGCAAGAAGTGGAGAATCAGTTAGGCAGGAACATTAAGATGCTTCGATCCGATCGTGGTGGTGAGTATCTTAGTACTGAGTTCCTTGACTATCTTAAGGAATGTGGGATTGTCTCACAATTGACACCTCCTAGGACACCACAGTTGAATGGTGTAGCTGAGAGGCGCAATCGAACCTTGTTGGACATGGTTCATTCCATGATGAGTCGAGCTTCGCTACCAATCTCATTTTAGGGGTATGCCTTAGAGACTGCCGCCTATATCCTTAATCTAGTCCCTACAAAGAAGGTTGCCAAAACACCTCACGAGGTGTGGACTGGAAAAGTTCCCAATCTAGACCACATCAAGATTTGGGGTTGCGAGGCTTTCGTGAGATGCGAGACTCACGATAAGCTCGAACCCCGAAGCGAAAGGTGTATTTTCATCGGCCATCCTTTGGTTACATCTTCTACAGACCCAATGATAATGTGGTCTTTGTAGCAAGAAGAGGATTCTTTCGAGAGAGAGAATTCATGAGCCAAGGAGACAGTGGGAGGCAAATTGACCTTGAGGAAATTCAAGAGTCAAGTGGTGAAGGAACCTCAAACCCTAGCCCTCAAACCGAGGAGGAAACTCCTGTTGAGCCGACTGAAGAATCTATACCTCTGAGGCGTTCCACCAGAGTTAGGAATGCACCTGAGCATTATTATGGTTTTCATATTACTACAGAAGGTGAGACACTTATCAGTGATAACACACTGGTAAATCTGGATGAGCCTAACAGCTACACGGAAGCCATGGTAGGCCCTGAGGCTGCTAAATGGACAGAGGCTATGGATAGCGAGATACAGTCCATGTATGACAATCAAGTTTGGAACTTGGTTGACAATGTACCTCATCGTAAGATAGTTGGGTGCAAATGGATCTTCAAGAAGAAGACCAACATGGATGGTAATGTACACACTTATAAGGCACGACTGGTTGCAAAGGGTTATTCTCAAACTCCGGGAGTTGATTATGATGAGACCTTTTCACCAGTGGCCAAGATTAAGTCTATTAGGGTTCTGTTAGCCATTGCTGCATTTCATGATTATGAAATATGGCAAATGGATGTCAAAACCGCTTTCCTTAATGGAAAGTTGGCTGAAGATGTTTACATGGTTCAGCCAGAGGGTTTTGTCAGTACAGAGTACCCCAGTAGAGTGTGTAAGCTCGAGAAATCCATTTATGGATTAAAACAGGCACCTCGCAGATGGAATCTTTGCTTTGATGAGAAAATCAAAGTATTTGCCTTTTCAATGTGTGAAGATGAATCTTGTGTCTATATCAAGGCTAGTGGGAGTATAGTCAGCTTTTTGGTACTGTATGTAGATGACATACTACTCATAGGAAATGACATCCCAACCCTGCAGGAAGTAAAGTCCTGGCTTGGGAAGTGTTTCGCTATGAAGGACCTTGGAGAAGCTGCCTATATCCTAGGGATAAGGATTTTGAGACACAGGAGTAAAAGACTAATTGGACTTAGTCAAAGCACCTATGTGGACAAAGTGTTGAAAAGGTTCAACATGCATAACTCCAAGAAAAGAGAGTTACCCATCCAGAGTAACGCCAGATTGAGTAAGACACAAAGCCCTAGTACTGAGGTTGAGATAACAGAAATGAGTCGAATACCTTATGCTTCAGCTGTAGGATCGATCATGTATGCTATGACGTGTACTCCACCTGATGTAGCCTTTGCTTTTAGCATGGTTAGCATGTATCAGGGGAACCCTGTCAAGGCACACTGGACTGCGGTAAAGAATATCCTCAAGTACCTACGGAGGACTAAGGATTGGGTCCTTACCCTCGGTGGCAGTGAGGACTTCAGAGTTGTAGGGTACAGTGATGCCAGCTTTCAGACTGACAGGGATAATTTCCGCTCTCAGTCGGGCTGGGTCTTTACTCTAAACGGAGGGGCAATTACTTGAAAAAGTTCCAAGAAGGAGACAGTGGCTGATTCCACTTGTGAATCAGAGTATATAGCAGCAAGCGAGGCAGCAAAGGAGGCTATATGGCTAACAAACTTCATCGGAGACCTTGGAGTTGTACCAGCTATAAAGGAGCCAATGGAGATTTTCTGTGACAGCAATAGTGCGGTTGCCTTAGCCAAGGAACCAAGAGATCATGGGAGATCCAGACACATTGACAGAAAATATCACTTCATCAGACATCGAATAGAAGAAGGAATCCTCGTGGCAAAGAGGGTATCATCGGATGAGAACCCAACAGATCCCCTAACGAAGGGACTGACTCAGGCTAAGCATCTCCAGCATGCTCGGAGCATAGGGCTGAAGGATGATATTAGTTTTAGTAGTTAGATAATCTTGAAATTTGTAAAATGTAATTGACATTTGATGATAAATAAAAGCTGTTATTTATGAGTAAAGTGTTGCTATCTATTGTCAATCGTTTACTATTATTTCTTTTTGCATGTTTTGACTTCCAAAATAATTATGTTATGGTTTATATCATATTATTCAAACTCTCCACAGTCGGTCATATGTTGGAAGTAGATATGAATAAATACTGTCATGGGTTGGCTTGTAGAGGTCTAAGATGTTAGACAAAGCGAGGCTACAGCACTCATGAGTGCTCATAAGTTCTGAGTATTGGATTCAACCCACGCTCACTTGTATCACTTCATGGCATTTATCTCGAGTGATCGTGAGACGGTAATATCATATAAGTCTTCAAACCTAGAGATATGATTTGTTGCCTATGAGTTGGTTATGCATTGATTGCACGAAAACGCATTGGTAACTCGATGTTATAAACCGTGCTTTTGTGTGTAATTCAACAAGTAGTAGAACAAACATATGAGTCGAAGCCAGAATGGTGGTTACGAGACGTCTTGAGAGCGGATTCGAGTTAGGATCGGGAGCTGGCAGCCAGGATAGGCCAGCATTGTCAGTGGATCGTGTCGGTGAGATCATCCGGGAGGAGGTGATCGAGATTTGTCCGGTGTCAGATTCCGGAGATGTTTGGGTCGATCAAGACCGCCATGGTTGAATACCTTGATGAGCGCTATGTAGCCATTGTTGAGACGGCTGCCGCAACAGCTTCAACAGCTGTAAAGACAGCAGGGGGAGGAGTTGGTCGAGCTTTTCAGTACCGGGACTTGTTACGGGGACATATTCTGATGAGTCGAGGGCTGCAGTTATTTGGGATCAGGGAGATATTCTGTACTCATTACATTCCGCGGGTTGAGCGGGAGAGTCTAGTACATGAGCTTCTAGAGTTTAGGCTTCGGGGTTTTGCTTGAGGCCGGAATGTGAGTCGTGAGGACTCTGGAAATGATTGATGTTATGTTCAGTTGGGGTTTCGCAGCTGGAAGTAGAATGGTTAATTGGTGGTTTGGAATGTCGTTTTATAGGGCAAGGATTGTGCCCTTTCAGTTTTCGAGCTCGAAGGAGTGAGCAGACTTGGGAGATTTTTTCAGTTATTGCAGTTCAGCTGTGCATAATCGAGCTGGTGAGTGAGTTAGGGTGCGAGACCCTGAATGATATGATTTCTAGAGCCGAGAGCGGGAGATTTTTTGGAGCACCTTGGGAAGAAAGGTACTATATGGGAGGTCTGCGGACAGGGTCCCACATGATGGTTATTCAGCATTGTCAGGATTCAATGGTTTTAGTAAGCGTCATTGATTCGTGGGGGAAAGCGCCAAGGGAAGTAGCTTGTTGTTGAGACATTAGTTGGAGTATCTATCTTTCGACTTTAAGATTTGGGAGTGGGATCATTCGAGCATTGGGGACTCTTGGTGTCCATGGGATTCAGAAAGTGTTCAGCTAGTTATTAGAAGCGTGCGATCATATGGGGTTAGCTAGTAAAGGAGTACTAGTTGGAAAGGTCTGGTTGTCATCAGATTGATCGTTGGAAAGTGAGGAGAATCTGGAATTCTCCAAATTATCATGTATTATGAAGACTTAGTCAAAGCTAAGTGGGGGAGAATCGTCCCGAGATGCAGAAGCAGGAGCAGTGTTGAAAAGGGGATAAGTCTCGCATCGTTGTCGGGAAGGAAGCCAACCCAAGTGGCTGCTTGGTTTGTGGGTTGTGTGAATTGGGAGTTCGGTAAAACTCCCGAGCATGTGTATCACGTCTTCTTGGTGCTTGATAGCAGAAGTCGGGAAACCAGGTTGGAGTTCTATTCATGAATTGAGTTCAATTTGAGTATTAAGTCGAGGGTGTGCTCGACTCTAAGGGTTTATGGATTGATAGATTGAGGGGTTTGTTAGCTGCCAGGACTCGGCAGTACTTTCAGCACGTGCGTGCGGGTTATTAGCGTATGTGGGAGACACACGGGCCAGGTAACAGGTCACGGATTTCTGAGAGGATGGACGATCGTCATGAGGCCTAGGGATTAGGCCGGGGTTAGAGTCCATGAAATGGATCAGGAGTTCGGAACCCCAAGTGGGTGGGAACAGACTGCATGGGAAGGATCACCAGGGGTGGTCCAAGGAGTTGCACAACAGTTTAGAGTGGTCCAGATGATTGAAGGCCTGGTAAGGCGGTCCAGTCATACTGAAGACTCTGTATGTGTTTGTAGATGTATGTGCGAGTATTGAGTATGCTGCTATGCTATATCAATCAGTAGGTCTGTTCCCAAGTATCGAACGTGTTGCTGGAGTAGGCTGAAGACTCCGGTATATTTTTGGTTGATTGGAAGTTGTTAATAGAAATCGGATAGAGTACAGTGGATCTTGGTGATCTCATCAGTTCGGAGTGTCTCATGGGATTGACCTGTTTGGAACAGGTAATACTCCAGTTAGGTGACCAGGAGTAGATCTGAATGGGTATCCGTCAGTTTTAGGAAGGCTTGGGATTAGAATTTTCTGTCGTTCAGGTTCTGGGAACCGGATTAGACCTGGTTAAGCTAGTGATAAGACTGTAGGAACGTCACTACAGTTATGAGGTGAAGGAAGCAATAGATTGCTTAAGATTGCTTGTGATGTAAGGCTACCATTAGTCATGTAGCAATTCCTTTTTAACCGTGGATTTGGTAACGACGGGATTTGACGCATGGATCCGATCGGTTGGATCAGGAGGTTGTTAGAGCCGCAGTGGCATGATAACTAGTGGCAACTAGTTCCAGGGAAGGATATCGTTCGGAGGTCGTGTGAGGCAACTGTGTGGGAGTCCTTTAGCTCCGCGACCGGGCCGGAGCCCGGTAGGTCAGATGATTGGTGAACGAATTGAGACCAGGGAGGTCTCGGTAGATTTTGGAAAGCAGCCAGGGGGCAGCATACTGCTTTAGGCAGATCAGTGTTCAGACAGTTTCCGTGATTAGGGAGGTATTGGCAAATTGGGTCTTCAGGTGTATGAGAAGTATCTAGATGTTGGAACCCCATAGATATCAGGAGTTAGATAATTAGATGAGAGATAAGAGGACCGGGCTGAACAATAATGATTTGGTATGAGAGGTCTCTCAGAGAGCCAGACAATCACGAGACTTCAGGTTTTGGATCGAGTAAATGTGATCATATTGCAAGGGATTCGTTTATTTAAGTTTTAGAACCCTGCGAGGGTTGGTTACGGTTGCCTTGGAAAGGCTAGGGTTATGCTCGGGATTGTAGTTCAAGTTGTTGGAGTGTAAGGAATGAGAAGAAATGATTTCGAGGACGAAATCAAATTTAAGTGGGGGAGAGTTGTAACATCCCATTTAAAATATAATAATTAAATAATAAAGTTGGAACCCGAAAAGCAATTTGTATTATTATTTTATGTTAATATAGTCCAAAACCAAATAATAATTAGTAGGGTGTTGGTCTCTGGAAGCCAAATGGCGATATTTGAATATTCAGGGGATTAATGTGTAAATTTTCGGACTTAATTGATAAAGATTTTCATAAGTCAAGGGGTGTTTGGTATTAGTTGGGTTTAATGTGTGAGGATTTATGGGGGCAAGGACTAAATGGTAAATTCTGGACTTGGGATGAAAAGAAATTGTGATGGAGGGGCCATTGGGTAACATTTGGATTTAAATTGAAAGGAAAATGCGAATGAGGGGCTGTTTCTGCCATTATGGGTTGTACTTTGTAGGAACGCGGTATAAAGCCTCTTGAGCTCTCCGTGACCCTAACCCTAATCGGGTACTATAGCCGCCACCCTTATACCTCCCTCTCATCTTCAACTGCCGCCACCTCCCTCCATGGACGCCGACGAAGTTGCTGCCTAGATGATGAAGACGGAGATGCCGACGAGGACCACCAGCAGGTCTGCTCCCCGGTTGTTGTTGCTGTCGTTTGAGTAAGCTTTTTCGAGAGGGAGTTCCTCCGCCAATAGCCGATGCTGTTTCCTTGCTGCCATCGTCGCAACCCACGGTGTTGGGTTTATTTTCCGGACAAGATGTGTGTGTCGCCATTGAAGACAAGGGCGCCGACAGATGCTGTTGTTGCAAACGATCGGAGGAGGAAGCGGGAGTCTGTCGTTGTTGTTATTCCCGGCGACGGACCGTTTGTCTCCCTTGTCCGTCGCACCGCCGCTCACCACCGCTACTAAGAGTGTTTGTGTATATGTTTCAGTCGTGTATCAGGCTTGGCGGTGCTTTGAGGGTTGCTGATTTCCATATGGATGCTTGAAGGATAGAAGGACCCAAAGATAAACCACCATGGCTGCCGGCCATGGTGGCTGCCACCTCTAGAAAGCTGTTATCGCTGTTGTTGCCGCTAGGTGGGTGGCTGGAGTATATTTTGATACCGGATGTGGGTGTGTGTGTTTTGTGAGGCTGAAAAGCTAGAGCTGCCATCCTCTACCACCATCGGCCGCCACGGTACGACTGTGTGTGTGTAAGTAGTATGTGTTTTAGTGGTTGTGTGTGTTAAGAGGGTAATATTGTAATTTGTAACCAAAGTGAAACAATGAAAAGAAGAACCTAACCACCACCGTAGAGTGGTGGCTGCCGCCTCCTGCCGCCACCGGCCGCCGTGTCGGGTGGCGGTGTGCTTTGATGGTGTTTTGACTCGTTTGGATGCTTGGTCAAGGGACTAAGAAACCCTAATGGGCCCAATGAGGCTTAATGGGCTTAATAAACCCTAATGTTCCCAATGGAGCTAAATGGACCTCAAAGCCCAAACAGATGACTAATGGGCCTAGTAAAACCTTAATGAGTCTAATGAACCTTATTTGATCAAAAGATATATCAATTGGGCCTATTGGGCTAAGATGGGGTTGGAAACCCTAATTAGGGTTTAGAAAACCCTAATATTGGATTTATGGGCTTGGACTTATTGGGACCCACTTTTGGGCTATTGGAATGGAATTGTGTGATTAAGCCCAATCACACCATATGACTTGTTTAGAAGAGTGATGGACTTAATGGATTAAGTCCTTAATGGATTAAGTCCTTAATGTATTAAGCCTTTAATGGGTTAAGTGAGAAACACTTAACCCTAATTGTCATTTTATGTGAAACCCTAATTTGACTTGGGCTTTGTGTTGGGCCTTTTATTGGGCTTTGGTAATTGGATTATTAATCGACCATCCAAGAATGATCATATAGACTAGAATATGTTGATGGGCTTAGGGTAAGGCCCATATGAGGGTGTGGGCCCAATTTGGAAAATTGGGCCATAGTTTGGGCCTTGATGATTATATGATATTGGGCCATATGTTGGGCTTTGACCCATTACTTGACTTTTGGGTCTTTGGAGTGTGATTTGGACCTGGGGCTTGGAACCCAATTATTAATTGGGTATTGTTTGATGTTGACAGTTCGGGAATCTATCAACCAGCAGCTGGAGTTTTATCTGCGGGACTTCAGCAATGCCAGGTGAGTTCTCCTCACTATATCAACAGGGTCTAAGGCACCAAGGCCGGCCCTTTATGGATTGTATTCGGATTATTGCATGTTATGCTTACTGATTTACATCCTGGTAGTTAGGATGGTGATATGCTATGCTTTAGTAACCCGGTTGGGTCGGTATCCTGGTATATAGGATCATGCTATGTTAGTGACCTGTTAGGTCGATATCCTGGTTATAGGATTGTTGCTATGCTTTGTGATCTGTTAGATCGGTTTGACTGTTATATATATATATATATATATACATATATATATATATATATATATATATATATATATATATATATATATATATATATATATATATATATATATATATATATATATATATATATATGTATATATATATATATATATATATATATATATATATATATATACATGCTAGTGTTATATGATGTCTATGAGCAAAATATTGTCCTGGTTATAGGATGATGCTATTTTAGTGACCGGTTAGGTCTGTATCCCGGTTATTGGGATGTTGCTATGATTGGTGATCTGTTAGATCGGTTTGGCTGTTATATGAAATGAGCTAGCGTATGATATTTATGTGTACATGTTTCTTTGATTGGGGGTTGGGTTGAGGCGGTCCTGCTCTGTGTTGTAGGCCAACATACCCGGCGAGCGGTCTGGATAGGCTATAGGCCCTGCGTGGCGGTCCAGACGTGCCGAAGGCTCGGAGAGCAGTCCAGATAGACTGAAGGCCTGTGAGGCGGTCCAGTCAGGCTGATGACTCATTATGCATGTTGTTCTGTATTGGTTATATGATATGGTTATGTTGGTATTTTGGGGAAACTCACTAAGCTTCGGGCTTACAGTTGTTGATTTTGTTTCAGGCACTTCTGATGATTGCGGGAAGGCGAAGGCGTGATCGTGCACCTCCTCATATTTTCATGATTGATTCTGGGGATACTCTGATGTGTGAACCATTTTGAAAACAAACTGTAATAACTTAATGGTTTTAAAATGTATTAAAAAGTTTAAATTTGGCTTAAATTTTATGGGTGTTACACATAGAAAGGACTGTAGAGTCATTTTTACTTATCTTTCATCAAGGCATGAAATATAGGATTTTCTGGAGGAACATGCGAACTTTTCTAAAAAGAACTTACAACTTACTTACATCACTAAAATCTTATGAACTCACCAGCTTAAATGCTGATCTACTCTTTCAAAATAACTTGTATTCTCAGGAGACCAGTAGACAGGTACCCGCACTGGGATTCAGAAGACGGAGCATAATAGCTTCATGTCTTGTTTTGTTATTTACATATGTAGTCTATGTTATGTGAACCACATACTTTGTAATCACTTTCTTTCTAATGAAATGGTTGTTTATTACTTTGATTACTATGATGCATGTCTTGTGATACTAAACATGACGTCCTCCACCCCCGAACGTTTCCGCCATTCCAGTTTTGGGGTGTGACAGATATGTATCAGAGCATTGTTTATAGTGAACTAAGTATATCAACCGATAAAAGATATACAATTATAAATACAATGGGGCCTAAGTGCTCTGAATAATAATATATTTTAAGAATATAACGATACCTTATAAAAGTATACATACATGCTTATACATATATACATACTAGAACAAGTATCACAAGAAGAACAGAACATAAGTATTTAAAGGTTGAACATTGCAGTCAAACCTGGACAGTTATGTAATCATATCTAGGATCAATATAGCCTGATCAACTATATTCATTCGAGATGTGACCGACATGTGTTTGGGAGTGATGTGGTGTTGCAACAGTCTTAAAACTTACCTAACTCTATTCAAGGGATTTCTAGATCAGTACATAAAGTTAGAATACTATTGGAGTATTTTATGATACTATAACACGATAGCAAGTTTAAAACATACCAATTTCATTACATTAAAATACTATAGGAGTATTTTAGGCACTATCAATAACTTATGTGAGAACTTAAAAGACCCTTCTGGTAGGTCTATGATTCCGGAGTGTATACTTCCAAGGTTTTATATAATTGAGATTTTATAGACTTAGAATTTGTGATCTACGCTTCACTACCTGTTCCTTGTTTGGTTGTGGTTTTGGAGTGAGATCACTTATTCGAAGGTCTATTTAATCGTAAATTATATACAATTTCTATACATTGCGCAATTATAGGAGGACCCAGTAAGGATCGCCCCATAATGTTACCCTTAAATCTCATAGATTCTTTAGACACTTCAATTCTCGCACGACAAACCCAGATAGGCGTAACCACTCCATCATAACAGTCAGTAGAGGAGACAAGGAGAAACAAGGAGAGATTCCCAAGAAGTGATCAGCCAGAGAAACTAAAACGTCTTACGCGTCACACTAATGAATAAATAATTACCTTTCTTGACTTCGTGAGCTAGTGATTACACTACTCACACTATGTGTTAGAATTATTTCTTTTCATTCAGCCAGTATCAGTTATTCAGTTCACAGAAATTCATTCGAGAATAGCCACTTCTGATTCATAGAGTTTATTTAGATAGACTCCCTTTTATGAATTGTTTCCAGAACCCTATGAAAGTCAGAACCAGAATACACTCAGACCAGGGATAACTTAGTTTAAATATCACACGTACAAAACCTACTCCTATCCACTACCATGGGCACATCTCAGGAATGTTGTCGGAAACATTGAGAATAGTTCAGAAAAGCATGAAACTATTTAGTATATTTAAAATAATGGAATACATCTAGTGATGACCAACATTACTCACGAGATCATTCTTCGCCGTGCAACAGAATCATGTCTTCACCAGGAAGAAACCAACCAACAGGCAAGGCACCAATTCTGCAGATAGGCTCCGCTACTTTTCAGGCTGCGGTCACAGCTGCGGTCACAGCCGTCATGGCACATATCAATGCTAATGACCCCAGCGGTGCCGGTTATGCTAATCGCAGTGGCAATCAAGGGAACCAGCGAGTGTCGGTTGACAAGGACACCCCCGACCACAAACCTAAGAACAAGAAGCAAAAGTTCTGGGATAACAAGGAAAAAAGGTTGGCTCAAGGTTCTAACAAGAGACGACAGCCCGTGACTACCCCTGCAGTCACAACAGCAGTCACAACATCTAGCACTTCATCTACCACTACAACCCCCGTCAAACGATATGTTGGAAATCTCCCAAAGTGCGACAGATGTACTTACCACCACAACGGAACCTGCCGAGAGTTACACTGTAGAAATTATAACAGAAAGGGGCACAATGCCCGTTTCTGCAGGGCACAGACACGGCCAATTCCCCAAGTAAACCTGTCTTGTTTCAAGTGCGGCAAATCTGGACACTTTAAGAGGAATTGTCCAACAGGGAGGGAAGACGAAGAAGCTCGTTTCTGTGGAACTCCGACTCAGCACATCACTTCAACCACCGATACGTGTATAGTTCAGGTATGCCATGCATGTGGTGAAATGGGACATGCCAAGAGAGACTGCCCAACAGAGAGAGGTGACGGAGGAGAAGGAGGAAACTAACAACAAGACATAAAGGAGCAGCGAGGGATCCCGCTTTTGAGATTTTGGTACGTCTTCAAATTTAGTATTGGTTTAAAACTTAATTTATAATTATATAAGATTAAAACTTGGGGAAAATTTTAAAAGTAATTATAATAACTCACTCACATGAACAAGCCACATCATTCACAAGAGAACTAAGGATCCATTCTAGGAAGCTATGTTGGCTTAGCATGTACATCAGGGTTGTGCATAGCTAAGATTTTGCATACGTAGAGTGAGTGACTCCGCCTTAATTTATGTTCCTTGTTTGGTTGTGGATTTAGGGCAGAGCTATTCAGTCGACCGTCTTATTCATCTTAATTATACATAACTTGTATATGCAGGGCGATCATAGAGGTACCGAGGAGGATCATAATTTAGAGTATCAACACTAGTTATCAAAACACTGCACTATTAGTACTCGCTCATCGCGGTACTATTTGTGGCAGTGATAGCATCAGGGTGAAAACAGAAAGCACTAGAACATTTACACCGAGTATATTGTCGAGCACACCCAGAATACACAGTCATACAGAAAACGTTTCTTTCAAATCGGCCTAACCTTCATTTCGGTAAAAGATTCCGTTATCATCATCCGTCATGATTTGGCATGGTCCTCACCATACTAAGTTCATATGTTTCCTTTTCCTTGACCGTCAAGTTCCCGAAGCCCTCATCATTCGTAACGTCAACCCGACCTAGACCTCAGAATCATCTCGCTAATATTCCAAACCCCGAAGTACTCATGCGAGGAGTACCTTTCCCTCCGAAACCTTACCACCGTATATTCAGCAGACCTTCCCGAACTACCACTCGTTCAGCGGATCAAGTTCAAGCACCGAGGCTAAGAACGAATACAGCCCACCTATCACTAATAAGTGTATTCGCGAGGGTGGTATATAATTAAGATTATGCAGATTTAGTATGTGTTTCTTCCGACTTATGTCCTGTTCCTTGTTTGGTTGTGGACCTGGGGCAGAGTCGCACATCCGACCGTCTTACTAATCTTAATTATATACGACTTGTATACTCGAAGTAATGATAGATGGTGTCACACCCCAAAACCGGAACGGCGGAATCGTTCGGGGGTGGAGGACGTCATGTACAGTATCACAACAATGCAAAGTAGTAACAAGCAACAAAATCATCCATTGCATTAATAATATAATTTTAATACAAGTGTGTTCTGTCAAGTTAAATAGACACCAAAATATGAATCAAAATAAAAGATGAGTCTTGAACGAGCTCCATCTTCTCAAAACCTGGCATCGGTACCTGTCTACTGGCGACCTGAGGATACAAGTTATTTTGAAAGAGAGTATCAGCTTTAAAGCTAGTGAGATCATAAGTATATTAGTGTTTGTATTTGTATGAAAGTGTTTGTAAGATGTTTTGTAAGATTTTTTGTAAGATGTTTTGAACTCTCCTAGAAAACCCTATGTTTCCTACTAAAAGTAGCCTTCTACCAAGGCATCTAGTGGTCGTGTGTGTGTCTCTTGTAAGAGTATGTATTTTCCCAAATATGACTATCATTATCCAAAAATATAGTTTTTACATTACTATACATTGTGTGAAAATCTCAAAGTGAATGCAATGGGGAAATGAAATAGTACTGTAGTGTTGTATTAAGTAACTACTGCTGTACTAACTACCTTAAACCAATTGTAATTTAAAGTACCATGTGATCGGCCTGTACCCTGCTACCGACTATAGTACGCGACAATGTAAGATGTCGGAAGAAATGACGTTTGGCACCCGTAGACTTGCAAGTCCCACTGTAGCGAGCAGCAAGGTGTAGGATAGTCAATCCAGTATAGATCTATACGCAAACTCATACGCTCCCCACTTAAGGAGATTATGGATACAAAACGTTCATGACAGGTAGTGCCATGCCCCGTTATGTGGCTCACATAACTGTAATAGTATTCTTGTATATGTATTGAATGTACTAGCTATATTGTGTGTTCTCTCTCTGTCTAGTATGTGTGTATGTTCTCTCTGTATGGTATTGTATGTTCTCTCTCTGTCTAGCATGTATGTTTTCTTGTAAAATGTATAGTATGTACTAGCTGTATTGTAATGTATAGACTCATGTATGAACTGACTCATTGTATGTTCCATTGTTCTAGTAATAGTATTAGTAACTTCCTAAACTACGCCTATTGTAGATTACTAGTAATTTGATTTGTATGTATGAACATATCTGTATACCTTTGCTACCCAAAGGTATTGAATAGAAAGAAAGAACTTTTATATCTATATACATATACATGATATATAACTAGGATTCAAACGACCTTCTGGCAAATAACCGATACCCTAAGTCCACAACCAAACGAGGAACAGGAGGTTAAGGTGAGTTATCAGTCCTAACTCCTTTCAATCCTACTTATATAACTATATCTATAAAGATATACATTTAACAGAATATAAGTTAAAAAGAGTTTAAGTAAAAGTATTTGACATGTAAAAGAGTTTGACAAAACAGTTTGAAAAGTAGTTTGTTTGATAACACAGTTTGAAAGTAAGAAATCCACTTGTTTGGTAGTTATTAATCACATGTGATTGATATAATAACTATAAAAGATCAACTTGTATCCCCTCCATAAAAGCATTTAAAATCATTTAAAAGATTGATTAAGGGGTATGAACTCACCTGTAGTGAGTGGTTTGGATGAACGGATAGTATAGGATGCTAAGTGTCAAGTGAAGACTTGAACACACACAAGGATCCTAGTTAACATATAATCACACATATATGTATCCAATTAGTCATTTAGTAACTAATTAACCAAGTTAAGACATCCTAAGACATGTAAAACACTTGATTTAAGTGCTTATAAGTGCTAAGGATTGCATCTAAGGGTTGTAGGACTTGGTTATTGAGTTTGGGGTCTAAGGGTAAATTCTTTTGGTGTTTACGGTTTTTGTACCAACTCACATTAAGTTTACGGTCGTAAACCCATGTGTTTATGGCTGTAAACTCATGGTACTTTGACCATTTTGTGTTTTGAAGCTTTAAAGGTCATAAGAAGCATTCCTACTTCATGTTTAAGCCTTAGGAAATGTTTAGGGCACCATTTCACTCCTTTGTGGAGTTTACGGTCCTTGGACCACTTTTCCTTGGGTTTACGGCCGTAAACCCAAATGGTTTATGGTCTTTTTGATGTTTTAAGTCCTAAGCACATCAAGGATGGTATCTAGACTAGTTTCCAAGGCTTGGTAAGCGACTAGGGCACACTTTGGCCCCTTTATTAGGGTTTACGGTCCAAGAACATCTTGGACCGTAAACACCTTTGATCTTGTGTTTCCTTATGTTTTCTAGATGATTTGGAAGTGTAACAAGTCTTATAACACACTAGGGTAAGAGTACTTACTATGTAGAAGCTTGAAAAGGTGTTAAAAGTCCAAGAACACTAGTGTGTGTTTTTGGTGTTCTTGGTGAAACTAAGAACACTTGAAGATCTACACAAATGAAATGATTTCACGGACGGAATCACGTAAGATCACTAGATTAAGTAAGATATCGACTAAACAAGGCAATAAAAACTTACTTTCTTGAAGATCTTGAAGGAAAGTCGGATGATACTTGAGAGAGAAATGAGTTCTAGTTCTTGAAAATGTGAAAAAGTGAATAAAATGGCTAAGTGCCATATTTATACCCCATGGGGTTTACGGCCGTAAACTCCCTGTTCAGGCCGTAAACTCCAAACTCTTGGAGTTTTGGGACTTTATTGTTGCACAATAAACCCTAGGGTATCCTCTCTCCTGTTATCTCTTGAAGTACTAACTTTAAGACACTCAAATTGACTCCAAAATGCTTAACAGTTAGCAGAAATAGTTTTGACTTCTATTGAAGTGAATGGTTGTACAGAATAGAAATTTCAGGTTGTCACATCATCCCCCTGTTAGAAGGAATTTCGTCCCAAAATTAGAGTTTAAGCAAATAAGTAGTTACAACAACTAAGTAAAAAGACGGGGATATTTCAGTTTCATCTGATCCTCTCGCTCCCAAGTGAATTCAGGTCCTCGCTTGGCGTTCCAGCGAACCTTCACTATCGGGATACGGCTTTGTTTCGTTTGCTTGACCTCCCGGTCCATGATCTCTACAGGTTCTTCCACGAAGTTGAGGCTCTCGTTGATCTCGATCTCGTCGAGTGGGATTACAAGAGTCTCTTCAGACAGACACTTTTTCAAGTTCGATACGTGGAAAGTAGAATGTACGTTACTGAGTTCGCATGGTAAGTTAAGTTTGTAAGCTACAGGGTCGATTCTTGCGAGAATCTCGAAAGGCCCTATGTACCTTGGATTTAGCTTTCCACGCTTTTCGAAGAGTATCAAGCCCTTCCAGGGTGAGACCTTCAATAGAACACGGTCGCCCACCTGGAATTCCAACGGTTTCCTTCGTTTATCAGCGTAGCTTTTCTGTCGGTCTCTAGAGGCTTTCAATCGTTCATGAATCTGAACGATCATCTCCATTGTTTCCCGAATGATCTCCGGACCCATGAGAGTGCTTTCAGGAACTCATCCTTTAGCTAACTGGGTATCACCTACCTCAGCCCAGCACAGAGGGGGTCTGCACTTTCGGCCATAGAGGGCCTCGAATGGAGCAGCCTTTATGCTTGTGTGATAACTGTTGTTGTAGGAAAATTCGACAAGGGGTAAATGAGTATCCCATGCTTTCCCAATGTCGATCACACAGGCTCGCAACATATCTTCCAAGGTTTGGATAGTCCTCTCACTTTGCCCGTCTGTCTGTGGATGGTAGGTTGTACTCATATCCAGCCTAGTTCCTAGGGAACTTTGTAGCGACTGCCAGAACCTCGAAGTGAACTTACTATCTCTGTCCGAGATAATGGATATGGGAACACCGTGCAGTCGTACAATCTCCCGAATGTAGGTTCTTGTAAGCTTCTCCATCTTGTCTGTTTCTTTGATAGGCAGGAAGTGTGCGGACTTGGTCAATCTGTCGACGATGACCCATATGGTATCAAGTCCACCCGTTGTCTTGGGCAACTTGGTTATGAAGTCCATAGTGATCCGCTCCCACTTCCATTCAGGTATCTCCGGCTGTTGTAGTAAGCCGGAGGGTTTCTGGTATTCGACCTTGACCTTGGCGCAAGTAAGGCATTTACTCACGAAGGTAGCAATCTCTGCTTTCATGTTAGGCCACCAGTATAGCTTTTTAAGATCCAGATATATCTTATCTGAACCTGGGTGGACGGAATAAGGAGTGTTGTGCGCCTCGTTCATGACCAAGTCTCTGAAACCACCGTGTTTCGGGGTCCAGATCCTATCCATGAGATAATAAGTTCCGCCACCCTTGACTTCCAAGTTCTTATCCATCCCTCTAAGGGATTCACCCGCCACATTTTCAGGTTTCAAAGCGTCGAGCTGAGCCTCCTTAATTTGTGTGGACAAGTGTGAATGGATAGTCATAGTCAATGATTTGACTCTACGACCAGAGTATTCTTTCCGACTTAGGGCGTCAGCTACTACATTGGCCTTGTCGGGATGATAGCGAATTTCACATTCGTAATCACTAAGTAGCTCGACCCACCGTCGTTGTCTCATGTTGAGTTCCTTCTGGTCGAATATATGTTGTAGGCTTTTGTGGTCTGTAAAGATAGTGCTTTTTGTACCGTACAAGTAGTGACTCCAGATCTTCAGAGCAAACACAACTGCTCCTAGCTCAAGATCGTGGGTAGTGTAGTTGACCTCGTGTGTCTTTAGCTGTCTCGAGGCATAGGCGATGACCTTACCTCGTTGCATCAGAACACAGCCGAGCCCTTGATTTGACGCATCGCAATAGACAACGAAGTCTTCTATCCCTTCGGGGAGGGATAGTATTGGTGTGGTGCACAAGGCTCGCTTGAGTGTTTGGAACGCTCTCTCCTGCTTCTCTTCCCAGTCAAAGTCCATGCCTTTCTGGGTCAGTGTTGTAAGAGGTTTCGCAATTCGGGAGAAGTTCTGAATGAACCTGCAATAGTAGCCAGTGAGGCCTAGAAATTGACAAATTTCTGTAGGCGTCTTTGGTGCTGACCAGCTTTCAATGGCTTTGATTTTGGAAGGGTCCACGTGTATTCCCTCTTCGCTAACCACGTGCCCTAAGAATTCGACTCTTCGGATCCAAAATTCGCATTTCGAGAACTTCGCATAGAGCTTCTCCGAACGTAATGTTTCTAAAACCTGTCGAAGATGTTGACTATGCTCCTCCTTACTACGAGAGTAGATAAGTATGTCATCGATGAAGACGATGATGAACTGATCCAAGTAAGGACGACACACCCTATTCATTAAATCCATGAATACTGCGGGTGCGTTTGTTAATCCGAACGGAATCACTACGAATTCGTAGTGCCCATAACGATTTCGGAAGGCTGTCTTCGGAACATCCTCCCCTAGCACTCGTAGTTGGTGATATCCGGATCTTAAGTCGATTTTTGAAAAGAAGTTCGCAACTTGAAGTTGGTCAAATAAATCGTCAATACGAGGTAGAGGATAACGATTTTTGACGGTCAGTTTGTTGAGCTCCCTGTAGTCGATGCACATACGAAACGATCCGTCTTTCTTCTTGACGAACAAGACTGGAGCTCCCTAGGGTGAGAAGCTTGGTCTTATAACGCCCTTGCTGAGCAGTTCGTTAAGTTGACAGGATAGTTCTTGCATCTCTGCAGGTGCTAGACGATAGGGCGATTTGGCTACGGGGGTAGCCCCTGGAACTAAGTCGATTCTGAACTTCGACTTGACGTTGCAGAGGTAATCCTGGGAGTTCTTCTGGAAAGATGTCGGGAAAGTCGCGTACTACTGGAATGTTCTGAATGTCTTTCATTTCTTGGCTCACATCGACCACATCAGCAAGGAATGCGCGACATTCCTTTCGCAAGAATTTCTGAGCTTGAATGCTCGAGATGATACGAAGGTTCGTGCCGGATTTTTCGCCATAAACGACTAGAGTCTCACCAGACGGTAGATTAAGGCGAACAGCCTTTTCATAACACATGATGTCGACACGATGTAGACTCAACCAGTCTATGCCGATAATGACATCGAAACTTTTAATTGAGACCGGCATGAGGTCGATCGAAAATGAATGGCTATCTAGTGTTAGGGTACACCCTATGAATATACTGCTAGTGCTCTCTGTCTTTCCATAAGCCATTTCTACAGTGAACGGTTCTTTAAGTGCTCGTGATTTTTGCTTAAGTAAATGAGCAAATTTTTGGTTCACGAAGCTCCTCTCCGCTCCACTATCAAACAATATGCATGCATAAGAGTTATCGAGGAGAAACGTACCCGTGACCACTGTGGGGTCGGCAACCGCTTCCTCGTGGCCTATGGTCAGAACTCTTCCCACTCCACCAGTATTCCTTGCCTTAGGGCAGTCCCTCTTGTAGTGGCCCACCTCGCCACAACCGTAGCAAGTTTGGCCCACACCAGCACCGGGGACTTGGGTGATTGGTTTTGCTGGAGCCTTGCAGAAGCGGGCAGTGTGCCCCTTCCTGCTGTAGTTAGAGCACTGCATTTCACGACAGGCTCCAATGTGGTGGAAGTTGCACTGGTTGCACTTTGGCAAACTTCCAGCGTACTGCTTTACCGGAGCAGCAGTAGTGGCAGGTGCTATCGCAGCATGAGCTGCCATGACCCGCTGCTTTTTGGCAGCCTTCTTCTTCTTCTTGTCATCCCAGAGCTTCCTCTTGGAATTAGCGGTTTTGGCGGGTTCTGAGATGGCCAGGGTCGTTGTTGCGGCCGGGATACGAACCCCATGGTCTATAAGCCGTTGTGCCAATCGCTTCGCACTATCGAATGTAGTGGGGTTTGAAGCCAAAACATTTCCCTGGAATGGAGGCACCAGCCCCCATATGTACCTTTCAATCTTCTTCCCCTCTGTATGAACCATGCTGGGACAGAGGGCCACCAGTTCACAGAACCTGGCGGTGTAGGAGACTATGTCGGAGCCCTTCATGGTTAGGCTCCACAGTTCCTGTTCCAGTTTTTGGATCTCGCCCCTCGGGCAGTATTCTTCTATCATCAGCTCCCTCAGAGCTTCCCAGCCCATAGCATTAGCCACTATGAGAGATAGTGACTTGACATGGCTATTCCACCATGTCAGGGCCTTTGTCTCGAAGGTACATGCAGCAAATTTGACTTTGCTTCCCTCCGGGCATGAGCAGATCTCGAAGATTGACTCTGACTTTTCGAACCATTGTGAGAGGGCAATGACTCCACCAGTCCCTTTAAAGGACAGTGGCTTGCAACTAGTGAAGTCCTTGTAGGAGCACTCTCTCAAGCGCATAGGGGCTTCACCAAGAGTAGATTGAACAGGGGTTCCTCCTCCAGTGGAACCAGACGAATGATATTGAGCCATGGTTGTAGCCACAGCCGCAGCAACAACAGCATTTAGAGCTGCTGTATCAATCTGAGGAGCAGGTGGTGTTTGTGCGGGAGGATCGCGTCTTGTTGATTTACGAGGAGGCATCTTTCTGTTGGGTTTTGAGCATTCTAACACTTCCTAAGTGTACATGCAACCCTATTAAACCTTGGATCTATGTTTGTCTAAGATACATGCAAAATATTATTTTCCAAGGTTTATAACCTATCTAGCATGGCATGGGGTACTTTTAACCATAAAAGAACTAGATGAATTACATACCTTTTGTTGATTGTTGATTCCTTGGAGTTTAAGAGCCAAGCACCAATAATGTGAATGCCTCAAATGGAAATCACAAATCACCACAAACTTGCAAAAGATGTATGAGAGAGTATACTAACTCTTGATTTTGGCCACCACACTTACACACATATTAGTGTCTTTTTCATGCAACATAAGCTTGTTTATATAGTGTACATGGTTAGGGTGAAACCCTAATAACCCATGTCTTTTCCTCTTCCAAGGATCCATGGGTAAAAGCTCCATGGATCATCCATGGACTTCCATATAAGCTTAGCCCATTCCAAATGAGTGTTAGCCCACACCATATAAATATAATAGCCCATGATTTAATTAGTCTTCCTTTTAATCACTAAATTAATTCATAATTAATTCAAGATTAAAACTAATTAAGTAACATGACTTTATATTAATATATTATAACTTATAATATATTAATAAATCGTAAGTATACAACTCTCATAAAATTATCCATAACTAGTTCGGGTGAAGTGCAACCCAAATGGACCATGCCGGGTCGGGTCGAGTATATACCAAATAAGTTATGGACTTAGACACCTTATCCAACACTTTCAACTATAAGTTTACAAAGATGAAGATATTGATAAGAATTTAATAGAAAATTGATGAGAATGACTCATGGACTAACTCTCCATAGTCCAACAGCACAATTGAAGGATGATTTAGTACTAGCAGATGATAGTAATTGGATATTGATTTCCATTAGATTAGGTATCTGTCAATAATACTGGTATTACAGATGTAACAAGTTTGGGAAAAATGACCTAGAAGTAGGTCTTACATCAACCAAGATGGGAAAATTTTGATAGAACTACGACCTAATCAAGACCTAACAGGTCTAAGATTTACAAAGATAGGAGATTAAACTAGAGTTTTTACACAAACTAGGTTATATCCAAAAGAGTAGTCGATGAGACTCTAACGGCGACGAGAACTACTAGAGTGAGTTCTTGAATCCGACAGAAGACGTTCTATGTCCCTCATACGCCTTTCAGATCTTACTTGCTGAGCTCGAAGTTCCCTGACTTCAGCTTGGGTTTCAGCAAGTTCCCTCTGCAGAACTGCATTGAGGACATGAGTCCTTTCATTAGCAGACTCTAGCTGGCGGATGCGGACTGTGTTAACGCCAGAGTTGGCGTCAATCTCTAAGACTCGGTCGATAGTCGCTCGACCTTGTTCCGTGTTCCGAGAAATCCTACGAACCATGATGGGTAGGACCCTGTCAGCTGAACCTCCCTCGGTGAGGTTGTAGAAGCTTCTGTCTCCATTGTATGGAATGGGTTGACCATGTTCCTGACTCCATCTATTCAAGTTTGTGGCCCACAGAGGTGTGGGTCCTTGAAATGCTGGACGAGGGTTTGGGTTTGGGCCTTGAGCAGTTGGGGGTAGGTTGTTGACTTCCGGCTCTGAGTCAGAACCATCAGAAAAACCCTCAGCATAGTGATCATCCAAAGGGATTGGCTGATCATCTTCTGGCTCTTCTTCAAGCCATCCAGCATTGCCGTGGTTGGGATAGTACGGGTCTCCGGGGATATGGAATCCAGCCATGATATCTACGCGAGAAAAGGGATATAAGAATCTAGCACATAAGTAGTTTATACTAACACAAAACACCCCTATAGTATTTTTAAGGTTATGTTATGTTCTACTGTTCTCGTTGTAGTAGTGTTGGTAAGTTTTTAGACTTGTTGCAACCTCACAACCACACTTAGGCACATGCTAATCACTCCTCGGATAATATAGTTGATCAGGCTATATCTTCCCAGGGTTGACCATATGTCTCTAAGTCTACTTGTGCTGCCCAACAATCGTAATACTTTTGTTCTGTCCTAGTGACACTGATTTTAGTATGAATGCAGGTATGTATACTTAGTTAAATATTTTATTATTTAAAAGTATAAACTCTTGGTCAGAGTATTTTAATCCCATTGTATTTATAGTCTGTATATCTTTTATGGGTTGATATACTCAATTCACTATAAACAATGCTCTGATACCAATCTGTCACACCCCAAAACCGGAACGGCGGAATTGTTCGGGGTGGAGGACGTCATGTACAGTATCACAACAATGCAAAGTAGTAAACAAGCAACAACATCATCCATTGCATTAATAATATAATTTTAATACAAGTGTGTTCTGTCAAGTTAAATAAACACCAAAATATGAATCAAAATAAAAGATGAGTCTTGAACGAGCTCCATCTTCTCAAAACCTGGCATCGGTACCTGTCTACTGGCGACCTGAGGATACAAGTTATTTTGAAAGAGAGTATCAGCTTTAAAGCTAGTGAGATCATAAGTATATTAGTGTCTGTATTTGTATGAAAGTTTTTGTAAGATGTTTTGTAAGATGTTTTGAACTCTCCTAGAAAACCCTATGTTTCCTACTAAAAGTAGCCTTCTACCAAGGCATCTAGTGGTCGTGTGTGTGTCTCTTGTAAGAGTATGTATTTTCCCAAATCTGACTATCATTATCCAAAAATATAGTTTTTACATTACTATACATTGTGTGAAAATCTCAAAGTGAATGCAATGGGGAAATGAAATAGTACTGTAGTGTTGTATTAAGTAACTACTGTTGTACTAACTACCTTAAACCAATTGTAATTTAAAGTACCATGTGATCGGCCTGTACCCTGCTACCGACTATAGTACGCGACAATGTAAGATGTCGGAAGAAATGACGTTTGGCACCCGTAGACTTGCAAGTCCCACTGTAGCGAGCAGCAAGGTGTAGGATAGTCAATCCAGTATAGATCTATACACAAACTCATACGCTCCCCACTTAAGGAGATTCTGGATACAAAACGGTCATGACAGGTAGTGACATGCCCCGTTACGTGGCTCACATAACTGTAATAGTATTCTTGTATATGTATTGAATGTACTAGCTGTATTTAGTGTTCTCTCTCTGTCTAGTATGTATGTATGTTCTTTCTGTATGGTATTGTTTGTTCTCTCTGTATGGTATTGTATGTTATCTCTCTGTCTAGCATGTATGTTTTCTTGTAAAATGAATAGTATGTACTAGTTGTATTGTAATGTATAGACTCATGTATGAACTGACTCATTGTATGTTCCATTGTTCTAGTAATAGTATTAGTAACTTCCTAAACTACGCCTATTGTAGCTTACTAGTAATGTGATTTGTATGTATGAACATATTTGTATACCTTTCCTACCCAAAGGTCTTGAATAGAAAGAAGGAACTTTTATATCTATATACATATACATGATATATAACTAGGATTCAAACGACCTTCGGACAAATAATTGATACCCTAAGTCCACAACCAAACGAGGAACAGGAGGTTAAGGTGAGTTATCAGTCCTAAGTCCTTTCAATCCTACTTATATAACTATATCTATAAAGATATACATTTAACATAATATAAGTTAAAAAGAGTTTAAGTAAAAGTATTTGACATGTAAAAGAGTTTGACAAAACAGTTTGAAAAGTAGTTTGTTTGATAACACAGTTTGAAAGTAAGAAATCCACTTGTTTGGTAGTTATTAATCACATGTGATTGATATAATAACTATAAAAGATCAACTTGTATCCCCCCCCCCATAAAAGCATTTAAAATCATTTAAAAGATTGATTAAGGGGTATGAACTCACCTGTAGTGAGTGGTTTGGATGAACGGATAGTATAGGATGCTAAGTGTCAAGTGAAGACTTGAACACACACAAGGATCCTAGTTAACATATAATCACACATATATGTATCCAATTAGTCATTTAGTAACTAATTAACCAAGTTAAGACATCCTAAGACATGTAAAACACTTGATTTAAGTGCTTATAAGTGCTAAGGATTGCATCTAAGGGTTGTAGGACTTGGTTATTGAGTTTGGGGTCTAAGGGTAAACTCTTTTGGAGTTTACGATTTTGGAACCAACTCACATTGAGTTTACGGTCGTAAACCCATGACTTTACGGCCGTAAACTCATGGTACTTTGACCATTTTGTGTTTTGAAGCTTTAAAGGTCATAAGAAGCATTCCTACTTCATGTTTAAGCCTTAGGAAATGTTTAGGGCACCATTTCACTCCTTTGTGGAGTTTACGGTCCTTGGACCACTTTTCCTTGGGTTTATGGTCGTAAACCCAAATGGTTTATGGTCTTTCTGATGTTTTAAGTCCTAAGCACATCAAGGATGGTATCTAGACTAGTTTGCAAGGCTTGGTAAGGGACTAGGGCACACTTTGGCCCCTTTATTAGGGTTTACGGTCCAAGAACATCTTGGACTGTAAACACCTTTAATCTTGTGTTTCCTTATGTTTTTTAGATGATTTGGAAGTGTAACAAGTCTTATAACACACTAGGGTAAGAGTACTTACTATGTAGAAGCTTGAAAAGGTGTTAAAAGTCCAAGAACACTAGTTTGTGTTCTTGGTGTTCTTGGTGAAACTAAGAACACTTGAAGATCTACACAAATGGAATGATTTCACGGATGGAATCACGTAAGATCACTAGATTAAGTAAGATATCGACTAAACAAGGCAAGAAACACTTACTTTCTTGAAGATCTTGAAGGAAAGTCGGATGATACTTGAGAGACAAATGAGTTCTAGTTCTTGAAAATGTGAAAAAGTGAATAAAATGGCTAAGTGCCATATTTATACCCCATGGGGTTTACGGCCGTAAACTCCAAACTCTTGGAGTTTTGGGACTTTATTGTTGCACAATAAACCCTAGGGTATCCTCTCTCCTGTTATCTCTTGAAGTACTAACTTTAAAACACTCAAACTGACTCCAAAATGCTTAACAGTTAGCAGAAACAGTTTTGACTTCTATTGAAGTGAATGGTTGTACAGAATAGAAATTTCGGGTTGTCACAGATGGACCAGGTATGAATCCTATCATGGACATTAGGGCAAAGTTTCCAGGTCTACTGGTGGGTATTCTGCCAATCAGAGGCAGCAGATTGCGTTTGGCCTCATAGTCAAGCTTCCCAAAGCAACAGACGGACACGATATTATTTTGAGTGACCATTGACGGATTTAATCCGCATGCTCCTTGTAAATTGAAGAAAAAGGACCCAATAGACAAGCTAAGGGAACACGTGTCCGAGGGATTAGTTAGACTGCTCGGTGTTTAAATGTCTTTTATCTCTATTCGAGATAATAGAATCACCTTCCGAGTTTGGCAGTCACTGCAAAAAATCCCTGAGGGCTAGGTTAGTCATGAGCATAGCCTACCATCCATGAAACGACAAAGGGAATAATAGGACGATTCAACCATTAGGGATTGTGCACAAAATGCATTTGATTGACCTTGGTAAAGCTTGGGATACCCAATTGCCAACTAGTCAAGTCCTTTATCATACTAGCATTTGGAGTTGCTCCATTTGAAAATCTTCATCGGTCGCAAGCGCAGAACCTCTCTGCACTGCACTAAGGTAGGTGACACGCAACTAGTTAGTTGCCAAATGTCAAACAACATATTCGCCGATCCATTCGAGGGAAACTGCCAAGCAGAATGTACGAATCCAAAAACGACCTAGAACTTCTAGAACCAACCAGGAAAGATACGCCTTCCATAAGAGAAAAACCCTTGGAACTCCAGGATGATGATCACGTCAAATGGGGACCTCACCCTAGAAAGTCATCATGTGTTTCAAATGCATGGAATGCTAAATCCAAGGTACTTAGGACCATGTGAGATTCTAAATAGAACTGGCCTAGCAGCTTACAGGTCCCGTCTATTTAGGGAATTCAATACATTTCATCATATGCTTCCACGTCTGTAGAGATTTGAAAAAGCGGTTGTCCGTCGGAACTTTTATTATTTCACTCGATTAGATCAATGTAAGAAAAAGCCTCATCTTGGTAAAGAAATCTGTAGAAATCCAGTTCAGTGAGAGAAACCTTTGGGAACCCTAGTCACTGGAGTCCAGCGAACAAAAACGAAACCGTACCCTATGGCGAAAGCCTTCTAACGTCTATTTTGAGGACTTGATTTCCCTAGAAATCGGGGGAATCAAATGAATCATGAGTATTCGTACCTTCCACCTCAACCATGTATAATGGTTAAACTCTAATTTCGGGACGAAATTCCCTTTAACGGGGGGATAATGTGACAACCCGAAATTACTATCTTGTACAACATTCGATTCAATCCAAGTTAGACTCATTTCAGCTACCTTTCAGCGTTTTTTGGGGTCTGTTCGAGTGTCCTAAGCTTAGTAAAATTAAGGTTGGGGTTTAGGGATGTGTCAGCTAAAGTTCTTTGCGTTGCAATCGAGCCGAACACTCCATCCAAGGGAGTGTACGGCCGTACACATGGGTGTACGGTCGTACACCCATCATGTTCGTAAACTCCCTCATATATAGATGATATCCTTCATTTTCCTTTATTTCTTCCATTTCCATGTCAAGAAACCAGTTTCTCTCTCAACTATCATCGAGTTCTTCATCATAGATCATCAAAAATGTAAGTGTTTCTTCCATCTTTGAGTTGTTATCCTTCTTAATCATGTATCACCCTTTTATTTCATCCATAAAAATCATCTTTTTGGGTAGATCTTCAAGATCTTCATCTTTCACCAAGAACACACACTTGTTCTTGGTGGCTGTGAACCCTCTTCAAGCCTCCATAACGTAATTATCCTTTCCTTATGCTTAGTATACATTAGGAAACCTTGTTTAACACCCTAAAAACAACCATAACTCAAGAACAAAAGGAGTGTACGGCCGTACACCCTTGCACGACCGTACACACCTCAAAACACCCCAAAAGGGCCTCTAAAATGCCAACTTAGTTCATATTCTTGTTGAGCATTAGACCCACTAGCCTTCCCATTGTTCAAAGACCCTTTTTTTCATGTTTGACCATGATTGTACGGCCGTACACTCCATGGCCGTACACACGAAGTTGTGGCCGTATACACCCCTTTGATGAATCACATGTGATTCTAACAGTTAGTCCAAGTGTTTCTTAGTCCCTAAGGGTGTTTCCTTGCATGCTAGTTGCTTTAAACACTAAATTCATGCCATTATATGTCATTAGGACTCTTTTGTGTCTCGGGACTTCATTCGTGGAACTTCTCATCCTTACGCGCATATTCGATTGAATCACCCACATAAGGTGAGTTCATACCCCTATAATCAATCTTTTAACTGTTTTAAATACTTTAAGGGGGGAATACAAGTTGAACACAATGTCAATTGTGTAAATGTTATTTGTGATAACCATCACATTAAAAGATTTCTTATGCTTTTATAAGTTATCAAATCATTTTAAAAACTATTTTAAAGTTATGTTGCCTTGTCGTTTATAAAACTCTGTTTTTGAAATACAATCATAACTCAGCAGATAAACGGGTCTTTTCTATAAGTCAGTAACAGTTCATGTAAACATGCTAGTAAACTATAATAGGTATAGTTTAGGGGTTCAGTTCATACTATAACTAGTACAGAGAGGAGCATACTATAACTAGTACAGAGAGGAGCATACTATAACTAGTACAGAGAGGAGCATACTATAACTAGTACAGAGAAGAACATACTATAACTAATACAGGGAGGATCATACAATAACTAGTTCAGGGAGGAACATTCTCTAACAATAACAGAAGAACAAATCATGAATTACACACTTATACGATATCCCTAGTATTCTAGGAAGTCATCGTAACCTTAACTCACTATTTATAACAAATTAAGGTAATAACATATCTTACCGGGTTTGCACTAACAAAGGTACGATTACAACGTACCAGGGTTAGCAAGCACGATGTGATATTTTGTAATAACATATCTTACAGGGTTTGCACTAACAAAGGTATGACGACAACGTACCAGGGTTAGCAAGCATGAGGTGATATTTCATAATAACATATCTTACCGGGTTTGCACTAACAAAGTTACGATTACAATGTACCAGGGTTAGCAAGCACGAGGTGATATTTCATAGTAACATATCTTACCGGGTTTGCACTAACAAAGGTATGATTACAACGTACGAGGGTTAGCAAGCACGAGGTGATATTTCATAATAACATATCTTACCGGGTTTGCACTAACAAAGGTACGATTACAATGTGCCAGGGTTAGCAAACACGAGGTGATAACAATATATCAAGATGGAATTATTTATAAGTGATACATTGGTAAAGTACCGGACAATAATAAATAAAACACACAAATATATACAAAGCTCGCAACAGTATCGACTGAGGCGTTAAGAGTACAGGATGTCATTACTTCTAGTAGTCGTCCAAACAATAGAGCATTGAGTAAACTAAACTAGAAACTTACCAGTAAAGGGTTTAATCCATTTTATTAAACCAGTATAACTTAAAGGACCTTAGGTGGTTAATTCTATAATACCTTAGTTTATACATCAGGGTTATATATAATTAATACCCGATAGGTAGTTGGATGTGTGCTTTCCGCCTTACTTCCTGTTCCTTATTTGGTTGTGGGCTTAGGGCAGATTCACACAACTAACTACCTATTCGATATTAGATTATATATAGCTAGTATAAACTAAGTAGTTATACAAGGAACCATTGTGGTTACCATTTTTACTAAAAGAAATAAGGGTTTTCTTAAAGAACGTTTTCATCAAATATAAAGGAACTATTATAGTTAACTCCGTGAGTACAAAGTGAATACGCCAGGGTTGTATACAACGATGATCTAACAAACAATGGGATGTGTGTCTTCCATCTCATTTCCTGTTCCTTATTTGGTTATGGGCTTAGGGCAGATACACATAATCGATTGTTTGTTTACACTGGGTTTTATATAACTTGTATCCATTTAGTACTCATAGAAAGGACTATAGAGTCATTTTTACTTATCTTTCATCAAAGCAGGAAATATAGGATTTTCTGGAGGAACAGGCGAACTTTTCTAAAAAGAACTTACAACTTACTTACATCACTAAAATCTTATGAACTCACCAGCTTAAATGCTGATCTACTCTTTCAAAATAACTTGTATTCTCAGGAGACCAGTAGACAGGTACGCACACTGGGATTCAGAAGATGGAGCATAATAACTTCATGTCTTTTTTTGTTATTTACATATGTAGTCTATGTTATGTGAACCACATACTTTGTAATCACTTTCTTTCTAATGAAATGGTTGTTTATTACTTTGATTACTATGATGTATGTCTTCTGATACTAAACATGACGTCCTCCACCCCCGAACGTTTCCGTCGTTCCGGTTTTAGGGTGTGACAATCGGATACACTCAAGTATGAATAACAAAGAACAAATAATCCAGGCAAAGATTAAACAGAAAAACTAAAGAACACGAGTAATCACAAAGATGCTTTAACTAAGAAAGAATGTTCTCACCAAGAGAAAGAGGTCACAAAGACATGCATTATGGTTTCTTCCTAGTGTTGATTATATACAATTACAATAACTGATATCCCACTAATTAAGGGATGTATACCTATCTAAGTAAATTTTTGATCTTAATCACTAAGATTACGGATCAGATATCTAGTATATATATATATATATATATATATATATATATATACATACATATAACTGCCTAATATATATAAGATCACCAAGATCATTGGTTCACGCTGACGTTGATAAGATCTGGTGATGGCGTTGGCACAAGTGCTGGTGTTGGTGGTCAGCGTTTACTAGTTTGACTCATCATATCATAAGGTGTGACCTTACACAAAAAGAGAAGATTTGGTTGGATATTAAATGATGAGAATACAAAGTTATTTCATGGTCTAGTCACATAGAGGAAAAGGGGTCATGTTATTTAGTGGATCATGAATAATAGGTTGTGGTGCATTGCTTTGGGGAAAGTAAAAACAACTTTCCTTATCGTTATGGTATTAATACCAAGCTACATTGCTTATAAATGCTAGGTTCTCTTGATTACAGGGTCTCTAGTTACAAGGGTTGGAGGAATGGTCACAACATGGGAAATTAAACTTACGGTTTGAATACTTGGAGATGACAAGGTCGTGAGGTCCGACTAGTGTACCTTTAAATTCATAAAAAGGTATTGGGATATTCTTGGATGTGGTCATGAACTTTGTATAGGAGTTTTTTGAGAGGGGAAAAACTTTGTAAGGTTTGTAACTCCACATTTATTACTCTTATCTTCAAAATCATAATATCCCTTATTCTAAAAGGATTTTCGACCCATTTCTATAATCATGTTCTAATGTAATATCATTGTTAAGTTATTGGCGACTCGTTTTGCAAAAGTGGTTAGGTCTTTTGTCATTACGTATAGATTAGTCTACATATGTAAAAAATTATTGTCAAATTCTTGATGGTACTATCATGCTTTGGAAAAAGTAGATTGGTTTAAAGCGAAAAAGTGCATGCTTATGATTTTAAAGTCGCTTTCGAATATGATTACAATTATTTGAGTTGGGATTACCTGGATTATGTGATGGACCAATTCAATTTTGGTGGTCTTTGGATAGGTTAGATTTTCCAATGCCTGGTTTCTGCTAGAACATAGGTCTTGGTTAATGGAACCCCGACTACGGATTTCTCACTTCCTAAGGGTCTCAGAAAAGGCGATTTGTTATCCTCGTTCGTTTTTCATTTTGTTAAATGGAAGGGTTACACAGTGATAGAGGATATAGTAGTTGTTTAGTTGATTAGTGGTTTTAAAGTTATTTTATCGGGTTTTTAAGTTTCATATTTTTATGTTGATGATATGATATTTGTGTCAGATTGGGGTTAGCAAGGTATAGATAATATTACGAAGTTATTGAATTGTTTCTATTTAGCCTCTTCGTTAAAATTAAAAGTTTAAAAGTCAAACCTACATGGTGTGTGGGTGAGCTCGCCTGATATAGAACTGTGGCTATGTTGATAGGTTGTGCAACGAGAAAGATAAATTTTAATTATTTGGGCATTCTGATAGGGTTGGCAGGGATTTACAAGGTAGTTAGAATACGTTGATTGATTGCTTTAAGACCAAGTGTTTTCCTTGGAAATCTTGATTACTCTCATTTTGTGGCAGGTTAATGTTGATCAAATCCATTCTTGTTAGTATTGGCATCTATTATATGTTTCTTTTTAGAATTCCTGAAGGGGTTAATTTTTTTAAAGAATTTATTCTAATTCTTTTGGGTTGGCGATGAAGCTCGTAATAAAAAGTCTTAGGCTAAATGGGAGTTGGTCTTGTATAATCTTGACAAAGGTGTGTTGGGAATTTGAAGTCCGGTTGCTTTTAATCAAGCTTTGTTACAGAAATTGAGATGGCTTATAGTGAATAATAATGAAGCTTTGTGGATTAGGTTAGTTAAAGAATTTAATGGGAATAATGTTGGGCTTTATAGTAGAGAAGGGGATTGTAAAATTTTGATTACTTGAGCCCGTATTGTTGGACCGGTAATGTAACATCCAGTTTTGAAAGTACTCAGTTGTGGATTCAGAGGCCAAGGGTATAAGCGTGATCTGGCGATTCGGTCTTTTATGGGTCTCGCATCTTATTCAGAAGGTTTTAGGTTTGGGGTGTAGCTAGGAGCGTAGGGCTTTCCGCCACCTTTTCGTGGATATAAAGTTCGTTGGAAACGGACATAGAATGAAGGAGTTATAGCACTTTGAAGTTATTGGCAATATTGGTCCCTAATGGAGAAAAGTGGCAAGAAGGTACCATGCATGCAAGGTGGCCAGCACGAAAGTACGCCTATCGTAAGTTGGGGGTACGCCCAGCGTAGAGGAGTAAGTGGACACGGGTGTGGGAGGAGTACGCCCAGCGTACGAGAAGTACGCCCAACGTTCGCTCAGAGTTACTAAACCCTAATTTTGTTGGTAAGCACTATATAAAGAAAATGATGCCCTAGATATTAGCCTCCCTCTAATTCTTAGACAGCCACCACGAAACCCTAATCCTTCCTTGAGTGTTCTTGGATCTTAAAAGGCCATTAAAGAGCATTTTGGTGTTGTTAAGCCATTTTCCAAGCAAGTGAAGAGCAAAGCAAGGTGGTGGTCCAAAGGAGAAATTGTAGATCCGAGATTGTTTTTCCATTTCAGATTATCTTGAGGTATAAAGCCTTGAACTTTCCTCAAGTATGCTTAGATCTAGTGTAGTGATGTTTTAGACCTTTTTGGTCCCAAGAATGGAGATTTATGGTTCAAATCCGATTCCTAGGCTTAGAGTTGCCACTCTCAGTGCCAAATGAGTCCCTTAGGCAGAAAGTTGCCATCTGGGACGTCTTAATGCGTTCATGCATGAGTTAAGATCACTTTCATGGAAATAGAATAACATTGTTGAAGTTTGGGCTTAGTTGGGTCATATAAAGTCACCAAGTCAGTGACTTTATGGATTAAGACGTTGAAGAGGACTTGGATATGTGATTATAGCCTTTGGAATAGAGTATTAAGTGCTTAATGGGAAAAGTGACTTAGCAGAGAAGTACGTTGGGCGTACATGCAGGTACGCGCAGCGTACACACCATGCAGCCTGTACGCTTAGCGTACGGAGGAGTACGCCCCGCATACTCATCAGTTATGGGCTTGGCATGTTTTGGGCCTCAGATTGAGCCATACATTGGATTTTAGTTCTTTGGGCCTTAATGGGCCATCAGAAGTCAAATAATTTGGGCCAAGAATATGTTTGGGCTTAGGGTAAGGCCATTAGAGGGATTGGGCTCAATTTAGCAAATTGGGCCATTAGTGGCCCACGAGTGGGCTTGGGAAGTCTACCTAGTATTGGGCCATTCATGATATGGTTTTTGGGCCTTAGATATGGACCAAGTTGGACTAGGGGTAAAATTGTCATTTTATCCTAAGGAGGATTGTTGGTTTGGACTAATTGTTATTTTGGTAATGGTAGCTCGAGGAGTCGAGAGATCAGCAGTTCAGGGATCTGCCAGCTAGCAGCGAGAGGTTTATTCACGAGATTCGCCAGTCAGCTTGTGAGGTGAGTCTCATCACTGTTTGCATGGGTCTATGGCCACAATGCCGGCCCATTTAGTTTATGTATGGCAGGAACACCCGGGGGTTAGACCTAGGCATGTATGATAGTATGTTATTTCGGACAAAGGTCTGATGTCGGGCGGTTCCTGAGGAATGTCTGCATGTTAGATTATACTTGTTGTTTGTGTGATGCTTGTATGTGCTGGTAGGGAGGTGAGTGTGGGTGAGGTACCATATCTCATTACTAGTTGAGTATGGAGGGGGTTCCATATCTCATCCAAAGCAGAGTAGGGGCGGGGCCCCAAATAGGAGAGAAGTGAGTGTGGGCGGGGGCCCATATCTGACTATCACAGAGAGTGTGGACGGGGTTCCATGACTCATCAGTAGCAGGACAGGGGCGGGGCCCAAGATAGGCGAGGCCTTAGGAAAGAAATACTTTTAGAGTATGTTCGTTATGTGCTAGTATGGTTATGTGATATTGTTGTATTTGTATAGCAGGCGGGGCCCAGAGATAGGCGGGGCCTAAGAGAAACAGATATGTATACCAAGCGGGGCTCGATGTCAGGCGGGGCCTGATGCCGAATGGAGTTCGATGCCGGGTGGGGCCCGATGCAGGGACGGGTGCCCAGTATATGCGGTTATGTGTATGGTATGTGGTAGTATGGGGAACTCACTAAGCTTCGTGCTTACGGTTTTTAGTTTTGGTTGCAGGTACTTCCAGTTGCAGAGAGAAGAGCTCAGGTTGACTGTATTACACACACCAAGATGTTTTAGCCTGGGATGTTTAGTCTGATGTTTTGATACTCTTATAATAATGTTTTGAGATATTTTACTATGCTTTGATAAAATGATTTGATAACTATTATTCACTTAATGATTTAAAAAAAATGAAATTTTTGGTCATGATTTTTTGGATGTTACAAGTTGGTATCAGAGCCTTGGTTTGAGGGATTCGGGCAAACTCTCGGGTGTGTCTGAACTCAAACTGAGGAATTGGTATGAAAATTTTCAAAAGAAAATCATTTTATTAAAAAGAACTTTGAGAAAAAGAAAGAATTTTAAAAAGAGGAAAGAACTTTAAAAGGGGAAAAAGGGTGTGGTGCATGCAATCAGCCGAGCTCAAGTAAGTACTCCCAAATTACCCATACAATTTTATGTTATGATATGTTTATGAGAACTGCATGCTAGATTAGGACTAAGGATCTAGGAAGGATGCCTTATGTGCCTGTTATATGTATCCCCGCTTTATGAATCACATGTTAGTACAGATTAGTTAGTAGTGGCCTAAATGAGATATGCTTGATTATGTTTACTCGATGCTCGAATGCTGCTTGCTTTGTGCTTTTTGGAGTTCTAGTTATGTTATACTAACTAGTAAATGAATATGTTAAGTTACATATTGTGAGGACTAAATAATTTCAGAAGGTTAGGTTTAGCCTTATTTCGCAGCTCTCGTTTGAGTCTAACCGTTGGAGGGTAGAACCTCTCATTCGAAGAATTATCTAGTCTTAGTGATATGTAATGGTATTTGCGAGCTAGTTAGGGAGAGATAACAGGGACTTCTTATGCAGTTGATGGAGGAGAGTGGGTTGGTGATTACCCTAGGGCAAGCCTAGGATGAGATTAGCATGAGAGTAGTGCTGGGAGCAGTGGTAGTAGTGAAAGGGACTTGGTAGACTCAAGGGAATTCTGGAGGAAAGTACGGATAGATGTGGAAGGTAGTATAGGCCCGTACTACTAAAAGCAGAGTATCCGTACTCGAATTAAGAAGGGCTGAGATAAAACCAGGAAACTTGTAGTATGTGTGTGATCCCTCTAGTTATGATGAGTATTTTGATGGTCGTTATGATATGTTGCAGCATGGTGACGCTACGTACTAGACCAGTTGGCACTTCGGGAGCCGGTGAGGGATCAGGTTCAGGCTCAGGAGCCGGGCAGCTTGACGAGCAAATGAGAGGGTTTATATCAGCTGAGATTACGCGTAGTATATTGGACCAGACTCGTTTGATCTTCGGTACGGTCAAGGATGGCATATTGGAGATTTTAGATGAGAGGCTGGGAGCCTTCCGTAGTGAGATGGCGGTCATGATGGGCGTGCGCACATTGACATTCTGATAGTTCAGAGCTTATGGAGCTCCAGATTACCATGGGGCTAATGACCCCATTGCTAGCAGCAGATGGTTGGCTGATTTCGCCAACGTCTTTCATTCTAGCCGATGTCCATACGGGGACAAGGTCCAACTCGCCACCTGTCTTCTGAAGGACAGAGCACGCGATTGGTGGGAGGAGGTTGGACATGCTATTGGGGATGATGTCGCGTTGGACGCGATGACATGGAGTAACTTCTCGGCCAGGTTTACGGCCGAGTTTGCACCAGTTATTGAGGTGCAACAGTTAGCACGGGAGTTCCAGGACCTCTAGCAGACTACAAATACAGTGGCGGAGATCACCGCCAAGTTCAGAGAGAGAGCCCTTCTTGTTCCGTAGTATGTGGCGGACGAGGAGATGAAGAAGGCTCGGTACCACGAGATGTTGAGGAGCGACATTAGACAGTTCGTGAGTCGGTCCAGCTGCAAGACGCTGGAGGATATGATCGCTCGAGCCAGGGAGAGGGTGATCGACTTAGAGGCAGATAGGAAGAGGAAACCAGACGAGGTGCAGACATCCGCGAGATCGGGTAAGAGGCTCAAGACATCAGATTCTAGATCGAGAGGTCATCAGGACCGTAGCCGCTATGGAAAGTGTGGTAGGACACACGAGGGTGCGTGTACGAGAGCGGTAGTGGTGGTGATTCTGGTTGCTTCAAGTGCGGCCGGATCAATCATTTTAGCAGGGATTGTACCGCTACCACCACACAAAGATCAGACCTGATCTATTTCCATTGCAGTCAGCGGGGCCACAAGAAGGCCCAATGTCCGAGTTTGGCTACAGCGGGACAGCTGATGGCACCTGCCCCTGCCACGTTGAGGATCGCCGACGGCCGTCAGGGTCGGGCAGAGGCGCCTGCGGCGAGGAGCAGAGCTTTCCAGATGACCATAGGGGAGGCACGGGCAGCTTTCGATGTTGCAGGTGTGCATCTCTTACTTTCCTATCAGTTCTTATTTATGATTTTATTGCTATTTTTCTCGCATCCATATGAGTAGTTGCATCTTGGAATGATACTTCCTGTTTATGTTTGGATTATATATCATCTACATACCATGGGTCTTAGGGTAGTAGTGTGGGGACGTTTCCGTACAAAGTGAATTCTCAGGATGTGGTAGTTGTAGCAAGTGTGATTGGAAGCCGGGAAGTATTCCGACAGTCTTCAAGGGTCTTACTACTTTAGTGTTGGTTAGTTTTGGGAACACTAACAGTGGTAAGCGTTGGTTGTCAGAAAGATTGATCACTGGATGATACGAAGGATTGGAGATCTATCCAGCCGGGTGTGATGTAAGATGTTAGTTGAATCCAAGTGGGGGAGGATTCTCCAAGGGCTCAGGACCAGAAGGAAGTTTGGATTTAAGATGAGTTCGTATTCTCGTCAGGAAGGAAGGCCGCCTAAGTGGCTGATTGGATCGAGGGGTATGTGAGTTGGGAGTTTGGGAAACTTCCCAACGTAGGGTTTGTGTCCTTTTTGGTGTTCGATAGTTGGCTTTGGGGACCAGGTTGAGGAAATTCTCGTCAAGACGCGAGTTCAGTTAGGATATTAGGCCGAGTGCATGATCAGCGTGGAAAGTGTTGTAAGATTGCGGGATAGCCGTAGCATTCACTAGCAGCCAGACAGCGTAGGAAATGTTGTAAGACTGCGGGATAGCCGCAACATTCATTAGCAGCTAGTTAGCGGAGTGTGGGCGAGGGCCCATATCTCCTAGTTAGCGGAGTATGGGCGGGGGCCTGTATCTCCTAGTTAGCGAAGTGTGGGCGGGGGCCCGTATCTCCTAGTCAGAAGAGTGTGGGCGAGGCCCATATCTCCTAGTTAGCATGATTAGAATCAGGAAAGGATAGGTAGATAGGATTCGAGGTGAAGTGGTACCTACGTAGCCCTGGACAGGTGAGACCTGGGAGCAAGGTCACTCCGTAGTGCAGTTTGGGTGAGACCCGTGGGCGAGGCCCATGCGATCATAGCAAGGCAGGTGGGACCTGGTAGAGACCGAGGGGTCGAGATATAGGATTGGGGATTCTAGGATTTATAGAGCCAAGAGTGGTAATGTGGATAGAACAGTTTCGATAGCCTAAGTTACGCTGGAAGTCGTTGGGAGCAACTGAGAGGGTGTTCATCGGTCCAGTAACCGGGTGGAATCCATTCTTCCAGATAGTGGACAGATAAGTTTGGACCTGGGAGGTCATGGTTCCTTTGGAAGGTTGATAAGAGACAGTGTGATGTTCGGGCAGAAGTAATGATTATGAGAGTTCTTGTGTATAGGGTAGCTTGCGGATCGAAAGAGCGAAGACACTTATAGCTGTATTAAATAATCTCAGAGTAACTAATTTGACTCTGTTACGCAACTCTTGTCTGAGGCTAACCATTGCAGGGATGAATATTTTACTCGAAGGATTATTTGAGCCTTCTATCAAGTATAATTGTCCTGTAGATGGTTATGTAGAGGTAGCCTGTCAGGGAGATAGATCAGTATGGATTTGGACTCTGGAAGGTCAAAAGTGAGTTGCTGAAGCTTGAAGTTCGCTTTATTCGGGATGGAAGTTCGACTGATTTTTCGGTTGTCTAGAGAAGAATGGATTACACGTAGAACCATCAGTTGCATTCATCAGATCGTTAGTTGGATTCGGGTGTGAGTAAGGAGCAATTTCGAGGACGAAATCCGATTTAAGTGGGGGAGAGTTCTAACACCCAATTTTGAAAGTACTTGGTTGTGGCTTTAGAGGCCAAGGGTATAAGCGTGATGTGACGATTCGGTCTTTCATGGGTCTCGGGTCTTATTCGGAAGGTTATATGTTTTTGGGGTATAGCTAGGAGCATAGGGCTTTCCACCACCTTTTCTTGGATATAAGGTTTGTCGGAAACGGACTTATAATGAAGGAGTTATAGCACTTTGAAGTTATTGGCAATATTGGTCCCTAATGGAGAAAAGTGGCAAGAAGGTACCATGCATGCAAGGTGGCCAGCACGGAATTACGCCCAGCGTAAGTTGGGGGTACGCCCAACATAGAGGAGTAAGTTGACGCGGGTGTGGGAGGAGTACGCTCAGCGTACGCTCAGAGTTCCTAAACCCTAATTTTGGGGCTAAGCAATATATAAAGAACATAATTTCCGAGATATCAGCCTCCCTCTCATTCTTAGACAGCCACCACGAAACCCTAATCCTTCCTTGAGTGTTCTTGGATCTTAAAAGGCCATTAGAGAGCATTTTGGTGTTGTGAAGCCATTTTCCCAAGCAAGTGAAGAGCAAAGCAGGGTGGTGGTCCAATGGAGAAGCTGTAGATCCGAGATTGTTGTTCCATTTCAGATCATCTTGAGGTATAAAGCCTTGAACTTTCCTCAAGTGTGCTTAGATCTAGTGTAGTGATGTTTTGGACCTTTTTGGTCCAAACAATGGAGCATTATGGTTCAAATCAGATTCCTAGGCTTAGAGTTGCCACTCTCAGTGCCAAATGAGTCCCTCAGGCAGAAAGTTGCCATCTTGGACGTCTTAATGGGTTCATGCATGAGTTAAGATCACTTTCATGGAAATAGAATACCATTGTTGGAGTTTGGGCTTAGTTGGGTCATGTAAAGTCACCAAGTCAATGACTTTATGGATTAAGACATTGAAGAGGACTTGGATCTGTGATTATAGCCTTTGGAATAGAGTATTAAGTGCTTAATGGGAAAAGTGACTTAACAGAGAAGTACGATGGGCGTACATGCAAGTACGCGCAACGTACACACCATACAGCCTGTACGTTTAGCGTACAGAGGAGTACGCCCCGCGTACTCATCAGTTATGGGCTTGGCGTGTTTTGGGCCTCGGATTGGGCCATGCGTTGGATTTTAGTTCTTTGGGCCTTAGTGGGCCATCAGAAGTCAGATAATTTGGGCCAAGAATATGTTTGGGCTTAGGGTAAGGCCCATTACAGGGATTGGGCTCAATTTAGCAAATTGGGCCATTAGTGGCCCACTGGTGGGCTTGGGAAGTCTACCTAGTATTGGGCCATTCATGTTATGGTTTTTTGGCCTTAGATATGGACCAAGTTGGACTAGGGGTAAGATGGTCAGTTTACGCTAAGGAGGATTGTTGGTTTGGACTAATTGTTATTTTGGTAATGGTAGTTCGGGGAGTCGAGAGATCAGCAATTTGGGGATTTTCCAGCTAGCTGCGAGAGGTTTATTCACGAGATTGGGCAGTCAGCTTGTGAGGTGAGTCTCATCACTGTTTGCATGGGTCTACGGCCACAATGTCAGCCCATTTAGTTTATGTATGGCAGGAAGACCCAGGGGTTAGGCCTAGGAATTGTATGATAGTATGTTATTCCGGACCAAGTTCCGATGTCGGGCGGTGCCCGAGGAATGTTTTCATGTTAGATTATACTTGTTGTTTGTGTGATACTTGTATGTGCCTGGTAGGGAGGTGAGTGTGGCTGAGGTCTCATATCTCATTACTAGCTGAGTATGGATGGGGTTCCATATCTCATCCATAGCAGAGTAGGGGCGGGGCCCAAGTTAGGAGAGAAGTGAGTGTGGGTGGGGCCCGTATCTCACTATCGGAGCGAGTGTGGATGAGGTTCCAGGACTCATCAGTAGCAGGACAGGGGCGGGGCCCAAGATAGGCGAGGCCTTAGGACAGGAATACTTTTAGAGTATGTTCTTTGTGTGCTAGTATGATTATGTGATATTGTTGTACGAGTATAGCGGGTGGAGCCCAGAAACAGGCGGGGCCTAAGATAAACTGATATGTATAACGAGCGGGGCTCGATGCCAGGTGGGGCCTGACGCCGGACAGAGTTCTATGCCGGGCGGAGCCCGATGCAGGGGCGGGTGCCCAGTATATGCGGTTATGTGTATGGTATGTGGTAGTATGGGGAACTCACTAAGCTCCGTGCTTACGGTTTTCAGTTTTGGTTTCAGGAGCTTCCAGTTGCAGAGAGAAGAGCTCGGGTTGACTGTATGCACACACGAAGATGTTTTAGCATGAGATGTTTACTCTGATGTTTTCATACTCTGATAATAATGTTTTGAGATATTTGACTATGCTTTGATAAAATGATTTGATAACTATGATTCACTTAATGATTTAAAAAAATGAAATTTTCGGTCATGATTTTTGGGATGTTACAGGTAAAGTACTTTCATGATCCTAATATTATTCGCAATGTAGACGCTTCAAATTAAGATGGAAATGGTTGATCAGATTTGATTTTGGTTAGAACTATGGCTAGGAAAGCAAACGTTAGAGGTAAGTTTTGATATCAAATTTTGGTTGGATTTAGATGTTCATTATTGTGTCGTGTATCAGTTCTATAATAGCATGTTGCATTAGAATGGGAGGCGCCCAGTTTGTGGTGGAACTAAAAAGGAGCAATATATGTAGATGATGGAGGTTTTGCAACAAGTTATAATATCATCAAAACCGAACAGTTAGTGGTGGGATTTATATTGGGGGGGTGATTAGCACTACAAGAAAGCACATTGACAACTTTCCATTGTCGTGTGTTAAGGTTGGTACTTTATTGTGTAAAGGGATGCCTAGAAAGGTTAATCTTTTTCTTTGGAGAGTAGCAATTGATAGAATACTTTTTTGTTTAAATATATCCAAATGTGGCTTGGATATGCAGGTCGTGGATGTCTAATATCTGATTTTGTCATCGAGACAGTGGATCATATTTTGTTTAAGTGTGAAGTGTGAAGTGACTTGTTCGGCTTGGAGGTTTGTCACTTCTTGGTGGGGTTTGAGATTCCCTTCTCAATGCACCATACAAGAATTTCTTTCTTGGGTCGATAATATTCGTTTATCTCATGTTAAGAATGAACATATGGAAGTAGTACTTCATACATCGTGGTGAAACAATGTGCTTTTCAACTCTCTCCATATATCATAGGATTCTATTGTGGATAGCATAGCGTTATTCTCTTTTACATGACTTTAAAATATATGTTCGAAGGCTAGTTTATCTTGGAATGAGTAGTTATGAACTTTGTTGTAATTGTTTTCCCTTTCTTGCTACTTGCTTGAAGGGCAGGTTGGTTTTTAATATATATTTATGGTTGTTCAAAAAACAATTATGGCGGCTCAAAGGTAGGATGGTAGGAAAGTCCTATATGCGAGTAAAAAGACTATTTTGGTAGATGGCTTTCTACATAAATAAATAAATAAATGAAAATACATTAAGCATACACACAAAATGGATGATCATTGCATATAAAACATTAGTTGATAATGAAGAATACAAGTGTATATAACACGAGAAAAAAAAATAGTATACATAATAAAGTTGCGTGTAAAGAGAGGTAGTGTAAGAGATATACATATCATATGCATACAAAGATAGTAAAATAAAACAACATAAGTAAGATCAACAACAACACTAAGGTTGGACAATATGATCATCTTTCCATCCCTAAATTCATCTGTTAATATCTACATCATATCATTTTTTTATCTTTTTACTTCATCTCATAATGATCTCATAACCATGGAAATTATTATCTTTCTCATATCTTTCATCAACATTTTTGGTGAAAAACTAAAATATAGTAAACTAATAGAAAAAACTAACAAAAAATAACAAGAATAAAAGAACTATTTGATTAAAAAATATACAAAATAAAATAAGATTAAAAATATTTCATTCTTAATCCTAATGTTGTACTATTGCATGCTTGCATGTTAGTACAACATTTAAATATACTCTCGTCAAATGCTAATGCGGTTTGTCAAATGCTAACTCGGGTGGAGATAGAGTTACAAACCTTGTCGTTCTCCCACAAGTGCTCATCCATAATGTGTAACTTATCCCTCTTGGTCACATCTCGCTCCAGTCAATCTCGTTCTTTTTGTCCTTTACATCTTCTTTGTTAACATTACTAACGTTGGTAAATTCAAAAATGATTCTTAACCATGGTTCATCCCTTTGATGTTGTCCACATCATGATAATATCGATCTCTTCCCTCTTTGTTGAAGTCCTTTCGGCTTTTTCAATGTCAAACTTTGCATCCTCTTTTTTGTAGTCACCATGAATTTAAGCATCTGATGAGGTTTTGTAAGTGTTTAATTCAGATGTCTTTCTTTTTGAAGGTTGGGCATGAGTGTCCATTAGAGGTAAGATACTCCATTTTGGGTGATCCTTAACAATTTATCATGCCTGTCACATCCTCGGCTAGAGGAGGAAACGTCGGGTTGTGCGACGTAGTCATGGATTACAGTCATTAAACACACATTGAACAATACAAAATATAACTTCTATTATTACCAAAATAGAGATTACATTGTCCTTGTCTATTACCAAAACACAATACAGGTGCAACGTCCCAAAAATTAAGACTAAAAATTTCGATTTTTAAATTAATAAAACCATTACCCAAAACAATATCATAAAAACCATAGTGAATCAGAATGTATCAATAAATATCCAAGTACATAAGATTCATGTAAAATGCGGAACAATGTGGTGTGTGAAATGCAGTCATCCCGAGCTCTTCCCCTTCGAACAAGAAGTACCTGAAACATAAACTGAAAATCGTAAGCACAAAGCTTAGTGACTTCCCCAAAATACCACATACCATACATATCTGTAACATCCTAGAATATGGTCCCAAAAATTTCATTTTTATTAAATAGGTAAAATTATATTTCCAAATATCATCCATACATCTCAAACAAAACCAATGTATCAAATGTCATAAAATCAAAGTAAAGTCGCATATGCGGTATCCCAATGGTTTGTGCGATACAGTCAACCTGAGCACTTCCCCTTGCAACCGGAAGTACCTGAAACACAAACTAAAAACCGTAAGCATAAAGCTTAGTGAGTTCCCCAAGATACCGCATACCAAACATATCATATAACGGGCCTCGTCCACTGAGATATGGGCCCCGTCCACACTCGCATAATGGGCCTCGCCCAAATGAGATACGGGCCCCGCCCACACTCACATAACGGACCCCGCCCAAATGAGATACGGTCCCCGCCAACACTCGTATAACGGGCCCCGCCCAATAAACATACATATACAAGCACATACAAGTATCACACAGACAACAAGTATATCAACATAACCAATCAAGGGTCGGATTTGGTGCCTTAGACCCGCTAAACCCAGTGAGGAAACTCACCTTGAATGTTGAACGGTAGCTGAATAGGTTCCGGCTCCGAATATCAGCTCTACCCAACCCCTAAACTGAAATAATTCCTTAGATACAACTCAAAATGCCTCAACGCCCCCTATAGGTCAAACTTGGTCAAAGACAAAAGTCAAAAGTCAAGGTCAACAGTTCGTGTTGACCCAACATGCCGTGTCGTCCTTCAACATGCCATGTTTCTACATCAACTACAAAGTCGGGGAAAACCAAGCCAACACGCCGTGTTTACCAATAAACACGTCTTGTTCGCCTAAAATCCAACAACTTAATACATTAAGTTGCCTTCATCGAATCTAAGAGCTCCAAAGCTCAGATCTCGACAAAAATGATATCTAGAAGGGTAAAGTTTCCAACTTTACCCCTAGGAACCCCCAAAATAGGTCCAAAACCCAAACCCTAGGCTTAATAGAGTGAAGGCATAACCATTAAACACTTAATCTTCAAAGACATAGCCCCAAAATGCAAATCTGACACCCTAGAGCTGGAAGACCATGTAAAGTTGCCAACTTTACGGTCATGCACGCCAAAGAGAAGCTATAAAGCTCAAGAAGGGATTAATAAAGGACTTAATGCATGCATGAGACCTAGAACCTTATAAAGCTTGCACTTTTAAGCCAAAGGAGGCCACAAAGTGATCGGATCTAACATGACAACGCATGAAACAACTTAACTCCTTAGACAACCCAACAATGAGCTAAAAATCATAACAAAACCCCATAAGAGAAGATCTAACCAACAACAAAGCAAGGTATGAACTTGATACCTCAAAGAGACTGCAACAAGTGGTGAGATTCTGGATCTATGGCCTTCCTTCCAAGCTAGGCACCAATAAACTCCAAAGCTCCTTCAAATGAGCAAAAAAAATCCACAAAATCCACTCAAAACCTCAAGATCACCACCAAGAAAGCTCAAAACTTGATTTAGGGTTTTAGGTAACAAAGGAGGTTGGTAAGGAGGCTGGTCAAGGGGACTTAAGGCCTTTAAATAGGGTGCATGACCCTAAAAAATAGGGTTTCCTTCCCAGCTGCCAACAGGCGTGTTGAGGCACCTCAACACGTCGTGTGGGCTCATTAAACTACGCGGCCAAAGACATCTCGACACACCGTGTTGAGGCTCCAACACGCCGTGTCCCAAAGAGAAAACATGAACAACTTGGAAATAAATTCATATGAGGAAATCAAGCGTTACAATTCTCCCCCACTTGAATCAGACTTCGTCCTCATAGTCCGCCGACTCAAACAACTCCGGGTAGTGCTCCCTCATCTCATCCTCCGGCTCCCAAGTCCAATCTGACCCCTTGCAGTGCAGCCACTGCACCTTCACTAGCTCCACAACCTTGTTCCTTAAGGTTTTTGTCTTCCGATCTAAAATTGCCACTGTTCTCTCAATATAATTCAGGTAGTCATCTACCTGAATATCCTCCAAAGGTACAACTGCGGAATAATCCACTAAACACTTTCGCAGTTGAGGGACATGAAATGTGCTATGAATCCGGCTGAGCTCGGCTGGAAGATCTAGACGATACGCAACCCCGCCCACCCGAGCCAAAACCCTGAAGGGACCAATATATCTGGGGTCCAGCTTTCCCCGCTTCCGGAACCTGATGACACCTTTCCAAGGTGACACCTTCAGGAGAATCATATCTCCCACCTGGAACTCCAAGTATGAACGGCGTCTGTCGGCATAGCTCTTCTTCCGACTCTAAGCTGTCTGGAGCCTGCTCCGAACCTGCTGAATCAGCTCAGTAGTCTTGAGTACCACCTCGGTACTCCCCATAACTCGCTGACCGACCTCGCCCCAACAAATCAGGGTCCTGCATTTCCTCCCATAGAGCATCTTAAAAGGAGGTCGATCGATGCTAGCGTGATATCTGTTGTTATACGAAAATTCCGCTAACGGAAGATACGTATCCCAACTCCCACCAAAATCCAACACGCACGCACGCAACATAGCCTCAAGAGTCTGGATAGTCTGCTCGCTCTAACGATCAGTCTGCGGATGAAAAATTTATACTAAAATGGAAACGAGTGCACATCTCGTCATGAAACTGCTTCCAAAATCTGGAAGTAAAACGAACATCCCTGTCTGAAACCACTGATACCGGCACCCCATGATGTGCCACCACCTCCCGAACATAAATCTCGACCAACTTTTCTGCAGAAATACTCTCCTGGATCGGAATAAAATACGCGCTCTTGGTCGATCGATCCACGATGACCCATATAGTATCCACTCCGCGTGCAGTCCTGGGAAGCTTCGTGATAAAATCCATAGTGATTTCTTCCCATTTCCATACGGGAATCTCCAACGGTTGCATCTTGCTGTGAGGTCGCTGATGCTCGGCCTTGATTTTCCTGCAAGTCAAACACTGCTCCATGTACCATGCTACATCCCGCTTCATGCAGGGCCACCAATAATTAGGACGAATATCCTTATACATCTTTTTCGCCCCGGGATGAATGGAGAATCTCAACTTGTGAGCCTCCTCCATCAGAACTTGGCACGCACCGCCCAATACGGAACCCAGACTCTTCGATGCATAGTCAACAATTCTCTACTATCATAATCGAAGGAAGCCACCTGAACCACAATCTGCTCGCTCTTCCGGTGCTCTTCCTTCATAGCCTCAACCTGTGCCTCACGAATCCGCTCCAACAATGGAGTGATCACGGTTATCCTAAAACATAGGTCTCTGATCGGAGCCGCAACCACCTTGCGGCTGAGAGCATCGGCCACCACATTGGCCTTCCCCGGGTGGTACAGGATCTCACAATTGTAATCCTTCACCACATCTAACCATCGACGTTGTCTCATGTTCAGATTCGGCTGATCCATCAAGTACCTCAGGCTCTTGTGATCCATGTAGATGGTACACCAGACCCCATAGAGGTAATGCAGCCAAATCTTGAGGGCGAAAACCACAGCCCCCAACTCCAAATCATGCGTCGGATAATTCTCCTCATGAGACTTCAGCTGCCTCGAAGCGTAATGTAACGCCCGCGTTTCTAGGCTAGGCATTAATATTGATGTAATAGTCTAGGTGAACCTTTGTAACTCGTTTTGAAATAATAAGAAGGTATTATTTGAGTATTATGTGTTTTATGCTTAATTGTGTGGCTTAATTGAATTAAGAATAAAAATAAGCGTAAAAATGAAATGTTAGATAAACCCAATATTGATACATTAAGGCGTAGTAGTTGTGACGAGGTTTCCAAATATATAAAGAATGCCGAAATCCGAGTTATAACGAAGAAGTTATGACCTGTCGAAGTTTCGCGACAGAACCGGTACGCCACTGCGTGACGTAAATAGTGAATTTACGATAGAGCGATATTTAGCCTTAGTGATCTAAACGAAAGTCGTAGAATAAGTTAAACCGAGAGCGTGCATAAGAAGAACGTCTAAATCTGACTTCGTATGAGGAAGTTATGATTTTTCGAAGTTTCGACTTAGCGGTATGCAGCCCAAAGTTCGAATATGAGATCGAGTGGTTTCTAGCCGAAACAATCTAAACGAGAATCAAAGAGCTCGTCGATAGTAGTCCAACGGTAAAAAGACAGACGAAAACGGACGTCAGATGAAGAAGTTATGAATTTCTAACGGAGTTTTCCTGTCCCGGCCTACTAAAAATAATATAATAAAAACAAAGTCAAAATTAGCCAACGGAGTCTAAACGAGAGTTGTAGAGCATAGTCTCACCTTTGCGTGGATATAAAGAACGTCGAAAACAGAGATCATATGCGAAAGTTATGAATTTCTGAAGTTCGAGGCGCGCATCCCAAAGGGGGAACGCCCCGCGTTCAATTCAGGAACGCCCCGCGTTCGGAGCCCAGAGAATGTCTCGTCGCCTATCAAGTCCGAAGTTCGTAAGCAACGACGCACGGCGGAACGCGTTGTGTTTGTTCAGGGAACGCGCTGCGTTCGGAGGGTCAGCCTCCCCCTATAAATAGAATGCAAGGTCTTCGGGACTTGTTGCTCATTTCTTCTCTCTCACTCCTTATTGCCTCATTTTACGTGCAAAGAAATACCCCCGAAACCCCGGTATTATCCCGAGACCCGAAGCAAGTCCCGAAGCCCCGAGGATCCCGAGAAGTAAAGTTTTCAAGCCGAAGCTCTGCTTGCGAGAAGCCCGATGTGTGAAGATCTTCTAGTTTCACCGAAGAATACTACTTTTAAAGCTGTAGTGCTGTCCGATCATCTTCTGATCAACTGAGTGTATTTTTGTTTTCTTCTAACACATAGATATGAAGTATTCTTTATAAAATACGTGCTATGTGTTTATATATTATCTGTTTATTTCAACTAGTTGTTGAATGGATGTTTTGTACAGGTTTTAAGCTGTATATAAATGTATATATTTTATCTACTAATATGTTGGGTAGAACATGGGTAGACAGTTGGTGTGTGATGAAATAATATGATGAGAGGCCTCGATGTTTTTCTTGATCTAGTCATCTAGCGGAGTAAGGATGACGACCACAGACTCTTTCTAGACAGTCCAGTGGAACGCTAGCAGGCTCATAACCTGTAGGTGTTGTGAACGATGTGTTCACCGGTGTACTCCATCCCCCTCATGGTTGCCTTTAGGACATCTATCGTTAAGGAAACCCCTTTGCAGTAATGTCCGTCCCGATGAAAATCCTAGATTAGGTCCCTTGTAATAGTTGTTGTTTTAGGGACATAAAGTGAGGATAACGGGAATGGGTAATCGGGTTATTGTTGGTTGATGAACTAAATATAATTATTTATTGTGGGTTGAAAACCCTATATGCTCACCAGGCTCCCAAGCCTGACCCACTCAGTTTTTCTTTGTATTACAGGTAGTGGCACGAGAGCATAAGTTGGATAACATTGTCAAGATATTTTTGGATTATAGACCAGTAGTTATATGTAACTGTTGTAAGGTCTATTTTTTATTGTTTATGCTTTTGGTCTGTATCGGAACATGACATCCAGAGTTTTGATATATAACGAAAATACATTTCTTTAAGAAATGCTTTGATAAACTTTATTTTATCATGTTTTGTTTTGGGGACAAATTTCCGCAACTCTTTTAAATCAATGGATTTACTCTGAAATTATTTTAAAAGCATAAATGAAACCGGTCTTTTCTGGTCGTGATTTCGGGGATGTCACAGTTGGTATCAGAGCATTAGTTTAAGCGAACTAGGAATTTGTAGGATTTGTAGACTTAAACTTAGATTGCTAAGTGAAGATTGTGAGATGAGTTTCTGTTGTATTTTAGACACGAGCACTAGTTTATTTTAGGAAAGTTGCCTGAAATGCTTTTATGTGCTAAATGTTATATGTTGCCATATATGATATTATTTGTTCGGATCTATGGTCTGTTGCCAACCGGATCTGGAAACCTTATGTGTTTAGAATTCTAAGCGTATGACGACGGTATTAGAACTAGCATGTAAACGTTTCGGAGTGATAAGGATGATTTGATTATCTATCATGATTGAGGATCTAAATTCAGACGAAAACAGGAATCAACGGCCTCAACCACCTGTAATCAAGCAAATACCTGTTGTAGCCGATGCACCCGAGCCAATGAAAATGGCTGGTATACAATTGATGATTCAGACGATGTTGCATCATCAGATGGAAGAAACTAGACGCCTGCTTCAACAAAATCGTGAAGAACTTTCAATTCAAGTTGAAGAGCCTGAAGTGAATGGAGAGTCGTCGGATGGAGGAAACTTCAGTGGGACTGTTGGTCAAGCCAACCCACCGATTGTTAGACAAAACAATCGTGATGGAGGAAATGATGGAAGAGGATGTAAATACAAGGATTTTATGGCATCTAAGCCACCGTGTCTATCCGGAAGCCCGACGCCGGTGCAAGTTATGGATTGGGTCTCCGAAATGGAGACAATGTTTGAAAGTTGCGAATGCAGCAACAGGCAGAAGACCGCTCTTGCGATCCCTTTGTTAAAATCTGGCGTGTTGAGTTGGTGGAAGCTGTTAGATGACTCTATGCCCAAGGGAGAAGCGAGCAAGATGTCTTAGGAAGACTTCGTGGTGCAACTCAAATTGCAATACTGCTCCGAGCAGGACCTTCTGGAAATCAATAATGAGTTTCAGAATTTGAAGAAGGGAAAATGAGCGTTACTGAATACGCTGCGAGTTTCACAAAAAAGATGAAGCTTATCCCATACCTAGTTCCAACAGAACTCTCAAAGGTCAATAAGTTTGACCTCGGATTACCAGCGGACTATGGTCCAATGGTTAAGCAAGCAACCACATTGAAAGCCGCCATCTGGGATGCTAAGAATGTTGAGACTCAGATCAGGGAGAAGGGTCTGGAGAGATCAGAGGGTGGTGAGAAGAGGAAGTTTTATGGGCCTTCAGGGTCCAACAAGAAAAAGAAATTCTCGAAGTCTAGTTCGATAGGAGGAGGAGGCGAAGCGAAATGGTGCGACAAATGCAAGAAGAAGCATCATGGGAAATGTGACGGGGAAGTCACCTGCTTCAAATGTGGAAATCCAGGGCACTATGCCAACGAATGCACCCTCACCAAGAAAGTTTGTTATGGGTGTGGTGAGGAGGGTCACATCTCGAGAGATTGTCCGAAAAAGAACGAGGCAGCAAGACCCAACATTCCACCAAAGCTGAAGGCGAGAGCCTTTCAGATGACACTGGAAGCTGCTAAAGAAGAAGCTGATGTCGCTTCAGGTACCTTTCTCGTAAACGAATTGCCTACCCAAATTTTATTTGATTCTGGAGCCAACTACTCCTTTATTTCGCATGAATTTGGTAGAAAACTAACTTTGCCTGTCGATAGACTAGATAATGTTTTATTAGTCGAAGTTGCTAGTGGCAAGTTTGTACCTGTTAGCCATCGTATGAAAAACATCTTAATTGATTTGAATGGGAATAAGTTCCACGAGGAATTATTGCCTATTGAGTTAAATGGTTTCGACATCGTGTTAGGAATGAATTGGCTTAGCGCCAATGATGCCGAAATATTGTGCCAGAAGAAGATAGTAAAAGTAAACCCGTCGGGGAAAGAGTCATTTATGGTGTATGGGGACAAACGCAGGGTAAATTCTGGAATCATTTCCCTAATGAAAGCCAGAAAGTGTTTGGCCAAAGGATGTACATCATATTTGGCATTCGTGATTGACGCAGAGAAGGAGAAAAAGGAGATGCAGAGCATTCCTGTGGTGTGTGATTATCCGGAAGTATTTCCCGAAGAACTTCCCGGATTACCGCCTGATCGACAAGTTGAATTCGGTATCGACTTGTTACCAGGGACGACACCAATAGCAAAGGCACCTTACCGAGTAGCACCGACGGAGATGAAGGAGCTGATGATGCAACTTCAGGAGTTATTGGACAAAGGTTTCATAAGACCTAGTTCATCACCCTGGGGAGCTCCGGTGTTATTCGTGAAAAAGAAAGACGGGAGTATGAGAATGTGCATCGATTACAGAGAGCTGAACAAGGCAACAATAAAGAATAGATATCCATTGCCGAGGATTGATGACATGTTCGATCAACTACAAGGTTCAAGTTACTTTTCAAAGATCGACCTGAGGTCAGGATATCATCAGCTGAAAGTAAGAGAGCAGGATATAGAGAAGACTGCATTCAGAACACGATATGGACACTACGAGCTCTTAGTTATGTCGTTTGGACTAACCAATTCTCTAGCAGCATACATGGATTTAATGAACAGGGTTTGTAATCCATTCCTTGATAAATCTATGATAGTGTTCATAGATGACATTCTGATTTATTCAAAAAGCCAAGAGGAGCATGGCAGACACTTGCGAGAAGTGTTAGAAGTCTTGAAGAAGGAGAAGCTGTATGTTAAGTTCTCCAAATGTGATTTTTGGATTCGAGAAGTCCAATTCTTGGGTCACGTGGTCAACCAAGAAGGAATAATGGTTGATCCAGCAAAGATTGAAGCTGTGATGAAGTGGGAACAACCGAAAAAGTCCCACGGAGATCCGAAGCTTTCTGGGATTAGCCAGATATTACCGAAGGTTTATCCAAGGCTTTTCTTCGATCACTACTCCATTAACAGCTTTGACTCACAAAGGAGCTACTTATGCTTGGAGTGATAAGCACAAAGAAGCATTCGACTTGCTAAAGAAGAAGCTATGTGAAGCACCGATTCTTTCTCTACCCGATGGAGTTGAAGACTTCGCTATCTATAGCGATGCGTCTGGTGTTGGGTTGGGTTGTGTTTTGACTCAAAGAGAAAAGGTGATAGCATATGCGTCTCGACAGCTGAAAGAGCATGAAAAGAACTACCACACTCATGATTTGGAGTTGGCAGCGGTAGTTTTCGCTCTAAAGATATGGAGGCATTACCTCTATGGCTCGAAGTGCAAACTTTTCACTGATCATAAGAGTCTCCAATATCTCTTTAATCAGAAAGAATTGAATATGAGGCAACGACGCTGGCTAGAATTACTTAAGGACTACCACTGTGAGATACTTTACCACCCCGGTAAAGCAAATGTTGTTGTTGATGCTCTCAGTCGGAAAGTCAATTTTGAAAGAAAAAGGCCAAGAGCGTTGAGAATAGAAGTTGTCTCGACAATTGTGGAAAGTATAAAGAAAGCTCAAGCAGAAGCTTCAGAGAAGAATGACCGGAAGGAGGAACATTTGGGCAAAACGTTAGTGTTTGGTACAAACGGTCATGGACAGAAGGTATTCCAAGATCGTATTTGGGTACCTAAGTCAGGAGGAATAAGAGATCTTCTGATGGAAGAAGCTCACAAAACCATGTACTCAATTCATCCTGGCAGCACTAAAATGTATAGGGACCTGAAACCCTATTACTGGTGGCCGACGATGAAGCTCGACATTGCAAAGTATGTGGCGGAGTGTGTGACCTGTGCGAGAGTCAAGGCACAACATCAGAAACCATATGGGAGTTTAGAACCTTTACCTATGCCTGTGGGTAAGTGGGAAGACATCACAATGGATTTTGTCACTAAACTGCCCAGAATGAAGAATGGTCACGACATGATTTGGGTGGTCGTTGATCGATTCACTAAGAGTGCGCATTTCATAGCAGCCAATGAGAAATGGTCTATGGATAAGCTTGCGAATTCTTACGTAAAGGAAATTGTGAGGCTTCACGGTGTTCCGTTAACGATTGTATCAGATCGTGACAACCATTTCACCTCAAGATTTTGGAGAAGTCTACAAGAGGAATTGGGTACCAAGTTGTGTTTGAGTACAACTTACCATCCACAGACTGATGGTCAGAGTGAAAGAATGATACAAACACTTGAAGATATGTTGAGAGCATGTACCCTGGAATTCCAAGGTAACTGGGATGAACATTTACCTTTGGTAGAATTTTCCTACAATAATAGTTTCCACTTAAGCATAAAGATGGCACCTTATCAAGCTTTGTACGGACAGAAGTGCCGTACGCCGTCTTGTTGGCTTGAGGCTGGGGAAAAGCAGTTTATGGGACCGGAGATAGTCCATCAAACTGCTAAAAAGTTGAAAATAATTAAGGAGAGAATGTTAGCAGCTCAAGATCGTCAAAAGAGCTATGCTGACAAGAAAAGACGACCGATGACTTTTGAAGTTGAAGATTCGGTTTTGCTTAAAGTCTCGCCGTGGAAGGGACTTATAAGGTTTGGCAAAAGGGGAAAGTTAAGTCCAAGGTTTATTGGATCGTTTAAAGTTCTTTAGGGGATTGGGAACCAAGCTTACAAGCTCGAATTACCCGAAGAACTGAATGGAATTCATAACACTTTTCATGTGTGTTATTTGAGGAAGTTCACGGGAGAAGTTCCCGATATAATTCCAATTTCTGAGTTAAGAATTGATGAGAAAAAAAGGTTAATTGAAGAACCAGAGGCAATCGTTGAACGAAAGACTAAGAAGTTGCGACGCAAGATGGTCGAATTAGTGCTTGTCCGATGGAAACATACGAATGGGCCAAATCTCACCTGGGAGACGGAGAGTGACATTATGAGTCGCTATCCGCATTTGTTTGTTGACGTGTGATTCCGGGGACGGAATCATCCAAAGGTGGAGAGAATTGTAACGCCCGCGTTTCTAGGCTAGGCATTAATATTGATGTAATAGTCTAGGTGAACCTTTGTAACTCGTTTTGAAATAATAAGAAGGTATTATTTGAGTATTATGTGTTTTATGCTTAATTGTGTGGCTTAATTGAATTAAGAATAAAAATAAGCGTAAAAATGAAATGTTAGATAAACCCGATATTGATACATGAAGGCGTAGTAGTCATGACGAGGTTTCCGAATATATAAAGAATGCCGAAATCCGAGTTATAACGAAGAAGTTATGACCTGTCGAAGTTTCGCGACAGAACCGATACGACACTACATGACGTAAATAGTGAATTTACGATAGAGCAATATTTAGCCTTAGTGATCTAAACAAAAGTCGTAGAATAAGTTAAACCGAGAGCGTGCATAAGAAGAACGTCTAAATCTGACTTCGTATGAGGAAGTTATGATTTTTCGAAGTTTCGATTGAGCGGTATGCAGCCCAAAGTTTGAATATAAGATCATGTGGTTTCTAGCCGAAACAATCTAAACGAGAATCGAAGATCTCGTCGATAGTAGTCCAACGATAAAAAGACAGACGAAAACGGACGTCAGATGAAGAAGTTATGAATTTCTAACGGAGTTTTCCTGTCCCGGCCTACTAAAAATAATATAATAAAAACAAAGTCAAAATTAGCCGACGGAGTCTAAACGAGAGTTGTAGAGCATAGTCTCACCTTTGCGTGGATATAAAGAATGTCGAAAACGAAGATCGTATGCGAAAGTTACGAATTTCTGAAGTTCGAGGCGCGCATCCCAAAGGGGGAACGCCCCGCGTTCAATTGGGGAACGCCCCGCGTTCGGAGCCCAGAGCCTGTCCCGTCGCCTATCAAGTCTAAATTTCGTAAGCAATGATGCACGGCGGAACACACTGCGTTCTTTCAGGGAACGCGCTGCGTTCGGGAAAGCGTTGCATTCGTTCAGGGAACGCACTGCGTTCGGAGGGTCAGCCTCCCCCTATAAATAGAATGCAAGGTCTCCGGGATTTGTTGCTCATTTCTTCGCTCTCACTCCTTATTGCCTCGTTTTACGTGCAAAGAAATACCCCCGAAGCCCCGGTATTATCCCGAGACCTGAAGCAAGTCCCGAAGCCCCGAGGATCCCGAGAAGTAAAGTTTCTGAGCTGAAGCTCTGCTTGCGAGAAGCCCGGTGTGTGAAGATCTTCTAGTTTCACCGAAGAATACTACTTTTAAAGCCGCAGTGCTGTCTGATCATCTTCTGATCAACTGAGTGTATTTTTGTTTTCTTCTAACACATAGATATGAAGTATTCTTTATAAAATACGTGCTATGTGTTTATATATTATCTGTTTATTTGAACTAGTTGTTGAATGGATGTTTTGTACAGGTTTTAAGCTGTATATAAATGTATATATTTTATCTACTAATATGTTGGGTAGAACATGGGTAGACAGTTGGTGTGTGATGAAATAATATGATGAGAGGCCTCGATGTTGTTGTTGATCTAGTCATATAGCGGAGTATGGATGACGACCACAGACTCTTTCTAGACAGTCCAGTGGAACGCTAGCAGGCTCATAACCTGTAGGTGTTGTGAACGATGTGTTCACCGGTGTACTCCATCCCCCTCATGGTTGCCTTTAGGACATCTATCGTTAAGGAAACCCCTTTGCAGTAATGTCCGTCCCGATGAAAATCCTAGATTAGGTCCCTTGTAATAGTTGTTGTTTTAGGGACATAAAGTGAGGATAACGGGAATGGGTAATCGGGTTATTGTTGGTTGATGAACTAAATATAATTATTTATTGTGGGTTGAAAACCCTATATGCTCACCAGGCTCCCAAGCCTGACCCACTCAGTTTTTCTTTGTATTACAGGTAGTGGCACGAGAGCATAAGTTGGATGACATTGTCAAGATATTTTTGGATTGTAGACCAGTAGTTATATGTAACTGTTGTAAGGTCTATTTTTTATTGTTTATGTTTTTGGTCTGTATCGGAACATGACATCCCGAGTTTTGATATATAATGAAAATACATGTCTTTAAGAAATGCTTTGATATACTTTATTTTATCATGTTTTGTTTTGGGGACAAATTTCCGCAACTCTTTTAAATTAATGGATTTACTCTGAAATTATTTTAAAAGCATAAATGAAACCGGTCTTTTATGGCCGTGATTTTGGGGATGTCACACGTAAGCGATCACGTGACCCCGCTGCATCAACACTGCCCCCAAACAAGTGATCGATGCATCATAATAAACCACGAAGTCATCAACACCCTCCGACTGGGTCAGAATCGGCGCCTCACACAACCGCTGCCTAAGAGTCTCAAAAGTTGCCTGCTGCTCAGGCCCCCAGCGAAAATTCATCGACTTCTTGGTTAGTCGGTTCAAGGGAACAGCAATCTTGGAGAAATCCAGAATGAATCTCCGATAATAACCTGCCAAACCAAGAAAGCTCTGAATCTCTGATGGAGACCTCGGAAATTCCCACCGCATCACGGCCTCGACCTTGGCCGGATTGACTAGAATACCCTTCTGGTTGACAAGGTGCCCTAGAAACTGCACCTCGCGCAACCAGAACTCGCACTTGGAGAACTTTGTGAAAAGTCTCTCCCTCTTCAAGGTCTCCAGCACCTCCCTTAAGTGCTCTTCATGTTGCTCCTAAGTCTTGGAATAAACCAAGATACCATCAATGAATACTATCACACACCGATCCACCATCGGTCTGCACACGCGGTTCATGAGATCCATGAACACGGTTGGAGCATTGGTGAGCCCAAAAGGAATCACCACGAACTCGTAATGACCATATCGAGTCCGGAAAGCCGTCTTTTGCACATCCTCATCCCGGACCCGCATCTGATGACAACCTGATCGCAAATCAATATTGGAGAACCAAGATGCACCCTGAAGCTGGTCGAAAAGATCATCAATCCTCGGGAGGGGATAACGGTTCTTCACCGTTACCTTATTCAACTCCCGGTAGTCGATACACATCTGATGAGACCTGTCCTTCTTCTTTACAAACAGAATCGGGGCTCCCCAAGGTGAACTGCTCGGCCTAATAAATCCCTTGTCTAACAGCTCCAGCAGATGTGTAGATAACTCCTGCATCTCGGGAGGAGCCAGCCGATACGGTGCTTTGACTATCGGAGCCGCACGTGGAACCAAATCAATCCTGAACTCCGTCTGTCTCTCCGAAGGTACCCCTGGAAAATCCTATGGGAACACATCCGGATAATCTCGCACGATCGGCACATCATCCACAGTCGCCTTACCCTTATCACGGGTATCCATGACATAGGCGACAAAATCCAAACAGCCCTGATGAAGATATCGTATGGCCCTCGCTGCAGAACACATAATACGCCCACGTTGTGGTCTCTCACCTTGAATCACCAACTCTCCCCCACTTGGGGTCCGAACCCGAACCAACTACTGCTCACAGTCGATCACTGCCCCATTCGGGCTCAACCAATCCATGCCCATGATAACCTTGTTCCCACGCAGAGGAATGGGAACCAGATCAACCGGATACTGCTAGCTGAATAACTTGAGAGTACAACCTCGATGAACCCTCGCAACCCGAATAGACCAGTCATCAGCAATCTCAACATCTAGAGGATAATCCTGCTCCCCCAGAGCTCCAAAAAATCTCTTGCTATGTGCAAGAGATACAAATGATCGGGTAGCCCCCGAATCAAATAATACAAAAGCGGAGATATTGTTCACAAGGAACGATCCTAAAATAAAACACATAAACACAATCAACAATTCCATATAAATAAAGATATAAGGAGAAGATACATACCCGTCACAACATCAGGAGCTGCACACGCCTCCTCTGTCGTCAGCTGGAAAGCCCTGCTCTTCGCCGCAAGCGCATCTGCCCGGACCTGGCGGCCGTTAATGATCCGAAGAGTCGCAGGAGCGGGTGCTGACACCGGTCCTGCTACAGCCAAACTCAGATAATGGGCCTTCTTGTGGCCCCTCTGATTGCACTAAAAGAAAATCAGATCAGATATCGGGGTGATGGTGGTGGTAGCAGTACAATCCCTACTGATATGACCAGTCCGGCCGCACTTGAAGCAGCCAGAACCACCCACCATGCATGTCCCCTCGTACGACCTACCGCACTTGCCACAGTGGCCTCGGCACTGGTGGCCCTTCCCCCTCGTATCAACCACCTTGGGCCTCTTGCCCAAACCCTCAACACTGGACACACAATCTAGCTTCCTCTTCTTCTCCATCTCCAAATCAGTCTCCCTCTCTAGCCCTCGCTATCATGTCTTCCAGCGTCTTGCAGCTGGATCGGCTAACAAACTGCCGAATATCACTCCTCAGCATCTAATGGTACCGGGCCTTCTTTATCTCCTCGTCCGCAACATACTGCGGAACCAGAAGTGGCCTCTCCCTATACATAGCGGTTTTCTCATCCACCGTCTCAATAGTCTGGTGAAGATCCTGGAACTCTCGTGCCAGCTACGACACCTCAATAACTGGTGCAAACTCGGCTCGGAACTTGGTCGAGAAATCACCCCAAGTCATCGAATCAATAGCATCATCATCTCCGATAGCACTCCCTACCTCCTCCCAACAATCATGTGCCCTATCCTTCAAGAGACAAGAAGCTAGTCTGACCCTGCCCCCCTCGAGACAACGGTTGGTACAGAAGGCGTTAGCAACATCTGCTAACCACCTTCTGCTCGCAATGAGGTCCCTCTCCCCATGGTAATCTGGCGCTCCACATACCCAACACTCCCTGAAAATCAGAGAATGCGTCCCGACCAAAGCCACAATCTCAGTGCGAAAGGCGCTCAACCGCTCATCAAGAATCTCCAGAATACCCTCCTTGATCGTGCCAAATATCACAGGAGTCAGCTCAAGGATAATGCGCGTAATCTCAGACGAGGTGAACTCCCTCGTCTGGTCATCAAGCTGCCCGGCTCCAGAACCCGAGCTCAAGCCCTCACCAATACCAAAACTGCCAACTGGTCTGCCTCGCAATATCACCATACTGAAAATAGACCAATGCAAACTATCAGAATACGCATCACAATATAAACATCGGGTAATCACAAGTCCACAAGCTCCTCGGCTTCATCGCAACCCTCCTTGAATCGAGTACGAATCCTATGCTTCTAGTAGTACGGGCCCATACTACCTTTCACATCTATCCGTACTTTCCTCAAGAAGTTCCTTAACTTAGTCGAGTTACTTTATATCTAACAATTCCCCCACATATAAGGCTCCAAACACTAAATCTCATCCTAGGTTTTCCTAGGGCCAACTCCACACCACTCTCCACCATCAGCCGCAGAAGGAACTCTCGCTAACTTCCTCTAACTAGCCCGCGAATACAATTACATATTACAAAAACTAGATAATTCTTTGAATGAGAGGTGTCACACTACAACGGTTGGACTCAAACAAAAGGTGTGCAATAGAGTTAAAACCTAACCCTCTAAAAATATTTTGTTCCCATAATATGTAACTTAGCATATTTGTTTACCAGTTAGCTGAAGCTAGTTAGAACCCCCTAAACGCACAAAGCAAGCAGCATTCGAGCATCAAGTATCAGAACCAAGCATAATCTAATCAGGCCATCCTATCACTGACTGATCAGTACTAGCATGCAAGTCTATAATCTCATACAACAGGCATACAAAGGCATCTCTCCAAGATCCCTAGCCCTAATCTATCATGTGATTCACAGATTCACAATTCAAAACATATCATAACATGTATGGGTATTTTGGGAAAATGTACTTGAGCTCGGCCGATTGCATGCACCACAACCTTTCTTATTTTAGAAAACCTTTTCTTAAATTATGTTTCTTTTTGAAAACTTCACCAAATCCTCTGTTTGAGTTCAGACACACCCGAGAGTGTGCCCGAATCCCTCAAACCATGGCTCTGACACCAACTTGTAACATCCCAAAATATGGTCCCAAAAATTTCATTTTTTTAAAATATGTAAAATAGTATTTCCAAATATCATCCATATATCTCAAACAAAACCAATGTATCAAATGTCATAAAATCATAGTAAAGTAGCATATGCGGAATCCCAATGGTGTGTGCGATGCAGTCAACCCGAGCTCTTCCCCTTGCAACCGGAAGTACATGAAACATAAACTGAAAACCGTAAGCACAAAGCTTATTGAGTTCCCCAAGATACCGCATAACAAACATATCATATAACGGGCCCCGCCCACTGAAATATGGGCCCCGCCCACACTCGCATAACGGGCCCCGCCTAAATGAGATACGGGCCCCGCCTACACTCGCATAACGGGCCCCGCCCAATAAACATATATATACAAGCACATACAAGTATCACACAGACAACAAGTATATCAACATAAGCAATCAAGGGTCGAATTTGGTGCCTTAGACCCGCTAAACCCAGTGAGGAAACTCACCTCGAACGTTGAACGATAGCTGAATAAGTCTCGGCTCCGAATATCAGCTCTACCCAACCCCTAAACCGAAACAATTCCTTAGATACAACTCAAAATGCCTCAACACCCCCTATAGGTCAAACTTGGTCAAAGACAAAAGTAAAAAGTCAAGGTCAACGGTCCGTGTTGACCCAACACGTCGTGTCGTCTTTCAACATGCTGTGTTTCTCCGTCAACTACAAAGTCGGGAAAAACCAAGCCAACAGGCCGTGTTTACTAATAAACACGTCGTGTTCGCCTGAAATCCAACAGCTTAATACATCAAGCTGCCTTCATCGAATCTAAGAGCTCTAAAACTTAGATCTCGACGAAAATGATATCTAGAAGGGTAAAGTTTCAAACTTTACCCCTAGGAACCCCCAAAATGGGTCCAAAACCAGAACCCTAGGCTTTATAGAGTGAGGGCTTAACCATTAAGCACTTAATCTTCAAAGACATAGCCCGAAAATGAAGATCTGACACCCTAGAGCTGGAAGACCACGTAAAGTTGCCAAATTTACGTTCATGCATGCTAAAGCTCAAGACGGGCTTAATAAAGGACTTGATGCATGCATGGGACCTAGAACCTTATAAAGTTTTCACCTTTAATCCAAAGGAGGCCACAAAGTGATCGAATCTAACAGGACAACCCATGAAACAACTTATCTCCTTAGACAACCCAACAATAAGCTAAAAATCATATCAAAACCCCATAAGAGAAGATCTAATAAAAAACAAAGCAAGGTATGAACTTGATACCTCAAAGAGAGAGCAACAAGTGGTGAGATTCTGGATCTATGGCCTTCCTTCCAAGCTAGGCACCTTCAAACTCCAAAGCTCCTTCAAATGAGCACAAAAATCTACAAAACCCACGCAAAACCTCAAGATCACCACCACGAAAGCTCAAAACTCGATTTAGGGTTTTAGGTAACTAAGGAGGCTGGTAAGGACGCCAGTCAAGTGGACTTAAGGCCTTTAAATAGGGTGCAACACCATAGAAATTAGGGTTTCCTTCCCAGTTGCCAACACGCCATGTTGAGGCACCTCAACACGCCGTGTAGGCTCATTAAACTCCGCAGACAAAGACATCTTGACACGCCGTGTTGAGGCTCCAACACGCCGTGTCCCAAAGAGAAAACATAAACAACATGGAAATAAATCCATACCGGGAAATCAAGTGTTACAATATCAAACATATAATGGGCCTCGCCCGGCATCGAGCCCCGCTCAGAACAGATATGTCATTCATCAGGCCCCGCCTGACATCGGGCCCTGCCCGTTATACATACAAACACATAAACACATGCAAAAATCACAAAGATAAATACCATACAATATAATCATCAGGACCCGCCCGGTATACATATAAACACCTATCATACATGTAAGAGTCACGCAGACAACTAGCATCCTAATCATAATAAACCATGGTCCGACATTGGTGCCTTCGACCCGCTAAACACAGTGAGGAAAATCACCTCAAGCTGCTAAATCTCTCAGATAAAATCTCGATGTGTTGATCCGGAAAATCCTCACACAAACATCATTTAATAATATCCAATTAATAATTGGATCTCGACTCTTAATCAAGAATCTAAATTACTTGTCCAGCATCCAGGGTGAAAGACCATTTTACCCTTTTCTTACATGGCCCAAAACCAAGGCCTAACCCATTTGCTCAAAAGGCCCAAATTCCTAAATGGCATCCCAACGCCCAACATGGCCCAACTTCCTACCCAAAATCATCATGGACCTAATACCAAGAATGCCCATGGTCTATCCATGGCCCCAAAGTCAGAAATCTAATTGTCCAAACCCTAAAAGCCCAAAATATGGCCCAAACCCGTGAAAGTCAACCCAAAAGTCAAACATCTGAGTACGTTGGGTGTACTCGGACTTACGCTTATGGTACTCCTTCAGAGGCAGTACGCGCAACGTACGATCTGCGTACGCCCCACGTACTCCGCAGACCATCAATCCAACTCATTAAGCACTTAATCGGTTAAGCCATCCAACCAAACTCTCAGATCTGATCCTAAATAGTGACTTAAAATGTGAAGTTAGAAACTTTACTCCCATGCATGTCTTAATAAGACCCAAAACTCAAACAGAACCATAACAAGGAACCTAACACATTCATGTACCAAAATATCACATAAAGGTTTCATTTTTATGGACAAGGGACCTCAAATGAGCTAAGATCTAACATTCATGGCTTCTGGAGTAGACCATAATCTCAAATACGGCTTAAAAGACCCAAAAATGAATAAATAACACCCTAAGTTGGATCTAGCATTAATAACCATCAATATGAGAGCTTTTTACCTCAAATGACTTGCTAAGATGAAGATGACTATGGATCTACAAGCTCAAGTCACTCCCAAGCAACCTCCAAGTGTTCTTTTTCTTCTACTTCACCAAAAAAACCACGAAAACTCACTTTCAAGCTCAAATCTCTCAAATGACACTTAGGGTTTCGATATTAGGGTATAGAGTGATGGAGGCTGATCGATAGAAGGTCCAAGGGTGTTATAAGTTGCTTAAATAGGGCACAAACCCTAAAAATTAGGGTTTACCCCTGCATTACGTATGCCATGCGTACTACCACGTATGCCCCGCGTACGTGGGTGAACCCGCGATCCTGAAATGAGCTAGTACGCTATGCGTACTCATAGAGTACACCCCATATACTAGCTAGGGACTAAATTGAGAGGAATTTTACACAAAGGGTTAAAAAGTAAACATACCAAATCTCGAATGTTACAACAGGCAAGTCCTCTAGAAACACATCTGGGTACTCCCGTACAATCGGCACATCATCCACAGTCGTCTTACCCTTATATCGGGTATTCGTAACACATGTAACGTATCTGTAACAACCCTGCTGAAGATAGCGCCTGGCCCTAGATGTTGAACATATAATCGGCCCACACTGAGCACTCTCCCCATGAACCACTAACTCTCCCCCACTTCAGGTCCGAATGCGTACCAACTGATGCTCGCAATCAATCACCGCCCAATTGGGGCTCAACCAGTCCATCCCTATAATAACCTTGTTCCCGCACAAAGGGATGGGAACCAAATCAATCGGATACTACTCATTGAACCTCTCAAGAATACACACCCGATGAACCCTGGATACTCGTACAGATCGATCATCCACAATCTCAACCTCTAAGGGACAATCCAGCTCCCCCGGAGCTCCAACAAATCTCTTGCTATGCGCAAGTGATACAAAAGATCGGGTAGCCCCCGAATCAAACAATATCAATGCAGAGATATCGTTCACAAGGAACAATCCTAAAATAAAACACACAAATATAAGCAGACAAATAAATATAAATAAAGAGATAAGGAGAATATACATACCCGTCACCACATCAGGTGATGCGCGAGCCTCCTTGGCTGTCAGCTGAAAAGCCCTTCTCCTCGCAACAGGCGCATCCGCCTTGCCCTAGCGGGCATCAGTAATCCGTAGAGTCGTTGGAGCGGGTGCTACCACTGCTCCTGCTGCTGCCAAACTCGGAACAATTGGCCTTCTCATGGGCCCTCTGATTGCATTGGAAGCAAATCATATCAGATATTGGGGTGGTGGTGGTAATAGCAGTACAATCCCTACTACTATGACCCATCCGGCCGCACTTGAAGCAACCAGAACCACCCACCATGCACGTCCTGTCATGCGTCTTGCCGTACTTTCCACATAGGCTCTGGCCCTGCTGGCCTCTCGATCTCGAATCAAACACCTTGGGCCTCTTACCCGAACCCTCTAAACTCTGAACCTGATCTGGCTTCCTCTTCCTCTCCATCTCCAAATCAATCTCTCTATCTGGCCCACGCTATCATATCATCCGGCGTCTTACAAATGGATCGGATCACAAACTGTTAGATATCACTCCTTAACATCTCATTGTATCTCGACTTCTTCATCTCCTCATCCACCACATACCGCGGAACCAGCAACATCCTCTCGCAAAACATAATGGTGATCTCCGCGACCGTCTCAGTAGTATGTCGGAGATCCTGAAACTCTCGCACCAACTGTTGGACCTCAATCACTGGTGCGAACTCGGCCTGAAATCTCGTCACAAAATCCTCCTAAGTCATGGACTCAATCGCCTCGCCACCCATGGCATGTCCTACCTCCTCCCACTAGTCTCGAGCTCTGTCTTTCAGAAGAAAAGAAGCAAGTCTGACCTTTTCCCCATCGGGACAATTGCTAGTGGGAAAGGCATTAGCGACATCCGCTAACCAACGTCTGCTCACGATCAGGTCCTTCTTTTTGAAGAACAATGGGGCTCCACATGCCCGAAAATCATGGAAATTCAAAGTGGGAGCTCCTATTAATGCCACCATTTTAGACTGAAAAGCGCTCAAGCGTTCATCCAAAATCTCCAGAATGCCCTCCTTAACCGTACCAAATATCACAAGAGTCTGCTCAAGTTTGATGCGGGTAATCTCAGACGAAATGAACTGCTTCATCTGATCATCCAACTATCCGGCTCCAGAACCCGAACCTGAACCCTCACCAGCACCAGAACCACTAACCAGTCTTCCTCGAAGGGTCACCATGCTCAAAATAGACCATACAAACCATCAGAACACGCATATATATATATATATATATATATATATATATATATATATATATATATATATATATATATATCTATATATATATATATATATATATATATATATATATATATATATATATATTTATATAAATATATATATATATATATATATATATATATATATATATATATATATATCGAGGAGTCTCGTACTCTAAAAGCTTCCTGGTATCATTGCAGTTTTCCTTGACTCGAGTATGGATCCTATGCTTCTAGTAGTACGGGCTCATACTACCTTCCACATCTATTCGTACTTTACTCAAGAATCGATTTGAATCCTCCAAATCACTCCTTATCCATACATACAATCCTCAACCAGATAAGGCTCCCATTACTAAATCTCTTCCTAGGTTTCCTAGGGAAACCACCACACTACTCCCTGCCATCAGCTGCAGAAGGAACTCCCCTTAACATCCTCTAACTAGCTCACGAATGTAGTTACATATCACCGACACCAGATAATTCTTCTAATGAAAGGTCTCATACTATAACGGTTGGACTCAAACAAGAGCTGCGCAATAGAGTTAAAACCTAACCTTCTAAAATTATTTAGTCTCAACATTATGTAACTTAGTATATTCACTTACTAGTTAGATGAAGTTAATGGAAACTCCTAAAAGCACAAAGCAAGCAGCATTCGAGCATCGAGTAATCAAAACAAGCATAACCTAAACAGGCCATCCTATCACTGATTGATCAGTACTAGCATGCAAGTCTACCATCTCATATAGTAGGCATATAAAGGCATCTATCCTAGCATTCCGTCATGCAAATCTTGAGCTCGGTCTATTGCATGCACCACACCTTTTTTCTTTTATTAGAAAATCCTTTTATTAAACATTTCTTTTTGAAAAATCTACCAAACACTCAGTTTGAGTTCAGACACACCCGAGAGTATGCCCGAATCCCTCAAACTAAGGCTCTGATACCAACTTGCATCGTCCCAAAAATTAAGACTAAAAATTTCGATTTTTAAATTAATAAAACCATTATCCAAAACAATATCATAAAAACCATAGTGAATCAGAGTGTATCAATAAACATCCAAGTACATCATATTCATGTAAAATGCGGAACAATGTGGTGTGTGCAATGCATTCATCCTGAGATCTTCCCCTTCGAACCAGAAGTCCTTGAAACATAAACTGAAAACCGTAAACACAAAGCTTAGTGAGTTCCCCAAAATACCATATACTATACATATCAAACATATAATGGGCCCTTCCCGTCATCGGGCCCGCCCGACATCGATCCCTGCTCGAAACAGATCTGTCAGTCATCAGGCCCCGCCTGGCATCAAGCCTCACCCTGTATACATATAAACACATAAACACATGCAAAAATCACAAATATAAATAGCATACGATATAATCATCAGGCCCCACCCGGTATACATATAAACACATATCATACATGAAAGAGTTACGCAGAAAACTAGCATCCTAATCATAATAAACCATGGGCCAGCATTGGTTCCTTCGACCCGCTAAACACAGTAAGGAAACTCACCTCAAGCTGCTAAATCTCTCATAAAAAATCTCAGTCTATTGATCCGGAAAATCCCTACACTTACATCATCAAATATATCCAATTAATAATTGGATCTCGACCCATAATCAAGACTCTAAATTACTTGTCCAACATCCAGGGTAAAATACCATTTTACCCTTTTCTTACTTGGCCCAAAACCAAGGCCCAAATTCCTAAATGGCATCCCAAGGCCCAATATGGCCCAACTTCCTAATTGGGACCAAAATCATCATGGACCTAATCCCAAGAAATCCCATAGTCCATCCATGGCCCCAAAGTCAGAAGTCCAATGGCCCAACAAGGTCTAAACCCTAAAAGCCCAAAATATGGCCCAAACTCGTGAAAGTCAACACAAAAGTCAAATAGTTGAGTACGTTGGGCGTACTCAGACTTACGCTTAGTGTACTCCTTCCGGGACCAGTACGTACGGCGTACGAGCTGGGTACACCCCATGTACTCCGCAGACCACCAATCCAACTCATTAATAACTTAATCGGTTAAGCCATCCAACCAAACTCCTAGATCTAATCCTAAATAGTGACTTAACACGTAAAGATGGCAACTTTACTCCCATACATGTCTTAATAAGACCCAAAACTCAAATAGAACCATAACAAGGAACCTGACACATGCATGGACCAAAATATCCCATAAAGGTAGCATTTTTATGGACAATGGACCTCAAATAAGATAAGATCTAACATGCATGGTGTTAGGTGTGTGAAACCCAACAAATAGTAAAGGTACAACAGACTCCAAATACATTGCTTTAATGCACTAAAAAGTAGTACAAGGCAAGCAGGGTCGAACCACAGAGACACGGGATAAAAGTCTATACCTCTTTGCACAAGGTACTTTGATACAAATGGGGTTTTGTTGCAAAAGTAAAATAATAAAATAACAATCTACTTTGAAAACATGCAGAAAATAAAATAAACTTGTAAACAATTTGATTGAATGGTTCTAGTTCTAATTCTCAATGTTGTTGTTCAAATTGATTATGACTTGATGTAATTCATGATTGTTATTCTAAGTTGGTACTGAAAGATATTAAAAAGCTCTAATACCTCTCGCTTTCCAAATTATCTAACCAAAACACGCTCTTTGACTAGACCTAGCTTTACTAATTCAACCTAAACACGCTCTTAGATTGTATTGAAAAACCGCATTAAGTTTTGTACAAGCTTCCCAACAATGTTCATTTCTTCTCATACGCTCGGAAGTGTGAAAACATGTGATATATGTTTTACAATAAGAAAACTTATTGTTTGTTACCAAATATTAAATTAATAGAACGATTAGGTGCCCTAAAAGTTAATTAACTACACAAAAATTCAATTCATGAAAGTGGCCAATCAAACACAAATCAAATTCAAGGATTCTAGTTTAAACAAAAACATAATCACTAGAATAGAATCACAAATCAAACATAAAATCATATGCTTCAAGTCAAGCAATCAACATGTTTTTAACAAGAACTAGAAAATAGGGTTTCTTAGCCATACATGGCTAAAAACAAATCAATCAAAAATAAAGATGGAATTGGAAATGTTTAATGCTTACAAAAGGAAATCAAAAGTGTTTGCAATGATTAATAGACTTCAAGAACTCCCCAAAATTCTCCCAAAATCACCAGAGAAAGCTTCAAAAACCGTCTCTGTGAAAAGTGTGGTGATCCTCCTAGTTTTATTAATGCTCACGTGTTTTCCATAAGACCATGCGTTTTTAGCATGGCCATGCCTTTTGCCATGTGTTTTTGGCATGTCCATTTGTCTTGACTATGTGTTTTTGGCATGGCCCATGCTTTTTGCTAAAAGTCCAATAAGTCTTCAGTGTTGGCTCCATTTTCAGTCTAGCTTCACCACGAGTCATGTTGCTCAAATATAAGATGAGAAAGGACAAACACGACCCGTGTCGGTGTGACATGAACCTTGTTTCAAATGTAGTCCTTTGCTATGATGATAATGCAACAATGAGTTAGGTTATGTCTTCATGTTTTATTCCATGGCATGACCGGTCTATCTTCTTTTCCGGCTCCAAAGCTCCATGCTCCATGCTCCAAGCTCCAAGTTCCATGCTCCATGCTCCATGCTACAAGCTCCAAGTTCCATGATCCATGCTCCATGCATCCAATCTCCAAGCTCCACGCTCCATAACGCCTGAAAAATAAATCAAAAAATAGTGAAGTACCAGATATTCTTAATGAAATATGCAATTGTCCAAATAATTAACTAAATTCAAGAATTATTAAGTAGAATGCTATGAAAGGATAGAAATAAACATGCAAAATAGGTGCATAAAATGCACCTATCAAACCTCCCCAAGCTTAGACCTTTCTTGTCCTCAAGAAAGAACAAAATTAAGAATCACCCTAGAGAAGACGATAGGTGACTAAAAAGAAACTAATATGAAAATAACGGAAGGAACGAAAAGGACCTAAAGGGAATTAAGAGTGAATGCATGCAATAAAATAAAAACTAATGAAAATAACATATGTACAAAAAGATGATTAAGAAAAATGAACCGAAGAACAATTCAAAAACACAAATAAGTTTTTTATACGATCAGACTTTACATCGATGGGGCTCCAATCACTAATACGTAGGCGACCATCCTGCTATCTTTCATGTATCACATACTCCCAAAGTGAGGAAGACCACGAAATGGTGTAACCTAATAATCCAACCATAGTTTTATTTAAACTTTATACCTTAATTAGATTTGTGAGCGAAAATAACATGGTCCGGGATCTCATGTCCTTAAGACCAGATAGTCAAGAATCAGAATGGACGCACCCTTAAGAACTCGTCACGGCAAATTAGCTTTCGCTGAAGCACTGATCCCACCCGAAGGGGCCCAGCTCCTATGCTTTCACTTTTTTCGAGAGCCACAAGTGTCATATCACACAGTTCTTCATTCGCCAGATTTGACTTTGAGATGGCTTCTGATTTGATTGAACTTGGATTTGTATCTTCGTTTTGAGCTTGAGTTCTTCAATCAACTTTTTAAACCTCTTAAAATTTCTTCGATTGAGTGCTTAAAATTTTGATTTGGGTACTGGATATCACAATTGTACCCTTTCTTCCTTCTGGATTGTGTGGATCTGATACTTAAGCTCTCTGTTACCGTGAGGGTAACGCGTGTCAACAAATAGGTACGTATTATGTGGGTCCATAGTTGTCGATAAAGATTCTTTTTAAACATTCAAAAGCAAATCATCCTAAAGATGTTATTACCGCTCACAAAACGTTTCAGTATGCCATTTTTTTATTATCTAAGTCCGGGGTCTCGAATTACGGTGTTTGGGTCCCCTATTTATGAAAGTTGATTCTACACTTCCAGTAACGATCCGGTCGCTTCGGATTTTTTCATTTTCCCACTTCGCGGAACTATCATATGTAAAGATTGTTCTCATCTCGTATTATTTGTTGTTTTACTTTTTGTTTTTAATGCTTTGAAATGAATGCACCAAAAAAAATAAGAAAAGTGAAATCTTTTTGGATTTTTTTTTATGAAATGCATCATGTTTCGGATCGTTCTGTGACTTAAGGCTCGTGGGCCGTAATTTGAGTATGAGAAGGTTTTGAGGCTTTAAAGAAGAAAGGTTTAGACCCTTTTGGATGTGGGTAAGGTAGGTTGTGTGATAAAAGAGTCTGGTTTGTGCTTTAGAGCCCAAGGGTATCGGTAAAAGCGTTGGTTCGAGCCTTTCATGAATTTTGGATCTAAGTTCGAGTGGGTTTCAGGAAAAATAAATTTGATAGAAGTGTAGGGCTTCTCGTTACCTTTTCGTGAATATAAGGATCGTCGGAAATGGACTTATAACGAAGAAGTTATGGCCTTCAAAAGTTTGGTGGTTTTAGGGTTCAGCAGGGTACGCGGGGCGTACTAGTGAAGAGAGCGGTAAGCGGGGCGTACCTTGGCATACGCTGGACATACTGACCAGGATGGTCGCGGGTGCTCTTCGTAGTACGTTGGGCGTACCATATGTACGCTGGGCGTACTCCAATCAGACCCAAACCCTATTTTAGGGTCTTGGACCCTACTTAAGCTCCTTATCTGATAACCTAACCCTAATATCTTCAGCCTCCATCCCTCTAAACCCTATAAATCAACCCCTTAGCCTCCATTTGAGTGATTCTTGAGCTTTTTTGGTGATTTAGTGGGTTTTTGGTGCTTATTGTGGAAAAAGGAGTTTCTTGAGGAAGCATTGCTTGGCTTGGAGCTTGTTGATCCAAGCCCTAATCATATTGATCTAGCTCCAGATTGTATAAAGTTTGAATCTTGGTGGCTTTCTCTTGTAGATGTATTTGGGTTATGACTTGTTATGTTTTTCCCTTGAAGAAGAAGGAACTTGGTGATCAAGCTATTATTGGAGTAAAGCTTCTAGATCCAGAACCTTCATCAACTTTGCAAGCTACTATAGGTATAAAGTTTCTATCTTGATGAATCAGGTGTTTGATCTAGCTAGTTTTGGGTTTTATATACTTTTGTCCCAAAGCTTTGGACTTTATGAGTATGGAGTACTCTAGACCATTTGAGTTGTCCTTTCTGAGGATTTTGAGTGTTATAAGTCATAAAAGTGATCTTGGTCCATTCCTTCCATCCATGCAAAGGATTATGAATTTTGGGTTTTTGTGTTAAAGTTAGGGTTTGGGTTTGAGCACATTTAGCCATGACAAGGCATAAAGTTGGGAAATTTATGTTGTAAAATGCATTCTTGGACCAGATCTGAGTGTTGGCTGAAAGAACTTAAGGAATTAAGGACTAAAAGTGAGTTATTGGACTCTTTATGGAGTTAGAGTGCTTGAAATCATGTTTGGGCCCCTTTGAGCCATGTTGAGGTTTAAAGCCTTCGAGTTTATGGATTAATTCGTTATTATGGGATTATTCTGAGGTGTTGGACGCTGGACTATATGGAATAAGTCATTAGATCAAGAATTTGAATTTCGCCGGGAACGTCGTGCGTAATTCCTAGGAACGCAACGCTTTCCGGCCTGAGTCCCTGTCAAGCGATCCGATAACGAACATCGTGCGTTCCGCCCATGAAACTCGCACGTTCGTCTGATCAGTGGAGTTGTGGGCCTTGGACTTGGACTTGCTTGTTTAGGTTGGGCTTTCCTTTTTTGGGCCTTGTTAGGCTTACCTGGTTGGGTTGCCCTGTTGGGAATAGGGAGTCATTAAGTTAGGCATTAGTAGGCCTAGTTTGGGTTTGGGCCTTAGAAGGCCTGTTTAGATTGGGCCTTGTGCTTTGGGTATAACCCTGAATGTTATCTAAGAATAATCTTGTTTGGATCAGTGTGTGGAGTCGTTGTGCAGCGGATACGAGTGTAGGATTTTCTATCCATCGACTAAGGTGAGTCTTCTCACTATACTTACATGTGTGGTAATTTATGTGTGACCGGAGGGTCTTATTCGTGTTATTGACCGGAGGGTCTTATTCGTATTATTGACTGGAGGGTCTTATTTGCTTATACTGAGATATGTGTTATTATGCATTATTTCTTTGTGAATTATGTTGTTATATTATTATGTGTATATATTGAGTTATGACCGGAGGGTCCATACCGAGACGTGAGACCGGAGGGTCTTCACTATGACACATGACCGGAGGGTCCTTATCGAGATTTAGCCATGAGAGGCTAATTAATTGTGTATGTGGTATTTTGAGGAACTCACTAAGCTTCGTGCTTACAATGTTGATTTAAATGTGTTTCAGGTACTTTTGTAGATTCCAGGAAGGCGGAGGCATGATTGTACACATTCATCGGCTTATGATGTCTTGTGGATTTTGGGATACTCTGATATTGTTTTGATAAAGATTTAAAATTCTGTAATGACTTGGATTTATGAATAATGTTTGGTGAATTAAAAATGAAAATTTTGTTTTGAAATTCGAGGTGTTACAGGGATGTCCTACTAGAGCTGAAGGGAACTGAAGTCCCCAGCAGGAACTCGGAAATGGGGCTCACCCTGCACCAACCATATGAGACTACCATCACTTTCTATGCAGAAGAAAGATGAGGCTACAAGTACATTAGATGTGATCATATTGGAGCCTTGTGTGATTTTCTCGAGATTCGGGCGCATCCTTTCAAAAAGCTCGGTACAAGTAAGGCGGGTGGCAAGATAGGTGATAATCCCGCTACAATGGATAGGGCCGGAATCGCTAGTAGATACCTTGAGAAGTTTGTAAACAAGGAAGGCGCCAAAATGTGGTATCTTCAAGTCGGTGACCATGCACCAAAGAACTTCTAGCTCCTTCTTACTGGCTCTGCTAACGTCTTCTTGGGGGAAGACAATATTAGCAATAATTCGGAGAGCCACCCTTAAGACCGGATGAATGATTTGGGATGCCTGGGCGGATCAAGCCTATGATTTCCTTCCAAAAGACTTTGATTTTGAAAAGGGTATTTTTCTATCGCATGTATCCTAATTTGGGACCATAATTATTGTATGTAGAAATCCCAACAAACCCACTAAGATCGTTTAGACTCGGAAAAAATTGCAATTGCATGAGACGGAATGAGAGACATTTGGCATTGTCATTGAATTCCAAAGTTTGTAATAATTCAATGGTTGTGTTTTTATACAATTCCATTGGTGCCAAAGTGAGAAGTTTCTCCCAACCGATATTGCTAAACAACCTAAGGACGCCATCATAAACTCCTATTTCTTGGAGAGTGGGAATATCTACAAACCGTTGCTGAGAGTATTCGCGGTCCTTTAGGTGAAGGTAACGGTCACGGTGCTCAAGACAATTGTGAACAATGGTGGTGGCACCATAATTGGATTCCAATTGTTCCTTTGGCTTTGAATTTTTGCATTTTGGCATGATGACAAACCGAATATATGACAGACAAGTGGTGACCAAAAACAAGAGCACAACTAGACAAGCACGAATGAACAACTATATGAAGCACAAGAACGGATTCACAACAATTCTAGTCAAACAAACTTAAATCTAATGCGTGAAACTTGAGATATGTTAGGAATGTACCGTTCAAACGCTTGAATTTGTGGTGTTTCGCTTGAATTGTTCGCTTCATCTTCAATCTCAAGAAAAGCTTGAACTCATCAATGGTGGAATGCCCAATTGGAGATGAAAGCTTCCAATCTTCCTTCCAAAACACCTCCCATCCTTGCTCTTGAAACCCTATACAAGAATTTTGAAACCCAATACAAGAATCAATTCAAAATTTTCATATAAAAAACTAGGGTTTATGAAAAGAAATCCAATTTTTACCCATTAATAGATGAATTTAAACCTAGATAATGAATTAGATGAAGTTAGGAACCGATAATAACATACCTTGGTGCCTTAATTTCGGATTAATTAAAAGAAGTTGAACCCTAGACTAGGGTTTAGAGGGTTTTTAGCCAAGAATGATGAGGAGGGAAGAAGGATCGCTCGTGAGGGTTAGAGAACGAGATACGAGTCTAATTTTGTTAGGCAACCCTAAAACGCACGCCCGTGAGAAAGTGTTCTGTCAAGCAAAAGACGTGAGTTGTACAAGTGTACCCGTGTGTGTCTTGTTGTTTGTCGGTGCTTGCGACTCGACGCACGGTCTGTGGCTAGGCCGTGCGTTTTTCTTTATGCCCGTGCGAAAATTTTGGTTTTCATTGAAACCTCGATGCAACGCACAGGCCAAAAAATTGACCGTGAGTTTTTTGCCTTCGCCCGTGCGTTTAGAACTCTTGGTCGTGCGAAATTTTCTTGAGAAGAAGGAGTTGCGTCGACAACGCACGGTCCAAGCAAAGGTCGTGCTTTTTTCTGATTTAGCCATGTGTTTTCAAGTTTGCCCGTGCCAATTTTTTTTCTTTAAAAACCTCGAAGTGCAAGCACGGGTAAAAAATCAGGTCGTGTGTTTTATGCCTAGCCCATGCGTTTCTTTGTGATGGTCGTGCATTTTCTTCTATCAACCTCAAAAATCACGATTTTTTTTCAAAACCAATTTCCTCTCGACCCCTAGATAAGAAATTATTTTGTACCGAACCCTCGAAAAGACTCAAAAACATTGCAACACGGATGAATTAAAGTAAAATAAAGAAAATGGAAAGAAATACTCCCGAGTTGCCTCTCGGTTAGCCGCCCTTGTTTCAAGTCTTTGGCTCAACTTTGCCCTTTAGATTCACTCAATGTAGACCAGGCGTTCCAAGCTATCAACCTCCATGTCTTTCTCGTGGAAACCTTCATAAAAGACCATTAACTTTGAACACTTTTCCACTTTTGTTACTTTTAATCTCGACTGCACCATGATCAAATACATTAGTAACAATGAACGGTCCCACCCACGGGGACCGTAACTTACCGAAAACCATTTAAGTCGAGAGTCATAGAGTAATACCTTTTGACCAATCTCAAAGGTCTTACGGGAGAGGTACTTATCATGGAACGCTTTGGTCTTGTCTTTGTAGATGCGTGAGATCTCAAACGATTCATTTCTTATCTCCTCCAACTCTTGAATCTCTAACTTTCGGTGAATACCCGCTTCATCAATCTTCATGTTTAGCTTTTTGACAGCCCAGAAAGCTTTATGCTCTAGTTCAACAGGAAGATGACAGGCTTTGCCAAACACGATTCTATAAGGTGACATCCCAATTGGAGTTTTATATGCAGTTCGGTATGCCCAAAGAGCATCTTCTAATCTCAAACTCCAATCTTTACGGCTTGTGTTCACTGTCTTCTTAAGTATGGACTTGATTTCCCTGTTTGACACTTCAGCTTGTCCATTTTTTTGCGGGTGATAAGTTGTGGACACCCAATGTTGGACTTCATACTTCTTGAGAATTGATCCGAGAGTTTTGTTGCAGAAGTGTGTGCCTCTGTCACTGCTCAAGGCTTTTGGAGTTCCAAATCTACATAAGAGGTTAGCCTTGACAAAATCTACAACAACTTTAGCATCATCAGTTCTTGTTGCCTTTGCCTCTACCCATTTGGAAACATAATCAACAACCAAAATGATGTATAAGTTTCCAAAGGATGAAGGAAAAGGACCCATAAAATCAATACCCCATATTTCAAATATTTCACAAACCAACATGGGGGTCAAAGGCATTTTGTTTCGGGAACTCAAAGAACCAGTCATTTGACATCTCTCACAACTTTTGCAAAAAATGTAAGAGTCATGAAAAAGTCGAGGACAATAAAATCCGCAGTATAAAATTTTTCTGGCAGTTCTTTGAGGACCAAAATTCCCTCCACAAGCATAACTATGACAAAATTTGAGGATAGATTGTACCTCATGTTCTTCAACACATCTTCTTATTACCTTATCTCCACAATGTTTCTAAAGGTGCGTTTCATCCCAAATGTACCTTTTTCGCATCTTTCTTGATCTTATCTCTTTGTGACCTTGTGAGATCGGGTGAGAACTTTCTCGTGACCATGAAATTGCATATATCTGCATACCAAGGTGGTGTTTAGATAGAAAACAAGTGCTCGTCTGGGAATGTGTCATGAATGGGTGTCGCATCTTCGGGTTTAACTGTTCGGCTCAAATGATCGGCGACTAGGTTCTCCTTCCCGATTTTATCTTTGCTCTCAATATCGAACTCTCACAAAAGCAACATCCACCGTATTAACCTCGGCTTCGAATATTTCTTGGTAAGTAAGTGCTTTATAGCTGCATGGTCCGAATAGATGATCACTTTAGTTCCAAGGATGTATTGTCGGAACTTCTCTAGTTCAAAAACAATAGCAAGCAACTTTTTTTCTGTTGTGGTGTAGTTGCTGTTGGGTTTTGAGCATTCTAACACTTCCTAAGTGTACATGCAACCCCAATAAACCTTGGATCTATGTTTGTCTAAGGTACATGCAAAATATTATTTTCCAAGGTTTATAACCTATCTAGCATGGCATGGGGTACTTTTAAACATAAAAGAACTAGATGAATTACATACCTTTTGTTGATTGTTGATTCCTTGGAGTTTGAGAGCCAAGCACCAATAATGTGAATGCCTCAAATGGAAATCACAAATCACCACAAACTTGGAAAACTTATGAGAGAGTATATCTTATGCTCTAGAAATTGGCCACCTTTCTTCACACACACTAGGGTGTCATTTCATGCATCACAAGCTTGTTTATATAGTGCACATGATTAGGGTAAACCCTAATAACCCATGTCTTTTCCTTTCCAAAGATCCATGGGTTAAGAGCTCCATGGATCATCCATGGACTCCCATATAAGCTTAGCCCATTACCATAATGAGTGTTAGCCCACACTATATAAATATAATAGCCCATGTTTAATTAGTCACCATTTGATCACTAAACTAATTCATAATTAATTTAAGACGAATACTAATTAAATAATACAATTTCATATTAATATATTATAACTTATAATATATTAATAAGCCGCAAATATACTCTTCTCATAATGTTATCCATATAAATAGTTCGGGTGAAGTGCAACCCAAATGGACCATGCCGGGTCGGGTCAAGTATATACCAAATAAGTTATGGACTTAGACACCTTATCCAACAGTCTCCCACTTGGATAAGTCTAATAACTATATTTGCCTATATGACTTCAGGAACCAACCGGCAATCGTAGCTCTCGAAAACTCTGTTGAACTATGAAGCGCCATTTTAGATAAGTGATCATATAATCCTCTGCTCTCATGATATCAGCCGGACAAATACATGGAACAATGTCTTACTTATTGTCCAGCTGTTTGTTTCCCGATTTCCGATTTGTTTGACAAAGAACTTAATCGAACACATCAATTTAGTTCTGACCGGGCCCGGTACATAGGTCAAAAAAATCATCGAGGGGCCCAGATATCGCTTCTAATCCTCCAAGGACTAGAAGGAACAGATAAACTTCGACTCATATACTTGTTTCTACTACTTGTTGAATTATACACAAAGGCACGTTTTATAACATCAAGTTACTGATGCGTTTTCGTGCAATCAATGTACAACCAACTCATAGGTAACAACTCATATCTCTAGGTTTGAAGACTTATATGATATTACCGTCTCACGATCACTCGAGATAAATTCCATGAAGTGATGCAAGTGAGCGTGGGTTGAATCCAATACTCATAACTTATGAGCACTCATGAGTGTTGTAGCCATGTCCAACATCTTAGACCTCTACAACCAACTCATGACAGTCTTGATTCATATCTACTTCCAACATATGACCGACTGTGGATGGTTTGAATAACTTAATCATTCGGAAAGAATAACCTAGTTATTATGGAAGTCAAAACATGCAAAGTGAAACACAAGAATAATTGAATCCAATATGGTCTCAGCCCTTATGAATATAAATAAAACACCTTTTATTCATCACAATATTGATTCCACATTATTCTGTTTCGATTTATCAACTTAACACTTGAATTAAAACAATAGTTGTCCCATGCTCCAAGCATGTACACTATGTTTTCTAAACAATAGTCATGCCATACACCAAGTGTGCACACTATGTTTGTCTATGATCTTTACTTTGTGAAGTAGATCAATTGAACATGATTCCAATGATGCTCATTTCACAGTCCCAAATCCTTACCGTAAATGAAAGAATACCAAATTCTTGTCATTTACTGTAATCTGTTAGATTCCAAACTTATATGCATTGATCCTCTTGCAATGACTATGCACAAAAGTTTACAAAACTTGTCAACAGTCATTACAGAGTATTCCAAAGGAGATCAACTCTATGGAAACGAAGTCTCATATTCAAAGTACATTGCTTTGAACATCCTTCTTGCACTAAGGTTTTCTAATCTTACACAGATTGAATAACTTCCACCTATGGAGAAATTTCCATAGTCCCATTTTGACTATCACTTCCGAACAAGAGTTACCGCTTTTTAGAATATGTCAATATGGTCATTTCCAACAATTTATATCCTACTTCCAACTGTCCCCGAGCAACCAATCTTTGGAGAACCTTAGATTGTCCTCGACAATTGCTTAATCACTTTAGTCATATCCAATTCTAGACTTTTCCCTTCTTAATGCCCTAAGCATTTGGAAAATTTAGAAAGGATAAATAAAATAGCACATGAAATCGATCCTATATCCGAAGCATATGGGACACGATTCATGATGTCTCACATAAAGACATGATACTAGACCAGTCTTTTGCTACAATAAGGATGAATATTATAGCACATGAAATCGATCCTATATCTGAAGTATATGGAACACGATTCATGATGTCTCACATAAAGACATGATACTAGACCAGTCTTTTGCTACAATATTTTTTATTTGCCATGTTTTCAAAATTTAACTATGAAGAGGGATGTCGTAATCATAATCGAATTTTGATAACGCAATATATATAGAATTTATTTAAGTTGAACCATTCCAACATAAAATACATATATATATCCTTGACTAAAGATGATTAAAAACTCAATCTAAGCATTTAGAATTGAAATGAAGTATAATTTCCTCTCCCTTAATTATAGCAAAACAACTTTTCAACCCTTACAACTTTACGAATTGAAACTTTTGGTTTTCTATAATTAACATTGCTAACTTGCAACACTAAACATAATAATCATGCTCCCACTAACATGATGATTATCAGCATAACACTTATGCTCCCACTAGCTCTGACATATTTCCAGAAATCAGCTGGACTCCTGAAATTTAGATTCGTACACCCTTTCTTAGATAGCTCACATGTGTGTCTAAATAATTTCCAGAACTATGAAAAGGGATGCCGTAATCATAGTCTTAATTGTTTAGACCTTTTCCATTTCTCACAAGTCCATGTTAGTGTGCCGGTTAACCACACACGCTCCACTAACGACTTTGAGAATGCAAACATCACAATTGCTATCTACTTAAAATCTTCTTAGTGAAAGCATTTCCTCACCATCATTTTCATGAATCGGAGAGAAACCTTATGACACTTAGATTTTATAGTGTATGAGTTTCTATCCATGTGAATTTGTCAAAACCATAATCACAAGACAAGGTTAGTGACAAATTAGCCTTACATGGATTGAACTTGTTCAATCTTAATTTCTTGTCACCTGGTAGCACAAGGCCCACCAATGCTTCCAAGTTGTTATGCACACAGTTTAGAACTAAGAAAACTCATATGCATAGTCAACTTAATAGGAACAGACACAGAAACAAGAATTATGTCAACTTAATAGGTTGCAAACCTTAAGTCGTGTGCTAGTGATAAAACTCAGGTTTTACTCTTGATATCTTGAAATCCTTTCAGGATCTTAAAGACTCCCACTGTCCTCTTGACATATAAGTTTCCCTAGTCAAGGACCATTCCTTGACAAAACAAATATTCAAGGAATAGTGCGGACTCTTATCAAGATAAACACTTCACACAATTGGTCTTAGTTGGTCTTTGTCTTATCCAAGACATCACAACTTACCAATTTCAAATGTACAGGAGTAGAAAACATTTTACACTACATTTGATAAGTGTTTTAAACCTTACTTTATGTCACTCAATGTTACAATCTTGGAGTATGACTCTAAGAGTTGTTTTTGGAACGAAGTATGATCCATCTTCTTGATTTTACCCATTCCAACAATTCACGACCCCTCATCTTAGTCATAACAATGCACTAAGATGTCCTTAGAGTATGAATTTGTGATATGGTTTCATAATCATTAAGATGATCATAAAACATGATACTAAAGTACTCTCCCATCTTTTCAGATTTGAGAAACTTTTTATCTCTCTGCCAAATTTGATTCTTCTCATCCGTTCTGCCATACATTGAAACTTTTCCAATGTTACAGAATTATACTTAACCTTATAAGTATAACCATATTTACTAATCTGTAGTAAATCATGACGAATCGATCTTTGTGGTGGACCTTGACCAGCACACACCCAGTGTGCCTAACTCCTTAGTCCTTCAATTGGCTCACATATGCATGTGATCAATGAATTAGTCTCAATTTTACAAAGATGAGAATTCTCATTCATCATACAATACAACTTGTATGATTCCAAGTTTCTGTCTAACTGAAGCTTGGGTGATGAGAACCTTTCCTCATTTGGTAAATTCAGACACTACCACAAATGAGAGAATCAAACTCATATTTCCAATATTGCTAGAAACATACAAACATCAATTTTCCATAAATGCCATTGTAAGGGGATATAATATAAAATAAACTAAACAAAACTTTTATTTCTTTATAAAATGCGGAAAAATATTCCTTACAATGCATCTTCAAATGAAAACTATGCTATTACATATTTCCTAGCAATCTATCACAACTTTTAAGTAGTAGCTCAAAAATCCGATCCTCGAACCATGCGATAGAAATCCATCTTCGTGATCAGATTCAGCACACTCTTCTTTTAACCTTCCTTTTGCTCGATCCTGCTAAACATCAAGATGCAACCTAGTCACATCATGTAATAAGAATCAACAATTAGGAACTTTAACAAAGTTAGATAGTGGACTTACCTGAAGCCGAGTCAAACATTTTGTCTCTACTTGCTTTCAAATATTTTAGGTATTCAGGGCAGCTTCGCTTCCAATGTCCCTTCTCGTGACAATAAAAACATATAGACTCTTTGGGAATGGTACACGAGACAATCACAGACTTAGCCTTTCCCTTTACCTTTTGGTCAACCGGGTTGACCAAGGCCGATCCCTTTCCATTGGGACGAGAAAGCTTTTCTGGACTTCCAATGTTACCATTGTCCATGTCCATGGAAGTTTGAGAATTAGACCTTCCATCAATATTTGCTTGACCATTGCGCCAAATCATTGCTGATTCAACAGCAACAAGCAAATAAGAAAGATTTATTAGGGTTATGTCAGGATCTGTCATATGGTAGTCTTTAATAAACTCACCATACGACTCAGGAAGTGACTGAAGAACCCAGTCAACAGCGAACTTCCTTGAAATAACAGCACCCAACATTCTCAACCTGTCAATGTGTGACTTCATTCCTAAGACATGAGTGCACACAGGTCTTCCATCTTTATGTTTCGTTTCTAGTAGAGCTTGAGTGACCTTGAACCTTTCAAGTCTTCGGGCTTGTGGGTAGGGAGAATAAATGGAGGAGGTGGAGGGAGTGAAGCATGATGTTGAGGGACATCATCTTCAAGAGGAAAGCTTGTTCCAAGCGATTTGGGAAGATCATAGTTGTCTGAACCAGACATCTACAATGGGAGAAAATCAAGTTAGTTGATTCAAGTCCTTAATATAACACCAAATATGAAATATTAAGGCTAGGACCCAACACAATATTTTATAACTTGGAAGAGGGATGCCGTAATCCAAGCTATAAAATATTTGAAGGTAGGCGAATGACGATTCACCAATTTCCACCATGAAAAACGAAATAATTTATTAGGTTTTAATTGGATTTGAAACTCCTAGATCTTTTGAGATTCATTGAACTTTTCAATGGCATGTTTCCATCTCGATTGTGCCCTCTCAAGTTTTGTGACTGGGATGCCGAGGATCACAAAACAAGGTGTGAATAACCATGCAAACTCACTAGGTACCCTTAATATTATCACCTAATCGATGTGCCGGTTAACCACACACGCTCCACCGATCTATGATAAACATTAAGTCACCCTTCGTGATCCTTACTAGTCCAAGTTAGTGTGCCGGTTAACCACACACGCTCCACCAACGACTTGGTAAGGTACAAAGTGTGAATTCCATGGACTAGCACCAAGTTCACATTTTTCTAAAGTAACTAAGATTGGGAATTAAAATATTTAGTTACTTTATAATAATCATTATACTTTTAATGAGGATTTAAAGTCATTGTCCTACCCGTTCGGCTAACGACCCTCCACCGATCAAGGAAGCGGTGGGTGAGAGTGGACACCCATTAAGCTGCCATTTTATAGGCAACAACCTTATACCCCCCTTATAGACCGGCTTCGTGAATGAGGCCTACTAACGGTAGAACGACTTATTCTTATACATATATATAATAATTAACCATTAATGTTATAAATAGTATAAATGTTGAATTTTAACTATTAAAACTCTAAGGGTTGGAATTAAAGTTTATTAAAGTGTGTGAAACTTTAAAAATTCCAAAACTTGAGGGCAAGTTTTGTAACTATCCAAAACTTTTCATTTCATAACTTATGAATTAAAGGTTCATAAAAATGAAGACTCTTCATTTTTATGTAACTTATGTGTTTAAATGTGTGTTTAAAAGAAGTGACCTTTGGATATCCATAACTTGGGGACAAATTATGGACTCCATTAAAACACATAAATGATCAAGAATTAATCCTAAACAATTCAGCAAATAATTCCTATCATCTTCTAAATTCATAAGAACATGAACATGATCATCAAAGTTTCAAGAATTATATGAACACATACAAAGCATCAAATTTTGATATAAGCTATTGTAAATGGATTAGAACAACCATTACACCAACTAAAACAAGTTTTAAAACACCAAAACAGTTTAGGGTAATGTTTCTAGTCCATTTCCAGCAGCAAAAGGCGAAAATCTGCATTCTGAGGCTCCTACTCGCCGAGTGCACGAACCTACTCGGCGAGTAGGATGAGTTTAGTCATGGACTCGGCGAGTCCCCCCATGGACTCGGCGAGTTCATCATGCAGACAGCAAGAAAATCGACTTTTTCCACTATTTTGCATCAAGTATCAAACAAACAAGCCTAGGCTCTGATACCACTGTTGGGTTTTGAGCATTCTAACACTTCCTAAGTGTACATGCAACCCTAATAAACCTTGGATCTATGTTTGTCTAAGGTACATGCAAAATATTATTTTCCAAGGTTTATAACCTATCTAGCATGGCATGGGGTACTTTTAAACATAAAAGAACTAGATGAATTACATACCTTTTGTTGATTGTTGATTCCTTGGAGTTTGAGAGCCAAGCACCAATAATGTGAATGCCTCAAATGGAAATCACAAATCACCACAAACTTGGAAAACTTATGAGAGAGTATATCTTATGCTCTAGAAATCGGCCACCTTTCTTCACACACACTAGGGTGTCATTTCATGCATCACAAGCTTGTTTATATAGTGCACATGATTAGGGTAAACCCTAATAACCCATGTCTTTTCCTTTCCAAAGATCCATGGGTTAAGAGCTCCATGGATCATCCATGGACTCCCATATAAGCTTAGCCCATTACCATAATGAGTGTTAGCCCACACTATATAAATATAATAGCCCATGTTTAATTAGTCACCATTTGATCACTAAACTAATTCATAATTAATTTAAGACGAATACTAATTAAATAATACAATTTCATATTAATATATTATAACTTACAATATATTAATAAGCCGCAAATATACTCTTCTCATAATGTTATCCATATAAATAGTTTGGGTGAAGTGCAACCCAAATGGACCATGCCGGGTCGGGTCAAGTATATACCAAATAAGTTATGGACTTAGACACCTTATCTAACAGTTGCTTTGTGCACTATCAAGGGTCTTGGATGCGTAGTAAATGACATGATGTGCTCGATCCACCTTTTGACCCAATACCGCCCCAACAGCTTTGTTGCTCGTGTCACACATTATCTCAAACGGGAGATCCCAATTAGGTGGTTGGAACATTGGAGCGGAGGTGGGTAAATTCTTCAAACGATCAAAAGCATCCTTGCATGGCTGAGTAAACTCAAATTCAGCATCTATTTGGAGTAGTTGACACATCGGCACCGTAATCTTTGAGAAGTCCTTGATGAATCGCCTATAGAAACCTGCATGACCAAGAAACGAACGAACTTCCTGAACATTTTTCGCGTAAGGAAGCCTCTTTATAACATCTATCTTGGCTTTGTCAACTTCCAAGCCTTTTGGGACACAATATGACCTAAAATCAATCCTTTGTCCACCATGAAATGGCATTTTTCATAGTTAAGCACAAGATCTGTGTCAATGCACCTTTGCAGAATTTTTGTTAGATTGCTTAAACATTCATCAAAGGAGTTTCCATAAACTGTGAAATCATCCATGAAGACTTCAATGATGTTTTCAACATATTCAGAAAAAATGCTCACCATGCATCTCTGAAATGTTGCGGGTTCATTGCATAGACCAAAAGGCATACGCCTATAAGCAAATGTGCCAAAGGGAAAAGTGAAGGTGGTTTTCTCTTGGTCTTCCGGGGCTAACGGAATTTGATGAAAACCCGAGAAACCATCTAAGCAACAGTATTGTGATTTGCCCTCTAATCTCTCTAACATTTGGTCAATGAATGGTAGGGGAAATGGTCTTTTCTCGTTGAGGCATTCAACTTTCTATAGTCAATACAAACTCTCCACCCATTTTGCACACGGGTTGGCACCAAATCTCCCTCAGAATTCTTGACAACTGTGACCCCGACTTTTTTCGGATCAAACTGAACGAGGCTCACCCATTTAGAGATGGGGTAGATCATACATTCATCCAAAAGCTTCATGATTTCTTTCTTTACTACCTCCATCATGGGTGGGCTCAATCTTCTTTGTGCCTCTCGGGTTGGTTTGAAGTCTTCTTCCATGAGAATCTTATGCATGCACAACTAAGGGCTCAAGCCCTTTATGTCAGCAATTGTCCACCCAATATCCTTCTTATACTTTTTCAGCACATCTTCTTCTGCAATGGACAACTTGTTGGAGATTATAACAGGCAAAGTCTTCTCTTCTCCAAGGTATGAATACTACAAATGGTCTAGAAGAGTCTTCATTTCTAGCTTAGGTGCCTGCACAATAGAAGGAAGAAGTTTTTTGTTAGAAATGGGCAATTTCACATTTGTATTATCGTACCTCTTTTTTCTTCCTTTCTTCCATGAACTCCACAACTTCCAGCAACTCTTCATCTAACTTGATATTTTCTGCAATCTCTTTGACTGAATTGTTTTCAATATTCCTGCTCAAAACTAACTCCAACAAATCATGGTTAGTCAACTCAAAACACTTTTCAGTCAAAGGTTGGATCATATCAACAAAATTTATACAATGAACATCACTTGGTTGCCTCATTATTGCTTCATAGATATTGAAGTTGGTGACCTCCCCCATCAAATTCCACAGACAATGTACCATTGTAAACATCAATTTTTGTTCTTGCTTTTTTTAAGAATCGTCTACCTAAAAGTATGGAACTCGAGGTTGGGTGGTCATCATCTCCCATATCAAGCACATAAAAATATGCAGGAAAGACAAGTTCATTAACTTGCACTAGAACATCCTCTAACACACCTTTTGGGTGTACTATAGAACAATCTACAAGTTTGATAATCACCCCGGTTTTTGTTACAGTGCCAATGCTAATAGATTTGTAAACAGAATATAGTAAAACATTAACTGAAGCTCCTAAATCTAGCATAGCACGAGGGACATAAAGGTTTCCCAATTTACAGGGAATGGTGAAAACACCCGGATCCTTGCACTTTGGGGGCATCCTTTTCTGCAAAACTGCAGAAACATTTTCACTTACTTTCACTGTCTCACTACCTCGCAGCTTCTTTTTAGATGTGCAAAGTTCCTTAAGGAACTTAGCATATCTAGGTATCTGTTTGATCGCGTGTAAGAGAGGGATTTTGACTTCAACTTTCCAGAACATTGCCATGATTTCACTATCTTCTCTCTCTTTTTTGTTGTTGCTCAATCTTGATGGAAAAGGTGGTGGTGTGATCTTTGCTTCTTTCTCTTCCGGCTTCTTTTTCTCCACCATTTTTTCTTTCTTTTCATCTTTCTTTGGTGGTTCTTTTATCACCAACTCCTCTTCTTCTTCTTCTTTTTTGGGCATCTTCGGGCCATCATATTTCCTTCCACTCCTCAAGCTAATTGCATAACCATTGTGCTTTGGGTTCTTTTCGGTTTGAGGAGGCAGTTTTCCTTGATTCTCCATTTTGCTCACCGATTGATCAAGTTGTGCCATTTGGTGCTCAATATTCTTGATGCTTGCCTTGCTTTCTTGCTAAATACTTTGAGTGCTAGTGGAAAGGCTTTTGACTACGTCTTCCAAGGACAAGCTTGAGGATCTGGCTTGTTGAGGAGGAGGTTGCGGTTGCCTCGGTTGGTAATTTTTTTGTGGAAATGGCGGTCTTGCTTGGTAATGGGGTGGTTGTCTTTGTTGATAGCCCATGTTTTGGTTGTTGTTCCACCCTTGATTGCCTCGGGGCTGATCATAAGTTCATTGATTGTGCCTTGAATAGCCGCCCATAGTATTCGCTTCTTCATATTCTTCTTCTTGCAATTGAGGACACATATCGGTCGGGTGTCCCACTTGAGTGAAAATACCACAAGGACGAGGTATGGATTGCAAACCTTTGTCCTTAGCAAGCATCATTACCACCTTAGTCCACTCGGATAGGTGAGCTTCAATTTGAGGAGTGTGCACCTCTTTTACACCTCGGGGTGCATCCGTGTACCAATCTTCATCTTGACTCATATGCTTTAAATCCTCCGCCAGGTTTCTTATGAGATCCCGAATCTCAGTTGGGGTCTTATCGGTCAAAGATCCTCCACTGGAAGCATTAAGAAGTCTTCTTTCCCAAGGAGTCATGCCTTTAATGAAGTATTGGAGGATTCGATACTCACTAATACCATGCTTTGGGCAACGGGCACAAAGCTTTTTGAACCTCTCCCAATATGTATGAAAGGCTTCTCTCTTATTTTGTTTGATCCCAATTATCTCTCTTCTTAGGGCTGATGCTTTCATTTCTGGGGAAGTATTTGTCTAAGAAGAGGCGTACAAGGTCCACCCATGTGTTGACCGTCCCCGGTGGAAGGTCGTAAAGCCAATCTTTTGTTGAGTCTTCTACTGCAAAGGGGAATGCCCTAAGCTTGATTTGGCCCTCTGTGACATTGTGTGGTTTCATGCCAACACACACAACATGGAACTCTATGAGGAACTTGTGGGGATCTTCGTTTTCTAGGACTCTAAAGGTTGGGAGTAAGTGGATGAGTTCAGCTTTTAGTTCAAGGTTTGTGGCTGTCGGATATGTGATGCAAAGAGGTTGTTGAGTAACCTCTTGCCTCGCCCATTGGCGAAGGGTTTAATCGGGTGGTGGACTTGGAGGACCTTGATTCCCTCCACGGTTATCTCTCATGGTGTGAGTATGAATTGAGGTTTATGTGGATGTGGAGTTTGGGATGTTATGAGTATGTGAAGAGGGTGGAGTGGTACTTCTCGATGAGGATGGTTGAGGTGAGAGTGAGGGGGTATCTGTTTTAGATGTGGATACACTTGAGAGGGATATATCCTCCAAAATGTTAATGATTGTAGGGGTAGATGATGAAGATGTCCTGGAACCCGGTTGCCTCTTACAAAGTTTGGCTTGCTTCCGTAACCTCTTTGCAGTCTTCTCTGTCTCCGAGTCAATTCGCAGTGGTGTACCTATACGAAAAGATCTAGACATAAACAATTAGTAACACCGTGTCCCCGGCAACGGCGCAAATTTTTTAGGTGTGTCAAACCCAACAAATAATAAGGGTACAACAAACTCCAAATACATTGCTTTAATGCACTAAAAAGTATTACAAGGCAAGCAGGGTCGAACCACAGAGACATGGGATAAAAGTCTATACCTCTTTGCGCAAGGTACTTGTTGGGTTTTGAGCATTCTAACACTCCTATGGTGTACATGCAACCCTATAAACCTTGGATCTATGTTTTCTCTATTATACATGCAAATATTAACTATTCCAAGGTTTCATCCTAACTAGCATATTATGAAGCACCTATACTACAAAGTTCTAGTTAGATGACATACCTTTTGATGTAGCTTGATGTCTTCAAGCTTTAAGAGCTTAGCCCCAATAGTGTGGAAGCCTCAAATGGAATCACAAATCACCAAAACACCTTGGAAGAACTTGAGAGAATATGTATGCACACTAAAATCGGCCCACTCTTATTTTCACACACTTGTTCCAATTTTGTGAGCCAAGGACCCCTTTATAATTATGGAGGATTAGGGTTACATTCATGTAAACCCTAATACCCATGACCTTTCATTTACATAGGATCCATGGGTTAAAAGCTCCATGGACCATCCATGAAAGCTTAGCCCAACCTAAATGAACTTGGCCCATTCCATATATATAAGACTCAATATTTAATTAGTTCTTTTTGATCACTTAATTAATTCTAAATTAATTCTTGATCAATACTAATTAAATAATATGATTCCATATTAATATATTAGAACTTATAATATATTAATATAAATCATAAATATACTATTCTCAAAAGACTATCCATATAAATTGTGCCGGTGAAGTGCAACCCAAATGGACCATGCCGGGTCGGGTTAAGTACATACCAAATATAGTTATGGACTTAGACATTAATCCAACAGTCTCCCACTTGGATAAGTCTAATACTATTATTGAGTATGACTTCAAAACCTAACTGGCAATCGTAGCTCTTAAAGCCGCTGTCGAACTCTGACCTTGTCAATGACTTGTCCATTAGATAAGGGATCATATATTCCTCCATTCTAGATATCATATGGACTGAGACATGGATTATAATCATTCTTTCTGTCCATTTGTTGTTTCCCGATTTTCGATTTATGATGACTGACTGATTGAACAAATCAAATCAGTCCTGGCTTGGCCAAGCACTCACATGTGTCATCGCTAAATCATCGAGGGCCCACAGATATCGCTTTTATCCCGAAGGTAAAAGGAATGGATAAACTTCGACTCATATGGCTTGTTCTACTACTTGTTGAATCATACACAAAGGCACGTTTTATAACATCGAGTTACCAAATGCGTTTTCATGCAATCAATGTATAACCAACTCATAGTAACAACTCATATCTCTAGGTTTGAAGAATATAAGATATTACCGTCTCATAATCACTCGTGATAAAATCCATGAAGTGATTCAAATGAGCGCGGGTTGAATCCAATACTCAGAACTTATGAGCACTCATGAGTGTTGTAGCACCACTTTGTCCACCAACTTGGACCTCTACAAACCAACCCATGACAGTCTTGATTCATATCTACTTCCAACATATGACCGACTGTGGATGGTTTGAATAACTTAATCATTCAGGAAGAGCGACTTAGTTATTCTGGAAGTCAAAACATGCAAAGTGAAACACAAGAATAAATGAATCAAATATGGTATCAAACCCTATGAATATAAATAAACACTTTTATTTATCACCATACTGATTACTCATTATTCATTGTTTCGGTTTTATCAACTTTATACTTGAATTAAAAACACTAGTTGTCCCATGCTCCAAGCATGTACACTATGTTTTTCTTAAACAATAGCTTTGCCATACACCAAGTATGCACTCTATGTTTGTCTATGATCCTTACTTTGTGAAATAAACCAATTGAACATAATTTCAATGATTCTAATTTCACACTCCCAAATCCTTATCGAAAAATATGAGAATTTCAAATTCCTATCATTTATCGAAATCTGTTTAGATTTTAAACTTACATGCACTGACCCTCCTGTAATGAATATGTACAAAGTCACAAAGACTTGTCAACAGTCATTATAAGGTATTCCAATGGAGATCAACTCCATGGAAACTAAGTCTCATATTCAAAGTACATTGCTTTGGACATGCTTCTTGCATTAAGTTTTCTAATCTTACACAGATAACTTCCACCTATGGAGACAACTCCATATTCTCATTTTGACTATCACTTCTGAATAAGAGATGCCTCTTTTCAGAATATGTCAATATGGTCCTTCCAAAATTAGCACTATACTTCCAACTGTCCCTGAGCAACCAATCTTTGGTAAACCTCAGATTGTCCTCGACAATTGCTTAATCATTTTAGTCATATCCAATTCTAGACCTTTTCCCTTCTTAATGCCTCTGGGCATTTGCAAAAATTTAGAAATGAAAAATATTATAGCACATGCAATTGATCCTGTACCCAAAGCAAATGGTACACGATTCATGATGTCTCACATAAAGACATGATTCTAGACTAGTCTTTTGCTACAATATTTTTATTTGCCATGTTTTCAAAATTTGACTATGAAGAGGGATGTCGTAATCATAATCGAATTTTGAGAACGCAATATATAGAATTTCCTTAAGTTGAACCAATCCAACATGAAATTCATATATATATATATATATATATATATATATATATATATATATATATATATATATATATATATTCTTGACTAAATATGATTAAGGTCTCAATCTAAGCCTTTAGACTGAAATGAAGTATATCTTCTCCCTTAATTATAGGAAAACAACTTTTTCAATCCCTGCAGCCTCACGAATTGAAACTTTTGTTTTCTATAATTAACATTGCTAACTTGCAACACTAACAATAATTATCATGCTCCCACTAACATGATGATTATTAGCATAACACTTATGCTCCCACTAGCTTTGACATGTACTCAGAAATCAGCTGGACTTCTAGAAATCAATACTTTATTGACTTTCTTACCAAAGTTCAGATTTCTGATACGAGATGCTTTGATAAAACTTTATCAAAATCATACACCTTTCCTTAGATAGCATGCATGTGTGTCTAAACAATTTCAGAACTATGAAAAGGGATGCCGTAATCATAGTCTCAATTGTTTAGACCTTTTGCCATCTGCTTCAAATCTACTTGGTGGAAGTGTTTCCTCACCATCATTTTCATGAATCGGAGAGAAACCTTATGACCCTTAGATTTTATGGTGTATGTGTTCTTATCCATGTGAATCGTCAAAACCATAGTCACAAGACAAGGATAATGACAAACCCAAACTCATATGGACTGAACTTATGCAATCTTAACTTCTTGCCACCTGGCAGTACAGGGCCTGCCATTGCTTCCAAGTTGTTATGCAACCAATTGAGAACTTTCAGAACTCCTATGCAAAGCCAACTTTAACTGGAATGGGCACAGAATATGTCAACACGATAGGTTATAAACCTCAAGTCGTGTGCTAGTGAAGAACCTCAGGTTTTATTCTTGATTAGTTCTTGAAATTCTTTTTAGGATCTTTAAGACTTCCACTATCCTCTTGACATATAAGACTATCTTGCCAAATATTCAAGAGATAGTGCGGATTCTTTATCAAGACAAACACTTCACACAATTGGCCTTAGTTGGTCTTTGTTTTATCCAAAACATCACAACTTACCAATTTCAAATGTACAAGAGTAGGACACTTTTACTCTTACATTTGACAAGTGTTTTAAACCTTTCTTTAAGATATGTCACTCAAGTTACAATCTTGGAGTATGAATCTAAGAATTGTTTTGGAACGAAGTATGACTCATCTTCCTGATCTAACCATTTCAACAATTCATGACTCCTCTTCTTAGTCATAAGAATGCACTAAGATGACCTTTAGAGGACTAATTGTGATATGATTTCTAAATCATTAAGATGATCACAAACATGATACTAAAGTACTCTCCCATCTTTTCAGATTTGAGAAACTTTTATCTTTCTGCCTAATTTGATTCTTCCCATTCGTTCTGCCATACATTGAGACTTTTCCAATGTTTCAGAATTATACTTAAACTTGTAATTATAACCATATTTACTAAACTTTAGTAAATCAAATAGTCTTAACGAGCTTTGTGGTGGACATGACCAGTGCACAAGAATGTGTACTCGATCCCTTTAGTCCTTCACTTGACTCACACATCCATGTGAACAAGTAATTAGTCTTGATTTTCCAATGCTTGAAAGTTCTCATTCATCATACTATTCAACTTGCATGATTCCAAGTTTCGGTCCAATTGAAACTTGGGTGATGAGGAACTTTCTTGATTTGGTAAATTTAGACACTACCACAAATGAAAGAATCAAATCCATTTTCCAATATTGCTGTCAGTGGAATCATATAAGCAACAATTTTCCACAAATGCCATTGTAAGGATACTTCAAATAAATAAAATTAAACAATTTTCTTTTATTTTAAAACTTTGCGGAAAAACTTATCCTTAGAATCCACATGGAAAATTGTTGTTATCTATTCCTTAGCAATATATCATAACTTCTTAAGCAACTGCTCAAAATTCTGATGCGATCGAAATCCACCTTCGCGATCAGAATCAGCATATACTTCCTTTAAGATTTCTCTCTATTCTTTGATTCTTAAAACATCAACATGTCACCCATTCACATCATGTAATGAGGATCTCAGAATAGAACTTAACAGAGTTAGATAATGGGCTCTACCTGATGTAGAGTCAAACTTATTGACTTTAACATCCTTAGGTAAATTTGGTAGCTTTGCAATCAACGCCCCTTCCTTTGGCAAAATAAACATATGGACCCTTTGGTAATGGGACTATCTCAGACTTAGCCTTTCTCTTTACCATTTGGTCAACCGAGTTGACTATGGCCAATCCCTTTCCATTGGGAAGAGAATGCTTTTTCTGGATTTCCAGTGTCACCATTGTCACTGTCCATAAAGTTTTTGGGAAGTTGATCTTCTAATCAAATTTGCTTTACTATCGTTCCAAATCATTGCTGATTCAGCAGCACCAAGCAAATAGATATGATCATTAAGGTTCATGTCATAGTCTGTTTCATAGTAGTCCCAAAGGAATTCACTATGTGACTTAGAAAGTGATTGAACATCCAACTTTCTCAAGACTTTGACACCCAACTCTCCCGGCTTGTCAATATGTGACTTCATCTCTAAGATGTGATCACACATAGACCTTGCTTGCCATTAGGGCTTGAGTGACCTTGAACTTGTGGGTTAGGAGAATAATTAGAGGAGGTGGAGGAAGAGAAGTATGACTTCCATGAGCCAAACTCGGGAAGTCATATTCATTAGGAAAGCTTGGTTTGGGAAGATCATTGTTGTCTAAACCAGACATCAACAATCGGAGAAATTCACGTAAAGTTGATTTAAGTCCTTAATATAACACCCAATATGATACATTAAGGTTACGACCCAACAAACTATTTTATAACTTGGAAGAGGGATGCCGTAATCCAAGCTATAAAATATTTGAAGGTAGGTGAATGACGATTCACCAATTTCCACCAAGATAAACGAAATGTATTATTAGGTTTTAATTGGTTTTGAAACTCCTAGATTCTTTTGAGATTCATTGAACTTTTCAATGGCATGTTTCAATCTCGAGTGTGCCCTTCAGGTTTTGTGACTGGGATGCCGAGGATCACAAAACAAGGTGTGAAGTAACCATGCAAATATACTTGGTACCCTTAATATTTACCCCTCAATCGATGTGTCGGTTAACCACACACGCTCCAACGATACTATGATAAACATTAAGTTACCCTTTGCCTACCTTGTTAAGTCCAGGTTAGTGTGCCGGTTAACCACACACGCTCCACTAACAGCTTAAACAAAGTGCAAAGTGTAATTTCATGGATTAGCACCTTATTCACATTTTCCTAAGTAACTAAGATTGGGAATTTATAAGTGTTTAGTTACTTAGTATTTATCATTATACTTATAATGAAGGGAGAATTATAGTCATTGTCCTACCTGTTCGGCTAACGACCCTCCACCGGTCAAGGAAGCGGTGAGTGAGAGTGGACACCCATTAAACTGCCATTTTATAGGCAGTAACCTTATACCCCCCTTATAGACCGGCTTCGTGAATGAGGCCTACTAATGGTAAGACGACTTGCTCTTATACATATAATATATTAAACTTTTAATATTATAATAGTATAAGGGTGTATTTTAGACATTTAAAATACTTGGTGGTTTAATCTATTAATTAAACTAGACTTTTAATTTAATTAAACTCAAACCATATATTTATGGATTAATAATACTCTTTTAATTAAACGCTTTAATTAACTATTAATAAAGTCCATAAGAGTTAATTTGAACTATTCAACAAAACATCATGATTCCAATTATTAAACTCAAAATTAAAACCATTTAATTAATTGTTTAAGTTATGAACCCAAGAGTTTTAGAATTTAATTCTTTTTTTCATAAAAAACTTTTCTCAAATTCCAAAACCTGAGGGCAAGTTTTGTAATTCTTGAAAACGTTTGGATTCCATAACTTATGGAATTAATGGTGTTTTATGATGAAACTTTCCATGTTCCATAACTTAAGAACAAGTTATGGAATTCTTTAAAACATTAACACCAAATTTTGTCACTCCATAAAAACTTTGAATCAAATTTTTTTTTTAAAAAAAAAAACTTTCATATCCATAACTTATGGAAGTTTCAAAAACCCTTAAGATCACAACTTTAAAAAAAAACTTTTGAGCTCCAAAATTTTATGACAAAATATGTAACTCCTTAAAACATTTAGATCAAACTTTTAAAACTAATAAAATAATCATATCATTTTATCTTTTACTAAATTTGACCTAATTCAACTCATATAACAAATGATTCAAATTTTACAAATAATTCGTTTTTCACAAAACAAGTAATTATCTTAAAATTTGACAAACGTCATGTTTTTTTTTCCTTTTTTTCAACTTGAAAATAAAACATTTGCATCAATATAACAGAAAACAACCAGGCTCTGATACCACTGTTGGGTTTTGAGCATTCTAACACTCCTATGGTGTACATGCAACCCTATAAACCTTGGATCTATGTTTTCTCTATTATACATGCAAATATTAACTATTCCAAGGTTTCATCCTAACTAGCATATTATGAAGCACCTATACTACAAAGTTCTAGTTAGATGACATACCTTTTGATGTAGCTTGATGTCTTCAAGCTTTAAGAGCTTAGCCCCAATAGTGTGGAAGCCTCAAATGGAATCACAAATCACCAAAACACCTTGGAAGAACTTGAGAGAATATGTATGCACACTAAAATCGGCCCACTCTTATTTTCACACACTTGTTCCAATTTTGTGAGCCAAGGACCCCTTTATATATTATAGAGGATTAGGGTTACATCCATGTAAACCCTAATACCCATGACCTTTCATTTACATAGGATCCATGGGTTAAAAGCTCCATGGACCATCCATGAAAGCTTAGCCCAACCTAAATGAACTTGGCCCATTCCATATATATAAGAGTCCATATTTAATTAGTTCTTTTTGATCACTTAATTAATTCTAAATTAATTCTTGATCAATACTAATTAAATAATATGATTCCATATTAATATATTAGAACTTATAATATATTAATATAAATCATAAATATACTATTCTCAAAAGACTATCCATATAAATTGTGTCGGTGAAGTGCAACCCAAATGGACCATGCTGGGTCGGGTCAAGTACATACCAAATATAGTTATGGACTTAGACATTAATCCAACAGTACTTTGATCACAAAAGGGAGTTTTGTTGAAAAAGTAAAATAATAAAATAACAATCTATTTTAATAACATGCATAAAATGAAATAAACTTGTAAACAATTTGATTGAATGGTTCTAGTTCTAGTTTTAAATGTTGTTGTTCAACTTGATTATGACTTGATGTAATTCATGATTGCTATTCTAAGTTGGTACTGAAAGATATTAACACACTCTAATACCTCTCATTTGCCAAATTATCTAACCAAAACACGCTCTTTGACTAGACCTAGCTTTACTAATTCAACCTAAACACGCTCTTAGATTGTATTGAAAAACCGCATTAAGTTTTGTACAAGCTTCCCAACAATGTTCATTTCCTCTCATACGCTCGGAAGTGTGAAAACAGGTGATATATGTTTTACAATAAGAAAAATTATTGTTTGTTACCAATATATTAACTTAATAGAACAATTAGGTGCCCTAAAACTTAATTAACTACACAAAAATTCAATTCATGAAAGTGGCCAATCAAACACAAATCAAATTCAAGGATTCTAGTTTAAACAAAAACATAATCACTAGAATAGAATCACAAATAAAAAATCAAATCATATGCTTCAAGTCAAGCAATCAACATGATTTTAACAAGAACTAGAAATTAGGGTTTCTTAGCCACACATGGCTAAGAAGAAATCAACCAAAAATAAAGATGGAATTGGAAATGTTTAATGCTTACAAAAGGAAATAAAAAGTGTTTGCAATGATTAATAGCCTTCAAGAACTCCCCAAAATTCTCCCAAAATCGCCAGAGAAAGCTTCAAAAACCGTCTCTATGAAAAGTTTGGCGATCCTCCTTGTTTTATTAACACTCATGTGCTTGCCATAATGTAACATCCCAAAAATTCAAGGCCAAAAATTTTATTTTAATTTAAAGATTCATAAAACAGATTACTGAAAATGCCACCAGTGTTATCTCATATCATAAAAACCATAAGTCAAATATCTCTCAAAATCATATCATAAGAAAATAATGTCAAAGTGCAAATCCCAAGAGTCTCATGTGCGGAAAATCGAGTGAGTGATGTGCTGCAGTCATGTCGGCTCCTTTCCCTTCGAAGAAGAGGTACCTGAAACCAAAACTGTAAGTCGTAAGCACAAAGCTTAGTGAGCTCACCCATCATACCACATACCATACAATACACATACTATCAGGCATATCTGGGTGCCTGACCTACCCTGCTGAGCATACCGGGGTACTCAACCTACCCCTGTTAGGCATACAGGGGTGCCAAACCTACCCCTGTCAGACATACTGGGGTGTCCGACCTACCCCTCCGGTTTATCTCAACCGGTTACGGGAACTATTTCATCCCCCACCACTACCACATAGCAACATATCATAAGCATACTGCTAGGCATATATGGGTACTTTCTACCCCTTCGGTTTCTTTCAACCGATAACCAGGGACTATTTCACCCCTCCTACTACTATCACATAATATTATAGCATACTAGCACATAAGGCATAACAGATAGTAGCATACCAGACAATTATCACAAAGACAATCATCTCATCTGTAATCAGCTACTAGTGGGCCGACATTAGTGCCTTAGACCCACTTCTACTGGAAGGTATTTTACCTCAAATGTCGTGAAGTAGTTGAACTGTCCTCGGCTCTGGAATCAACTCCACTCAACTCCTACACATAAAATTTTCCTTTAGTTACTCTTTCATACTCATAACCCACCCCCCCCCCTCCCTTAAGGGTCAACTCTGGTCAAAGTCCAAGTCAAAGTCAACCTTCTGGTCATAGTAAACCTTTTGGGTTGACTCAACTCGCCGAGTTGGTCAATCAACTCGACGAGTTCCATAAATTATCAACCTCTTAAATCGCGATCCAACTCGTCGAGTTCTTGCACGAACTCGTCGAGTTTCTCCTATCAACAGAATCGGGACATTTCACTACAACTCATCAAGTCCTCCCTTGAACTCATCGAGTTCTTTAATCTTAAAAACTCGGAAAAGCATAACCAACTCGCTGAGTCGTCTCCTAGACTCACCGAGTTTGCTTAGGGCTCAGAAAAGGTTAGGGATCACGATCCAACTCGCCGAGTTGCATGAATAACTCGTCGATTTCTCTTAGTCTACACCCATTCAGTCGTTTCCAATCGATTTCAATGCTTCAAAACCATAGATCTGGTCCTCCAGGACTAAGTTACCACGTAAAGTTGCTAACTTTTCGTCCATGCATGGTGTCATGAAGCTAGAAACACCAAAACTAAGCCATATAAGAGATCTAGGGCATGGAGAAGGGCCAAGGCTTAATAAAGCTGGCAACTTTAAGCCTCATAAGCTCATGAGTGCCTAGATCTGAAGTCACAACTTCATGATATACTCAAATCCCGAAAATGACTTCAATATGGCCCAAAAATGACAACATACTACCCTAAATGAAGATCTTGTTGGGTTATAAGCATTCTAACACTCCTAAGTGTACATGCAACCCTAAATACCTTGGATCTATGTTTTCTCTATTATACATACAATTATGAACATCCAAGGTATTATCCTAATCTAGCATACAAAATAATAAATATAACAAGATAGAATACATACCTCTTTGATGTAGAATGTCTTCATGAAGCTTGAGTGCCTAGTGCCCCAAGTGTGACACCTCAAATGGTTCACACAACACCAACTAAACTTGGAATAACTTGAGAGAAACTTGAACACTCCTTGAAATCGTCTAGCCCTCACACCCACACATTAGTGCACGATTTCTTGAGCCATGGGATTCTTTTATATGGTGGCTATTAGGGTTACACCATGTAACTCATAACTTTACCCATTCCTTATGCTCCATGGATTATAACCTCCATGGAGTATCCATGGGTCACCCCATGGACTTAGTCCAACATAAGGAATCTTGGATCACAAGCCCACATATATAAGAATGAATGATTTACACAATCAACCCATATATTTAATTAGTCTCCTTTTGATCACTTAATTAATTCCAAATTAATTCTTGATCAATACTAATTAAACAACCTTATTAATATATTAGAACTTATAATATATTAACCAACTTTAAGTGTTATTTCTCTCATTATAGTCTATCCAAATGCATGATGCCATGCAACCCAAATGGACCATGCCGGGTCGGGTCAAGTCTTACCAATTATAGTTATGGACTTAGACATTAATCCAACAGTCTCCCACTTGGATAAGTCTAAAACTATTATTGCGTATGACTTCAGGAACCGATCAACAATCCTAGCTCTCAAAAGCTTCTGTCGAACTCTGACCTTGTCGATGAACTCTGACCTTTGTCAATGACTTGTCCATTAGATAAGGGATCATATATTCCTCCATTCTAGATATCATATGGACTGAGACATGGATTATCAATCATTCTCTCTGTCCATTTGTTATTTCCCGATTTCCGATTCATGATGACTGACTGATTGAACAAATCAAATCAGTCTTGGCTTGGCCAAGCACTCACATGTATCATCTTTAAATCATCGAGGGGCCCACAGATATCGCTTTTATCCCGAAGGTAAAAGGAATGGATAAACTTCGACTCATATGGCTTGTTCTACTACTTGTTGAATCATACACAAAGGCACGTTTTATAACATCGAGACACCAATGCGTTTTCGTGCAATCAATGTATAACCAGCTCATAGTAACAACTCATATCTCTAGGTTTGAAGAATATAAGATATTATCGTCTCATGATCACTCGTGATAAAATCCATGAAGTGATTCAAATGAGCGCGGGTTGAATCGAATACTCAGAACTTATGAGCACTCATGAGTGTTGTAGCACTACTTTGTCCACCAACTTGGACCTCTATAAACCAACCCATGACAGTCTTGATTCATATCTACTTCCAACATATGACCGACTCTGGATGGTTTGAATAACTTAATCATTCAGGAAGAGCGACTTAGTTATTCTGGAAGTCAAAACATGCAAAGTGAAACACAAGAATAAATGAATCAAATATGGTATCAAACCCTATGAATATAAATAAACACTTTTATTTATCACCATACTGATTACTCATTATTCATTGTTTCGGTTTTATCAACTTTATACTTGAATTTAAAACAATAGTTGTCCCATGCTCCAAGCATGTACACTATGTTTTCTAAACACTAGTCATGCCATACACCAAGTATGCATACTATGTTTGTCTATGATCTTTACTTTGTAAAATAGATCAATTGAACATCACTCCAATGATCCTCTTTTCACAGTCCCAAATCCTTACTGCAAATGCAAGAATTCCAAATTCATGCCATTTACTGAAATCTGTTAGATTCTAAACTTATATGCATTGATCCTCTTAATGATTATGCACGAAGTCAGAAAGACTTGACAACAATCATTACAGAGCATTCCAAAGGAGATCAGCTCTTTGGAAACATCCTTCTTTCATTAAGTTTCCTAATCTTACACATATTGAATAATTTCTAACTTTGAAACATTTCCATATTCCATTTTGACTATCACTTCTGAACAAGAGTTGCCTCCTTACAGATTATGTCAATATGGTCCTTCCAGAATTAACATTATACTTCCAACTGTCCTTGAGCAACCAATCTTTGGTAAACCTTAGATTGTCCTCGACAATTGCTTAATCATTTTAGTCATATCCAATTCTAGACCTTTTCCCTTCATAATGCCCCAGGCATTTGGAAAATTTTAGAAAGGATGAATATAGCACATGTAATCGATCCTATATCCGAAGCATATGGGACACGATTCATGATGTCTCACATAAAGACTAAACCAGTCTTTTGCTATAATATTTCCATTTCAATTTGCCAAGTTCTCAAAATTCAGATTATGAAAAGGGATGTCGTAATCATAATTGAATTTTAGAACGCAAATAATGGACCCATATATAGAATTTCCTTATGTTGAGCCATTCCAACATGAAATTCATATATATATCCTTGATTAAATACGATTAAAATCTCAATCTAAGCTTTTAGAATTGAAATGAAGTATAATTTCCTCTCCCTTAATTATAGCAAAACAACTTTTTCAACCCCTGCAACCTCACGAATTGAAACTTTTGTTTTCTATAATTAACATTGCTAACTTGCAACCTTTGTCATAATTATCATGCTCCCACTAACATGATGATTATTAGCATAACACTTATGCTCCCACTAGCTTTGACATGTACTCAGAAATCAGCTGACTTTCTTACCAAAGTTCAGATTTCTGATACTCGATTGTTTTGATAAAACTTTATCAAAATCATACACCTCTCTTAGATAGCTCACATGTGTGTCTAAACAATTTTAGAACTATGAAAAGGGATGTCGTAATCATAGTCTCAATTGTTTAGACCTTTGCCACTTCTCACAAGTCCATGTTAGTGTGCCGGTAAACCACACACGCTCCACTAACGACTTTGAGAATGCAAATATCACAATTGCTATCTAGCTAAAATCTACTTAGTGAAAGTGTTTCCTCACCATCATTTTCATGAATCGGAGAGAAACCTTATGACACTTAGATTTAATAGTGTATGTGTTCTTATCCATGTGAATTTTTCAAAACCATAATCACAAGACAAGGTTAGTGACAAATCCAAACTCATATTTATTAAACTTGTGCAATCTTAAATTTTTGCCATTTGGCAGCTCAGGTGCCTGCCATTGCTTCCAAGTAGTTGTGCAACCAATTGAGAACTCTCAGAACTCCTATGCAAAGCCAACTTGAATAGGCACAAAAATTTCAACACGATAGGTTATAAACCTCAAGTCGTGTGCTAGTGAAGGACTTTAGGTTTTATTCTTGATTAAGTCTTGAAACTTTCAAGAGCTTTAAGACTCCTACTGTCCTCTTGACATATAAGACTCCCTTGTCAAATATACAAGAGATAGTGCGGATTCTTTATCAAGACTAACACTTTACACAATTGGCCTAAGTTGGTCTCTGTTTTATCCAAAACATCACAACTTACCAATTTCAAATGTACAAGAGTAGATAACCTTTTACTCTTACATTTGACTAGTGTTAACAAACCCTCTTTAAGATATATCACTCAAGTTACAATCTTGGAGTATGACTCTAAGAATTGTTTTGCAATGAAGTATGACTCATCTTTTTGATTTAACCATTTCAACAATTCATGACTCCTCTTCTTAGTCATAAGAATGCACTAAGATGACTTTAGAGGACCAATTGTGATATGGTATCTTAATCATTAAGATGATCATAAACATGATACTAAAGTACTCTCCCATCTTTTCAGATTTGAGAAACTTTTATCTTTCTGCCATACTTTGATTCTTCTTATTCGTTCTGTCTCACATTGAAACTTCTCCAATGCTACAGACTTATACTTAAACTTATAAGTATAACCATATTTACTGAACTTAAGTAAATCATGACGAATAGTCTTCTTGATCTTTTGTGGTGGACTTGACCAGTGCACAAGAATGTGTACTCGATCCCTTAGTCCTTTCCTTATTCACATAAGGAATTAGTCTTAATTTTCCAAGCTGAAAGTTCTCATTCATCATACTATACAACTTGCATGATTCCAAGTTTCGGTCCAATTGAACCTTGGGTGATGAGAATCTTTCCGTATTTGGTAATATTAGACACTACCACAACCGAAAGAATCAAATCCGTTTTTCCAATATTACTATCAATGGAATCTTATAAGCAACAACTTTTCACAAATGCCATTGTAAGGATACTTAAAATAAATAAAATCAAAACCTTTTTCTTTTATTTTAAAACTTTGCGGAAAAACTTATCCTTACAATCCATATGAAAACCTTGTTGTTATCTATTCCTAAGCAATATAAATATCATAACTCTTAAGTAATAGCCCAAAATTCTGATCACCGAACCATGCGATTGAAATCCATCTTCGCGATCAGAATCAGCATGTACTTAATAGAGTTAGACAATGGACTTTACCTGAAGTAGAGCCAAACTTATTGACTTTAACATCCTTAGGTAAATTTGGCAGCTTCGTAACCAATGCCCCTTCCTTTGGCAATAGTTACCTATGGACCCTTGATAATTGGACTATCTCAGACTTCGCCTCTCTCTTTACCATTGGGTCAACCGAGTTGACTATGGCCGATCCCTTTCCATTGGGAAGAGAGAGTTTTACTGGATATCCAATGTCATCATTGTCAATGTCCATAGCGTTTTAGGAAGTTGATCTTAGCAAAAAGATAAGATCATTAAGGGTCTTGTCTTGGTCTGTTTCATAGGATTCCCAAAAGAACTCACTATGTGACTTAGTAAGTAGTTGAGCCACCAACTTTCTCAAGACTTTGACACCCAACTCTCCCGGCTTGTCAATATGTGACTACATCTCCAAGATGTGATCACACCTAGACCTTGCCTTGCCAATAGGGCTTGAGTGACCTTAAACTTTTTAGGAACTTGTGGGTTAGGGAGAATAATTGGAGGAGGTGAAAGAAGTATGATATCCATGGGACATCATCTTCATTTAGGAAAGCTTGTTTCAAGAGATTTGGGAAGATCATAAATGTCTAGACCAGACATCTTTTTGGGAGATATTCAAGATAGTTGATTTAAAGTCCTTAATATGACACCCAATATGAAATATTAAGGCTAGGACCCAACAAACTATTTTATAACTTAGAAGAGGGATGCTGAAATCCAAGCTATAAAATATTTGAAGGTAGGTGAATGACGATTCACCAATTTCCACCATGAAAAACGAAATAATTTATTAGGTTTTAATTGGATTTGAAAGTCCTAGATCTTTGAGATTCATTGAACTGTTCAAAGGCATGTTTCAATCTCGAGTGTGCCCTTCAGGTTTTGTGACTGGGATGCCGAGGATCACAAAACAAGGTGTGAATAACCATGCAAATATACTTGGTACCCTTAATATTTACCCCTTAATCAGTGTGCCGGTTAACCACACACGCTCCACCGATACTATGATAAATATTAAGTTACCCTTTGCCTACCTTGTTAAGTCCAGGTTAGTGTGCCGGTTAACCACACACGCTCCACTAACGACTTAAGCAAAGTGCAAAGTATAATTTCATGGGTTAGCACCAAATTCACATTTTCCTAAGTAACTAAGATTGGGTATTAATAAGAGTTTAGTTACTTAGTATTTATCATTAATACTTTTAATGAAAGGAGAACTATAGTCCTTGTCCTACCCGTTCGGCTAACGACCCTCCACCAGTCAAGGAAGCGGTGGGTGAGAGTGGACACCCATTAAACTGCCATTTTATAGGCAGTAACCTTATACCCCCCTTATAGACCGGCTTCGTGAATGAGGCCTACTAACGGTAAGACTGACTTTACTCTTATACATATATATAAATATTATTAACTTATAATATTATAAAGTATAAGGGTTGAATTTTAACTTTTAAAATTCTAAGGGCTAACTTGGAATTAAAGTATTCATAAGTGAAAACTTTTCAAATTCCAAAACTTGAGGGCAAGTTTTGAAACTATTCAAAACTAATTAATTCCATAACTTATGAGTTTAAAGTAGTTTTAATTAAAAAAAAAAAAAAACTCTTCAAGTTCCATAACTTGAGGACAAGTTATGGAAGACTTTAAACTAATTAATAAAAAAATAACTTTTTTTTTATTGTAACTTATGGAACTAATTAAGGTTACACTTTTTTTTTAATTTAATGAAGAGACTCTTGAACCTCCATAACTTGAGGACAAGTTATGGAGTCATAAAACCATTTAATTAGAACTAGACTCTTCATTTTGTAACCTTTGCCAACTTTTATGAGTTTTATGATTCTTAAATGTGACTTTTCATATAACTTGAGGACAAGTTACAAAAAGTCACATTTAAGAATCATAAAACTCATAAAAGTTGGCAAAGGTTACAAAATGAAGAGTCTAGTTCTAATTAAATGGTTTTATGACTCCATAACTTGTTGGGTTATGAGCATTCTAACACTCCTAAGTGTACATGCAACCCTAAATACCTTGGATCTATGTTTTCTCTATTATACATACAATTATGAACATCCAAGGTATTATCCTAATCTAGCATACAAAATAATAAATATAACAAGAGAGAATACATACCTCTTTGATGTAGAATGTCTTCATGAAGCTTGAGTGCCTAGTGCCCCAAGTGTGACACCTCAAATGGTTCACACAACACCAACTACACTTGGAATAACTTGAGAGAAACTTGAACACTACTTGAAATCGTCTAGCCCTCACACCCACACATTAGTGCACGATTTCTTGAGCCATGGGATTCTTTTATATGGTGGCTATTAGGGTTACACCACGTAACTCATAACTTTACCCATTCCTTATGCTCCATGGATTATAACCTCCATGGAGTATCCATGGGTCACCCCATGGACTTAGTCCAACATAAGGAATCTTGGATCACAAGCCCACATATATAAGAATGAATGATTTACACAATCAACCCATATATTTAATTAGTCTCCTTTTGATCACTTAATTAATTCCAAATTAATTCTTGATCAATACTAATTAAATAACCTTATTAATATATTAGAACTTATAATATATTAACCAACCTTAAGTGTTATTTCTCTCATTATAGTCTATCCAAATGCATGATGCCATGCAACCCAAATGGACCATGCCGGGTCGGGTCAAGTCTTACCAATTATAGTTATGGACTTAGACATTAATCCAACAGATGTAAGTAATAGAAAGCCAAGGTATCGATTTTATACCTCAAATGAGTTTGAAATGCAGCTCAAACTATGGATATACTAGATTCCTCTTGAATTCCCAAGCTTCTCCTTCCTTCACAAGCTTCAAAATCACAAAGAATGCATAAAATGGCTCAAAACTCTCCAAAAGTGGATTAGGATTTCTTGGCTAGGGTTTGGGATGATGGAGGCTATAAATGAGGCCAACCTTTGGAGGTTAATGTGTTTAAATAGGTTGCTAAACCCTGAAAATTAGGGTTTCATTATGGCAGCCCTACTCGTCTAGTTGAGGCTCTCGAATCGACGAGTAGGCTTTAAATCCCGCGTCCAAATTCCATTCCTACTCGACGAGTTTGGGGCCTCCAACTCATCTAGTTCTTGTACAAAAATGAATAAATTGATTTAAAATACATACCAGGAACCGGGTGTTACAAATCTCCCCCACTTATTTTAGACTTCGTCCTCGAAGTCTGCCGCATTTGGAAATAGCTCTGAGTAGTGCTCCCTCATCTCATCATCCGGCTCCCAAGTCCATTCCGAGCCCTTGCGGTGCTGCCATTGCACCTTCACTAACTCTACCCTCTTGTTCCTCAGATCCTTCGTCTTCCTCTAGAGGATGGCTACCGGTCGCTCGATGTAGTTCAGGCTGTCATCTACCTGAATATCCTCTAAGGGCACCACTACGGAGTCATCTACCAAGGACATCCACAGCTGGGAGACATGAAAGGTGTTGTGGATCTGACTAAGCTTGGCTGGCAGATCCAGTCGATACTCAAACTTGCCCACCTGGGCTATAACCTTGAATAGCCCGATGTATCTAGGGCCTAACTTGCCCCACTTCCTGAACCGGATGACACCTTTCCAAGGTGACACCTTCAGGAGGACCATATCTCCTACCTGAAACTCCAGGTCTGATCGTCGTCTGTCGGCGTAGCTCTTCTGCCGACTCTGGGCCGTCTGGAGTCTACTCCGGACCTGTTGGATCCTCTCTATCGTCTTGAGTACCACTTAGGTACTCCCCATGACCCTCTGTCCAACCTCACCCCAGCATATCGGGGTTCTGCACTTCCTCCCATAAAGCATCTCAACGGGAGGACGGTCGATGTTGGCGTGGTAGCTATTATTGTAAGAGAACTCTGCCACGGGAAGGTAGGTATCCCAGCTACCACCAAAGTCTAAAACGCACACCCGCAGCATATCCTCCAAGGTCTGGATAGTCCGCTCACTCAAACCATCCGTCTGCGGGTGAAAATTCATGCTAAAGTGCAGACGAGTACCCAACTTGTCATGAAATTTCTTCCATAATCTAGAAGTGAACCGTACGTCTCGGTCAGAAATCACAAAAACTGGCACCCCGTGACGAGCTACTACCTCTCAGATGTAGATGTCAGCCAGCTTCTCGGCCGAAATACTCTCCTGGATCGGAATGAAATGAGCACTCTTGGTCAACCGAACCACAATGACCCAAATCGAATCCACTCCCCGTGCGGTCCTGGGAAGCTTTGTGATGAAATCCATAGTAATATCCTTCCATTTCCACACAGGGATGTCCAACGGCTTCGTCTTGCCGTGAGGTCTATGGTGTTCGGCCTTGACCTTCCTACAGGTCAAGCACCTCTCCACGTACCAGGATACATCCTGCTTCATGCAGGGCCACCAGTAATCAGGACGAAGATCTTTGTACACCTTCGTTGCCCCGGGATGGATAGAAAACCTGGATTTGTAAGCCTCCTCCATCAGAACCTGGTGCACACCTCCATGATATTGGACCCACACTCTACGATGGAGTGTCAACAACCCGCAGCTATCATAGTCGAAGGAGGGAACATGTCCCACTATACGCTCACTCTTCTGATGTTCCTCCTTCATAGCCTCATGATGGGCCTCTCGGATCTGCTCCAAAAGACAGTATGAATCTCTCAAACCAAGGCTCTGATACCAACTTGTAACAGCGTAAATTTTCACACAAAATTTTCATTTTTAAAATCACATAAATATCATCAACACATCTCATTAAAAATCTCAATATATCAATTATCAAAAACACGTGTCCATAATTTTTGGAATAAAATCCAAGATCCTCGAAACACAACTCCATCTCGTGTGTACAATCAAGTCGGCGCCTTCCCGTGATCCTGAGAAGTACCTGAAACACATAACACATAACACGGTAAGCACGAAGCTTAGTGAGTTCCCCCAAAATACCACTCATATCTCATCAGCCTCTCATGGCTATACTCAGATAAGACCCTCTGGTCATATGTGTCTCAGTGGGACCCTCTGGTCCCACAACATGGGTGAACCCTCTGGTCCTATCCCAACAATGCATAGGATAATACACAGCATAAATCACAAGACAGTATGCATGATATCACATATCTTAGTATAAACACATAATATCAACATATACACAGATTACTATAGCAACATAAGTCACAAAGACAGTATGCACGATAACACAAAACACATTATAAACAAATAAGACCCTCCAGTCGATAATGTATTAAGACCCTCCGGTCTACAATGTACTGAGACCCTCCAGTCAATAATGTACTAAGACCCTCCGGTCAATAGTGTAAACAAGACATTCCGATCAATAACACGAATAAGACCCTCCTGTCACACACAAATCATCACGCAGGTAAGTATAGTGAGAAGACTCACCTCGGATGGTGAACAAATCCTATAATTGCTGCTGTTGTACTCCGGCTTCTAACACTGAGCCAAACCCACAATTAACCCCATTAGGATCTAATACCAAACCTTCATATATTAGGTATAAATGTGGTCCACCAACCTGGTCCATAAATAACCCAAGCCTAATGGTCCCACCAAGGCCCAATACCAAATGGGTCCACAAAAGTCCACTAATGGCCCAACTATGGCCCAATTTTCCAAATTGGGCCCAAACCCTCATATGGGCCTTACCCTAAAGCCCATCTAAATATTCTAGTCCACATGATTGTTCTTGGATGGCCCATTAATAGCCCAATCACCAAAGCCCAATAGAAAGGCCCAACTCAAGGCCCAAGCAAAATTAGGGTTTTCACATAAAATGACGATTAGGGTTTAGTGTTTCTCACTTAACCCATTAAGGACTTAACCCATTAAGTTCATCACCCCACTAGGCCATTCAAACAATGAAGTCGGACATAATTCACAATATCAATCTAGCAGTCCAACCACGAGTCTCAGTAAAATCCAAACTAACAAACCCAAAATTAGGGTTTTCTAAACCCTAATTAGGGTTTCTAGCCCAATCACCATCCAACTAGTCCAGATCACGCATTTTGGGCCGATTAGGGTTCACTATGACAAGCACGACCCACTACCACCTTAGGTAGTGGTGGTCAGTGGCAGCTCACGGCGGCGGTGGTTATGATTTTAAGCCAAAAATAAAACAAAGATACCCCAAACATCGATCCATATTTACCCATAAACACACAGTCACCAGAGATGGTGGCTGGTGGCGGCAAGATGGGGCAGCCACCACCTCACAGTGGTGGTGGCGGGTTTTTCGGCCACATAATCACCAATACAACCTCAAGATGGCTAAGGCAGTGGATACACTCAATTTCACGCCCATACACACACCCACAGCCACATCCCACGGAGGCTGATGGTGGTAAAACACGGCAGCAAGCGGCAACAGTAGAAGAAGTGGCGGCAGCCACCATGGTTGGCTGCCATGGTGGTCCACTATCAATCCGGCCAGCAGCACCCGCTGTGATACATGGAATTATACACACACATAAGCGGAAAACTTACCAACTGATATGTTTCTTCCTGGAGAAGGGCAGCGGCGGAGTGACAACAACCGGCGGCAGGATTTTACCACAACCACGACGGCGCCAATGGCCCTGGCGAAACCGACGACGTAGCTGACAGAAAAACAGATGAAGAAGGATGAGGAGGAGCGTCCGGGAATGACCACAACACTGCCCAGACGACAGTCTCATCCGGTCTCGGCTCCTCCGGCGTTCAACGTGGTGACATCGGTCTCTGGCGGCTAGCGACTTCGACAGCGAGGGTATGGCGGCGCCGGATGAGAGGGGGTCACAAGGGTGGCGGCTGGTGAAAAGCTAGGGTTAGGGTTTGCTCAATGGTGCTCTATCAACCGGGAAATGGAAAGCTCGGGTGTAAATCCCGCTCCCAGCAAACTTGATAACGGAAATGGCAGAACTGACCCCTTCCTTCACAATATCTTCAATTTAATTCCGCAATTTACCTTTTTAGCCCATACATCCATAATTCTCTTCAAATTAAGTCCCAATAGTTACCATGAAGCCTCTGCCTACATAATAATTTACAAAACCACTCCTGAACTTACACTTTTAACCCCCAACCTCTAAAACTATGACGGTTAACTCCTCGAAACCAACACATAGCTAAATTATTAATGATTTTAGGGCTTCTATTCATATTATCCCTTATCTATTTATTTATTTAATAAACGTGATGTTACATGAAGAACTTGGCGTACAAGCTCTCCCTCCTTAGGGTATCCAACACCTCCCGCAAGTGCTCCTCGTGCTGCTCCTGCGTCTTGGAATATACGAAGATGTCATCAATAAAGACTATCACAGACCGATCCAGCATCGGTCTGCATACGCGGTTCATGAGGTCCATGAACGCGGCAGGAGCATTGGTAAGCCCAAAAGGCATCACCACAAACTCGTAATGACTGTAGCGAGTCTCGAAAGCAGTCTTCTGTACATCCCCATCTCTGACTCTCATATGGTGATATACTGAATGCAAATCGATCTTGGAGAACCAAGATGCCCCCTGTAGCTGATTGAAGAGGTCGTCAATACTCGGGAGTGGGTAACGGTTCTTCACCGTTCCTTGTTCAGCTCCCGATAATCTATGCACATCCGGTGGGACCTGTCATTCTTCTTCACAAACAGAATCGGGGCTCCCCAAGGCGAACTACTCGGTCTGATGAATCCCTTGTCTAACAGCTCCTGCAGCTGTATAGACAACTCCTGCATCTCGGGAGGAGCCAACCGATATGGTTCATTGGCTATCGGTGCCGCACCAGGAACGAGGTCAATCCGGAACTCCACCTGTCTCTCCGGAGGTATCCTAGGCAACTCCTCTGGGAACATATCCAGGTACTCCCATACAACTAGCACATCGCCCACGGTCGTCTTACCCGCCTTCCCGGTATCCATAACGTAGGCGACATAACCTATGCAACCCTGCTGAAGGTAGCGCCTAGCCCTCGCTGCTGAACACAAAGTCGGCCCACGATGCAGCCTCTCGCCCTGAATCACCAACTCTCCCCCACTTGGGGTCCTGACCCGAACCAATTGCTGCTCGCAGTCGATCACCGCCCCATTAGGGCTCAACCAGTCCATGCCTATGCTGACCTTGTTCCCACGCAACGGAATGGAAACCAAATCCACGAGGTAACGCTCGTCGTACAACCTCAAGACGCAATCTCTGAAAACCTTTGATGCCCGGACGGATCGGTCGTCTGCAATCTCGCCCTCTAATAGACAATCCAATGTGCCTGATGACTCAGCAAACCTCTTGTTGAGTGCAAGGGATACAAATGATCGAGTAGCCCCCGAGTCAAATAACACCAATACTGGAATACTGTTCACATGGAACGATCCTAATAGAATACATGAAACATGAAACATAAATATTAAAACTGGCATATAAATAAAGATAGGGAGAAGAAACATACTCGTCACCACATCTAGTGTGGCACGCGCCTCCTCGGCGGTCTCACCACTGGAGCATCTGACTTGCCCTGTCGGCCATCTGTGATCCACAGGGTCGCTGGAACTGGCGCCGCCACTGGCGCTGCTGATGTCAATCTCGGGCAGTTGGTCTTTTTATGGACCTTCTGATTGCAATGAAAGCAAATCAGGTCTGATGTCTGAAAGGTGGGGGTAGGAGCAGTACAATCCCTGCCAAAGTGCCTAGTCTTGTCGCATTTATAGCAGCCCGATCCCCCAACTCTACAAACTCCCTCGTGTGGCTTGCCGCACTTCCCACAGCGGCTCCGGCCCTGGTGGCCCTTCGACCTCGAGACGAATCCCTTGGGTTTCTTCCTAGAAACCCTTGTCGTCTGCCCTGTCTCTGCCTTCCTCTTCCTAATGTGCTCTATATCAATATCCCTCTCCCTCGCCCTCGCAATCATGTCATCCAAAGTTGGGGATGCCGAGCAGCTGACATGTTTCCGAATGTCATCTCTCAACATGTCGTGGTATCGGGTCTTCCGCATCTCCTTATCCTATGCGTATTGAGGCACCAGCAAGGCCCTCTCCCTAAACTTGGCGGTAATCTCTGCCACCGACTCAGTAGTCTGTCTCATATCTAGAAACTCCCTAGCCAGCTGCTGAATCTCCACAACCGACGCAAACTCATCCCTAAACCTGGTCACAAAGTCCGACCAAGTCATAGCCTCAATGGTTGTGGCTCCCAACGTATCACTAATCCCCTCCCAATAGTCTCTAGATCTGTCTCTCAAACATCCTGCAGCATACCAGACCTTCGACCCCTCAGGGCAGAAGCTCGACAACTGGGCAGACTCGATGTCTGCAATCCATCTCCTGGCCACAATGGGGTCGTTCACCCGATGAAAGTCTGGCGCACCGCATCCCCTGAAATCCTTGAAGGAGAGCGTGTGAGTCCCTGACTGGCCCAGTGCCATGTCGCTCCTGAATTCCCTAAGGTGATCCTCCATCAGCTCAATGATCCCTTCCTTGATCGACCCGAAAATAATCGGGGTCGACTTAAGGATGCCTCTCGTAATCTCAGATGCGATGAACTCGCGCAGTCCCTCATCGACTGGCTCGGAACCCGAACCCGAACCTGATCCTGACCCAGACCCTGAACCTCCTGCTCTGTGACGTGTTACCACCATTCTGAAACAAAACGTATAATATTCAGGGTCATACATAACCTCGAGAGGTATCACACACATACTACAAGTTCCCTGGTTCTATCTCAGCCCTCCTTGACTCAATTATCGATCCTCCGCTTTCAGTAGTACGGGCCCATACTACCTTCCACATCTATCCGTACTTTCCTCAAGGATTGCCTTGACTTCACCAAGTCCCTTCTACTACTATCTCTCTTCATGCTAATCTCATTCTAGGTTTACCCTAGGGTAATCTCCGACCTACTCTCTGCCATCAGCTGCGTAAGAAGTCCCTGCTATCTCTCCCTAACTAGCTCGTGAATACCATTAGATATTACTAAGACCAGATAATTCTTCGAATGAGAGGTCCTACCCTACAACGGTTAGACTCAAACGAGAGCTGCGAAATAGGGCTAGACCTAACCTTCTGAAATTATTTAGTCCTTGAAATATGTAACTTAACGTATTCGTTTACTAGTTAATTAAGGATAACTAGAACTTCTAAAAGCACAAAGCAAGCAGCATCCGGGCTTTGAGTAATCCAAACCAAGCATATCCTACTCAGACCATCATATCACTGACTAATTAGTTCTAGCATGTAATTCAATAAGCACATATAGCAGGCACATAAGCCATCTTCCTAGATCCTAAGCCCTAATCTAGCATGCAATTCTCATACACATACATCAGGAATATAAGGTATCCTTCCTAGATCCTTAGCCCTAATGTAGCATGCAATTCACATAATCATATCATATATCATATCAACATGTATGGGTATCTTGGGGAAAACTTACTTGAGCTCGGTCGATTGCACGCATCACACTCCTTGTTCTTTCTCAAAAACCTTAATTTTAAATTTTGGAAAATTTATTTTTGTAAAAACGTTTCAAATCCTCCATTTGAGTCCAGACACCCCCGAAGGTGTGTCCAAATCCCTCAAACCAAGGCTTTGATGCCAACTTGTAACATCCAAAAAATTCAAGGCTAAAAATTTCATTTTTAATTTAAAGATTCATAAAACAAATTACTGAAAATGCCACCAGTGTTATCTCATATCATAAAAACCATAAGTCAAATATCTCTTAAAATCATATCATAAGAAAATAATGTCAGAGTACAAATCCCAAGAGTCTCATGTGCGGAAAATCGAGTGAGTGATGCGCTTCAGTCATGCCGGCTCCTTTCCCTTCGAAGAAGAGGTACCTGAAACCAAAACTATAAGTCTTAAGCACGAAGCTTAGTGAGTTCCCCCATCATACCACATACCATACAATACACATATTGTCAGGCATATCTGGGTGCCCGACCTACCCTGCTGAGCATACCGAGGTGCTCAACCTACCCCTGTTACGCATATCGGGGTGCCCAACCTACCCCTGTCAAATATACCGGGGTGTCCGACCTACCCCTCCGGTTTATCTCAACCGGTTACGGGGACTATTTCACCCCTACCACTACCACATAGCAACATATAATAAGCATACTGTTAGGCATATATGGATACTGTCTACCCCTTCGGTCTCTTTCAACCGGTAACCGGGGACTATTTCACCCCTCTTACTACTATCACATAATATCATAACATACTAGCACATAAGGCATAACAGATAGTAGCATACCAGACAATTATCATAAAGACAATCATCTCATCTATAATCACCTACTAGTGGGTCGGCATTGGTACCTTAGATCCACTTCTACTGGAAGGTAACTCACCTCAAATTTCGTGAAGTAGCTGAACTGTCCTCGGCTCTAGAATCAACTCCACTCAACTCCTACACATAAATTTCTCCTTTAATTACCCTTTCATACTCATAACCCCCCTTAATGGTCAACTCTGGTCAAAGTCCAAGTCAAAGACAACCTTCTGGTCAAAGTCAACCTTTTGGGTTGACTCAACTCGCCGAGTTGGTCCATCAACTCACCGAGTTCCATAAATTATAAACCTCTTAAATCGCGATCCAACTCGTCGAGTTCTTGCACGAACTCGTTGAGTTTCTCCTATCAACAGAATCGGGACATTTCACTACAACTCGTCGAGTCCTCCCTTGAACTCGTCGAGTTCTTTAATCTTCAAAACTCGGAAAACCATAACCAACTCACTGAGTCGTCTCCTAGACTCACCGAGTTTTCTCAGGGCTCAGAAAAGGTTGGGGATCACGATCCAACTCGCCGAGTCGCATGAACAACTCGTCGAGTTCCCTTAGTCTACACCCATTCAGTCGTTTCCAATCGAGTTCAATGCTTCCAAACCATAGATCTGGTCCTCCAGGACTAAGTTACCACGTAAAGTTGCTAACTTTACGTCCATGCATGGTGTCATGAAGCTAAAAACACCAAAACTAAGCTATATAAGAGATCTAGGGCATGGAGAAGGGCCAAGGCTTGATAAAGTTGGCAACTTTAAGCCTCATAAGCTCATGAGTGCCCAGATCTGAAATCACAACTTCATGATATACTTAATGTTGGATATAGTCTCTAAGTCCATAACTATATTTGGTATGTACTTGACCCGACCTGGCATGGTCCATTTGGGTTGCACTTCACCCGAACAATTTATGGATAATCGTTTGAGAATAGTATAAGTTATGATTTATTAATATATTATAAGTCCTAATATATTAATATAAAATCATATTATTTAATTAGTATTGATCTATAATTAATCTAGAATTAATTTAGAGATCAAAAGTATGACTAATTAAATATGGGCTCTTGTATTTATATAGTGTGGGCTAATGCTTATTTGGAATGGGCTAGGCTTGCATGGAAAGTCCATGGATACTCCATGGAGCTTTAACCCATGGATCTCATGGAAATGAAAAGACATGGGTATTAGGGTTTACATGGATGTAACCCTAATCCACCACACTATATAAAGGAGGCTTTGGTTCTTGAAATCACATGAGTTGTGGTGAGTAAAGTAAGAGGGCCGATTTCAAGAAGGTGATTACTATTCTCTCAAAGTTCCAAGTTTGTGGTGATTTGTGATTTCCATTTGAGGCATCCACACTATTGGTGCTAGGCTCTAAAACTCCAAGCAATCAACTACAACTACAAGGTAAGTAATTCTACTAGCTTTATTTGATTCAAGTTCCCCATGCCATGCTAGATAGGATAAGAACCTTGGAAAAATATTATTTGCATGTATCATAGTCAAACATAGATCCAAGGTTTGTAGGGTTGCATGTACACCATTGGAGTGTTAGAATGCTCAAAAACCCATCAGTGATATCAGAGCCTGGATTGTTTATTTGATACTTGATGCAAAAAAAAAATAAAAAAAAATAACCTTGAAAATCGAAGTTTTGTTCAAAAGCTCGTATCGAAATTTCAAGTTTTGTATATGTTCTTACGATTCTTGAAATTTTTGATATGAACATTCATTAACATATGAGTTTAGAAGATCATAGAAATTATGTGCTAATAATTGATTAGATTAATTCTTGATCTTTATGTGTTTTAATGGAGTCCATAACTAGTTCTTAAGTTATGGATAACCAAAAGTCACATTTATAAATAACCATTAAAAGAACACATAGGTTACAAAAAAATGAAGAGTCTTCATTTTTAATAACCATTAACTCATAAGTTATGAGAAATGAAAAGTTTTGAAAGTTTATAAAACTTGCCCTCAAGTTTTGGAACATGTAAAGTCATATTAAAAACTTTAGTTCCAACCCCTAGAATTTTAAAAGTTAAAATTCAACCCTTATACTTTATAATATTATAATTTTAATAATATTTATATATGTATAAGATCAAGTCGTCTTACCGCTAGTACGCCTCATTCACGAAGCCGGTCTATAAGGAGGGTATAAGGTTGTTGCCTATAAAATGGCAACTTAATGGGTGTCCACTCTCACCCACCGCTTCCTTGATCGGTGGAGGGTCGTTAGCCGAACGGGTAGGACAAGGACTTATAAATTCTCATTAAAAGTATAATGATAATACTAAAGTAACTAAACTTTATTGAATTCCCAATCTTAGTTATTTTAGGAAAATGTGAATAAGGTGCTAATCCATGAAATTACACTTTACACTTTGTTTAAGTCGTTAGTGGAGCGTGTGTGGTTAACCGGCACACTAACTTGAACTTAACAAGGTAGGTAAAGGGTGACTTAATGTTTATCATAGTATCGATGGAGCGTGTGTGGTTAACCGGCACATTGATTGAGGGGTAATACATTAAGGGTACCAAGTAATTTGCATGGTTACTTCACACCTTGTTTTGTGATCCTCGGCATCCCAGTCACAAAACTTGAAGGGCACACTCGATATTGAAACATGCCATTGAATAAAGTTCAATGAATCTCAAAGAATCTAGGAGTTTCTAAACCAATTAAAACCTAATTAAATATTTCGTTTTTCATGGTGGAAATTGGTGAATCGTCATTCACCTACCTTCAAATATCTTATAGCTTAGATTACGGCATCCCTCTTCTAAGTTATAAAATATTGTCTTGGGTCCTAGCCTTAATATTACATTTGGGTGTTTTGTTAAGGACTATCTATATATCTAATCTAATCTATTCCCTCTTCTTTTCAGATGTCTTCCAATAACAATGCTTCTGGCTCAAACCCTACTAGCTCCTTCTCTCTCATGAATCTTTGTGGGAGAGTCATCTTTGATGGGTCCAACTTTACAGATTGGATCAGAAACATCAGGATGGTCACTCGGTATGAGAACAAAGAATATGTTCTCGACAAGGAGCTGAAGGTACCCGAGCCAACTGCTACTCCTGAAGAGCTTGCTGAATATGAGGTACATGAAAGAGATGCTACAAAAGTGGCATGCATCATGATGGCCACCATGACAGCCGAGCTCCAAAAGTCCTATGAGGACTATTATCCTTTTGAGATGCACCAGGACTTGATGGACCGCTACCATCAAAGTGCTCGTCAAGAGCGATATGAAATAATCTCCTCCATGATAACAACCCGAATGAAGGATGGTGAACCCATCACGGGCCACATGCAGAAAATGCAAAGGTATGTGGACCGTTTACTGAAGCTGAATGTGAACTTCCCTGAGGAGTTAGCAATAGACATCATTTTGCACTCCTTGCCATCGTGTTATGATCAATTCCGCATGACATATCACATGAACAAGGAAGAAGTCACCCTCAGCAAACTTCAAGGACTCTTGAAGACCGCCGAAAGTGGTCTAAAGGGTAAGTCGGTTGTTACTACTCCTACTCCTACTCCAACTGCGGCCAATGTCTTGGCAATCGGGCATGGCAAAGGGAAGAAGAGAAAGAACCCTTCTAAGGGTACCAAGGGTAAGACCCTTGAAGGCTCCTCTTCAAGCAAAACCAAGAAAGGTTTTGTCACTCCTTCTGCTAACCCTAATGAGGCTGAATGCTTCTATTGCCATGAAAAGTCGCACTGGAAGTGAAACTGCCCAAAGTACCAGCAAGATTTGAAGGATGGGAAAGTAAAACCCAACCATGCAGGTATATACACTATATTGTCTAATAACTCACCTCATTCTAAGTCTTGGGTCCTTGATACAGGTTGTGGTATTCACATATGTTGTGATTTGCAGGGACTAAAAAGAAGTGAGAATGTGGAGCAGGGAAAGATAAACTTGATCATGGGAAACAGGAAAGCTTCACCTGTCACCAAGATAGGAGTTTATTCCTTAGTGCTAAATAGTGGGTTTACATTAGATTTGAATAAATGTTATTATTCTCCAGAAATGGCAAGAAATGTTATTTCCTTTCATGCATTGTATAAACAAGGTTTTACCTTTTATTTTGATAATAATAATGGTAGTATTGATGCTTTCTTTAATAATGTTCTTTATTTTAAAGCATTACCTTGTGATGGCGTGTATGAAACTGTATCTGTTGTAGATAATCTACGAAATAATGTATTGTGTATTAACTCTTCCACTAGCTTAGATAAAGCATCCTTATGGCATTGTCGTATTGGACATGTAAGCAAGAAACGCACAGGCCAACTCCAAAAGGATGGAGTCTTGGAGTCATTTGACCTAAAGTCAGATGATATTTGTGAATCTTGTTTGCTTGGTAAAATGACAAAGTCACCTTTTACTGGCACTTGTGCTAGGGGTGAAGGTTTGTTGGACCTCATACACACGGATGTGTGTGGACCCTTCAGAACTGCCACAAGAGATGCTAATCGGTTCTATGTGACTTTTACTGATGATTTTAGTAGATATGGATATGTCTACCTAATCAAGCATAAGTCAGAAACCTTTGAGAAATTCAAAGAGTTTAAGCAAGAAGTGGAGAATCAGTTGGGCAGGAACATTAAGATGTTTCAATCCGATCGTGGTGGTGAGTATCTTAGTACTGAGTTCCTTGACTATCTTAAGGAATGTGGGATTGTCTCATAATTGACACCTCCTAGGACACCACAGTGGAATGGTGTAGCTGAGAGGCGCAATCGGACCTTGTTGGACATGGTTCGTTCCATGATGAGTCGAGCTTCGCTACCAATCTCATTTTGGGGGTATGCCTTAGAGACTGCCGCCCATATCCTTAATCTAGTCCCTATAAAGAAGGTTGCCAAAACACCTCACGAGTTGTGGACTGGAAAAGTTCCCAATCTAGACCACATCAAGATTTGGGGTTGCGAGGCTTTCGTGAGACGCGAGACTCACGATAAGCTCGAACCCCAAAGCGAAAGGTGTATTTTCATCGGCTACCCACAGAAATCCTTTGGTTACATCTTCTACAGACCCAGTGATAATGTGGTCTTTGTAGCAAGAAGAGGATTCTTTCGAGAGAGAGAATTCATGAGCCAAGGAGACAGTGGGAGGCAAATTGACCTTGAGGAAATTCAAGAGTCAAGTGGTGAAGGAACCTCAAACCCTAGCCCTCAACCTGAGGAGGAAACTCCTGTTGAGCCAACTGAAGAATCTATACCTCTGAGGCGTTCCACCAGAGTTAGGAATGCACCTGAGCATTGTTATGGTTTTCATATTACTGCAGAAGGTGAGACACTTATCAGTGATAACACACTGATAAATCTGGATAACCCTAACAGCTTCACGGAAGCCATGGCAGGCCCTGAGGCTGCTAAATGGAAAGAGGCTATGGATAGCGAGATACAGTCCATGTATGACAATCAAGTTTGGAACTTGGTTGACAATGTACCTGATCGTAAGATAGTTGGGTGCAAATGGATCTTCAAGAAGAAGACCGACATGGATGGTAATGTACACACTTATAAGGCACGACTGGTTGCAAAGGGTTATTCTCAAACTCCGGGAGTTGATTATGATGAGACCTTTTCACCAGTGGCCAAGATTAAGTCTATTAGGGTTCTGTTAGCCATTGTTGCATTTCATGATTATGAAATATGTCAAATGGATGTCAAAACCGCTTTCCTTAATGGAAAGTTGGCTGAAGATGTTTACATGGTTCAGCCAGAGGGTTTTGTCAGTACAGAGTACCCCAGTAGAGTGTGTAAGCTCGAGAAATCCATTTATGGATTAAAACAGGCACCTCGCAGATGGAATCTTTGCTTTGATGAGAAAGTCAAAGAATTTGGCTTTTCAAGGAATGAAGATGAATCTTGTGTCTATATCAAGGCTAGTGGGAGTATAGTCAGCTTTTTGGTACTGTATGTGGATGACATACTACTCATAGGAAATGACATCCCAACCCTGCAGGAAGTTAAGTCCTGGCTTAGGAAGTGTTTCTCTATGAAGGACCTAGGAGAAGCTGCCTATATTCTAGGGATAAGGATCTTGAGAGACCAGAGTAAAAGACTAATTGGACTTAGTCAGAGTACTTACTTGGATAAGGTGTTGAAGAGATTCGGCATGCAGGACTCCAAGAAAGGAGAGTTACCCATCCAGAGTAACGCCAGATTGAGTAAGACACAAACCCTAGTACTGAGGCTGAGATAGTAGAAATGAGTCGAATACCTTATGCTTCAGCTGTAGGATCGATCATGTATGCTACGACGTGTACTCGACCTGATGTAGCCTTTGCTTTGAGCATGGTTAGCAGGTATCAGGGGAACCCTGACAAGGCACACTGGACTGCGGTAAAGAATATCCTCAAGTACCTATGGAGGACTAAGGACTGGGTCCTTACCCTCGGTGGCAGTGAGGACTTGAGAGTTGTAGGGTACAGTGATGCTAGCTTTCAGACTGACAGGGATAATTTCCGCTCTCAGTCGGGCTGGGTCTTTACTCTAAACGGAGGGGCAATTACTTGGAAAAGTTCCAAGCAGGAGACAGTGGTTGATTCCACTTGTGAATCAGAGTATATAGCAGCAAGCGAGGCAGCAAAGGAAGCTATATGGCTAAAGAACTTCATCGGAGACCTTGGAGTTGTACCAGCTATAAAGGAGCCAATGGAGATTTTCTGTGACAACAATAGTGCGGTTGCCTTAGCCAAGGAACCAAGAGATCATGGGAGATCCAGACACATTGACAGAAAATATCACTTCATTAGACATCGAATAGAAGAAGGAATCCTCGTGGCAAAGAGGATATCATCGGATGAGAACCCAGCAGATCCCCTCACGAAGGGACTGATTCGGGCTAAGCATCTCCAGCATGCTCGGAGCATAGGGCTGAAGGATGATATTAGTTTTAGTAGTTAGATAATCTTGAAATTTGTAAAATGTAATTGACATTTGATGATAAATAAAAGCTGTTATTTATGAGTAAAGTGTTGCTATCTCTTGTCAATCGTTTACTATTATTTCTTTTTTGCATGTTTTGACTTCCAGAATAATTATGTTATGGTTTATATCATATTATTCAAACTCTCCACAGTCGGTCATATGTTGGAAGTAGATATGAATCAAGACTGTCATGGGTTGGCTTGTAGAGGTCTAAGATATTAGACAAAGCGGGGCTACAGCACTCATGAGTGCTCATAAGTTCTGAGTATTGGATTCAACCCACGCTCACTTGTATCACTTCATGGAATTTATCTCGAGTGATCGTGAGACGGTAATATCATATAAGTCTTCAAACCTATAGATATGATTTGTTGCCTATGAGTTGGTTATGCATTGATTGCACGAAAACGCATTGGTAACTCGATGTTATAAACCGTGCTTTTGTGTGTAATTCAACAAGTAGTAGAGCAAACATATGAGTCGAATTTTATCTGTTCCTTCTAGGATTAGAAGCGATATCTGGGCCCCTCGATGATTTTGTTTTGACCTATGTACCGGGCCCGGTCAGAACTAAATTGATGTGTTCAGTTAAGTTCTATGTCAAACAAATCGGAAATCGGGAAACAAATGTTGGACAATAAGCAAGACCATGTTCCATGTATTTGTCTGGCTGATATCTAGAACAGAGGATTATATGATCACTTATCTAAAATGGCGCTTCATAGTTCAACAGAGTTTAAAGAGCTACGATTGTTGATCGGTTCCTGAAGTCATACTTGCAACTATAGTTATTAGACTTATCCAAGTGGGAGACTGTTGGATATAGTGTCTAAGTCCATAACTATATTTGGTATGTACTTGACCCGACCCGGCATGGTCCATTTGGGTTGCACTTCACCCGAACAATTTATGGATAATCGTTTGAGAATAGTATAAGTTATGATTTATTAATATATTATAAGTCCTAATATATTAATATAAAATCATATTATTTAATTAGTATTGATCTATAATTAATCTAGAATTAATTTAGAGATCAAAAGTATGACTAATTAAATATGGGCTCTTGTATTTATATAGTGTGGGCTAATGCTTATTTGGAATGGGCTAGGCTTGCATGGAAAGTCCATGGATACTCCATGGAGCTTTATGTTGCATAAGGTGTATAAGTCCATAACTATTTCTGGTATGTACTTGACCCGACCCGGCATGGTCCATTTGGGTTGCATGGCGCCATGCAATTGGATAAACTAAAATGAGAGAAATAACACTTATGGTTTATTAATATATTATAAGTTCTAATATATTAATAATATTATTTAATTAGTTTGATCAAGAATTAATTTAGAATTAATTAAGTGATCAAAAGATAACTAATTAAATATATGGGTAGATTATGTAAATCTTCCATATCTTATATAGTGGGCTAAGAGGCTCCATGGATTATCAAGTTGGGTTCCACCCATAGGATGCTCCATGGATGCTCCATGGGAGTTACAAACCCATGGGTCATGGAAATGAAGAGTCATGACACATTAGGGTTTACATGGTGTAACCCTAGATGTGTCAACACTATATAAGAAACCCATTCTCCACCAAAATCGGCTACACATAAGAAACAAGAGGGCTAGAGCCGATTTTGCAAGTGTAAGATTCTCTCAAAGTTTACTCCTTTGCATTTGGTGTTGTGTGAAGCATTTGAGGCATCACACTTGGGGTGCTAGGCTCACAAGGTTTCAAGGATCATAATCAACAACAAGGTAAGTTATTCTATCTTTCATTCAAGTTAAAAATGTTCCCCATGTATGCTAGATAGGAATATAACCTTGGAATTCAACTTTGCATGATTATTAGACAAACATAGATCCAAGGTTATTAGGGTTGCATGTACACTTAGGAAGTGTTAGAATGCTCAAAACCCATTAGTGGTATCAGAGCCTAGGTTTGTTTGTTGTTTTTTTTTGTGTGCAAACAGCTTGAAAAAAAAATCGTTTTTCTGTTTTCTGCTCGTATGAAAGTTTGCACATTTGTTGCTGGAAATGGACTACTAACATTACCCTAAACTGTTTTGATGTTTTAAAGCTTGTTTTAGATGGTGTAATGTTTATGCTAGTCCATTTACAATGGCAATTATTAAAATTACAAGTTTTTTTTAAGTGTAATTTTTGATTCTTGAAAGTGTTCATATTCATGTTCTTGAACTTATGAAGATTAGATGATCATAGGAATTGTTTGTAACCTTCATGGTAGTTTAATTCATGATCATAATGTGTTTTAATGGAGTCCATAACTTGTCCTCAAGTTATGGAAAACCAAAAGTCTCACTTTTATTAAAGCCATTAAAAGAACACAAGAGTTATAAAAATGAAGAGTCTTCATTTTTATTACTCAATTAATTCATAAGTTATAAGAAATGAAAAGTTTTGGAAGTTTACAAAACTTGCCCTCAAGTTTTGGAACATGTAAAGTCTTGATTAAAACTTTAGTTCCAACCCTTAGAATTTTAAAAGTTAAAATTCAACCCTTATACTTTATAATATTATAAGTTACTAATATATATATGTATAACGCCAAGTCGTCTTACCGCTAGTACGCCTCATTCACGAAACCGGTCTATAAGGGGGGTATAAGGTTGTTGCCTATAAAATGGCAACTTAATGGGTGTCCACTCTCACCCACCGCTTCCTTGATCGGTGGAGGGTCGTTAGCCGAACGGGTAAGACAAGGACTTATAAATTCTCATTAAAAGTATGATGAATATTATAAAGTAACTAAATGCTTTTATTAAATTCCCAATCTTAGTTACTTTAGGAAAATGTGAATAAGGTGCTAATCCATGAAATTACACTTTACACTTTGTTTAAGTCGTTGGTGGAGCGTGTGTGGTTAACCGGCACACTAACTTGGACTTAACAAGGTAGGTAAAGGGTGACTTAAGGTTTACCATAGCATCGGTGGAGCGTGTGTGGTTTACCGGCACATAGATTGAGTGATAAACCTTGAGGGTACCAAGTGATTTGCATGGTTACTTCACACCTCGTTTTGTGATCCTCGGTATCCCAGTCACAAAACTTGGAGGGCACACTCGAGATTGAAATATGCCTTTGAAAAGTTCACTGAATCTCAAAAGAATCTAGGAATTTCTAAGAACCAATTAAAAACCTAATATTTATATTTCGTTTTTCATGGTGGAAATTGGTGAATCGTCATTCACCTACCTTTCAAATATGTTATAGCTTGGATTACGACATACCTCTTCTAAGTTATAATATATTGTGATTGGATCCTAGCCTTAATATTACATTTGGGTGTTTTATTAAGGACTCTCTTAATATCTAAACTAATCTTGTTCTCTTCTTTCAGATGTCTTCAAACAATGCTGCTTCTGGCTCTAATCCTAAAGGCTCCTTTACCCTTATGAACTTGTGTGGGAAAGTCACTTTTGATGGATCCAACTTCAATGAATGGATCAGAAACATCAGGATGATTACCCGCTACGAGGACAAAGAATATGTCCTTGACAAGGAGCTTAAGGAGATTGATGAGACCACTGCAACTCCTCAGGAGATCGCTGACTTCCGGGCACATGAAAGGGATGCTACAAAAGTAGCATGCATCATGTTGGCCACCATAACAACGGAACTCCAAAAGTCCTATGAGGACTTCTACCCTTTTGAAATGCACCAAGATCTGATGGAAAGATACCATCAAAGTGCACGACAAGAGAGGTATGAAATCATATGCTCTATCATAACAACCATGATGAAGGACGGGGAATCCGTCACGAGCCACATGCAGAAAATGCAAAGGTATGTGGATCGGTTGCTGAAGCTTAATGTGAACTTCCCTGAGGAGCTTGAAATAGATATCATTTTGCACTCCTTACCATCGTGCTATGATCAATTCCGCATAACATATCACATGAATAAGGAAGAGATCACACTCAGCAAACTTCAGGGACTCCTCAAGACCGCAGAAACAGGTCTTAAGGGTAAGTCGGTTGTTAACACTCCTACTCCAAACTCCGCCCCGGTTTTGGCAATCGGGAAAGGTAGAAGGAAGAAGAGGAAGAGCTCTTCGAAGGGTACCAAGGCTAGGACCCTTGATGGCACTTCTTCAAGTGGAACCAAGAAAGTTTTTGTCTCTCCTTCTTCTAACCCTAAAGAGCCTGAATGCTTCTATTGCCATGAAAAGTCACATTGGAAGCGGAACTGCCCAAAGTACCAGCAAGATGTGAAGGATGGGAAAGTTAAACCCAACCATGCAGGTATTTACACTATCTTATCTAATAACTCACCCCATTCTAACTCTTGGGTCCTTGATACCGGTTGTGGTATTCATATCTGTTCTGATTTACAGGGACTAAGAAGAAGTGAGAATGTGGAGCATGGAAGAATAAACTTAATCATGGGGAATAGGAAAGCTTTACCTGTCACCAAGATTGGAGTTTATACTTTATCGCTAAGTAGTGGGTTTAGTTTAGATTTGAATAAATGTTGTTATTCGCCAGAAATGGCAAGAAATATTATTTCCTTTCATGCATTGTATAAACAAGGTTTCACCTTTTCATTTGATAATGAAGTTGGTTCGATTAATGCTTTCTTTAATAATGTTCTTTATTTTAAAGCATTACCTTGTGATGGTGTGTATGAAACTGTATCTGTGGTTGATAATTTAGGAAATAATGTATTGTGTATTGATTCTGTTAATGATAATAACTTGGATAAAGCATCATTATGGCATTGTCGTCTTGGACATATAAGCAAGAAACGCATAGGCCAACTCCAAAAGGATGGAGTATTGGAGTCATTTGACTTAAAGTCAGATGATAGTTGCGAATCATGGTTACTTGGAAAAATGACAAAGTCACCCTTCACAGGTTCTTGTGAGAGGGGTGAAGGTTTGTTGGATCTTATACACACGGATGTGTGTGGGCCCTTCAAACATGCCACAAGGGATGCTAATCGTTATTATTTGACTTTTACTGATGATTACAGTAGATATGGATATGTCTACTTAATCAAGCATAAGTCAGAGACTTTTGAGAGGTTTAAAGAGTTTAAACAGGAAGTCGAGAATCAATTGGGCAGGAACATTAAGATGCTTCGATCTGATCGAGGTGGTGAGTATCTTAGTTCAGAGTTCCTCGACTATCTTAGGGAATGTGGGATTGTCTCACAATTGACACCTCCCAGGACACCGCAGTTGAATGGTGTAGCTGAGAGGCGTAATCGAACCTTGTTGGATATGGTTCGTTCCATGATGAGTCGAGCTTCGCTACCAATCTCATTTTGGGGGTATGCCTTAGAGACTGCCGCCCATATCCTTAATCTTGTTCCCACAAAGAAAGTTGCCAAAACTCCTCATGAGATGTGGACTGGTAAAGTACCCAAACTAGACCACATTAGGATTTGGGGTTGCGAGGCTTTCGTGAGACGCGAGACTCATGATAAGCTCGAACCTCGAAGTGAGAGGTGTATTTTCATCGGCTACCCACAGAAATCCTTTGGTTACCTCTTCTACAGACCTAGTGAGAATGTGGTCTTTGTAGCTAGGAGGGCTTTCTTTCGAGAGAGAGAGAGAGTTCATAAGCCAAGGAGACAGTGGGAGGCAAGTTGACCTTGAAGAAATTCAAGAGTCAAGTGGTGAAGGAACTTCAAACCCTAGCACTCAACTTGAGGAGGAAACTTCTGTTGAGCCAATTGACAAGTCTGTACCTCTGAGGCGTTCCACAAGGGTTAGGAATGCACCTGAGCATTACTATAGATTCCATATTATTGCGGAAGGTGATACACTTATCAGTGATGAGACACTAATAGGTCTGGATGAACCTAACAGTTACGCGGAAGCCGTGGCAGGTCCTGAGTCAGCCAAGTGGAAAGAGGCAATGGACAGCGAGATACAGTCCATGTATGACAATCAAGTTTGGAACTTGGTTGAGAATGTACCAGGTCGTAAGACTGTAGGGTGCAAATGGATCTTCAAGAAGAAGACCGACATGGATGGTAATGTACACACTTATAAGGCACGACTGGTTGCAAAGGGTTTCTCACAAACTCCGGGAGTTGATTATGATGAGACCTTTTCTCCAGTGGCCAAGATTAAGTCTATTAGGGTTCTGTTAGCCATAGCCGCATTTCATGACTATGAAATATGGCAAATGGATGTCAAAACCGCTTTCCTTAATGGAAAGTTGGCTGAGGATGTTTACATGAGTCAGCCAGAGGGTTTTGTCAACATAGAGTACCCTAATAGAGTGTGTAAGCTTGAGAACTCCATTTATGGGTTAAAGCAAGCACATCGCAGATGGAATCTTTGCTTTGATGAGAAAGTCAAGGAATTTGGCTTTTCTAGGAGTGAAGATGAATCTTGTGTATATGTCAAGGCTAGTGGGAGTATAGTTAGCTTTTTGGTATTGTATGTGGATGACATACTACTCATAGGAAATGACATCCCAACTCTGCAGGAAGTTAAGTCCTGGCTTGGGAAGTGTTTCTCTATGAAGGACCTAGGAGAAGCTGCCTATATTCTAGGGATAAGGATCTTGAGAGACCAGAGTAAAAGACTAATTGGACTTAGTCAGAGTACTTACTTGGATAAGGTGTTGAAGAGATTCGGCATGCAGGACTCCAAGAAAAGAGAGTTACCCATCCAGAGTAACGCCAGATTGAGTAAGACACAAAGCCCTAGTACTGAGGCTGAGATAGCAGAAATAAGTCGAATACCTTATGCTTCGGCTGTAGGATCGATCATGTATGCTATGACGTGTACTCGACCTGATGTAGCCTTTGCTTTGAGCATGGTTAGCAGGTATCAGGGGAACCCTGGCAAGGCACACTGGACTGCGGTAAAGAATATCCTCAAGTACCTACGGAGGACTAAGGACTGGGTCCTTACCCTCGGTGGGAGTGAAGACTTGAGAGTTGTAGGGTATAGTGATGCTAGCTTTCAGACTGATAGGGATAATTTCCGCTCTCAGTCAGGCTGGGTCTTTACCTTAAATGGAGGAGCAATTTCTTGGAAGAGTTCCAAGCAAGAGACAGTGGCTGATTCAACTTGCGAATCAGAGTATATAGCAGCTAGCGAGGCAGCAAAGGAGGCGATATGGCTGAAGAACTTCATTGGAGACCTTGGAGTTGTACCAGCTATTAAAGAGCCAATGGAAATTTTCTGTGATAGTGAAAGTGCAGTTGCCTTAGCCAAGGAACCAAGGGATCACGGGAGATCCAGACACATCGACAAAAAATACCATTTCATCAGACATCGAATAGAAGGACTCCTCGTGGCAAAGAGGGTATCATCGGATGAGAATCCAGCAGATCCCCTCACGAAGGGACTGACTCGGGTTAAGCATCTTCAGCATGCTCGGAGCATAGGGCTGAAGGATGATATTAGATTTAGTAGTTAGATAACCTTGAAATTTGTAAAGTGTAATTGACATTAGATGATGAATAAAAGGTGTTTTATTTATGAGTAAAGTGTTGCTATCTCTTGTCGATCGTTTACTATATTTCTTTTGCATGTTTTGACTTCCAGAATAATTATGTTTGGTATATCATATTATTCGAACCTCCACAGTCGGTCATATGTCGGAAGTAGGTATGAATCAAGACTGTCATGATTGGTTGCAGAGGTCTAAGTTGTTGGACATGGCTACAACACTCATGAGTGCTCATAACTTCTGAGCATTGGACTCAACCCACGCTCACTGGAATCACTTCATGGAATTTATCTCGAGTGATCGTGAGACGGTAATATCATATAAGTCTTCAAACCTAGAGATATGATTTGTTACTTATGAGTTTGTTATGCATTGATTGTACGTTAACGCATTGGTAACTCGATGTTATAAAACGTGCTTTTGTGTATAATTCAATGAGTGGTAGAACAAACATATGAGTCGAAGTTTATCTGTTCCTTCTTAGATTAGAAGCTGATATCTGGGCCCCTCAATGATTTTGTTTTGACCTATGTACCAGGCCCGGTTAGAACTAAGTTGATGTGTTCAATTAAGTTCTTTGTCAAACAAATCGGAAATCGGGAAACAAACTGCTGGACAATAAGTAAGACATTGTTCCATGTATTTGTCCGGCTGATATCTAGAACAGAGGATTATATGATCACTTATCTTAAATGGCGTATCATCATCTTCTCAGTTCCGAGAGACCTTGAAAGAGCTACGATTGCCGATCGGTTCCTGAAGTATTGCAGTTATAGTTATTAGACTTATCCAAGTGGGAGACTGTTGGATAAGGTGTATAAGTCCATAACTATTTCTGGTATGTACTTGACCCGACCCAGCATGGTCCATTTGGGTTGCATGGCACCATGCAATTGGATAAACTAAAATGAGAGAAATAACACTTATGGTTTATTAATATATTATAAGTTCTAATATATTAATAATATTATTTAATTAGTTTGATCAAGAATTAATTTAGAATTAATTAAGTGATCAAAAGATAACTAATTAAATATATGGGTAGATTATGTAAATCTTCCATATCTTATATAGTGGGCTAAGAGGCTCCATGGATTATCAAGTTGGGTTCCACCTATAGGATGCTCCATGGATGCTCCATGGGAGTTACAAACCCATGGGTCATGGAAATGAAGAGTCATGACACATTAGGGTTTACATGGTGTAACCCTAGATGTGTCAACACTATATAAGAAACCCATTCTCCACCAAAATCGGCTACACATAAGAAACAAGAGGGCTAGAGCCGATTTTGCAAGTGTAAGATTCTCTCAAAGTTTACTCCTTTGCATTTGGTGTCGTGTGAAGCATTTGAGGCATCACACTTGGGGTGCTAGGCTCACAAGGTTTCAAGGATCATAATCAACAACAAGGTAAGTTATTCTATCTTTCATTCAAGTTAAAAATGTTCCCCATGTATGCTAGATAGGAATATAACCTTGGAATTCAACTTTGCATGATTATTAGACAAACATAGATCCAAGGTTATTAAGGTTGCATGTACACTTAGGAAGTGTTAGAATGCTCAAAACCCATCACTTTAACCCATGGATCTCATGGAAATGAAAAGACATGGGTATTAGGGTTTACATGGATGTAACCCTAATCCACCACACTATATAAAGGAGGCTTTGGTTCTTGAAATCACATGAGTTGTGGTGAGTAAAGTAAGAGGGCCGATTTCAAGAAGGTGATTACTATTCTCTCAAAGTTCCAAGTTTGTGGTGATTTGTGATTTCCATTTGAGGCATCCACACTATTGGTGCTAGGCTCTAAAACTCCAAGCAATCAACTACAACTACAAGGTAAGTAATTCTACTAGCTTTATTTGATTCAAGTTCCCCATGCCATGCTAGATAGGATAAGAACCTTGGAAAAATAACTATTTGCATGTATCATAGTCAAACATAGATCCAAGGTTTCTAGGGTTGCATGTACACCATAGGAGTGTTAGAATGCTCAAAAACCCATCACTTAAATCCCGAAAATGACTTCAATATGGCCCAAAAGTGACAACATACTACCCTAAATGAAGATCTAAGTAATATAAAGCCAATGTATCAACTTTATACCTCAAATGAGTCAGAAATGCAGCTCAAACTCTAGATCTACTAGCTTCCTCTTGAATTCCCAAGCTTCTCCTTCCTTCACAAGCTTCAAAATCACAAAGAATGCACAAAATGGCTCAAAATTCCCCAAAAGTGGATTAGGGTTTCTTGGCTAGGGTTTGGGACGATGGAGGCTGTAAGTGAGGCTAGCCTTTGGAGGTTAAGGTGTTTAAATAGGGTGCTAAACCCTGAAAATTAGGGTTTCATTCTGGCAGCCCTACTCATCGAGTTGAGGCTCTTGACTCGACGAGTAGGCTTTAAATCCCGCGTCCAAATTCCATTCCTACTCGACGAGTTTGGGGCCTCCAACTCATCGAGTTCCTGTACAAAAATGAATAAATTAATTTAAAATACATACCAGGAACCGGGCGTTACACATAAGACCATGCGTTTTTAGCATGGTCATGCCTTTTGCCCATGTGTTTTTGGCATGGCCATTTGTCTTAACCATGTGTTTTTGGCATGGCCGATGGTTTTTTCTAAATTTCCAATAAGTCTTCAGTGTTGGCTCCATTTTCAGTCTAGCTTCACCACGAGTCATGTTGCTCAAATATAAGATGAGAAAGGACAAACGCGACACGTGTCGGTGTGACATGAACCGTGTTTCAAACGTAGTCCTTTGCTATGATGATAATGCAACAATGAATCGGGTTATGTCTTGATGTTTTCTTCCATGGCATGACCGGTCTATCTTCTCTTCCTGCTCCAGAGCTCCATGCTCCATGCTCCATGCTCCATGTTCCATGCTCCAAGCTCCAAGTTCCATGCTCCATGCTCCATGCATCCAAGCTCCAAGCTCCACGCTCCATAATGCCTGCAAAATAAATCAAAAAATAGTGAAGTACCAGACATTCTTAATGAAATATGAAATTGCCCAAATAATTAACTAAATGCAAGAATTATGAAATAGAATGCTATGAAAAGACGAAATAAATATGCAAAATAGGTGCATAAAATTCACCTATCACATGGCTTCTGGAGTAGACCATCATCACAAATATGGATTAAAAGACCCAAAAATGCATAAATAATACCCTAAGTTGGATCTAGCATAAAGAACCATCAAGATGAGAGCTTTTTACCTCAAATGACTTGCTAAGATGAAGATGACTCTAGATCTACAAGATCAAGCCACACCCAAGCAACCTCTAAGTGTTCTTCTTCTTCTACTTCACCAAAAACACCACCAAAACTCACTTTCAAGCTCAAATCTCACAAATGACACTTAGGGTTTCGATATTAGGGTATAGATGTTGGATTAATGTCTAAGTCCATAACTATAATTGGTAAGACTTGACCCGACCCGGCATGGTCCATTTGGGTTGCATGGCATCATGCATTTGGATAGACTATAATGAGAGAAATAACACTTAAGGTTGGTTAATATATTATAAGTTCTAATATATTAATAAGGTTATTTAATTAGTATTGATCAAGAATTAATTTGGAATTAATTAAGTGATCAAAAGGAGACTAATTAAATATATGGGTTGATTGTGTAAATCATTCATTCTTATATATGTGGGCTTGTGATCCAAGATTCCTTATGTTGGACTAAGTCCATGGGGTGACCCATGGATACTCCATGGAGGTTAAAATCCATGGAGCATAAGGAATGGGTAAAGTTATGAGTTACATGGTGTAACCCTAATAGCCACCATATAAAAGAATCCCATGGCTCAAGAAATTGTGCACTAATGTGTGAGTGTGAGGGCTAGACGATAATTAAGGAGTGTTCAAGTTTCTCTCAAGTTATTCCAAGTGTATTTGGTGTTGTGTGAACCATTTGAGGTGTCACACTTGGGGCACTAGGCACTCAAGCTTCATGAAGACATTCTACATCAAAGAGGTATGTATTCTATCTTGTTATATTTATTATTTTGTATGCTAGATTAGGATAATACCTTGGATGTTCATAATTGTATGTATAATAGAGAAAACATAGATCCAAGGTATTTAGGGTTGCATGTACACTTAGGAGTGTTAGAATGCTCATAACCCAACAGTGGTATCAGAGCCAGGCTTGTTTTCTTGTTATACTTGCAAAAGTAGCTGAAAAATCGAGTTGGATGCATATATTCGATTGTTTTGGCTGGAATTGGACTAGGAACATTACCCTAAGATGTTTTTGGACTTATAAACTTGTTTTTGATGTGGTAATGTTCATGCTAACCCAATTTCTATGATAATTGTCATAATTTCAAGATTTGTATTAGTTTGTATGTTCATGCTAATTTCTTGAAGATTGATGATTTGAATTATCTTGTTCTTATGAGGTTCTTAGATTAATAGAAAAGTTGTGTGAAATAGTTGTTTTCAATCCATTTTAATCTAAGAGTTGATTCCAAAGTGTGTTTTTGTAACTTGTCCTCAAGTTATATGAAAAGTCACATTTAAGAATCATAAAACTCATAAAAGTTGGCAAAGGTTACAAAATGAAGAGTCTAGTTCTAATTAAATGGTTTTATGACTCCATAACTTGTCCTCAAGTTATGGAGGTTCAAGAGTCTCTTCATTAAATTAAAAAAAAAAAGTGTAACCTTAATTAGTTCCACAAGTTACAATAAAAAAAAGTTATTTTTTTTATTAATTAGTTTAAAGTCTTCCATAACTTGTCCTCAAGATATGGAACTTGAAGAGTTTTTTTTTTTTTTAATTAAAACTACTTTAAACTCATAAGTTATGGAATTAATTAGTTTTGAATAGTTTCAAAACTTGCCCTCAAGTTTTGGAATTTGAAAAGTTTTCACTTATGAATACTTTAATTCCAAGTTAGCCCTTCGAATTTTAAAAGTTAAAATTCAACCCTTATACTTTATAATATTATAAGTTAATAATATTTATATATATGTATAAGAGTAAAGTCAGTCTTACCGTTAGTAGGCCTCATTCACGAAGCCGGTCTATAAGGGGGGTATAAGGTTACTGCCTATAAAATGGCAGTTTAATGGGTGTCCACTCTCACCCACCGCTTCCTTGACTGGTGGAGGGTCGTTAGCCGAACGGGTAGGACAAGGACTATAATTCTCCTTTCATTAAAAGTATTAATGATAAATACTAAGTAACTAAACTCTTATTAATACCCAATCTTAGTTACTTAGGAAAATGTGAATTTGGTGCTAACCCATGAAATTACACTTTGCACTTTGCTTAAGTCGTTAGTGGAGCGTGTGTGGTTAACCGGCACACTAACCTGGACTTAACAAGGTAGGCAAAGGGTAACTTAATATTTATCATAGTATTGGTGGAGCGTGTGTGGTTAACCGGCACACTGATTAAGGGGTAAATATTAAGGGTACCAAGTATATTTGCATGGTTATTCACACCTTGTTTTGTGATCCTCGGCATCCCAGTCACAAAACCTGAAGGGCACACTCGAGATTGAAACATGCCTTTGAACAGTTCAATGAATCTCAAAGATCTAGGACTTTCAAATCCAATTAAAACCTAATAAATTATTTCGTTTTTTATGGTGGAAATTGGTGAATCGTCATTCACCTACCTTCAAATATTTTATAGCTTGGATTACGGCATCCCTCTTCTAAGTTATAAAATAGTTTGTTGGGTCCTAGCCTTAATATTTCATATTGGGTGTCATATTAAGGACTTTAAATCAACTATCTTGAATATCTCCCAAAAAGATGTCTGGTCTAGACATTTATGATCTTTCCAAATCTCTTGAAACAAGCTTTCCTAAATGAAGATGATATCCCATGGATATCATACTTCTTTCACCTCCTCCAATTATTCTCCCTAACCCACAAGTTCCTAAAAAGTTTAAGGTCACTCAAGCCCTATTGGCAAGGCAAGGTCTAGGTGTGATCACATCTTGGAGATGTAGTCACATATTGACAAGCCGGGAGAGTTGGGTGTCAAAGTCTTGAGAAAGTTGGTGGCTCAACTACTTTCTAAGTCACATAGTGAGTTCTTTTGGGAATCCTATGAAACAGACTAAGACAAGACCCTTAATGATCTTATCTATTTGCTAAGATCAACTTCCTAAAACGCTATGGACATTGACAATGATGACATTGGATATCCAGTAAAGCTCTCTCTTCCCAATGGAAAGGGATCGGCCATAGTCAACTCGGTTGACCCAATGGTAAAGAGAGAGGCGAAGTCTGAGATAGTCCCATTATCAAGGGTCCATAGGTAACTATTGCCAAAGAAAGGGGCATTGGTTACGAAGCTGCCAAATTTACCTAAGGATGTTAAAGTCAATAAGTTTGGCTCTACTTCAGGTAAAGTCCATTGTCTAACTCTATTAAGTACATGCTGATTCTGATCGCGAAGATGGATTTCAATCGCATGGTTCGATGATCAGAATTTTGGGCTATTACTTAAGAGTTATGATATTTATATTGCTTAGGAATAGATAACAACAAGTTTTTCATATGGATTGTAAGGATAAGTTTTTCCGCAAAGTTTTAAAATAAAAGAAAAAGGTTTTGATTTTATTTATTTTAAGTATCCTTACAATGGCATTTGTGAAAAGTTGTTGCTTATAAGATTCCATTGATAGCAATATTGGAAAAATGGATTTGATTCTTTCGGTTGTGGTAGTGTCTAATATTACCAAATAAGGAAAGATTCTCATCATCCAAGGTTCAATTGGACCGAAACTTGGAATCATGCAAGTTGTATAGTATGATGAATGAGAACTTTCAACTTGGAAAATTAAGACTAATTCCTTATGTGAATAAGGAAAGGACTAAGGGATCGAGTACACATTCTTGTGCACTGGTCAAGTCCACCACAAAAGATCAAGAAGACTATTCGTCATGATTTACTTAAGTTCAGTAAATATGGTTATACTTATAAGTTTAAGTATAAGTCTGTAGCATTGGAGAAGTTTCAATGTAAGACAGAACGAATAAGAAGAATCAAAGTATGGCAGAAAGATAAAAGTTTCTCAAATCTGAAAAGATGGGAGAGTACTTTAGTATCATGTTTATGATCATCTTAATGATTAAGATACCATATCACAATTGGTCCTCTAAAGTCATCTTAGTGCATTCTTATGACTAAGAAGAGGAGTCATGAATTGTTGAAATGGTTAAATCAAAAAGATGAGTCATACTTCGTTCCAAAACAATTCTTAGAGTCATACTCCAAGATTGTAACTTGAGTGACATATCTTAAAGAGGGTTTGTTAACACTAGTCAAATGTAAGAGTAAAAGGTTATCTACTCTTGTACATTTGAAATTGGTAAGTTGTGATGTTTTGGATAAAACAGAGACCAACTTAGGCCAATTGTGTAAAGTGTTAGTCTTGATAAAGAATCCGCACTATCTCTTGAATATTTGACAAGGGAGTCTTATATGTCAAGAGGACAGTGGGAGTCTTAAAGCTCTTGAAAGTTTCAAGACTTAATCAAGAATAAAACCTAAATTCCTTCACTAGCACACGACTTGAGGTTTATAACCTATCGTGTTGAAATTTTTGTGCCTATTCAAGTTGGCTTTGCATAGGAGTTCTGAGAGTTCTCAATTGGTTGCACAACTACTTGGAAGCAATGGCAGGCACCTGAGCTGCCAAATGGCAAGAATTTAAGATTGCACAAGTTTAATCAATATGAGTTTGGATGTGTCACTAACCTTGTCTTGTGATTATGGTTTTGACAAATTCACATGGATAAGAACACATACACTATTAAATCTAAGTGTCATAAGGTTTCTCTCTGATTCATGAAAATGATGGTGAGGAAACACTTTCACTAAGTAGATTTTAGCTAGATAGCAATTGTGATATTTGCATTCTCAAAGTCGTTAGTGGAGCGTGTGTGGTTTACCGGCACACTAACATGGACTTGTGAGAAGTGGCAAGGTCTAAACAATTGAGACTATGATTACGGCATCCCTTTTCATAGTTCTAAAATTGTTTAGACACACATGTGAGCTATCTAAGAGAGGTGTATGATTTTGATAAAGTTTTATCAAAACAATCTAGTATCAGAAATCTGAACTTTGGTAAGAAAGTCAGCTGATTTCTGAGTACATGTCAAAGCTAGTGGGAGCATAAGTGTTATGCTAATAATCATCATGTTAGTGGGAGCATGATAATTATGACAAAGGTTGCAAGTTAGCAATGTTAATTATAGAAAACAAAAGTTTCAATTCGTGAGGTTGCAGGGGTTGAAAAAGTTGTTTTGCTATAATTAAGGGAGAGGAAATTATACTTCATTTCAATTCTAAAAGCTTAGATTGAGATTTTAATCGTATTTAATCAAGGATATATATATATGAATTTCATGTTGGAATGGCTCAACATAAGGAAATTCTATATATGGGTCCATTATTTGCGTTCTAAAATTCGATTATGATTACGGCATCCCTTTTCATAATCTGAATTTTGAGAACTTGGCAAATTGAAATGGAAATATTATAGCAAAAGACTGGTTTAGTCTTTATGTGAGACATCATGAATCGTGTCCCATATGCTTCGGATATAGGATCGATTACATGTGCTAAATTCATCCTTTCTAAAATTTTCCAAATGCCTGGGGCATTATGAAGGGAAAACGTCTAGAATTGGATATGACTAAAATGATTAAGCAATTGTCGAGGACAATCTAAGGTTTACCAAAGATTGGTTGCTCAAGGACAGTTGGAAGTATAATGTTAATTCTGGAAGGACCATATTGACATAATCTGTAAGGAGGCAACTCTTGTTCAGAAGTGATAGTCAAAATGGAATATGGAAATGTTTCAAAGTTAGAAATTATTCAATCTGTGTAAGATTAGGAAACTTAATGAAAGAAGGATGTTTCCAAGGAGTTGATCTCCTTTGGAATGCTCTGTAATGATTGTTGTCAAGTCTTTCTGACTTCGTGCATAATCATTAAGAGGATCAATGCATATAAGTTTAGAATCTAACAGATTTCAGTAAATGGCATGAATTTGGAATTCTTGCATTTGCAGTAAGGATTTGGGACTGTGAAAAGAGGATCATTGGAGTGATGTTCAATTGATCTATTTTACAAAGTAAAGATCATAGACAAACATAGTATGCATACTTGGTGTATGGCATGACTAGTGTTTAGAAAACATAGTGTACATGCTTGGAGCATGGGACAACTATTGTTTTAAATTCAAGTATAAAGTTGATAAAACTGAAACAATGAATAATGAGTAATCAGTATGGTGATAAATAAAAGTGTTTATTTATATTCATAGGGTTTGATACCATATTTGATTCATTTATTCTTGTGTTTCACTTTGCATGTTTTGACTTCCAGAATAACTAAGTCGCTCTTCCTGAATGATTAAGTTATTCAAACCATCCACAGTCGGTCATATGTTGGAAGTAGATATGAATCAAGACTGTCATGGGTTGGTTTGTAGAGGTCCAAGTTGGTGGACAAAGTGGTGCTACAACACTCATGAGTGCTCATAAGTTCTGAGTATTGGATTCAACCCGCGCTCATTTGAATCACTTCATGGATTTTATCACGAGTGATCATGAGACGATAATATCTTATATTCTTCAAACCTAGAGATATGAGTTGTTACTATGAGTTGGTTATACATTGATTGCACGAAAACGCATTGGTAACTCGATGTTATAAAACGTGCCTTTGTGTATGATTCAACAAGTAGTAGAACAAGCCATATGAGTCGAAGTTTATCCATTCCTTTTACCTTCGGGATAAAAGCGATATCTGTGGGCCCCTCGATGATTTAAAGATGATACATGTGAGTGCTTGGCCAAGCCAGGACTGATTTGATTTGTTCAATCAGTCAGTCATCATGAATCGGAAATAGGGAAACAACAAATGGACAGAGAGAATGATTGATAATCCATGTCTCAGTCCATATGATATCTAGAATGGAGGAATATATGATCCCTTATCTAATGGACAAGTCATTGACAAAGGTCAGAGTTCATCGACAAGGTCAGAGTTCGACAGAAGCTTTTGAGAGCTACGATTGCTGATCGGTTCCTGAAGTCATACGCAATAATAGTTTTAGACTTATCCAAGTGGGAGACTGTTGGATTAATGTCTAAGTCCATAACTATAATTGGTAAGACTTGACCCGACCCGGCATGGTCCATTTGGGTTGCATGGCATCATGCATTTGGATAGACTATAATGAGAGAAATAACACTTAAGGTTGGTTAATATATTATAAGTTCTAATATATTAATAAGGTTGTTTAATTAGTATTGATCAAGAATTAATTTGGAATTAATTAAGTGATCAAAAGGAGACTAATTAAATATATGGGTTGATTGTGTAAATCATTCATTCTTATATATGTGGGCTTGTGATCCAAGATTCCTTATGTTGGACTAAGTCCATGGGGTGACCCATGGATACTCCATGGAGGTTAAAATCCATGGAGCATAAGGAATGGGTAAAGTTATGAGTTACATGGTGTAACCCTAATAGCCACCATATAAAAGAATCCCATGGCTCAAGAAATCGTGCACTAATGTGTGAGTGTGAGGGCTAGACAATAATTAAGGAGTGTTCAAGTTTCTCTCAAGTTATTCCAAGTGTATTTGGTGTTGTGTGAACCATTTGAGGTGTCACACTTGGGGCACTAGGCACTCAAGCTTCATGAAGACATTCTACATCAAAGAGGTATGTATTCTATCTTGTTATATTTATTATTTTGTATGCTAGATTAGGATAATACCTTGGATGTTCATAATTGTATGTATAATAGAGAAAACATAGATCCAAGGTATTTAGGGTTGCATGTACACTTAGGAGTGTTAGAATGCTCATAACCCAACAATAGAATGATGGAGGCTGATCAATAGAAGGTCCGAGGGTGTTATAAGTTGCTTAAATAGGGCACAAATCCTAAAAATTGGGGTTTGCCTCTACATTACATACGCCATGCGTACTCTCATGTACGCCCCGCGTACGTGGGTGAATCCGCGATCCTAAAATGAGCTAGTACGCTAAGCGTACTCATAGAGTACGCCCTGCGTACTTGCTAGGGACTAAATTGAGAGTAATTTTGCATTAAGGGTTAAAAGGAAAACATACCAAATCTCGAATGTTACAACAGGCCTAACAGTTTGGCGGTTACAAAATATAGTGCAATAATCAAAAGTTCCATAAGTCTTCAGCATGGGTATTCTTCCATCTGCTTATGATCTTGAGAATACATGTGTTTTAAAGATACGTCAACAATAATGTTGGTAAATTCCACATGTTTTGACTCAATGAGCTTTTATGACCAAGAAGTATCTATTTGAGGTGTATAAGTTCCTACTTGACTTATAAACGAAAAGGATACTTACAACCCTACAAGTATGTGTACATTGTGTGTAACTATTTACCTAGCTTATTGATATTTGCCAACTCTACAAGTGTGTGTGTGTGTGTGCGCGCGCGCATGTTTACTTGATTTATTTTGTATATTATATCAAAGTATACTTGTAAACCTTTATAAGTTTTTACCTATCTTATAAAACATAAACTTATAAATCCGTACAAGTGCTCAAGATATTAACTTAAGTCCTACTTCTACATAAACTTTATAACAAAAGTTTGCATGGTATGTATATTTATAACTATTTGTTTTACTTATAAAACACTAATACTTATTTATTGTCCTAAGTGTGATTGTTTGCATAATCCTTTGATTGACACTTGGCTCCACCAAGAATGTAACAAGTGTCACCACTTAAGTGGTGACACGTGTCATCACCTCGAACCACATGTCGAAACCCAATGAAAAACGAATATGTTCCAACTTTTTGAATATGCTTGTTAGATGTCCCGAACATGGTGATTTCAAATATGTGATCAAAATTCCCGAACAAAAGACGCAACTATGTTAAAAATGTGTTTGAATTCAGTATATTTATAGTTTTCTTGTTTCGACTGATTTCGTAAAACGATCATAACTTCGCGCTAAAAATATTCCGATAATGGAATCAAATAATAAGATATAGTTTGAGTCCAAAAAAGTGTTCGGAAACACTTAATGAGATGTGTAGCTAACCCAACGAATCGATTCAACGTTCGTTTACGAAAAACTCAGTTATATAACTAATTTGTTTTCTTAAAAATGATGTAACTTTCGCGTACATCTCTGTTTTCGACGTTCTTTATATCTACAGAATCGTGTTAACATGTTTTATCTGTTTAGAGTATTATTTGTTCATGAAACACTTAATACATAAATCTCATTTTTAACATACTAAGTCGTTAGTTATATATTGCAATTAGAGTTTTGTTCATTTGCGACCAACATTCATCGGAGACAAAAATGTATTTTGTATGCAATTCTAAGTATGAAAACTTTATTTGCATGAAGATGATGGAATACAATACATTAGGCCTATTAAAAAGGGTGTTCACGGTGACTGAGACCGATAAACGATGACATAATTTTCTCGTTTGTTACATGCCCCTCGTGAGGAACAGTTTATAAATGTATTTATAATCAATTTGTGCCAACTTCCTTATATCGACTTTCAATTTACCATTTGAATTCGTTTGATGGACATTACGATCACTATCTCCAAAAAGAATTAGATCATTGTTGATTCCTGGATTCCACGTCTTTTGAAACATCAATCCAAGCCTTGGCCAACATGACTTCTTTGGTGATGCTCCAACGTTTTGACTTCTTCCTGGAAGAACTTGTTGGGGGTGGGGAGGGTTTTTTCGTTGAGTCGTTAGATTCTTCTTGGAATTGTATGTGGGGATGCGTTTCATAAGTCTTCATCAAAATGTTGGTGTTAATGGTAGATTAGGTTTCAATTTTTTGTTCTTGGCTCAAATTTTGACGAATTTTGCGAAAATCAAAAATCATTGTAAGATTGTTGTGTCGGCATTCGCGAGAGTCAAAAATCAATTTAAGCTTAATGTTTCTGCGTTTGCAGGAACATTGTGTGATATTGTGTTTCTGATTGATATTGAATTTATGATGATGGAAACATAGGGTTATACTGTATTTGGAAAGGTTCAAAGTGTGGTGGATCTTGTGAAGCGGTAGTTTTAGTCGTGTCGTGGCTTGAACTCATTTTTTAGCATTATCATGCGTTGGATCTTTTCGTGTTGGAGACATTAAAAACTTGACAATAAAGGTTTAAAGGGTGTATTGTTAAAAAATTGTGTAAAAAGATGATGTGAAATATGAAAAGGTTTAATGTAAGATTGTGAACTAGTTAATTAGTTTAATTGGAGTTCAATATAAGATTGTGGCTAAAGTTCTAGCTCTTCGTTTAGCTACTGTTGTTGATTCGGTAGTTAGTAGCGAACAAACTGCTTTTATCAAAGGCAGACAAATCGTAGATGGTCCCCTGATGGTCAACGAACTAGTTAATTGGTTTAAAAAAACTAAACAGAGTATGATGGTGTTGAAAATCGATTTTGAGAAAGCTTTTGATTCTATTTCCTGGAACTCTTTGGACCAAGTGATGCGTCTAATGAACTTCCCTCCTAGATGGTCCGACTGGATTAAAGCTTGTCTTCATTCGGCTAGATCTTCTGTCTTACTAAATGGGAGCCCTACTAAAGAATTTCGTTTGTTTCGTGGATTGAGACAAGGAGATCCTTTATCTCCTTTTCTCTTTATTTTAGCTATGGAAGGGCTTCATGTGGCTATGGAGGATGCAGGTGCCTTGGGGCTGTATAAGGGCATTAAACTGGGTACATCTAACACCATTATTTCTCATCTTTTTTATGCAGATGATGCCCTTTTTTAGGGGAATGGTCCAGGCGAAATGTTGAGAATCTAGTGGGAGTTCTTAATTGTTTTTATCTAGCTTCGGGATTGAAACTTAATCTAGCGAAATCAAACTTATTTGGTGTTGGTGTTCCCTCTGAAGATGTTCAAGTTCTTGCGTCTTTAATTGGTTGTAGAGCAGAAAAATTTCCTTTCATCTATCTTGGCCTTCCAGTGGGTGATAACATGGCTCGTGTTAAAAGTTGGGATCGTCTCTTGGATAAGTTCAGAAAGAAACTCTCTAATTGGAAGGTTAACACTCTTTCAATTGGAGGTAGGTCCATGCTTTTAAAAGTTGTTCTTAGATCTTTGGGTATTTTCTACTTCTCCTTATTTGTGATGCCAGTGTCGGTGGCTAGAGATTTGGAGGCCTTACGAGCTAGATTTTTTTGGGGTGGTTCGAGTAATAATCGGAAAATTGCTTGGGTGAAATGAAGTTTGGTCATGGCGAGTCGTGATAAAGGTGGCTTGGACATTGGTAGTCTTGTTAGTTTCAACTTAGCTCTTATTCTAAAATGGAAATGGAGGTTCTTCACCACGGCGAATTCTTTATGGATTAAGGTTATCAAATTTATTTACAGAGACAAGGGTGGTTTTGAAGGCAATGGGAATAAAGTTTTGGGATATAGTCCTTGGTCAAGGATCTTGGCTGCTGATCGCAAACTCCACGAAAAAAAGGTGGTTGATTACAATGTGTTGTATAAGAAAGTAGGGAATGGTACTAATACTAGTTTTTGGAAAGATAGGTGGTTTGGTGGTATTATTTTCAAAGATCAATTTCCAAGGTTAGTTAAGGCTGATTTAAACCCAGATTGTAGTGTTGCGGATCGATGTACCCCCCAAGGTTGGAATTGGAACTGGGCTAGAAGATTTAGAAGATGGGTTGTTCAAAATCAATTCCATAACCTGTTAAATCCTCTTGGTGGGTTTCGGTGTGGTCTTGAACGTGACATTTGGGTTTGGACCTTAGCAAATGACGGGCTTTTCTCTGTTGCTTCTACACGTCAATGGATTGATTTCAAGGTTCTTGACTCCAATGCTCATTCTACTAGATGGTGTACTTGGGTGCCTAGAAAGGTAAACATCTTTGTTTGGAGGTTGTTGCTTGGGAGATTACCGACTCGATATGCCTTGGTACAAAAAAGTATTGTTCTTCCTTCTAAACGTTGTCTTATTTGTGAGAAAGAGGAAGAGACGGTGGAACATCTTTTTATTAAATGTGAAGTTGCTAGGGCTATGTGGGAAGGTCTTTTCAGTTGGCTTCAAATTGCCAACTTTAGAGATCCAAAGTGGCCTTTTCAATTTGGTTGATTCTTTGAAGATCTCTTTCATTAAGAAACAAGTCATTCATACGGTGGTTGCTACTGGAGTTTGGTTTCTTTGGAAATACCGAAATGACATTGTTCATGATACTAAGAAGATAAAGAAAAACATGATTATTTGATTCAGTTCAGGAATTTTCCTTTTTATGGTGTCTTTGGTTGCAAAACCTCGTAATTTCCTTGCTCTTCGTTTTTGTGTTTTCTAATGTTGATAGCTGTTTCCAAAAAAAAATATGAAAAGGTTTAAATTGTACTTATATGTTTAACAAATTGCAAAACTAGCCCTTTGGAGGGAACGGTCTAGAATAGCATTGGAACAACCATGCTGCAATGGCTTCTTTTCGGACGGTACCAAGTAAGTGGGGCGTTGTTTGTATACGTCGGCCACCTCACTGCCATGCATGCCGAGACCACTCTGTGGGCTCTAATAATACAAGTTGAATAGAGAACAAGAGTCAGTAAAAACTCACTAGCAAACACAAATTAATAAAAGAAATTAAGCTAGGCCCACGTGGCCACATCTATTCACATGTCGATACAAGATACAAAGTATTTCCAAATAGTATCTCATAACCTAGGTTTGTCTTCTACTATTAAATGTCTAGTTTAAGCGAATGAACTCGTTATAGGAGACTAGGAGTGTTTGTTTTGACAACGATCATGTGATAATGTTTAAAGTTGTTTTTGTCAAACAATGTGTAATAACTAAATAATTAATTTTCAAATAATATTTAAATAATTAACTAACAAAATAATAAAAACACAATATTATATGTTTTCGAAGTATTATTTTAATTCTTGATGTGAGAAGTCTCTCAGGTTAGGTTTAGAAGATGGGATAAAAAAAGTCATTTTAGTTTATCATTGTATATTAATGTAATAAGGTTTGTTAGAGTTAATTTGAAACTGATTATTCTCACCCTTGATGAATAAGATAATGAAATTCACAATCAATGAAAAAAAAAGGATTATTATGTTTTAAAATAATAAAAATAATAATGATAAAATAATTTGTTCAAATAAATACATTTTTATATATTAAGGTATTGCAAAATTGATAGATGACAACTTGGAAAGTAAGATGCTACATAGGAAGTGGTAGTGTGTGTGCATACATATTTATCTTAATTTAGGAAAGTCTTGGGATGCATCATCCTTAATGTCTAAAAGTCTAACATATGATCTAAGGCCAAGTTTTCAATGCCTATAATAAATATCCTCTTGTTTAGTTGTCAAATTAAATATTTCAAATATAAACTAATGAACAAAGTAAAACATGAATTAAGATGCTGAAACTTAAGAGTGTAGTCGTTTGACTTTTTTTTTTTTTTACCAATGAGCTTTAATGTCAATCAAAGTGTTTCCTTTGATTATGATATCAGATTTTTGACCAATTAAATTTGTAAAATCAGTTCATAGCCATATATTGAGAAGTTGAAGTTTTCCTTTATAAATTATTAGTATCATATATAGATTTTAAAACGAAAGATAATATGTCGTTAAGTCATCCTTTTAGATGGTTAAATATCAAGCAAAATTATGTTACTATTATTTGTTTATATGATAAATCAAATGCTAGACAAATATATATAATCTATATCATTATTATTTTGTAACGACAAGAAATGGTAATAATATCACTAAAAATATATAAAATCTGAAACAAGAACATTAAAAGATAGGATATTTGAAATTATATGTATGTATATAAGCATTATTGTAATGGTTGGCTGTATGTACGTCTACAAGTGTATGTATATGTTCGTTTGTATGTATGTAGGATTTGCCTATTTGAATGAATCAGTCCGTGAACAAAAATTCATTTCGGTTCTGAAAATATATACGTGCATATAATCTAAACTAAACTAAAATCCAAATTTAAAATTTGTTTAGATCGGTTTCAAAAATATATATCTTTAACATTAACAATCTTGATTCGACGATGTAGAAGGGATGTTGTAAATAGTCAACATCAAAGACAAAGATAGGTGGTGGATAGTTGATCATAATTATAGGAACCGACCAGAGAACGTCGATTTAGACCGGACCTGGACTGTTCAGTCCCCGGTGTAAGCACTAAGCCGGATAGAGTGTTGGGATCTATGGCTCAGTGCTGAACTGCTGATACGATTGTCATATTGGGCCTAGTAAATGAAATACAACCCATTTATTATTGACATGATGAAGAGGACCAAATTTGGTGCCTACGTGGGTGTGGGTCCATTTCAAAGCGGCGCTTTGTAGACCATTAGTAAGCTACAAGTCTACAACCCACAACCGGCCACCACATGCGAAAGTCACGTGTTTAACAATGTTGGGACGTAAGCAGATATCTTGGACATTTTATTATAAAGTTGACATTAATATTATTTTTATTATAAACTATAATTCATTCATTAAAATAAAAAACAAATATAGTGGTAAGAACATGGAGAGTTTGAATAAGATGACAAACCTAGTTGTTATTCAATGAATGAAACTCTATCATTATAATACGTCACTTTGAAATTCAATGGACATTACAATAGGAAAAAAGAAACTTTTTAACCCTTAAATAAACATTTAAATATGTTTTATTGAACCTTATAAAGTTCAATGCATTATACGAGAAAAATAATAAGAGTTGTATGAAATATAAAATAACAAGGTGTCAATCCATTAAATTCTATAAATTTATTGTAGATACCATAACTGGTATTCCGGTAAGGAGGGCAATACATGCTTTTTCAATCCAATGGGCTTTTGAATACTGAAACGAACGGACTGGGCCAAAACTAGTTTTCACCCTTGGACAAGTCAAACGGGCTTTTTTGGAACTGATGTGGCTGGCACTGGCAGTTCCAAATATAATTTCACCTTTGGGGTCATTCCTAAATAAATTTTTTGATATTGAACAAATCCAATATCAAAAATCAAACCTTTTACCAAAGCTTTGGTAGATTGACTGGTTCTTCCTTTAGAGCTTTTTCTTTATTTCTTTCACTTTATTCTTTAAAAGCTTCAAATCATATATAAAAAATTCCAAACCCAGAAACTCAAATTCTTTTAGAAAGAAACCGGAAACCAAATACAAAACCTACTATACCATATCAACAATATATAGCATACACAAACTCACAAAGTTTAACAATATAAACTCATTAATTAAAAAAAAAACATTAAAAAAACTGTATGAACCAAAGTCAACCACCATAAAAAAACTGTATGAAAGAGAGTCACCAATCAGTGAGTGGCGTTACCCTGAAGAAGACCATCACGAATCTGAGCAGCCACATCACGAACAGCACCAGGTCCATGTGGGATGAACACAGCAGATGATTTAGATGAAGCCCCAATTTCCTTCATGGTATCAAAATACTGAGTAACCAAAACCATATCCATAACATCCTTAGCTGTTGTCCCAGGAACATTAACTGAAAACCCCAACACACTGTCCCTTAAACCATCAACAATTGCTTGTCTCTGTCGTGCAATACCCAATCCAGACAAATACTTCGACTCAGCCTCTCCTTCAGCCCTCTTTATCTGAAGTATCTTCTCAGCTTCAGCCTTCTCAGTAGCTGCCATCCTAAACCTTGCAGCTGAGGGACCAAACGTGTCAATTCCAAAATAGATCAAGGGGCTTATCAACAATCAATGTTTGAAAAATACTTTACCTGCATTAATCTCGTTCATTGCTCTCTTAACATGCTCATCCGGCTCTATGTCGACAATCAGAGTTTGAACTATCTCAAACCCATATGCAGACATTGCCTAGATTAAAAAAAAAAAAAAAAAAGAATCAAGATTCAGGGGTAAAGTAGTAAATAGACATCTAATGACTAGAGATTGTTTCTATCATGTTACCTTTTCAAGTTCGTCTTCAACAGCTTTGGCAATTTCATTCTTTTGTTCAAAAGCATCATCTAGGTTGAGCTTTGGGACGCTAGCTCTTATGACTATAAAAAAAATGGAGAATGTTTGTTCATGTTAAGACATTAAGTTAATGAATAAAGATTAATATAAATATAAGGTTTTTACCATCAAAAACATAAGCTTGGATTTGGGACCTTGTGTTGCTGAGTTTATAGAAGGCATCACTTGCTTTATCAGCTAGGGCACGATACTGTATTGAAGCTACAACATTGACAAAAACATTGTCCTGAAAGAGAAACAAGAAAATTATATCAGTTTCAAAGTTATCACAAATATGTTAATGGGAAAGATTTTAAGTTGAAAGGGAGGAAAAAAAAAAACCTTTGTTTTGGTCTCACACTTGACATCTAACTGTTGAAGTCTTAGTGTGAGTTGTCCAGCAACCTGACTTCCAAAAATCCAAGGGACGCAATGTAAACCTGGCTCAAGAACATCATCAAATTTTCCGAAAGTTTCCTTGATGGCAACTGTGGACTGATCTACTTGAACTAAACAGAATAGGTTTCCCATGATCTTATACTGAAAAGCATACGAGAAAACTTGTTAAACATTTTCACAAACAGGTGGACTACATAAGATTCGCAAGAACAATTCATGATTCCACACAAAATCACAGCAAAATTTGAAATCATCTAAAGGTGATAAGATAAGATACAAAACAAAATTGATTATGTGATTACAAGATGAAATTGACGACCATATACGTGTTCTCGAAAACCCCGATAACGAACAAAGCAATAGGTAACAGAACGAAATTATCCCCAACTTTGTGTGAGTACCGCGACTATGATTACTAAATTCAGTTAGCGATACCATGTCTTAAATGATAAGGTCAAGAAATTACGTTTTAAAAGCACAAAATCATGCGTCTTCCATGAAAACTTGTTGACGTAACTGAGGGTTTCCAACAACCCAAATTTTGAACCACCCAAGTTAAAAGGAACTCAGAGCTTTATAAGCACTCAGTTGATAGGAGATCACGAAAACCATAGTCGCAAGATCCAAGTTCAATTTGCAAAGAGGAGGGTAAGAGGGTTTACCTGAGGTGGTTGCAAGGCCAAGATCGAACAGCGTGGTAGAGGAGATATTTCGCGGATGTATCTTTTATAAGGAAAGGATCGAAACACCCTACGCGCACTCGATAAAATCGAAAAAGTATTTGTATTTATCGATGCGTTCACACTTCACCTTCATCCTAATTTTCTTCGTTTTGCTTAGTTTTTGCGACGAAATTGACTATGTTTGATAGAGACGTGCAATTATTGGTAAAACCGAATATAACCTTCTCGTATTTTTTAAAATAATTATGGAGTAGTAAATTATATTATAATTCTCTAGGTTATAAGAATAAGTTCGTTAATCTACTTGTGCTAATGGTGTTTGATTGGGTTAAACATAGGGGGAAGTTTAATAATTATAATTGGTGTGTTTGGGTTTGTAACCCTTTTGACATTTTGTAGTTGTGTTGTTTATGTTTTTGCCCTATCTTTGCCTCGTTAGGCTGTGGCTTTAATAAAATTCTCCGCCGGTTCAACAAAAAAAAAAGTTCGTTAATCTATATGTATTCGATAAACTTTGATTATATACAAATAAACGGATAAATAATCAAAAAATAATATATTTCTATATTGTCTTAAATATTTGAACTTATAACTCATAGAATTCTAATATAACTATATAAGTATTTATCGGGGAAAAGCCCAATTGAGGAAGGGAAAACATATTGGTCAAAAACTCAAATATTCTAAATAATAAGAAAGTTATTTCAAACTTCACGAGAATTGAGATTGATTGTTAGAACAATCACATAAAAAGTCAAGTATTGCAATTCTTTTCTATATAATGGGTTTGTGATTAAATGATAATTATATTTACGCAAATCATACAAAATCCATCAATATGATAAGCTTGGACATATGTTTTGTATAATGACTGAAACGTCCTTTCTTTTATTATTTTTTTTTTTTGTTGCTACTAGGTAAGTTGATACTTGGTGGAATGATATTATTTAAAAGTACAACATAGTTGTGAAAGGTGAAACATAGATAGATTTGATGTTTTAATAAGCTTATAATTACAACATAGTTGTGAAAGGTGAAACATAGATAGATTTGATGTTTTAATAAGCTTATAATTATAAATTATCGTATACGTTTTTTTTTGGCCTAAAATTGTAATATAAAAAAGTCAGTTTCTAGTAGCAAAAAAATCATTGTTTTTTACGGTTTCATGTTCTATCATATTGATTAATGTCTTTTTCAGTTTTTGATTTTTTTTTATGTTTCGTTAGCAACTTTGTTGAGATGTAATGTATATACCAAGTTCAAGCCATTTTATTTCAATAAAAAGTTATTGTTTGTCTTCCATTAGATTTTTCTATTTTTTTTTATTTTCTATGGACAAGGGAGAGTTTCCCAAGGATGTCGTTTTTGATGTTCCATTCGGTTTTTTTCTCATTTTTTGTTAGAATTTGGATTTTTTAAGATCCATACATCTTTTACATTTTTATTTAGAACGGCGGATATTATTAAATAGAAAGCAGTGCAACTAACAAGGTGCTAGAGCAAATTACAAAATATGAGTACAAGCATTGAAAGCGTTAAGAGGAGAACAACACCATACATTCCAATTCAAACTACTAAGATTGGCACGATGCTTGAACCAATTAAAGGATATAAGTTGAATTTCATCTGTCATCCTCATAGGAGAGTATCTTTTCTTCTTGAAGATGAGGGCATTTCGTGTCTTCCAAATTATCCAGATGGTAGAATATATCAGCTCCAGTTTCATCTTTTTATGATTCTTGCTAAGCCCATTGCATGATAGCTTCAATAACATATCAGACGTATTCATAGGTGGAGATGGTAAAAAACTCGACCAACTGTAGAACCATCTCCAGACTTCTCGGGAGAAAAAAAATTGAAAAAAATATTATCTCTGTCTTCATTTGTAATCAAACAGAAAGGGCAAGCAGAGGATCACAAATTTACCCCGCTCAGTATGAGGTTTAGCTAAACAAATATTTTGATTTTTTATAGAAACCCACAAAAAACTTGGTCCTAAAGTTCTATCTTTGCGTTTAAACCCACAAAAACGATTAATTAACTAATGTCCCAATTCTCAAACAACCACTCTTATATCCCACTTTGATGTGGGCTGTTTTCAAGATCTCTTTAAAAATGTGAGATTTTTCTTTTTAAATATGATGTATTGTCTTTAAATCATTTTAGTATTACCGATCTTTGTTAATGTAAAACACAAATGAATTTCATGTTTATACTTAAATAAATTAAATGAATTTCATTCTAGATCCCACATGAGATTTAGGCATGACATAAAAAGTATAAACTTTTCATTGCATATGGCTTTTGAGTGGTTTAATGTGATAAACATATACAAGGACTATTATTGTCATGTGTGTATAAACAAAAGGGTGTTAGAGAGATTGTCTCTTAACAAAGGAGTTTACTTTGCAAAATTGTGTTTTAGAAATTCTAAATTACATAAAAGTTTCAACCTTTTCCGGATAAGATTTAGGTGTCATCTCTTGATGTATCTTTCAATAATATGTAGAATAATTAAAATAAGAGATATAAACCGAAAAGAATAAGAGGTAACACAATAAAATAAAATAAAATAATAATGGCATGAATATCGTTGTTCATTTCCAGGCACTTTCCTTTTGACGTCCCTCTCAATCTCATTGCACGGTTGCCATTTGGAGAAACAAGGTACCAAACCAAACTACCAATTGTCTTTCTTGTTTCCATCTCCTATTGGATATTACAAAGAGTTAAAGAGATATCTTGGTTTGTTATGATTTTGATTTTAATTTTTGAGAGGTTCTCTAATTATACTTCCAGAAGATGACTAATAATAACTATATGAAGATGTGTTTTTTTATAAAATAGTCTAATTTTTGTCCTCAAAATAAATAAATAATCACGTATTTTGAAATGTAAAACTGACAAAAATGGTCCTTGCATTAAGATTTCCGCATTAACTTCTTAATCTCTAAATATTATTAAAAGAGAACATTTAACTCTAAATTGAAGAAATCAGAGTCATTGATTGTCTTTCAATCCTATATTTTCCACCCTTGGATTATTTGTTGACATCATCTCAATCATTTTATTTTTGTCCACCAAATTTATAAAACTTATATTAAGTTTTAAATTAGAAATTTTATTAATGACAATTAAATCTCATCAAAAGTAAATTAAATAAATTAGGAATTCTATTAATGGCAATTAAATCTCACCAAAAATAAAATGAATTAAATTAGGAATTCTATTAATGACAATTAAATCTCACCAAAAATAAAATGAATTAAATTAGGAATTCTATTAATGACAATTAAATCTCACCAAAAATAAAATGAAAAAAATAACCCACCACACCCCTCAGTACCAGTACCTTTACACCCTTTCCTCATTTCTTTACATAATCTATCTAACCTAAGTTTTGTACCGGAGAAAAAAATATGGGAAAGAATAAATAGAATACTTGTGGGCTTCGATCTGTATGGATCAGTCTTATGTTCGATCATCATGGAAGATAGGAATGATATAGAGATAAATTTTATTTGGATTCTACGTTAATTTGATCGTAGTTTAGATTGATTTTTGTTAAGTTTTAGATTATGTTTATTTTATTATGTTTCAACTATGAAGTTCCAATCTATAAAACCTTTCGATTTAAGTTTAAATCGATAATGGTTACGTGTTCTAAATCTGCTTCGATTTTTATTCTTATGATTTGTATTGTTGATTTTGATTTTTTAAGTTATAGGTATTTTAGAGCAAAAAGATGGACACAATAGCACCACTACCTCTCATCTATTGTTTCGATTTGGAAGATATGTCCACTAGGTAGTGAAATTGTATATGCCGATTTTATTTTTTATTTTTACGTTTTTGTATATGTGTTTAGTCAATGATTTTTTTTTTTTTTTGTAGCTTAAGAAATCGTGAATGGAAGATATACCCGAGTCAATGTCTATAATGCTTTACCCATTTGATCCCTTCCTAGATTTAGAGATGGAATCCAAACCCTTATACAAATGAGTGCTCCACATATCCTACAACTCAGCAAAACCGAGTAGTGATATTTGTTTTGATTTATTGTAAAAAACATCTTTTTATAAAAACACAAATTGGGCTCTCAGAAAAGAGTTATTCATCGGTCCCTTTTTAATATTATAAAACATCTTTTAGACTCAATAGCAAAGAAAAGACAAAGTTTTAATATACCATGTAAATAGATTACCTCGATAAATCTTATTGGAAAATGTTTATGATTGATTATTTTTGGTTATTTAGTAATCTTTTTTTTTTTTTGGAAAAACTGTCTTCTAATTTATCTGTTACATATTATTCTGTTTTTTCAAAGGAGACATACATAGAACTCAGATTGCTAATTTTCGTTTTGTATTTTTGGAATACATTTTAGTTGTGAACTTGATGTTATGCAAGCACTTGCGTTGTCTAGGCATGCTGAGAAGTATAATAAGAACCTTGCACAACCTTATTCTTTCTTTTAACTGGTTTGAATCTTCTTAATGAGTTTACTTTCTCAAGGATAAATGGGTATACCTTACACTCTTGAAAATAGGGTTAGGAACATTGTGAGTATCTAGGTTTTCTCAGCAATAAGATAAGACATTAGTATAAAAGTTGCAATATAAACATTTTTTAATTACATAATAATAACTAAACAAAGATATGTGAACGATTATCTTTATAATTCAAATTGCAATATATAACATAAAAATCGTATTAAATTTTCATTATGTTCCGTTTCATGCCTCACAAACATGTTTCTGGAATGGAATTACTCATTCTATTATGTGGCTTTTACGATTACCTATCATTTCCATTTCTTTGTTGTTCTATTCTTTGCAACCTCACATATCTCAAAAAAAGTAATTCGGAAATCCATCACAAAATAGAAATGTTTTATAAACCCCTATAAGGGAAGAGAAAGATAAGACTAAATGAGTGTATGATGTTAATCTAATTATGATGTTCTTTCATCTCTATTTGCATGTTTCTAGCTTGTTTGTAGTATTGTCTATTAAAATATTGTTGTTATATTTGAAAGTTCATTTTCCCCTTTTCATCTTTTTTTATGTATATTTTAATTTTTCAACTTTTTTAGAGTATTTGAGGGACCGTTTCTACTTCGGATTGGGGTGAAGTCAAAAGCCCTAAAACCGGAGGGTAGTTGTATTCAGAACCACTTGAATATTGAAGATTTTTGTTGGCATTAATTTCAATAATCATATGTACCCTAGAAGAGATATCATAACTATAGTTTATTTTTTTATAACGTTTTTGTATTTTTTTTTTTTTAATGTTCTACAGGTGATGGCTACAAGGTATGATCACCCCTATCTACGATCAAGGGTAATTTGGTAAATCTTTAAATATTACACTTTATTAAAGAGTACAAACGAATATTTTTGACTTTTGGTTCCTTATGAAAGAGGCAAGGGTGTAATCGTCCTTTTAATAAAATTGTTTATTTTATTGTTTATTACCTTTTGTGTCTACAACATAATTACCACCTTTTGATTATGCTTATTCAATATGTCATAATATTTTATTTGATCTAAATTTATGATTTTCATTGTCTGGAATTGTAAGAGTCCGAGACTCTTTTCAATTTTTTAACGCCATCGATTATTTCAATAAATTTTGAGCTGTAAGTGCTTTAGATGGACAAACGAAGCTTCTGATTATATTTGATAGTGTAGTTAAAGGGGGTTGTTTTTTTAGATTATTGATTATTATATTGAACTTTTTTTTAAAATTAATAACATTATCTCTACCATTCAATATGGAAACCATCATTCATGAACCCACTACCATATCAGTTTTTCCCTCTCCTCTATCTTCCATCTTTCACAACCCATAACACATGGAAACCTTATCTTTTCCAATCCACCCAATTAAAAAAATACAAAACAACTAAGGTATAAGTTTTAAGACACATGGTACAAGAGAAAAGAGAGAGAGAGAGAGAGAGAGAGAGAGAGAGAGAGAGAGTGTGTGTGTGTGTGTGAGAGAGAGAGAGAGAAAGAGGATGATGCGGGTTAGTGAAACTACATAAACAACCCACTCCTCCTAGCCCACTCAAGCTGGAGTGGTGTCTTGGAGGTACCAATGGTACCTCCTAATTTTACCATGACTCCATCCTCCCTAACAAGAATATATAATGTGCTTTCATTCAAATGTTTATTAAACGTGGAAAACAACAACATCTGAAAACTGGGATGCTTCTTTCATTCTTTTCTGTACGAATCAAATTTGTAGATTTAATCAGCATGATGGAAGAAACATATGTTTTGCATCCATATTTCATGACAGTGAGATTATATAAACAATAAACGATCATTCAGTTATCTTCTATGAACAAAAAAAAGCTCAAAGAAGAGTGTGTATGTGTAGAGAAAGGGAGATGGGTGAACTTATTGCTAACTCTATGGAGAAAGTTGGCAAAGAAGGCACTCACTCTATACTATTGTTATCCATTATATACTATCTTATCTTCTAAAGAATGCTAAATATGTTAATTTTTAGTTTTTTTTCAACATTTTGACTATTTTCTTATAGTTTCTACCCGCCAATTTAGCTGATGATGCTGAAGCCTTTTCAAGTGTTGGAATTGGTTATCGTTTGAATGTCTCTTGATGTAAATTTTAAGTAATTATTGTTTATAGTCATTATTTTACTTAGAATTTTCTTTTAGGTTTTAGAGGCATAGTAGCACATATAATAAGTACTATTAAATGAAAAAAAAACTTAGCAAAACTAAAACAAAAAAAATTGGTGTTGATGTTGTCTATACCGTGTAAATCACAATTACAAGAATCAATATTAGCACATATATATGGTTAAGATTACAATTTTTAAACAACGTTCGTATCTTCGAAACATTTTGCATGATTAGTTTAAATTAACAATTATACACTTATGTTATATCAAATATCCACACATACAGAACGTCGATCAGATATTTGAATGTATATATTATTTTTAACTAATCATTATAATTTTACAAATAAAACATCTATCTTTGTAAATTAATAATTTTTTGAAAACATTGATTAGTTATTAGGATTAGTTTTACATTTATATGTATTTTATTATATGTCCCGCGTTATACGCCGATCATAACCTAGTTTCTTAAACAAAGCGCATTTCAAAATCTCTCACGACCGTACTTCACGTTTAGCCACAGGTGGGCTAGCCTCCTAATACTTCATGGGCTTAAAGCTACTTATGAAATGCAAAATTTATAATTTGGTATTGTCTTTTACATTTTAGATTAAAAAATTTCTAGCCTTTTCACCGATTATTCTAAATTTGCAACTTATTTCACATTGTTCAAATTTAGGTTTAAATTTGTCTAATGAAAATTTTGGTAAACATGGATGGCACTCTTAACTCTTATTTCGAGTTTGGATTTTGCATTAGGACATCCATAATGCATTAAACTAATTAAAAGTTAATGAGACTGTCACAAAATTATTCTACCATTCATACAACACTATCACATTTTTTACTATATGTATTGAACTTTGTAAAGTTGAATGGAATAGATTTATAAAGTATAATTTATGACATTAAATAGTTAAAAGGTTTTATTTTTCCTAATTGAAGAGTTCAAAGGTCATTGAGCTTCATATCCAATAAATCTCAACATAATATTTAATAATGATAAAATTCAATCCATTGAATGTCAATTAGATATGTTACCTCATTCAACTCTTTCATTAAACTATGTATTATGAATACTCTTATAACATTACACAAATTAACCATTAAGATAATGTCCAAAGATATGTTATAACCGGACAAGGGTATTTTCAAAATAGGTATTTGGTAACCATTAATTGATATTACAAACTACCATTTTTCCATTTAACACATAGCTTTGAATAAACAAGAGACAAAACTAAATGGGAAATTGAATTGAAACCGATATCTACAAACCACCTAATGCGGCAAATATACATAAACACACAAATATACAAAAATCCATGGATACAAAGTTACAAACACAATCATAGGAAACATAAAAATATATTGTTATTGTACATATATGTCACTCCAAGTATATGTGAAATTAACATAGTTGAGGATCAGGATCAAGATCAGGTTGATCAGGATCAGGATGAGGTGGTGGCACTCCCCATAAGAAGTCCATCGCGTATCTGAGCGGCCACATCACGAACAGCACCGGGTCCATGAGGGATGAACACTGCAGATGATTTGGATGCAGCACCGATTTCCTTCATGGTGTCAAAATACTGAGTCACTAAAACCATATCCATCACATCTTTAGCTGTTGTCCCAGGAACATTAACTGAAAACCCCAACACACTGTCCCTTAAACCATCAACAATTGCTTGTCTCTGTCGTGCAATACCCAATCCAGACAAATACTTTGACTCAGCCTCTCCTTCAGCCCTCTTTATCTGAAGTATCTTCTCTGCCTCACCTTTCTCAATAGCTGCCAACCTCATCCGTGCAGCTATATATAGGCATGCAAATTAAACAATTAATTAATTGATCTCAAAGATTACACATAATTAATGATGAAAACTTTACCTGCATTGATCTCATTCATTGCTTTCTTCACACGTTCATCTGGTTCTATATCGACAATCAATGTTTGAACAATCTCAAACCCGTATGCAGACATTGCCTATAACCAACATCCAAGACATCAAAAGTGTCACAATCAATGGGGTACATGAACATCTTGTGTAATCATTCAATCATGTTACCTTTTCAAGTTCACGATCAACAGCCTTGGCAATTTCATTCTTTTGCTCAAAAACATCATCAAGGTTAAGCTTTGGAACACTAGCTCTTATAACTACAAATAGAGAACGCGTGTCCATGCTATTCATCAAGAAAGGGAAAACCTAAACTACTTAATACATAATAATTTATAGTTTTGTTTTACCATCAAAAACATAGGCCTGGATTTGGGTACTTGTGTTGGTGAGTTTGTAGAATGCTTCACTTGCCTTATCAGCCAGAGCACGATACTGTATGGAAGCTACAACATTAACAAAGACATTGTCCTGAAGAAAAAATATATATATTAGTTTAAAAACGATATAAACATACAGCTATGATGTAAAAATAATAAAACATATATATGATTTAAAAGGGAGAGAAAAACGTACCTTTGTTTTGGTCTCGCACTTGACATCCAACTGGCGAAGCCTTAGGGTGAGATGTCCAGCAAGCCGCCTTCCAAAAATCCAAGGCACACAATGACAACCTGGCTGGAGAACATCATCAAACTTCCCAAAAGTTTCCTTGATGGCAACAGTCGATTGATCTACTTGAACCAAACATAATAGGTTTCCCATGATCGATCTTATACTGAAAGCAATGATCACAAGACTCATTAATTAGCAGTGTCTTAATTCACATAAACGTTTCAACAAATTAAGAGGGCTATTAATTCACAGCACGTAATTGATAGCTTCCAATAAGCCAAATTCTATATCACCCAAGTAAAAAATATATACATAAATATAAAAAGCTGCATAGATTGTTCTATTTAAAAGAAGATTATGTAACCTTGTTATGAAGATCCAAGTTCAAAGTAAAAAGAGGGAGGAGAAGGATTGACTGGCACAAGGCGGTAGCATTGTAGAGGAGAAGGAGATACTTTGCAGTCTTTTTTATAGAAGGAATATCGGAATTCTCAACGGCCTACGCCCACTTGACATTTAACAAAATCGAAAACGATGCTACCAAATTAATTACAAAAGTCGTAACTAATATTTAATGATTAATCCACCACTATCGAAAAAAGAAAAATCCATGAAATTTGTCCATGGTTATCGCTAAACTCTCCTCGGAATTTCTAGTTTCATAATCTACTCACCATAAAAATCAAAAGAGTAAAATACACGAACGGTCCCTGTTTTTCAGGATGATTTGCATAATTAATCCATAACCATTTTTTTTAACTTAGGCCGTCCTCATGTTTGCCTTACACGCATGGGTATTTTTGTCATTTCCAGTTACAGCCTATTACTGCCATTTGAGAAACCGAAGCGCTTATGATTATACACGATTATTCCTATATTACCCACGATCGGCCATAAAAAACACGCATTAACATTCAAACGAGATAACCCTAGCATCTACACTTAAATCACGGTGAACTACAATGGTCACTTGGAGGATATGTGCTACAATATACAAATTTGATGTTGGTTGTGGATATTGTACGCTTACACTGTCTTTCTTAAGTTCTTGATCTCTCCAATATTTTCCCTCAATCAACACCAACAGTGGGGAATTCACAAAGTATGAAAAAGTAAGAAAGTATATCAATATGAAGCAATATTATGTTGATTTACTGGAAATCTATACCTTTTCCCTTCACGATATTGACGACATGATTGAGGATTTGGTATGTTGGTGAAGGCAATCTGCTCTACTATCTTTTTTTAAGACCGCTTAACGATTTGGATTACGGGTTGTTTGCTTTGGGTAGTGAGCAATGTTTTAAAAACCGGTTTGAACCCGCCGGTCGAACTGGTTAGACCGGGAACCAGGGGAGGGAGCGGTTCAACTACCATCGGTTTTACGTCTAATTCTGAACCGGATTGAACCGACCGGTTTTTAGAAAAATCCGGTTGTGCCGGTCAAAATAAACTGGTTGAACCGGTTAAACCGAATAAAAACACATAAAAAAGAACCATTTGCATAATAATCTTTGATGAATTTTTTTCAAATCTATTTAGTTTCTCTAAGTAAAAACACATAGTAAATGTTATAAAGTTTTTTGATGTGTTTGTATTCATCTAAAACTATATTTTTGTTTCGGTATTATATTTTATTTTCTTTTTAAACGTATATTGATTGATGTAAAATACTAAAACTTATGAATATGTGTTATTTTAATGTATTTGGATTGATTTACAACTTATTTTTATGTGTATTTTTAATGTTTGAACTTTCAAACATCAAATTCATGATTTGTATAGGTATATATGTAGGAAAATAGGGGGAAAAAATAAGAATTATAGAAACCGATTTAACCCGCAGTCGAATTAGTTAAACCGGTTGAACCGGAAACCGGTCACCATACCGATTCAACTAAAAAACCGATTTTTAAAACATTGGTTGTGAGTAGCACGCTCAGCATTGGGTAGATTTGGTGGAAAACATAAGATAATAGAGGTACATACGTAGCATAGGAAAATCAATTTGCATGCATATTTAATGTCTCCCACACAACAAACTACCAAGTTTTATGAATGTGTGAGTCATCAAAACTTTCGTTGATGTTGTACATGGTGAGCATTACAATAAAATCAACATTTTCATTCACAAACAATTTCCAATGAAATCCAACTGACAATCAATTTAGAACATAACATTTCAATACCTACCCAAAGCAATCTCGAACATTTGAACTAAGGAAATAAAGCATCACCAAAAACCACCCCAATTGATAATCGTAATCCTTACAACTTGTTAAAAATTATTGTGAAGAACAAAACCGAACTAAAAATTAAGCATATATTCAAGCTTTGGTTTAGGTTTCAAGCTCCATATGCGGCTTAACCAACCCAAAATTTACTAAGGAAGAACGATGATATTTTCATCATCAACTTAACCCAACCAATAAGCCCACACTATGGTCCTATTGAATTTCCAAAAAGTATTAGTTAAGGTTAATGATTGGAAAAATTGACGTCGAAGAAGGCACATGAGAACATAATGAAATCCATTCTACCTTTTTGCACAACCATACAAAAGTGTTCCACGTTATTGTCAACCTATGAGATCTTTATAATCACCGTCGGACCACTGTCGGACCGTCATTGGCTCACCGCCGGACTAATAACAAACTTACTACATTTTTTAGTCGTATTCACAGTTTAATAGAATGACCATTATAGCTTCCATTTATCTGGTAATACTTTTGAATACATACCTTTTTTTGTCAAATATACAAAATTTATTTTAAAAAATAGAATTATATCTTGACAAATGCAATTTTCTCTCTTGTAAACTATAGATATCTTTAAAAAATATATATATAACATATTAACGGTTCAAAATACGATGTTCACGGTTTAATAGACCTGTTAATTACAATCTATTATTTTCATACATGCATTCATATTTTAACATAAAATTTATATAAAATATACAATTTAATACAGTCCATTCTCAGTTTAATATATAAGATTCACAACTTAATACAATTTATTATACAATAATTCACATATTGAGAGAAGTCAAACCCAAACTATACCACCACTACCAACTACCACACGCCGTCACTAACAACTTGTGCCACCGTCATATCCATCCCTCCTCCAAATCATATCTATATATAAATCATAGATTTGCAGCTTAAATATTATATTCACAGTTTAATAAACCAATGAATTCACTAATTCCTAGTTTAATGCAAAAAAAATATAAAAACTAATACGTTCTTACATATTTATACAATACAAAAAATGAATATATTCATAAGAAAATTAATACAAAACATTTATACATAAATCATTCATATTTTAACACAAAATTTATAAAAAATTCACAGCTTAATACAGTCAATTTACAATCCAGTATACAAAATTCACAACTTAATATAATAAATTCAAAGTTTAATGCACAATAATTATACATTCACAGTCATATTCTTAAATCAAAACTTATATATATATATATATATATATATATATATATATATATATATATATATATATATATATATATATATATATACCTTAAGATCTATAAGTCATTGTTTCTTACAAAGTTTATTTACACAAGTATTCACAAATTAAATTTTACAACTTTATTCAAAATTAGATAAAATCATATATGTGTATAAGGCTTCTTTCATCTTATATTTCAGAAGAAAACAAAAAATTTATAAAAAATCACATCTTAATATCAATTAATTCACAACTTAATACACTCAATTCACAGTTTAATACATAGAATTCACAACTTAATATATACAATTCATAGTTTAAACAAAAAAAATACAACTTAATGCAGTCAATTTACAGTTTAAAATACAAAAATCACAGCTTAATACACAAAAATCACAACTTTATACAATAAATTCACAGTTTAGTACACAAAAAACATGCATTCATAGCCATGTTATCACCTTAAAAGTCTTAATATAGTAAATTCACAGTTTAATACATAAAATTCACAACTTAATACAATCAATCCACAGCTTAATATATAAAATACACAATTTAATATAGTCAATTTACAGTTTGAACAAAAAAAATCAAAGCTTAATGCATTCATTTTCAGTTTAAAACACAAATATCACGGCTTAAAATACAAAATTCACAGCTTAATATAATAAATCACAGTTTAATATATAAAAAATATACATTCACAACCAGGGGCGTAGCCACTCATACATAAGGTGGGTCCTAGGACCTACCTTTTTTCTTTTTTAATACAAGAATTATATATAAAAAAAACATAAGGAACTACCTTATTTTTGCCAAAAGACCTATATTTTCATGCTTTTTTCAGTTTTATTTATATAAGGAACCACGTAGATTTTGGTTCTAGATTCGCCACTGTTCACAACTTAAAAAAAATCATATTATTTAAGAATGAGCTAACATAATAACACACATTCTAAATCAAATTCATAGAATAATAACCATAAAACATAAACTTTGAATAACATTTGTATGCAAATATTATAAAAAAATTAAAAAACAAACATGGATTCAAAACTTAATTGCACTTAGAAGTTAAATACATGATTAACAAAAAAACAAACAAAAATAAGATATTAAAATATTAAATTTACACCTTAACAAAAGAAAAAATAATATAAATAAATTTTTTTTTCATCACTAATATCAAGGGTGGAGCAAGATTTTTAGAATAAAAGGGTTTACGTTTATAATATAATTATATATACTCTTAAAAAATAAAACTCAAAACTTGTATAATTAATAATTCAAAATTTGAAAATTTAACTAAATTCTTAATGAAACAAAAAATCATAAAACTTATATTAAGCCAAAAATAGAAAAAATAAATAAGAATCAAAAGCAAATGTAAAATGTAAATAAAAGTCAAAGCAAAGCCACATAACATCGAATATCATATTTATATAATTAGAAATAATGAACAAAACTTAAACTTTAATATGATAATGTGTAGTGACTAGGCTATTGCAATATAAAGAAAAGCAATATAAAACAGGGAAAACTGCAATAAAATCCATACATATTGGCCTCATAATCGATTTAGTCCCTATATATTTTTTTATTCAATTAAGTCCTAAATATCGGTAATCGTATTCAATTTATCCATTTGACCCGGTCAACAGGTCATCCAACTTTCAAAAATTACATTTTTGGCCCAGATTTCAAAATTTATTACAAATTTCGTCCAAAATTTACACTTTTGGCCCAGATTTTAAATTTTGTTACAAATTTGGTCCAAGCTTTACCCATTTTGCCCAAATTTTAGAATTTTATTATGAATTCATCCTAACTTTAGTTTTTTTTTATAAATTTTTTTCTCAAAAAATTGTTTCTAATATGTTTTTTCTTTATAAAATCATATTTATAAAAAAAACGTATTTTCACATAAAAATCTTATATTTTCTATATAAAAACTTTTTAAAAAGTTTATTGTATATGAAATATCTAGTTATAAAAATATGTATTTATTAAGTATATAAATATATACAAATATGTTTTTTTTTTAAATGTATAAAAAACGTATTTTACAAAAAAAAAAATGTATACAAACACTTATCACACATATATATATATATATATATATATATATATATATATATATATTATAATACGTGTTTGTATACATTTTATAAAATCGTGTTTGTATACATTTTATAAAAACGTGTTTGAATAATTTTTTATATAATACGTGTTTGTATATATTTTATAAAATCGTGTTTGTATACATTTTATAAAATGTATACAAACACGTATTATATAAAAAATTATTCAAACACGTTTTTATAAAAAAAATGTAAACAAACACGTTTTTATAAAAATATATATATATATATATATATATAAAATAGGTGTTTGTATACATTTTTTTTTGTAAAATACGTTTTTGTATACATTTTTTTTATAAAAACGGATTTGCATATATTTATATACTTAATAAATACCTATTTTTATAACTAGATATTTCATATACAAAAAACTTTTTAAAAAAAAGTTTTTATATAGAAAATACAAGATTTTTATGTGAAAATACGTTTTTTTGTATAAATATGATTTTGTAAAGAAAAAACATATTAGAAACAATTCTTTGAGAAAAAAAGTTGTAAAAAAACTAAAGTTAGAATGAATTCATAATAAAATTCTAAAATTTGGGCAAAAAGGATAAAGTTTGTACCAAATTTGTAAAAAAATTTAAAATCTGGGCGAAAAGTGTAAATTTTGGACCTAATTTGTAATAAATTTTGAAACCTGGGCCAAAAATGTAATTTTTGAAAGTTGGATGACCTGTTGACCGGGTCAAATGGTTAAATTGAATACGATTACCGGTATTTAGGTCTTAATTGAATAAAAAAAATATATAGGGACTAAATCAATTATGATGCCAATATCTAGAGACTTTATTGCAGTTTTCCCTATAAAACACGTTAGATAATGCACGGTAATTGTGACAAACTTAAAAAGAAACAGTATAATATTGTCTAGGTTATACGATGCACAATCAAGCTAACAAAATTAAAAAGAAACATTAGAATATTACCTCGATCTATCTCCAAAATTGAAGTCGTTCTTTACAAAAAAAACATAGGTAAGCAAAAATGGAACTCCTTTCTCTCCTGCAGCAAAGTTGTTTTGAAGTTGTTTCTTTCCCGGTGGCCAGAGTGTAGGATAGTTTTTTGACTTTTGAAGTTTTAGTCAATGATTACGACATAACTAATGTTAATTCGCTTTTGATTTCAACAAGATATGTAAGGCACCAGTGGTAGAATAGTAGCAGGGGTGGTATTTGGAAAAGAACAAGGTGGCTTTAGACGATCAGAAATGAAATAGATCTTGAAGGAGGTGACTGTTGAGGATAATTTTCGTTTTCCTAGCTCATAGATCTGTCCTTGCTGCTCATCGTCGCTTGTAGATCTAGCATCGTCGGACATCAGAGTTCGTAATCTAGCCTCGCCTATCGTCGGTGGTGTTGCGATCGTCGGTAGTGGCAATTACCGACATAAATCACAGATCTCGAGATGGAGGAGGAAGACGTTAGTGGTGAATCTAGTGCAGAAATCACAGATCGGGAGGCGGAGCTAGTGCAGACTTCTATTCCGGTAAGCCGGTGGTGGTCCGACATCGGCGATGGTAGCAACGACTGGAGGTTGTCGGTGGTAGAAAGAGGGAGGGATGTGCGAAGTTGATGTTTTTGAGAATTATAAGCAAGTGAATCAGATCTGCATATTAGATATTATTATTTGTTTGTGAAACTAGGCTAATATATGTTGTTATTTACGTTCATGCCATTATTTTTTTAATAACTGTTAGACAAAAATGTCCGTTTTAATATTTATAAATATGGATTTTTGAAAAATGATAAATATACTCTTAAATATAAACTAAAAGTAAATGGTTCTTATGGTTCTTAAAAGAAATAATATCAATTGGAAATAAATAAAATCTATAAAAAAAACTAAGAATAATCTACCAAAAGTTGAAACCAATCTTATGATAATAAACTTAATTCTTTATAGAATTACAAAAACTAATCTACATTCTTGATTCTTGACAGAATACACTGTGAACTCTGAATATTTTTGAAAAAACTTGAAAGCATTACATAAAAAATTATGAAGAATCTACTAAAAACCTAACCATTCTAAAAATATTACATTTATTCTTACCTTTAGTCATGCTCATATTCCATTCTTCTAGAGCCATTTCTTCAAGTAGTTCTTGCAATGGTAAATTTTTCAAGATTTGACCCAATGACAACCATTTTGAAAAATCTATATGGATGTAAATTCATTCTTACATAATTCTAAATTCCCATCTGTTGTATACTTCACAACAACTTCAACAATCCTGATACATAATACCTTAAAACCATTGCCAAAATTCATGAGAATAATCAGAAATCAACTGAAAGTCTGATCCATTCTGAAATAATTTGTTGATGATGCATTCTAAAAAAATATAATGTTGAACATGTAACCTTTCCCTCTTTGATTTGCAGGTGTCTAGAATTTTTTTTTTTTGCAGGTCTTTAGTAAAAAAAAGATAAACACTAAAGACTTGCTTGTTAAATAAATTAAAAAAAAAAGACATAGGAGTTTATTATTCCTTTCACATCATATTTTCACACGTCAATTTTGAATATTGGGAAACACAGGTCCTACCTTCACATTTATGAAGAAAAAAAAATAATAGCATGAAAGATTATAAGTAATGATTAATGCTCATCATGTACCTACATAGATTCAAATCTAAGAATATGTATAATTCTTAACTACAAACAAACACTCTACACATGCTGATCGTCTTTTTTAATATTAGCCATCTTCAAGAAATTTATTACAAGCTATATCCATATATCCATCGTTAAATATATGGAAAAAAACCACCACAACTCCGTTATTGAAATCTTTATAAGCACACTAATAGTACCCTTTGTTGTCGACGGAAAAGAGAAAGGCATGGAGATCGAGGGAAACAGAGTGTCACATTCGATTCCAGGTACTACTTCTTTGGTCCCTTAAGTTTGATATTTTTGGCAAATTTGGTCCCTCATACGTTGGGCATACGTCTGGTACGCTTAGCGTATGAGATCGCTTTGGTCGCAGGAGGTTAACCACGTACGCTGGGTGTACGTGGTGTAAGTGGGGCGTACGTCTGCCTGGGTCAAACCCTAATTTTGAGGGTTTGAACCCGAATTTAAACATCATTATGTCCTTTGGACACCTACCCTCAACATTATTCACTGTTCATTTCGTCCCATTGAAACCCTAATTCATTCTTTGAGAGTTCTTGAGCTTTGAAGTGATTTTGGGGCATTTTTATGTGTATTCAAGAAGAAGGAGCTTGGAGACCAAGCATTTGCTAAGGTTGAGCTTTTGGATCGAGAGTCTTCATCAACTTTGGGAGCTAGAGAATGTATAAAGTTCTTACCTTGATGATTCCTTATGATAGTTTGAGTTTAGGGTTGTTTGTGAGCTTTATTTGGTCCCATGGGTTCTCCTTGTGAGTTTGAGCAACTCCAGGAGTTAGATATGTTAAATCTCAACCTCTTTGTTGTTCTTGATGCATAAAAATGTCATCTTGGTGGTTGTTATTGGTTTATGGATGAGTTTAAGGCCTTATTATGAGTATTGTTGGACAAAAATGGATGTTGGGATCCATTAAGACATGCTAAGGGTTAAAGTTGCCAACTATATGTATTAGAACCCTAAAATGGACGAGATCTGAAAGTTGGACCTTATGGCTGAATGGATTAAGCAATAAATGGCTTAGGGTGGCAAGCAGCTTAGTACGTTGGGCGTACCAAGTGGTACGTTGCACGTATTGGCGATCGGTTGCGTACGCCGAGCGTATGCCTCGCAGTGGATTTTGTGGGCTTTTGGTCTTCGGTTGGGGGCTTTGGACTTTTGGGCCTTAGTTAGGTTTTGGTCCTTGGACTGGTTAAAGTATGAATGGCCCTCAGGATTTTGTTTGCGGACCTTAAGTTGTATGAGTTGGGCCTTTATGGGCCTTGTAGACCATTATTGTGTTATTGGGCAAAGTTTGGTTAGGCCCATTATGGGAAGGGTAAAATGGCCTTTTATCCTAGGAGTTTGGGTTTAGGATTTAGACCCACGATTATGGGTTATAACCTAATTTTTATTAGGGTTATTTGTTTGTGTTTAGTGTAACACACGGTTTTGAAAGTGCTCGTTTGTGTCTTCGGAGGCCAAGGGTATAAGCGTAATCTGGCAATTCGGTCTTTTATGGGTCTCGGTTTTTATCCAAAAGGTTTTAAGGATTGGGGTGTGTCGCACCCCAAAACCAAGAACGGCGGAAACGTTCTGGGGCGGAGGACGTCATGTATAGTATAACAACAATGCAAAGTAGTAAACAAGCAACAACATCATCCATTGCATTAATAGTATAATTTTAATTACAAGCGTGTTCTTTCATAGGATAAAACAACATAATGAATAATCAAAATAAAAGACGAGTCTTGACTGCTCCGTCTTCACAAAACCAGGTCGTCGTACCTGTCTATTGGTGACCTGAGAATACAAGTTATTTTGAATGCGTAGATCAGCATAAAGCTGGTGAATTCATAAGTATTTAATGTCATTATTTATATAAGTATCAATGAAAAGGTTTGTAAGTAAAAGTGTAAACGTTTGAACTTCCTAGAAAATCCCATATTTCCTACTACTATAAAAAGTAGTCTTCTACCAAGACCCGAATGAAAGTAAGTAAATAGTCTTCTAATGAGACTCGCTGAAAGTAAGTAAATAAGTAAGTAAGTAAGTAGTCTTCTCACGAGACTCGCTGTAAGTAAGTAGTCTTCTCACTAGACCCGCTGAAAGTAAGTAATAATGTGATTGATGGTCCCCATACTAAAAGTTCTCCATATAAGAGATTCTGGGAACTAAAGGTGACTTCCGCAACGAATCGCTAGGTCGAAATCCACATTTATATTACGTAAACATATATATACCCAAAACTATACCTATAATAGCTTACTAGAAATATATGAACGTATAACTTTGCTACCCAAAGGTACTGAACTGACTGACTAGAACTTTTATGTCTATATATGTATACATAATATATAACTAATATTTAGATGACCTTCGGACAGATAACCGATACCCTAAAACCACATCCAAACAAGGAAAAGGAATTAAAGCGAGCTACCCTTCCTAAGTCCTTTAAACATTACTTATATAACTATACATATATATGCATGCTTTTAACAATTGTACTAGAAATAGTAAATAGTATCTCCTAACTATGCCTATCATAGTTACCTGTAAGGTATGTGAATAACCGAAAGTATGCCTTTGCTACCCAAAGGTACTGAACTGTCTGATAGAAATTTTATGTCTATATATGTATACATAATATATAACTAATATTTAGACGACCTTCGGATGGATAACCGATACCCTAAAGCCACATCCAAACAAGGAAAAGGAATTAAAGTGAGCTAGCCTTCCTAAGTCCTTTAAACATTACTTATATAACTATACATATATAGGCATGCTTTTAATAATATAAAAGTATAAAAGGAGTTTTGTAAAACCTTTGAAAAGTTTAATAAATAAGCGTCGATGACTTGTTGTCAGTTTATAAAAATGATTTGAAAGCAGTTTGTTTGATAAGAACATTTTAAAGTATAAGAAATCATTTGTTTGAAACACAATTGTAACAGAATTTGAAAGGAAAGATTTAGTAAATAAAACAAGTTTGACAAAGAGTTCAACATGTAAAAACGTTTGAGAAATCATTTTGAAGTAGTTTACTTGGTAAAACAGCTAAAAGTGTAGTAAATCTATAGTTTGATAGTTACTAATCACTCGTGATTGATATGATAACTATCATGATTCAACTTGTATCCCCCCCCCCATAAAAGCATTTAAAAACATTTAAAAAGATTGATTAAGGGGGTATGAACTCACTTGTAGTGGGTGGTTGTGGATGAACTGAATGATGTAGGATCCTAAGTGTCAAGTGAAGACTTGTACACACACAATGATCCTAGTTAACATATAATCACATATATGTATCCAATTAGTCGTAAAACAACTAATTAACCAAGTTTAAGACATCCTAAGACATGTAAAACACTTGATTTAAGTGCTATAAGTCATAAGGATTGCATCTAATGGTGGTAGGACCTTGCTATTGAGTTTGGGGTTCAAGGGTAAACTCCCTTGGAGTTTACGGTTTTGTGACCATAACTCCTTGAGTTTACGGTCGTAAACCCATGAGTTTACGGCCGTAAACTCATGTTTCTTTGACCATTTTGTGTTTTGAAGCCTTAAAGATCACAAGAAGCATTCCTACTTCATGTTTAAGCCTTAGGAAGAGATTAGGGCACCATTTCACTCCTTTTAGGAGTTTACGGTCCTTGGACCATTTCCCTTTGGGTTTACGGCCGTAAACCCAAATGGTTTATGGTCTTTTTGATGTTTTCAAGTACTAAGCACATCAAGGAAGGGATCTAGGCTAGTTTCCAAGGCTTAGAAGGGACTAGGGCACACTTTGGCACCCTTTTTGGGGTTTACGGTCCAAGAACATCTTTGACCGTAAACACCTTTGATCCTTGGTTTCTTGGGTGTTTTCTTGATGTTTAGAAGTGTAACAAGCTCTATAATACTCTAGGATAGAAGTACTTACTAGGTAGAAGCTTGAAAAGGTGCTAAAAGTCCAAGAACACTAGTGTGTGTTCTTGGTGTTCTTGGTGAAACTTGAAGATCTACACTTTTGGAATGATTTCACGGATGGAATCATGTTAGATCACTAGATTAGGGTAGATATCAACTTATTAGGGCTAGAAACACTTACAAGTTGAAGATCTTGAAGAAATGTTGGATGATACTTGAGAGAGAATTGAGATTTGGATCTTGAAAATGTGAAAAGTGGTAAAATATGACTAAGTGTCATATTTATACCCCCTTTTTAGGGTTTACGGCCGTAAACACCTTTTTTTAGGTCGTAAACTCCAAACTCTTGGAGTTTTGGGACATTATTGTTGCACAATAAACCCTAGGGCATCCCCTCTCCTGATATCTCCCGAAGTACTAACTTTAAAACACTCAAACTTATTCCAAAAAGCTTGAAAGTTAGCAGAAACTGTTCTGACTTCTATTGAATTGAATGGTTGAACAGAATAGAAATTTCGGGTTGTCACAGGGTGTAGCTTGGAGTGTAGGGCTTCATGCCACCTTTTCGTAGATATAAAGTTCGTCGGAAACGGACTTAGAACGAAGAAGTTATAGTAGTTCGAAGTTGTTGGCATAATCGGTCCCTGAATGGAAAAGTTTTCATGAAAGGTGGCAGCCAGGTGAGTACGCCCAACATAAGCTAGGGTACTCCCAGCGTAGGGCTGTAAGGTGTACGTGGGTGTTGGAGGCGTACGCCCATCGTACGCTCAGAGTTTCTAAACCCTAATTTTAGGGCTATGCCACTATAAAAGGAATAATATGCCTCTTTGGTCAGCCTCCATTTCATCTTTAGACAACCACCACGAAACCCTAATCCTCCCATGAGTGTTCTTGGAGCTTTGGAGGCCATTAGAGATCATTATGGTGTTGTGAATCTATTTTCCAAGCAAGTGAAGAGCAAGGCATGGTGGTGGTTCAAAGGAGAGGTTGTAGATCTGGGATTGTTGCTTCATTTCTAACCATTTCAAGGTATAAGATCTAAACTTGGTGATTATCTTCTTAGATCTCTTAGATTGAGTTTTTGGACCATTTTGGTCCAAAGGTTGAAGCTTTGTGATTCAATCTGATTTCTAGGACTTGGAGTTGCTACTCTCAGTTCTAAATGGGTCCCTAAGGTAGAAAGTTGCCATCTTGGAGGTCTTAATGGGTTCATGCATGAGTTAAGACCATTTCCATGGAAGTAGATTATCATTTTTGGAGTTTGAGCTTATGTGGGTCATGCAAAGCCATCAAGTAAGCAACTTTATGATTTTAGACATTGAAGAGGACTTGGATATGAAATTTGTAGCTGATGGAGTAGAGTATTAAGCACTTAATGGAAAAATGGCTTAACAGAGGAGTACGTTGGGCGTACATGCAGGTACGCGCAACGTACACCGCCCTCAGCCAGTACGCTTAGCGTACAAGGGAGTACGCCTCGTGTACTCATCAGTTATGGGCTTGGAGTGTTTTGGGCCTCGGGTTGGGCCAGGCAGTAGACTTTGGGCCTTTGGGCCTTAGTGGATCATCAGAAGCCAGATGTTTGGGCTTAAGGTGAGGCCCATTGGAGGGGTTGGGCCCAATTTGGCAAATTGGGCCATTAGTGGGCTTGGAAAGCCTACCTAGTGTTGGGCTTTTGTTTTGGCATTGGGCCTTAGTTTTGGATCGTACTGGCCAGGGGTAGAATGGTCATTTTACCCCATGCATGGATTAAGGATTTTGGTATGGGACCCAATTGCTAATTGGGTATATTGTTTGGTAGTAACAGCTCGGGAAGTTGGCGGGGCAGCAGCTAAGGAGTTCATGCGGGAAGCTTCTGCAGTGCGAGGTGAGTCTTCTCACCATACCAATGGGTCTAAGGCACCAAGGCCGGCCCATTTTATGATATGTGGTACACTTGCTGTAGTAAAGATATGTGGTATGATAGTTAGCTTTATGCTAGTGATTATCTACTATGCTATTGACTATGTGGTATGTGTTATGCTAGTTGTCTTTGTGATACTTGCATGGAAGACCATGGGGGAGCCCAGGGCACTTGGATATAAGACCATGTGGGGGAGCCCATGGCTGTCCGGCAGGGAAAGACCATGGGGGGAGCCCATGGTACTTAGGTGTAAGACCATGTGGGGGAGCCAATGGCGTCCTTATGCAGGGATATGTGGTAGAGATAGCTTTTATGGCTAATGTTATATGGTAGAGATAGCTTTATGGCTAATATGTTATGTGATATGTGGTAGAGATAGCTTTTATAGCTAATGTTATATGGTAGAGAATGCTTTATGGCTAATATGTTATGTGGTATGCGGTAGAGATAACTTCCATAGCTAATATGATATGTGTTATGTGGATTGTGTGTGCGGTATGCTCTGGGGGACTCACTAAGCTTTGTGTTTACGGTTTACAGTTTTGGTTTCAGGTATCATCGGTTTGGAAAAGAAGAGCTCGGATTGATCGCAGTGCACACACCTATGATTTCCGCAATGAATGATTTTGGGATGAACTCTGATAAATGATTTAGTTATCGATGATTTGAAATGTTTGAAGTAAATGGTATGAATGTTTTAGCTATATTAAAAATGAAATTTTTACCGTTGATTTTTGGGTCGTTACATTTAGTGTGGGATCTTCCGATTTTGTAGCTGAGCATCTAGTTATTTATCAGCGGACTGAGGTGAGTTTTCTCACTATATCAATGGGTTGAAGGCACCAAGGTCGGCCCATTAATTATTATATAGGATGCTAACTATATTTTTGATATGTATATGAAGACCAGGATTTGGCCCATGGCAATTATATGAAAGACCCGGATGTGCATATCATTTGTATGAAAGACCAGGATCTGGCCCCTGGCACTTCAATGGAAGACCGGGATTTGGCCCTCGGTAGGAAATTACTTGTAAGACTATGATTTGGCCCATAACACTAACTTATTTATGTATGATATGTGATACTATGGGGAAACTCACTAAGCTTTTGCTTACCATTTATATTTATGGTTTCAGGTACTTCTGAAACTAAGGGGAAGGGTTAGGCGTGATGGCACAACATTCGTCCCTCACCGTTTTTCGTATTTTTTGATATTGTTACTCTGATATTTGAAATTGTTACTGTGTGATGGTTTTGGAACAATTTGATGACTGTAAATCTTGTTTAAAAATGAAAAAAAAATTATCATGGTTTTGGGTTGTTACACAGATAATAGTCAAAAGATGATGTCCTGTTGTTGTTAGATATAATCGACGGTGATGAATTGACTACCTAGGATGAATCGGAAAATGAGATCGATGACGGGCCGACAACCCTTTGTTGTGTGTGTATTGTTGCTTCTAGTTCTAGGTTTATTTATAGATAATATTTTCCATAACTAAAGGCTTTTTATTATGGTTAGTTATTTAATTGGGGGTTTAATTTAGATAATAATTAATTTGATTAAACAAAATTACTATAATACCCATATCAAATGATTGGCGAAAATTGAATTACACAATTACACAATATCTGTCTATTTACATATGATTCTCTCTCTCTCTCTCTCTCTATATATATATATATATATATATATATATATATATATATAGAGAGAGAGAGAGAGAGAGAGAGAGCTAGGTTCAAATGTGGATTGACATCTATTGTACGAACGTATGGACAATGTTATTCTGTGAGAATGACAAAGAAAATATGTTGTTTGATAATGTGAATACGTTCAATCTTACATAACTATTGTCATTATCACACATTCTCACTAATTAAATCGTCTATAAGTTTATTATAGACTTTTTTTTTATTATTTTCATTCTGTCAGAATGTTTATTAAGTCGTATTCTGTATGAATGAAAATAAGTGAAAAACGATGTGTGAGAACAAAAAAGAATAAAAATTAGTGAGAATGCATGAAAATGACAATAGTTGTGTGAAGTTAAACGTATTTACATTAATAAACAACATATTCACTTAGTAATTCTCATAGAATAGCATTGTCCATACGTCCACACAATAGTTATTCATCCACATTATAACTTAGCCATATATATATATATATATATATATATATATATATATATATATATATGTGTGTGTGTGTGTGTGTGTGTGTGTGTGTGTGTGTGTGTGTGTGTGCGCGCTTGTTTGAAGGGTCTAATTGGGAAAGACAAAAATATCATGGTTGCAAAGGACGTGAGAGAATTAACATTGAATGGAAATAGATTGTTAAGATAAGGATCAAACACATAATATAATAAAAAACTTTAGGATGACCGAAGTTGAAGAAAAAGTTAGGGATGAGACATGCAAACTACCCTAAACCACGGAGAATATATCCTTCTTAATAAATAAAGGTTTTTGGTCACATGTTAATCTCTTATGAGTTTTGACGCTTGTCATTTTGTGGTATTTTTAAAATAAATATTATCCACTTGTTAATTTTTGGTTTGTTTCAATTTTTAAAATTAAAGTCATATATTTATATATGTAAAGTATTAAATATCATATATATGATATTAAATTGAAATAAATACGTTTTTTCATTTCTTATTTTAAAGTTGTACATAAATATTTTATGTTTACACTTTAATGTTTAATCTTTTTTTAAATCAATCCGTGTAATACACGGGTTTCACACCTAGTTTGTAATATACCGTAATCAAAATTGATGGAGCAAAAATGAGTATTTCTTGCCTTTTTTTTTTTTTTCATAATATAAAGTGTTAACCTTAATTTGATATTTGTTTTTTAAAGAGTATTTCCGCCTAAAGCACGTTAAAATTGGTTTATCATTTTGGTGGATACGTATTGTCTTGTATTCACAATTGACGCTGTATTACTCTTTCTGACCACCATGATTGAAACCTTCATGATTAATACTTAAAACCCAACGTCTTAACATGTAATTTGTAAAAAATAAATAAATAAATGCCACCAACAAAAGTTTTTAATAAAAAACTGATTTGAAGAAAATCATATATCGTTAGTATACGACGATTTTTCAATTATCAACGTGGCTTAGGTTCAAATCTCATAAGTTTCAATCATATGATAAGATGTCGTTAAAAATGGATTTGTGTATTGCAATGTATTAATATATTTCTAGATATCTAGTTTTCTTTTCTTTTCTTTTCTTCTTATTTTTTTTTTTTTTTTTGTATTTGTATCTTAAGATTTTTTATGATGAGAATGACGAGAACATTTCGTATATCATATTAAGTTCATTGTAAAAGCGGAAGTAATTTACATAAAAGAAAATGATTTAAAAGGGTAAGATATTTTTTGTTTTGTACATATTTAGTCATTGAATATTTTGTGTTCATATTTGCTTCTTAAACTTGTTATCTTGTATACAATTAATCTTTATGATCGGTTGTTGTTGGTTTAACCATTTTCTGACGTTCTTGGCCACTCCGGCGAGACTTCAGTCATCTTCTCCGGCGAGTCTCCGACCAGAAATATAAAACAATTTGATTTTTGATTTTTAGATCAAACACACACATACACAACACAACACAACACATTAATTCTTCATCTTCATCAGATCAAATTAGCAACTCAAGAACACAAACACATCACACCCAAATTTCGATTTTCAAATAAAAAACACAAGAACACATGCACACACACACACACACACATCATATCTAAGTTTTTGAAATCGATCAGATCATCCTGCTCTTGAGTTTTGAGATCATGTGTGTGTTCTTGAAGACAAATCGATGCGTGTATGTTCATCTTCTTTCTAAAACTCAGACGATCTTCATCGTGTTCTTGAGTTAGATTTTTTTTGTTTTTCGATTTCCATGTCATTAGACCTATATTCAAGACCAAATCCAAAAGTGTCTATGTGAAAAGTTTGAAGATCGAAAATTGAAGTCGTGTGTATTCATGCTCGAACGTCATATACGTGCTTTTGGAGCGATATCGAGATCTATGTGTGTATGTGTTCATGCTCGGTTTTGGAACAACACACACTTTTCCATTCTCTTATTTTTGAAGTCGATTTTGGAATAACACATATGAACACTCTTATCTCTAGAACTCATTTCCATTTTTGTTAGGAACACACATATGAACTCGAATCTGAAATTAAGCTCATATAAGAAATTGAGCTTTGGAGAATAGAAAATAAAGGGACATGATATTACTAGAGAAGATTGCTGGAAAAACATTGTTTGCTGGAGAAGATGACTAGAGACTCGTCGAAGAAGATGAATGAAGTCTCGCCGGAGTTGCAAAGAAGTCATACTAAGCTATACTCACACCAACCGGTTATAGGGGTAGATTAACAAAGAAAAATTCAATAACTAAATATAGACAAAAAGAATTCAGTAACTAAATATGTACAACATAAAAAATATTTTACTCTTTCTAAGTCATTTCCTTGAAAAAAAATTAAGTCATTTTTCCTAAAAAAATATCGTTATTTTAGTTATTTTGTGATTATCCATAGTTTCATTTAAATATAGATTTTGCAGAATAAAACAAGTGAGAAAGACTACAATGCTATCTTGTATGGTTCAAAATGGGTTGAATCAATGGTAGCTGTAATTTTTATTTGGTTTCTATAAATAACTAAGGGGCTGTTTGATAAGGGTCTGACCGGGTCCGGTCAGACGTTAATGGCTGACTCGGTCCGGTCAGAATGTTTGATATGAGTGTTTTGTATGTCTGGCCCAGTCCAAAAGCACTTACTCGGTCCAGGATTGAAAAAGTGCTGACCGAGTCCGTTTTGTGTCTTTCGCATTTATACCCTTTGCCCCGCTTCCTTCTTCCTACACCGAACCTTCAAGGATCAATCGCATATCTTCTCCTTCCACTGGTCCTCTTCCTTTAATCGATATTTTAATCAAATTCATGAAATCTGCTTTTCAGATTCGTCTCAAAAATTGATTTGCAACAATGCTTTGCTTCACAGTAAGAAGAAGAAACAGAATTCATTCACAGGTTCTGCAAATGAATTACGTCTTCCTTTCTCTGGGTGGAGGGGGATAGTAGTATTGAATATTGATGATATTGGATTGGTATATAAATTAATTGAGATGAGCCTAATTCTAATCTTGAATGATTTTTGTTTGCTCGCTAAATGATCTGTTATTAAAAAATCAAATGTTTGTAAACTTTTTTATTAAATTTTAATAAAATATTTAGGGTTTTTGATCGTGAAGTGGAAATGGAAGAATCAAACTCTACACCACAAAAACTATTATCGTTACCAAAATAAAGACACATTGAGGATTAGAGTTAACATTATGTGCATGTATAAAATGAATCATGCGCATGAAATGAATTCGTCAAGAACAAGCCAAGAATTGATTTATCTAATTTGTTTCCATCCACAAAAGAACCGTACTGTCAAGGCTATATATATACTCAAATGATTATCTTTTTTATACTTGCACATAACCAAATACTTAACCCAAGAGTCCAAAATTTTTGGCGTGAGAGAGCACTTTGGGGGTATATCACTTTTGGTAACATGGTTTTGTTATCTTGTTTGTCTAGTTCATACCACTAAAAAAATATAATATAAGAGTAAAATAGTTATTTTCAACAATCAGCACAGTCAGTCAGACGTATTATCAAACAACATGGTTTCAGTCAGACATAAATTCAGTCAGACTTCAGACCCAGTCAAACTCTGACTCAGTCAGCTCTTACTCAGTCAAAAACTATCAAACAGCCCCTAAATATGATTACATCATTATACAGATTTATTATTCTATATTATTAAAATAATAATTAATAAAGTATTTATAAAAAAAGGATATATTCATAAGACTTAAATTATTTGGTTTCTATAAATAACTAAATATGATTACATCATTATGCAGATTTATTATTCTATATTATTAAAATGATAATTAATAAAGTATTTATAAAAAAAGGATATATTCATAAGACTTAAATATACACGACGACTGACATATATATCCTAAAAAATAAACATTATTTTTGCCAAATGTCAAATTTTCATTGAATTTCAATAAAAAATGAAAAAAAATACAAAAATGACAAGTGGAAAAAAATAATTCTAAAATTTTAAGAAAATGTAATGTATCAAATTCAATGAAAATTTGACATTTGGCAAAACTAATGTTTATTTATTAGGATAAATGTGTATTAATATACATAGTAACCTTCTATTTATATATTCTTATTTTTATTAATATATTAATTAATGTATATTAACATAGATAATAACCTTTTATTTGTAAATTTATATTAATTAACATTAAATTAATTTTATTAATATACATCAATTAAGACAAAATTACATAAATGGTCATTGTTGTTTCCAAAACGTACGTGAATGATCATTTTTGCTCACAGCGTTGCTTTTAGTCTTTTTAGGTTGGAAAGACTGAGTTCGCGACAATGAGTAAACCATAAGGATCGTTTATGCAATTTTGTCTATATTTTATATGGGAAAAGTACAATAAAGTCCCTACATATTGGCATCATAATCGATTTAGTCCCTATATATTTTTTTTATTCAATTAAGTCCCAAATACCGGTAATCGTATTCAATTTAACCCTTTGACCCGGTCAACAGGTCATCTAACTTTCAAAAATTACATTTTCGGCCCAGATTTCAAAATTTATTACAAATTTGGTCCTAAATTTATATTTTTGGCCCAGATTTTAAATTTTGTTACAAATTTGGTCCAAACTTTACCCTTTTTGCCCAAATTTTAGAATTTTATTATGAATTCATCCTAACTTTAGTTTTTTTTACAAGTTTTTTTTCTCAAAAAATTGTTTCTAATATGTTTTTTCTTTACAAAATCATATTTATACAAAAAAAACGTATTTTCACATAAAAATCTTATATTTTCTATATAAAAACTTTTTTTGTATATGAAACATCTAGTTTTAAAAATATGTATTTATTAAGTATATAAATATACACAAATCCGTTTTTATGAAAAAAATGTATACAAAAACGTATTTTACAAAAAACAAATGTATAAAAACACCTATCACCTTTATATATATATATATATATATATATATATATATATATATATATATATATATATATATATATATATATGCACACAAATAGGTACGTATCTATATTTTTTTTATAAAATCGTGTTCGTTTATATTTTTTTTATAAAAACGTATTTGAATAATTTTTTATATAATACGTGTTCGTATACATTTTATAAAATCGTGTTTGTATACATTTTATAAAAACGTGTTTGAATAATTTTTTATATAATACGTGTTTGTATATATTTTATAAAATCATGTTTGTATACATTTTATAAAATGTTTACAAACACGTATTATATAAAAAATTATTCAAAAATATTGGGTTTAAAAGTGTTGCGCCATTGGGCTCTTTTGTATCGTCTAGTTTTGTCACGGGTTTGGGCCTGTCCAACCATGTTTATCTTTCTAGGGTTTAGTATATAAGGTGCATGAATGCATCCTTTGTCATTAACGCTTTTCATTATTATCTCATTGATTGTACTGTAAACACTAGCACACCTCCACATAGGAAGTTCTTAGTCGAGCTCTTCTGAGGTGTGACTATATTTTAATCATTCGACATACGGATTGATTCATTGAGTGTTCCAGTATTTATCATTCTTATTGTTTTACCTGTTATAGAGCAGGAGACTGTGTAATATGTACGCATCTCTTCTGTTGAAGAAGGTCTTAGGGTTTTCCGCTATTATCGTTTTATGTTAGAACCGTCATTCTTCATTGACGCAGTTCTTAGACTTCGATCATACCCTAACTTTGTTTACTAGTCTGATCTTGAACAGGTTTCAAAACAAAATCATCATGTCTCTTGACGATTCACAAACGAACCCAATCAACATCTCCAACAGTATCGGTTCAACCACCAGGATTTCAATCCTATATACTCAAGATTATGAAGTTTGGACGTATCACTTTGAAGACTATGTGATTGGTTCAGAAGATAATGGATACTTAATCTGGGAAGCGATTACTATAGGTCCGTTTGTTCACTCTGGCACAAACAGAACAATCAAGACGCAACAGGAGTACAACCAACTCGTGGTTGATGTAAAGGATGTTCCTCAAGACGAAAAGGATAAGCTTGTGAGCAACATTAAAGCTCTAAGAATGATCAGATTCGCCCTACAATCTGACACATTCCGGTTGGTCAGTTCATGCACGACGGCAAAAGAGATATGGGTTAGATTGAAGGAGCTATATTCCACCGATGAGGATCTTGAGCATTCTATCCAAACTTTGCTGCTTTCAGAGTTTGGAGAATTCAAACAAAAACCTGAAGAAAAGCTCATTCAAGTCTTCGATCGTTTCAATCATCTTCTCAATAAAATGATAAAGCATGACATAGAAAGGAAGGTAATTGAGCAAAAGGTCACATTCATGAATGACCTAAGAACTGAATGGATGGCAGTGGTGTCAACAGTAAAAGCTCATGAACAATTCAAATCTTACTCTTTGCTGAAGCTAGTGGGGATTCTAAAATCACACGAAAGTGCATTAACCAAAGAAACGAATGTGGTTTCAAGCATGGGATCTTTAGCTCTCATATCAAAAGGAAAGAACGTGGCTGAAGAAGAAGAAGATTTAGATCTGTCAGAATTTGATCTAACCAATGAAGAATATGCTTTGATGGTCTCAAATCCAAAGAAGTTCGTGCGTAGAAAGTTTCCTATATCCAAGAACCGAAACTGGCAAGGAAGCTACAGTTCGGATAAAGCAAAGGAGGAACCGAAGAACTCTCCTCAACATGAAGAACTGAAGAAGGACAGTAAGCTTGTTGGTGACTCTGGATTTGATTGTCACTTCTACAAAGGCAAAAATCACTTTGCCAAAGATTGTGTCTTGCGAAGGATGTCGGAAAAGAATGAGAGTGAAGATGATGAGGCCTACTACCTGCGAAAGCTAGAAGAAATAAAGAAGAAGAAAGTTGCTGCTAACAACACTATGAATGCTTTAATTGTGTAGGAAAATCTCTTGGACGATGAGTTCGGTGGTGTGGAAGTCTGGTCTACAGACTCAGAGGACGAAGAAGTTCGTAAGCCCACACATGGCAGGGCTTTCGTGGCGAAAGAAGCTGAAACCGAAGGTGCAGGGAAATGCTTGATGGTGACCGTTGGAGTGTCACAGATGAGAGGATACGCTACTGATGGTAGTTGTGATGAAGCAAGGGAGCGAGAAGACAGATGCTTCGCTACCAAACCTGTTGGTAAGCAGATCAACGAATGCGGCCAGTTGATCAAGAAGGTACAATCGATTCTCGAATCATTAAAAATCCCTGTCACAAACTATGAAAAAGAACTAAACGAATTAAAATGTAAAATTTCTAGTTTAAGTGGTAGTTTAATACAGAATTGCTTAACAAACGCTAATCTAACTGATCAACTCAGTAGGGTGTCTTCAAAGAGTGAGGAGAGACGGATCTGGACAGAGCAAAAGGAGATCGAGTTAGTTAGGATTAAGGATGAGACAATTTATTTGCAAAGGGATAATTTAAAGCTTTTAAAACAGAGAAATGTTTTTTGTTTAATTGCTAAACGTTTCTATTCAAATATTACTCAATTGCATCTGAATTGTGAAATTGGCAAGAAAATTCATCGTATGATTCTGCCCTTCCTTGAATTTAAGGAGGATGAAATTGATGCTGATGCCTATAACTGTGAAGCTGTTTTATCTTCTGATGAAATTTCACCGGCATATAGAATAGGTCTTGACAAAGTCGAGTCCTTCATCAAGTCCAAAGACCATAAGGACATGCTTAAGAACCTTTTGGACGAAAATAACAAATTAAAAATTAAAACTGAAACCATGCAGAAGTTTGACTCATTGAATGCAAAGTTAAGTTCGGAAAACAAAATTGATGTTGAAAGCACTTCTGAATTTAATGAGGATGATGATATGAGTGAAATATCCGTAGAGGATGTGGTGGACTGTTCTGAATTTGTCAAAAACGAGCCCGAACCTACCAAAAATCTCATTTCTGAAAACTCCGTTGAGTTCGCTCGTTTCTCCCAAAATAAGTCCAGAAATCTGAAAGAAAAGGTTGTGGTATATCAAAAAGTACAAACCACACCTAATCAGGTTTATGCAGTTACATGTGTCACATAGCAGCAAACAGTCGAGCTGACAGCTATAGTAAACGAAGACAATGCTGATGGCTGTAAGGAGTATTTCTGGTCAGCTCCAATTGATAATGCTGATGAAACGGTTGGTCTGTCTGAGAAAACATCATGGAAGGTCAAAGGCAGATATGTGGCAGAACCACTCAACAAGCCTACACATGTTGATGTGCCAAGCACAAGTGGTACCAAAAAGATTCCAAGAGATCCAGTCAAGGCGACAAGCGAACCTCTTCGCCAGAGAGCGAAACTCATGGTGAAAGACCGAAACCCAAGGTTAATATCCATAAAACTCCTGAGCAATGGTCAGAGAAGAAACATCAACGTAATATGAGATATAAGAAGAATCTCTCTGAAAGGAAGCAGTTTTGGAAGTCCCAAAACCTTATTTATGTTAACTCAGACAAATCTTCACTCGTTTCAGAAGAAGCAAGATCAAAGCGAAACTCTACTTCTTGTACTAAATGCCATTCCTGCAGTCAAGCGAACCGAAAGAGTAGTTTCGGCTCCCAAAATGGAAGCAAACGAAACCAAAAGAGTGGTTTCGGTTCTCCATCTTCAGACGGAAAGAACCCAAAGATTGGCTTCGCTCCTAAAACTCATTCCACTCACTCAAAGCAAATTCCAAAAGTGGATATAAAGGGAAAAGGAAAGCTATTTCCGAAAGATGAAATGAAGACAAAGAAAACGTCAGCTCACTCTAGAAAACAAAACCGAATGTTTGTGAACAATAAGAACACAATTCCAAAGTCTGATGTTAAAGAAACAAAATCGAACAAAATCAAAGTTTTCACAATTAAAAGAAAAGATGAAACCACCTTAATAAAACGAACTTTTATGGTTGATTCTTCTCTTACTATTCCCTGTTCTGTAAAAGGCTCACAAGGAACCAAGAAACTTTGGGTTCCTAAATCTGCTTAATTTTGCAGGTTATTCGTGACGAGCAGTTCAAGGATGAATGGTATATTGACAGTGGCTGCTTACGTCACATGACAGGGAGAAAGGAAGAGCTAAGGGAGTTTCGGTCCATTAAGGATGGTGGATGTGTCAAATACGGTAACAATTCATATGGCACGATCAAAGGGTATGGAATGATCACAAATGGTGAATTCTCAATACGGAAGGTAGCATACGTGGAGGGATTGCAGCACAACCTCATCAGTGTCTCTCAACTAGTTGTGGGAACCGGATTGAAAGTTTCGTTCGATGATGAAGGCTCTGAAATTGTTGAAAAGCAAACGAAGAAAATTCTGTTGAAATCTCAGCGCAAAGGGGAAATGTATCCTCTTAATCTCAATCCAATTAGAGGAAAGCAAGTAAAATGCCTGCTATCGAAGGCTAACTCAGATGAAAGTTGGTTGTGGCACCGAAGGCTCTCGCACCTCAACTTCAAACATTAACAAACTGGTGCTTGGTGATCACGTACGGGGGCTTCTAGTTCTCAAGTTTGATAAGGAGCATTTATGTGCTGCATGAAAAATGGGAAAACAAAGCCGAAAGATTCACCCTACTCGCATTAATACTAAGATTATCGAACCTCTTGAGCTTCTGCACATCGACTTGTGTGGCCCTTCGGCAATCGAAAGCATCGGTGGTAGTAAGTTCATACTTGTTATTGTAGATGATTTTTCACGTTTCACCTGGGTTTTATTTCTTAAACAGAAATCAGAGGCGACTCCTAAGCTAAAGATTTTCATCAAGCAAGTGGAACTGCAACTGTGAAAGTTGGTGAGGAACATAAGAAGCGATAACGGGCTAGAGTTCAAAAACAAAGACCTTGAAGAATTTCTAACTGACAAGGGGGTGTCTCACAACTTCTCTGCTCCCTATACTCCACAACAGAATGGGATTGTCGAAAGGCGAAACTGTTCATTGTGTGAAGCCGCCCGAACCATGTTGAGTTTCGCTTCTCTACCGCTATATTTCTGGGCTGATGCTATAGCCGTTGCATGCTATACCCAGAACCGAAAATCATCAACAAGCGATTTTCCATCACACCATACGAAATTCTGAATAATCGCAAACCCAATGTAAAGTTTTTTCATGTGTTCGGTTCAAGATGCTTCATTTTCAACTCCAAAGAGCACCGAAACAAGTTTGATGTTAAGGCAGATGAAGGGATTTTTCTTGGTTATTCGCTTACTTCAAAGGCATATAGGGTTCTGAATAAACACTCAAGGGAGATTGAGGAAACCTACTATGTGACTTTTGATGATAACTACATGAAGAAAATTCGAACAAGCGAAGGTCCAACGGAGGAAATCTTTCCTGAATCAGGTCAAGTCTCGGTTCCCATATCCAATCTGTTTGAAGAATACATGATGCTTTTTGATGAACCAGAGAGAGCAATTCACTCAGAAGCAAAAGCAGCAGATAATAAAATTGACAACTTGAAGAAGATTATCGACGAAGCTGCTAAAGATATCGAAAACGAACCTCAAGAACCAACCGAGAGGCTGACACAAAGCGAACCACTCGAATCTAGCAATCCTCCAACTTCAAATCAAACTCCAGAAGAAAACTCTAAATTCCAGGGGGAGAGTTCGTCAACACCAAAATCAACTGATTTGCCTTTCCAGTGGGAGGATCCAACAGAGGGGGAGAATTCTGAACCAAACATGGGATTCGCTTCGCCATTTAAGGGGGAGAATGAAAATACAAATGACGAAGGCGATCTATCAGAACTGGAAGAAGAAATAAATGCTGAGTTGGATCCTGTCTATGATCCAAATTACCCTCCTCTCACGAAATGGACAAAAGATCATCCTATAACTCAAATCATTGGTGGATCATCTAAGGGAGTTCTCACACGCTCTCAATTGAAGGCGAAGCAAACTGCTTTATTCTCTCAAGTAGAATTCTGCATGTTTAATTCGTTTGTCTCCAAAATTGAACCGAAGACGGTAAATGTTGCCCTTGATCACTCTGATTGGGTGCAAGCTATGCAAGACGAACTCCATGAATTTGAACGAAATCGAGTTTGGAGACTGATTCCCACTCCAAAGGATGCATCAGTTGTTGGATTAAAATGGGTCTTCAGGAATAAGATGGATAAAGAGGGTAACGTTATTCGCAACAAAGCAAGGCTGGTGGTGAAAGGGTACTGTAACGCCCGTGTTTCTAGGCTAGACATTAATATTGACGTTCTGGTCTAGGTTAACCTTTGTAACTCATTTTGAAGAAATAAAAAGGAATTATGTGAATATTATGTGAAAATTATGTGTTTTATGCTTAATTATTAGGGTTTAATTAATTAAGAATAAAAATGAGCGTCGAAAATAAATATTTGATAAAGCCGATATCTAGTAAAAAAGTTGTAGTGGTCGTGACAAGGATTACGGATATATAAAGAATACCGAAATCCGAGTTATAACGAAGAAGTTATGACCTGTCGAAGTTTCGCGACAAAACCAGCACGGTGCCGAATGTCGTAAAAAGTGAGTTTTTGATAAACTACTTTTTAGCCTTAGTGATCTAAACGAAAGTCGTAGTGTTCGTTAAACCGAGAGTATGTATAAAAAGAACGCCCAAATCTGACTTCGTATGAGGAAGTTATGATTTTTCTAAGTTTCAGCTTAGCAGTAGACAACTAAAAACTCGAATTTTAGATCGAGTGATTTTTAGCCGATACAACCTAAACGAGAATCGAAGGTCTCGTCAATAGTAGCACAACGGTAAAAAGACAGACGAAAACGGACGTCAGATGAAGAAGTTATGAATTTTTAACGGATTTCCTGTCCCGATCTGTTAAAAATAATAATATAAAAATTAATATCAAAGTTAGCCGATGAAGTCTAAACGAAAGTTGTAGAGCGTAATTTTACCTACGCGTGCATATAAAGAACGTCAAAAACGGAGCCCGTATGCGAAAGTTATGGATTTTAGAAGTTTTTGCACAAAAATCGAGAAAAATGCCAAATCCGAGGAATTTCGCATGGTGGACTTCGGCCACGTCACCTTCGCTGCATGCGCGCCACGTGTCCGAGACTGCTGAGTCACCGAGGCCACCTGGCGAGGCGTGTCGCCTTCCCTCGCATCTGAAGTGCGGTCCAATGGGTGTCCGACGCGTGCCTTCTCATGAGGTGTCCGAGCTTCTTACCAAGTGCCACGACCGAACCCTCGAACCATAGACCTCGGTCCAATCAGGAGGCTACACCAGGACCCTCGCACGTGCGAGCCATGTGCTCCCTCTTCAGATCTGCTGACGCGTGGAGACTTCTCAGCCCTTGGATCAGAAGCCTCGCCCCTATAAATAGAAGGGTGCGAGACCTCCCGGGTATATTTTGGAAACTTGTCATTTTTAACCCCTTTTTCAATATTTCTTTCATTCCAAATTCCCCCAAAGCCCCGGTATTATATCAAACACCCGAAATACGCCCCGAAGTGCCCGAGAAGCCCGAGAAATTTATCTTTTCGGTTTTGAAGCCCAACCTTCGCAGAGCCCGGTTTCTCAATAAAACTCCCAGTTTTATTAGAAACGATCGTTTTAGGAAACGAAGTGCTGCTCGATTATCAGTAAATCAAGTGAGTGTGTAGTCACCTTCGTCTTACACCTAGATATGAAGTATTTTTTATAAAATACGTGCTATGTGTAATTATATTAATTGTTTAATTGAGGTAACTGTTGAATAGATGTTTTATACAAGTTTTAAACTGTATATGTATTTTTATCTACAAATATGTTGGGTAAAACATGGGTAGATAGTTGATGTGTGATGAAATAAAATGATGAGAGGCCTCGATGTGATAGTGATCCAGTCATCTAGCGGAGTATGGATGACGACCACAGACTTTTCTAGACAGTCCAGTGGAACGCTGACAGGCTCGCAACCTGTAGGTGTTAATGAGCTTGGGTGTTCATTTGTTGTACTCCATCCCCCACATGGTTGCCTTATTTGACATAAATTGTTGGGAAACCCCCAAAGCAGTGTTGTCGCCCCGATGAAAATCCTTAGGCTAGGTCCCTTGTGATAGGTGTTTAGGGATGTAAAGTGAGGATAACGGGAATGGGTAATCAGGGTTATTGTTGATTGATGAACATTAATAAGTTTATTATTATTGTGGGTTGAAAACCCTATATGCTCACCAGGCTCCCAAGCCTGACCCACTCAGCTTTTTATTGTTACAGGTAGTGGACCCCGAGCATAGTCGGAGGATGATGAGAGATTTTTGGATTATAGGCCAGTAGTTGTAAATAACTGTTGAAAGGCTTATAATGTCTTGTTTATGCTTTTGATCTGTATCGGAACATGACATCCCGAGGTTTTGTTAAGAAATGAAATTATATATTTCTTAAAAAAAGGTTTTGATAAACTTTTATCATGTTTTGTTTGGGGACCAATTCCGCAACATCTTTTAAAAGGATTTCTTTGATTTTATTTTAAAAAGCATAAATTAAATCGGTCTTTTCTGGCCGAGAAATTAGGGGATGTCACAGGTACTGTCAGGAAGATGGGATAGACTATGAAGAGACCTTCGCTCCTGTAGCAAGGTTGGAATCAGTAAGAATCTTTCTAGCGTATGCTGCACACAAAAACTTCGAAGTTTTCCAAATGGATGTCAAGTGTGCTTTCTTGAATGGAGAACTCGAAGAAACGGTGTACGTTGAGCAGCCACCTGGATTTGTGAACGAGAAGTATCCGGATCATTACTACATTCTGGATAAAGCAGTCTACGGTTTGAAACAAGCCCCAAGAGCATGGTATGAAACTCTAACACGCTTTCTTAAGTTGTCCAAATTCAAATAAGGTTCGGTTGACCCAACCTTCTTTTGCAAGAAAGAAGGCAAACACTTAATGATAGTTCAAATTTATGTCGATGACATCATCTTCGGCTCCACGAATCCTAGCTTAACAGCTGAATTCAGGAAGTTGATGGAGACTAAATTTGAGATGAGCGCAATGGGTCCGATTAACTTTTTCCTTGGACTGAATATTAGACAGGGACCAGAAGGCATTTTTATTAATCAGGAGGCTTACACGAAGACACTGCTAGCGAAGTTTGGTATGATGGGAGACTCTAAAGTAAAGGTTCCAATGGCATTTGGCACAAAGTTAACTCCATCTCTGGAGAAACCGGTTGTTGATGTGACACTTTATCGTCAAATGATAGGATCTCTTATGTATCTAACAGCTAGTAGACCAGATATTATGTTCTCTTTCTGTTATTGTTCTAGGTTTCAAGCAAACCCAAGAGAACCTCATATGGTTGCAGTGAAAAACATCTTCCGGTATTTGAAGCGAACCTCGTCTCTCGGTGTCTGGTATCCTGCTAAATCCGGCTTCTTTGTTCAAGCCTTCTCTGACGCTGATCTTGGTGGATGTGGACTGGACCGAAAGAGCACTACTGGCGGGTGCCAATTTCTTGATGGTAAACTTGTCAGTTGGCAATAAAAGAAACAAACTTGCGTGTCTCTCTCTATAGCCGAAGCTGAGTACATCGTCGCATCATCATGTACTTCACAAATCATATGGATACAAAGCCAACTTAGGGATTATGGCCTAAGCATGAAGACGATTCCCCTCTACTGTGACTCCGAAAGCGCTATTAGAATTTGTCACAATCCAGTGCAACACTCCAAGACGAAACACATTGCACTAAGATATCATTTCATCAAGGACCATGTTGAAGATGGTAATGTCGAAGTCCATTTCGTTAAATCTGCTGATCAACTGGCTGACATATTCACCAAGGCCTTACCTGAAGCAAGCTTTAATAAGATACTCCAAGGCTTGAGAATGATGGAAGCTGAGTCTGTACCGAAACCTCTTTCTTCTCATTAAAATTGTACAAGTGAAATAGAGCGAACACTTGGTCTATTTCGGTTCCGGAATTTTCGGGAACCGAAATGAACCGAACGCTCGGTCAATTTCGGTTCCGGAATTTTCGGAACCGAAATGAACCGACCGCTCGACCCATTTCGCTTCATCTTATCTAAGGGTTGGTTTCGGTTGTATATTTTTTGTATAAATCATTTATCCTTTCGCCTGATTTATTTTGGTATTTACTTTATTTTCTGTTTTTATTATTTTTCAGAAATTACAAAAATCCAAAAATATTTTATTTTCTGTTTTTATTATTTTTCAAAAATTACAAAAATCCAAAAATATTTTATTTTCTGTTTTTATCATTTTTCAGAAATTACAAAAATCCAAAAATATTTTATTTTCTGTTTTTATAATTTTTCAGAAAAATCCAAAACTACAAAAATATTTCTATTTGTTTTTAGTTGTTCTCTCAATTCTTACCTTGTTCTAAGTTCACAGATGCGACACAAAATGATGTTGGGGCAGGTATAACTTTCTTATCTTTGTACTAGCTAGGTGTCCCTAGAAGCATGCTGTTGCATGTAGACCGAAGCCTCCAAGACTCTGAGTGAAGCCTTAATGATTCGACAAAAACCAATCGTTTCTTCCAAATCAGGCTGCTAAAATCACTCAAGTCATGAGCTACCTTACTCTTCTCATATTGAGTCAAGAGTTGTCTGCTTTGTCATTTTTGTTTAGCAGAGGTACTTTCGGTTCCTTAACCACCTCTACTCATTTCACCATTATGTTTCGTTCCATAATAGTAACCCTTGAGACTCTCAGAAATTACCTCTGAGGTTTATGGTTACACAACATCTGTGTTAATGATCTTAGTTTCGTCCACCACGTGCTAAGTGAAACCCAAAATCCAATACCTTAAATGAATTGACGGTGAACGATCCAACGTTCAAGCTATTACTTGTTACCTCAAGAAAGCTCTTTTTATTTTTGCGTGATCTTTATGAAATTGTCTAACACCAAGACGTTTCTTCCCAAAGGATCCAATTTTGTTTTTTTTGAGATTTCTATTATTCATCAAGTCACTGAATATTTTATCAAACCTACTTGTTTAATAGGCTACATTGGTCTCACAAGTACTTCATCCACTTTCGGTCTTATGTCAAGCATCAAAGCACGAATTGAAGCTCAACCACCCTCAATTGCCTTATAATAAAAAGATGCCTTTCAATACTTCTTAACAAGTATTTGATCGTATTTTAACGGGGAACCACACAAGCACTTTGAAGCCTCGCTTGACTTTGAATGAAGAGATTCGCGTCAGGGATCCACTGCTTCATGTCTTATTTGACATCACTTATATCCCACATATAATTTGTTTTATTTATTTATCTTTCACACTATCTTGCACGAAAATCTACACGATTTTTCCAAACTCTTGTTCGGTTACTAATAAGCTATTTTCAGACATATAACTTCGGTCCTTTTTGGTTGGGTTGTTTCCTTTAAAAGGGAAAGGATGAGTCGGCATGAATTTGAATCGTTTCAGAATTGGCAAAGGAGATAAGGATGGAAAGGCGCGTGAATTTGTAACGGTTCCTAAATCCACGCCTGATGACGTATATCTGGGGAAACCAAGCTGTCAAATCACGCTTTTTCAGGCGTCGTTTCAGGAGATAGTGTAATCATCACAACAGATTCTTTCTCTCTCATGGCAACGGTATAAAAGGGTTTCTCACACCTCCTGTACCTCCTTACCGCATCTAAAACCTCACGAATACAACAGGCAATTTTCAACTGTTCGTCTTCTTCCTCACTACAACAATGGCAGAATCCTCATCCGTTCAAGAACAAACTGCTTCCTCATCTCTTCTGGTCATCAAACCAAATCAGAATCTTATCATCGAACTAAATCCATTCGTCTATGATTCATACATGCTTCATGTGGTGGAATGTCTCAAGTACTCCCCGTTGGTGATTGCTCTCACGCAGGTTGAATATGTTCCCATGTCACTGCTCTCACAGGTCTATTCATCTGCTAAATACGACAAACGCAAGGAAAGGATCTTTTTTGACATCTTCAATCACAAGACCTCTGTCTCAAAGGCTCACTTTTGTTCTCTGCTACATCTTCCTTCAGACGCCTCTGTCATCTCTCCTGATTTCATCACCACTACGCAGTTGTTTACTATGTTCTATGACATGGGGTACACTGAGGTTCTAACCACGGTGACAAAGTTCAAGAAGTCATGCTTACCACCTCAATGGAATGGTCTTTTCACCCTCATCTTCAAGGGATTAGCTAAACGGGTTGCTGGGTCTGATGGTGCCAGAAAAGGCTTCATGACCATTCTTTATGGTCTCTATCATGGCATTAATCTGGATTATAGCTCTCATTTGGTCTCAACTGGTGCAGAGTCTCAATTCCTCGACCAGATACTCTGAAATTTCATGTGCACGCTTTTGGACGTTGATTACTCGAAGGGCTATTTAGCATTTTCAGGTTCCAATCATGGCCGATGCTATGATGTCTTCCATTGCCACTTTCCATACAACCAAAATCATTGTCACCGATCCAACCAAGTACATGTTTATTGGGTCCATTCCTGAATCAATGTACCGAAGTATGGCTACTGTAAGCAATGTGATGGCTGAATACAGAAAACTTCCTTCTACGGGACCAAGGCAATTGACTCCAGAGATGCAGAGTGCTCTGGACGCGGTTGAGAAACCAACAAAATGGGGGAAGAAACCGAATTCCAAGAAGAAAGAAACCGAAGCTCCTTCATCTCAAGCTGCAACGCCCAAAAAGCGTAAAGTTGAAAAGGAAGCTCCATCTGCTCCAAAGAAGAAAAAGATTAAGAAGATGGCAACGAAACCGAAGGCATCCTCGCCTAATGATTCAGATTATGTTCCTTCTGATGATGATCAACAAAAATCAGCCGAAGGTGAAGATATTCACCATGAAGACTCACCAAGAGGAACCACGCCTCCACGTTCTCCAACTCCAAAGGTACAACTTAATGACTCGGTTCCAACTCCTCCTATTTCTCCATCTCATACTATCGTAGCTATTTCCATCGCACCGCTTCCACCACCTGTTTCATCTGTACCCACTTCAACTATACTACTACCCCCACCCATCATTTCTCAAGCAACTTCAACAACAACAACCACAACCGAACCTCCGGTTCGTGTCAACGTATCTGATACGGGGGCACTTACCTCAGGAACCGAAACCACTGTTACAAACCCATCTCCATCTCCATCACCCTCAGCCGAATCTGGTCATACTCTTGGTGGAGCTGACATGGACTTTGACTCATGCTACTATAGTCCTTATCGTGTTCAAAGCGAAGAAGATGATGATGCTCCAATCACTCAGCGTCACTTAAAGGATCTCAATGCCAAGCTTGATCAATTGCTTGATTCTTCTGCTACTCCATCCACTTCAGCATATTCTGATGCTGCTACGAAGGCTCTTATTGAAACTTTGATCACACAGCATGATCAATCCATACTCAAAGCTACTCAAGCTGTGGATGCCTCCACTCTCTCTTGCACCAATGCTATTGGTGAGTTCAAAACACTTATTTCAGATACAAAGCTTTTTATGGAATCTTTTCAAACCACTGCAGACAACAATACCAACAAAGTAAATGAAGCAATTGCCTCTCTTTCTAAATCTCTCAAGGCTGAGAGGGAAAAATTTGAAGTGATTCGCCAAAGTCTTCAAGCTGACAGAACTCTTCTTCTTTATTCTGTTAAATCAAGTCTCAACAACTTAAAAACAGATCTTGCCTTCGATAACAAGCTCAGGGAAGATCTCGCTTTATCCCAAACCCAAGTTGCAACACTTTCATTGGAGCTTTCCAAAGCGAATAAGGAAATTGAATCCCTCCGGACCGAACGCACAGTCATCAACAGCTGTGTGAACGATGTGCACTCTCTTCTTTCGAATCTTTTAGAGGCACATGATTCGGTTCTCACTATTTCTGTTCGACGTCATCTAACGGATAAACTTCGTCTAGCTCTGGAGATGTTAAGTCGGATTGGGGGTGTTACGGAGCCAATTGCTACTCCGCAACAAGGTGGAGAAGTTACTCAAGATCCTCCTATTCAATCTTCTTCAAAAGAGTCTACTGGAAATTTAGCAAATCAGCCGAAGGTGACCACTAAACCGAAGGGTAATGAAGCTTCGGGTTCTAGTGTGTTGGACAAGGAAAAAGGTCTAATGGGTCAAAGTGATGAGGAAGAAGAGACCGAGGAAGAATCATTGAAAAGAAAGAAGAAAGATAAAGAGCTTGATGAAACGCTCAAAGTGGCGAGAGAAGAAGAAGAAAGAGAGAAAAGGGAAAAAGAGGCCCATGATACGTTGAAGTGCAGGAAAGCTCTGTTTCCTTTATGGACTCTGGAGAAGATGATCAAAGAAGCGATTGAATTTCCTAGCACTCATTGGCTGGAACCAGTTGCCTCTTTTGATTGCGATAATACCAAGGACTCACAATTTGATATGCCTATCACCCGAAAGGCGTTTGTGTTTCACTGTTTTGATGCGGTAGTGAATATCCCTTCTCTAGACTCGAAGGTTGATCGGGATCTTATTGATTTTTATCTTAAATATTCTCAACCACAATACTTGACGTGGAGTGCACAGAAGATTACATCCGTCAAAGTACTGAAGCCAACTTTCACATGGCCATTTGTCAACGTTAGTTTCAGAGTGACCCGGGGGTCAGATGATTCGGTTCATGTGTTTTCATTGGCTGATCTACCGAACCTGAATCCTCATGATTGGATTCTTCTGAACAACATTCTGCTTTCCAATCCACAGCAGTACGAGCCCATCATTGATCATATCAAGAGAATGCTAGCTTCCTACATTCATGAGGTTGCTAAGATGGATCAGGAAATTGCTCTTGTTTTGAGAAAAAGGCCAACTGTCAAACCCATTGGGACATCATGCGATGCTTCCAAAATGCAGATGGGTAAGATTGATTCAAAGTATCGTGCTGTTATGTTTACTCGAGCAGAAGGTCAGAAGTTTGTGTTCTATCTTGATGATAAACACTTGTTCTCCACGACTTGCCTGGAGCATATTTTAGACATAATCCACAGGTGTAAACAAAACAAAGAGGCAGATAAGAAGAATTTCACAAATATGCTTCGGTGGTACATTGCTTTCCGATATACTCTTCTGGCTATCGTACCGAAATTATTCAAGACTGTGAAGAAGACCACTTTTGCTCAACCGAAGTAGTCTCTCGCCTCAATTGGCGCAAAGGGGGAGATTGTTGGGTTTAAAAGTGTTGCGCCATTGGGCTCTTTTGTATGGTCTAGTTTTGTCACGGGTTTGGGCCTGTCCAACCGTGTTTATCTTTCTAGGGTTTAGTATATAAGGTGCATGCATGCATCCTTTGTCATTAACGCTTTTCATTATTATCTCATTGATTGTAGTGTAAACCCTAGCACACCTCCACAGAGGAAGTTCTTAGTCGAGCTCTTCTGAGGTGTGACTATATTTTAATCATTCGACATATGGATTGATTCATTGAGTGTTCCAGTATTTATCATTCTTATTGTTTTACCTGTTAAAGATCTAATCGATCTTAAGAGTTCTCAACTCTTCAAAACACATTTTTATAAATAAAAAATGTAAACAAACATGATTTTATAAAAAAATATAGATAAAATAAGTGTTTTTATACGTTTTTTTTGTAAAATACGTTTCTGTATACATTTTTTATAAAAATGGATTTCTATATATTTTTATACTTAATAAATACATATTTTTATAACTAGATATTTCACATACAAAAAAGTTTTTAAAAATTTTTATATATAAAAAATATAAGATTTTTATGTGAAAATACGTTTTTTTTTGTATAAATATGATTTTATAAAGAAAAAACATATTAGAAACAATACTTTGAGAAAAAAAGTTTGAAAAAAACTAAAGTTAGGATGAATTCATAATAAAATTCTAAAAATTGGGCAAAAATGGTAAAGTTTGGACCAAATTTGTAACAAAATTTAAAATCTGGGCCAAAAGTGTAAATTTTGGACAAATTTGTAATAAAAATTGAAATCTAGGCCAAAAATGTAATTTTTGAAAGTTGGATAACCTGTTGACCGGGTCAAAGAGTTAAATTGAATACGATTACCGATATTTGAGACTTAATTGAATAAGAAAAAATATAGAGACTAAATCGATTATAAGACCAATATGTAGGGACTTTATTGCAGTTTTCCCTATTTTATATTTATGAGTTTGTGGCTTTTCTATCCATTTCTTTTTAAAATGTCACTTTGGACTTTGTAAAATATTACTTTCATCCTGTATTTTCTAAACTTTCGTGTTTGTCATCTGTGGTATTTATAATTTAATTTTTTTGACAACTTTCGTTCGTTAACAAAGAAAATCTATTTTTACGTGACCATTTTTATATATGTGTTGGTATGTATTTAAGGCGATCAACGTTTCGACGTGAATTTAAAACTTCCGTTCAGTAATTTAAAAAGAAAAAACTTAATTGATTTTTCTTTTATTGTGTGTGTTTGTATATATATATATATATATATATATATATATATATATATATATATATATATATATATATATATATATTGAATTACTTACATATTCATTGTTTATATTCATTTCAAAATTTTACTTTAAAATATATTTAATGTTTACAACTTATATTTAACTTTTTTTAATCAATATGTATACACGGGTCTCACACCTATTTTTTTTAAATAAAGCAATCGAAACTATTAATTTTTATGAATTAGTTTTACATTTTCTTTTAATTCTCAAATATTATAATAATCTAAAATAAAATATGAATCTAAACTTCTAAAATAATAAAGAATTGCAGATAATATCAATTAATAGCATCCCCTAGGCTAAGGCATCATGAATCAGACAACTCTAGCCCTAATTTCTGAAATACCTAGCCTATCATCTAGCATGCAGCTCTAATATCTCATAAACATCTCATAATACAAACAAATAATGGTATTTTGGGAAATCACCGTTCGGGCTCTGGCTGATTGTACACATTACTCCCTCGTGTTTTCTCTTTAAAACTCTTACTCGTTTTAGAAAGATCATTTCTTTTTAGAAAATTTTCTCAAATCCTCAGTTTGAGTTCAGAGATACCCGAGAGCACATCTGAATCCCTCAAACCAAGGCTCTGATACCAACTTGTAACACCGTAAATTTTCGCACAAAATTTTCATTTTTAAATTCACATAAATGACATCAACACATTTCACAAAATCTCAATATATCAATTATCAAAACACGTGTTAATAATTATTTAAATAAAATTCCAGGATCCTCGAAACAAAACTCCATTTCGTGTGTACAATCAACCCGCCGCCTTCCCGTGATCCTGAGAAGTACCTGAAACGCATGACACATAACACGGTAAGCACGAAGCTTAGTGAGTTCCCCAAAATACCACACACATCCCATCAACCCCTCATGGCTATACTCACAATAAGACCCCCCGGTCAATGCGTCTCAGTGGGACCCTCTGGTCCCACAACTCAGACTGGACCCTCCGGTCCCTCAACTCGGTAACTCAACTAATCACAGTATACACATCACAACAACAATAAGCAAGATATCTCAACACACAACATATGCACATAGAAAATGCATACTATCAAACAACTCAAGTAAGCACATAAGATCAATATTTACACAGATTACTATAACAACATAAGTCACAAAGACAGTATGCACGATAATACATATCACATTATAAACAAACAAGACCCTCCGGTCCATAATGTTCTAAGACCCTCCGGTCTACAATGTACAGTGACCCTCCGATAAATAATATACTAAGACCCCCCGGTCAATAGTGTAAATACGACTCTCCGGTCACCAACAAGAATAAGACCCTCCGGTCACACACAAATTACAACACAGGTAAGTATAGTGAGAAGACTCACCTTGGATGGCAGATAGATCCTACAAATGTTGTTGTTGTACTCCGGACTCCGACCTCTAACACTGAGCCAAACCCACAATTAACCTCATTAGGATCTAAGACCATACCTTCACATATTAGGTCTAAATATGGTTCACCAACCCAGCCCATAAATAACCCAATCCAATTGGGCCCACCAAGGCCCCAATATCACATGGATCCACAAAAGTCCACTAATGGCCCAACTATGGCCCAATTTTCCAAATTGGTCCCAATCCCTCATTTGGGCCTTGCCCTAGAGCCCATCTACATATTATAGTCCACATGATTGCTCTTGGATAGCCCATCCATAGCCCGGTCATCAGAGCCCAATAGAATGGCCCAACTCAGACCCAAGCAAAATTAGGGTTTTCACATGAAATAACGATTAGGGTTAAGTGTTCTCACTTAACCCATTAAAGACATAGCCCATTAAGTCCATCATTCCACTAAGCCATCATACAATAGAATCGTCATGAGTTATATCTTCAGTCCACTGGTTCAAATGCGGGTCCCAATAGGCCCAAACCAACAAACCCAAAATTAGGGTTTTCTAAAACCCTAATTAGGGTTTCTAGCCCAATAACCATCCAACAAGCCCATATCAAGCATTTGGGCAGATTAGGGTTCACTATGCCAAGCACCACCCACTACCACCTCAGGTAGTGGTGGTCAGCGGCGGCTCACGGCGGCGGCCACCACCTCACGGTGGTGGTGGTGGGTTTTCCAGCCACAAAAACACGCATACAATCTCCAAAATGCCGGAAACAATGAAAACACCAAAACATACACCCATAACCATGCCCACAGCCACCACCCATGGCGGCTGGTGGTGGCGGAAGGTGGCAGAAAACAATAGTGGACGACAGCCACCACCTCACGGTGGTGGTGGTGGCGAATTCTTGATTTCCAACCGTGCAAACCCACGAGTATACTCACATATACGATTCGAACACACAAACACATCCAACACAGCCTCATATGCGGCAGATGGCAAATGAAAGCGTAAAAGCGGCGGCCTAAGGCCACCGGCGACCCCAACCGCTGTTCTCGACGCGCTTTCACAACCAGAACAAATGAGAGAGGAGGTGAGTGGAGTTTAGACTTACCGACAGCTTCCCCTTCGCACATGCCCAACACAACGACGAATCAAAGTTTCACACTCGGTCTTGGTGGTTCTCCAGCGGCCCCCGACGTTTCCGGCAGCAGACATCGCAAAGGCGTACTTCAACGACAATGTGGCTATCGGCGGTGCTCAACGACGAGGCAGCAGGCCTGATCGGAACAGTGAACGGAGGGGGGTGGCGGCTGCTTAGCATCACACGTGGCGGCTGGTATCATTAGGGTTAGATGCGGTTAAGGAGGGAGTGTCGGGTCTAAATCCCGTGCCTTCTTAAAATATTTGATCATTTACCAACATTAGTCCCTCCCTCACAAGATCTTTTCAAAACAGATCCCTAAATTACCATACAGCCCCTTTCATGACAAATTCCTTTCAAACTAGGTACATAATTTACCATTTATACCCTGCCGTCTGGAATCCCTTTCAAATCGCGTCCAAAACTTACTCTTTCAACCCCCAAAGTCTAAAATTATATCAATTGGCTCCATAACACCAACACCTCGCTAAATATTATTTACTTATTTATTCAATAATCAGGATGTTACAATTCTCCCCCACTTAAATTAGATTTCGTCCTCGAAATCATTCCTTACTATCCCTTACACGCTCGAAAACTTGAACGGCATGGCCACAAGCCCGAGCACAACCCCAGCCGTTCAATCCAACAAAGTTATCTCAACCAACCACATCGTACATGCAACCACTAAGTTCGCTTTACTCCAATCAATTATTACAACCGCTATGAAATCACATGTCACTTCCGACCTCTGTCGTCTAATCACTCACTAACTTCATGCGTGCTGGGGTTCTTCTCAAGCCAAACGAACCGACCCTCCCAGGTCTAGAACATCAGATGGAAACCTTAACCACTCAAAAAGAAATCCATCAGGAATCCGAAATCTCAACTCAATTATCCTTTACATAGATAGGACCAAACTCAAACTCGAGAGTCCGGTTTCACAGCAGAATTGGAATCACTCATCTCCAATCAGGTACTCACTCACGACTCGTGATCCGCGAATCTACGCGTACATTACTCTCTGATTCCTTCCGAATTACAACAACCTCTTCCCAATTCGAGATATAACGGATCCCGACCATCATAGAGAACCCGGTCTCGCCCCTGGCCCGGCCACCAGGTTTCCAAGACTCAATTGATAGGGCTGCCCAAGCCAAGGACTCCTCCGTGTCATGCTCTGACTAGGGAATTCTACGGCTTCCCGTAGTATTACGACACTCTCACACTGACTCGTGAATGCTACGGCTCCCCGCAGTCCCACGATACTCTTTCACTGACTCGTGATTGCTACGGCTCCCCGCAGTCTTACATCACTCACTCGCTCGCCATGAGCTCACCCCATGGTTTTTCCCTGATAAGCCCAAGTGATTAGTCCCACCTGGATCCCTCTACTCTCTTATCACCCCACAATCTCATCATTAAACCATCACATAATGCGTTCACTAAACTCATGCTCCGCGATCCATCATGGACAGGTGCACACACCCACCCAGATTAAGCATCACTACCCCTAACAACAATCAACGCAACAAAACACTTTCCCTTGATACAATTCACATTCTTGGACAATCCCCATCCGATGACAATTAGCTGATGGGTTCCCACTGGAATAATAATCACTCGATACTCCACTTGTCTCCTCACATCCTGAGTCTCAAAATAATCCATCAAAATAGGTCATCATACTCGGATACCTCGATACATAATCACAGAATCTCACGCTAGCTTGCCACTACCTCGGATCTTCTGCTTCTACCGCTGACCCTCCCGGAGTATAGATAACAATCTATACATTGAACTAACAAATCCCAACAATCGAAACTGGACCTCAACGAACCAACCGCCTCGAACTCAACCATTGCAAACCCGAAGAGTCCCTGACCACAATAAGATCCCTGACCAACGGCTACCTGCCGTGGACACACTCGTTCTTTTTTGATCACGTACAATATGCCTCGTCTCGCTCTGCACCTTGCCTCGTCCAACAATAAACCCAAGGCTCATATGTCCGTACCGCAGATCCCCATAACCAAATCTTCTAACCACAACTTGAACAGGTTGATGATCCTCTCGCCAGAATACCCAGTTCTCCCCCACTCAGGGTTCAACCATCACCAATTGACATATCAACAGTCTACTCCACAGACTGTTTCCACCAGTTACTCCCCACTTGACTCTTGGAATGTACTACATAACACTTAATGATCTTACAAATAAGGACCAAGCAACTCCACATATCCCGAATCTCAGATGAAATCCTCGGAACTTCCCAATGTGACTGTCTCCAGTCACCCAGAATCTCGTCCAGCTGTACATGCAATTCTTCTAACGGTCCTAGAATAGCACTTTCTCCTTTTTTGGAAATAATGGGCTATCACACACTTCATTCTCTGAATCCTTAATCATCACCCTACTGCAAGAATCGAAATAGCACACGAGACCTCACTCTCACAGTCGATCCGCTGCATAACCACGAAAGTCGTCATCTCGATATACTCCCATCGTTTTCTGGAATTAGTGGCTGGTATAGAACTTATCAAACTCAAACAAGGCATACCCGAGCCCTCGCTGGTCACAGTCCCCACTAGTGACTCCTTCCTAACATAGGAATGCAATCCAATGCTCTCGTACAACAAAATACTCTTGGTGCCAATATCGCAACTACCTGGTGCCCCACAGGGTCTTCTTCCAATCTCTGACATCAAAAACTCACTCACCCATCCTCTCAAAATGGGAAATAGGAAAAATATAATCCTCAACATAGAACTTTGACATCACAGGCCATCGCCCAACCACTCAACTCATACTACAATTCTCCACTATGCATCATCTCCACCCCTTATTTGAGTCTTGCGACTCTAACTGGCATCTCACCAGTCAAGACCCTCGAGATCTAAACTCAGATGTTCCCACCCAGGGCATACTCCATTTAAACTCAACCGACATGGCCCTCTGGCCCCACAATCTCCCATATCCACTTCCAGTCTGGACAATCACAACCGGATAACTGATAAAGGCGAAAACACACTCTGCTACGAATCATGGTACCCGAACCATGTTATTTCTCCTCACCCTGCTACTCAGAACCTCCGGGATTATCCCTGCTTCGAGTATGGGTCCTCTGCTTTCAGTAGTACGGGCCCATACTACCTGCCACATCTACCCATACTTTCCACACGGATCCTCTCAGATTTTCTAAGTAGCTGCTCAACCTTCTCGATCACCCTTCCCGTTGCACATGTTCGCTCTCAAGCAAATACTCACCTCTAAACAACATACTCCTCGAACTAGAATTAATCCCCAGGTTCTCACACTTCTCTGCCATCAGCTGCTGAAGAACTCTTTGTGATGCCAGTCATCTACCTCCTGAATATCGCCATATTCACTTAGTAGCTGACTCCCATCATTCAAGAGTTCCACAAAGCACAAAGCAAGCAGCATTCTGGCATCGAAAAACCAGCACATGCAACCGCTCAAGCATACCACTCCACTCGCTCTTTTCATGACTCAAAACGCATCACCGAACTCAGGCAGTCCTACCTCTCATGGATCTGTAACTACTCTCCCAAATTCCTCAAATGCTCGTCTAGGTATATCTCCTATATTACTCCTCGACCCAAGACTCTCTCTAAAAGATTCCTGTCAGGCTTCTACTCAATACATACATGGCAAATAGCAGATAATATCAATTAATAGCATCCCCTAGGCTAAGGCATCATGAATCAGGCAACTCTAGCCCTAATTTCTGAAATACCTAGCCTATCATCTAGCATGCAGCTCTAATATCTCATAAACATCTCATAATACAAACAAATAATGGTATTTTGGGAAATCACCGTTCGGGCTCTGGCTGATTGTACACATTGCTCCCTCGTGTTTTCTCTTTAAAACTCTTACTCGTTTTAGAAAGATCATTTCTTTTTAGAAAATTTTCTCAAATCCTCAGTTTGAGTTCAGAGATACCCAAGAGCACATCTGAATCCCTCAAACCAAGGCTCTGATACCAACTTGTAACACCGTAAATTTTCGCACAAAATTTTCATTTTTAAATTCACATAAATGACATCAACACATTTCACAAAATCTCAATATATCAATTATCAAAACACGTGTTAATAATTATTTAAATAAAATTCCAGGATCCTCGAAACAAAACTCCATTTCGTGTGTACAATCAACCCGCCGCCTTCCCGTGATCCTGAGAAGTACCTGAAACGCATGACACATAACACGGTAAGCACGAAGCTTAGTGAGTTCCCCAAAATACCACACACATCCCATCAACCCCTCATGGCTATACTCACAATAAGACCCCCCGGTCAATGCGTCTCAGTGGGACCCTCTGGTCCCACAACTCAGACTGGACCCTCCGGTCCCTCAACTCGGTAACTCAACTAATCACAGTATACACATCACAACAACAATAAGCAAGATATCTCAACACACAACATATGCACATAGAAAATGCATACTATCACACAACTCAAGTAAGCACATAAGATCAATATTTACACAGATTACTATAACAACATAAGTCACAAAGACAGTATGCACGATAATACATATCACATTATAAACAAACAAGACCCTCCGGTCTATAATGTTCTAAGACCCTCCGGTCTACAATGTACAGTGACCCTCCGGTCAATAATATACTAAGACCCCCCGGTCAATAGTGTAAATACGACCCTCCGGTCATCAACAAGAATAAGACCCTCCGGTGACACATAAATTACAACACAGGTAAGTATAGTGAGAAGACTCACCTTGGATGGCAGATAGATCCTACAAATGTTGTTGCTGTACTCCGGACATCGGCCTCTAACACTGAGCCAAACCCACAATTAACCTCATTGGGATCTAAGACCATACCTTCACATATTAGGTCTAAATATGGTCCACCAACCGAGCCCATAAATTACCCAAGCCAATTGGGCCCACCAAGGCCCCAATATCACATGGATCCACAAAAGTCCACTAATGGCCCAACTATGGCCCAATTTTCCAAATTGGGCCCAATCCCTCATTTAGGCCTTGCCCTAGAGCCCATCTACATATTCTAGTCCACATGATTACTCTTGGTAGCCCATCCATAGCCCGGTCATCAAAGCCCAATAGAAAGGCCCAACTCAGGCCCAAGCAAAATTAGGGGTTTCACATGAAATGACGATTAGGGTTAAGTGTTCTCACTTAACCCATTAAGGACTTAGCCCATTAAGTCCATCATTCCACTAAGCCATCATACAATAGAATCGTCATGAGTTATATCTTCAGTCCACTGGTTCAAATGCGGGTCCTAATAGGCCCAAACCAACAAACCCAAAATTAGGGTTTTCTAAACCCTAATTAGGGTTTCTAGCCCAATAACCATCCAACAAGCCCATATCAAGCATTTGGGCAGATTAGGGTTCACTATGCCAAGCACCACTCACTACCACCGCAGGTAGTGGTGGTCAGCGGCGGCTCACGACGGCGGCCACCACCTCACGGTGGTGGTGGTGGGTTTTCCGGCCACAAAAACACGCATACAATCTCCATAATGCCGGAAACAATGAAAACACCAAAACATACACCCATAACCATGCCCACAGCCACCACTCGTGGCGGCTGGTGGTGGCAGAAAACAATAGTGGACGACAGCCACCACCTCACGGTGGTGGTGGTGGTGGCGAATTCTTGATTTCCAACCGTGCAAACCCACGAGTATACTCACATATACGATTCGAACACACAAACACATCCAACACAGCCTCATATGCGGCAGATGGCAAATGAAAGCGTAAAAGCGGCGGCCTAAGGCCACCGGCGACCCCAACCGCTGTTCTCGACGCGCTTTCACAACCAGAACAAATGAGAGAGGAGGTGAGTGGAGTTTAGACTTACCGACAGCTTCCCCTTCGCACATGCCCAACACAACGACGAATCAAAGTTTCACACTCGGTCTCGGTGGTTCTCCAGCGGCCCCCGACGTTTCCGGCAGCAGACATCGCAAAGGCGTACTTCAACGACAATGTGGCTGTCGGCGGTGCTCAACGACGAGGCAGCAGGCCTGATCGGAACAGTGAACGGAGGGGGGTGACGGCTGCTCAGCATCACACATGGCGGCTGGTATCAGTAGGGTTAGATGCGGTTAAGGAGGGAGTGCCGGGTCTAAATCCCGTGCCTTCTTAAAATATTTGATCATTTACCAACATTAGTCCCTCCCCCACAAGATCTTTTCAAAACAGATCCCTAAATTACCATACAACCCCTTTCATGACAAATTCCTTTCAAACTAGGTACATAATTTATCATTTATACCCTGCCGTCTGGAATCCCTTTCAAATCGCGTCCAGAACTTACTCTTTCAACCCCCAAAGTCTAAAATTATATCAATTGGCTCCACAACACCAACACCTCGCTAAATATTATTTACTTATTTATTCAATAATCAGGATGTTACAATCCCTCTACTAATTAGATTTTAACAAATACATATTATATTTTTTTTCAAACAAAAATATTACAAATTATATTATTATAAATAAAATATTTATATATAATAAATTTAAATTAATTATTACTTTATTATAAATAATTATTAAATAAATAAGATTATATTTATAATAAATATATCAAGATGATGATCATATTTAATTACTATATTTTATAAATCATGTTACCGTGTTTCAAGTTTTTAGTATTTTTTTTATTTTTTTTATATGAATTCGATAAATAAATATTAAACTCTATATTTATGATTAATTAATATAAATTAGTATATATAACATGATATTACAAATATTAAATATTGCATTTAAATTATAATTAGTAAATAAAAATAAATTAGAAATGTGTAAAATAAGAACAACTAAATTGGCTCTGAAACTTCAACTCCATTTTTGGAGATATAAATAGTATTCCCTTATATTTGAGGGAATATTATTCATATCTCAAAAATATCTCAAAAAATGGAGATGGAAATGGGGTAGGATCGGAGAAGATTAGGAGCAGAAATGGGGGAACAAATAGAGTTTGGGAGTGGGTTGGAGATGTCCTTAGTTTCCTTTATTTATTTATCTAATTTTTTTTTTAATTTAAAAAGGTAAAAACACTTTAATTTTAATAATTTAATATATTTTTGTTATTTTTTTTATAAATTCAAACTTTTCAAATGTTTAGAATTTCATATTTAATTTTTCTTTTTAATAAATCTATGTAATAGAGACCTAGTTGTAGAATAAATTCATCTAAAGCACCTTAATTCTGTAGTTTTTCAATTAAAACACATTTTGCCCCGCGATTTTATGAAATTTTTTATTTTATTGTATTTTATTGTTTTGTTTTTTTCGAACAACCGATTGATTTGATGAGCCACACTAGCAAGGGATTAGCCGGCAAAAAAGGGATCAATTACGTATGAATAAAGAGAAGGGGGTTTTAAATACATATCAACAAACCACAAATAAGAAAAGTCAAATAATAAAATCTACAATCGAGCAAGTGGCAAAAACATACAAGGTAGGGATAACCACAAGTTCCTCACCAAGTTTTATTATCATTATTTTAGTTAAAACTACTATAACTTACACAACCATCTAAACATATTTTTAAAGCATTTTGTCCATTATATAACTTAAACCTTTAACCATTCAGAAAAAGACGTATTTCCAACGGACACCGTTAAAACATAGGCCCTTTGGTTCCTCACGAAGTATAGTACCGGAAATAGTCAATATTAGTAAAACAAAGGCCGTATTGTATCATTACTAGACGAATGTTTGTATGCTGCGTATTGTAAGATTACGTAGTTAAAATTTTAAAACAAATTTCTAAATATTATTAAAATAAAAACATTATGACATCATCTAAAACAATCTAGGCCGTTGATTGTGTTTTCTTTATAGGGTTTACACACTTAGATCAATTTGCTAACATCACTTTGATCAAACAAGAAGTCAACCCGTTTGTTTTGAAGCCTTACGCGATGATTTTAAAGTTTCCAAAATTAGATTCCGTTACCAATATTCATTTTCATTCGTTATATTAGGAAATTAAATGTAGGAATTGAATGAAAATGATACTTGAATTCTTTCCAAACTTACAACTACAAAATTGGTTCCTTATTAATGTAAACCTTAAATTTAGGCTCTATTTCCATTCAAAATTGCTTTCCAAATATATTATATGTTGAAATCTCAGAAACTATTAATTTCAAATTTCAAAAGTTTCGGATATTATTATGAACCAATACACTTTCAAGCATGATATCTTCCATTTTAAGTTTAAATGAGATTTCAATTGATTACTTGCTAATTTTCATATATTGATTTGTAAATATATTTCAAACCTTTTTAATAATCGATTTACACAAACATTCTGTAATAATTCCTCCGTAGAAAACAAAAGCAAAACAACTTCAACCTTCCCATCAGTCTGATTAGTCGAATAAGTGTATTTACTTCTTCCTTAAATCCTTTTAATCTGTAAGTTTGATATTGTTTTCGAATTTATATGTTTTTACTAATTCGTATGGTTCTTTGTTGAATACTTATAATTTGGATGTATAATGTTGTTTTTGAAAAAAAAAATTAATATTGTGTTTGGTTCTTGGTTCCATCTTTTTAATCGGTAACTATGATCCTATTTTCGAAAACAGTAAACTCAATGTTAAACTTGGATGTTATATATAATGAAATTATGATGTTACATGTGTGTGTATACCTTTGTAAAAAATCAATGGACAAGACAAGAGAGGACATGCCATAATATAACAGACGGGCTGTACAAAAGACATGAACACCCTCATTAGAAAGTTTTCTTATGTCTCCTGTAGTAACATAATAAGAATAAGAAATATACATTCTCAACAACTGATGTGAGCTTTAAAGTTAAATATAAGCATGTTGTCAAAGATGAAAATAGGCTACCATTTTTTTTGTTCAAAAAGAATCGGTACCATACATGGGCAGGTAAGAATGCACGGTATAATAGAAGTGTGTGAAGAAGTGATAATCGAGTATGAAACAAATCAGAGTAAATCAAATGTAATTTGAACACGAGAAGTAAATATAATCTGGTTTCAGCTCTATTACTTCCGATGAACACAAGTACAAAATGATAGTAAAAAGGGTGAACTCTTACAATCACTCTCTAACTCTTACTATCTACTCAATGCTCAGCTCCTATTTATAGAAAACAGGAAGTACAAAAAATACTAAGGCTTAGATGTTAAGCTTTGTACATGAGACACCTTAGCAAATACATAACAAAACATACGAAGAGAACAATTAAACAGACTTCGACTGATTCCAACATATTTCAAACCTACAGTGTGTACTCAACTAGAGTCAGCATTTGACCATGAAATACCAAAAACGCCCCTCAGAACCTTCTAAAAAAAATCAGGTATACTCAAGGACCAATAATGTAATCTACTCTAAACTTAAGTAAAAAAAAAAGAAAAAAAAATATAAATTTTGTTGTTGTGCTATACTTTTTTTAGTTTTGGTCCAAGGGCAAAATGTTCATTTTATAAAAAAACTAACAGCTAGTCTGTTAACTTAAGCAATCATAAAAGTTTTATGAAACAGTGAAACAAGGTCCAAAAACTGCAACCTGATTCTTTCAGGGACCAAAACCGAAAAAATCAACTAAACACAGGGACCAAATATGTAATTTACTATAAATAAATGGAAAAACTTTTGTTTATATTGATCCCCCCCCCCTCCTCAAATCCTCCCATAATTTGAGGCATTGTCATTAACCAAAATACAGCAATGCTTGGATCTTTCATGCTATCAATAATATGTTGAAACACAAAAAACAGATGTTTTGAAGTGGGATAATTGTTACAAGAGGAAAATGGGTAGAATCGTAATTGGCATTTACCTCATAAGGGTTTTTCGTTTTTTTTCATTATGTTGTAAGCTTTGCATGGAGGCTCGATAATCTGCAAAGTAAATAAAACTAAGGGGGTGTTTTTTTTTTCCTTCATTAAATTCTGTAATGAATGACTATATGGATAAAGTGTTCTATACATAAAGATTGTAGATAAAGATGGAAAATAAAAAGCAATGGATTATGAGAAATCACAAAAAATAAGAACCAAACCTAGGAACCAACATCGAACAAAAACCCTACTTTCTTTACTTTAAAAAAATCAACGTACCTAGACATACTCAAAACCGTAGAACGATTTTCACAAAAAACAATGTTATTTCATAAAAAAAGGAGCCTGAAAAAAAGAAGATGGTGGTAAACCGAAGAAGGCATATCAAAATCAACAAAAAAAAAAACGAAGATATAAACATAAATGATGCACCAGATAAATGATTTCTGTCATATTATCCCTAAAATCAAAAAAAAGCCATCAATGAATCTTAACATTGTCGATGATAGTGACAATAACTCAGATTAAGAAAAAAAAGACCTGATATGAGAGACGAAGTGGAGGGAGATTATATTTAATATTGTGTGTGTGTGAGGGGGGGGGGGGGGGGTTATGTGGTTCATTTTGAAGGAACATTAATAAGTTGCTATTTTTTGAAATAACAGTTCTATTTCAAAATATAGCCATAAAATAACAATGTATTTTGAAAGTACATTGTCAAATGTTGGATTATACTTGTGTAGACCCATTTTCACGCATTGTTGGCTATATATAGTTGTTTTCCATGTCACAAGTAAAAAATGTTTGAAAGTACTTATATATGACGAACAAAGTCATTGAACTAATAAAACAAAAAAATGTTGTCTATAAAGAGGTCATTTAATGACTATATATATATATATATATATATATATATATACCGATTTTAATGTAATTTCTACACATTTCAATAATACCAATAACCCTGCCTTTTTTATAATTATTCTGTAATATCTATATAAATTTATATTTTATTTATGCGTTCCCCGTGTTTAACGCGGGTCATAATCTAGTATAATATGAATGTCAAGCTGTTTGAACTCTTCAATATATATGATTAAAAACAAATACAATGAGTCAGTTACTGATATTATAATTTGAATATAAACTTGGGAAATTAGTGTAACATTCTCTTGACCTGTTAAGCATAAAAGTTGAGATTTTGCAGTTGAAAAACTTGCAATTGTGCATTCAAGATTGTAAATTTCATTTAAGTTTCATTATGCATTAAAAATTCGAAGTTCCATTCAATAATTGATAAGATTTGAATTACATAATCATGAATAGGAATATATTTTCAATCATAGATATATTATAGAAAAGAAAAGACGTGCGTAGATTTTTTTTGAAAAATGTAATAAAATAATGCTGAACCAATATTGTTACTCATTTCCGTACACTTTCTATAAGCAAAGCCAACAAATCTCGTGTACATTTCCCTTTGGATATTACATAGAGACACAATGCTAGGATTTAATATGAATTTCATAGTCATCAAGCGAAAATAGTGAATTTTTGTATATATTTGGTCAATCTTTTTTTCATATAAATTTATGTTTTAACAATAAGTTTATATATAGTGTTCTAAAAATTTCATTACAATCGGCCAATAAATGTTTTCGTTATCACATTTAGTCACTTTTCTTTTTATGTTCACATTTACCCGATAAACTTACATAAAAAGCTCAAAAAAATCATTATGACCGTCAAATAAAAATTTTAAATATGAACTTGACTCCAAACATGTATGTAAAGAGCTGTTTGGTCGCTAATTTTTCCATCTCAATCTTGTAGGTACGTCTTTTTGTAAGTTCTTTGGATGTGATTCGTGTTAGAAAATTAGGGTAGAAAGAGTATATGATGGTCAATGGATTACTTCAAGGATCGTGTCGGTTCATTTTCCAAATCAATATTTCTCTCATATGTTTGGGTTATGAGAAATTTGACCTAGGATCATCCTTAAAGGAACAATCGAATTTCTAGGCACAGAAGATCGATATAGAGCGAGGCAGTTATGTGTAGAATTTTTGTATGTTTCAAAACGTATTTGTTTTACTGGTATATCCTAGAATTCAAAATTTGGATAAGGCAAGGCAGTTATGGGACACACGCCAAGGGGCGCTTGTAACTTTTAAACACCATTTTATAATAATAAAAATGTGCTTTTACAAAAACTTTTCGATAATTATGAGAGTTTACAACTTTCGGTGCTACAAACAATACTAAAAGCTATAGCATAAGTGAAAGGATTCTACTACCTTATCTGTTTTTGTTATCTTCAATGCGTACACTCTTCTCTTCCACTTTTATACCTGAGTACATAGCACAAACTACATAAGTCCGAAGACTCGTAAGCTACATGGGTTTTGACTCAGTAAACAAGTCAAAACATATTTTTAAACCTCATTTAAACACAATGAGACTCATTTTTATAATCAAGCTTGACCACCATGGTCAATGTATAAAGCTCAAGCAAGTCATAGCTTTCAAAACTCAAAACTCAAAGCTTAAAGCACATACTCAAAAACCTATATGGAAATTTGCTTATAGGGACTTGTAACCTAAAACTGAAAAAACACATATCCATAAAGATGGATCCGTGACGCTACGTTCAAATCATCCATGGGAACCATGTAGTTGTTATAGATCGAGTATAAGAAATTTAATTAGAGTTTAGATTGAATTATGAACACATAAATGTAAATAAGATCTGGATGGCTCGATTATAGCTTCTGAAAGACACAGAGAAAGTTTAGAGTAAAGTAGCAAAGGCTCAAAAGTTACTCTAACTCTAGTACATATCACCTATTTATAGGGAATACATAAGCATACAAAAAATACACAAAGGCTTATACAATAACGCTTCGACACTAAGACGTTCCCTTATGCAAACATACAAGATTGACTTCGACACTAATACATAACTAAGGAAACTTCGACATCTCACAACTAATTTCGACCTCAACATTCTCCCCCTTTATAAGCAGTGTCGAATCCTAAGTCATTAGCATCTTGGTGAAGGGTTTTAAGCACTATAACAACCTTATGGTGCACATGCAACCCTAGATGCTGTGGATCTAAGTTTTCTCTAATTATACATGCAATTTGATTTTCCAAAGCATACATCCTAACTAGCATACAATCTGACAATTGAACAATATAACTAGTTGGATAACTTAGCTCTTAGTAGGACTTGTAGTTCTTGGCCCTCAAAAGCTTTAGCACCTCAAATGTGATGCCTCTAATGTGCCACAAACACCAAATACAAGAGGGGGCTAATGAGAAGTGACTATCTATCACAAAAACCGGTTATGAATCTTCTAAAGAACACATAGGCCGATTTTAGAGGCTAAGGGACTCCTTTTATAGTGTGGCAAAGATTAGGGTTACATCCATGCAAACCCTAATTCACCATGACCTTTCATATTACTTAGGCTCCATGGGTTAAACCTCAATGGACTATCCATGGACTATCATATTGGTTTAGCCCATCCTAAATAACCATGGATCATTGGCCCACACTATAAGAATCATTGATTTACTACCACTCCCCGTATATTTAATTAGTCTCTTTTGATGACTAAATTAATTCCAAATTAATTCTTGATCAATACTAATTAAATAATATGATTTCATATTAATATATTATACTTGTAACATATTAATAAATCATAAATAACCTCTTCTCAAAAGTCCATCCTATCAAATTGCACTGGTGAAGGCAACCTAAAAGGATCATGCTACTCTCGGGTCAAGTACATACCAATTATAGTTATGGGCTTAGACACCTAATCCAACAGTCTCCCACTTGGATAAGTCTAATAACTATAACTGCAAGTACGATTTAAAACCCTACTAGAAATCATAGCTCTTAAAAGCCGCTATCGAACTCTGACCCAGTCAGTGACTCGTCCTTTAGATAAGGGATCATATAATCCTCTGTTCTTCAAGATATCAGCCGGACAAATACATGGAACAATGTCATACTTATTTTCCAGCAGTTTGTTTCCCGATTTCCGATTTGTTTGACAGAGAACTCAATTGAACACATCAATTTAGTCCCGACTGGGCCCGTCACATAAGTCAAAACAAAATCATCGAGGGGCCCAAGATATCGCTTTTAATCCTCCAAGAATTAAAAGGAACATATACACTTTGGCATTATATGCTTGTACTAACTATTCGTTAAATCATACACAACAATGCGTTTTATAACATCAAGTTACTGATGCATTTTCACACTATCAATGTACAACCAACTCATAGCGAACAACTCATATATCTTGGTTTGAAGACTTATATGATATTATCGTCTCACGATCACTCGTGATAAATTCCATGAAGTGATTCAAGTGAGCGTGGGTTTAATCCAATACTTAGACCTTATGAGCACTCATGAATGTTGTAGCAAACTTTTGCTATGTCTAAACACTTTAGACAATCTACAAGCCCAATTCATGACAGTCTTGCTTCAATACCTACTTTCAAAGTATGATCGACTGTGGATAGTTTGAATAACCTAGTTATCTGGGAATTCAAAACATACAAAGTGAAACACAAGAATAATCGAATCCAATATGGTCTCAAAACTTTTGAATATAAATAAAACGCCTTTTATTTAATCACCATATTGATTACACATTATTCATTGTATAATGTTTCGATTTATCAACTTAATACTTGAATTTAAAACAATATTAATCCCATGTTCCAAGCATGCACACTATGTTTGCCTATGGTCCTTATTTTGTGAAATAGATGAACTGTAAACTTTTACAATAAAACTCATTTCACAATTCTCGATATGCCCCTCTAGTCTCATATTCAAAGCACATTCCTTTGAACATCCTTCTTGCATAAAGTTTCTAACTTACTCATTGATTCTTGATATCCAACTCCCATTATGGAGACTTTTCCATAATTACCATATGACTATCCATTCTTACCAGAATCTTATCTATTCAAAATCATATCAATATGGTCTATTCATTACTATACTTCCAACTGTCCTTAAGTAACCAATCCTTAGCGAACCTCAGATCGTCATTGACAGTTGTTTAATAACTTTAGTCATATCTGGTTCTAGTCCTTTTTCCCTCTTAATGCCCTAGGCATTTGGAAAATTAAAGCAGAAGAATATTATAGCACATGCAATCGATCCTATATCCGAAGCATATGGGACACGATTCATAATGTCTTACGTACAGACCTGATACTTTACTAGTCTCTTGTTATATCATTTCCATATATAGAATTTCCTTATGTTGAACTATTCCAACATAACATTCATATATATCCTTGACTAAATTTGATTAAAATCTCAATCTAAACTTTTAGATTTGAAATGAAGTACAAGTTCTTCTCCCTTAATTATAGCAAAACAACTTTTCAAACCCTGCAACTTTGCAAATTGGAAACTTTGTTTTCTATAATTAACATTGCTAACTCGCAACACTTATCATAATAATTATGCTCCCACTAGCATAATAATTATTATCTTATTAGCAATCGATCCTATATCCAAAGCATATGGGACACGATTCATAATGTCTTACGTACAGACCTGATACTTTACTAGTCTCTTGTTATAACATTTCCATATATAGAATTTCCTTATGTTGAACTATTCCAACATAACATTCATATATACCCTTGACTAAATTTGATTAAAATCTCAATCTAAACTTTTAGATTTGAAATGAAGTACAAGTTCTTCTCCCTTAATTATAGCAAAACAACTTTTCAAACCCTGCAACTTTGCAAATTGGAAACTTTGTTTTCTATAATTAACATTGCTAACTCGCAACACTTATCATAATAATTATGCTCCCACTAGCATAATAATTATTATCTTATTAGCATAACACTTATGCTCCCACTAGCTTTGACATGTACTCAGAAATCAGCTGGACTTCTAGAAATCAATACTTATTGACTTTCTTACCAAAGTTCAGATTTCTGATATGAGATGCTTCGATAAGCCTTTATCTAAGCTTCTCAAACTCATACACCTTTCCTTAGATAGCTCACATGTGCGTCTTAAACTATTCAGAACTTACAGCAATAAGTCTCAAATGTTTAGACCTTTTTCCATTTCTCACAATTCGAACTATGAAGAGGGATGTCGTAATCATAATCGAATTTGAGAATGCCAATATCACAATTGCTAACTCTTTAAAATCTACTTAGTGAAAGCGTTTCCTCACAATCATTTTCATGAAGCGGAGAGAAACCTTATGACACTTAGATTTTACGGTGTATGTGTTCCTATTCATGTGGATTTGTCATAATCATAATCATAAGCAAGGTTAGTGACAAATTCAAACTCATATGGATTGAACTTGTTCAATCTTAACTTCTTGCCACTTGGCAGCACAAGGGCCTACCATGTCTTCCAAGTTGTTAAGCAGCTCACCCTTACTGATTAATGAACTTTCACTGATCAAGGTGCTTTGCCTTATCCAAACAATTGAGAACTCATAGAACTCACATGCATAGTCAACTTTAACTTGAATGAGCACAGAAACAAGAATATGTCAACACGGTAGATTACAAATCTCAAGTCGTGTGCTAGTGATTAACAATAGGTTTACTCTTGATTAGTTCTTGAACTTTTCAAGATCTTTTAAGACTCCCACTAACCTCTTGACATATAAGTTTCTCTTTGTCAAGAAAATTACTTGACAAACAAATATTCAAGAGTTACTGCGGGTCCTTATCAAGAAAACACTTCACACAATTAGTCTTAGTTGGTTTTTGTCTTATCCAAAACAGCACAACTTACCAATTTCAAATGTACAAGAGTATAAAACATTTTACTCTACATTTGCTGATATGTCAGTCAATATACAATCTTGGAGTATGACTCTAAGACTTGTTTTTGAAACGAAGTATGATTCACCTTTTGATTTAAACATTTCAACAGTCCCCAATTTAGCCATACAAGTGCACTTTAGAGGATCAATTGTGATATGGTTCCATAATCATAAGGATGATTATAAAACACGATACTCAAGTAATCTCCCTTCTTTTCAGATTGGAGAAACTTTTATCTTTCTGCCTAATTTGATTCTTCTTATTCGTTCTGCTATACATTGAAACTTTTCCAATGATTCAGAATTATACTTAATCTTGTAAGCATAACCATATTTACTAAACTTTAGTAAATCATGACGAATAGTCGTATCGTTCTTTGCGGTGGACCTGACCTGTGCACAACCAAGAGTACCCGATCCCCTAGTCCTTCACTTGACTCACATATACATGTGAACAAGGAATTAGTCTTAATTTCCCAAAGATGAAGGTTCTCATTCATCATATAATACAAGTTGCATGATTCCAAGTTTCTATTCAATTGAAACTTGGGTGATGAGAATCTTTCCTTATTTGGTAAACTTAGACACTACCACAAACGAAAGAATCAAATCCATATTGCTAAAATAGAAACATACAAACATCAATTTTCACAAATGCCATTGTAAGGAAATATAAATAAGATAAATTTCAAAAAAAAATTCTTTATTTATAATATGCGGAACAACCTTTCCTTACAATGCAATTACAAATGAAAACTATGTTACTGCATATTTCTAACCAGTTTATCATAACTCCTAGCTTCAGCTCAAAAATCCGATTATCGAACCATGCGATTGAAATCCATCTCTTCGCGACCAGATTCAGCTTACTATTTCCTTTAAGCTTCATTCTTTCTCTTTGGTTCTGCAAAACATCAAAATGTAACTTTACGTCATGTAATAAGAATCAATAAGTAGGAACTTAATAGAGTTAGATAATGAGCTTACCTGAAGCAGAGTCATACACTCTAACTTTACCATCCTTGTGGTCCTTCAGGTAGATACGGAAGCTTTGCAACCAATTCCCCTTCTCTTGGCAATAGATACATATGGACTCTTTGGGAATGGTACACAAGACTATCTCAGACTTAGCCTTTCTCTTTACCATTTGGTCAAATGACTTGACCATGGCCGATCCCTTTCCATTGGGAAGAGAAAGCTTTTCTGGACTTCCAATGTTGCCATTGTCAATGTCCATGGAAGTTTGGGAAGTAGATCTTCCAATCAAATTTGCTTTACCAGTGCGCCAAATCATTGCTGATTCAGTAGCAACAAGCAAATATGTTAGATCAATAAGGGTCATGTCATGATCTCCCATATAGTAGTCCTTAAAAAACCGGCTATAGGACTTAGGAAGTGATTGAAGAACCAAGTCAACAGCCAACTTCCTTGAAACAATGACACCCAACATTCCCAGCCTGTCATGTGTGACTTCATCTCCAAGACATGTGCACACACAGACCTTCCATCTTGGTGTTTGCTAGCCAATAGGGCATGAGTGACCTTGAACTTGTGGGTTAGGGAGAATAATTGAAGGAGGTGGAGGAAGTGAAGTATGTTTTCTGGGAACATCATCTTCATGTGGAAAGCTTTTTCCATAAGCTTTGGAAAGACCATAGTTGTCTGACCTAGATATCTATAATGGGAGAAATTCAAGTTAGTTGATTTAAGTCCTTAATATAACACCCAAAATGAAATATTAAGGCTAGGACCTAACACAATATTTTACAATTCGGAAGAGGGATGCCGTAATCCAATTGCAAAATATTTGAAGGTAGGTAAATGACGATTTACCAATTTCCACCATGAAAAACGAAATTGATTATTAAGTTTTAATTGGATTGAAACTCCTAGATTCTTCTAAGATTCATTGAACTTTTCAGTAGCATGTTTAAATCTCGATTGTGTCCTTCAAGTTTGTGATTGGGATGCCGAGGATCACAAACAAGGTGTGAATAACCATGCAAATGTGCTTGGTACTCTCAATGTTATAGATCACCTAATCAATGTGCCCGTTAACCACACACGCTCCATTGATCTATAATTAACATGAAGCTACCCTTTTCCATACTTGCCACTCCTAGATTAGTGTGCCGGTTAACCACACACGCTCCACTAACGACTTAGAAAAGTGCAAAGTGCAATTTCATGGATTAGCATCATTTTCACTTTTTTCCTAAAGTAACTAAGATTGTGAATTTAATAAAGTTTAGTTACTTTATAATTATCATTATACTTTTAACGAGAATTAATGTCCTATCCTACCCGTTCGGCTAACGACCCTCCACCTGTCAAGGAAGCGGTGGGTGAGAGTGGACACCAATTAAACCACCATTTTATAGGCAGTAACCTTATGCCCCCCTTAGAGACCAGCTTCGTGAATGAGGTCTACTAACGGTAAGACTGACTTATCTTATATATATATATATATATATATATATATATATATATATATATATATATAAAATTAAACTTTTAATATTATAAAAATATAAGGGTTAAATTTTAAAATTTTAAAATTCTAGGGTTTGGAATTAAAGTATTCATAAGTGTGACTTTACAAATTTCAAAACTTGAGGGCAAGTTTTGAAACTCTTCAAAACTTTTCATATCCATAACTTATGAGTTTAATGACTTTTAAAAAAATGAGACTTTTCATTTTCCATAACTTGAGGACAAGTTATGGAATTTATTAAAGGCATTTAGATCAATATATATTAACTAATAAGATTATCTTATGATTTTTCTATGATATATTTATACTCATAAGTCAAGATAATTCACATCAACAATTTTACAAGAAATTAGCCTATCATATAAACTAATATAAATCTTGAAATTTTGACAATTATCTTTTAAGTGGACGAGGATGATCACTAGCATATAAAAAAAGATTTTATGATTCAAAACAGTTTGTGGTAATGATCCTAATCCAATTATGGCCAAAAAACCTAAAAACCTGCTGTCTGATCATACAACTCGTCGAGCCCAACTATGGACTCGTCGAGTTCAAGGCAAAAATCATCTACTCGTCGAGCCCAAGCATGTACTCGTCGAGTAGGTGCTGTCAGAACATATTTTCAGCTTTGAAAAATAATACATTAGCATCAATATAATAGAAAACTATCCTAGGCTCTGATACCACTGAAGGGTTTTAAGTACTATAACAACCTTATGGTGCACATGCAACCCTAGATGCTTTGGATCTATGTTTTCTCTAATTATACATGCAATTTGATTTTCCAAAGCATACATCCTAACTAGCATATAATTTGACAATTGAACAATATAACTAGTTGGATAACTTACCTCTTAGTAGGACTTGTAGTTCTTGGCCCTCAAAAGCTTTAGCACCTCAAATGTGATGCCTCTAATGTGTCACAAACACCAAATACAAGAGGAGGCTAATGAAAAGTGACTAGCTATCACAAAAATCGGTTATGACTCTTCTAAAGAACACATAGGCCGATTTTAGAGGCTAAGGGACTCCTTTTATAGTGTGGCAAAGACTAGGGTTACATCCATGCAAACCCTAATGCACTATGACCTTTCATATTACTTAGGCTCCATGGGTTAAACCTCCATGGACTATCCATGGTCTATCATATTGGTTTAGCGCATCCTAAATAACCATGGATCATTGGCACACACTATAAGAATCATTGATTTACTTAATCAGTCCCCGTATATTTAATTAGTCTCTTTTGATCACTAAATTAATTCCAAATTAATTATTGATCAATACTAATTAAATAATATGATTTCATATTAATATATTATACTTGTAATATATTAATAATTCATAAATAACCTCTTCTCAAAAGTCCATCCTATCAAATTGCACTAGTGAAGGCAACCCAAAAGGACCATGCTACTCTCGGGTCAAGTACATACAAATTATAGTTATGGGCTTAGGCACCTAATCCAATACTTGGTAGCGTGATGAAGAACTCTCCTAACTTCCATGTACCAAAGGATTGATTTTCGAACTTCAGCTTTGTCCCCTTCAGTATTTTTCTTGCATTTATTTATACGAACAAGCAGATTCGTATATTGAGAGTTAGTGTATCTTTCAACATCTTCAACCCTGAATAAAAACTTTGTATCCTTGTTGTTTTTATTCTTTCCAACGAAACTATTCCCAATGGTTTGAAACAGATTTCTCCATCATCAAAATTCTTCAAGTAACCAACACCTTTCAACAAAGATTTTGGCATAGCAATCTGTTTTCCTATTGCCAAAGCTAACTCCACATCTGTTAAAGCAAGACACTCATAATAGTTGTCAATGAAGATCTTGAGATGTGCAAATCCAAGCAAGAAATCTTCTTTACTTGTCACCTGGAGTTTCGAGGCATCAACCACTCTTAGAATGTTTGCAACACATATGAGATCATTAAGATTCATCATGGGAAAGTCATCTATTGTGAATTCACAAGCCACGTTATTGTCATGAACAACATGAAAACGAAAGTTCTGTAATAAACCTTCGAATAGCTGATCTTTTGGTTATTCCCAACACCCTGATAATCTTCACCAATGACCAAATCTCTTATTCTCTCTTTCCAAGTACAACATGAAGCCTTATTTTCAGTTTCTTGTACTCTTCTTTGTCTTCAAACATGTCAATTATTTGATACCGAGCTGATACAAACTGTTGGATTAGTGTCTAAGCCCGTAACTATATTTGGTATGTACTTGACCCGGTTATGCATGGTCCTTTTGGGTTGCCTTCACCAAAGCAACTTGACAAGGTAATTTGATATGAGAGAGAGGATATTATGGTTTATTAATATATTATAAGAATAATATATTAAAGGAGAAATCATATTTATTTAATTAGTATTAGTCATAAATTAATTAGGAATTAATTTGGTGACTAAAAGAGATTAATTAAATAAAGGGGCATAAACTGTCAAATGTGTGATAGTTGAGTTTTGGGCTGGGAAACCTAATGGACTAAGGGGGAACAAAATTATGATGAAGGATCATCATATTTTCGTCCAAGGGCCTTATTCCAGAAGGTTCCTTGGGCTACTTGGTGGCTAAGGTATCCATTAGGGTTTAGACTGAAACCCTAGCAACCTGCACTATAAATGAGACCCCAAGACTCCAATTTTTGACCACTTGTTCCCAAGAGAAACCCTAGGGACGAAAATTAGCATCCTCCCTCCTCTCTCAAAGTTGCCTACTTGCTTGAGGTGTTTGTGATCCATTAGAGGAGTTACAATTGTGACTCTAAGCTCAAGAGAAGAAGAAAAGAAGATCTAAGCCAATCTTTGAAGAGGTAAACATCTAGATCTGATGTATTAAGTTAATTTTCGAATTATGTATGCTAGATTAGGGTTTGCAAGTCTTGGATTCAATGCATGTACAATAGAGAAACCTAGATCCAAGCATTAGGGTTTGTATGAGCACATATGATTGTTCTTATGCCTAAAACCCTTCAGTGGTATCAGAGCCTTGATTGGTTTCTATTGTATGTGATGCTTTAACTGTTTAATTGCTGAAAATCGTTTTTCTTGCCTCTGCCCGACTCAACTCGGCGAGTTGGCCCGACTCGGCGAGTCCAGGACTGACTCGGCGAGTCTGTGCATCAGGCAGAGGATATTTCGGGATTTTGTTGCTGTTTTGTCATGGGATTAATGCCTAAATCGTTTTTTGAAGATAAAATCCGAATTTTATTATATTTGAATGATTATCCCTGCCAAAACAAAAGATAATTTCAAATCTTTTGAATAATCGTTTCTTTATATGATAAATATAGATTATTTGAATTATTTGGTAATTATCTTGTGACTAAAATTGTATTAGGTCAAATATAGATAATCATAAAATGAATTGTTTAATTTATATTATTTGTTATTTGATCCCTTGTGTTTTGAAAAGTTCAAAACTTGTCCTCAAGTTTTGAAATTTAAATTTTACGATTAAAAGTTTAATTTTGAATGATTTAAATTTCAAATCCTTAGAATTTTACAAGTTTAAAATTCAACCCTATACTATTATATTATTACAAGATTAATTAATATATATGTATAAGAATAAGCTAGTCTTATCGCTAGTAGGCCTCATTCACGAAGCCAGTCTATAAGGTGGGTATAAGGTTGCTGCCTATAAAATGGCGCTTAATGGGTGTACACTCACATCCACCGCTTGCTTGATTGGTGGAGGGTCGTTAGCCGAACGGATATGATAGGGCACTTAATTCCTCATTATAAGTATAATGAATATTGCAAAGTAACTACAATGTTTTTCAAATTCCCATCTTAGTTACTTTAGGATAAAATGTGAAAACTGATGCTATTCCATGAAATTACACTTTGTACCCCTGTCAAACGTTAGTGGAGCTGATGGGTTTTGAGCATTCTAACACTCCCATGGTGTACATGCAAGCCTAGAAACCTTGGATCTATGTTTGACTATGATACATGCAAATAATTATTTTTCCAAGGTTCTTATCCTAACTAGCATGGCATGGGGTACTTGAATCAAATAAAACTAGTAGAATTACTTACCTTGTAGTAGTAGTTGATTGCTTGGAGTTTGAGAGCCTAGCACCAATAATGTGGATGCCTCAAATGGAAGTCACAAATCACCACAAACTTGGAAACTTGAGAGAATAGTCACAAACTTCTTGAAATCGGCCCTCTTAGTTTACACACATCAACTAGTGCAATTTCAAGAACCAAAGCTTCCTTTATATAGTGTGGTGGATTAGGGTTACATCCATGTAAACCCTAATGCCCATGTCTTTTCATTTCCATGAGATCCATGGGTTAAAGCTTCATGGAGTATCCATGGACTTTCCATGCAAGCCTAGCCCATTCCAAATAAGCATTAGCCCACACTATATAAATACAAGAGCCCATATTTAATTAGTCATACTTTTGATCTCTAAATTAATTCTAAATTAATTATAGATCAACACTAATTAAATATTATGATTTTATATTAATATATTAGGACTTATAATATATTAATAAATCATAACTTATACTATTCTCAAACGATTATCCATAAATTGTTCGGGTGTAGTGCAACCTAAATGGACCATGCCGGGTCGGGTCAAGTACATACCAAATATAGTTATGGACTTAGACACTATATCCAACAGGAGCGTGCGTGGCTAACCGACACACTAAGGTACGTTTTATAACATCGAGTTACCAATGCGGTTTCGTACGATCAATGCATAATCAACTCATAGGCAACAAGACATATCTCTAGGTTTGAAGACTTATATGATATTACCGTCTCACGATCACTCGAGATAAATTCCATGAAGTGATACAAGTGAGCGTGGGTTGAATCCAATACTCAGAACTTATGAGTACTCATGAGTGCTGTAGCCCCGCTTTGTCTAACATCTTAGACCTCTACAAGCCAACCCATGACAGTCTTGATTCATATCTACTTCCAACATATGACCGACTGTGGAAAGTTTGAATAATATGATATAAACCATAACATAATTATTCTGGAAGTCAAAACATGCAAAAAGAAATAATAGTAAACGATTGACAAGAGATAGCAACACTTTACTCATAAATAACAACTTTTATTTATCATCAAATGTCAATTACATTTTACAAATTTCAAGATTATCTAACTACTAAAACTAATATCATCCTTCAGCCCTATGCTCTGAGCATGCTGGAGATGCTTAGCCCGAGTCAGTCCCTTCGTGAGGGGATCTGCTGGGTTCTCATCCGATGATACCCTCTTTGCCACGAGGATTCCTTCTTCTATTCGATGTCTGATGAAGTGATATTTTCTGTCAATGTGTCTGGATCTCCCATGATCTCTTGGTTCCTTGGCTAAGGCAACCGCACTATTGCTGTCACAGAAAATCTCCATTGGCTCCTTTATAGCTGGTACAACTCCAAGGTCTCCGATGAAGTTCGTTAGCCATATAGCCTCCTTTGCTGCCTCGCTTGCTGCTATATACTCTGATTCACAAGTGGAATCAGCCACTGTCTCCTGCTTGGAACTTTTCCAAGTAATTGCCCTTCCGTTTAGAGTAAAGACCCAGCCCGACTGAGAGCGGAAATTATACCTGTCAGTCTGAAAGCTAGCATCACTGTACCCTACAACTCTCAAGTCCTCACTGCCACCGAGGGTAAGGACCCAGTCCTTAGTCCTCCGTAGGTACTTGAGGATATTCTTTACCGCAGTCCAGTGTGCCTTGCCAGGGTTCCCCTGATACCTGCTAACCTTGCTCAAAGCAAAGGCTACATCAGGTCGAGTACACGTCATAGCATACATGATCGATCCTACAGCTGAAGCATAAGGTATTCGACTCATTTCTGCTATCTCAGCCTCAGTACTAGGGCTTTGTGTCTTACTCAATCTGGCGTTACTCTGGATGGGAAACTCTCCTTTCTTGGAGTTATGCATGTTGAACCTTTTCAACACTTTGTCCACATAGGTGCTTTGACTAAGTCCAATTAGTCTTTTACTCCTGTTTCTCAAAATCCTTATCCCTAGGATATAGGCAGCTTCTCCAAGGTCCTTCATAGCGAAACACTTCCCAAGCCAGGACTTTACTTCCTGCAGGGTTGGGATGTCATTTCCTATGAGTAGTATGTCATCCACATACAGTACCAAAAAGCTGACTATACTCCCACTATCCTTGATATAGACACAAAATTCATCTTCACTCCTTGAAAAGCCAAATTCTTTGACTTTCTCATCAAAGCAAAGATTCCATCTGCGAGGTGCCTGTTTTAATCCATAAATGGATTTCTCGAGCTTACACACTCTACTGGGGTACTCTGTACTGACAAAACCCTCTGGCTGAACCATGTAAACATCTTCAGCCAACTTTCCATTAAGGAAAGCGGTTTTGACATCCATTTGCCATATTTCATAATCATGAAATGCAGCAATGGCTAACAGAACCCTAATAGACTTAATCTTGGCCACTGGTGAAAAGATCTCATCATAATCAACTCCCGGAGTTTGAGAATAACCCTTTGCAACCAGTCGTGCCTTATAAGTGTGTACATTACCATCCATGTCGGTCTTCTTCTTGAAGATCCATTTGCACCCAACTATCTTACGATCAGGTACATTGTCAACCAAGTTCCAAACTTGATTGTCATACATGGACTGTATCTCGCTATCCATAGCCTCTTTCCATTTAGCAGCCTCAGGGCCTGCCATGGCTTCCGTGTAGCTGTTAGGCTCATCCAGATTTACCAGTGTGTTATCACTGATAAGTGTCTCACCTTCTGCAGTAATATGAAAACCATAATAATGCTCAGGTGCATTCCTAACTCTGGTGGAACGCCTCAGAGGTATAGATTCTTCAGTCGGCTCAACAGGAGTTTCCTCCTCAGGTTGAGGGCTAGGGTTTGAGGTTCCTTCACCACTTGACTCTTGAATTTCCTCAAGGTCAATTTGCCTCCCATTGTCTCCTTGGCTCATGAATTCTCTCTCTCGAAAGAATCCTCTTCTTGCTACAAAGAACACATTATCACTGGGTCTGTAGAAGATGTAACCAAAGGATTTCTGTGGGTAGCCGATGAAAATACACCTTTCGCTTCGGGGTTCGAGCTTATCGTGAGTCTCGCGTCTCACGAAAGCCTCGCAACCCCAAATCTTGATGTGGTCTAGATTGGGAACTTTTCCAGTCCACACCTTGTGAGGTGTTTTGGCAACCTTCTTTGTAGGGACTAGATTAAGGATATGGGCGGCAGTCTCTAAGGCATACCCCCAAAATGAGATTGGTAGCGAAGCTCGACTCATCATGGAACGAACCATGTCCAACAAGGTCCGATTGCGCCTCTCAGCTACACCATTCAACTGTGGTGTCCTAGGAGGTGTCAATTGTGAGACAATCCCACATTCCTTAAGATAGTCAAGGAACTCAGTACTAAGATACTCACCACCACAATCGGATCGAAGCATCTTAATGTTCCTGCCCAACTGATTCTCCACTTCTTGCTTAAACTCTTTGAATTTCTCAAAGGTTTCTGACTTATGCTTGATTAGGTAGACATATCCATATCTACTAAAATCATCAGTAAAAGTCACATAGAACCGATTAGCATCTCTTGTGGCCGTTCTGAAGGGTCCACACACATCCGTGTGTATGAGGTCCAACAAACCTTCACCCCTAGCACAAGTGCCAGTAAAAGGTGACTTTGTCATTTTACCAAGCAAACAAGATTCACAAATATCATCTGACTTTAGGTCAAATGACTCCAAGACTCCATCCTTTTGGAGTTGGCCTGTGCGTTTCTTGCTTACATGTCCAAGACGATAATGCCATAAGGATGCTTTATCTAAGCTAGTGGAAGAGTTAATACACAATACATTATTTCGTAGATTATCTACAACAGATACAGTTTCATACACGCCATCACAAGGTAATGCTTTAAAATAAAGAACATTATTAAAGAAAGCATCAATACTACCATTATTATTATCAAAATAAAAGGTAAAACCTTGTTTATACAATGCATGAAAGGAAATAACATTTCTTGCCATTTCTGGAGAATAATAACATTTATTCAAATCTAATGTAAACCCACTATTTAGCACTAAGGAATAAACTCCTATCTTGGTGACAGGTGAAGCTTTCCTGTTTCCCATGATCAAGTTTATCTTTCCCTGCTCCACATTCTCACTTCTTTTTAGTCCCTGCAAATCACAACATATGTGAATACCACAACCTGTATCAAGGACCCAAGACTTAGAATGAGGTGATTTTTTAGACAATATAGTGTATATACCTGCATGGTTGGGTTTTACTTTCCCATCCTTCAAATCTTGCTGGTACTTTGGGCAGTTTCACTTCCAGTGCGACTTTTCATGGCAATAGAAGCATTCAGCCTCATTAGGGTTAGCAGAAGGAGTGACAAAACCTTTCTTGGTTTTGCTTGAAGAGGAGCCTTCAAGGGTCTTACCCTTGGTACCCTTAGAAGGGTTATTTCTCTTCTTCCCTTTGCCATGCCCGATTGCCAAGACATTGGCCACAGTTGGAGTAGGAGTAGGAGTAGTAACAACCGACTTACCTTTTAGACCACTTTCGGCGGTCTTCAAGAGTCCTTGAAGTTTGCTGAGGGTGACTTCTTCCTTGTTCATGTGATATGTCATGCGGAATTGATCATAACACGATGGCAAGGAGTGCAAAATGATGTCTATTGCTAACTCCTCAGGGAAGTTCACATTCAGCTTAAGTAAACGGTCCACATACCTTTGCATTTTCTGCATGTGGCCCGTGATGGGTTCACCATCCTTCATTCGGGTTGTTATCATGGAGGAGATTATTTCATATCGCTCTTGACGAGCACTTTGATGGTAGCGGTCCATTAAGTCCTGGTGCATCTCAAAAGGATAATAGTCCTCATAGGACTTTTGGAGCTCGGCTGTCATGGTGGCCATCATGATGCATGCCACTTTTGTAGCATCTCTTTCATGTGCCTCATATTCAGCAAGCTCTTCAGGAGTAGCAGTTGGCTCGGGTACCTTCAGCTCCTTGTCGAGAACATATTCTTTGTTCTCATACCGAGTGACCATCCTGATGTTTCTGATCCAATCTGTAAAGTTGGACCCATCAAAGATGACTCTCCCACAAAGATTCATGAGAGAGAAGGAGCTAGTAGGGTTTGAGCCATAAGCATTGTTATTGGAAGACATCTGAAAAGAAGAGGGAATAGATTAGATTAGATATAGAGATAGTCCTTAACAAAACACCCAAATGTAATATTAAGGCTAGGACCCAACACAATATTTTATAACTTAGAAGAGGGATGCCGTAATCTAAGCTATAAGATATTTGAAGGTAGGTGAATGACGATTCACTAATTTCCACCATGAAAAATGAAATATTTAATTAGGTTTTAATTGGTTTAGAAACTCCTAGATTCTTTGAGATTCATTGAACTTTCTTCAATGGCATGTTTCAATCTCAAGTGTGTCCTTCAAGTTTTGTGACTGGGATGCCGAGGATCACAAAACAAGATGTGAAGTAACCATGCAAATTACTTGGTACCCTTAATGTATTACCCCTCAATCGATGTGCCGGTTAACCACATACGCTCCATCGATACTATGATAAACATTAAGTCACCCTTTACCTACCTTGTTAAGTTCAAGTTAGTGTGCCGGTTAACCACACACGCTCCACTAACGACTTAAACAAAGTGTAAAGTGTAATTTCATGGATTAGCACCTTATTCACATTTTCCTAAAATAACTAAGATTGGGAATTCAATAAAGTTTAGTTACTTTAGTATTATCATTATACTTTTAATGAGAATTTATAAGTCCTTGTCCTACCCGTTCGGATAACGACCCTCCACCGATCAAGGAAGCGGTGGGTGAGAGTGGACACCCATTAAGTTGCCATTTTATAGGCAACAACCTTATACCCCCCTTATAGACCGGCTTCGTGAATGAGGCGTACTAGCGGTAAGACGACTTGATCTTATACATATATAAATATTATTAAACTTATAATATTATAAAGTATAAGGGTTGAATTTTAACTTTTAAAATTCTAGGGGTTGGAACTAAAGTTTTTAATATGACTTTACATGTTCCAAAACTTGAGGGCAAGTTTTGTAAACTTTCAAAACTTTTCATTTCTCATAACTTATGAGTTAATGGTTATTAAAAATGAAGACTCTTCATTTTTTGTAACCTATGTGTTCTTTTAATGGTTATTTATAAATGTGACTTTTGGTTATCCATAACTTAAGAACTAGTTATAGACTCCATTAAAACACATAAAGATCAAGAATTAATCTAATCAATTATTAGCACATAATTTCTATGATCTTCTAAACTCATATGTTTATGAATGTTCATATCAAAAATTTCAAGAATCGTAAGTACATATACAAAACTTGAAATTTTGATACGAGCTTTTGAACAAAACTTCGACTTTCAAGTTTTTTTTTTTTTTTTTTTTTTTTTTTTTTTTTTGCATCAAGTATCAAATAAACAAACCAGGCTCTGATACCACTGATGGGTTTTGAGCATTCTAACACTCCTATGGTGTACATGCAACCCTAGAAACCTTGGATCTATTTTGACTATGATACATGCAAATAATTATTTTTCCAAGGTTCTTATCCTAACTAGCATGACATGGGGTACTTGAATCAAATAAAACTAGTAGAATTACTTACCTTGTAGTAGTAGTTGATTGCTTGGAGTTTGAGAGCCTAGCACCAATAATGTGGATGCCTCAAATGGAAGTCACAAATCACCACAAACTTGGAAACTTGAGAGAATAGTCACAAACTTCTTGAAATCGGCCCTCTTAGTTTACACACATCAACTAGTGCAATTTCAAGAACCAAAGCCTCATTTATATAGTGTGGTGGATTAGGGTTACATCCATGTAAACCCTAATACCCATGTCTTTTCATTTCCATGAGATCCATGGGTTAAAGCTCCATGGAGTATCCATGGACTTTCCATGCAAGCCTAGCCCATTCCAAATAAGCATTAGCCCACACTATATAAATACAAGAGCCCATATTTAATTAGTCATACTTTTGATCTCTAAATTAATTATAGATCAACACTAATTAAATATTATGATCTTATATTAATATATTATGACTTATAATATATTAATAAATCATAACTTATACTATTCTTAAACGATTATCCATAAATTGTTCGGGTGAAGTGCAACCCAAATGGACCATGCCGGGTCGGGTCAAGTACATACCAAATATAGTTATGGACTTAGACACTATATCCAACAGGAGCATGCGTGGCTAACCGACATACTAATTTGGGATTGACATTGGTGACAAAGGGTGGCTCGATGTTTTATCATAGATCAATGGAGCGTGCGTGGCTAACCAGCACATTGATTAGGTGATGAAGACATTGAGTGCACCATGTTGATTAACATGGTTATTCACAAACTTGTTTGCGATCCTCGGCATCCCAGTCGCAAATTTGAAGTGCATATGGAGATTTAAACATGCCATTGAAATGTTCAATGAATCTCAAAAGAAATCTAGGAATTTTCAAATACATTTAAAACTTAATTTCTTTTCGTTTTTCATGGTGAGAATTAGTGAATCGTCATTCACTTACCTTCAAATTATTTACTTTTAGATTACGGCATCCCTTTTCTAAGTTGTAAATAATGTTGTTGGATCCTAGCCCTAATTTCTCATTTGGGTGTTTAATTGGGGATTCATTTCTAATCAAACTTTGTTCCTTTCTATTTCAGATGTCTAACGCAAACGCAAACAACAACACTTCTGGGTCATTCTCGTTGATGAACCTATGTCAAAAGGTGACATTTGATGGCTCGAACTTCAACGAGTGGATGAGATACATTCGCATGATAACTCGCTACGAGGACAAAGAATATGTCCTCGACGAGAAGCTAGAAAAGATCAACCCGGAAGAAGCTACTCCTGAAGAGATGGCCGCCTTTGAGGCCCACGAGCGTGATGCAACGAAAGTTCATTGCATCATGTTGGCCACCATGAACCTCGAACTCTAAAAGTCCTATGAGGACATGTATCCATATGAGATGCACCAAGATTTGCTGGACAGGTACCACCAGAGCGCGAGGCAAGAGCGCTATGAGATCATCACCAACATGATCACCGCTAGGATGGGGAGTGGAGAATCCTTAACTGTTCATTTGCAAAGAATGCAAAGGTATGTTGATCGTCTTCTCAAACTTAATGTTAAGTTTGATGAGGATTTGGCTATCGACATCATCCTCCACTCCTTGCCTTCCTGCTACAACCAGTTCAGAATGACCTACCATATGAACAAAGAAGAGGTCACCCTGAGTAAACTTTAAGGGCTCCTGAGGACAGCTGAGAACAACCTCAAGGACAAATCTATTGCATCATCCTCTACTGTAGCTGCTCCTGTGTTGGCAATTGGCCAAGGAAAGGGAAAGAAGAGGAAGGCTCCTTCTAAGAGCCACCATAAGGGTAAGACCTAAGATGGTTCCTCTTCTAGTGGGACCAAAGCAGGTTCTGTTAAGCCCTCTTCTGACCCCAAGGAAGCAGAGTGCTTCTATTGCCACCAGAAGGGCCACTGGAAACGAAGCTGCCCTAAATATCTGCAGGATATTAAGGATGGGAAGATAAAGCCCACCTTTGCAGGTATGTATTTAATTAAATCTAATAACTCATCACTTGCTACTTCATGGGTCCTTGATATTGGATGTGGTTACCACATTTGTTCTGACTTGCAGGGGCTAAGAAAAGGTTGGGAAGTGGAGCATGGAAGGATAAACTTGATCATGGGAAACTATAAGTCTTCACCAGTAACCAAGATCGGAGTTTATTCCTTAGTGTTGAGTAATGGGTTAGGGCTAGATTTAAATAATTGTTACTATTCGCCAGATATGGCAAGAAACATCATTTCTTTTCATGGTTTGTTTAAACAAGGTTTCAGATATTCATTTGATAATAGTAATGGTCCTATTAATGCTTATTTGAATGGTGTCTTTTATTTCAATGCATTACCTTGTAATGGGATTTATGAATCTGTGTTAGTTATAGATAATTTAGGAAATGATGTTTTGAATATTGATTCGTCCACAAGTTTGGACAAAGCATGCTTGTGGCATTGTCGCCTTGGCTATGTTAACAAGAAACACATAGCCCAACTCCAAAAGGATGGAGTCTTGGAGTCATTCGACCTTAGGGACGATGACGTGTGTGAATCTTGTTTACTTGGGAAGATGACCAAGTCACCCTTTACTGGTACATGTGAAAGGGGTGAGGGTGTGTTGGATCTCATACATACAGATGTATGTGGACCCTTTAGATCCACCACAAGGGACGCTTGTCGCTTCTACGTTACTTTTACAGACGATTATAGCAGATATGGATATATCTACTTGATCAAGCAAAAGTCAGAAACCTTTGAAAAGTTCAAAGAGTTTAAGAATGAAGTGGAGAATCAGCTGGGCAGGAAAATGAAGATGCTTCGATCTGATCGAGGAGGAGAGTACCTAAGTCTTGAGTTTCACGACTATCTAAAAGAATGAGGAATAGTTTCGCAATTGACACCTCCTAGAACGCCACAATTGAATGGTGTGGCTGAGAGACGTAATCGAACCTTGTTGGACATGGTTCGTTCTATGATGAGTCATGCTTCGTTACCAATCTCATTCTGGGGGTATGCCTTAGAGACTGCCGCCCATATCCTTAACTTAGTTCCCACCAAGAAGGTTGCCAAAACACCTCACGAGATGTGGACAGGGAAAGCTCCCTCGTTAACACATATCAAGGTTTGGGGTTGTGAAGCTTTCGTAAGACGAGAGACTCACGACAAGCTAGAACCTCGTAGTGAGAAGTGTTATTTCATCGGCTATCCACATAAGTCTTTTGGCTATCTCTTCTATAGACCAAGTGACAATGTTGTATTTGTTGCTAGGAGAGGAGTTTTCAGAGAGAGAGAACTCATAAGTCAAGGAGACAGTGGGAGTCAGATTGACCTTGAAGAGCTTCAAGAGTCAGGAGATGAAGGAACCTCTGACACTGGCGTTCAACATGAGGAGGAAACTCCTGTTGAACCAATTGACCAGTCCTTACCTCTTAGACGTTCGAGTAGAGTCATTGTTCCACCCCAGTTTTATGGTTTCCATATTACTACTGACGGGGATACGTGTATTAGTGATAGTACACTAGTAAATCTGGACGAACCTAATAGCTACAAGGAAGCCATGGCAGGGCCAGAGTCTGCTAAATGGAAAGAGGCAATGGACAGCGAGATTCAGTCCATGTATGACAACCAAGTTTGGAATTTGGTTGATAATGTACCGGGTCGTAAGACAGTCGGATGCAAGTGGATCTTCACGAAGAAGACAGACATGGATGGGAAAGTGCATACTTATAAAGCGCGATTGGTCGCGAAGGGCTTTACTCAAACTCCTGGAGTTGACTATGATGAGACCTTCTCGCCAGTTGCCAAGATAAAGTCTATTAGGGTAATGCTCGCAATAGCTGCGTTTCATGATTATGAAATTTAGCAGATGGACGTAAAATCGCTTTCCTAAATGGGAAGTTGGCTGAGGATGTTTACATGAATCAGCCAGAGGGTTTTGTCAATGCGAAGCATCCCAATAGGGTGTGCAAGCTTGAAAAATCCATTTATGGATTAAAGCAAGCATCTCGCAGATGGAATATTTGTTTTGACGAGAAGGTCAAACTGTTTGGCTTTCTGCGAAACGAAGATGAGTCATGTGTGTATGTCAAGGCCAGTGGGAGTATAGTGAGCTTCCTCGTATTGTATGTCGATGACATACTACTCATAGGAAACGACATTCCAACCTTGCAGGAGGTCAAGTCCTGGCTTGGTAAGTGTTTCGCTATGAAGGACCTCGGAGAAGCTGCATATATACCGGGAATAAGGATAGTGAGAAACAGAAGTAAGAGACTGATAGGACTCAGTCAGGATACATACTTGGAAAAGGTACTAAAACGTTTTAGTATGGAAAATTCCAAGAAAGGGGTGTTACCAATCCAATGCAATACCAAACTGAGTAAGACTCAGAGCCCAAGTACAGAGGCAGAGATAGCTGATATGAGCCGAGTACCTTACGCTTCCGCAGTTGGCTCGATTATGTACGCTATGACCTGTACTCGCCCTGATGTGGCCTTTGCTTTGAGCATGGTCAGCAGATATCAAGGGAACCCTGGTAGGGCGCATTGGATTGTTGTCAAGAATATTCTTAAGTACCTACGAAGGACCAAGGAATGGTTTCTAGTCCTCGGTGGGAGTGATGACTTAAGGGTGCGAGGATACAGTGACGCTAGTTTTCAGACGGATCGGGATAATTACCGATCGCAGTCAGGCTGGGTTTTTACCCTGAATGGAGGAGCAGTGACTTGGAAAAGTTCCAAGCAAGAGACCGTAGCTGATTCAACGTGCGAATCAGAGTACATTGCGGCAAGCGAAGCGTCAAAGGAGGCTATATGGTTGAAGAACTTCATAGCAGACCTTGGAGTTATGCCATCCATCAAGGAGCCCATGAAAATTTTCTATGATAATGAAGGAGCGGTTGCCTTGACCAAGGAACCAAGGGATCATGGCAGATCTCGACATATCGACAGGAAATACCATTTCATTAGACATCGGGTAGAAGAGGGACTCGTCGTTGTGAAGAGGGTATCGTCAGAAGATAACCCAACAGATCCCCTTACGAAGGGACTGAGTAGGGTTAAGCATTTGAAGCACGCTAGGAGCGTTGGACTAAAGGACGATATTAGTTTAGATTAGATAGGTAGGAAATTTGTAATGGATAATTTTGTATTCAACATTTTGATGATTAAATAAAGGTGTGTTATTTATAAGAAAGTTACTATCTTGTGTTGATTATTTATCTGTTATTTCCAATTTTGCATGTTTTGACTTCCTGAATAATAAGATTGTTCGAACAGTCCACAATCGCTCTATGTTGGAAGTAGATATGAAAGAAGATTGTCATAAATTTGTTTGTAGATTGTCTGAAAGGTTTTAGACATAGAAAAGGTTTGCTACGAAGTTTATGAGTGCTTATGAAATTTATTTTGAGCATTGGAATAAACCCGCACTTGCTAGTATCACTTCATGAAAGTTATCATAAGTGATCGCAAGATGATAATATCATATAATCTTTAAACCTAGAGATATGGTTGTTGTTTGCTAGTTGAATATGCATTGATAATGCGAAAACGCATCAGTAACTTGATGCTATAAAACGCATTATTGTGTGTGACTTAGCTAGTAAATGATAAAAGCATATAAGTCGAAGTTTTTCTGTACCTTTTATTCTAAGAGAATAAAAGCGATATCTTGGCCACTCGATGATTTAGTTTGACTTATGTGCCGGGCCCGGTCAGAATGAAGTTGACGTGTTCAACTAAATTCTATGTCGAATAAATCAGAGATCGAGAAACAAAATGTTGGACAATAAGTATTGTCAGCATGATATCTAGAACAGAGGATTATACGATCCCTTATCTGAAGGACAGGATTTTGATCAGAGTTGACAGAAGCGTATAAGAGCTATGATTGCTAACCAGATCCTGAAGTCGTATGTGAGATATAGTTACTAGACTTATCCAAGTGGGAGACTGTTGGATTAGTGTCTAAGCCCGTAACTATATTTGGTATGTACTTGACCCGATTATGCATGGTCCTTTTGGGTTGCCTTCACCAAAGCAACTTGACAAGGTAATTTGATATGAGAGAGAGGATATTATGGTTTATTAATATATTATAAGAATAATATATTAAAGGAGAAATCATATTTATTTAATTAGTATTAGTCATAAATTAATTAGGAATTAATTTGGTGACTAAAAGAGATTAATTAAATAAAGGGGCATAAACTGTCAAATGTGTGATAGTTGAGTTTTTGGGCTGGGAAACCTAATGGACTAAGGGGGAACGAAATTATGATGAAGGATCATCATATTTTCGTCCAAGGGCCTTATTCCAGAAGGTTCCTTGGGCTACTTGGTGGCTAAGGTATCCATTAGGGTTTAGACTGAAACCCTAGCAGCCTGCATTATAAATGAGACCCCAAGACTCCAATTTTCGACCACTTGTTCCCAAGAGAAACCCTAGGGCCGAAAATTAGCATCCTCCCTCCTCTCTCAAAGGTGCCTACTTGCTTGAGGTGTTTGTTGTGACATCTGGATCTGATGTATTAAGTTAATTTTCGAATTATGTATGCTAGATTAGGGTTTGCAAGTCTTGGATTCAATGCATGTACAATAGAGAAACCTAGATCCAAGCATTAGGGTTTGTATGAGCACATAGGATTGTTCTTATGCCTAAAACCCTTCACAAACAACATATGGTTGATAGGAAAATCCAGTTGGTTGAAGTTGGAATTTTCTATGTCAAACCTCTTCTTTGGGACTTTCAAAAAATCAGACATGTTACTAAGAGAAACAATATGTTCGATTGTTTCGTAACAATAGGGTTTTGTTGGATCACCCTTCTCAAGACCAGGTGGGTCTCCTTGCCTTTGTCGAAGAATACTTTTTATTTGCCTTTGTCTCTCTATTTCCTTTTCCAAAGCAAGTTTGTTTTATTCATCAGTTGGTTCAGTGTGAATACCCTTCCCTTTTCCTTTCATTTATTCAGTTGATGGAAGTGGCTTCGAACTTGATCCACAAACAGATGAACCAATAACCACACCTTTAGTTAAAGGCTTCGAAGTCATGGTTGTTGAAGTATTTGTTGTGGACACTAGAAATGACGTGAGAATTTGTGTGCTTTCTACTTTACCAACAACTTTGCCTTGATCTGAATCCTTTGATGCACCAACACCCTTCTCTCCCCCTTGCACCCCTGTGGAAACAGGAGGGGTAGCCTTGGGCATCAAATTGACAAACATCAACAAAGGATCAAGATCAGCCTTCAAGCGATACTCCAACGAAGAAAGCATTTGTGATATCGATTCATGAGAAACCGATGAAGAAAGAGGAATAGCAACTTTTGAAATCAACTCCTTTAATTATCCCAAAAACCCTTGCAGATGTACAAAGTCCATCGAATCAGATGCATACTTCACATCAACTTTGTTGAGAAGAGAAGTGTGATACTCAACAATCTTCGTTACAACATCAACAACTATATCCACCTTAGTATGAAGGCTAGAATAGTTTTGATCAACTTTTGCAACCTCCTGCGTCATTTCTTGACGAATCTCTTCCATCTTCGAATTCACATCCTCCTTTACTTTATTTATTGCTTCAACGAAGAGAATGTGTCATTCTTTGGCAATTGCTCGTAAATCTTTTACTTCATGATTGAACAACTCAGATTGATGTTTCACATGAAGTTCGTTGTTTTTATCCATTTGATCCATCATGGATTTTAACCGGAGTTCCTGAGCCTTGAGCATAACATCAACTTCAATCCCATAGACATTATGTCGACTCCCAACATCAACTTGAAATTGAAGTAACGTGTAACATCCCAAAATTCATGACCAAAAATTTCATTTTTGAATAAGTTGTTATAAAGACCAATAGTATAAAAACATTCATAATATCATCCCATGTCAAAACCAGTATATCAATAATCAAAACATGTCATCATAAAACATTATCAGAGTATAATCCCAAAGATCTCATGTGCGGAAACATAGTGTGATGCGCTGTGATCATGGCGGATCCTTTCCTTTTGGAAAAGAAGTACCTGAAACCAAAAATGAAAACCATAAGCACAAAGCTTAGTGAGTTTACCCATCATACCACATACCATACAAATAACATAATGTCAGGCATATATGGGTGCCCGACCTACCCCTTCTGTCTCTTTCAACCGGTAACCGCCTAGCATATCTGGGTGCTGGCTTACCCCTTCGGTCTCTTTCAACCGGTAACCACCTAGCATATCTGGGTGTTGGCCTACCCCTTCGGTCTATTTCAACCGGCAATCGGGGACTATTTCACCCCTGCCACTACCACATAATATCCTAGCATATACACATAAATCACATACTGCGTAGCATATTTGGGTGCTGGCCTACCCCTTCGGTCTCTTTCAACCGGTAACCGGGGACTATTTCACCCCTTACCACTACCATATAATCACATAATGCCTAACATATCTGGGTGTTGGCCTACCCCTTCGGTCTCTTTCAACCGGTAACCGGGGACTATTTCACCCCTACCACTACCATATAATCACATAGCATATACACATAAATCACATGCTACCTAGCATATCAGGGTGCTAGCCTACCCCTTCGGTTTCTTTCAACCGGTAACCGGGACTATTTCACCCCTACCATTACCACATAATAACATAGCATACTAGCACATAAAGCATAACAGATAGTGGCAAACCAGACAATTATCACAAAGACAATAATCTCAAACATAATCACCTACTGGTGGGCCGACATTGGTGCCTTAGACCCACCTCTACTAGAAGGTAACTCACCTCCTACTGCTGAAGTCCCGCAGAAAAAAAAAACTCAAGCTGCTGGATGACAGATTCCTGAACTGTCAACATCAAAGTAACACCCAATTAATAATTGGGTTCCAATACATAACCATAAGTCCATGCTTGGGGTAAAAGACTAATTTATCCCCATCTTAGCTTGATTCAAGCTCAAGGCCTAATCCAAAGGCCCAAAAGTCAAACTATGAACCAGAGCCCAACATATGGCCCAATTTTCCAAATTGGGCCCAAACCTTTACATGGCCTTACCCTAAGGCCCAAACATTTAATCCAGTCCAAACATTTGGCATTCCATTGGTCCAATATCTCATAATCATCAAGGCCCAATTATGTCCCATCTATGGCCCAATTTTCCAAATTGGGCCGAAACTCCTCACATGGGCCTTACCCTAAAGCCCATCCAAATATTCTAGTCCATATGCTTGTTCTTGTACGGCCCATCAATAGCCCAATCACCAAAGCCCAATAGAAAGGCCCAAGTAATATTAGGGTTTTCACATAAAATGACGATTAGGGTTAACTGTTTATTACTTAACCCATTAAGGACTTAATCCATTAAGTCCATCACTCTAGTAGGTCAACTTACAATGTGGTCGGGATTAATTCATGATTCCAATCCAATGGTCCAAACTTGCGGGTCCCGATAAGTCTAAACCAATAAACCCAAAATTACGGTTTTCTAAACCCTAATTAGGGTTTCCAACCCAGTCGCGATCCAATTAGCCCACTTGTTAAAATTTTAGGTTAATTAATTATTAATTAAGTTGGGCACCACCCACTACCACCTCGGGTAGTGGTGGTCTATGGCGGCTCACGGCGGCCGTCGCCACCTCACGGTGGTGGTGATGGGTTTTTCTTAATTATTCCAATCAAAAAGCAATATTACAACGCAATATCCAAATGAACGCACACACACAAATAACACATACACACACACACCCATCCACCCTTGAGGCGGTAGGCGGTGGTTGGAGGTGGCATCCACCACCTCACGGTGATGGTGGTGGCCTTTTCTCGGTTTCCTATCAAAAAAAACGACCACACGATTCCTATTTGCAACAAGAATCCAGCCACCCACCTAGTGGCGTACGGCGGCGGCAACGACAGAGAGTGGCAGCCACCACCTCATGGTGGTGGCGGTGGGGTTTTTCTTCGGATCTCCGGCCTAGAAAGGATCTTGTAGCTCTAAACCATCATATCACACGCACACAAACACCATAACATGCACACGAACGCAATAATACGCACACAGCCACCTCTCATGGTGGCTGGTGGCAGCAGAAAAGGGTAGCACGGCGGCAGTAGCACTAGCAGCAACAGTAGTGGCTAAAGGCGGCAGAACTCCCCCACGTCAATGGCTACCTTGAACAACAGCAACAACAGCAGAGGAACGGACCCGCTGGTGGTCCTCGTCGTAACCAACAAGGAGGAAACATCGATCCTCGGCGACAGCAGCGACGTTAAACGTCCGGCGGCCCACTGATTCGACGGAGGCTTAGTCTTCACGGGGACGACGTGGTGGCGGCTGTTCGGTGGTGCTAAGAAATGGCGAGGAGACCGGCGGCGATGACTGAAGAGTAGTCTAACAAGAAAACGGTGGCAGCAACACCTGCAACTCTGTTTCCCGGTGGTAGAGTAGTTTGAGAGCTTAAGAACGGTGGTGGTGGCCGGAAGTTGGGAGGTGGCGGCTGTTGTTTAAACCTAGGGTTAGGGTTATGATCAAGGTGACGGGTTATATACCTGGTCACATACACTTGTCCTGTATTTACGGTTCCAGCCCTTCCTTACTAATTTCTTCTAATATGAGTCCATAATTTACCTTTTTAACCCCAGCCATCCAAAAACCTTTCAACTTGAGTCCCTATAATTGCCATGCAGCCCCTCCCTCTACAAATTATTTTCAACTTAGGTCCAGAATTTACTCTTTCAACCCTGCCTCCACAAATCCTTTCATATTAAGTCCAAATGATACCAAACACCCCCTGTCTTCTAAAAATCTTTACAAATAAATCTCGAATTTACACTTTAACCCCCGAATAATCCAAAATATAACATTTGGCTCCCGAAAACCAACACCCCACTATATATTATAGATTTTAGGGCTACTACACATATTAATTTTTATCTATTTATTTATTTAATAAACAAGGTGTTACAACTCTCCCCCACTTAAATTAGATTTTGTCCTCGAAATCATTCCTTACCATCCCTTACATGCTCGACAACTTCAACGACATGGCCACAATACCGAGCATAACCCCAGCCTTTCCAAGGCAATCTAAATCATCCCTCGTAGGGTTCTAAAACTCGATAATGAATGAATTCCTTGCAACATGATCACATCTACCTCGTCTGAAATCTAAAGTCTCGAGGTGGTCCGACTCCCTAACAAATCACCCATGTTGAGATTTATCAAGCTTAATTTTTCCTCGACTGACCGACCAATTCACACTTCCAACATTGATTATCTCGATACTACCATAAGAAACAAGTTTACTGACCCTAATCAACTGTAGAGCACCTGTACTCAGCCAAGACTCAGATAATCCCGCTGTGAGTGATTTAGCATAACCCAAGAAATTTGTTATTCCGTCCGTACTTGCAACCTAAAACACAATTACTAATACTGCCTAAACGCTGAAACTGCCCGAAACAGCATGCTACCACATGGCTGCTTTCCAAAATCTACCGAGACCTTCCCAGTCTCCAACCGATCGGGTCCATGCGTCGAATCTTGACGTCACCAAATCCAAGGCTAAACGTGATTGCTACCTGACCAATGGTAGCCTTATATCACAAACGACCTTAAGCAGTCCCTTGCTTCCTTGATCTCATAACTGTAGTGGCGTTCCTACAGTCTTATCACTGGCTCAACCAGGTCTAATCCCTCTAGGGAAATCCATAAACCAATCCGTGGATTTGCCACGCCCTCATTGCTGCACCCGAACCGGTGGGTACTACTGTTCCTTCCGCGTTCTAACAACACGCTCATGCTATCTACTAACATAGTGAATGCTACGGCTACACCAACAGTCTCACAACACTCTAGCACTATCTGTCAACCTCGTGAATGCTACGGCTACACCCGCAGACTTACAACACTCTAGCACTATCTGTCAACCTCGTGAATGCTACGGCTACACCCGCAGGCTTACAACACTTCCAACACTACCTGACCGCTAGCGAATGCTACGATTACTCCCGCAGTCTTAGAGCACTTTCCATACTGGGTCGAACACGCGCTCAACCTAACACTCAATTAAACCCGAGTAATAACTGGAGCTCTAACCTAGTCCCCGAAACCTGCTATCCAATGCCAAGGAAAAGTGTGAACCAAATGTTAGAACGTATTCCGAACTCCCAAATCACAATCCTCAATCTAGACGGCCACTCGGTCGCCTTTCTTCCTATCGGGGATGCGAAACTCATGCTAGTTTCACACCTATTTCTGCTCTTGGATACCTAATCAATACTCCCCCACTTAAATTCTACTAAGTCTTCCCGGAACGTGAGAATTGAAGGATTCCCAATCCTTCTTACTTCCTAATAGTCCACTGTCGACAATTTGTTCTTACCAATGCTAACGATCATTTACCAATCAAACCATAATATCGCCCATCCTCTGAAATCTTGAAGAGTACTCTTAAAATCTGGTCCAGTCTGACACCTCAATCCACCTCCCATGCTGACAACTGGAGGCCTTGATCTTCACCCTGGCTGACGAATCCTTGTTCCAACTTCCAATCTCGCAGCACCACTGAACTCTAACCGAACACAACCCATACGGGAAATGCAATTCTCTTGAACATCCTTTGACCGAACACCTATGCATCGAATACCCGCAGCTGACGCCACCATCTTCATGTCACCAGTCCTTTCCTAGAAACGATAGTGCCTTGAACTCGAAAGTTCTTCCATAGGCAATTGTCAACCATACCCGAACAAATGATAGAACCATTAAACTCTGACTTCACTGGAGATCTATCGCTCTAACCCTGACCTAATACCCTCTAAATAATACTCCTGCACAGATCCTGACACCCACCTAGAAGTAGCAGAGAATAACACATCCGCAATCATCTGAAGGATTCCTGATCATCTCCTCCTGAGATACCTCTACCATTATGAGGAAATGTTGCAAAACTCCCTTCCGATCTCGATGACAGGAACTAACAATATGACCCTCCTTCCTGAAGGAATCTAAGGATTCACAAGCTTTGGGCTTCAGATGAGCCCCTAATTACTCTGCGACAAATCTGTACTATGAACCGAGAGAACACTGAACACCCCGAACCAACAAAAGGGAAACGATCTTACACTAACCACTAGTAATTCACGGTATGCAATTGGCATATGACGATATTTGATGATCTAACCCAATAGGAGAAAAGAAATAAACCAGGGATACACTTACTCATCCTGATACAGTATCGCAAACCACAACACAATTCCTACAACAACGTACATATAAAACTGAAGGAAGGCAAGGTTACATACCTGTAACATCGCCTGCTAGAGTTCTGACTTCTCCTGTCTGACACTGTAGGACCTGACTCCTTTTGTTGACATAACCAACCCCGCTACACTTGTAGCAGCCTAAACCCCCAGAATGTCAAACTCCCTTGTGTACTTTCACGCACGTGCTGCACTGACTCCGACCCTCCTGGCCTTTCATCCGATGATCAGAAGTCTTGGGTCTCTCCCCCGGACCCCCTACTATATGCACCTGGCACGACACTCTCTTCTCAAAGTGCTCTAAATCGATCTCACAACCTCGGACTTAGAAGTCATATCCTCCAGAGTTTGACACCCTGTCACGCTCACTAGCTTACTTGCAAATGGCTGAGCTGCAACGGTTGGAACATCCTCTGTCCCCAAACCGGGTCACAAACTCCTCCCCGAAGCTTCTCAAATTCTCCAATACTCTCACCGATTCGAGTATGGATCATGTGCTTTCAGTAGTACGGGCCCAATACTACCTTCCACACTTATCTATACTTTCCTCAGCAATCCTCTCGAATCCTCCAAGTCACTTCCTCAAACTGTTACACCCAAGTCTCACTAAACCTCACTACTAACCCACTGAAACATATGCTAGGCTTTCCTAGGTTCCCGAACCCACCCAGTCCGCAGCTGCTGAAAGATTCCCAATAATGTCAACTAGCTACCTCATGAATGTAGCCACATGCAACAGAGATCAGATAATCCTTTGAGTAAAAGACCCATACCTAGAACGGTTGGACTCGCATAAGAGTTGCGCAATAGGGTCAAGTCCATCACTCTGAGATTATCCAGCCTGTGTCCCATGTGACTTAGCATATTCACTTAGTAGCTAACTCACATCACTAAGAGTCCCACAAAGCACAAAGCAAACATCATTCAGACAATGGAAAATCTAACCATCATACTCCAATCAAACCATTCTATCCTCTAATCAGGAATTTGTAAATGCAATTCAAAGGTTCATACAATCAGACATAACCTAAACAGGCCATCCTATCACTGATTGATCAGTACTAGCACACAGGTCTACAAGCACATATAATAGGCATATAAGGCATCCTTCCTAGATACTTAGCCCTAATCTAGCATGCAATTCACATATTCTCAATTCATAACATAACATAACATAACATAACATAACATAACATAACATAACATAACATAACATAACATAACATAACATAACATAACATAACATAACATAACATAACATAACATGTATAGGTATCTTGGGGAAAACTTACTCGAGCTCGGCTGATTGCACGCATCACACACCTTGTTCTTTATCAAAACTCTTTATTTTAATTTTTAGAAAATTAATTCCGTGTAAAAATCTTTCAAACCCCAGATTTGAGTCCACATACACCCGATAGTGTGTCCGAATCCCTCAAACCAGGGCTCTGATACCAACTTGTAACATCCCAAAATTCATGACCAAAAATTTCATTTTTAAATAAGTTGTTATAAAGACCAATAGTATAAGCACATTCATAATATCATCCCATGTCAAAACCCGTATATCAATAATCAAAACATATCATCATAAAACATTATCAGAGTATAATCCCAAAGATCTCATGTGCGGAAACATAGTGTGATGCGCTGTGATCATGCCGGCTCCTTTCCTTTTGCAAAAGAAGTACCCGAAACCAAAACTGAAAACCGTAAGCACGAGGCTTAGTGAGTTCCCCCATCATACCACACGACATACAAATAACATAGTGTCAGGCATATCTGGGTGCCAGACCTACCCCTTCTGTCTCTTTCAACCGGTAACCGCCTAGCATATCTGGGTGCTGGCCTACCCCTTCGGTCTCTTTCAACCGGTAACCGCCTAGTATATCTGGGTGTTGGCCTACCCCTTCGGTCTATTTCAACCGACAATCGGGGACTATTTCACCCCTACCACTACCACATAATATCCTAGCATATGCACATAAATCACATACTGCCTAGCATATTTGGGTGCTGGCCTACCCCTTCGGTCTCTTTCAACCGGTAACCGGGGACTATTTCACCCCTGCCACTACCACATAGTTATTGGATTAGGTGTTTAAGCCCATAACTCTAATTGGTATGTACTTGACCCAAGAGTAACATGGTCCATTTGGGTTGCATATCACCACAACAATTTGATAGGATGAACTTTTGAGAAGAGGTTATTTACGATTTATTAACATATTATAAGTTCTAATATATTAATATGAAATCATATAATTTAATTAGTATTGATCAAGAATTAATTTGAAATTAATTTAGTGATCAAAAGAGACTAATTAAGTTAGTGGGGACTAATTGTTTAAATTAGTTATATATATATATATATATATATATATATATATATATATATATATATATATATATATATATATATATATATATATATATATGTTTTGGGCTTATGATACATGATGGACTAAGTTTATGGATGAATCCATAAAGAGTTAGCCCACTTGATTCATGAATCATGGATAATAAGCCCAAGAGTATGGATTAGGGTTTACCCATGACTCTTGGATTCCTAACATATATATATACTTGACCCCATAGCTAAAATCGACCACCCTAATGTTCTAAGAGTTCATGGAGACGATTTCTAGTGCATGAAACTCTCTCAAAAGTCATCCTTTGTCCAAGGTGTGTTGTGAACCATTTGAGGTGTCACACTTGGGGCACTAAGTTCTTAAAGGCCAAAACCACAAGCTACAACAAAGAGGTAATTCTATAACTCATTTTTATGTTGATTATGTCAATTGCATGCTAGTTATAGGCTTAATGCTTTGGAAACAATATTGCATGTGTAATTAGAGAAAACATAGATCCAAAGCATTTAGGGTTGTATGTGCACCATAGGATGTTGTAGTATACAAAACCCATCAGTGGTATCAGAGCCTAGGGTTGTTTTCTATTATACTTGATGCTTATTGGTTTTTAAAGTTGAAAAAAATTGTTTTTCTGCATTCTGACTAATGAACTCGCCGAGTCCACTGGGTGACTTGACGAGTCCACTGAAAAATGAACCAACTCGACGAGTCCAGTTCATGTACTCTTCGAGTTGGTGCTCCAGTGTGCAGAATTTCGAGTTTTGGCCAGAAATTGGATATGATCATTACCCCAAACTGTTTTTTGAACCATGAAATCTGTTTTTTCATAAGGTAATGATCATGCTTGTCCAATTTAAAGATAATTGTCATAATTTCAAGATTTGTATTAGTTTATATGATTAGGCTAATTTCTTGATGATTAATGATATGAATTATCTTGTTCTTATGAGTTCAACTAGATCATGTATGTATTATTTGATTATTGTGTTAATTAAAACAATGATCTAAATGTTTTTAATGAAATCCATAACTTGTCCTCAAGTTATGGAACTTGAAGAGTTTTTCATAAAAACCACATTAAACTCATAAGTTATGGAAACCAAAAGTTTTGACAAGTTTCAAAACTTGCCCTCAAGTTTCAGAATTTGTAAAGTCTCACTTTTGAATACTTTAATTCCAAACCCTAGAGTTTTAAAAGTTAAAATTCAACCCTTATACTATTATATTATTATAGGTTTAATATATATATATATATATATATATATATATATATATGTGTGTGTGTGTGTGTGTGTGTGTGTATGTATGTATGTATAAGAATAAGTCAGTCTTACCGTTAGTAGGCCTCACTCACGAAGCCGGTCTATAAGGGGAGTATAAGGTTACTGCCTATAAAATGGCAGTTTAATGGGTGTCCAATCTCACCCACCGCTTCCTTGACTGGTTGAGGGTCGTTAGCCGAACGGGTAGGATAGGACATTAATTCTCATTAAAAGTATAATGAAAATACCAAGTAACTAAACACTTATAAATTCTTAATCTTAGTTACTTAGGAAAAATGCGAATTTGATGCTAACCCATGAAATTGCACTTTGCACCTTGTTAAGTTGTTAGTGGAGCATGTGTGGTTAACCGGCACACTAATCTGAGACTGACAACGTGTGGCAAATGGTAGCTTGATGTTAATCATAGATCAATGGAGCGTGTGTGGTTAACTGACACATTGATTAGGTGATCTATAACATTAAGAGTACCAATCACATTTTCATGGTTATTCACACCTTGTTTGTGACCCTCGGCATCCCAGTCACAAACTTGAAGGGCACAATCGAGATTTAAACATGCCATTGAAAAGTTCAATGAATCTCAAAAGATCTAGGAATTTCAATTCATTGAAAACTTAATAATCAATTTCGTTTTTCATGGTGGAAATTGGTAAATTGTCATTTACCTACCATCAAATATTTTGCAATTGGATTACTGCATCCCTCTTCCGAATTGTAAAATATTGTGTTGGGTCCTAGCCTTAATATTTCATTTTGGGTGTTATATTAAGGACTTAAATCAACTAACTTGAATTTCTCCCATTATAGATGTCTAGGTCAGACAACTATGGTCTTTCCAAATCTTATGGAAAAAGCTTTCCACATGAAGATGATGTTCCCAGAAATCATACTTCACTTCCTCCACCTCCTTCAATTATTCTCCATAACCCACAAGTTCAAGGTCACTCATGCCCTATTGGCTAGCAAGCACCAAGATGGAAGGTCTGTGTGTGCACATGTCTTGGAGATGAAGTCACACATGACAGGCTGGGAATGTTGGGTGTTATTGTTTCAAGGAAGTTGGCTGTTGACTTGGTTCTTAAATCACTTCCTAAGTCCTATAGCGGGTTTTTTAAGGACTACTATATGGGAGATCATGACATGAACCTTATTAATCTAACATATTTGCTTGTTGCTGCTGAATCAACAATGATTTGGCATACTGGTAAAGCAAATTTGATTGGAAGATCTACTCCCCAAACTTCCATGGTAACATTGACATTCCAGAAAAGCTTTCTCTTCCCAATGGAAAGGGATCGGCCATGGTCAAGTCATTTGACAAAATGGTAAAGAGAAAGGCTAAGTCTGAGATAGTCCCGTTTACCATTCCCAAATAGTCCATATGTTTCTATTGCCAAGAGAAGGGGCACTGGTTGCGAAGCTGCCAAATTTACCTGAAAGATCGTAAAGATGGTAAAGTAAAAAAGTTTGACTCTGCTTCAGGTAAGTCCACCATCTAACTCTATTAAGTTCCTATTTGGAGATTCTTAATACATGATGTAATGTAATTACATTTTGATGTTTTGAAGGATCGAAGAAAAGAAAGGAAGCTTAAAGGAAGAGTAAGCTGATTCTGATCGCAAAGAGATGGATTTCGATCGCATGGTTCGATGATCAGAATTTTGAGTTGCTGCTTAGGAGTTATGATAGATTGTTTAGGAATAGATAACAACATATTTTCATATGTATTTGCATTGTAAGGATAAGTTTTCTGCAATTTTTATAAATAAAGAAAATTTTGAAATTTATTTTATTTTAAGTTTCCTGACAATGGCATTTGTGAAAATTGTTGCTTATATGTTTCCATTGATAGCAATATTGGAAAATGGATTTGATTCTTTCGTTTGTGGTAGTGTCAAAAATTACCAAATAAGGAAAGATTCTCATCACCCAAGTTTCAATTGGATAGAAACTCGAAATCATGCAACTTGTGTTGTGTGATGAATGAGAACTTCATCTTTGGGAAAATAAGACTAATTCCTTGTTCACATGTATGTGTGACTCAAATGAAGTACTAGGCAATCAGGTACACTTGGTTGTGCGCTAGTCAGTTGGCATCTTTTGGAAGGTATCAAGTCGTTACCTTGACCTCATTTCATTCTAGATCTCATTTAGTTAAAGATTTGGGCTTTTCTAGCATATTATGAAGCTATTCTTGGGCATGAGCTCAAATCTGAAGTTGTAACTTCAGATCTGAACTCTCTTTGGTCTCTAAGTCCATAAAGCTATCAGATTTGGCAAGTATGAACCCCTCATTAAGTGTAAAACTCCATTGCAAGCTTGGTTTTGTCATTATAAGACTTTAGAGCCTTGCATGCACGTAAATTTTGCAACTTCACGTGATAAACATGCCTTGGGAAGCTGGATCTGCAATATGGAACCTTAAGATGGCTTAAAAAGTATCTGAATGGAAAATGGACTGAAGGGAATCGGCGAGTTGCATGGTCAACTCGGCGAGTCCGATGAAGATTGTGGTGGGCTCGGCAAGTCAGTGGGGTGACTTAGCGATTCAGTTAGCGTTTTCTCGGTTGTTGGCACACATGAACTCGGCGAGTTGCAAGGGAAACTCGACGAGTTGGCCAAGGAGTTTTCGTCCGCAAACACTTGGAACTCGACGAGTCACTCAAGTGACTCGGCGAGTTGAAGAGTTATTCAAGGAACTCGATGAGTGGATAGTTGTACTCGACGAGTTGAGGTCAACATAGACTGTTGACCTTGACCATTGGCTTGGGCTTTGACCAAGGATTGACTAGTTGACTTCTGGGGGCATTTTGGGAAATTGGAAATTTATGGATATGGTTTTATGGTGAATATAGGTGGTGGAGTTGTGACAGTAATCCGAGAGTGGAGCTTGTCACTTCAGAGCGTCAGTTGCGAGGTGAGTTATCCTCACCGTACTCAAGGGTCTAAGGCACCAAGGCCGGCCCTTTGTTTTGTTATTGGGATTTTTACTATTGTGATATGTTAGTTCGGTATCCTGGTAGATAGGATGGTTATATGCTAGTATGATCTGTTAGATCGATATCCTAGTAGATCGGAGGTGGTTATGCTTAGTGACCTATAGTTGGTCTGAATGTCTGCATGCTAGTAGTTATGCCAGTTAGGTGGATCTGTAGGACTACCTGTATTATTATGTGATTATTTGTATGTGCATTAGTTGTGTTATATGTCGGCATATTTTGTGGGATGGGTTGAGGTGAAACTGCTCTGTGCGGTAACCAACAAACCCGGGAGCATTCCAGTTATGAGCTGAGGGAGACTCGTACTGTGGGCTCGATGGCAATCCATATGTGAGGTGTGGGCCCGGAAGGCAATCTAGACTCACACTGTGGGCCAGGGGTAATCCAGTCTGTAAATCTATGGAGCCAGTACATGATGTTAGTTGTATATGTGTTATGTGAAATGTATCAGTATGTTGGCATTCCAACCCAATGGTTGAGAGCCTGGGGTATTCCATCCCGATGGATGATTGGACCCATAGTATGTTGTTTATTATTGTATGTGTATTATGGTGTGTATGCGTATTTTGGGGGTAACTCACTAAGTCTTCGAGCTTACAGTTTTAGTTTATTGTTTCAGGTTCAGCGGATGACCACGGAAAGGAGAAGGCGTGACCGTACACTTCCTCGATTGACGATTTTGTTCCTTGGATACTCTGATATGAAAGTATTTTGAAAACATATTGTAATAACTAATGGGTTTTGAATTGTTTAAAAAGTTTTAAATTGGCTTGAATTTTATGGGTGTTACAAGTTGGTATCAGAGCCTTGGTTTGAGTGAATTGGAGGAACACTCGTGTGAATCCAGTCTCAAATCAAGGAAATATTTTCAAAATGATTTTAAATGGTTTTCAAAATAAGTAAAAGAGGATGCGAAGTGTACGATCAGCCGGAGCCAGTAACTAGACCCTAAAATACCATACGATTATTTGATATTGTGATATGATAGAACAACATGCTAGTACTAGGCTAGGGATCTTCAGGAATTGCATGATAGAATTGCCTGATTACATGATGCCTGCTAGCCTAGGGTCTTTATATGAGATTGACATCATTACTTTAGTTACTTGTGTATGTATCGTGGATGTACATAATTAAGATTTTATAGCCCGAGAATGTTTGATTTGGCCTTATGTTCTGTTCTTATTGATTGGGGCTTAGGGTAGGATCAAATATTCGAAAGTCTATAGGTTCCAGCATTATGTATCGTTAGCATACATTAGTGCTGCAGGGTTGGTGGAAGTTTTATGGACGGGTGGGTAAAGAGAGGCCGGGAGGCCAGTTATGAGATATTTAGCATTCCTATAGGAGTGAGTATTGAGCGCTCGTTATGATTATGTATATTGTTAAGGCATTGTGATGATACTTGAGTCAAATATGGGTAGGTGTGGAAGGTAGTATGGGCCCGTACTACTGAAAGCACAGGACCCATATGCGTAGCAAGGAAGTCACAACCCCTAAGGTTGGGTTGGGAGTTGGTTCCCTGTCATTATATGGGTTATCAGAGATCTTTCTAGTGTTTTACCAGAATGGTGGTTACGAGACGTATTGAGACCGGATCCAGGTTAGGTCGGGAGCGGGCAGCCAGGATAGGCCAACATTTTCAAGGGATCATGTTAGTGAGATCATCCGGGAGGAGGTGATCAAGATTGTCCGGGGGCAATTTTCGGAGATGTCGGGTCTATTAAGACCGCCATGGTTGAGTACTTCAGCGATCGCAATGCAGCCATTGCCGATACGGTTTCCGCGACAGCTTTAGCAGCTGTAACGACGGCAAGGGGAGGAGCTGGTCGAGCTTTCCAGTACGGGGACGTATTCTGATGAGTGGATGGCTGTAGCTACTTGAGATCAGGGAGGTATTCTGTACTCATTTTTCCTCGGGCTGAGCGGGAGTGGCTATCAGGCGTGTATGGATTTGAGGCTTCGGGGGTTGTAGTCGGAATGTGAGTCGCGGGGACTATGGAAAGGAGTGATGATTATGTTCGGCAGGGGTTTTGACAACTGGAAGTGGAGTGGTTAATTCATGGATCGGGCTGTCATTTTATAGGGCAAGGATTGTGCCCTTTCAGTTTTGAAGCTCGAAGGAGTAAGTAGGCTTGTGACCCCAAGATCAGGTTGCATTTTAGCTTGGGGTCAGTTGGTTGCAGGGATTGGCGACATTATTTCAGCGCCGGTGAGCGCAGGTGGGTCGAGGTGGCCTAAGTATTTTGTGACGTCTGGTTGCCTTGGATCTCTTGTATCAGGTGGTAAGGATTGATTGTGCGATCTGTTGCAATGTTGGGATTATAGACTACGTCTTAGGAATATTTTGTAACCCGTTTTAGGGAAGAGGTTGCTTCAGCTACCGCAGTTCAGCTGTGAACGTTTGAGCGGGAAACTTGTTTGGAACACCTTTGGAAAAGGGGTATTATGTGGGAGGTCTGAGGACAGGGTCCCACATAAGGGTTATTCAGCATTGTCAGGATTCAGTGGTTTTAGTAACCGTTATTGATTGGCGGGTGAAAGCGCCAAAGGAAGTAGCTCGTTGTTGAGGTATTAGTTGGATTATCTATCTTTTGGTCTTCAAGATTTGAATGAGGGATCATTCAAGCATTAGGGATTGTCGGTTTCACTGGGATTCAGGAAGTGTTCATCTGGTTCTTAGAAGTGTATGATCATTTGGGGTTGGCTAGTAATGGAGCACTAGTGGGAAAGAGTTGGTTGTCATTGGATCGATCGTTTGGAAGTGAGAAGGATTAGGAATCCTCCAGTTATCATGTATTATGAAGGATTGGTCGAATCTAAGTGGGGGAGAGTTGCCCCGGGATGCAGAGCGGAAGAGGTTTTAAAAAGGGGATAAGTTTCATAACCTGACAGGGAGAATGGAGGCCCTAGTGGCTTCTTGGTTTGAGGGTTGTGTTGATTGGGGGTTCGGCAAAACTTCCCAGCATAAGAAACACGTCTTCTTGGTGCTTGATATCAGAAGTTGGGGAACTAGGTTGGAGTTCTAGTCAGGAAGTGAGTTCATTTTGGGTATTCGGTCGAGGGTGTGCTCAACTCTGAGGGTTTTTGGATTGATAGATTGATGGTTTTGTTAGCTGCCAGGGCTCGGCAGCACCGGTGTGCGGGTTATTCAGCGTATGTGGTAGGCACGCGGGTCGGGGGGCAGACCACAGATTTCCGAGAGGGTGGACGATCGACATGAGGCCTAGGATTAGGCCGAAGTTTGAGTCCACGAAATGGATCAGGAGTTCGGAACCCCAAGTGGGTGAGAACAGTTTGCATGGGAAGGATCACTAGGAGGGGTGGTCCAGGGAGATACTCAACAGTTTAGAACGGTCCAGACAGGCTAAAGGCCCAGAGGGGTGGTCCAGACATGCTGAAGGTTCTAAGAGTGGTCCAGATAGACTGAAGGCCTGGTGAGGCGGTCCAGTCATACTGAAGACTCTGTATGTGTTTATAGATCTATGTGCGGGTATTGAGTATGCTGTTATGCTATAGCAATCAGCAGGTCTGTCCCCAGGTATTGAACATGTTGTTGGAGTAGGCTGAGGACTCCGGTGTATTTTTGGGTTTGATCGGAAGTTGTTATTAGAGATCAGATGGAGTACAGAGGATTTTGGTGATCTCATTAGTTCGGAGTGCCTCAAAGGATTAATCTTCTTGGATCGGGTAATACTCCAGTTAGGGAGTGAGATGTAGATCCGATTGGGTATTCATCAGCCTTATGAAGGCTTAGGATTATTGTCATTCAGGTTCTGGGAACCGGGTTAGATCTTTCTCATGATCGTCTATGGAATTTGGATAAGGTTGAGGCGGTCCTGGTTTATGCGGTAGGCCAAGATACCTGGTGCGGGCCGACTAAAAGTCGTAGGCACGGAGGTTCAAGGGGAGCGCTAGGGTTGAGGCGGTAGGCCAACAAACCCTGAGAATTTCAACTCGATAGTTGAATTGATTAGATATATTGGTATTCCAACCCAAAGGGGGTGATATGGGTTAGATATGGGTGCCGTACTGGTTGGCCGGTAGTGGTAGGTATGTTGATGATGGTTTGAGTTATTGTGATGTGTCTTGGGTTGGTTTCATCTGTGAATGAGCCATAGCGTGTCTGAAGTAAGGAGAAGATGGGTCACTGAAGACCAGGTAGGATGTGAGGCTGACGTGGGTCATGTAATGTTCATTATGTTGGCAGAAGTTTATGGCAGGGCGTGGAAGCAAGTCCAGCCAATTGGTTTCTTTTCAGGAGATGCGTGGGACTGCTGTTTTTGTGTGTCTTTTGGTTTAGTAAGCGGTGAGGTGTACGATGTTCGGGTAGTGGGCAGACAAGTTCAGACCAATGAGGTTTCGACTTCGCCTGAGAAACATCATATGGTAGAAGGAAGAATTAAAGTGGGTTTATGGCTTGGGATTCATGTGTAGTGGTAGTTTTTGTATCGCTATGTTGTTCGTTGATGAGAGGAGCGTCGATTAGGCCCTTCGAGCGGCGGAGGAAAGTGGATATATGTAGGGCCGGAGTGTTGGGCAACTAAAGTGACGACAGTAGTGTCGATCGGTCACCGGGAGCATTCCAGTCATGAGCTGAGGGCCGGAGGGGGGCATACCAGACTAATGCTGTGGGCTCGGAGGCAATCCAGACCTATGCTGAGGACCACGTAAGGGTATTCCAGTCATAGGCTGTGGGCATAGAGATTGTGTTGGTTATGTCTGTTGTAGGAGCGCGTTCGGATTGGATGTATTGTTGAAGATTCGGGGGAGTTGCACTCGGTTGTCACGAATCTAAGGATGGTGGATGAGACGCAAGGATAGATCCTTGGATCTCAATTTATGAGTATGCCCGAGTTATGTTCATAGAGGTATTCCAATCTAGGGTATTCCATCCTGAGGATGACCGGACCCTATGATTGATTGGTCCTGATATGTTTGGTATTCCAGCCCGAGGCTGGTTGGGCCAGGCATGTGTGTTCGTGTTTTAGTGGATCGATTTGGTATGATATTTTTGGGACAAATATCCTGTCAGCACAAAAGGTTTCGCTTCAGGAAGAGGGAAAGTTGGGTTTTCGATACTTTGGATCATCAGGATTTTGTCAAGTTGGCAAAGTGGCATGAAGGATAGACCTTATGAAAAGGTTTGATTGGGATTCACATCACCTTTCATGTTTCGCAGTTGTGAAAGTGCATCATGGATCAGGAGGCGGTAGTATCGTTGGATGACATTCAGGTCGGTGAGCGCCTAGATTATGTTGAGAGGCATGTGGCCATTTTGGAGAGAAGGGTGAAGGTTCTGCGGAACAAGGAGGTACCTTGGTAAAGGTACAGTGGGAGTGCCAAAGAGGGTCCGAGTGGATGTGGGAGCCGGAGGCAGAGATGCAGGAGCACTATCCGAGGATGTTCACCGCAGCAGACTTCGAGGACGAAGTCTAGTTCAAGTGGGGGAGAATTGTAACGCCCAGATTCTTGAGTACCAATTTATGGTTATAAATTCTCATGATTTCAAGGTCTACTCGACGAGTTGGTTGCCTGACTCGTCGAGTAGCAGCGGGTTGGTCCTCATGTTTAAGTGACCTACTCGCCGAGTCCAAGAAGGGACCCGACGAGTAGGAGCTGGAGGATGAAACCCTAATTTCCGGGGTTTTGCACCCTATTTAAAGGATCATTGGCCTCCTCAGCCTCCCCTTACAGCCTCTTGATAGTCCATAAACCCTAATCCGTGTGTGTGCATCATTCTTGTGTGTTTTAAGCTTTGGAAGGAGGATCTTTGTAAGGAGAGCTTGGAGAGCAAGTGGCTAGAAGAAAGGAACATGTGGGGATCTGATATCTACCTCAGTTGACATCTTTTGGAAGGTAGCAAGTCGTTACCTTGACCTCATTTCATTCTAGATCTCATTTGGTTAAAGATTTGGGCTTTTCTAGCATATTATGAAGGTATTCTTGGGCATGAGCTCATATCTGAAGTTGTAACTTCAAATCTGAACTCTCTTTGGTCTCTAAGTCCATAAATCTATCAGCTTTGGCAAGTATGAACCCATCCTTAAGTGTAAAACTCCATTGCAAGCTTGGTTTTGTCATTATAAGACTTTAGAGCCTTGCATGCACGTAAAGTTTACAACTTTACGTGATAAACATGTCTTGGGAAGCTGGATTTTTAATATGGAACCTTAAGATGGCTTAAAAAGCATCTGAATGGAAAATCGACTGAAGGGACTCGGCGAGTTGCATGGTCAACTCGGCGAGTCCGTTGAAGATTGTATTGGGCTCGGCGAGTTAGTGGGGTGACTTGGCGAGTTAGTTAGGGTTTTACCGGTTGTTGGCACGCATGAACTTGGCGAGTTGCAAGGGAAACTCGACGAGTTGGCCAAGGAGTTTTCGGCCGAAAACACTTGGAACTCGACGAGTCACTCAAGTGACTCGGCGAGTTGAAGAGTTATTCAAGGAACTCGATGAGTGGATAGTTGTACTCGACGAGTTGAGGTCAACATAGACTGTTGACCTTGACCATTGGCTTGGGCTTTGACCAAGGATTGACTAGTTGACTTCTGGGGGCATTTTGGGAAATTGGAAATTTATGGATATGGTTTTATGGTGAATATAGGTGGTGGAGTTGTGACAGTAATCCGAGAGTGGAGCTTGTCACTTCAGAGCGTCAGTTGCGAGGTGAGTTATCCTCACCGTACTCAAGGGTCTAAGGCACCAAGGCCGGCCCTTTGTTTTGTTATTGGCCATTATAGTTAAAGTTGACTATGCATGTGAGTTCTATGAGTTCTCAATTGTTTTCATAACAACCTGAAAGCAATGGCAGGCCCTTGTGTTGCTAGGTGGCAAGAAATTAAGATTGAACAAGTTCAGTCCATATGAGTTTGGATTTGTCACTAACCTTGTCTTGTGATTATGGTTATGACAAATTCACATGGATAGGAACACATACACCATAAAATTTAAGTTTCGTAAGGTTCCACTTCAATTCGTGAAAATGATTGTGAGGAAACGCTTTCACTAAGTAGATTTTAAGGAGATAGTAATTGTGATATTTGCATTCTCAAATTCGATTATGATTATGGCATCCCTCTTCATAGTTCGAATTGTGAGAAATGGCAAAGTTCTAAACATTTGAGACTTATTGCTGTAAGTTCTAAAATTGTTTAGACACACATGTGAGCTATCTAAGGAAAGGTGTATGAGTTTGAAAAACCTAGATAAAGTCTTATCGAAGCATCTCGTATCAGAAATCTGAACTTTGGTAAGGAAGTCAATAAATATTGATTTCTAGAAGTCCAATTGATTTCTAGGTACATGTCAAAGCAATGTTAATTATAGAAAACAAAAGTTTCAATTCGCAAAGTTGCAGGATTTGAAAAGTTGTTTTGCTATAATTAAGGGAGAGGAATTTATACTTCATTTCAAATCTAAAAGCTTAGATTGAAATTTTAATCAAATTTAGTCAAAGATATATATGAATGTTATGTTGAAAATATTTAACATAAGGAAATTCTATATATGGAAATGTTAATTGCGTTCTCAAATTCGATTATGATTACGACATCCCTCTTCATAGTTCGAATTGTGAGAACATGGCAAATAGAAATATTATAGCAAAATACTGATCAAGTATCATGTCTTTATGTAAGACACTATGAATCGTGTCCCATATGCTTCGGGTATAGGATCGATTGCATATGCTATAATATTTATGTGTTCTAAATTTTTCCAAACGCCTAGGGCATTAACATGGAAAAAGGAATAGAACCGAATATGACTAAAATTGTTAAGCAATTGTTGAGGACAATCTGAGGTTTACCAAAGATTGGTTGCTTATGGACAGTTGGAAGTATATTCTAAATTTTGGAAGGTCCATGTTGACATACTCTGAAAAGAGGTAACCCTTGTTCAGAAGTGATAGTCAAAATGTGAATATGGAAATGTTTCCATATCTGGAAGTTATTCTTTAAATCTGTGTAAGATTAGAAAACTTAATGTAAGAAGGATGTTCAAATGAATGTACTTTGAATGTGAGACTTAATTTCCATGGAATTTCTCTCCATTGGAATACTTTGAAATGTCTGTTGCCAAGTCTCTTTGACTTTGTGCATAGTCATTACAAGAGTATCATTGCATATAAGTTTAGAATCTAACAGATTACAGTAAATGACAAGAATTTGGTATTCTTACATTTACAGTAAGGATTTGGAATTGTGAAATGAGTTTCATTGAAGATTTTTTTCAATTGATCTATTTCACAAAGAAAGGACCATAGACAAACATAGTGTGCATGCTTGGAGCATGGGATAACTATTGTTTTAATTCAAGTATTAAGTTGATTAATCGAAACATTATACAATGAATAATGTGTAATAAATATGGTGATTAAATAAAAGGTGTTTTATTTATATTCATAAGTTCTGAGACCATATTGGGTTCGATTATTCTTGTGTTTCACTTTGCATGTTTTGACTTCCCAAATAACTAAGTTATTCAAACCATCCACAGTCGATCATACTTTGGAAGTAGGTATTGAGGCAAGACTGTCATGAATCTGACTGTAGATTGTCTAGGTGTTTTATACATAGCACAAGTTTGCTGCAGTGTTCATGAGTACTCCTGGAATAAGACCCGGGTAATGGATTAAACCCACGCTCATCTGAATCACTTCATGGATTTTATCACAAGTGATTGTGAGACGATAATATCTTATATTCTTGAAACCAAGACATGTGAGTTGTAGTTTACAAGTCGTTCTCACATTGACTTATGTAAACGCACCAGTAACTTGGTGTTATAAAACATATTGTTGTGTGTAATTTGATGAGTAAGTACAAGCAAGCATTTAAGTCGAAGTTTATCCGTTCCTTTTACCCCATGTGGATAAAAGCCATATTTGTGGGCCCATTGATGATTTAGTGATGACAAACCTAAGTGCTTGGCCAAGCCTGAAGTGATTTGATTTGTTCAATTAGTCGGTCTTCATAAATCGGAAATCGGGAAACAACAAATGGACAGAGAGAATGATTATAATCCATATCTCATGTCCATACGATATCTAAAGTGGAGTAATATATGATCCCTTCTCTAATGGACGCGTCATTGACTAGGTTAAAGTTCGACAACGGCTTTTAAGAGCTACGATTGCAAGTCGAGATTTTGGAGTCGTACTTGCAATAATAGTTATTAGACTTATCTAAGTGGGAGACTGTTGGATTAGGTGTCTAATCCCATAACTATAATTGGTATGTAGTTGACCCGAGAGTAGCATGGTCCATTTGGGTTGCATATCACCACGGCAATTTGATAGGATGGACTTTTGAGAAGAGGTTATTTATTATTTACTAACATATTATAATTTCTAATATATTAATATGAAATCATATAATTAAATTAGTATTGATCAAGAATTAATATGGAATTAATTTAGTGATCAAAAGAGACTAATTAAATTAGTGGGGACTAATTGTGTAAATTAGTTATATATATATATATATATATATATATATATATATATATATATATATATATATATATATATATATATATATATGTGTGTGTGTGTGTGTGTGTGTTTTGGGCTTATGATACATTATGGATTAAGTTTATGGATAAATCCATAAAGAGTTAGCCCACTTATTCATGGATCATGGATAATAAGCCCAAGAGTATGGATTAAGGTTTACCCACGACTCTTGGATTCCTAACATATATATACTTGACCCCATAGCTAAAATCGACCACCCTAATGTTCTAAGAGTTCATGGAGACGATTTCTAGTGCATGAAACTCTCTCAAAAGTCATCCTTTGTCCAAGGTGTGTTGTGAACCATTTGAGGTGTCACACTTGGGGCACTAAGTTCTTAAAGGCCAAAACCACAAGCTACAACAAAGTGGTAATTCTATAACTCATTTTTATGTTGATTATGTTAATTGCTTGCTAGTTGTAGGCTTAATGCTTTGGAAACAATATTGCATGTACAATTAGAGAAAACATAGATCCAAAGCATTTAGGGTTTTATGTGCACCATAGGATGTTGTAGTATACAAAACCCATCAATAATAACATAGCATATACACATAAATCACATACTGCCTAGCTTATCTGGGTGCTGGCCTATCCCTTCGGTCTCTTTCAACCGGTAACCGAGGAGTATTTCACCCCTACCACTACCACATAATAACATAGCATACATACATAAATCACATACTGCCTAGCATATCTGGGTGCTGGTCTACCCCTTCGGTCTCTTTCAACCGGTAACTAGGGACTATTTCACCCCTACCACTACCACATAATAACATAGCATACTAGCACATAAAGCATAACAGATAGTGGCAAACCAGAAAATTATCACAAAGACAATCATCTCAATTCTCAAACATAATCACCTACAGGTGGGTAGGCATTCGTGCCTTCGACCCACCTCTACTGGAAGGTAACTCACCTCCCACTGCTGAAGTCCCGCGGAAAAAAGCTCAAGCTATTGGATGACAGATTCCCGAACTGTCAACATCAATATAACACCTAATTAATAATTGGTTTCGAATATATAACCATAAGTCCATGCTTGGGGTAAAAGACTACTTTACCCACATCTTAGCTTGATTCAAGCTCAATGCCCAATCCAAAGGCCCAAAAGTCAAACTATGAACCAGAGCCCAACATATGGCCCAATTTTCCAAATTGGGCCCAAACCTTTACATGGTCTTACCCTAAGGCCCAACCATTTATTCCAGTCCAAACATTTGGCATTCCATTGGTCTAATATCTCATAATCATCAAGGCCCAATTACGGCCCATCTATGGCCTAATTTTCCAAATTGAGCCCAAATCCCTCACATGGGCCTTACCCTAAAGCCCATCCAGATATTATAGTCCATATGCTTGTTCTTGGAGGGCCCATCAATAGCCCAATCACCAAACCCCAATAGAAAGGTCCAACTCAAGGCCCAAGTAAAATTAGGGTTTTCACATAAAATGACGATTAGGGTTAACTATTTATTACTTGACCCATTAAGGACTTAATCCATTAAGTCCATCACTCTAGTAGGTCAACTTACAATGTGGTCGGGATTAATTCATGATTCCAATCCAAGGGTCCAAACTTGCGAGTCCCGATAAGTCCAAACTAATAAACCAAAATTACGGTTTTCTAAACCCTAATTAGGGTTTCCAACCCAGTCGCGATCCAATTAGCCCATTTGTTAAATTTTTAGGTTAATTAATTATTAATTAAGTTGGGCACCACCCACTACCAACTCGGGTAGTGGTGGTCAATGGCGGCTCATGGTGGCGGTGACAGATTTTTCTTAATTATTCCAATCAAAATACAATATTACAACGCAATATCAAAATGATCGCACACACACAAATAACACATACACACACACCCAGCCACCCTTGAGGTGGCAGGCGATGGTTGGAGGTGGCAGCCACCACCTCACGGTGGTGGTGGTGGCCTTTTCTCGGTTTTCTGGCCAAAAAAATGAACACACGATTCCTATTTGCAACAAGAATCCAGCCGTCCACCTGGTGGCGTACGGAGGCGGCGGCAGAGAGTGGCAGCCACCACCTCATGGTGGTGGCGGTGGGGTTTTTCTTCGGATCTACGGCCAAGAAACGCTCCTGTAGCTCTAAACCACCACAACACACGCACATAAACACCATAACACGCACACAAGCACCATAACATGCACACAACCACCTCTCACGGTGGCTGGTGGCGGAAGAGAAGGATAGCATGACGGCAACAACACTAGCTGCAACAGTCGTGGCTAAAGGCGGCGGAACTCCCCCACGTCAATGGCTACCTCGAACGACAGCAACAATAGCAGAGGAATGTACCCGCTGGTGGTCCTCGTCATCACCGGCAAGGAGGAAACGTCGATCCGCAACGATAGCAGCGACGTTAAACGTCCGACGGCCCACTGATTCGATGGCAGCCTAGTCTTCACAGGGACGGCGCAGTGGCGACTGTTCGGTGGTGCTAAGAAATGACGAGGAGACTGGAGGCGATGACTGAAGAGTAGTCTAACAATCAAATGGCGACAACAATACCCGCAACTCCGTTTCCCGGTGATAGAGTGAAGGCGAGGTGGTTTGAGACCTTAACAACGGTGGTGGCGGTCGGAAGTTGGGAGGTGGCAGCTGTTGTTTAAACCTAGGGTTAGGTTTATGAGCAAGGTGACGGGTTATATACCCAGTCACATACACTTCTCCCATATTTACGGTTCCAGCCCTTCCCTACCAATTTCGTCTAATATGTGTCCATAATTTACCTGTTTAACTCCAACCATCCAAAAACACTTCAACTTAAGTCCATATAATTTCCATGCAGCCCCTCCCTCTACAAATTATTTTCAACTTAGGTCCAAAATTTACTCTTTCGCCCCTGCCTCCACAAAACCTTTCATATTAAGTCCAAATGATACCAAACACCCCCTATCTTCTAAAAATCTTTACAAAATAAATCTCGAATTTACACTTTAACCCCCGAATAATCCAAATTATAACATTTGGCTCCCAAAAACCGACACCCCACTAAATATTATGGATTTTAGGGCTACTATTCATATTAATTTTTATCTATTTATTTATTTAATAAACGGGGTGTTACATAACGAATTGATTTTGCGGTTGATAATTTTGAACTACTTACCAGACATAAGCATATGTTATGGTATTTTTTTCCTCCTCAGGATTAAATTGTATGTCGGCAAAGGAAACACAAACATCATCATCTTCTGGACCAATATCCGAGGTGGACTTGGGACCATTAGTTGATTGAGAAGGGAATATGGATGTGATAGGTTGATTGAGAATGTTTTGATAAGTAGGTGAAGTTGTGGATTGAGGTAATGATGTAGGAAGGGGTGAATGAAATGGGGGTAACGAAGTGGTTGTATCAATACCTGATGCTTCGAAAGTAGGTGAAACAACAATAGAAGTCGAGTTACCTTGGGCATTAGAAGTCGACATCCCATTACCCTTATTGACATTTGCTTCCATATCAGATATGTTCGCAGTGATGCCTGAAGTTCGCACCTCCTCCATATTGGACTTGGCAATCGAAACTTCGGGTGGTATGACCCAATTCTGCTCAGGGATGGATGTTTGCGAATGATCACCAAGATTGGTGGTTGTGTCCACATGAGATGTTTCTACATTGCCACCAGGACTTCCTGTCGCCTCGACATGCGACTTAACAGGAAAGCCCCTCTAAGATGATTCGAATCCAATATCATCATAACGAAGTGGAGATGAAGACTTAACACTATCTTCAAACTCTTTCTCGACAACAACCTCATCTAAATTATCATCCACTTGTTTCCGCTTTTTGTTGATTTTCTTCACCATATCTCTAGCTCTTCCTTTCTTGGAAGATGGAGAAACAGCAGCATGAATTTCCCTAATAAGCACCCCCTTTCGATTGATATGGGGTTTTCGAATTTTCGTGATCTTTGATGCAAAAGTCTCTTTGGGAGAAGAAATAGATGGCTCAAGAACAGTTTCGATAATAGGCTGCCTTTCAGGAGAATGACAAGGACTATGTGCCATTTTCTTCAACTTCTTGAGAACACCTAATTTCGAAAGTACGACTTCCTTTTCAGGCTTTTTAGGATCAGAAACTAAGCTTTATAAACTTCTTCGGAGTAGGAACATGATCAGGCTTTGATGGACTAGCCTTGGTAACCTTCTTTGAATTCTTGCCACGTTTTGAAGTACCAACTATTCCTTTTGGCAGAAGAACACATGTTTTAATAGAAGGGTTGATTGTTTGTAGATAAGCCACAAGAACTGGATCAGATGGATCAACCTTTCGAAGCATAGCATCTGGGATCCTGGCAACATTTGGGAAAACAGCAGGATCATCCTCCACTGTCTTGGGATGTTGATACAAGGCAAAATCAGCTGTTGGATCATCTTTTGGAACCATGAAACCTTTTTTTCATACACATACTTCAAGATCAGACTCCAATAACGAGCACAAGATACACCATTCACAACATTGGTGTTAGCAATACTATTTCCAAACTCCTACCACAATTGAGTTGCATAATTGACTTGTAGATCATAGTACAACCCAATAACCATAGCATACACCTCGAGCTTTGCCTTATCTAACCCAACACTTCGACCAGTCAAGCATCGAAGAAAAATTGCAAAGAGGAAATCCCAGATACATGGGAGGGATGAGTTCTTGAAATCACTCATTCTGGTAAGAGGTGGTTGATGACCCATCTCATTGAACATATGAACAACCTGTTCATTTGTGACCTCATAGAAAGGTTCAACGTTAGGGATTTTCAAGATTTGGGCAAATTTTTTCTTGGATAACTTGTACTTCTTCTCGTTGGTAAGTTGGAAGGTAACCACCTTGGTCGTCTTCTTAAAGACAACAGTTGACCCATCAAGAGATAACCATGTCATCAGAACAGAAAAAGACGATGACATCACAGTAGATAACACCGAGTGATTCGACGCAACAATCAACATCTTCAATTCATCAAGATACACATAAACATTTGATTGAGCCCCCCGTAATTAGTAATTTGAATCTACAAAAGAGGTTGAGATGTGGCCTCGTCAGTAGTTTGAGAAGGATCAACATTCACATGCATAGCCGCCATTAATGTTAGGGTTTGAAGGTCTTTGAAAGAACAGAATGTATAAGGAAAGAGAATTAGGGAAAAATTAAGCTTGATAGCGTAAAGTTTGAATGAGTTGACCCCAAAATCCTTTTATACGTAAACCCCAAGTTTGAATTTGAAGCGGTTAAGCATTAAAATCATGCCACGCGTTGCTTTGAAAATCGGGCTTGTAGCCGTAAAAGTAGCCACGTCCGAAAAGTGATGAGCACTTTTCCTTGAAAACCGTGAAGCAACCAATCTGTCACATCAAACAGTCGTTTTGCGTGCCCCAAGAGGATAAGAACTGTCAGAGAACCTTCGGCATGGAGGCTGGACTCTTTCTCTTTTGGGTTGAGAAGCAAAGTCATATGCCAGACCTTTCGAAATCATTAGCCTGAGTTGGTATTACTCGGAACCTCAAGGATTTCAGTGCGTGCAAAAGTGTGCCAAAAATTGAGATGAGAGAAAGAGTAAAAAAATTTAGTTATGTTATGTCAATTAAAAATCGACATAAAGGCAGTAAGATCCCAGGAAAAGATCGCTTCGTTCTACTTCAAGAGAGATGTCGAACAGCTTGTGTGATCTCCTGTGAATGACAATCGAATACTCATAGAGGAGTATCAAAGGGCTTCTTTTCAAGACTTCGTTGATGGCTAAAATTTGGTCATGAACACAACTTAACATAAGTATGTATTCGAAGATCAAAATTACTTGTGTGACCAGTGTAGTCAGTGACAAGGTAAGGTTAGTGATAAGTATAAGTGACAAAGAAACAAAGTGATATTCAGACAGAAATCATATTCCATGAAAAAGAAAATGTTGGATCTTGTTTGGTAAAAATGTCTTGGGTAAAGAACATTTTATCAAGACCACTCATAACGAAGGAATATGATTTTGAATATCAAAATGTGGTACGGAAACAAATGTTTCGTTAAAATCTTGAACTGAAAGTTCACCGTCAATTCCTTAAAGAATTCGAAATTTTGGGTTTCGCCATCATCACGGTCTCATGAATCAGGGTCATTAACACATACTTATTATATACCTATATCCTGGTAGGTTTGAACCAGAGATCTCTTGGGTATATGTCATTGTGTGTGATCGTGAAAGTAATTTATGATGAAAAAGATTGTCTTAAGAAACGAAGTGTACCTCGGCTATACGTGGACCAAACAGTAAACTCTTAACCCGACATGAGAAGAGTTAGGTAGCTCATTGACTAATGCGAATATAGCCTGATTGGGAAGGATTCCTCGTGATTAGAGGTCCATTAACGCTTTGAAACACATTGAGTCATGGAGGCTTGGGACAACATGCTACAACATGCTTCTAGGGACACCTAACTAGTGCAAAGGATCGAAAGAATACCTTTCCCTAAAGCTGCAAAGCAAGTTCCACTATAAGATTTCGATAGCAAGCTACACCAAATCCTGTTAACCATAAAATCGAAAAATATTTTTGGATTTTTGTTTTTGAAATGAAAAAACAAAAATAATAAAATCTTTTTGGTATTCTTGTGTTGAAAAGAAATTAACAAAAATAAGAAAATATTTTTGGTATTTTTGTTTTTGAAAAGAAATGACAAACAATAAGAAAATGTTACCGGACTAAAAAAGTAAGGAGTATCGACAACAAGAAATGATGCAACAACTCAACACTTGGTTACAAAGTGAACTTCAATGTTTATGATGAAGTGTGTACTGAACCGATCAGCGGAAAGTCGAAATCGAAGCCTGTCAAACGCTGAACAGTGAATAATAACATCTGGATCACTCAACAATACATCGACGCATAGTGATTTTATGACAAATTCAGACTGGGAACATCATTCACATTCATCATGCCTAAGCCCGAAAAAATTCTTACAAAAGTCTTTTCATCTAAAGGTTTAGTAAAGATATCAACAAGTTGATATGTTGTCTTTACAAAGTGAACTTCAATGTTGCCATCTTGTACATGATCTTTGATAAAGTGATAGCGAAGAGCTATATGTTTGGTCTTCGAATGTTGCACCGGATTATGGCAGATGCGAATAACACTTTGTGAATCACAATACAACGATATATTTTTCATGTTGATTGCATAATCACGCAGTTGACTTTGAATCCAAATGATTTGAGAAGTGCAAGCTACAGCAACAACATATTCTGCTTCTGCTGTGGAAATCGAAACACAAGTTTGTTTCTTTGATTGCCAGCTAACAAGCTTCCCATCCAAAACATCCCAAAAATACAATCCAAAATTTTCATTTTAAATCATTAAGAAAACCATAAGTCATCAAGCATCATATAAAAATCATAAGTCATGTATCTCAAAATATCACAACATCTGTCAAAATATTTCAGAGTATAAACATCCCAGGCTAACAAATGGTGTGTGCACTGCAATTATCCCGAGCTCTTCCCCTTGCTATCGGAAGTACCTGAAACCAAAACTGAAAACTATAAGAACGAAGCTTAGTGAGTCTCCCTAAACTACCACATACCATACACATAATCACATAATAACATACATTGGGCCTTGCCTGCTACACCGGGCCCCGCTCAGCATCGGACGAATCCGGTATCAGGCCCCGCCGGGCATTGGACCGGAGTTCGACATCGGACCGAAGTCTAGTATACATATAACATATCAATAAGCATATAAAATAAGCACATAACATAAACATATAGACATTCCTCGGGCTTGCCCCAGCATCGGACCGAAGCCCGGAACATATAACACATAACATATAAGCTAAACCTTCCTCGGGCTTGCCCCGACATTGGAACGAAGCCCGGAACACATAAACAAACACATGCAAGAATCATGAAGACATCAAGCATTCAAACATTCCTCAGGCTTTCCCCAACATCGGACCGAAGTCCGCAAACATATATACTACCTCGGGCTAACCCCGACATCGGACCGAAGCCCGTCATACACTAACATACACAAACGGGCCGATATTGGTGCCTTCGACCCGTTCCTATTGGAGGAAAACTCATATCAAATGTTGAGTGAAGTATCTGAACATCTCTGCTCCCGCAACCGGCTTTACTCACACCCTATACAAAACAACCCCTTAGATACCATTCCTTACATCAAGAGCCCCGTCACGGGTCAACCTTGGTCAAATTCAATGTCCAGTTCAAAGCTAACGCTCAGTCAATGTCAAAGTCAACAATCCGAGTTGACTCAACTCGTCGAGTCATCCCCCTGACTCGCCGAGTTCCCTTGCTACTCTTAGTCGTGATAAAACGTCGAGTCCCTTCACAGAATCGTCGAGTTCTACCATGTACAGAATCGGGACAAATCGACTCAACTCATTGAGTCCCTCACTGGACTCGCCGAGTTCCTCAGTCTGTTGCTACATCTCAATGGATTAAGCCCTTACTCTTCAGATCTAATCTTCATACTTCTCATCTACACTGAAAATTTCCATTTAAGGGTAAAATTTCCAACTTTACCCGTTAATACCTTTACTTCATGGGTTTAGCTCAAACCCTAACTCTTTAGGACCTAGATCTTGGTCCACAAGCCATCCATACACCAAACTAAAGCATACAAACAGAGATCTAGACCCTAATCACTACTTGAACCAATAAAGCTTCCACCTTTCACTCTATGCATGGCCTTTTGGAGCTTAAAAGGCCAAATGACATCCTATGGCTTGCATGGGGCTTCAATGGCCATAAAGTTTGCACCTTTATGCCATGAAAGCCCTCCAAGATTCCAGATCTAAAGGTTTACTCACTTGGGACGTCCATAATCGCAAAGATCAAACTTCTTGGACCAAAAACCCAATAAAGTGATAATAAAGAGATCTAAGAAGCTACTAAGCAAGTTTGAGACTTGAATACTAGGAAATGATGAGGATGAAAAATGGAGTCTCTGGATCTACTATCTTGTCCTTGAATCCTCAAGCTTCTCCATCATTCACAAGCTTCAAAACACACAAAGTTCACTTAAAAATGGCTCATAAGCTCACAAGTGCATTAGGGTTTCTGAGTCTAGGGTTTGGGACTTGGAGACTGGAAATGAGTCCAACAAGTGGGGATTAGGATGCTTAAATAGGGTGCAAAAACCCAAAATAAGGGTTTCATCCTGGCAGCCCTACTCGTCGAGTTGAGGCTCTCAACTCGCCGAGAAGGTGACTTAAAATCCCGCATCAAATCTGGTTCCTACTCAACGAGTTTGGGGCTCCCAACTCGTCGAGTTTCTCTACAAAAGTGAATAAATTATAATTAAATGCGTACCAGGAACCAGGCGTTACATGTCTCCCCTACTTGTCTTATACTTCATCCTGAAAGTCTGCTACGTCGAGAAACAACTCTGGGCAGTGCTTCCTCATCTCGTCCTCTGGCTCCCAAGTCCACTCTGAGCCCTTGCGGTGCTGCCACTGCACCTTCTGTTGGATAAAGTGTCTAAGTCCATAACTATTTTTGGTATGTACTTGACTCGACCCGACATGGTCCATTTGGGTTGCATGACATCATGCAATTGGATAAACTAAAATGAGAGAAATAACACTTATGGTTTATTAATATATTATAAGTTCTAATATATTAATGATATTGTTTAATTAGTTTTGATCAAGAATTAATTTGAAATTAATTAAGTGATCAAAAGATGACTAATTAAATATATGGGTTGATTATGTAAATCATCCATAACTTGTATAGTGGGCTAAAGGCTCCATGGATTATCTGATGGGTTTTGAGCATTCTAACACTCCTAAGTGTACATGCAACCCTAAATACATTGGATCTATGTTTTCTCTATTATACATGCAAATATGATTATCCAAGGTATTATCCTAACTAGCATACCAAAACATTGATACTAGGATACTAAAATAGATAGAATACATACCTTGTTGTTGTTGCTTGACTCCATGAAGCTTGAGAGCCTAGTGCCCCAAGTGTGACACCTCAAATGGTTCACACAACATCATGAACTCTTGGAATAACCATGAGAAGAAGACATACATGTTCAAATCGGCTAGCCTTTAAAATATGTATCACTAGTGCCAATTTCTTGAACTAAAGGGGTTCTTATATAGTGTGGCTATTAGGGTTACACCATGTAACTCATGACTTTACCCATTCCTTATGCTCCATGGGTTTTAACCTCCATGGAGTATCCATGGATCACCACATGGGTTAAACCCAACATAAAGGAATCTTGGATCATAAGCCCACATATATAAGAATGAATGATTTACACAATCAATCCCCATATATTTAATTAGTCTCTTTTTGATCACTAAATTAAGTCCAAATTAATTCTTGATCAATACTAATTAAATAACATGATTTCATATTAATATATTAGAACTTATAATATATTAATATGTCACAAAATGTCTTTTCCTCATAAACGGTCTATCCAAATGTTCCGATGCCATGCAACCCAAATGGACCATGCCGAGTCGGGTCAAGTACATACCAATTATAGTTATGGACTTAGACACTAATCCAACAGTCTCCCACTTGGATAAGTCTAAAACTATTATTGCGTATGACTTCAGGAACCAACTGGCAATCGTAGCTCTCAAAAGCCGCTGTCGAACTCTGACCTTGTAGATGAACTCTGACCTTTGTCAATGACTTGTCCATTAGATAAGGGATCATATATTCCTCCATTCTAGATATCATATGGACTGAGACATGGATTATAATCATTCTCTCTGTCCATTTGTTGTTTCCCGATTTCCGATTTATGACGACTGACTAATTGAACAAATCAAATCAGTCTTGGCTCAGCCGAGCACTTCCATTTGTCATCATCAAATCATCGAGGGGCCCACAGATATCGCTTTTATCCCGAAGGTAAAAGGAATGGATAAACTTCGACTCATATGGCTTGTTCTACTAGTTGTTGAATCATACACAAAGGCACGTTTTATAACACTGAGTTACCGAATGCGTTTTCGTGCAATCAATGTACAACCAACTCATAGTAACAACTCATATCTCTAGGTTTGAAGAATATAAGATATTATCGTCTCATGATCACTCGTGATAAAATCTATGAAGTGATTCCAATGAGCGCGGGTTGAATCCAATACTCAGAACTTATGAGCACTCATGAGTGTTGTAGCCCCTTGTCCAACATCTTAGACCTCTACAAGCCAACCCATGACAGTCTTGATTCATATCTACTTCCAACATATGACCGACTGTGGATAGTTTGAATAACTTAGTCAATCAGGAAGAACGACCTAGTTATTCTGGAAGTCAAAACATGCAAAATGAAACACAATAATAATAGAATCTAATATGGTATCAAAACCTATGAACATAAATAAAACACCTTTTATTTATCACCATATGATTACACATTATTCATTGTATACTGTTTCAGCTATCAACTTTATTCTTGAATTTAAAACAATAGTTGTCCCATGCTCCAAGCATGTACACTATGTTTTCTAAACACTAGTCATGCCATACACCAAGTATGCATACTATGTTTGTCTATGATCTTCACTTTGTGAATTAGATCCATTGAACATAACTCCAATGATCCTCTTTCACAGTCCCAAATCCTTACTGCAAATGCAAGAATTCCAAATTCATGCCATTTACTGAAATCTGTTAGATTCTAAACTTATATGCATTGATCCTCCTGTAATGATTATGCACAGAGTCAGAAAGACTTGACAACAACCATTACAGAGCATTCCAAAGGAGATCAGCTCCTTGGAAATATCCTTCTTGCATTAAGTTTCCTAATCTTACACAGATTGAATAATTTCTAACTTTAAAACATTTCCAGATTCCATTTTGACTATCACTTCTGAACAAGAGTTGCCTCCTTACAGATTATGTCAATATGGTCCTTCCAGAATTAACACTATACTTCCAACTGTCCTTGAGCAACCAATCTTTGGTAAACCTTAGATTGTCCTCAACAATTGCTTAATCCTTTTAGTCATATCCAGTTCTAGACCTTTTCCCTTCTTAATGCCCCAGGCATTTGGAAAATTTTAGAAAGGATAAATATAGCACATGTAATCGATCCTATATCCGAAGCATATGGGACATGAGTCATGATGTCTCACATAAAGACTAAACCAGTCTTTTGCTATTACATTTCCATTTCTATTTGCCAAGTTCTCATAATTCAGATTATGAAAAGGGATGCCGTAATCATAATCGAATTTTAGAACGCAAATAATGGACCCATATATAGAATTTCCTTATGTTGAGTCATTCCAACATGAAATTCATATATATATCCTTGACTAAATACGACTTAAAACCTCAATCTAAGCTTTTAGAATTGAAATGAAGTATAATTTCCTCTCCCTTAATTATAGCAAAACAACTTTTTCAACCCATGCAGCCTCACGAATTGAAACTTTTGTTTTCTATAATTAACATTGCTAACTTGCAATCTTTATCATAATTATCATGCTTCCACTAACATGATGATTATTAGCATAACACTCATGCTCCCACTAGCTTTGACATGTAATCAGAAATCAGCTGGACTTCTAGAAATCAATACTTTATTGACTTTCTTACCAAAGTTCAGATTTCTGATACTAGATTGCTTTGATAAAACTTTATCAATATCATACACCTTATCTTAGATAGCTCACAGGTGTGTCTAAACAATTTTAAGAACTATGAAAAGGGATGCCGTAATCATAGTCTCGATTGTTTAGACCTTTACCACTTCTCACAAGTCCATGTTAGTGTGCTGGTTAACCACACACGCTCCACTAACGACTTTGAGAATGCAAATATCACAATTGCTATCTAGCTAAAATCTACTTAGTGAAAGCGTTTCCTCACCATCATTTTCATGAATCAGAGAGAAACCTTATGACACTTAGATTTTATGGTGTATGAGTTCCTATCCATATGAATTTTGTCAAAACCATAATCACAAGACAAGGTTACTGACAAATCCACACTTATATGGATTAAACTTGTGCAATCTTAAATTCTTGCCATTTGGCAGCTCAAGGGCCTGCCATTGCTTCCAAGTAGCTGTGCAACCAATTGAGAACTCTCAGAACTCCTATGCAAAGCCAACTTGAATAGGCACAGACATATCGACACGATAGGTTATAAACCTCAAGTCGTGTGCTAGTGAAGAACTTCAGGTTTTATTCTTGATTAGTTCTTGAGACTTTCAAGACCTTTAAGACTCCCACTGTCCTCTTGACATATAAGACTTTCTTGTCAGATATTCAAGAGATAGTGTGGATTCTAATCAAGACAAACACTTCACACAATTGGCCTTAGTTGGTCTTTGTTTTATCCAAAACATCACAACTTACCAATTTCAAATGTACAAGAGTAGAAAACTTTTACTCTTACATTTGACAAGTGTTTTAAACCTTCTTTAAGACATGTCACTCAAGTTACAATCTTAGAGTATAACTCTAAGAATTGTTTTTGGAACGAAGTATAAATCATCTTCTTGATTTAACCAACTTCAACAATTCATAGCTCCTCTTCTTAGCTACCAGAATGCACTTAGAGGATGAATTGTGATAAGGTCTCTTAATCATTAAGATGATTATATAACATGATACTAAAGTACTTTCCCATCTTTTCAGATTTGAGAAACTTTTATCTTTCTGCCCAAGTTGATTCTTCTTATTCGCTCTGCCATACATTGAAACCTTTTCCAATGTCTCAGAATTACACTTAAGCTTGTAAGTATAACCATATTTACTGAATTTTAGTAAATAATGACGAATAGTCTTAACGATTATTTGTGGTGGGCTTGATCAGTGCACAAGAATGTGTACTTGATCATTTACTTGACTCACACATCCATGTGAACAAGTAGTTAGTCTTAATTTTTCCAATGCTTGAAAGTTCTTATTCATCATGCTATACAACTTGCATGATTCCAAGTTTCTATCCAACTGAAACTTAGGTGATGAGAATCTTTCCTTATTTGGTAAATTTAGACACTACCACAAATGAAAGAATCAAATTCATATTTCCACTCTTGCTCTTAATGGAATCTTATAAGCAACAAAAGTTTTCACAAATGCCATTGTAAGGATATTTTAAAATAAATAAAATCAAAAAAAAAAAAATTTCTTTTATTTTAAAACTTTGCGGAAAAACTATCCTTACAATGCAAAAGCACATGAAAACTTTGTTGTTATTTATTCCTAAGCAATATATCATAACTCTTAAGAAGTAGCTCAAGAATCCGATCTTCAAACTATGCGATAGAAATCCATCTATGCCATCAGATTCAACATATTCTTTCTTTAAGTTTCTTCACTTTTTCTTTGATTCTTAAAACATCAACATGTGACCCAGTCACATCATGTATCAAGAATCTCAGAATAGAAACTTACTAGAGTTAGATAGTGGACTTTACCCGAAGTAGAGTCAAACTTATTGACTTTAATATCCTTAGGTAAATTTGGCAGCTTTGCAACCAATGCCCCTTTCTTTGGCAATAGACCCTTGATAATGGGACTATCTCAGACTTAGCCGTTCTCTTTACCATTTGGTCAACCGAGTTGACTATGGCCGATCCCTTTCCATTGGGAAGAGAGAGCTTTACTGGATATCCAATGTCATCATTGTCAATGTCCATAAAGTTTTAGGAAGTTGATCTTAGCAAATAGATAAGATCATTAAGGGTCTTGTCATAGTCTGTTTCATAGGAGTCCCAAAGGAACTCACTATGTGACTTAGAAAATAGTTGAGTCACCAACTTTCTCAAGACTTTGACACCCAACTCTCCCGGCTTGTCAATATCTGACTACATCTCCAAGATGTGATCACATATAGACCTTTGCTTGCCAATAGGGCTTGAGTGACCTTAAACTTTTCAGGAACTTGTGGGTTAGGGAGAATAATTGGAGGAGGTGAAAGAAGTATGATTTCCATGGGACATCATCTTCATTTAGGAAAGCTTGTTTCAAGAGATTTGGGAAGATCATCTTTTGGGAGATATTCAAGAGAGTTGATTTAAAGTCCTTAATATAACACCCAATATGAAATATTAAGGCTAGGACCCAACAACCTATTTATAACTGGAAGAGGGATGCCGTAATCCAAGTTATAAAACAGTTGAAGGTAGGTAAATGACGATTTACCAATTTCCACCATGAAAAACAAAATATAATTAAGTTTTAATTGGATTTGAAACTCCTAGATCTTTTGAGATACATTGAAATTTCAATGGCATGTTTGAATCTCGATTGTGCCCTCTCAAATTTGTGACTGGGATGCCGAGGATCACAAACAAGGTGTGAATAACCATGCAAATTGACTTGGTACCCTTAACTTTATCACCTAATCGATGTGCCGGTTAACCACACACGCTCCACCGATCTATAATAGAGTCAAGTTACCCTTTGCCACTCTTACTAGTCCTTATTAGTGTGCCGTTTAACCACACACGCTCCACTAATGACTTGGTAAGGTACAAAGTGTAATTTCATGGGTTAGCACCTTTTCATATTTTCCTAAGTAACTAAGATTGGGAATGTACAAGTGTTTAGTTACTTAGTATTTATCATTAATACTTTTAATGAAGGGAGAATTATAGTCCTTTCCTACCCGTTCGGCTAACGACCCTCCACCAGTCAAGGAAGCGGTGGGTGAGAGTGGACACCCATTAAACTGCCATTTTATAGGCAGTAACCTTATACCCCCCTTATAGATCGACTTCGTGAATGAGGCCTACTAACGGTAAGATTGACTTTATCTTATACATATCTATATAATTAAAATTATAATAATAGTATAAGGGTTTGAATTTTAACTTTTAAAATTCTAAGGGCTTAACTTGGAATTAAAGTATTCATAAGTGAAAACTTTCCTAATTCCAAAACTTGAGGGCAAGTTTTGAAACTATTCAAAACTAATTAATTCCATAACTTATGTGTTTAAAGTAGTTTTAATTAAAAAAAAAACTCTTCAAGTTCCATAACTTGAGGACAAGTTATGGAAGACTTTAAACTAATAAAAGAATGTAACTTTTCTTTAATTTGTAATTTATAGAATTAATTAAGGTTACACATTTTATTACTTAATGAAGTGACTCTTGAACCTCCATAACTTGAGGACAAGACTCTTCATTTTTGTAACCATTACCAACTTTTATGAGTTTTATGAAACTTAAATGTGACTTTTCATATAACTTGAGGACAAGTTACAAAAACACATTTTAGAATCAACTCTTAGATTAAAATGGATTGAAAACACATAATCAATTAACTTTTCTATTAATCTAAGCAACTCATAAGAACAAGATAATTTAATCAAACTTTTTCATGTAATTAGCCTAATCACTAAACTAATACAAAACATGAATCTATTGACAATTATCTTTGAAATTGGATTAGTATGAACATTACCACATCAAAAACAGGATTATAGGTTCAAAAACAGCTTATGGTAATGTTCCTAGTCCATTTCTAGCCAAAAAACTCGAAGATATGCTGTGAGGGGCTCCTACTCGTCGAGTGTATCAACCTACTCGCCGAGTAGGATGATTTTCTTCATGGACTCAGCGAGTTCATCAGTGGACTCGGCGAGTCCAGTGCCCAGAATGCCCGAAATTCGACTTTTTCAGCATTTTTCAGCAATTTGCATCAAGTATAATTGAAAACAAGCCTAGGCTCTGATACCACTGATGGGTTTTGAGCATTCTAACACTCCTAAGTGTACATGCAACCCTAAATACCTTGGATCTATGTTTTATCTATTATACATGCAAATATGATTATCCAAGGTATTATCCTAACTAGCATACCAAAACATTGATACTAGGATACTAAAATAGATAGAATACATACCTTGTTGTTGTTGCTTGACTCCATGAAGCTTGAGAGCCTAGTTCCCCAAGTGTGACACCTCAAATGGTTCACACAACATCATGAACTCTTGGAATAACCATGAGAAGAAGACATACATGTTCAAATCGGCTAGCCCTCAAAATATGTATCACTAGTGCCAATTTCTTGAACTAAAGGGGTTCTTATATAATGTGGCTATTAGGGTTACACCATGTAACTCATGACTTTACCCATTCCTTATGCTCCATGGGTTTTAACCTCCATGGAGTATCCATGGATCACCACATGGGTTAAACCCAACATAAAGGAATCTTGGATCATAAGCCCACATATATAAGAATGAATGATTTACACAATCAATCCCCATATATTTAATTAGTCTCTTTTTGATCACTAAATTAAGTCCAAATTAATTCTTGATCAATACTAATTAAATAACATGATTTCATATTAATATATTAGAACTTATAATATATTAATATGTCACAAAATGTCTTTTCCTCATAAACGGTCTATCCAAATGTTTCGATGCCATGCAACCCAAATGGACCATGCCGAGTCGGGTCAAGTACATACCAATTATAGTTATGGACTTAGACACTAATCCAACATTATCAAGTTGGGCTAAGGTCCATAGGATGCTCCATGGGAGTAACAAACCCATTGGTCATGGAAATGAAGAGTCATGTTACATTATGGTTTACATTGTGTAAACCTAATTGTAGCACACTATATAAAGGATATGAAGCTCACCAAAATCGGTCACTAGAAGCAAGATAGAGGGCAAGCCGATTTCTTAGTGTGACATTTCTCTCAAAGTTTATTCCAAGAGCATTTGGTGTTGTGTGAAACATTTGAGGCATCCCACTTGGGGTGCTAGGCTCTCAAGGTTTTTAAGGAATCAAATCAACTACAAGGTATGTAACTCTAGCTATCTTTTATGTTTAAAACTTCCCCATGTATGCTAGATAGGATTATGAACCTTGGAAAAAGTATTTTGCATGTATTTTAGAAAAACATAGATCCAAGGTTTCTAGGGTTGCATGTACACCTTAGGAGTGTTAGAATGCTCAAAACCCATCAGTGGTATCAGAGCCTAGGCTTGTTTGTTTGATACTTGATGCAAACTGCTTGAAAAATCGAAAATCTGCTCACTGTTCGTCTGAACTCGCCGAGTCCATGGGGGGACTTGACGAGTCCATGTGAAAGTTCATCCTACTCGTCGAGTAGGATCATGCACTTGACGAGTAGAAGCTGCTGTGTGCATATTTTCGAGTTTTGCTGCTGGAAATGGACTAGAAACATTACCCTAAACTGTTTTGGTGTTTTAAAACTTGTTTTAGATGGTGTAATGGTTGTTCTAATCCATTTACAATGGCTAATATCAAAATTCCATGTTAATATGTGTTCATATGTTCTTCAAATTTTGATATGAATATTCATGTTCTTATGAGTTCTTGATAGATCATAGGAATTACTTGTTAAAATTGTTTAATGCTTAATTCATGATCATTATGTGTTTTAATGGGATCCATAATTTGTCCTCAAGTTATGGATTACCAAAAAGTTTTTTCTTTTAAAGTCCATTATTAAACACATAGGTTACATAAAATGAAAAGTCACTCATTTTAATGAACCATTTAACTCATAAGTTCTGAATTGAAAGGTTTTGTAAAGTTACAAAACTTGCCCTCAAGTTTTGGAACATGTAAAGTCATCTTAATAAACTTTAGTTCCAACCCCTAGAATTTTAAAAAGTTAAAATTCAACCCTTATACTTTATAATATTATAAGTTAATAATAATTATATATGTATAAGAACAAAGTCGTTTTACCGTTAGTAGGCCTCATTCACGAAGCCAGTCTATAAGGGGGGTATAAGGTTGTTGCCTATAAAATGACAGCTTAATGGGTGTCCATTCTCACCCACCGCTTCCTTGATCGGTGGAGGGTCGTTAGCCGAACGGGTAGGACAATGACTTAAAAATTCTCATTAAAAGTATAATGATTATTATAAAGTAACTTGTTGGGTCAAAAATATGGTTTATACTTTGCTTTTCTAAGCATTTATTGTTTTTATTATTTGGGCCAAAAATAGTATAGGATTAATTGTAGCTTGGACCGAGCATTGGATTATTTTGTATTTTGGGCTTGGCCTTAGGTCCATATATATATATATATATATATATATATATATATATATATATATATATATATATATATATATATATATATATGTATATATATATAGGGTGAGGAGTGCATGTGAAGTATGAACACATAGAATAGAGGAGCTTAAGTGTGTGCATTTGAAGGTGTTCTAGAGAGAGAAACTAGAGAGAAGAACAAGTGTGTGAGTGTGTGTAAGTGTATGTGAATCTTGTATCCGAATCTTCATTCATATAAATACATACAAGATTCATCATATTCTTCTTCTTCTTCTCTTCTATTTTATCTGACATCATCTGTTTGATTGGGATTCCGCACCATCAAACGGATCTGATTGATACACAAGCAGATTAGGGACTTACAATTGGTATCAGAGCAAAAACCGGTGTCAAAGCTTCATTCAATCGAGATTTGGGGTGCTTAAACTGATATTCTTGTTGTTCGAAGATTGGTTTTAGTGTTTTAGTGGTTAAAGGAACTGAATCTACTGCAAAAACGTGTTTTTGAAGGCTTTCTGGGAGTTTACTGCCAACCGTAAACCCTTTTTACGGTTGTAAACTCAAGATCTTCAACAACCGTAAACTGTGAATCTTCAAAAACCATAAGCCAAGCTAAGTATGTAGAGGATATTCTTGAGAAGTTTGGGTTTTAAGACGCAAAACCTTCATCGACACCAATGGCTGAAAGACCCCTGCTGAATCCAGATATTGATGGCGAATCCGTAGATCAGACACACTATAGATCGATGATCGGATCGTTGATGTATCTTACTGCAAGTCGTCCCGACATCATGTTTGTAGTTTGTCAATGTGCTCGCTATCAGTCTAATCCTAAACTCTCTCATCTTATTGCTGTCAAAAGAATTTTTCGGTATATCAAAGGCAGCCCAAAATTGGGTCTTTGGTATCCGAAAAATTCTGAATTTGATTTATATGCTTTTGCTGACGGTAATTATGGAGGCTGTGAGCTTGACAGGAAATCAGCATCAGGAGGGTGCCAATTCCTTGGCGATAGGCTGGTGTTGCGGCAGTGCAAGAAACAGCATACCGTCTCTACCTCAACAGCAGAAGCGGAATACGTTGCTGTATCTGCCTGCTGTTCTCAAGTTATCTGGATCCAACATCAGCTGTTGGACTACGGTTTGAATTATCTAGAAACCCCAATTCACTGTGATAATGAGGCCGCAATTCAAATAACTAAAAATCCTGTCCAACACTCCAAGACCAAGCACATTGATATCAAAATTCACTTTATCAGAGATTGTTATGAGTGCTCGCTCATTAGGCTAGAACAGGTTCCCACTGCCAATAATGTGGCGGATCTGTTCACCAAGCCTTTTAACAAAGCTCGATTCGATGTGCTTGTGAGATTTTTAAAAATGATTCGTTTTGAGGATTAAATTTTTGTTATTCATTAGGTTAGTTTAAATTTGCGCATTTTAGTGTTTTCATTCTCACCCATGCACAATTTTAGGGGGAGAAATAAAAAAAAATTGAAAGATTAAAAAAATCCAAAAACATCTTGTTTCTGTTTTATTTTTTTCAGAAAACATTCAAAAAATCCAAAAACATTAAAAAATTCAGAAAAATCAAAAATATTGTCGCTTTCAGTTTTTCTTGTTGACATAGTACTGGGAAGTGATATTATCAAGTGATAACAGGCAATCTGAGTCTGCGTAACGTACCCAAAGTTGAAGGGTCTATGCTCTGGGTTTGATGCGTTGGTAGGCACGAAAGATTCTAAATGGACATGACTAGGCAGAGTTGAACTTAAGGAATTTATAGACTTGACAAATCTTGACCTAGTTAGATCCGTTTAACCTGACAATACGACGCTTGGATAGGTTGAGCAGGGAGATATATATGGGAATCTACTGATCACATTAAAGAACCTGTACTTGGAACCGTGGATTAACTTTTCCTCGATGTGCGGATTCTGTCCTTAATTCCGGTATTGATGGGGTGACTGGTGAATTCCGATGAATTAGGTCTGTAGAAAATTGTTTTCTTTCTCTATCTGTCTGTTAGTCATATGTTACCTCCTCTGTGTGACTCAAAATCCGACCTGGACTGTAACATATGCAATTCTATTTCTCTGCATCTTCTATCTATGCAATTCTTTCTATCTGTTAGCCATATACTATCTCCTTTGCGTGACTCACAATCCGACCTGGTACACAGTATATGCACCATTCTACTTCTCAATCTCTCTAAAACTTCAGTTAGTCATATGTTCCACCCTCTGTGTCACACCCCGCTAAAGCGGAAACACGAGGCGTGGCAGTATAAAGGGTTTCATAGCAAAAGTTAAAAGACAACACCAACCATAGTATTAAAAATCATTACAATTTTACAATGGGTTTGAACAACTTTTAAAAGAAATTACAATGTAAATTGAAATACAACACATGTGAATGCTCCTAAAAGTGAAGTGTCCCTAAGTGCCACTTACTCGATGATTCCTGAAAAAGCATGTAAAACGAGCGTCAACTATAAAAATAGTTGGTAAGTACTCACAAGTTTAAAAATAATATTGGTTTCATGAATCGAAATCAAAATTTCGATATAAGTTTCCATAGATAAAAATATATTACTAAAATGAGTAAATAAGTTTGTGTAAACAAAGTTCGTTGTCATCATGAGAAATAAAGTATGTTGCCCAAAAGAGATGCAACGTTCATATCCTCATGGGAAATAAAGTTTGTTACTAAAATGAGTAATCAAGTTTCACTGCTACAAGGAGCAAACAAGTTTGTTAATATAGGAAGTAACCAAGTTTGTTGCTAAAACAAGTAAATAAATATTTAGTAACAAAAGTTCGTTGTTATAATGAGATACAAAGTTTATTGCTATAATAAGTAACGAGTTTGTATGTGTATGAGCAAACAATGAGTTCTCAACCAAGCCTATGACTGAAGCCCTATCAAGATCTATGCTTATCGTTCCATATATTATATGGTATCATGCACTCCAGCAATCGGGCGAGTGAGGAGTTGTCAATTCCTAATAGCGCTATCCACAATGACCATTGGCTCAAAGAGTTAATGGTTAGAGAAAAGTGTAAGGGAAGGGCCTTAAGACGATAAGTTCTCATGTTCCGTGTTGCATAGACATACATAGAGAGATATAGCAATAAAATAGCAATCATGTTTGATACAAATCAATTTAAGTACAACGAACAAATAATAGTTTTTCGGGACATGCTTTTCCACCCCAAAACATAAAAACTGAAAATAGGGGAGTGCGTGAATACTCACAATGCATTGAGATGATGCAAATGATGCCTTGAACTACGTTCCACGTGTACCACTACCGATTCCTACAATAATGGTATTCGCTAGTGAGTCTCTAATCGAAATCTAACACTAGTATACTTACTACTACAATAGAATTATGCCAATATTGTGTGAAAAATTAATATTGATAAGTTACAAACATTTTTCTAAAATGGTGAAATTTTATAGCTCATGTGATTAAGACAATTTTGGATATTAATTTTCAGATTTTTGTAATATTAATTGAAGGTATTTCAACACATTTAAATGTGTTTTGAGCTCTTAAAAAGCCAAAATATTATCAAAAAATTTCCAAAAATTCTCAAACTTTGTATTTTCATTCTAAACACAGTAGAGGTCTTCCATACATTTTCCCTTGAATTTTTGATGTGATTAACTATTTTTCCCAATTTTTAAGCCTTCATAACAATATAAATTCGTGAAAAATAGGATCCAGACGATAAAAATTCCCAAACATTTTATAATACTGCCATTAGACATAGTTAAGCTGGGAAAAATATAAAAATGGATTTCCAAACCATTTAACCCAATTTTATGATTTTTGAGCATTTATTCTAATAAAAATTGAAATAAATAGAAAACAGTTTCCAAAATTTCCCAAACTTTTTCTATTACTGTTATTAAACATTATTAAGCTGGGAAAAATATAAAAATGGATTTCTAAACTGTTTAACCCAATTTTATGATATTTTTGTGCATTTATTCTAATTAAAAAATGAAATAAATAGAAAGCTGTTTCCAACATTACCCAAACTTTTTCTATTACTGTTATTAAACATTATTAAGCTGGGAAAAATATAAAAATGAATTTCTAAACTATTTAACCCAATTTTATGATTTTTGTGCATTTATTCTAATAAAAATGGATTTAAGTGTATTTAATCTTGGGAAAATAGATGAAAAATACCATACAGAAGAGAAAAATTATCAAAATTTTTATGTAGCATCCTAATATATTATAAGATGTTCTGGTAAATTTTCGTAAATTTTGGATGAGTAAAACTATTTTTCCTGTTTTTAGTCCATTATAAACACAACAAATCATGAAAAATAGATACACATTTTTAAAAATTCCTAAAATATTTTCCTGAGTCTTCCTCATAGGGTAGAAGCTGCGAAAATTATTAGATACCCTTTTTATATTTCCTAATGTGGTTTTATGATTTATTAGAGCTAAACAAAAAGAAAATTCAAAACCATATTAAACAGTAACAAAAGTCATTGAAACTTCATGGGAGATGTTTATTAACTTAATGGATCATCCAAGAATTTTTCCAGAATTTATTTACTAGTGTAAGTATTTTATATGATTTAACACTCTATTTTCTTATTATTTTCATGTAAAAATAAAGGAAATATATATTGAGCTGAAAATTTCCAGAATGCATCTTCATACCATGTAATAACAATGAAAAATTGTTTTCTTATTTTTGATGTCGAAAAACATTCCTAAAGGCTCAATAAATTATAGAGAAAACTTGGTTCTTGTGATTTTGGTAAAGATTATTGATGTTACTTTGAGAATTTTTGTAACATGTTCCAAAGACTTTTGAATCAATATCTTTTTGTAACTATTAATACATGATGTTAAGAGTTCAAAATAATTTTTGAATGATTTTTAGTCATGAATAAGTTCTTTGAACATGCAACACAAAACAAATGTTCATAAGGAAAGTGCTGTTTGAGCAACAATTTTGAAAAAATTGTTAAAAATCAAAATATTGGAATTTTCTAGTGAGGTTAGGTGGGTTTGAAAGCTAACTCAAAATATTATATTTCAGAAAAAGAATCATGAATTTTGGTTAAGAAATGGGTGAGATATGACAGTTTAAAGTCAGGTAAAGAAATCTGGCAGATTGAATGCATTATGATTGGTTAGAAAAGTGAGTTTTCATCATTTCCTTGAGTAAATCTTTTGAAATATTTAAAATATATGATGATAAACTCATATTTTAGTCATGTTTCTAGAGATCAAAATATTAAAACTTATCAAAATGTATACATTCATTTATGAACAAAATTTTGTTTCTCAAAAACTCTTAACTTGAGTTTGATGTTTTAGTCCTTAAAATCGATTTTTGCACTAAGATCATGAACATGCAACCTTGTTTATCATACATGCATGGTGTTAAAATACATCCATCATGTTCTAAAAACCATTTTAACAAAAAGAAAACAAGTTTGAAGAAGATGAAGAAGGAGAAAGTGTAAGAAAAATAGCAAAACTTGAAGGAAAAGTGAAGTAGAAATCGATTTTACCTTCAAGAACACCACAAGATGATGAAGATTTCGAGTTTGAGGAGTGTTCTTGGGTTTGTTTTCTGGAAAATTTCGTGGTTCTTAGAGGGAGGAAGAGAGAATGGAGTGGTGTTTGGAGAAAAAAATTAGAGAGAAGGTAGAGAGAGTTTTCTAGAGAGAGAAAGAAGAGAGATGTGTGTGTGTTGGAGAATGAGAGTGTGAGAGAGAGATATGGGGAGAGAGGGATCCGAATTTTTTTGTATCATACCCCTTTCTCATTCATTTTCTTTTATAAAATTTAAGTTATTTTATAAAATATCTCAATTTTTATATAAAATGTGCACTAAAATCAAGTTTTTATTCATAAAACCTTGATTTTTGATTTATAAATTAAGAGTAAATGTTAATGAGTTAAATTTTATTTTCCTTGAATGCATTTTTATAATTTTAATTATTATAAGATCATATTATGAGGTTCATAACTATGTTTATAGAAATTTTAAGGTTAAATTTCATAAATTTAGGTTTTTAGGGCATTTAGGGTTTTTGAGAGTTTGTAAATCTTTGGATATCAAAATCAATAGAATCTTTGAGACTTAAATTTATCTTATGGTATTATAAATCTTTTATAGTTATAATAATGTTTGTAACTTATTTTATCGGCTTATTGGCATTCTATGTAGTGGTTTCGAGATTCAAGCGAAATTGAGGAAATCAAGTATACTAGTCCTAGTTTTCAACTTTGACTCAAGTTTCTATGAGATTATGACCTAATTTCTACTACTAGGTCAAGTGCAAGATGGGTGTATATGATTCATGAAATGGTGTTCAAGTCAAGGAATGACCCGAATGTGGATAGTCATTAAAGTTAAGTAGTTGTAAAATTCACATAACCATGTGAAATCTAAGTACACTATCATTCGATTCTACTTGTTTCCAAGTTTCTAGTAGGTTATAACTTAGCTTCTAGTTACTAAGTCTAGTATGTGTCGTGCCTATACGTGCAACTAAGTTTAGTTAAATCTAGAACCGACTCGAATTTTGACGGTTGTCACACTCTGCGTGATTGGAAGAGATCCGACCTGGGTGTATAGCATATGCATTCTAAATCTATCTTCTCTCTTAATGATTGTCTGCTCTCCCGATGTAAGGAGTATTCTGGAAGTCCTTGACTACTGGAGCATATCAGGAAGCGGGAAACATGTTCCAGTACAATTAAAATTGAACACTCACAGATTGTCTATAGATCTCGCTGCTAAATTTAGGTGAACAACAATATCCCTGGTCGTCGTCAGCTGAATGGTCCTTAAGATATAGTATCTAGGAACTTAGTATCACTTTGTCTTATAATTAATAGTATGTCCTAATTTTGTCACAATCTCTCGTGTTTAAGTGGACCACAATACCGGCGATTGACCAGATCTATTCATGAAGGGAGAGGTACTGATAAACAGATAAAGGCTGTCTAAAAACTTTGATCCCAAATCACTCTTAAAGTTAGATATCATTTTTATTTTTGTTAAATTTGTTCATAGTTTCTTCTAATTTAAATATTAGGGGAGAATTAAAAAATATAAAAACCAAACAAAAATCATAAAATTAAAAAAAAATTCCAAAAATAGTGTTATTTCTGTTTTATTTTTTTCAGAAAATATGAAACATAAAAAAAAAATATATTATGTGCTAAATTTTCTTTTAGTTGTGTTTTGTCTTGAAAAGTGAATTCAGGTGAAGATGAAACTCATGGAGTTTGTGTCGAAGATTTCTGAGCCAAGGCTTCATCCGTGATCATCGAAGAATTCTCATTCGAAGGAGCAAGAAATGAAGATTATTCTTTCAACATTCAATCTTTCAACCCCAGAAGCAAGGTGAAGCTGCACTTGAAGATTAGGTGACGGATTGCATTGAAGCCTCCTCAATCAGTCTGCTGCTATCTATGAACCTGCTGAAGTGATCCAGAAGATTTGTTCTCTCTGATGTTCTCTCTGAAGATTCTCAAACTGAAAGCGCTATCTTTCAAGAATCAGTACAAAAGGCCTCCTCACCCAATGTGCGTTCAATGTCAAATTCTGAAGAAAAGCCCAACTGCTCAATATGAAGTCATTCATTGAAGATTCATCAAGTTCATCTTGAAGTTGTGAAGAATTTGAAGATTAAAGTTGAAGCCAAAGCTCCCAATGAAGATTAACAAGAAAAGCCAGCTACTTTTTAAGGGGAGCTTGTTGGGTCATTTAAGAAAAGAAAAGAAAGCTATAAACCAAGGGGGAGATTGTTGGGTCAAAAATATGGTTTATACTTTGCTTTTCTAAGCATTTATTGTTTTTATTATTTGGGCCAAAAATAGTATAGGATTAATTGTAGCTTGGACCGAGCATTGGATTATTTTGTATTTTGGGCTTGGCCTTAGGTCCATATATATATAGGGTGAGGAGTACATGTGAAGTATGAACATATACAATAGTGGAGCTTAAGTGTGTGCATTTGAAGGTGTTCTAGAGAGAGAAACTAGAGAGAAGTACAAGTGTGTGAGTGTGTGTAAGTGTATGTGAATCTTGTATCCGGATCTTCATTCATATCAATACATACAAGATTCATCATATTATTCTTCTTCTTCTCTTCTATTTTATCTGACATCATCCGTTTGATTGGGATTCCGCACCATCAAACGGATCTGATTGATACACAAGCAGATTAGGGACTTACATAACTAAATGTTTTTTTTATAAATTCCCAATCTTAGTTACTTTAGGAAAATGTGAAAAAGGTGCTAACCCATGAAATTACACTTTGCACTTTGATTAAGTCGTTAGTGGAGCGTGTGTGGTTAACCGGCACACTAACTTGGACTTAACAAAGTAGGTAAAGGGTGACTTAAGGTTTTTCATAAGTCGGTGGAGCGTGTGTGGTTAACCGACACATCGATTAAGTGAAAAACATTAAGGGTACCAAGTAATTTGCATGGTTACTTCACACCTTGTTTTGTGATCTTCGGCATCCCAATCACAAAATCTGAAGGGCAGATTTGAGATTGAAACATGCCATTGAAAAGTTCAATGAATCTCAAAAGAGTCTAGGAGTTTCTAAGACCAATTAAAACCTAATAATTTAATATTTCGTTTTTCGTGGTGGAAATTGGTGAATCGTCATTCACCTTCCTTTCAAATATATTACAGCTTAGATTACGACATCCCTCTTCTAACTTATAATATATTGTGATTGGGTCCTAGCCTTAATATTACATTTGGGTGTTTTATTAAGGACTATCTTTATATCTAAACTAAACTTGTCTTTTCTTCTTTTTCAGATGTCTTCCAACAATGCTGCTTCTGGCTCAAACCCTACCGGCTCCTTCTCTCTCATGAACCTTTGTGGGAGAGTCATCTTGATGGATCCAACTTTACAGATTGGATCAGGAACATCAGGATGGTCACTCGCTATGAGAACAAAGAATATGTTCTCGACAAGGAGCTTAAGGTACCCGAGCCGACTTTTACTCCTGAGGAGATCGCTTAATATGAGGCACATGAAAGAGATGCTACCAAAGTGGCATGCATCATGATGGCCACTATGACAGCCGAGCTCCAAAAGTCCTATGAGGACTACTATCCTTTTGAGATGCACTAGGATTTGATGGACCGCTACCATCAGAGTGCTCGTGAAGAGCGATATGAAATCATCTCCTCCATGATAACAACCCGGATGAAGGAGGGTGAACCCATCATGGGCCACATGCATAAAATGCAAAGGTATGTGGACTGTTTGATGAAGCTGAATGTGGACTTCCCCGAGGAGTTGGCAATAGATATCATTTTGCACTCCTTACCTTCGTGTTATGATCAATTCCGCATGACATACCACATGAATAAGGAGGAAGTTACACTTAGAAAACTTCAAGGACTCCTAAAGACCGCTGAAAGTGGTCTTAAAGGTAAGTCAGTTGTTACCACTCCTACTCCTACTCAAAACTCCGCCCTTGTCTTGGAAATCGGGAAACATAGAGGGAAGAAGAGGAAGAAACCTTCGAAGGGTACCAAGGGTAAGACCCTTGATGGCTCCTCTTCGAGTGGAACCAAGAAAGGTTTCGTCACTCCTTCTTCTAATCCAAAAGAGGCTGAATGCTTCTATTGCCATGAAAAAGCGCACTGGAAGCGGAACTGCCCAAAGTACCAACAAGATTTGAAGGATGGGAAAGTAAAACCCAACCATGTAGGTATTTACACTATATTATCTAATAACTCACCTGATGGGATTTTGAGCATTCTAACACTTCCTAAGTGTACATGCAACCCTAATAACCTTGAATCTATGTTTTCTCTATATACATGCAAATTTCTTTTTCAAGGTTATTTCCTAACTAGCATGGCATGGGGATTACATAAAACATAAAAACTAGTAGAAATACATACCTTGTTGTTGCTTGGATTCCTTCAAGACTTTGTGAGCCTAGCACCCCAAATGTTGTGCCTCAAATGCTTCACACAACACCACAAGACTTGGAATAACTTGAAAGAATACTTCTAGCACTCAAAATCGGTTATGCCCTCTCTAGTAACACTAGGTCCACTCGCTCACCATTTTGCTAGCCATAGGGTTCCTTTTATAGTGTTGTCACAATTAGGGTTTACTCATGAAGACCCTTAATTGCCATGACTCTTGATTTCCCATGACCCATGGGTTTGTAACTCCCATAGACTATCCATGGAGCTCCATATGGTTATAACCAAACCCATAAACCATGGATCATTAATCCACCATAAAAGAATTGATGATTGTCATAATCAACCCTATATATTTAATTAGTCTCACTTTGATCACTAGATTAATACTAGATTAATACTTGATCAATACTAATTAAATAATACTATTATTAATATATTAGAACTTATAATATATTAATAATCATAAGTGCCTTATTCTCTCATTTAGTCTATCCAAGTATTGCAATGCCATGCAACCCAAATGGACCATGCCGGGTCGGGTCAAGTACATACCAAATAAAGTTATGGACTTAGACACTATATCCAACAGTCTCCCACTTGGATAAGTCTAATAACTATATTTGCAAATATGACTTCAAAATCCGACTAGCAATCGTAGCTCTTTCAAAGTCTCTCGGAACTGAGATGATGATGATACGCCATTTAAGATAAGTGATCATATAATCCTCTGTTCTCATGATATCAGCCGGACAAACACATGGAACATGGTCTTTCTTATTGTCCAGCATTTGTTTCTCGATCTCTGATTTGTTTCGATATAGAACTAAATTGAACACATCAATTAGGTTCTGACCGGGCCCGGTACATAGGTCAAAACCAAATCATCGAGGGGCCCAGATATCGCTTCTATTTCTAGAAGGAACAGATAAACTTCGACTGATATGCTTGTACTAACTACTTGTTGAATTATTCACAAAGGCACGTTTTATAACATCGAGTTACCAATGCGTTTTCGTACAATCAATGAATAACCAACTCATAGTCAACAACTCATATCTCTAGGTTTGAAGATTTATATGATATTACCGTCTCACGATCACTCGAGACAAATTCCATGAAGTGATGCAAGTGAGCGTGGGTTGGATCCAATACTCAGCCCTTATGAGTACTCATGAATGTTGTAGCAACCATTGCATTGTCTAAAGCACTTTTTTGACAAATCATACAAGCCAAATTCATGACAGTCTTAAAATAATACTTACTTCCAAAGTTTGACTGACTGTGGATGGTTTGAATAATAACATAATTATTCTGGAAGTAAAAACATGCAAAATTGAAACATAGTAAACAATCAACACAAGATAGTAACACCTTACTCATAAATAAATAACAACTTTTATTTATCATCAAATGTCAATTACATTTTACAAGTTTCAGGAATCTAATTATTGAAACTAATATCATCCTTCAGCCCAATGCGCCTCGCATGCTGTAAATGCTTAACCATGCTCAGTCCCTTCGTAAGGGGATCTGTCGGGTTCTCATCTGATGATACCCTCTTAGCCACGAGGAGTCCTTCTTCTATTCTATGTCTTATGAAATGGTATTTTCTGTCAATGTGCCTAGATCTCCCGTGATCTCTTGGTTCCTTAGCCAAAGCAACCGCACTTTCGCTGTCACAGAAAATTTCCATTGGCTCCTTTATAGCTGGTACAACTCCAAGGTCTCCGATGAAGTTCTTTAGCCATATTGCCTCCTTAGCTGCTTCACTTGCTGCTATGTACTCTGATTCACAAGTAGAATCAGCTACTGTCTCCTGCTTGGAACTTTTCCAAGTAATTGCCCCTCCATTTAGGATAAAGACCCAGCCTGACTGAGAGCGGAAATTATCCCTATCAGTCTGGAAGCTAGCATCGCTATATCCTTCCACTCTCAAGTCATCACTGCCTCCGAGGGTAAGGACCCAATCCTTAGTCCTCCGTAGATACTTGAGAATGTTCTTTACCGCTGTCCAGTGTGCCTTGCCAGGGTTCCCTTGATATCTACTGGCCATGCTCAAAGCAAAGGCCACATCAGGGCGAGTACAAGTCATAGCATACATGATCGAGCCCACAGCGGAAGCATATGGTATATGACTCATTTCAGCTATCTCAGCTTCTGTACTCGGACACTGAGTCTTACTCAGCTTGGCATTACTCTGGATTGGTAATTCTCCTTTCTTGGATTCTTGCATGCTGAACCTCTTCAGCACCTTATCCAAGTAAGTACTTTGACTAAGTCCAATTAGTCTCTTACTCCTATCTCTTAATATCCTTATCCCTAGGATATAGGCAACTTCCCCAAGGTCCTTCATAGCGAAACACTTCCCAAGCCAGGACTTAACCTCCTGCAAGGTTGGGACGTCGTTTCCTATGAGAAGTATGTCATCCACATACAACACCAAGAAGCTAACTATGCTCCCACTAGCCCTGACATACACACAAGACTCATCCTCACTCCTAGAAAAGCCAAACTCTTTGACTTTCTCATCAAAGCAAAGATTCCATCTGCGAGATGCTTGTTTCAATCCATAAATGGATTTATCAAGCTTACACACTCTATTAGGGTATCTTATATCGACAAAACCCTCTGGTTGAGCCATGTAAACATCCTCAGCCAACTTTCCATTAAGGAAAGCGGTTTTGACATCCATTTGCCATATTTCATAATCATGAAATGCAGCTATGGCTAACAATACTCTAATAGACTTAATCTTAGCTACTGGTGAGAAGGTCTCATCATAGTCAACTCCCGGAGTTTGAGTAAAGCCCTTCGCAACCAGTCACGCTTTATAAGTGTGTACCTTCCCATCCATGTCGGTCTTCTTCTTGAAGATCCATTTGCACCCAACTGTCTTACGACCTGGTACATTGTCAACCAAGTTCCAAACTTGATTGTCATACATGGACTGAATCTCGCTGTCCATAGCCTCCTTCCATTTAGCAGACTCAGGGCCTGCCATGGCTTCCCTGTAGTTATTAGGTTCATCCAAATCTATTAGTGTATTATCACTAATAAATGTATCACCTTCAGTGGTGATGTGATAACCATAATAAAAATCAGGTGTGTTCCTCACCCTAGTGGAACGTCTTGGAGGTACAGACTCATCTATCGGATCAACAGGAGTTTCCTCCTCAGGTTGGTCGATAGCATTTGAGGTTCCTTCACCACTTGACTCTTGAAGCTCTTCAAGGTCAATTTGCCTCCCACTGTCCCCTTGGCTTATGAATTCTCTCTCACGAAAGACTCCTCTTCTTGCTACAAAGACCACATTATCACTGGGTCTGTAGAAGAGGTAACCAAAGGATCTCTGTGGGTAGCCGATGAAAATACACCTCTCACTTCGAGGTTCAAGCTTATCATGAGTCTCACGCCTCACGAAAGCTTCACAACCCCAAATCTTGATGTGGTCCAAATTGGGAACTTTCCCAGTCCACATCTCGTGAGGTGTTTTGGCAACCTTTTTAGTAGGGACTAGATTAAGGATATGTGCGGCAGTATCTAAGGCATACCCCCAGAAAGAGATTGGTAACGAAGCTCGACTCATCATGGAACGAACCATATCCAACAAGGTTTGATTGCGCCTCTCAGCTACACCATTCAACTGTGGTGTTCTGGGAGGTGTCAATTGTGAGACAATCCCACATTCCTTAAGATAGTCAAGGAACTCAATGCTAAGATACTCTCCTCCCCGATCGGATCGGAGCATCTTGATGTTCCTGCCCAATTGATTCTCCACTTCCTGCTTAAACTCTTTGAACTTTTCAAAGGTTTCTGACTTATGCTTGATTAAGTAAATATATCCATATCTACTGTAATCATCAGTAAAAGTCACATAATAGCGATTAGCATCCCTAGTAGCAACTCTGAAGGGCCCACACACATCCGTGTGTACAAGGTCCAACAAACCTTCACCCCTATCACAAGTACCTGTGAAGGGTGACTTTGTCATTTTTCCAAGTAAACAAGACTCGCAACTATCATCTGACTTGAGGTCAAATGATTCCAAGACTCCAGCCTTTTGGAGTTGGCCTATGCACTTCTTGTTAACATGTCCAAGACGACAATGCCACAAGGATGCTTTATCCAAGCTATCTGAAGAATCAATATACAACACATTATTTCCTAGATTGTCTACAACATTCACGGCTTCATATACACCATCACAAGGTAATGCTTTAAAGTAAAATACATCATTGTAATAAACATTAATAGCACCATTTTTATTATCAAATGAAAATGTAAAACCTTGTTTGTACAAGCCATGAAAAGAAATAATATTGCTCGCCGTTTCGGGCGAGTAACAACACTTATTCAAATCTAACATTAACCCATTATTAAGCAATAAAGAATAAACTCCTATCTTGGTAACAGGTGATGCTTTCCTATTGCCCATGACTAAGTTTATCTTCCCGTGCTCCACTTGCTCACTTCTTCTTAGTGCCTGCAAATCAGTACAGATGTGAATACCACAACCTGTATCAAGCACCCAAGAATTAGCATTAGATGAGTTATTAGACAATATTGTGTAAATACCTGCATGGGTGGGTTTAACCTTCCCATCCTTTAGATCTTGCAGATATTTGGGGCAGCTTCGCTTGAAGTGTCCCTTATCCTGGCAATAGAAGCACTGTGTTTCCTTTGGGTTTGAAGAAGGAGTAATGGGACCTTTCTTTGTCCCACATGAAGAGGAACCATCAAGAGTCTTACCCTTGGTACCCTTCGAAGGGCTTTTCCTCTTCTTACCCTTTCCCTGCCCAATAGCCAGAACAGGGGCTATTGAAGGAGTAGAAGTAGCAACCGCTTTACCCTTAAGGCCATTTTTAGCTGTCCTTAAGAGTCCTTGAAGTTTGCTAAGTGTGACTTCCTCCTTGTTCATATGATAAGTCATACGAAACTGATCATAACTTGGAGGTAAGGAATGGAGAATTATGTCAATCGCCATTTCCTCAGGAAAGTCAACATTTAGCTTCAGCAACCGGTCAACGAACCTTTGCATCTTCTGCAAGTGACCGGTGATGGGTTCACCATCCTTCATCCTTGCGGTTATCATGGAGGAGATGATTTCATACCTCTCCTGACGCGCGCTCTGATGGTACCTTTCCATCAGATCCAGGTGCATCTCAGAGGGGTAGAAATCTTCATAGGATTTTTGAAGTTCAGGAGTCATGGTGGCCATCATGATGCATGCTACTTTAGTAGCATCCTTTTCATGTGCAACAAACTCCGCAAACTCTTCAGGAGTAGCAGTGGCTTCATTCACAACCTTAAGCTCCTTATCGAGGACATATTCTTTGTCCTCATAGCGGGTAATCATTCTGATGTTTCTGATCCACTCATTGAAATTGGATCCATCAAAGATGACCTTACCACACAAGTTCATAAGGGAAAAGGAGCTTGTTGGGTTTGAGCCAGAAGCATTATTGGAAGACATCTGAAAGGAAAGAAAGACAAGTTTCATTAGATTAGGAATCCTTAATAATTCACCCAAATGAAATATTAAGGCTAGGATCCAACAAACTATTTATAGTTGGAAGAGAGATGTCGTAATCCATAAGAACGAAATATTTTATTATTAGGTTTTATTGGTTTTGAAACTCCTAGATCTTTTGAGATACATTGAACTTTTCAATGGCATGTTTGAATCTCGATTATGCCCTCTCAAGTTTGTGACTGGGATGCCGAGGATCACAAACAAGGTGTGAATAACCATACAAATTGACTTGGTACCCTCAACAATATTACCTAATCGATGTGCCGGTTAACCACACACGCTCCACCGATCTATAATAAGGTCAAGTTACCCTTTGCCACTCTTACTAGTCCATGTTAGTGTGCCGGTTAACCACACACGCTCCACTAACGACTTGGTAAGGTACAAAGTGTAATTTTATGGGCTAGCACCAATTTCACATTTTCCTAAAGTAACTAAGATTGGGAATTTATAATGTATAGTTACTTTATAATTCATTATACTTTTAACAAGTATTTAAAGTCGTATCCTACCCGTTCGGCTAACGACCCTCCACCGATCAAGGAAGCGGTGGGTGAGAGTGGACACCCATTAAGTCACCATTTTATAGGCAACAACCTTATACCCCCCTTATAGACCGGCTTCGTGAATGAGGCCTACTAACGGTAAGAATGACATATTCTTATACATATCTATATAATAAAATTATAATAATAGTATAAGTGTTGATTTTTAAACTTTTTAAAAATCTAAGGTTTAATTTGGAATTAAAGTATTAAAGTGTAAGACTTTTCAAATTCCAAAACTTGAGGGCAAGAATTGAAACTATTCCAAGTCTCTTCAATTTGTAACTTATGAGTTTTAATGGTTCATAAAAATGAAGACTCTTCATTTTATGAAACCTCTTTAGTTCTTTAATCATAATTAAAAGAAGTGACTCTTGGTTATCCATAACTTGAGGACAAGTTATGGACACCATCATAGCCATTAAGATCATGAATTAAACACACATGGTGGTTACACATAATTCCTATGATCTTCTAAAAACTCATAAGAACACAAATTCATGTCAAGCAATTTCAAGAAATCATATAACTATATACAATACTTGAAAATTGATAAAAGCCATGTAAAATGGGTTAACATAATCATTATCATTTTTGAAAAACAGATTTTACAAGCCCAAAACAGATTGGGATAATGATCTTAATCCATTTCCAGCAACAAAACTCAAAAAAACTGCCCAGCACGCTCCTACTCGCAGAGTGCATTATTCTACTCGGCGAGTAGAATGAATTTGTTCATGGACTCGGCGAGTCCTCCCCATGGACTCGGTGAGTCCAGTCGTCAGAATGCAGAATTTTCGATTTTTAAGCAGTTTTGCATCAAGTATACTGAAAACAATCCTAGGCTCTGATACCACTGATGGGATTTTGAGCATTCTAACACTTCCTAAGTGTACATGCAACCCTAATAACCTTGAATCTATGTTTTCTCTATATACATGCAAATTTCTTTTTCAAGGTTATTTCCTAACTAGCATGGCATGGGGATTACATAAAACATAAAAACTAGTAGAAATACATACCTTGTTGTTGCTTGGATTCCTTCAAGACTTTGTGAGCCTAGCACCCCAAATGTTGTGCCTCAAATGCTTCACACAACACCACAAGACTTGGAATAACTTGAGAGAATACTTCTAGCACTCAAAATCGGTTATGCCCTCTCTAGTAACACTAGGTCCACTCGCTCACCATTTTGCTAGCCATAGGGTTCCTTTTATAGTGTTGTCACAATTAGGGTTTACTCATGAAGACCCTTAATTGCCATGACTCTTGATTTCCCATGACCCATGGGTTTGTAACTCCCATAGACTATCCATGGAGCTCCATATGGTTATAACCAAACCCATAAACCATGGATCATTAATCCACCATAAAAGAATTGATGATTGTCATAATCAACCCTATATATTTAATTAGTCTCACTTTGATCACTAGATTAATACTAGATTAATACTTGATCAATACTAATTAAATAATACTATTATTAATATATTAGAACTTATAATATATTAATAATCATAAGTGCCTTATTCTCTCATTTAGTCTATCCAAGTATTGCAATGCCATGCAACCCAAATGGACCATGCCGGGTCGGGTCAAGTACATACCAAATAAAGTTATGGACTTAGACACTATATCCAACATCACCCTATTCTAACTCTTGGGTCCTTGATACCGGCTGTGGTATTCATATTTGTTCTGAATTGCAGGGACTAAGAAGAAGTGAGAATATGGAGCATGGAAAGATAAACTTGATCATGGGGAATAGGAAAGCTTCACCTGTCACCAAGATTGGAGTTTATACTTTGTTGCTAAGTAGTGGGTTTACATTAGATTTGAATAAATGTTGTTACTCACCTGTAATGGCAAGAAATATTATTTCCTTTCATGCTTTGTACAAACAAGGGTTTACCTTTTCTTTTGAGAATGAAGTTGGTGGAATAAATGCTTTCTTTAATAATGTGTTTTATTTTAAAGCATTACCTTGTGATGGTGTGTATGAAGTTGTGTCTGTTGTAGATAACTTAGGAAATAATGTGTTGTGTATTGATTCTACTAATGATAATAACTTGGATAAAGCATCATTATGGCATTGTCGTCTTGGACATATAAGCAAGAAACGCATAGGCCAACTCCAAAAGGATGGAGTCTTGGAGTCATTTGACCTAAAGTCAGATGATAGTTGTGAATCATGCTTACTTGGAAAAATGACAAAGTCACCCTTCACAGGTTCTTGTGCTAGGGGTGAAGGTTTGTTGGATCTGGTACACACGGATGTGTGTGGACCCTTCAAAACTGCCACAAGGGATGCTAATCATTATTATGTGATTTTTACAGATGATTATAGTAGATATGGATATGTCTACTTAATCAAGCATAAGTCAGAGACTTTCGAAAGGTTTAAAGAATTTAAATAGGAAGTAGAGAATCAATTGGGCATGAACATTAAGATGCTTCGATCCGATCGTGGTGGTGAGTATCTTAGTACAGAGTTCCTCGACTATCTTAAGGAATGTGGGGTTGTCTCACAATTGACACCTCACAGGACACCACAGTTGAATGGTGTGGCTGAGAGGTGTAATCGAACCTTGTTGGACATGGTTCGTTCCATGATGAGTCGAGCTTCGCTACCAATCTCATTCTGGGGGTATGCCTTAGAGACTGCCGCCCATATCCTTAATATGGTCCCTACAAAGAAGGTTGCCAAAACACCTCACGAGATGTGGACTGGAAAAGTTCCTAATCTAGCCCACATCAAGATTTGGGGTTGCGAGGCTTTCGTAAGGCGCAAGACTCACGATAAGCTCGAACCTCAAAGTGAGAGGTGTATTTTCATCGGCTACCCACAGAGATCCTTTGGTTACCTCTTCTACAAACCTAGTGATAATGTGGTCTTTGTAGCAAGGAGAGGTGTCTTTAGAGAGAGAGAGAGTTCATAAGCCAAGGAAACAGTGGGAGACAAATTGACCTTGAAGAAATTCAAGAGTCAAGTGGTGAAGGAACCTCAAACCCTAGCAATCAACCTGAGGAAGAAAACTCCTGTTGATCCAATTGACGAGTCTGTACCTCTGAGGCGTTCCACAAGGGTTAGGAATGTACCTGAGCATTACTATAATTTCCATATTACTGTGGAAGGTGATACACTTATCAGTGATGGGACACTGGTAAGTCTGGATGAACCTAAAAGCTATGCGAAAGCCATGGTAGGCACTGAGTCTGCTAAATGGAAAGAGGCAATGGACAGCGAGATACAGTCCATGTATGACAATCAGGTTTGGAACTTGGTTGACAATGTATCAGGTCGCAAGACAGTCGGGTGCAAATGGATCTTCAAGAAGAAGACCGACATGGATGGTAATGTACACACTTATAAGGCACGACTGGAGGCAAAGGGCTTTTCTCAAACTCCGGGAGTTGATTATGATGAGACCTTTTCACCAGTAGCCAAGATTAAGTCTATTAGGGTATTGTTAGCCATTGTTGCATTTCATGACTATGAAATATGGCAAATGGATGTCAAAACCGTTTTCCTTAATAGGAAGTTGGCTGAGGATGTTTACATGAGTCAGCCTGTGTGACAACCGTCAAATTTCGGTCAAGTCAAAGTCAAACAAAGTCAACAAGTCAAACCGGTCAACTCCAATAACCCTTGTATGTTAGGGTTTACGTTATGTAATCACTATACAATTCGCTATTTTAATGAGAAATCATCATTTGGAAAGTTCATGTGTTTGATTTTCCTTAGCCTTAACAGTGCTAAACAACGAACCAAAGCGATAAAACACTATTGCACAATCATCGGGATTGTGTAGGACACTAAATCATGGCTTAAAGGGGGTTTATGGACCTTGCGTTGCGAAGCCGGACACTCAAAAAGATCACAAACGAAACCTCTCTCAATCTCTTTCACTCAATCTCTCTCTATTAAAATCTCTCCCAAATCTCTCCTGAATCTCTCTCAAAAGTTACTTTAACTTTTTGTAATCATTTGGGTCATCTCGACCTTTAACCGGGTCAAAAACCACTTGAAACGGGGTAAAAACGGGTAAAATAACCGTAAGGAACCAAAACCCTCCTATTAGAAGCGAAAACTCTCATGAGAAGCCTCTCAGGACCGAAGCCTCTCAGGACCGAAGCCTCTCATGAGAAGCCTCTCAGGACCGAAGCCTCTCATTAGAAGCCTCTCAGGACAGAAGCCTCGCATGAGAAGCCTCTCAGACAGCCCATGCGAGAGGTCTCGCAGACGGCCCCTTTTTACCGGTTTTTCGACTACGACTTCGTTTTAACTCCGTTTTTCATTATTTTAACGTGGGATTTTCACCCAAAACTTTATTTTATAAACTAAGGCCCCAAAATATATAAATCTCCAGGGTTTTTATAAAAATGTATTAAAAGAATTGGTGGTTGGACTAATTATTGAAGGAATATTTGCTTTTCCTTATTTTATGACAAAAGCAAGCCACCACCACCTCACTCTATGATCAGCCATTCTTTCCAACCACCCCTTGTCTCCTTGGGGGACCTTTACACCCTATCTACAGCTCTTCCCACGTTCTAAGAGCTGGAGGATTGGTCCTCTCTCCTCATTCTCCTTAAAAGCCCTTTCATTCTACACTTAGCAACCAAGAACACTCTCCAAAATTCTCTCATCTTTTCTCTCAACTTCAAGAACTTCAAGGCTTTCTCCAGGGATTTCTTTCTTCAATTATTAAGTATCTTCATCATTCACATAATTATTAAACTCCATTCTACTCAAATCATTGATATCTTACACAAATTCCATCTTATTCGGTGTTAGATTCTCGAATCATCAAGACATCTTCTTAGTGTTCTTGGGTTGAACACTTCCTCTCTCTCACTTTCATCTACTGAAACTACATAAGGTGAGTTCATACCCCTACATTTACATGTTTTTCTTAAGTTTTAAGGGGGGAATACAAGTAAAATCATCAAGAACACAATTAAACTTTTTCTATCAGATTACATCATAAAAGATGAACTTCGATCACGGACTGTTTTGGTCAACTTAAATATTTTAGTTTTCAAAACTGTTCCAGGTGCAAGTACTTCAAACTCTTAGCTTTAAAATGGATACTTGCACATCTCCATATGATTTTTCTACAATTTATGGTGATTTTTACAAAACTGCCTATCATTTCAGAGGCAAACCCGGACCAGTCTGTGATTATGAACATTTTCACCTCTGTTAGAGATCACTAAAAATCATGATAAAATTTACGAACAAACTAGACTCATATTCCAAACTCTCAGAATTTGCGGATTTGGATTTAGAGCTTTGATGATTTTTCTATAAATTTTCTAAGAACAGTAACCGAAACTGTATACAACAAAAAGTTGCTGTCAATTTCATTTCACCTTGTAACATGTTGAGCAAGGTGTATATCTTTATGTGATTATATGTTATTGCAATATATGACATTTTATCTTAATATTTAGACACACATCAGTTTACAAATGGATTTGGACATATAAAATATAAAGAATAACAAGTGATTATAATCAAAGTACAACCGATACATTCAAACATTTAATAAACTATTTTGAATATAGTTTGCATACATTACTACGTACTACCCTTGGTTGATAAACTATAATAGGTATAGTTTATGAAACATTACATAACACATACATTTAAAAAGGGTACATTTATACAAAGGATATTTTCATTAAGCAAGGTACGGCCATACGGTACCAAGTTTTCATAACATGTAATTCCGTTAATGACTTTATTGAAACATTACATAACACATACATTTAAAAAGGGTACATTTATACAAAGGATATTTTCATTAAGCAAGGTACGGCCAAACGGTACCAAGTTTTCATTACACTACACGTAAATTCGTTAACGACTTCTGTGAGACATTCGATTCAATTTACAAATAAGTCCTGTATTATAACCAGAGTCTCCTCGAGGGAGAGCGTGATACTTGTGTATAGATCTATATTGGGTCTGACAAACCCACACCTTAGCTGCATGCAACAGCTAGACCGACAGGTCTGGGGTGACAAATGTCATAACATTTCCGACGCCTGAAGAACGTCGTTTCAGGCCAACTAGGTCATAGCATGGTTATAATAACTCACATGTGGTATTAACAAACATAGAATTTACGAGGATTTCACTAAAATCAAACGAGTTTATGTCGATTTAAACTTGCATTGTTTTACTATAAGGAACGAACACTACTTGTACATTTCGGTCTTTGGGTTTTAAGACTACATTTACACATTAAGGAAAATATTAGATTTTCTGGAACGAACACTACTTTTACAAGAAAAGGCTTTAATAAACTCACATAAAGTATTAATGAATATTGGAATTTACGGGAACTTCATTAAAATTAAACGAGTTTATGTCGATTTAAACTTACATTATTTATTATAAGTAAGAAAAGTTACTTATACATTTCGGTCTTTGGATTTAAGACTACATATACATTTTAAGGAAAATATTGGATTTTCTAAAACAAATAATACTTTTATAAACGAAAGGCTTTTAATAATACTAAACAAAAGCTTATGAACTCACCAACCTTTGTGTTGACACTTTTTCAAACAACTTGTATTCTTAGGAAATCATTAAACAGGTAACCAAGTGCATTTGAGGATGGGACGCTAAGGCGTCTACTATTTCATATTTTGTCAATATAATGTAATTGATTCGTAAACATGTAATTCATACAATGATGTAACTTTTTCAATTATATATATGTTGGTTGGGTTTGCTTGAATTACTATTACAATTGTTGTTATGATACTATACATGAAGTCCTCCACCCCCAGACATTTCCGCCATCCTTGGTTTGGGGGTGTGACAGATTGGTATCAGAGCACAGTTTATAGTGAATTAAGTATATCAAACCACATAAGATATACAAACTATAAACACAATTGGGACTAATAGTCTCTGATTTGTGCATTTTTCAAATAAATATACTTTTAGAAAATGAATGGTTTCTTATTAAAAGTATAAATACATGCATACATGCTCACATAGTGTCATAACTAGAAGAACATAAAGTAAAAGAAGAGGAGTTGTACATTATGGGTATGCCTTGGTATATGTAAATCAAGTCTAGGAAGGATATAGCCTAATCAACTATATCTGTCCGAGGAGTGACTTGCATATACTGGGGGATAGTCATAATGGGCAACAAATCTAACAACCTAACTACACCCTACAGGGAATACTTTAAGAATCGAATCTAAACACCTAAAAATACTATAGGAGTATTTGGTGATACTATAACCAACTTATGTGAAAACTAAAGACCTCTATTAGTAGGCCTATGATAACTGAGTGCATACGCCAAGGTTATACATAATTAAAGATATTATAGACTCAGAATCTATGACTATTGCTCTACTTCCTGTTCCTTGTTTGGTTGTGGACTTAGAGTAGAGTCATTTATTCGAAAGTCTATTCTATCTCAAATTATGTATAACTGATATGCACTACGTGATTATAGACGTAATTAATAAGGATCACCCCTATAAGTAATTATAGGATTAGACGTCTATTAATTATCTCTTCTACTCCTATTCTCGCACGAGCAACATGATGTGTAAATTTTAACGCCCGTACAAAACCTACTTCTACCCACTACCATAACTCCGTCTCCAAGACGTTAACAGAAACACCAAGAATAGTTCACTAAAGTGCGAAATTATACATGTGTATATAAATGGTAAGGATATTTACTAAAAGGTTTATCAATGAAATAGGCATGCATTTTATTTCATTGAATCTCACTACTTGGTATTACAAACAATTTACAACTGGTAACTCTAATATTCTTTAGGTGTACCTCGAAGTTATGTGTAATTAAGAAATGATTGACCTAGAAATGGTGAGTCCGCCTTAGGACCTGTTCCTTGTTTGGTTGTGGACTTAGGGTAGACTCATTAGGATCAACAGTCTAATAAAATTTTAATTACACATAACTGGGGGCATGTCAAGTGAATCTTAGGAGTGGATCAGACATGGAACAAATCACAAGATTATAATCAAGTTATTCCTACTAGATTCATAAGTTTATTTATATAGACCTCTGGTATAGAGTCGTTGGCGTAGTCGTGTCGGCAATCTAGAATATGGATAAATACATAATACAAACTATAATACCCAAATTATACAAAATTTTCTGCATTAAAAATCAATAGACAAATACATAAAATGAAACTAAAAAGGGTATCAAACTATCAAGAGAAAAACACATACAATGTAGATTAAAATCCACTAATTATAACAAAATGGCTAAGGATTGTTAAGTCCTCTCTTCTTATAAATAGCTTTGAAGCAAGCTTGCCTAAGCTTCTTTGTTCTTTCTGTCAATTCCATACCTGGCAATTTCTCCATCATCTTCTTGTGCCCTTCTAACGTCTCTATCTCCTCCTTTAATCCCAACTCCTATTTTTTTTAAAGGTAGATGCAATATATTTTTGATGTGAGTTCACAAAATTTACAATGAGTTAAGTTTATATAAATATAAATCAGGAGATCGTAGTAAATCAATTGATTTGATGTGGCATATGCCTAGGACCTATGTTTAGTTATAAAGAAACTAACAATTAAAATTTTAGAAAATACCAAAACTACTTTGGTTACCAAGTGCATGAGTAATGTATAGAAGGTTATTATCATAATTTACCTTGGCATTTTCAATGAGGGATTGAAGGCTCTTAAGTTTTCTATGAGGCCATCTGTTTATGTTTAGCTCTCTGCATCTTTTCTTCAACACTGTTAAACTTATCCCTAGTTCCTTTGCTGCCATGATTATCGGCATCTCAAAGTACTTCTCTATCTCTTCAAACTCCAATGGTCTCAATCTCTTTGCCACCTTCCGGCCACCGTGATCAGTGGTGGCAGCACTAGAACTACATGTAGCCTCACCACCGGATTTACAGTCTTCACTGAAACTAACCAATGGTAAATTACCATCCTCCCAACAATCCCATAAGCTTATATCTTCAAGGGGATCAAAATCGTGAAACTCATTTCTAGAAATGATGTTTTGATCTTTGTTAAGTACTGTGGAAACGTTCTGATCGAGCACTTCATGCAATTTTTCCGACAACTCGTAATCATGATGGTTGAGCATGTCACCACTGCAAAAATCCAAAAACTCAAGATAATCAAATCCAACACGATGAAAGACTCTTTTTGATCACTACAAATCCAAACCATGTTTTGATCAATGTCGACAAAATCACTTTTCTGTGCGTAATATGGTGTAATGAGTGGCGTTTATATATACCTGAAAAGATCTTGATGATCAAAGTACTGAAACCAATCGAGGTCATCTATGGGGTTTTGATGATCTGCAGGTGGATCCATTTATGAGGGAGAAGTTAAAAGTCGCGGTAAGAATGTGATGATTTTTATAAGTAAAGTGGGAGAAGTAATTAATAGCAAATTGTTGGGAATGCAACAAAACAAGTTAAGCACTTCTGAAAAATTGATAAATGATTTCGGTAACACTCGCGGAATATAAACTAGTGAAAATTACAAATGAAATTGAATATATATATAGTCTATGATGTTATGGTTATTGTGTATCTAACAAATGAAGAGAAAATGAATATATATATATATATATTCTTTGAGCCGTAACCTTCTTCTTCAATTCACACACATATACGTATATGTTGCTGCAAATTATGACTTGTGTGCCTCATGCATTTAATGCATCACATGCGTACTGCATATTCTTGACTTTGAAGCTACGTACCAGTTTCCAATTTCCCCAGTAGCACAGTTTTCATTAGAAAGTACTCCAAGTCTTCACACATGAACCAGTTAGAAAGTACTCCAAGTCTTCACACATGCAAATTATGACTTGTGTGTCGCTATAGGTATGTCGTTGGCTCTTGTTAAAAACCTATAGCGACAACAAGTCATCGTAATAGATTAAACCTGTGGTGACGACAAGTCGTCGCTATAGGTAACTAATAAAACTTTATTTTTTGACCCCGAAAATATGATTGACAAAATCTATCCGACGAGACCCTCGTGATACCTCTTGACGAAATTGAAATCAACGAGAGTCTCCACTTCGTGGAAGAACCGGTAGAAATCATGGATCGAGAGATCAAAAGAACAAAGCAAAGTCGTATTCCTATTGTGAAGGTCCGCTGGAACGCTAAACGAGGACCCAAATTCACCTGGGAACGCGAGGATCAGATGAAACAAAAGTATCCACATCTCTTCCCAAACTCTTGAAATCCCAGTCAAAATGAAAATTTCGGGACGAAATTCCTTCTAACGGGGGGATGATGTGACAACCGTCAAATTTCGGTCAAGTCAAAGTCAAACAAAGTCAACAAGTCAAACCGGTCAACTCCAATAACCCTTGTATGTTAGGGTTTACGTTATGTAATCACTATACAATTCGCTATTTTAATGAGAAATCATCATTTGGAAAGTTCATGTGTTTGATTTTCCTTAGCCTTAACAGTGCTAAACAACGAACCAAAGCGATAAAACACTATTGCATAATCATCGGGATTGTGTAGGACACTAAATCATGGCTTAAAGGGGGTTTATGGACCTTGCGTTGCGAAGCCGGACACTCAAAAAGATCACAAACGAAACCTCTCTCAATCTCTTTCACTCAATCTCTCTCTATTAAAATCTCTCCCAAATCTCTCCCGAATCTCTCTCAAAAGTTACTTTAACTTTTTGTAATCATTTGGGTCATCTCGACCTTTAACCGGGTCAAAAACCACTTGAAACGGGTAAAATAACCTTAACGAACCAAAACCCTCCTATTAGAAGCGAAAACTCTCATGAGAAGCCTCTCAGGACCGAAGCCTCTCATGAGAAGCCTCTCAGGACCGAAGCCTGTCATTAGAAGCCTCTCAGGACAGAAGCCTCGCATGAGAAGCCTCTCAGACAGCCCATGCGAGAGGTCTCGCAGACGGCCCCTTTTTACCGGTTTTTCGACTACGACTTCGTTTTAACTCCGTTTTTCATTATTTTAACGTGGGATTTTCACCCAAAACTTTATTTTATAAACTAAGGCCCCAAAATATATAAATCTCCAGGGTTTTTATAAAAATGTATTAAAAGAATTGGTGGTTGGACTAATTATTGAAGGAATATTTGCTTTTCCTTATTTTATGACAAAAGCAAGCCACCACCACCTCACTCTATGATCAACCATTCTTTCCAACCACCCCTTGTCTCCTTGGGGGACCTTTACACCCTATCTACAGCTCTTCCCACGTTCTAAGAGCTGGAGGATTGGTCCTCTCTCCTCATTCTCCTTAAAAGCCCTTTCATTCTACATTTAGCAACCAAGAACACTCTCCAAAATTCTCTCATCTTTTCTCTCAACTTCAAGAACTTCAAGGCTTTCTCCAGGGATTTCTTTCTTCAATTAGTAAGTATCTTCATCATTCATATAATTATTAAACTCCATTCTACTCAAATCATTGATATCTTACACAAATTCCATCTTATTCGGTGTTAGATTCTCGAATCATCAAGACATCTTCTTAGTGTTCTTGGGTTGAACACTTCCTCTCTCTCACTTTCATCTACTGAAACCACATAAGGTGAGTTCATACCCCTACATTTACATGTTTTTCTTAAGTTTTAAGGGGGGAATACAAGTAAAATCATCAAGAACACAATTAAACTTTTTCTATCAGATTACATCAGAAAAGATGAACTTCGATCACGGACTGTTTTGGTCAACTTAAATATTTTAGTTTTCAAAAATGTTCCAGGTGAAAGTACTTCAAACTCTTAGCTTTAAAATGGCTACTTGCACATCTCCATATGATTTTTCTACAATTTATGGTGATTTTTACAAAACTGCCTATCATTTCAGAGGCAAACCCGGACCAGTCTGTGATTATGAACATTTTCACCTCTGTTAGAGATCACTAAAAATCATGATAAAATTTACGAACAAACTAGACTCATATTCCAAACTCTCAGAATTTGCGGATTTGGATTTAGAGCTTTGATGATTTTTCTATAAATTTTCTAAGAACAGTAACCGAAACTGTATACAACAAAAAGTTGCTGTCAATTTCATTTCACCTTGTAACATGTTGAGCAAGGTGTATATCTTTATGTGATTATATGTTATTGCAATATATGACATTTTATCTTAATATTTAGACACACATCAGTTTACAAATGGATTTGGACATATAAAATATAAAGAATAACAAGTGATTATAATCAAAGTACAACCGATACATTCAAACATTTAATAAACTATTTTGAATATAGTTTGCATACATTACTACGTACTACCCTTGGTTGATAAACTATAATAGGTATAGTTTATGAAACATTACATAACACATACATTTAAAAAGGGTACATTTATACAAAGGATATTTTCATTAAGCAAGGTACGGCCATACGGTACCAAGTTTTCATAACATGTAATTCCGTTAATGACTTTATTGAAACATTACATAACACATACATTTAAAAAGGGTACATTTATACAAAGGATATTTTCATTAAGCAAGGTACGGCCAAACGGTACCAAGTTTTCATTACACTACACGTAAATTCGTTAATGACTTCTGTGAGACATTCGATTCAATTTACAAATAAGTCCTGTATTATAACCAGAGTCTCCTCGAGGGAGAGCGTGATACTTGTGTATAGATCTATATTGGGTCTGACAAACCCACACCTTAGCTGCATGCAACAGCTAGACCGACAGGTCTGGGGTGACAAATGTCATAACATTTCCGACGCCTGAAGAACGTCGTTTCAGGCCAACTAGGTCATAGCATGGTTATAATAACTCACATGTGGTATTAACAAACATAGAATTTACGAGGATTTCACTAAAATCAAACGAGTTTATGTCGATTTAAACTTGCATTGTTTTACTATAAGGAACGAACACTACTTGTACATTTCGGTCTTTGGGTTTTAAGACTACATTTACACATTAAGGAAAATATTAGATTTTCTGGAACGAACACTACTTTTACAAGAAAAGGCTTTAATAAACTCACATAAAGTATTAATGAATATTGGAATTTACGGGAACTTCATTAAAATTAAACGAGTTTATGTCGATTTAAACTTACATTATTTATTATAAGTAAGAAAAGTTACTTATACATTTCGGTCTTTGGATTTAAGACTACATATACATTTTAAGGAAAATATTGGATTTTCTAAAACAAATAATACTTTTATAAACAAAAGGCTTTTAATAATACTAAACAAAAGCTTATGAACTCACCAACCTTTGTGTTGACACTTTTTCAAACAACTTGTATTCTTAGGAAATCATTAAACAGGTAACCAAGTGCATTTGAGGATGGGACGCTAAGGCGTCTACTATTTCATATTTTGTCAATATAATGTAATTGATTCGTAAACATGTAATTCATACAATGATGTAACTTTTTCAATTATATATATGTTGGTTGGGTTTGCTTGAATTACTTTTACAATTGTTGTTATGATACTATACATGAAGTCCTCCACCCCCAGACATTTCCGCCATCCTTGGTTTGGGGGTGTGACAGATTGGTATCAGAGCACAGTTTATAGTGAATTAAGTATATCAAACCACATAAGATATACAAACTATAAACACAATTGGGACTAATAGTCTCTGATTTGTGCATTTTTCAAATAAATATACTTTTAGAAAATGAATGGTTTCTTATTAAAAGTATAAATACATGCATACATGCTCACATAGTGTCATAACTAGAAGAACATAAAGTAAAAGAAGAGGAGTTGTACATTATGGGTATGCCTTGGTATATGTAAATCAAGTCTAGGAAGGATATAGCCTAATCAACTATATCTGTCCGAGGAGTGACTTGCATATACTGGGGGATAGTCATAATGGGCAACAAATCTAACAACCTAACTACACCCTACAGGGAATACTTTAAGAATCGAATCTAAACACCTAAAAATACTATAGGAGTATTTGGTGATACTATAACCAACTTATGTGAAAACTAAAGACCTCTATTAGTAGGCCTATGATAACTGAGTGCATACGCCAAGGTTATACATAATTAAAGATATTATAGACTCAGAATCTATGACTATTGCTCTACTTCCTGTTCCTTGTTTGGTTGTGGACTTAGAGTAGAGTCATTTATTCGAAAGTCTATTCTATCTCAAATTATGTATAACTGATATGCACTACGTGATTATAGACGTAATTAATAAGGATCACCCCTATAAGTAATTATAGGATTAGGCGTCTATTAATTATCTCTTCTACTCCTATTCTCGCACGAGCAACATGATGTGTAAATTTTAACGCCCGTACAAAACCTACTTCTACCCACTACCATAACTCCGTCTCCAAGACGTTAACAGAAACACCAAGAATAGTTCACTAAAGTGCGAAATTATACATGTGTATATAAATGGTAAGGATATTTACTAAAAGGTTTATCAATGAAATAGGCATGCATTTTATTTCATTGAATCTCACTACTTGGTATTACAAACAATTTACAACTGGTAACTCTAATATTCTTTAGGTGTACCTCGAAGTTATGTGTAATTAAGAAATGATTGACCTAGAAATGGTGAGTCCGCCTTAGGACCTGTTCCTTGTTTGGTTGTGGACTTAGGGTAGACTCATTAGGATCAACAGTCTAATAAAATTTTAATTACACATAACTGGGGGCATGTCAAGTGAATCTTAGGAGTGGATCAGACATGGAACAAATCACAAGATTATAATCAAGTTATTCCTACTAGATTCATAAGTTTATTTATATAGACCTCTGGTATAGAGTCGTCGGCGTAGTCGTGTCGGCAATCTAGAATATGGATAAATACATAATACAAACTATAATACCCAAATTATACAAAATTTTCTGCATTAAAAATCAATAGACAAATACATAAAATGAAACTAAAAAGGGTATCAAACTATCAAGAGAAAAACACATACAATGTAGATTAAAATCCACTAATTATAACAAAATGGCTAAGGATTGTTAAGTCCTCTCTTCTTATAAATAGCTTTGAAGCAAGCTTGCCTAAGCTTCTTTGTTCTTTCTGTCAATTCCATACCTGGCAATTTCTCCATCATCTTCTTGTGCCCTTCTAACGTCTCTATCTCCTCCTTTAATCCCAACTCCTATTTTTTTTTAAAGGTAGATGCAATATATTTTTGATGTGAGTTCACAAAATTTACAATGAGTTAAGTTTATATAAATATAAATCAGGAGATCGTAGTAAATCAATTAATTTGATGTGGCATATGCCTAGGACCTATGTTTAGTTATAAAGAAACTAACAATTAAAATTTTAGAAAATACCAAAACTACTTTGGTTACCAAGTGCATGAGTAATGTATAGAAGGTTATTATCATAATTTACCTTGGCATTTTCAATGAGGGATTGAAGGCTCTTAAGTTTTCTATGAGGCCATCTGTTTATGTTTAGCTCTCTGCATCTTTTCTTCAACACTGTTAAACTTATCCCTAGTTCCTTTGCTGCCATGATTATCGGCATCTCAAAGTACTTCTCTATCTCTTCAAACTCCAATGGTCTCAATCTCTTTGCCACCTTCCGGCCACCGTGATCAGTGGTGGCAGCACTAGAACTACATGTAGCCTTACCACCGGATTTACAGTCTTCACTGAAACTAACCAATGGTAAATTACCATCCTCCCAACAATCCCATAAGCTTATATCTTCAAGGGGATCAAAATCGTGAAACTCATTTCTAGAAATGATGTTTTGATCTTTGTTAAGTACTGTGGAAACGTTCTGATCGAGCACTTCATGCAATTTTTCCGACAACTCGTAATCATGATGGTTGAGCATGTCACCACTGCAAAAATCCAAAAACTCAAGATAATCAAATCCAACACGATGAAAGACTCTTTTTGATCACTACAAATCCAAACCATGTTTTGATCAATGTCGACAAAATCACTTTTCTGTGCGTAATATGGTGTAATGAGTGACGTTTATATATACCTGAAAAGATCTTGATGATCAAAGTACTGAAACCAATCGAGGTCATCTATGGGGTTTTGATGATCTGCAGGTGGATCCATTTGTGAGGGAGAAGTTAAAAGTCGCGGTAAGAATGTGATGATTTTTATAAGTAAAGTGGGAGAAGTAATTAATAGCAAATTGTTGGGAATGCAACAAAACAAGTTAAGCACTTCTGAAAAATTGATAAATGATTTCGGTAACACTCGCGGAATATAAACTAGTGAAAATTACAAATGAAATTGAATATATATATAGTCTATGATGTTATGGTTATTGTGTATCTAACAAATGAAGAGAAAATGAATATATATATATATTCTTTGAGCCGTAACCTTCTTCTTCAATTCACACACATATACGTATATGTTGCTGCAAATTATGACTTGTGTGCCTCATGCATTTAATGCATCACATGCGTACTGCATATTCTTGACTTTGAAGCTACGTACCAGTTTCCAATTTCCCCAGTAGCACAGTTTTCATTAGAAAGTACTCCAAGTCTTCACACATGAACCAGTTAGAAAGTACTCCAAGTCTTCACACATGCAAATTATGACTTGTGTGTCGCTATAGGTATGTCGTTGGCTCTTGTTAAAAACCTATAGCGACAACAAGTCATCGTAATAGATTAAACCTGTGGTGACGACAAGTCGTCGCTATAGGTAACTAATAAAACTTTATTTTTTGACCCCGAAAATATGATTGACAAAATCTATCCGACGAGACCCTCGTGATACCTCTTGACGAAATTGAAATCAACGAGAGTCTCCACTTCGTGGAAGAACCGGTAGAAATCATGGATCGAGAGATCAAAAGAACAAAGCAAAGTCGTATTCCTATTGTGAAGGTCCGCTGGAACGCTAAACGAGGACCCAAATTCACCTGGGAACGCGAGGATCAGATGAAACAAAAGTATCCACATCTCTTCCCAAACTCTTGAAATCCCAGTCAAAATGAAAATTTCGGGACGAAATTCCTTCTAACGGGGGGATGATGTGACAACCGTCAAATTTCGGTCAAGTCAAAGTCAAACAAAGTCAACAAGTCAAACCGGTCAACTCCAATAACCCTTGTATGTTAGGGTTTACGTTATGTAATCACTATACAATTCGCTATTTTAATGAGAAATCATCATTTGGAAAGTTCATGTGTTTGATTTTCCTTAGCCTTAACAGTGCTAAACAACGAACCAAAGCGATAAAACACTATTGCATAATCATCGGGATTGTGTAGGACACTAAATCATGGCTTAAAGGGGGTTTATGGACCTTGCGTTGCGAAGCCGGACACTCAAAAAGATCACAAACGAAACCTCTCTCAATCTCTTTCACTCAATCTCTCTCTATTAAAATCTCTCCCAAATCTCTCCCGAATCTCTCTCAAAAGTTACTTTAACTTTTTGTAATCATTTGGGTCATCTCGACCTTTAACCGGGTCAAAAACCACTTGAAACGGGTAAAATAACCTTAACGAACCAAAACCCTCCTATTAGAAGCGAAAACTCTCATGAGAAGCCTCTCAGGACCGAAGCCTCTCATGAGAAGCCTGTCATTAGAAGCCTCTCAGGACAGAAGCCTCGCATGAGAAGCCTCTCAGACAGCCCATGCGAGAGGTCTCGCAGACGGCCCCTTTTTACCGGTTTTTCGACTACGACTTCGTTTTAACTCCGTTTTTCATTATTTTAACGTGGGATTTTCACCCAAAACTTTATTTTATAAACTAAGGCCCCAAAATATATAAATCTCCAGGGTTTTTATAAAAATGTATTAAAAGAATTGGTGGTTGGACTAATTATTGAAGGAATATTTGCTTTTCCTTATTTTATGACAAAAGCAAGCCACCACCACCTCACTCTATGATCAGCCATTCTTTCCAACCACCCCTTGTCTCCTTGGGGGACCTTTACACCCTATCTACAGCTCTTCCCACGTTCTAAGAGCTGGAGGATTGGTCCTCTCTCCTCATTCTCCTTAAAAGCCCTTTCATTCTACATTTAGCAACCAAGAACACTCTCCAAAATTCTCTCATCTTTTCTCTCAACTTCAAGAACTTCAAGGCTTTCTCCAGGGATTTCTTTCTTCAATTAGTAAGTATCTTCATCATTCACATAATTATTAAACTCCATTCTACTCAAATCATTGATATCTTACACAAATTCCATCTTATTCGGTGTTAGATTCTCGAATCATCAAGACATCTTCTTAGTGTTCTTGGGTTGAACACTTCCTCTCTCTCACTTTCATCTACTGAAACCACATAAGGTGAGTTCATACCCCTACATTTACATGTTTTTCTTAAGTTTTAAGGGGGGAATACAAGTAAAATCATCAAGAACACAATTAAACGTTTTCTATCAGATTACATCAGAAAAGATGAACTTCGATCACGGACTGTTTTGGTCAACTTAAATATTTTAGTTTTCAAAAATGTTCCAGGTGCAAGTACTTCAAACTCTTAGATTTAAAATGGCTACTTGCACATCTCCATATGATTTTTCTACAATTTATGGTGATTTTTACAAAACTGCCTATCATTTCAGAGGCAAACCCGGACCAGTCTGTGATTATGAACATTTTCACCTCTGTTAGAGATCACTAAAAATCATGATAAAATTTACGAACAAACTAGACTCATATTCCAAACTCTCAGAATTTGCGGATTTGGATTTAGAGCTTTGATGATTTTTCTATAAATTTTCTAAGAACAGTAACCGAAACTGTATACAACAAAAAGTTGCTGTCAATTTCATTTCACCTTGTAACATGTTGAGCAAGGTGTATATCTTTATGTGATTATCTGTTATTGCAATATATGACATTTTATCTTAATATCTAGACACACATCAGTTTACAAATGGATTTGGACATATAAAATATAAAGAATAACAAGTGATTATAATCAAAGTACAACCGATACATTCAAACATTTAATAAACTATTTTGAATATAGTTTGCATACATTACTACGTACTACCCTTGGTTGATAAACTATAATAGGTATAGTTTATGAAACATTACATAACACATACATTTAAAAAGGGTACATTTATACAAAGGATATTTTCATTAAGCAAGGTACGGCCATACGGTACCAAGTTTTCATAACACGTAATTCCGTTAATGACTTTATTGAAACATTACATAACACATACATTTAAAAAGGGTACATTTATACAAAGGATATTTTCATTAAGCAAGGTACGGCCAAACGGTACCAAGTTTTCATTACACTACACGTAAATTCGTTAATGACTTCTGTGAGACATTCGATTCAATTTACAAATAAGTCCTGTATTATAACCAGAGTCTCCTCGAGGGAGAGCGTGATACTTGTGTATAGATCTATATTGGGTCTGACAAACCCACACCTTAGCTGCATGCAACAGCTAGACCTTGCTCATAAGTTCAAATTATCCCACAGTCGGTCATGTGTAGGAAGTAGATATGAATCAAGACTGTCATGAAGTTGGCTTGTAGAGGGCTATGTGGTTAGACATAGCAAGAGATAGTACAACACTTCATGAGTGCTCATAAGTTCTGAGTATTGGATCCAACCCACGCTCGCTGGTATCACTTCACGGAATTTATCTCGAGTGATCGCGAGATGGTAATATCATATAAGTCTTCAAAGCTAGAGATATGACTTGTTGCCTATGAGTTGGTCATGCATTGATTGTACGAAAACGCATTGGTAACTCGATGTTATAAAACATGCCTTTGTGTGTGATTCAACAAGTAGTAGAACAAGAACATGAGTCGAAATTTATCTGTTCCTTCTTGGATTAGGAGCGATATCTGGGTCCGTCGATGATTTTGTGTTGACCCATGTACCGGGCCCAGTCAGAACTAAGTTGATGTGTTCAATTAAGTTCTATGTCAAACAAATCGGAAATCGGGAAACAAACTGCTGGACAATAAGTAAGACATTGTTCCATGTATTTGTCCGACTGATATCTAAAACAGAGGATTATATGATCACTTATCTTAAATGGCATATCATCATCTTCTCAGTTCCGAGAGACCTTGAAAGAGCTATGATTGCTGATCGGTTCCTGAAGTCATACTTGCAGTGATAATTATTAGACTTATCCAAGTGGGAGACTGTTGGATAAAGTGTCTAAGTCCATAACTGTTTTTGGTATGTACTTGACCCGACCCGGCATGGTCCATTTGAGTTACATGGCATCATGCAATTGGATAAACTAACATGAGAGAAATAACACTTATGGTTTATTAATATATTATAAGTTCTAATATATTAATAATATTGTTTAATTAGTTTTGATCAAGAATTAATTTGAAATTAATTAAGTAATCAAAAGATGACTAATTAAATATATGGGTTGATTATGTAAATCATCCATAACTTGTATAGTGGGCTAAAGGCTCCATGGATTATCAAGTTGGGCTAAGGTCCATAGGATGCTCCATGGATGCTCCATGGGAGTAACAAACCCATGGGTCATGGAAATGAAGAGTCATGTTACATTAGGGTTTACATGGGGTAACCCTAATTGTAACACACTATATAAAGGATATGAAGCTCACCAAAATCGGTCACTAGAAGCAAGATAGAGGGCAAGCCGATTTCTTAGTGTGACATTTATCCCAAAGTTTATTCCAAGAGCATTTGGTGTTGTGTGAAACATTTGAGACATCACACTTGGGGTGCTAGGCTCTCAAGGTTTTCAAGGAATCAAATCAACTACAAGGTATGTAACTCTAGCTATATTTTATGTTTAAAAGTTCCCCATGTATGCTAGATAGGATTATGAACCTTGGAAAAAGTATTTTGCATCTATTTTAGACAAACATAAATCCAAGGTTCCTAGGGTTGCATGTACACCTTAGGAGTGTTAGAATGCTCAAAACCCATCACCTTCACCATATCAAACCTCTTGTTCTTCAGCTCCTTCGTCTTGTTATCGAGAGTGGCTACTGGTGTCTCAATGTAGTGTTGGGTTTTAAGCACTATAACACTCCTATGGTGCACATACAACCCTAATATCTTTGGATCTAAGTTTTCTCTAGTTATACATGCAATAAAATTTCCAAAGCATGAATCCTACCAACTAGCATACAATTTTAGTACATGAATCATTAAATCAAGTTAGAAGAATACCTTTTTATTGTAGCTTGTAGCTTTGGCCTTTCAAGAGCTTAGCACCTCAAGTGTGATGCGTAAAATGGTTCACAAACATCATGAACAAAGGAGGACTTTGAGAGAGAGGTTAAGACCTCTAAAACCGGTTATCTCTCACCCTAGAACACTTAGGGCCGATTTTAGCTAAGGGATAACACATATATATTGTAGGATTCCAAGATTCATGGGTAAACTTTAATCCATACACTTAGGTTATGATTCATATCTCATGTGGGCTAACTCTTCATGGATACTTACATAAACTTGGCCCAACATGGATCAATGGCCCAAACTATATATATATATATATATATATATATATATATATATATATATATATATATATATATATATATATATATATATATATATATATATATATATATATATATATATATATATATATATATCACTGATTTACATAATCAGTCGCCGTTATTTTATTAGTCTATTTTGATCTCTAAATTAATTCCAAATTAATTCTTGATCAACACTAATTAAATAATATGATGTTTCAATTAATATATTGTACTTATAATATATTAATAAATCATAAATAACCTCTTTCTCAAATATCCATCTTATCAGATTGTTCTGGTGAAAGGCAACCCAAATGGACCATGCTACTCTCGGGTCAAGTACATACCAATTATAGTTATGGGCTTAGACACCTAATCCAACAGTCTCCAACTTGGATAAGTCTAATAACTATTATTGCAAGTACGACTCCAAAATCCCGACTAGCAATGGTAGCTCTCAAAACCCGCTGTCGAAATCTGACCTAGTCAAAGACGCGCCCATTAGATAAGGGATCATATATTTCTCCATTCTAGATATCGTATGAACTAAGACATGGATTATAATCATTCTCTCTGTTCATGTGTTGTTTCCCGATTTACGATTTATGACGACCGACTAATTGAACAAATCAAATCAGTCCAGGCTTGGCCAAGCACTTAGGATTGTCATCGCTAAATCATCGAGGGGCCCACAAATATCGCTTTTATCCCACATTGGGTAAAAGGAATGGATAAACTCTAACTCAAATGCTTGCTTTTACTTATTCATCAAATCATACACAACAATATGTCTTATAACACCAAGTTACATGTGCGTTTACATATGTCAATGTGCAAGCGACTTGTAAACTACAACTTACATGTCTTGGTTTCAAGAATATAAGATATTATTGTCTCATGATCACTTGTGATAAAATCCATGAAGTGATTCAAATGAGCGTGGGTTTAATCCAATACTCGAATCTTATTCCAGAAGTACTCATGAACACTGCAGCAAACTTGTGCTATGTCTAAAACACTTTAGACAATCTACACACGGATTCATGACAGTCTTGCCTCAATACCTACTTCCAAAGTACGATCAACTGTGGATAGTTTGAATAACCTAGTTATTCGGGAAGTCAAAACATGCAAAGTAAAACACAAGAATAATCGAATCCAATATGGTCTCAAAACTTTTGAATATAAATAAAACACCTTTTATTTAATCACCATATTGATTACACATTATTCATTGTATAATGTTTCGATTTATCAACTTAATACTTGAATTAAAACAATAGCTATCCCATTCTCCAAGCACGCACACTATGTTTATCTATTGTCCTTACTTTGTGAAATAGATCATTTGTAAACATTTCCAATGACACTCATTTCACAATTCCAAATCCTTATCGCAAGTGTACGAATACCAAGTCCTTGCCACTTACTGTAATCTGTTAGATTCTAAGTTTATATGCAGTGATCGTTTTGTAATGACTATGTACACATACAAAAGTTTCCATTAGAGATTGTTACAAGACAATTCCATAGATACAAAGCCTCATATTGAAAGCACATTCCTTTGAACATCCTTCTTACATAAAACTTTCTAACTTACTCAAGATTCTTGATATCCAACTCCCATTATGGAAACTTTTCCATAATTGCAATATGACTATCCTTTCTTAATAGAATCTTATCTATTCAGAATTATATCAATATGGTCCATTCATTACTATACTTCCAACTGTCCTTAAGCAACCAATCCTCAGTGAACATCAGATCGTCCATGACAGTTGTTTAATAACTTTTGTCATATCCGGTTCTAGTCCTTTTTGCCTCTTAATTCCCTAGGCATTTGGAAAATTAGAATAGGAGAATATTATAGCACGTGCAATCGATCCTATATCCGAAGCATATGGGACACGATTCATAATGTCTTACATACATACATGATACTTTACTAGTCTCTCGCTATAACATTTCCATATATAGAATTTCCTTATGTTGAACTATTCCAACATAACCTTCATATATATCCTTGACTAAATTTGATTAAAATCTCAATCTAAGCTTTTAGATTCGAAATGAAGTATAAGTTCCTCTCCTTTAATTATAGCAAAACAACTTTTCAAACGCTGAAACTTTGCGAATAAAAACCTTTGTTTTCTATAATTAGCATTGCTAACTCGCAACACTTACCATACGAAATTATGCTCCCACTAGAAGGATAATTATTATCTTACTAGCATAACACTTATGCTCCCACTAGCATTGACATGTACCCAGAAATAAGCTGGATTTCTAGAAATCAATACTTATTGACTTTCTTACCAAGGTTCAGATTTCTGATACAAGACGCTTCGATAAGACTTTATCTAGGCTTCTCAAATTGATACACCTTTCCTTAGATAACTCACATGTGTGTGTAAACAATTTTAGAACCTATAGCAATAAGTCTCAAATGTTTAGACCTTTTTCTATTTCTCACAATTCGAACTATAAAGAGGTATGTCGTAATCACAAATGAATTTGTCATAGACATAATCACAAGACAAGGTTAGTGAAAAATCCAAACTCATATGGACTAAACTTGTTCAATCTAAACTTCTTGCCACTTGGCAGCACAAGGGCCTACCATGTCTTGTAAGTTGTTAAGCAGCTCATCCATACTGATCAATGAACTTTCACTGATCAAGGTGCTTTGCCTTAGGCTAACAATTGAGAACTCATAGAACTCACATGCATAGTCAAATTTAACTCGAATGGGCACAGAAACAAGAATATGTCAACACGATAGGTTACAAACCTCAAGTCGCGTGCTAGTGTTAAATAATAGGTTTACTCTTGATTAGTTCTTGAACTTTTCAAGATCTTTTAAGACTCTCACTGACCTCTTGACATATAAGACTCTGTTTGTCAAGAAATATTAATTGAAAAACAAATATTCAAGAGTTACTGCGGTTTCTTATCAAGATAAACACTTCTGGCAATCGGTCTTAGTTGATCTTTGTTTTATCCAAAACATCACAACTTACCAATTTAAAATGTACAAGAGTAGAAAAAAAATTTACTCTACATTTCATTAGTGTTATAAACCTTTCTTAAGATTATGTCACTCAAGGCACAATCTTGGAGTATGACTCTAAGACTTGATTTTAAAACGAAGTATGACTCTCCTTAATTGATTTAACAATTTCAACAATTCTCGATTCCTCTTCTTAGTCATACAAATGCACTAAGGTGTGCTTAGAGGATCAATTGTGGTATGGTTTTCATAATCATTAAGATGATCATAAAACACGATACTAAAGTACTCTCCTTTCCTTTCAGATTGGAGAAACTTTTATCTTTCTGCCTAATTTGATTCTTTTTATTCGATCTGCTATACATTGAAACTTTTTCAATGATTCAAAATTATACGTAATCTTGTAAGCATAACTATATTTAGTAAGCTTTAGTAAATCATGACGAATAGTCTTATTGTTCTTTGTGGTGGACCTGACCATCGCACAACCAAGTGTACCCGATCCCCTAGTCTTTCACGTGACTCACATATACATGTGATCAAGGAACTAGTCTTAATTTCCCAAAGATGAAGGTTCTCATTCATCATACAATACAAGTTGCATGATTCCAGGTTTCTATTCAATTGAAACTTGGCTGATGAGAATCTTTCCTTATTTGGTAAATTTAGACACTACCACAAACGAAAGAATAAAATCCATATTGCTAAAAATATATAAACACCAATTTTCACAAATGCCATTGCAAGGAAATATAAATAAGGTAAAATTCAAAATTTTATTTATTTATAGAATTCGGATAACCTTGTCCTTACAATGCAATTACAACTGAAAAACTATGTTACTACATATTTCTAAGCAATTTATCATAACTCCTAGCATTAGCTCAAAAATCCGATCATCGAACCATGTGATCGAAATCCATCTCTTCGCGATCAGAATCAACATGCTTTTCCTTTAAGCTTCGTTTGATCCTTCAAAACATCAAAATGTAATCTTATGACATCATGTATTAAGAATCTATAAGTAGGAACTTAATAGAGTCAAATAGTGTGCTTACATTAAGTAGAACCATACAATTTGATTTTACCATCTCTTAGATCTCTCAGGTAGTCAGGGCAGCTTCGCAACCAATGCCCCTTCTCATGGAAATAGAAACAAATGGACTCTTTGGGAATGGTACACGGGACAATCACAGACTTAGCCTTTCTCTTTGATTTTTTCCCATTGGGATGAGAAGACTTTTCTGGACTTCCAATGTTGCCATTGTCAATGTCCATGGAAGTTTGGGAAGTAGATCTTCCAATCAAATTTGCTTGACCAGTGCGCCAAATCATTTCTGATTCAGCAAAAATTAGCAAATAGGTAAGATCAATAAGGGTCACGTCGCGGTCTGTCACATAGTAGACTTTAACAAACTGACTATACGACTCGGGAAGTGACTAAAGAACCAAGTCAACAGCCAACTTCCTTAACACAATGACTCCTAACATTCCCAGCCTGTCAATGTGTGACTTCATCTCCAAGATATGTGCACACACAGACCTTCCATCTTGGTGTTGGCTTTCCAATAAGGCTTGAGTGACCTTGAATTTTTCAAGTCTTTGAACTTGTGGGCTAGGGAGAATTATTGGAGGAGGTGGAGGAAGTGAAGTATGATTTCCGGGAACATCATCTTCATGAGGAAAGCTTTTTCCATAAGATTCGGGAAGACCATAGTTGTCTGACCTAGACATGTATAATGGGAGAAATTCAAGTTAGTTGATTTAAGTCCTTAATATAACACCCAAAATGAAATATTAAGGCTAGGACCCAACACAATATTCTACAATTCGGAAGAGAGATGACGTAATCCAATTGTAAAATATTTGAAAGTAGGTAAATGACGATTTACCAATTTCCACCATGAAGAACGAAAAAGAACTTTAGGTTTTAAATGAATTGAAATTCCTAGATTCTTTGAGATTCATTGAACTTTTCAATGACATGTTTAAATCTCGATTATGCCTTTCAAGTTTGTGACTGTGATGCCGAGGATCACAAACAAGGTGTGAATAACCATGCAAATTAGCTTGGTACACTTAATGTTACAAATCACTTAATCAATGTGTCGGTTAACCACACACGCTCCATTGATCCATGATTAACATCGAGCTACCCATTTCCATCCTTCACTAGTCCCATATTAGTGTGCCAGTTAACCACACATGCTCCACTAACGGCTAATAAGGTGCAATGTGCAATTTCATGGGTTAGCATCAAATTCACATTTCTCCTAAGTAAGTAAGATTGGGAATTTATAAAAGTATTTAGTTACTTGCTATTTCATTATACTTTTAATGAGAATTAATGTCTTATCCTACCCGTTCGGCTAACGACCCTCCACTCTTCAAGGAAGCGGTGGGTGAGAGTGGACACCAATTAAACCACCATTTTATAGACAGTAACCTTACAACCGCCTTATAGACTGGCTTCGTGAATGAGGCCTACTAACGATAAGACTGACCTTTTACTTATACATATAATATATTAAACTTTTTAATTTTATATAGTATAAGGCTGTATTTTATACATTTAAAATACTTGCTGGTTTAATCTATTAATAAATTATACTCTTAATTTAATTAATCTTAAACCATGTTATTATGGATTTATTAAACCTCTCTTTTAATTAAACACTTTAATTAATTTAATAAAGTCCATAAGGTGTAATTAAACTATTCAAAGCATCTAGGTTATTAAAAATTCAAAATTAAAATTATTTAATTAATTTTTAAGTTATGAACCCAAGAGTTGCATCTTTTGAAACCTTTCAATTGCTAGAGTTAATGTTTTCATAATTTGAGACTTTTCAAATACCAAAACTTGAGGGCAAGTTTTGTAACTCTTGAAAACCTTTTCATTTCCATAACTTATGAGTTTAATGTCATTTTAATGGATGAGAACTTTCATGTTCCATAACTTGAGGACAAGTTATGGAACTTATTAAAAACATTTAGATCAATTTCAACAAATAAAATTATCATATAATTCATGATTGATCTAACTAAACTCATATAGCAAGAAAATATCAAATCAACAATTTACAAGTAACTTCATTGGAGACCTTGGAGTAGTACCAGCTATAAAGGAGCCTATGGAAATTTTCTGTGATAGTGAAACTGCAGTTGCCTTAGCCAAGGAACCAAGGGATCATGGGAGAGCAAGACATATCGAAAGAAAATACCATTTTATCAGACATCGTATAGAAGAAGGACTCCTCGTGGCAAAGAGGGTATCATCGGATGAGAACCCAGCAGATCCCCTCACGCAGGGACTGAGTAGGGCTAAGCATCTGCAGCATGCAAGGCGCATAGGGCTGAAGGATGATATTAGTTTTAGTAGTTAGATAACTTTGAAATTTGTAAAGTCTAATTGACATTTGATGATGAGTAAAAGTTGTGTTTATTTATGAGTAAAGTGTTGCTATCTTTTGTCAATCGTTTACTATTATTTCTTTTGCATGTTTTGACTTCCAGAATATTTATGTTATGTTTTATATATTATTCAAATGATCCACAGTCGGTCATATGTAGGAAGTAGATATGAATCAAGACTGTCATGAAGTTGGCTTGTAGAGGGCTATGTGGTTAGACATAGCAAGAGATTATACAACACTTCATGAGTGCTCATAAGTTCTGAGTATTGGATCCAACCCACGCTCGCTGGTATCACTTCATGGAATTTATCTCGAGTGATCGCGAGACGGTAATATCATATAAGTCTTCAAAGCTAGAGATACGACTTGTTGCCTATGAGTTGGTCATGCATTGATTGTACGAAAATACATTGGTAACTCGATGTTATAAAACGTGCCTTTGTGTGTGATTCAACAAGTAGTAGAACAAGAATATGAGTCGAAGTTTATTTGTTCCTTCTTGGATTAGAAGCGATATCTGGGCCCCTCGATGATTTTGTGTTGACCCATGTATCGGGCCCAGTCAGAACTAAGTTGATGTGTTCAATTAAGTTCTATGTCAAACAAATCGGAAATCGGGAAACAAACTGCTGGACAATAAGTAAGACATTGTTCCATGTATTTGTCCGGCTGATATCTAGAACAGAGGATTATATGATCACTTATCTTAAATGGCGTATCATCATCTTCTCAGTTCCGAGAGACCTTGAAAGAGCTATGATTGCTGATCGGTTCCTGAAGTCATACTTGCAGTGATAGTTATTAGACTTATCCAAGTGGGAGACTGTTGGATAAGGTTTCTAAGTCCATAACTATTTTTGGTATGTACTTGACCCGACCTGGCATGGTCCATTTGGGTTGCATGGCATCATGCAAATGGATAAACTAACATGAGAGAAATAACACTTATGGTTTATTAATATATTATAAGTTCTAATATATTAATAATATTGTTTAATTAGTTTTGATCAAGAATTAATTTGAAATTAATTAAGTGATCAAAAGATGACTAGTTAAATATATGGGTTGATTATGTAAATCATCCATAACTTGTATAGTGGGCTAAAGGCTCCATGGATTATCAAGTTGGGCTAAGGTCCATAGGATGCTCCATGGGAGTAACAAACCCATGGGTCATGGAAATGAAGAGTCATGTTACATTAGGGTTTACATGGTGTAACCCTAATTGTAACACACTATATAAAGGATATGAAGCTCACCAAAATCGGTCACTAGAAGCAAGATAGAGGGCAAGCCGATTTCTTAGTGTGACATTTCTCTCAAAGTTTATTCCAAGAGCATTTGGTGTTGTGTGAAACATTTGACGCATCACACTTGGGGTGCTAGGCTCTCAAGGTTTTCAAGGAATCAAATCAACTACAAGGTATGTAACTCTAGCTATCTTTTATGTTTAAAAGTTCCCCATGTATGCTAGATAGGATTATGAACCTTGGAAAAAGTATTTTGCATGTATTTTAGACAAACATAAATCCAAGGTTTCTAGGGTTGCATGTACACCTTAGGAGTGTTAGAATGCTCAAAACCCATCACCTTCACCATATCAAACCTCTTGTTCTTCAGCTCCTTCGTCTTGTTATCGAGAGTAGCTACTGGTCTCTCAATGTAGCTACTTTGTTTTCTATAATTAGCATTTCCAAATCATGAAGCCTACAAACTAGCATACAATTTTGGTACATGAATCATTAAATCAAGTTAGAAGAATACATTTTTATTGTAGATTGTAGTTTTGGCCTTTCAAGAGCTTAGCACCTCAAGTGTGATGCCTAAAATGGTTCACAAACATCATGAACAAAGGAGGACTTTGAGAGAGAGGTTAAGCCCTCTAAAACCGGTTATCTCTCACCCTAGAACACTTAGGGCCGATTTTAGCTAAGCGATAACACATATATATTGTAGGATTCCAAGATTCATGGGTAAACTTTAATCCATACACTTAGGTTATGATTTATATCTCATGTGGGCTAACTCTTCATGGATACTTACATAAACTTGGCCCAACATGGATCAATAGCCCAAACTATATATATATATATATATATATATATATATATATATATATATATATATATATATATATATATATCACTGATTTACATAATCAGTCGCCGTTATTTTATTAGTCTATTTTGATCTCTAAATTAATTCCAAATTAATTCTTGATCAACACTAATTAAATAATATGATGTTTCAATTAATATATTGTACTTATAATATATTAACAAATCATAAATAACCTCTTTCTCAAATATCCATCTTATCAAATTGTTCTGGTGAAAGGCAACCCAAATGGACCATGCTACTCTCGGGTCAAGTGCATACCAATTATAGTTATGGGGTTAGACACCTAATCCAACAGTCTCCAACTTGGATAAGTCTAATAACTATTATTGCAAGTACGACTCCAAAATCCCGACTAGCAATGGTAGCTCTCAAAACCCACTGTCGAAATCTGACCTAGTCAATGACGCGTCCATTAGATAACGAATCATATATTTCTCCATTCTAGATATCGTATGAACTAAGACATGGATTATAATCATTCTCTCTTTTCATGTGTTGTTTCCCGATTTACGATTTATGACGACCGACTAATTGAACAAATCAAATCAGTCCAGGCTTGGTCAAGCACTTAGGGTTGTCATCACTAAATCATCGAGGGGCCCATAAATATCGCTTTTATCCCACATTGGGTAAAAGGAATGGATAAACTCTGACTCAAATGCTTGCTTTTACTTACTCATCAAATCAAACACAACAATATGTCTTATAACACCAAGTTACCTGTGCGTTTACATATGTCAATGTGCAAGCAACTTGTAAACTACAACTTACATATCCTGGTTTCAAGAATATAAGATATTATTGTCTCATGATCACCCGTGAGAAAATCCATGAAGTGATTCAAATGAGCGTGGGTTTAATCCAATACTCGAATCTTATTCCAGAAGTACTCATGAACACTTCAGCAAACTTGTGCTATGTCTAAAACACTTTAGACAATCCACACACGGATTCATGACAGTATTGCCTCAATACCTACTTCCAAAGTATGATCGACTGTGGATAGTTTGAATAACCTAGTTATTTGGGAAGTCAAAACATGCAAAGTAAAACACAAGAATAATCGAATCCAATATGGTCTCAAACCTTTTGAATATAAATAAAACACCTTTTATTTAATCTCCATATTGATTACACATTATTCATTGTATAATGTTTCGATTTATCAACTTAATACTTTAATTAAAACAATAGTTATCCCATTCTCCAAGCACGCACACTATGTTTATTTATGGTCCTTACTTTGTGAAATAGATCATTTGTAAACATTTCCAATGACACTCATTTCACAATTCCAAATCCTTATCGCAAGTGTAAGAGTACCAAGTCCTTGCCACTTACTGTAATCTGTTAGATTCTAAGTTTATATGCAGTGATCCTTTTGTAATGACTATGTACACATACAAAAGTTTCCATTGGAGATTGTTACAAGACAATTCCATAGATACGAAGCCTCATATTGAAAGCACATTCCTTTGAACATCCTTCTTACATAAAACTTTCTAACTTACTCAAGATTCTTGATATCCAACTCCCATTATGGAAACTTTTCCATAATTTCAATATGACTATCCATTATTAATAGAATCTTATCTACTCAGAATTATATCAATATGGTCCATTCATTACTATACTTCCAACTGTCCTTAAGCAACCAATCCTCAGTGAACATCAGATCGTCCATGACAGTTGTTTAATAACTTTGGTCATATCTGGTTCTAGTCCTTTTTGCCTCTTAATTCCCTAGGCATTTGGAAAATTAGAATAGGAGAATATTATAGCACGTGCAATCAATCATATATCCGAAGCATATGGGACACGATTCATAATGTCTTACATACATACATGATACTTTACTAGTCTCTCGCTATAACATTTCCATATATAGAATTTCCTTATGTTGAACTATTCCAACATAACATTCACATATATCCTTGACTAAATTTGATTAAAATCTCAATCTAAGCTTTTAGATTCGAAATGAAGTATAAGTTCCTCTCCCTTAATTATAGCAAAACAACTTTTCAAACGCTGAAACTTTGCGAATAAAAACCTTTGTTTTCTATAATTAGCATTTCTAACTCGCAACACTTACCATAATAATTATGCTCCCACTAGAAGGATAATTATTATCTTACTAGCATAACACTTATGCTCCCACTAGCATTGACATGTACCCAGAAATAAGCTGGATTTCTAGAAATCAATACTTATTGACTTTCTTACCAAAGTTCAGATTTCTGATACAAGACGCTTCGATAAGACTTTATCTAGGCTTCTCAAACTGATACACCTTTCCTTAGATAACTCACATGTGCGTGTAAACAATTTTAGAACCTATAGCAATAAGTCTCAAATGTTTAGACCTTTTTCCATTTCTCACAATTCGAACTATGAAGAGGTATGTCGTAATCATAATCGAATTTGAGAATGCAAATATCACAAATGCTATATCCTTAAAATCTACTTAGTAAAAGCGTTTCCTCACAATCATTTTCATGAATTGGAGAGAAACCTTATGACACTTAGATTTTATGGTGTATGTGTTCCTATCCATGTGAATTTGTCATAGACATAATCACAAGACAAGGTTAGTGAAAAATCCAAACTCATATGGACTAAACTTGTTCAATCTAAACTTCTTGCCACTTGGCAGCACAAGAGCCTACCATGTCTTGTAAGTTGTTAAGCAGCTCATCCTTACTGATCAATGAACTTTCACTGATCAAGGTGCTTTGCCTTAGGCTAACAATTGAGAACTCATAGAGCTCACATGCATAGTCAAATTTAACTCGAATGGGCACAGACACAAGAATATGTCAACACGATAGGTTACAAACCTCAAGTCGCATGCTAGTGTTAAATAATAGGTTTATTCTTGATTAGTTCTTGAAATTTTCAAGATCTTTTAAGACTCCCACTGACCTCTTGACATATAAGACTCTGTTTGTCAAGAAATATTAATTGAAAAACAAATATTCAAGAGTTACTGCGGTTTCTTATCAAGACAAACACTTCTGACAATCGGTCTTAGTTGATCTTTGTTTTATCCAAATCATCATAACTTACCAATTTAAAATGTACAAGAGTAGAAAACGTTTTACTCTACATTTCATAAGTGTTATAAACCTTTCTTAAGATTATGTCACTCAAGGCACAATCTTGGAGTATGACTCTAAGACTTGATTTTAAAACGAAGTATGACTCTCCTTAATTAATTTAACAATTTCAACAATTCTCGATTCCTCTTCTTAGTCATACAAATGCACTAAGGTGTCCTTAGAGGATCAATTGTGGTATGGTTTTCATAATCATTAAGATGATCATAAAACACGATACTAAAGTACTCTCCTTTCCTTTCAGATTGGAGAAACTTTTATCTTTCTGCCTAATTTGATTCTTTTTATTCGATCTGCTATACATTGAAACTTTTTCAATGATTCAAAATTATACGTAATCTTGTAAGCATAACTATATTTAGTAAGCTTTAGTAAATCATGACGAATAGTCTTATCGTTCTTTGTGGTGGACCTGACCAGCGCACAACCAAGTGTACCCGATCCCCTAGTCTTTCACTTGACTCACATATACATGTGATCAAGGAATTATTCTTAATTTCCCAAAGATGAAGGTTCTCATTCATCATACAATACAAGTTGCATTATTCCAAGTTTCTATTCAATTGAAACTTGGCTGATGAGAATCTTTCCTTATTTGGTAAATTTAGACACTACCACAAACGAAAGAATAAAATCCATATTGCTAAAAATATATAAACACCAATTTTCACAAATGCCATTGCAAGGAAATATAAATAAGGTAAAATTCAAAATTTTATTTATTTATAGAATGCGGATAACCTTGTCCTTACAATGCAATTACAACTGAAAAAACTATGTTACTACATATTTCTAAGCAATTTATCATAACTCCTAGCATTAGCTCAAAAATCCGATCATCGAACCATGTGATCGAAATCCATCTCTTCGCGATCAGAATCAACATGATTTTCCTTTAAGCTTCGTTTGATCCTTCAAAACATCCAAATGTAATCTTATGACATCATGTATTAAGAATCTATAAGTAGGAACTTAATAGAGTCAAATAGTGTGCTTACATTAAGTAGAACCATACAATTTGATTTTACCATCTCTTAGATCTCTCAGGTAGTCAGGGCAGCTTCGCAACCAATGCCCCTTCTCATGGAAATAGAAACAAATGGACTCTTTGGGAATGGTACACGGGACAATCACAGACTTAGCCTTTCTCTTTGATTTTTTCCCATTGGGATGAGAAGACTTTTCTGGACTTCCAATGTTGCCATTGTCAATGTCCATGGAAGTTTGGGAAGTAGATCTTCCAATCAAATTTGCTTGACCAGTGCGCCAAATCATTTCTGATTCATCAAAAATTAGCAAATAGGTAAGATCAATAAGGTTCACGTCGCGGTCTTTCATATAGTAGTCTTTAACAAACTGACTATACGACTCGGGAAGTGACTAAAGAACCAAGTCAACAGCCAACTTCCTTAACACAATGACTCCTAACATTCCGAGCCTGTCAATGTGTGACTTCATCTCCAAGACATGTGCATACACACAGACCTTCCATCTTGGTGTTGGCTTTCCAATAGGGCTTGAGTGACCTTGAATTTTTCAAGTCTTTGAACTTGTGGGCTAGGGAGAATTATTAGAGGAGGTGGAGGAAGTGAAGTATGATTTCCGGGAACATCATCTTCATGAGGAAAGCTTTTTCCATAAGATTCGGGAAGACCATAGTTGTCTGACCTAGACATCTATAATGGGATAAATTCAAGTTAATTGATTTAAGTCCTTAATATAACACCCAAAATGAAATATTAAGGCTAGGACCCAACACAATATTCTACAATTCGGAAGAGGGTTGACGTAATCCAATTGTAAAATATTTGAAGGTAGGTAAATGAAGATTTACCAATTTCCACCATGAAGAACGAAAAAGAACTTTAGGTTTTAAATGAATTGAAATTGCTAGATTCTTTGAGATTCATTGAACTTTTCAATGACATGTTTAAATCTCGATTATGCCTTTCAAGTTTGTGACTGTGATGCCGAGGATCACAAACAAGGTGTGAATAACCATGCAAATTAGCTTGGTACACTTAATGTTACAAATCACTTAATCAATGTGCCGGTTAACCACACACGCTCCATTGATCCATGATTAACATCGAGCTACCCATTTCCATCCTTCAGTAGTCCCATATTAGTGTGCCAGTTAACCACACATGCTCCACTAACGGCTAATAAGGTGCAATGTGCAATTTCATGGGTTAGCATCAAATTCACATTTCTCCTAAGTAAGTAAGATTGGGAATTTATAAAAGTATTTAGTTACTTGCTATTTCATTATATTTTTAATGAGAACTAATGTCTTATCCTACCCGTTCGGCTAACGACCCTCCACCCTTCAAGGAAGCGGTGGGTGAGAGTCGACACCCATTAAACCACCATTTTATAGGCAGTAACCTTACAACCGCCTTATAGACTGGCTTCGTGATTGAGGCCTACTAACGGTAAGACTGACCTTTTACTTATACATATTATATATTAAACTTTTTAATTTTGTATAGTTTAAGGGTGTATTTTATACATTTAAAATACTTGCTGGTTTAATCTATTAATAAATTATACTCTTAATTTAATTAATCTAAAACCATGTTATTACGGATTTATTAAACTTCTCTTTTAATTAAACACTTTAATTAATTTAATAAAGTCCATAAGGTGTAATTAAACTATTCAAGGCATCTAGGTTATTAAAAATTCAAAATTAAAATTATTTAATTAATTTTTAAGTTATGAACCCAAGAGTTGCATCTTTTGAAACCTTTCAATTGCTAGAGTTAATGTTTTCATAATTTGAGACTTTTCAAATACCAAAACTTGAGGGCAAGTTTTGTAACTCTTGAAAACCTTTTCATTTCCATAACTTATGAGTTTAATGACATTTTAATGGATGAGAACTTTCATGTTCCATAACTTGAGGACAAGTTATGGAACTCATTAAAAACATTTAGATCAATTTCAACAAATAAAATTATCATATAATTCATGATTGATCTAACTAAACTCATATAGCAAGAAAATATCAAATCAACAATTTACAAGTAACTTTGTTTATCATATAAAGCAACAATTATCTTAAAACTTTGACAATTATCTATTGATTGGATGAGTATAATCACTACCATATCAGAAAAAATAGATTTTACGATACAAAACAGTTTGAGGTGGTGATTCCAATCCAATCCAGGCCAAAAATCTCGAAATTCTGCACACAGAAGGCTCTACTCGACGAGTGCATGAACTGGACTTGTCGAGTTGCCCTTTTAGTAAGTGAACTCGTCGAGTTAGTTCATGGACTCGATGAGTTCATCAGTCAGATGCCAGAAAATCGATTTTTTCAACTTTGAAATATAACCAAGCATCAAATACAACAGAAAATAAACCTGGCTCTGATACAACTGGTTGGTTTTAGGCACTATAACACTCCTATGGTGCACATACAACCCTAATAGCTTAGGATCTAAGTTTTCTCTAGTTATACATGCAATAAAATTTCCAAAGCATGAAGCCTACAAACTAGCATACAATTTTGGTACATGAATCATTAAATCAAGTTAGAAGAATACCTTTTTATTGTAGCTTGTACTTTTAGCCTTTCAAGAGTTTAGCACCTCAAGTGTGATGCCTCAAATGGTTCACAAACACCATGAACAAAGGAGGACTTTGAGAGAGAGGTTAAGCACTCTAAAATCGGTTATCTCTCTTCCTAGAACAATTAGGGCCGATTTTAGCTAAGGGATAACACATATATATTGTAGGATTCCTAGAGCCATGGGTAAACCCTAATCCATACACTTAGGTTATGATCTATATCTCATGTGGGTTAACTCTTCATGGATACTTACATAAACTTGGCCCACATGGATCAATAGCCCAAACAGTATATATATATATATATATATATATATATATATATATATATATATATATATATAAATATAAATATAAATATCACTGATTTACATAATCAGTCCCCGTTAATTTAATTAGTCTCTTTTGATCACTAAATTAATTCCAAATTAATTCTTGATCAATACTAATTAAATAATATGATTTCTCAATTAATATATTATACTTATAATATATTAATAAATCATAAATAACCTCTTTCTCTAATATCCATCCTATCAGATTGTTCTGGTGAAGGCAACCCAAATGGACCATGCTACTCTCGGGTCAAGTACATACCAATTATAGTTATGGGCTTAGACACCTAATCCAACATGTAGTTCAGGCTGTCATCAACCTATATATCCTCTAGAGGCACAACTGCGGAGTCATGCAGTAAGCACTTCTGTAGCTGGGAAACATGAAAAGTTTTGTGGATCTGGCTGAGCTCTGCTGGAAGGTCCAATCGATACGCCACCTTGCCCACCCGGGCTATAACCCTGAAAGGACCGATGTACCTGGGACCAATCTTGCCCCACTTCCTGAACCGGATGACACCTTTCAAAGGTGATACCTTCAAGAGAACCATGTCGCCCACCTGAAACTCCAAGTCTGAACGATGCTTGTCGGCATAGTTTTTCTGTCAACTCTAAGCAGTCTGGAGCTTGCTTCAGACCTGCTGGATCCTCTCAGTGGTCTTGACTACTACCTCCGTACTCCCTATGAACCTCTGACCGACCTCGCCCCAGCAGACTGGGGTCCTACACTTTCTCCCATAGAGCATCTCGAAGGGAGGTCGAACTATGCTAGTGTGGTAGTTGTTGTTATACGAAAATTCTGGTAACGGAAGATACATATCGCAACTACCACCTAAATCCAATACACATGTGTGTAGCATGTCCTCGAGAGTCTGAATCGTCCTCTTGCTCTGCCCATCCGTCTGAGGGTGGAAAGCGGTGCCGAAGTGGAGACGAGTACCCATCTCATTGTGAAACCGCTTCCAAAATCAGGAAGTGAAACGGACATCCCGGTCTGACACCACCGAGACAGGCACTCCATGTCGTGCCACTACCTCACGTACGTAGATCTCGGCCAGCTTCTCAGCCGATATACTCTCCTGGACCGGGATAAAATGAGCACTCTTGGTCAACCAATCCATGATGACCCATTTCGAATCTACTCCACGTGCGGTCCTGGGAAGCTTCGTGATGAAGTCCATAGTGATATCTTCCCATTTCCATACGGGAATGTCTAACGGCTGCATCTTGTTGTGTGGTCTCTGGTGCTCGGCCTTGACCTTCCTATAGGTCAAGCATGACTCTACATACCATGCTACGTCCCGCTTCATGCAGGGCCACTAGTGATCAGGGCGAAGATCCCGATACATCTTCGTCGCCCCGGGATGGATGGAGAACCTCGACTTGTGGGCCTCATCCATCAGAGCTTGCCATACTCTGTGACAACCCGAAATTTCTAACTTGTGTAAACATTTAAATTTATCAGTGTTAGACTCATTTTGCTTCCAGTTATCACTGTTTGGAACCTGTTTTGAGTATTCTAACTCTAGCGAATCAAAGGAATTAGTATTTGGAAGTGCCAGTTTAAGTTCTAAACTACCTAGCAACCATAAACCTCCTCAAAAAGGAGTTTACGGTCGAGACCTTGAGTTTACGGTCCAGTAACCGTAAACGCGTGTAGACCGTGAACCCGTTTACAGTCAGGTGGACCCCCATTGACCGAGAACTCTACCCTATATATATAGTTTTTATCCTTCATTTCACATTTTAAACACTCCAAAGACTCTCTCTCTCTCTACAATTTTCGAGTTTTTCTCAAGGGATCCTCAAGAACACGATTGTGTTTTGGACCAAAAATACCTTCTTGGCCTTCAAAAACCGTAAGTTTCATCTTCCCCTTCATGAATCGAGTTAAAATCCTTCATTTTGGACTTAAGATCATCCATCTATTGCTTGAACAAAAGAGTTTACGGTCCTATGAATCTTCATAGACCGTAAACCCTTATAAAGGGTGTTCTTATAGCCTCTACCCTTCCTAAGGCTAAGCATGGTCCCTAGAATCCGATGCCTTTGAACGAATCCCTTGAAATCTATCATTTGTGCAAGATTGATGAGTTTACGGTCTAGTGTATCTCCTTAGACCGTACACCCTTCAATGAACGTAAACCCATGTACTGTAAACCTTATGACCGTAAGGTCATAGGACCGTAAACACATGGGACTGTAAACCCATGGACCGTAAACCTTATGACCGTAAACACATGGGACCGTAAACCCACTTGGACCGTGAACTCCAATGGTCATACCTCTTTGACCGTAAACTCTATAGGGTGGCCATATACCCTAGTTATGCAATCATATGTGATTGTATCCCATAAATCTTAGAGTTTCCTAGCCAATAAGGGTGTTACCCTTCTTATTTAGTTGTCTATATGTGTCTATTAGGATCATTGTGTGCTCAAGGTTACACCTGACACTCTGCACTCCTCTTCCAACCACACGCTAGAACCACTCACTGTAGGTGAGTTCATACCCCTACACTTTTACTAGTTTTTAAAAAGTTTTCAGGGGAGAATACAAGCCAAACATAAATGCTTTTGTGAACTAATACAAAGAGCTTTTAACAAGTATAAAACTCATGCAATTCTCATACTTTAACCCTTTCGTACTATGTTGAGCATAAGGGAAGTTTTTCAACTTATCACTAAATTGCATAGTTTTCCGGACTCCCTATTCACTACGTTATACATGCAAACTATAATCGGTATAGTTTGGGATTTTCGAAACATAACAAGTACAGAAACTTTCATTACTAAATATATACACTATGCCATATTTAGTTAATGGTTTACATCACTACATGAACATGACATTCATATCTAAAATTGTCACTACATACGGATTTCACTACGGTATAACGCTACAAGACCACATGTAAACTAGATTTTACGATACTGTGAGGCACTACTTCAACACTGTACCCTTAGGTGTACATGGATAAATCCTATCATAGTATAACCAGAGTCTCCTGGAGGGAGAGCGTGAGATTTGTGAATAGATCTATTCGGGACTGACAATCCCACACCTGAACTGCTAGCTACAGTTAGGCGGGCACGCTTGGGGTGTACAAATGTCATTTAACTCGACGCCTGAAGAACGTTGGAAAGGTATCTAGTCATATCAAGTATGGTTATACGACTCACAATATGTATAAATCACTCTTAGTTTACAAACTGTCACTCTTCAACAGTTTTATTTATACTAAATAGAACTAATACACACTACAACTGGAGAACTTTCAGGGTTTTCAAACAGAACTGAACATACAATGGTTTCACGTACGAAATAGTTATACATCATGATTAGCATTAGCTAGTCACATGAAGTATTATTTTCGCACATCACTACAGTTTTCAGTAACAATTTCATGGTTTTATACAGAATTGAAAACACTACATTCTCATTAAAGAAAATATCGGATTTTCTTGAAACAATACAAACACTTTTACAAGCTCATCAACAAGTTTTTATTAAAACTACCGCTTATGAACTCACCAGCTTTATGCTGATATTTTTCAAACTGCTTGTATTCTCAGGAAATCAGTAGACAGGTACCTGCTGGGTTTTTGAGGAGCTGGAGCAATAAGAATTTTATGTTTATATTCATACAAACTATTTGATGTAATTCAAACGAGTTTCAGGAAAATTCCAAATTGATGTAAACATTTTTACTTAAGTATTCACTGTAATGGTTGTGTTGCTATGATTGCTATTATACATTGGTTGTGATGCTATACATGACGTCCTCCACCCCAAAACGTTTTCCGCCATTATGATTTTTGGGGTGTGACATACTCTGCCTCAGTACGGAACCCAGACCCTCCCATGCAGGGTCAACAACCACGATACATCAATACTACTCCCATGCTTGTGATCGAAGCGTCACAGTAAACTAAGAAGTCATCAACTCCCTCTGGAAAAGTCAAAATCGGTGCCTCGTATAACCGCTGTCTGAGGGTCTCAAAAGCTGCTGGCTGCTCAGGCCCCCAACGGAATGTCACCGAATTCTTGGTCAGTCGGCTCAAAGGAACATCGATCTTGGAGAAAGCCTGGATGAATCTCCGGTAATAAACCCGCTAGACCAAGAAAACTCTGAATCTCGGTTGGAGACCTCGGAACCTCCCACTGCATCACAGCCTCTATCTTGGCCGGATTGACCAGAGTACCTTTCTGGTTGACAAGGTGCCCCAGAAACTGCACCTTCCGCAACCAGAACTCACACTTGGAGAACTTTTCAAAAAGTCTCTCCCTCCTCGGTGTCTCCAGCACCTCCCTCAGGTGCTCCTCGTGCTGCTCCTAAATCTTGGAGTAAACCAAGATGTCATCGATGAAGACTATCACAGAACGATCCAGCATCGGTCTGCAAACGCAGTTCATGAGGTCTATGAATGCGGCATGAGCATTGGTGAGCCCAAACGGCATCACCATGAACTCATAGTGACCATAGCGAGTCCTAAAAATTGTCTTCTGCACATCCTCTTCTCTGAATCGCATCTGGCGATAACCTGATCGCAGATCAATCTTAGAGAACCAAGATGTACCCTGTAGCTGGTCAAACTCAATCCTCGGGAGGGGATATCGGTTCTTCACCGTTACCTTATTCAGCTCTCGATAGTCTATGCACATCCGATGTGACCCGTCCTTCTTCTTCACAAACATGATCGGGGCTCCCCATGGCGAACTGCTCGGCCTGATAAATCCCTTGTCTAATAGGTCTTGCAGCTGTGTAGACAACTCCTGCATCTTGAGAGGAGCCAACCGATCTGGTGTCTTGGCTATCAGGGCCGCACCAGGGACTAGGTCAATCCTGAACTCAACCTGCCTCTCCGGAGTTATCCCAGGCTATAGGGGTGAGCAAAAACCGCAATAAACCGCAACCAAAAAACTAAAACCGATGCAAAAACCGATGGTGTAGATATTATTTTTTTGAAAAAGCGAATTTATTGGTGCGATGCGGTTTTTATCTAGAAACCGGACCACCAAAACCGAACCACACCGCAAGGTTATTAACAATAAAATAAATCACTAATTTATATTATACAATTATACATATTATTTAAAAAACTAATAAATTTTAATTTATACATATATTATATATTGAACTTGATGGTAATTAGTAATTTGGTATTAGGTTTAATATGTGAGTTTGTCACTTCATGTTTGTGACTTAATGATTATGTGTAAAGTGTAAACACTATGTGGGCTACAACTTGCAAGCTTGTAACTTCTAAGCACAAATTGAATAAAAAAATGACCTTGGTAATATGGGTAGCAAATGAAGTGATCAAGTAAAAAACATAAAATACTCAAAATTACATCTTCTAAATGTGAGGAAATGAAATGACAGCATGTCATACAATCATTAATCTTCACATGAATACCACAGTTAAAAAAAATTGTACTGGTGAACATAAAAAACAGCACCATATGTTTGCCTTGGTTTAAACCGACACCGAACCGGTACAAACCGAAACCGCGCTCAAAAACTGCAAAACCGAACCATTGAAAAACCGCACCCAACGGTGTCTAGAATTCAAAAACTGCACCTTGCGGTTTGCGGTTCGATTTGGCCCTAAAACCGCACCAAACCGCACCATGCTCACGCCTACCAGGCAAATCCTCCGGGAATACGTCCGGGTCCACTCGCACGTTTGGTACGTTATCCACTGTTGCCTTACCCTTATCCCATGTATCCATGACATAAGCGACATAACTTGCGCAACCCTGCTGAAGGTAACGCCTCGCTCTCCCTGCTGAACATAGAGTCGGTCCACCATGCGGCCTCTCGCCCTGAATCACTAACCATCCCCCATTAGGAGTCCGAACTCTCACTAGTTGTTGCTCGCAGTCGATCACTGCCCCATTGGGGCTCAACCAGTCCATACCAACTATAACCTTATTCCCTCGTAGGGGAATAGTGACTAGATCCACAAAAAACTGCTCATCAAACAACTACAATGTACATCCTCGGTGAACCCTCGTGACCCGAACGGTCCTATCATCTGCTATCTCTACATCTAGTGGGCAATCCAGCTCCCATGGAGCCCCTACGAATCGCCTGCTGAGCACGGGCAACACAAAAGATCGCGTAGCCCCCGAATCAAACAATAACAGAGCAGATATATTGTTCACAATGAACGATCCTATAATAAAACACATAAACGTAAGCAATAATCAACATAAGTAAAGAGATAAGGGGAAGATACATACCCGTCACCACGTTGGGATGTGACATCCCCATTTTCACGGAAATAAAAGACCGATTTGTTTATGCTTTGTTTTGAAAATCAGAGTATCCTTTTAAAGAAAAATGTTGCAGAATTTGTTCCCAGAAAAACATGATAAATACGTTATCAAAGCATTTCCGAAGAAATGTATTTTATTCATTTTAAAACTTTGGGATGTCATCGTCAATATAGAAACATAAGCATAAACAGAACTTACATTCATTAACACTAGTGATTTACATCTCCTTAATCTCTCAGTGTAATGTAACTTCATATCGATACCTGTGATACAATAAACTTGAGTGGGTCAGATTGGGAAACCTGGTGAGTACATAGGGTTTTCAACCCACAATAATATAATTATTATGTTTAGTCATCAAAAAATTAACCCAATTACCCATTCCCATTATCTTCTTTATTTGTAAGGGTCTACCCTAAGTATCATCTATCTTGCATTCATTCCTTCTGAAGTCTGTTTCTTCCAGGGTTTATATAACAGACACTAAGTCCATAGCTGCCAATGTCCATTCATAAAGCACTAAATCCATAGCTGCTAAAGTTCATTTATCGGGTACTAAGTCCATAGCTACCAACGTTTATCTAATGGGTACTAAGTCCAAAGCTACCGACGTTATTTATTAGGCACTAAGTCCATAGCCGCCAATGCTCGTCCGTACAACACTAAATCCATAGTTGCTAATGTTTACTTATATCATCTTTCATTTCCCATCATTCATCTACCCATGTTTCACCCAACACATTTGTACATATAACATACTTATACAACTTAAATCATCAAAACATGTATAAAATAGTTCAACCAACATAGATATCAAGAACACATATAATTTGCACACATAGCACGTATTAAATACTTCGTATCTATGTGTAAGATGAAAGTAACTTTGCACTCAGTTGTTAAAGTGATGATTCCAAACTCGGGCAGCGCTTCGCTTCTAACGATTCTATTTTCCTTCGACGAAACCTAGCATTATTATCGCTAAGTTTTAGTCTAATCCTTATTGCGACTAATTATTATTCTAGATTCATCATTAACTCAAAGTCTACTTTCATGATCTATCAAGTAAGTAATAACCAGGTAGGATCATATCGGAGGTAAGGTCCGTTTGGTATACGAAGTATACTGTTTGGAAATCCCACTTTAAACACCTCACTAAATCACAGCCTAGACATCATCCCCGTAAGTAGATCAATCAGTATAATGACTTGGAATCACTAATAAATCTTGTTTATAGGTTCATAATAACGATAATGAACTTAAACATAAGTTATACTTAAAGTAGGGTAAGCATAACTCACTTACAAGGGTCTTTAGCGAAGAACCGGGCTCTGCGCGGGCAGAACTTCTGAGCCGAAAGCTCTTCTTCTCGGGGCCTTGTAGCGCTCCGAGAATCGCTACTAACTCCTAAGAAAGGATAGAGAAAATCCTTGAGGCTTTGGGGTATTTGGGAGAGAAGTTGAGAAAAGGTGTGAAGAAAAATGAGGAAAAACGCCTCTATTTATAGGCTGCCAGCGCCGAGTACGTTGAGCATACTCAAGAATTACGCTGAGCGTAATGGGTTTTTAAGGGCTATGCTAAGTGTAATCAAAATTACGTTGGGCGTAATGTACCACGTGTCGCGATCTCATGCAAAACCGTGGGGAAGAAGGTGCGGCTCAGATTGTGCCACGTGTCACTCTCTGGTTACTCTAAAAACTAATTATCTTCTAAAATTCGTAACTTTTGCATACGAGCTCCGTTTTTGATGTTCTTTATATCCACACATAGGTGGGATCGTACTCTACAACTTTCGTTTAGAATCCATTGGCTAATTTTGAATTTATATTTAAAGTTATATTTTTAAAAGGCCGGGACAGGAAAAGTCCGTTAAAAATTCATAACTTCTTCATCCGACGTCCGTTTTCGTCTGTCTTTTTACCGTTGAGCTACTATTAACAAGACCTTCGATTCTCATTTAGGTTATGTCGGCTAAAAATCGGTTGTTCTAATATTCAAATTCCGGGCTGTATATTGTTATGCGAAATCTTAGAAAAAATCATAACTTCCTCATACGAAGTCAGATTTTTTGACGTTCTTTTTATGCACGCTCTTGGTTTAACATATACTACAACTTTCATTTAGATCTCTATGGCTAAAAAGTAGTTTATCAAAAAATCACTTTTTACGATTCCCGGTGACGTGTCAGTTTTGCAGTAAAACTTCGACAGGTCATAATTTCTTCGTTATAACTCGGATTTCGGCGTTCTTTATATGTACGGAACCCTTGTGACATATAATATAACTTGGTTAAGATTATTTATTCTAAGTAATCTTCTATTAAAAATTCATTTTTGACGCTTATTGTCTCTAAATTGACTAGCCCGAATCTGCGGGCGTTACACGGGAGTTGCACGTGCCTTCTCAGCTGTCAACTAAAAGGCCCTACTCTTCGCCACAGGTTCCTCTGTTCGGTCTTGACGGCCCTCTGTAATCCTCAACATAGAAGGAGCGGGTGTTGCCACCTGTCCAGCTGCTGCTAAACTCGGGCCCTAGGACCGCTTGTGTCCCCTCTGATTATACTGAAAGCAAATCAGATATGATACTGTCTTGGTGGTGGTAGTGGTTGTACAATCTCTGCTCACATGACGAGTTCGCCCGCACTTGAAGCAACCTGAACTCCCTTCCTTGCACGTCCCCTCGTGCAACTTGTCGCATTTGCCACAACGGTTGCGGCCTTGCTGACTCCTCGGTCGGGGGTCTAATACCTTGGGCTTCTTGCCCGCACTCCCTGACTAAACCCCCTCGGCTTTCATCTTCTTCTCCGTCTCTAAATCCAACTCTCTCTTTCTCTTTCTCTCTCTCTCTCTCTCTCTCTCTCTCTCTCTCTCTCTCTCTCTCTCTCGCCCTAGCAATCATATCCTCCAGTGTCTTGTAGTTGGATCGGCTCACAAACTGGCGGATATCACTCCTCAGCATCTCATGATACCGGGCCATTTTCATCTCCTCAACTGTCACGTACTGCGGAACGAGAAGGGCCCTCTCCCTGAACATGGCGGTGATCTCGGTCACCGTCTCAGTTGTCTGCTGGAGATTCTGGAACTCCCTAGCAAGCTGCTGCACCTCAATCACAGGTGCAAATTCGGCCCTGAACCTAGCCGAAAAATCACTCCAGGTCATCCCATCTAGAACTGTATCATCAATGACTCGTCCGACCTCCTCCCACCAGTCATGTAATCTTTCTTTCAGAAGACAGGAAGCAAGTCGGACCTTGTCCCTTTCGGGACATTGGCTCGTACATAAAGCGTTGGTGATATCAGCGAACCATCTGCTGCTAGCAATGGGGTTCCGAGCCCCATGGTAGTCTGGAGCTCCGCAAGCTCGGAACTCCTTGAATGTCAGCGTGCATGACCCCATCATGGCCGCCACCTCGGTTTGGAATGCACTCAGTCTCTCATCGAAGAGCTCTAAAATTCCCTTCATGATCGTATCGTAGATTACAGGAATCTGGTCTAAAATGCTACGCGTGATCTCAGATGAGATGAACTCTCTCGTCTGCTCGTCGAGCTGCCCGGCTCCAGAGCCTGAGCCTGATCCCTAACCGGCACCTGAACTACCGACTGGCCTAGTGCGTAGCGTCACCATACTGAAAATACACCATAAAACATCAGTATATGTCACAACCCGAAACCGTGATGGCGGAATAGTTCCGGGGTCGAGGACGTCATGCGTAGTATCACAACATTTGTATAGCAAGCATAGTAAACACAACTAAACATTGAATACAATCATGAAAAGTGTTTACATCAGTTTGAAACTTGTTTAAAATACATTTAAAGTAGGTAAATTATAGAAAATATGACTCTTATTGCTCTGGCTCCTCTAGTCCAAGAAGTACCTATCTACTGATTCCCTGAGAATACAAGCAGTTTTGAAAGAATATCAACATAAAGCTGGTGAGTTCATAAGCATTTATTTTTGGTGGGAAAAGTGCTTCTTGAATCCTTTTGAAAAGTGTTCCTCAAGAAAATCCTATATTTTCTTATGAAAAGCGTGTTTGAAAACCCATTCCTTCCATGACTTCCAGATTCATACAAGATATGTACAATCCAAGGAGTCGTGGAAGGAATATGAACATCCATTGATTACATATTGAACAATCATGTTTTGAATAGCCGGGTTATCTCGGGAAAATCCTATATTTTCCCTAAAGGTTGATGATTGATTATCCGTTCTAAACTGAGGTGTGCAAGTAGCTACCATACTCGAAAAGCAGTTTTCTTTTAAAAACCCGGGTTACACCCAGAGAGGTATATTAGCCTTATTACATAAATAAAACTAAATAAAAGAAAACCGTGGTGAACTAAGTCCTGAAGGTATTATTAGTAATACCCTCCAGTAATCTATCGATTATTACTTTGAGGTTAGCTCACTTGATTCATTATTACAAAAGTAAATCTATGCTATCTAAATTACGAGTTTTATAACCATACATTAACTTGATACGACACGTATGGGGGCCAGTATCCTTTATGACTTTGTCACCCGTAGACCTGCCGGTCCCACTGTAGCTAGCAGTGAGGTGCGGGATAGTCAGTCCCGTATAGATCTATACACAACAGTCACGCTCTCCCTACAAGAGATTATGGTCATAAGTGCTAGTCCTACACTCTGATTATGTGGGAGTGTTACCAAGGACGTGTCTCCAACTTAGACTAACAAATTTACAAGTAATAATACTGAAAATCCTGTTTATGATTTGCATGAATCCTTTATAAAATAATACATTTTACTACATGATTCACAAGTTCATGTTTCTACGAGTTGATTTCTTAATCGCTTAGTAAAACTGTTTTTCCGTGATAAAAGCATGTTGAAGGTATAATTATCTTAAACAAAATAATATATTTTGAGCACAAGTTTCCTTATGCTTTTGCTTGTATTCTCCCCCTGAAAACATGGAAAACTCGGAAAAACGTAGGGGTATGAACTCACCTCGGGTGATTTGAATGAAGGATCGACACGAAACGCTGGATGTTCAATTGAAGCCTTGAACACGATTTGACCCTAAATTATATGCAATGACACATAAAGGAGTCAAATGGAGGTATTTCACCACTAAATGTGATGGAGAACCACTCTAGGAACTTGGGACTACTTGCACTAAGTTCCAGAGCTCTAAAGGATTGCATGAGGAGGGTGTATGGCCACCTTTAAGGGGTGTGAGGCCATGGGTGTGCTGCCCAAGGGGTGTGCGGCTGTACACTCATGATGAAAGGTGTTTCTTGGGGTGTTTCAAGGTCCATACTGACATCCACGAAGTGTACTAGGTCTACACCCAATTGTAGTGCAAGATAAGGGTCCTAGAGGTGCGTTTATGGTCCTAGAATGAGTGTATGGTCGCACACAAGAGTGTGTGGTTGCACACATGGGTGTGCTGCCACACACTTGGAGTGTGCTGCCGCACAAGGGTGTGTGCGGTCGTACACAGGTGTGTGCGGTCGTACACCCCACACAAAGATGTCCAAAAATGCCATTCCAAGGTACATCAAGGCTAGGGTATGTCTACATCGAATATGGAAGTTAAACTCTCACTTTGGAGGGTGTTTTAAGGGTGTGCGATCCACCTTATGAAGGTGTGCGGCCGCAATCACTTCCAACACGAAGAACATGTCCATTTTTGCACACTTAAGGCCTAGATAGAGGGGCCTTTCATAAATTGAATGCTAGGGGAAGAAGTACTCACGTGCTTGAAGCTTTGGAAGGTTCAAAGTTGGAGAAACTTGAGAGAATAGAGTTGTGTGCTGCCTAGGTGCTAAAGGAATGAAAGGAAGGAGGCTACCCTTTATATAGGGGTAAAGGTGCTGCCCAAAAGTGAGTGTGCTGCCAAGGGAGTGGGTGTGCGGCCGCACACCCATGTGTACGGCCGTACACTCCTCCAAGAGGTGTGTATGGCCCGGTTTTCTCACTATGTGGCATGCTGACTCATTCCTAATTTCAACCTTGGTCAAAATCGAGCTTAGAACACTTAAATGAACCCTTGAATTGTACTAGAATTCGACAAAACAAGTTGAATAATGATTGAATTGATTAATTGTACAAGATTGAAGTTCGTGGTTGTCACATCATCCCCCCGTTAGATGGAATTTGTCCCGAAATTCAAGAATAAAGTACAATCATGAACTTGGAAAGAGATGGGGGTACTTCTGCTTCATTGAATCCTCGTGGTCCCAAGTGAATTCAGGTCCCCGCTTGGCATTCCAGCGGACCTTCACTATCGGGATGCGACTTTGTTTCGTACGTTTGACTTCCCGATCCATGAATTCGACAAGTAATTCCACGAAGTGTAGACCCTCGTCTAATTCGATCTCGTCGAGAGGAACCACAAGTGTCTCATCAGACAGACACTTCTTCAGATTCGACACGTGGAAGACAGGATGGATGTTGCTGAGCTCTCGTGGTAGCTGGAGTTTGTATGCTACGGGACCGATCCTAGCAAGGATCTCGAATGGTCTAATGTACCTTGGGTTTAGCTTTCCACATTTTCCGAAACGTATCATGCCTTTCCAGGGTGAGACCTTCAGAAGGACGTGGTCACCGACCTGGAATTCCAAGGGTTTTCGTCTCTTATCGGTGTAGCTCTTTTGTCTATCTCGTGAGGCTTTCAATCGTTCCCGGATTTGTACGATCTTCTCAGTTGTCTCTCGGATGATCTCAGGACCAGTGAGAATATTGTCGGGGACTTGACCCGTGGCTAGCTGCGTGTCACCCACTTCAGCCCAGCACAGAGGGGATCTGCACTTGCGGCCATAGAGGGCTTCGAACGGTTCAACCAAAGGAAGATGAGTGTCCCATGACGCGCCGAAGTCGATGACGCAGGCTCTCAACATATCTTCCAATGTCTGAATTGTTCTCTCACTCTGTCCATTAGTCTACGGTTGATAAGCCGTGCTCATATCCAATTTAGTTCCAAGGGCTTTCTGTAGTGATTGCCAAAATCTCGAGGTAAACATGCTATCCCGGTCGGAGATAATGGATACAGGTACCCCATGAAGGCGAACTATCTCTTGAACGTAGATCCGTGTGAGTCTCTCCATCTTGAAGTTTTATTTGATTGGCAGGAAGTGGGTGGACTTCGTCAACCGATCGACAATTACCCAGATGACATCGTGCCCACTTGGAGATCTGGGTAACTTGGTGATAAAATCCATCGATATCCTTTCCCACTTCCACTCAGGTATCTCTGGCTGGTGAAGTAAACCTGAGGGCTTTTGATATTCCACCTTTACCTTGGCGCAAGTCAAGCACTTGCCCACGAAGGTTGCAATTTCCACTTTCATGTTTGGCCACCAATAGAGTTGTTTGAGATCCAAGTACATCTTATCTGACCCTAGGGGAACAAAGTATCTAGACTTGTGAGCTTCGTTCATGACAACTTCTCTGTAACCACCATACTTCGGGGTCCAGATACGGTCCATGAAATAGTAAACTCCGTCTCCCTTGACCTCTATGTTCTTTTCCATTCCCCGCAAGGCTTCATCTGCCATGTTCTCAGGTTTTAAAGCTTCCAGCTGAGCCTCTCTAATTTGCGCGGACAGATAGGAATGGATGGTCATTGTTAGTGCCTTCACCTTATGCCCTGAATACTCCTTTCGGCTGAGGGCATCTGCTACCACATTGGCCTTGCCGGGATGGTAACGAATTTCGCACTCGTAGTCACTGAGTAGCTCCACCCATCGTCACTGTCTCATGTTTAACTCCTTCTGATCAAAGATATGCTGCAAGCTCTTATGGTCGATGAAGACAATGCACTTGGTTCCGTAGAGATAATGTCTCCAGATCTTTAACGCAAAGACCACTGCTCCCAACTCTAAATCGTGAGTTGTGTAATTGACTTCGTGGGTTTTCAGCTGCCTCGAGGCATAGGCGATGACCTTTCCTCGCTGCATGAGCACACAGCCTAGGCCCTGATTGGATGCATCACAATAGACCACGAAGTCTTCCGTCCCTTCGGGCAGGGACAAGATAGGTGCGCTGCATAGGGCCTGCTTCAATGTTTGAAACGCAGTGTCTTGCTTGACTCCCCAACTACAGGTTACACCTTTTTGTGTCAGGGTAGTTAAAGGCTTAGCGATTCTGGAGAAATTCTGGATAAACCTGCGATAATAGCCCGCGAGACCCAAGAATTGTCGGATTTCTGTGGGTGTCTTTGGTGCAGACCAATTCTCTATCGCTTTGATTTTGGAAGGGTCCACGTGTATACCTTCCTTGCTAACCACGTGACCAAGGAAATTCACCTTCCTGACCCAGAACTCACACTTTGAAAATTTTGCATATAGCTTTTCCGCCCTTAATGTTTCCAGCACCTGCCTCAAGTGTTGTTTATGATCGTTCTCACTCCGAGAATAGACAAGTATATCGTCGATGAACACGATCACGAACTTGTCCATGAAAGGGCGGCACACTCGATTCATCAGGTCCATGAATACTGTCGGTGCGTTGGTCAGACCAAAGGGCATTACTACAAATTCGTAGTGTCCATAGCGAGTTCGGAATGCTGTCTTGGGCACATCATTCTCGTGAACTCGCAACTGATGGTACCCTGATCTTAGATCGATCTTCGAGAAATAACTGGCTCCCTGGAGTTGGTCGAAGAGATCGTCGATTCTGGGTAAGGGATATTGGTTCTTGATGGTCAGCTTATTCAGCTCTCGGTAGTCAATGCACATCCGAAAGGATCCATCCTTCTTTTTCACAAATAAGATCGGAGCTCCCCAGGGTGAGGAACTCGGCCTTATGAACCCCTTGCTGATCAGCTCAATGAGCTGGCTGGATAATTCTTGCATTTCTGCTGGCGCTAAACGGTACGGAGACTTAGCTACAGGAGTAGCTCCAGGGATTAAGTCGATACGAAACTCGACTTGACGCTCGGGAGGAATTCCTGGGATATCTTCAGGGAAGACATCAGAAAAGTTGCAGACTTCAGGGATGCTCTCGAGGTCTTTACCCTTTTGTGTCTCATCAACAACATGAGCTAGAAACGCATGGCATTCCTTCCGCAGGTACTTCTGAGCTTTGATGCACGAGATGATACGAAGGTTTGAACTGAGTTTATCACCATAAATCATGAGGGTTTCGCCAGAGGGAAGGTTGAGGCGAATGGATTTTTCGAAGCAAAGGATATTAGCACGATTGGGGCTCAACCAATCCATACCGATAATGACATCGAAACTCTTAATAGATACCGACATAAGATCGATAGAAAAGGAATGATTGCCTAAGGTAAGAGTACAGCCTATGAATATGTCGTTCGCGCTTTCTTTCTCTCCGTTAGCCATCTCGACGGTGAACGTTTCGGTTAAAGATTGGGATTTACGTTTGATTAAATGTTTGAATGCATGACTAACAAAACTCCTCTCCGCACCAGAATCGAAAAGAATGCATGCGTGAGAGTTGTCAAGGAGGAACGTACCCGTAACAACGGTAGGATCAGCGACCGCTTCCTCCTGGCCCATTGCCAGCACCCTTCCTGCATTGCCACCTGTTGTTGCCTTGGGACAATCTCTCTTGAAGTGCCCAACCTCTCCACAGCCATAACAGGCTTGACCAGCACCCGCCCCAGGAGCCTGATTGGTTGGTTGGACTGGTCCTTTGCAAAATCGAGCTGTGTGTCCCTTCTTGCCACAGCTGGTGCACGACATCTCCCGGCACCGTCCCTCATGATGGTAGTTGCACTTGTTGCACAGAGGTAGTTTTCCAGCATAGCGACTGGGGTTTGTTGGAGTAGCGGGGACTGCAGCAGGAGTTGTAGTAGCGTGGACTGCCACTATTTGTTGTTTCTTGGGTGGCTCCTGAGAGGACTGGCCCTTGCGCTTGTTCCAAAATTTCTTCTTCCCACTACTCTCCTTCTGTGGTGCAGGAGCAGCCGTCACCTCGTCAAGATCGACTCCATGATCGATCAGAGTCTGAGCCAGATCCTTGGCGCTCTTAAATGTGGTCGGCCTCGCAGCCAAGACATTTCCTTTGGTTGGTTACGTCAGTCCCCAAATGTACCTCTCGATCTTCTTGCTTTCCGGGTGACCATTCCCGGACAGAGGAGAGCCAAATCACAGAATCTAGCGGTGTAGGCAGCGATGTCAGAACCCTTCATCTTCAAATTACAGAGTTCGTGCTCCAACTTTTGCACTTCGCCCCTCGGGCAGTATTCCGCAAGCATGAGTTCCTTCAGTCTTTCCCAACCCATGACATTAGCCACTGGCAGGGTTAGGGTTTTGACTCGACCATTCCACCAGGTCAAAGCTCTGTCGGTGAAGGTGCAGGCGGCGAACTTCACCTTGTTTGCTTCGGAACAGGCGCAAATTTCGAAGATGGATTCGATCTTCTCGAACCACCGAGTCAGAGCGATGACTCCTCCGTTTCCATCGAAGGACTTGGGTTTTGCAGTCATGAAGTCCTTGTAGGAACACTCCTTTTGATGTCCCTGACTTCCGCCTTGTCTTTGTGGGTCGGTTCCACCTCCAGCCCTACTAGAGTTTACTTGTGCCATTGCTGCGGTTACAGCGGCAGTAACTGCTGCCTGGAACATGACAGGGTCGAACTGGGGAGGTGGTGGAGGTGGCGGAGTGTCGTCCCTTCTGTTGGGTCTTGGTCGAGGAGGCATCTTTTTCTAGAAACAATCAGGAAGAAAAGGATGGTAAGTCCTCAAGATATATGAAACAATATATATCTCATCCTGATAATAAAAGTGTTTTACTAAGCGATATGCACAGGAAGGTTACTAATGCGAGTAAGTTATCGCTTAAGAAAGAAGAGGTATCAACACTTGGAACAAATCTATATACCGAGTTTGGCTCTAGCTAAAATACTCCTATAGTATTTTATGTTGATTGTTTTAGGTAAGTTCTTAGGCTTGCTGCAACACCATAGTCACTCCCAAGCACATGTTGGTCATGTCTCGAATGAATATAGTTGATCAGACTATATTGACCCTAGACATGATTACATAACTGCCCAGGTTTAACCGCAGTGTCCAACATCCAAATACTTTTGTTTTGATCTACTTACGACACGGATTCTGATACTCGGGTATACTTATATACTTTTATAAAAATACTTGTATTTTTGAAAGTATACTTTTAGTTTAGAGCGCTTAGCTCGCCTAATATTTATAGTTGTATACCATGTAAGGTTCGGTATACTTAGTTCGCTATAAACAAGGGCTCTGATACCAATCTGTCACACCCCGAAAGCGTGATGGCGGAATCGTTCCGGGGTGGAGGACGTCATGCGTAGTATCACAACATTTGTATAGCAAGCATAGTAAACACAACCAAACATTGAATACAATCGTGAAAAGTGTTTACATCAGTTTGAAACTTGTTTAAAATACATTTAAAGTAGGTAAATTATAGAAAATATGACTCTTATTGCTCCGGCTCCTCTAGTCCAAGAAGTACCTGTCTACTGATTCCCTGATAATACAAGCAGTTTTGAAAGAATATCAACATAAAGCTGGTGAGTTCATAAGCATTTATTTTTGGTGGGAAAAGTGCTTCTTGAATCCTTTTGAAAAGTGTTCCTCAAGAAAATCCTATATTTTCTTATGAAAAGTGTGTTTGAAAACCATTCCTTCCATGACTTCCAGATTCATACAAGATATGTACAATCCAAGGAGTCGTGGAAGGAATATGAACATCCATTGATTACATATTGAATAATCCTGTTTTGAATAGCCGGGTTATCCCGGGAAAATCCTATATTTTGCCTAAAGGTTGATGATTGATTATCCGTTCTAAACCGAGGTGTGCAAGTATCTACCATACTCGAAAAGCAGTTTTCTTTTAAAAACCCTGGTTACAGTCAAAGAGGTATATTAGCCTTATTACATAAATAAAACTAAATAAAAGAAAACCGTGGTGAACTAAGTCCTGAAGGTATTATTAGTAATACCCTCCAGTAATCTATCGATTATTACTTTGAGGTTAGCTCACTTGATTCATTATTACAAAAGCAAATCTCTGCTATCTAAATTACGAGTTTTATAACCATACATTAACTTGATACGGCACGTATGGGGGCCAGTATCCTTTATGACTTTGTCACCCGTAGACCTGTCGGTCCCACTGTAGCTAGCAGTGAGGTGCGGGATAGTCAGTCCCGTATAGATCTATACACAACAGTCATGCTCTCCCTACAAGAGATTCTGGTCATAAGTGCTAGTCCTACACTCTGATTATGTGGGAGTGTTACCAAGGACGTGTCTCCAAGTTAGACTAACAAATTTACAAGTAATAATACTGAAAATCCTGTTTATGATTTGCATGAATCCTTTATAAAATAATATATTTTACTACATGATTCACAAGTTCATGTTTCTACGAGTTGATTTCTTAATCGCTTAGTAAAACTGTTTTTCCGTGATAAAAGCATGCTGAAGGTATAATTATCTTAAACAAAATAATATATTTTGAGCACAAGTTTCCTTATGCTTTTGCTTGTATTCCCCCCCCCCCCTGAAAACATGGAAAACTCGGAAAAACGTAGGGGTATGAACTCACCTCGGGTGATTTGAATGAAGGATCGACACGAAACGCTGGATGTTCAATTGAAGCCTTGAACACGATTTGACCCTAAATTACATGCAATGACACATAAAGGAGTCAAATGGAGGTATTTCACCACTAAATGTGATGGAGAACCACTCTAGGAACTTGGGGCTACTTGCACTAAGTGCCAGAGCTCTAAAGGATTGCATGAGGAGGGTGTATGGCCACCTTTAAGGCGTGTGAGGCCATGGGTGTGCTGCCCAAGGGGTGTGCGGCCGTACACTCATGATGGAAGGTGTTTCTTGGGGTGTTTCAAGGTCCATACTGACATCCACGAAGTGTTCTAGGTCTACACCCAATTGTAGTGCAAGATAAGGGTCCTAGAGGTGCGTTTATGGTCCTAGAATGAGTGTATGGTCGGACACAAGAGTGTGTGGTTGCACACATGGGTGTGCTGCCACACACTTGGAGTGTGCTGTTGTACAAGGGTGTGTGCGGCCGTACACAAGTGTTTGCGGTCGTACACCCCACACAAAGATGTCCAAAAATGCCATTCCAAGGTACATCAAGGCTAGGGTATGTCTACATCGAATATGGAAGTTAAACTCTCACTTTGGAGGGTGTTTTAAGGGTGTGCGGCCCACCTTATGAAGGTGTGCGGCCGCAATCACTTCCAACACGAAGAACATGTCCATTTTTGCACACTTAAGGCCTAGATAGAGGGGCCTTTCATAAATTGAATGCTAGGGGAAGAAGTACTCACGTGCTTGAAGCTTTGGAAGGTTCAAAGTTGGAGAAACTTGAGAGAATAGAGTTGTGTGCTGCCTAGGTGCTAAAGGAATGAAAGGAAGGAGGCTACCCTTTATATAGGGGTAAGGGTGCTGCCCAAAAGTGAGTGTGCTGCAAAGGGAGTGGGTGTGCGGCCGCACACCCATGTGTACGGCCGTACACTCCTCCAAGAGGTGTGTATGGCCCGATTTTCTCACTATGTGGCATGCTGACTCATTCCTAATCTCAACCTTGGTCAAAATCGAGCTTAGAACACTTAAATGAACCCTTGAATAGTACTAGAAATCGACAAAACAAGTTGAATAATGATTGAATTGATTAATTGTACAAGATTGAAGTTCCGGGTTGTCACAATATACACATCATAACTTGAGGGATCTCACATACTACAAGTTCCGTGGGTTTATCTCAGCCTTCCTTGATTCGAGTACGGATCCTATGCTTTCAGTACTATGACCCATACTACCTTCCACATCTATCCGTACTTTCCTCATGAAATGCCTTGACTCCACCAAGTCCCTTCTACTGCTACTGCTGTTCTCACGCTACTCTCATCCTAGGCTTTCCTGAGGGTAATCACCATCCCACTCTCCGCCATTAGCTGCAGAATAAGTCCCTGCTATCTCCCCTAACTAGCTCGCGAATACCATTACATATCACTAAGACCAGATAATTCTTCGAATGAAAGGTCCTACCCTACAACGGTTAGACTCAAACGAGAGCTGCGAAATAGAGCTCAACCTAACCTTCTGAAATTATTTAGTCCTTGCAATATGTAACTTAACATATTCTTTTACTAGTTAGTTAGAGATAACTATAACTCCTAAAAGCACAAAGCAAGCAGCATTCGAGCATTGAGTACACATAATCAAGCATATCATAATCAGACCATCATATCACTGACTAATCTGTACTAGCATGCAGTTCATAAAGCTGATGCACATATAACAAGCACATAAGCCATCCTTCCTACATCCTTAGCCCTAATCTAGCATGCAGTTATCATAAGCATATCATAACATAAACTTGTATGAGTAATTTGGGATTAGTTACTTGAGCTCGGTTGATTCCATGCACCACACCCTTTTCTTTTTTCAAAGTTCTTTTCTCTTTTCAAAATTCTTTTTATAAAAAGGATTTTCTTTTGCAAAAATTCCATACCAAGTCCTCAGTTTGAGTTCAGACAATCCCGAGAGTGTGCCCGAATCTCTCAAACCAAGGATCTGATAACAACTTGAAACATCCCAAAAATACAGTCCAAAAATTTCATTTTAAAACATTAAGAAAACCATAAGTCATCAAGCATCATATAAAAATCATAAGTCATGTATCTCAAAATATCACAACATCTGTCAAAATATATCAGAGTATAAACATCCCAGACTAACAAATGGTGTGTTCACTGCAATCATCCCGAGCTCTTCCCCTTGCTACCGGAGGTACCTGAAACCAAAACTTAAAACTGTAAGCATGAAGCTTAGTGAGTCTCCCCAAACTACCACATACCATACATATAATCACCTAATAACATACATTGGGCCTTGCCCGCTACATCGGGCCCCGCCCGGCATCGGACGAATCCTGCATCGGGCCCCGCCCGACATCGGGCCGAAGTCCGGCATCGGGCCCCGCCCGGCGTCGGACCGAAGTCCGGTATACATATAACATATCAACAAGAATATAACATAAGCACATAACATAAACGTATAGACATTCCTCGGGCTTGCCCTGGCATCGGACCGAAGCCCGGAACATATAACACATAACATACAAGCTAAACCTTCCTCGGGCTTGCCCCGACATCGGACCGAAGCCCAAAACATATAAACATAACATATAAGCTAAACATTCCTCGGGCTTGCCCCGGCATCGGACCGAAGCCCGGAACACATAAACAAACACACGCAAGAATCACGAACACATCAAACATACAAACATTCCTCGGGCTTTCCTCGACATCGGAACGAAGTCCAAAAAGATATATACTACCGCTGGCTAACCCCAACAATGGATCAAAGCCCGGCATACGCTAACATACATAAATGGGCCGACATTGGTGCCTTCGACCCGTTCCCACTGGAGGAAAACTCACTTCAAATGTTGAGTGAAGTAGTTGAGCGTCTCTGCTCCCGCAACCAGCTCTACTCATGCCCTTTACAAAACAACCCCTTAGATACCATTCCTTACATCAAGACCCCCTTCACGGGTGAACCTTGGTCAAAGTCAATGTCCAATTCAAACTCAACAATCCGAGTTAACTCAACTCATCAAGTCATACCCCTGACTCACCGAATTCCCTTGCTACTCTTAGTCGTGATAAAACGAGTCAAGTCGTCGAGTCCCTTCACAGACTCGTCGAGTTCTACCTTGTACAGAATCGAGACAAATCGACTCAACTCGTCGAGTCCCTCACTGGACTCGCTGAGTTCCTCTGACTGTTGCTACATCTCAATGGATTAAGCCCACACTCTTCAGATCTAATCTTCATACTTCTCATATACACTAAAAATATCCTTTTAAGGGTAAAGTTTCCAACTTTACCCGTTCATAACTTTACTTCATGGGTTTAGTTCAAACCCTAACTCTTTAGGACCTAGATCTTGGTCTACAAGCCATCCATACACCAAACTAAAGCATACAAACAGAGATGTAGACCCTAATCACTACTTGAACCAGCAAAGCTTCCACCTTTCACTCCATGCATGGCCTTTTGGAACTTAAAAGGCCAAAATGACATCCTATGGATTGCATGGGGCTTCAATGGCCATAAATTTTGCAACTTTATGCCATGAAAGCCCTCCATGATTCCAGATCTGAAGGTTTACTCACTTGGGACGTCCATATCCAAAAGATCAAGCTTCTTGCATCAAAAACCCAATAAAGTGATAATAAAGAGATCTAAGAAGCCACTAAGCAAGTTTGAGACTTGATTACCAGGAAATGATGAGGATGAAATGGAGTCTCTAGATCTACTTTCTTCTGCTTGAATCCTCAAGTTTCTCCTTCCTTCACAAGCTTCAAAACACACAAAGTTCACTCAAAAATGGCTCACAAGCTCACAAATGCATTAGGGTTTCTGAGTCTAGGGTTTGGGACTTGGAGGCTGGAAATGAGGCCAACAAGTGGGGATTAGGATGCTTAAATAGGGTGCAAAACACCAAAATTAGGGTTTCATCCTGGCAGCCCTACTCGTCGAGTTGAGGCTCTCAACTCGTCGAGTAGGTGACTTAAAATCCCGTGTCAAATCTGGTTCCTACTCGACGAGTTTGGGGCTCCCAACTCGTCGAGTTGCTCTACAAAAGTGAATAAATTATAATTAAATGTGTACTAGGAACCAAGCATTACAGTTGACATCCACCACTTGTGCTTTTTCGATCCAGTTGACAACCTCCAAGATCCGAATCGGAAAATACCTGTATGAAAAACCCTATTTTCGAAAGATACCACAAACCCAGCGAAACCGTGCCTTTGAGATAACGGAAGATATTCTTAATAGAAGTAAAATGAGGTTCCCTGGGATTCGACTAAAACCTAGCATAATTGCAAACAACAAACATAATATCAGGTCGACTAGCAGTTAAGTATACTAACGAACCGATCATGCTTCTGTACAATGTGAGATCAACTGCAGGCTTATCTAACGAACGACTAAGACGTGTGCCCACAGCCATAGGTACTCGCAATTTCGAACTATTCGGCATTCCAAACTTCTCAAGAAGATTGCAAAAATACTTCTCTTGTTGATAAAAATTCCTTCTCTGCTTTGACGAATATTTAATCCTAGAAAATTATTGATCTTCCCCGTCATGCTCATCTCAAACTGGCTCTTCATCATATTCTCAAACTCATTTGACAAATTAGGATCAATGGAGCCAAAAACTATATCATCAACATAAATTTGAGCAAGCATGAGATGATTTCAACTTTCTTCCGAAAGAGAGTGGGATCAACAGATCCTTGTTTAAATTTCAATGATTTTAAGAAATTGGTAAGAGTGGCATACCAGACTCTTGGGCTTGTTTGAGACCATAAAAAACCTTATCTAAAACATAGAAATGATCAGGGTATTGTGTACTTACGAAACCTGGTGGTTGTTCAACATACACCGTTTCTTCCAAGACACCATTGAGAAATGCACACTTGACATCCATTTTGAAACATCCCAAAAATACGGTCCAAAAATTTTGTATTAAAACCATTAAATAAAACCATAGTTATCAAAATCATTTCATCCAAAAAATAAGTCATCGTATCAAATCATAATATCATATCAAAACACATGTTCATTATATCAAAGTAAAACATCCCAGGATAAAACATCTTGGTGTGTGCAATGCAGTCATCCCGAGCTCTTCTCCTTGCTACTGGAAGTACTTGAAACCAAAACTAAAAACCATAAGCACGAAGCTTAGTGAGTTCCCCAACCTACCACATACCATACACATAAGCACATATACTGGGCCACCGCCCGCTACATCGGGCCCCGCCCGGCATCGGACTGTATCCGGCATCGGGCCCCGCCCGACATCAGGCCTCACCTGGCATCGAGCCCCACCCGGTACACAAATATGTTTCTCTTAGGCCCCGCCTGTCTCTGGGCCCCACCCGCTATACACATACAACAATAACATATAATCATACTAACACATAAAGAAAACATACTCTAAATGTATTTCCTGTCCTAAGGCCTCGCTTAAGTTGGGCCCCGCCCCTGTCCTGCTACTGATGAGTCATGGCATCCCGTCCATACTCAGCTAGTGATGAGATACGGGACCTCGCCCACACCCACCTCCTTACCAGGCACATACAAGTATCACACATATAACAAGTATAATCTATCATGCAAACATTCCTCGGGCTTGCCCCGACATCGGACCTTAGTCCAGAATAACACACATATAAACCTTCCTTGGGCCCCGCCCGACATCAGACCGAAGTCCGGAAGCATATAAACATTCCTCGGGCTTAACCCGACATCGGATCGTAATCCGGAACATATAACATAGCTAAGACCAAGGGCTAACCCCCAGGTCTTCCTATCAGGCATAAACTAAATGGGCCGGAATTTTGACCTTAGACCCATACAAACAAGAGGAAACTCACTTCGTGCTGCTGAAGTCCCGCGAATAATCCTCTGGCTGCTAACTAGCAATTCCCTGAACTGCTAATCCTTCGGCTCCCCGAGCTATCAGTACTGAAATAACACTTAGCCAAAACCCAATAGTCCTTACTTGGGGTGAAATGACCGTTTCACCCCTAGCCCAACAAGATTCACAACCAAGGCCCAAAACTATCAATCCATAAATATCCATCAATGGCACAATTTTCCAAATTAGGCCCAAATCCTTACATGGGCCTTTCCCCAAAGGTCAATTAATTTTTTGAACCAATGATTTTCCAATGGCCCAAAAGTCCAAGCCCATTAGGCCTAATCAAGGCCTAACTATATTGGGCCCACTAAGGCCCAATTCATCATTCAAGGCCCATTAGGGCAATCCTAGCAAGGCAAGCCCAACCAGAAGTCCATTACTCTAAAATCCTTAGTCCATTATGAGCCCAAACCAAAAGAAAAGTCCAATACCAAGCTAGCCCACAATCAAAGAGTCCAAAACTTGCATAGGGGCTGCTCACATCATGAGCCCTTCATGCTCACGTCGTGAGGTCGTGGTTTTAGTCCAGGAACTTCCTCGAATACGTACTCACGTCCTGAGGCTTCATTCCTCACGTTGTGAGTCCAGATCTGACCAAAAATGAGCATTAAGCTCTTAATCCATTGAGCCTTAACATGGGACAGTTTATAGGGTCTTCCATGACCCCAAGGACCCTAAAAATCGAAGCTTTTCAGTCACATATGTCCAATACATGACTTAAACACCAACTTGGGTCAAAATGGAGTAAAATGGTCCAAGACTCAAACTTAGAGTCCAAAACCATGACCAAAATCCAGATCTGAGACTTATAAGGCTTAAGATACCACCATGATCCATAAAGTTGCCAACTTTATGGACTCCATGCATGCTAACCAACATTAAAAGCTATAAAATGCATGGAAACTTAGATCTAGCAAGCAAGGAAAGGAAAGGCATTAACTTGAAGACTTACAAAGGTCCAAAAGCTCCACAACTAGCTGATGATGAACCCAAGAAGCTAACCAATGCACCACCAATGATCTTCTTCTCCTTAATGAGCTTCAAAGCCTCTAAAATCTCTTGACTAACACCAAAATGACCAAGGACTTCAATGGGGGCTGAGATTAGGGTTTCTAGAGGTCTTGGAAGTGAAAGAGGTTGAGGAGAAGCAACCCTAATCATATTATACCTTTAAATACCCGAAAATTAGGGTTTTGGAGCATCAGGTGCTCCTCACATCGTGAGCCCTTAATTCTCAAGTTGTGAGCCTTAAATGAACTTGGTCAACAAGTCAACGATCCCTCACCCGAACTACTCCAACTTCAAGCGGCCATAACTTCTTCGTTTTAACTCCGTTTTTGACATTTTTTATATCCACGGAAAGGTGGCGGGAAGCTCTACACATCTATCAGCTTATCCTCACCTTAAAACATTCCAAACGAAAATCCAAAATTCATAAAGAGCACGAACTGTAACATTACCGATATACCCATTGGCTCCACGGCACAACCCAACTCCCGGAGCACCTCAATTACATTATTCGTGCCTAAATGGGTCTAGATCTCTCTTTCTAAAGGCCTTAAGTCTTATGATAACCCATCTTCAGGCCACAGTCCCGAATTAGGAAAGCGATTCGGAACAGGGCGTTAGGCATTTGATAAACATCAAAGTCCTTATGTGTTGCATACGCTAAAAATATTCGAATAGCCTCGAGTCTTGTGACAGGGGCAAAAATTTCTTCATAATCAATACCTTCTTGTTGCGAATACCCTTTAACAACGAGCCTAGCTTTATTTCGCACTATGTTTCTTTCTTTGTCAGTTTTATTTTTGAAAATCCATTTTAAGCCAGTAACTGACACATCCTGAGGTTTCGGAACAAGCCTCCATACCTTGTTTCTTTCAAACTCAGCCAATTCAGATTGTATAGAAACATTCCAATCTGGATCTTCCATTGCAACCTTTACTGACTTTGGTTTAATTTTCGAAATAAAAACAATGAACATACAAAATTCTTGATGTACATTGAGTACCTCATTCCTTGCACGAAGCTAAGCTCTTGTCAACACACCATCTTGAGGATCACCAAGAAATTTTTCTTTAGGATGATTCCTTGTCCACTTGTCCAAGGGTGGGTTGGCTGGATTGAAATCCAAAGGTGCATCTTCGAACATATCATCTGGTTCTAAACCTTCACCTACATTGGACACATGATCAGGGACATCATGAAAGACATCACTTTGAACATTCAAATTATTAGGAATGAATCCATATAGCTCCCCCTCAACAATATGATTGGATTGAGGATGCTCCCCCTCGACAATATGATTGGATTGAGGATGCTCCCCCTCGACATCATCATTTGAATGTTCATGCTCCCCCTCAAATGTACCAGTTGTTTGATCAGGCTCCCACTCAATTGTAGATATCGAATTCAAGTGCTCCCCCTCCACTTGATCACCTTGTAACATTTGGTGAGTTTCGACTTGTATTGATGAATTCCTTGTAGATTGTAAATCACCATCGTTTTGAGTTATAGTTGAATCATCTGAATGCTTCGATGCTTCAGGAACCTGATTATCTGTTGCATTTACTTCAGCATCGATTGCCCTGTCAGGAACACTAAAAATTAAGTCATAATCAAAATCAAAAGAATTTGAATAGATGAATCATCAGAGGATTCGTTAATTATGGGCTGCTGTTCGAAAGTCTTTTTAACTCGTTTCGCAAAATAATCATCAAAAGTTAGATTGAATGTTTCATCAATCTTCCTTGTTCGCTTGTTCAACACCCTATACACAACAAATTTGTGTGAGTATCCCAAGAATATCCCTTCATCAACTTTTGACTGAAATTCCGAAAGGTTATCCTTAAGATTCATAATAAAGCACCTGCAACCAAAAAATTGAGAAATTTCACATTTGGTTTTAGATTGTTAATGATTTCGTAAAGGGCGATGTTAAAACAACGATGAATGAAAGATCGGTTTTGAGTAAAATAAGCTGTCGAAATTGCCTCTGCCCATAGATATTGAGGTAGATTCGCATATGTGAGCATAGTCCTCGCTGCTTCGCATAGAGATCTGTTTCGCCTTTCGACAACACCATTTTGTTGAGGTATGTAAGGAGATGAAAATTATGCGAAATTCCTTAATCAGTTAGGAATGAATCATGAACACGATTCTTAAATTCAGATCCATTATCACTCTTGATCTTTCGAACCTTATTCCTCAAACTAAGTTCTATGTATTGATGAAATCGATCATTACTTGAGCTGTTTCAAGCTTCAGTCGAAGAAAGTAAACTAAAAATTAAGTCATAATCAAAATAAAAAGAATTTGAAATAGATGACTCATTAGAGGATTCGTTAATTATGGGATGTTGTTCGAAAATCTTTTTTAACTCGTTTCACAAAATAATCATCAAAAGTTAGATTGAATGTTTCTTCAATATTCCTTGTTCGCTTGTTCAACACCCTATACACAACAGAATTGTGTGAGTATCCCAAGAATATCCCTTCATCAACTTTTGACTGAAATTTCGAAAGGTTATCCTTAAGATTCGTAATAAAGCACCTACAACCAAAAACATGGAGAAATTTCACATTTGATTTTCGATTGTTAATGATTTTGTAAGGGGTGATGTTAAAACAACGATGAATGAAAGATCGTATTTGAGTAAAAAAAGCTGTCGAAACTGCCTCTGCCCATAGATATTGAGGTAGATTCGCATATGTGAGCATAGTCCTTGCTACTTCGCGTAGAGATCCGTTTCGCCTTTCGACAACACCATTTTGTTGAGGTGTAAGGAGATGAAAATTATGTGAAATTCCTTAATCAGTTAGTAATGAATCAAGAACACGATTCTTAAATTAAGATCCATTATCACTCTTGATCTTTCGAACCTTCTTCCTCAAACTAAGTTTTATGTGCTTGATGAAATTGATCATTACTTGAGCTGTTTCAGGCTTCAGTCGAGAAAGTAAACCCAAGTAAACCGTGAAAAATCATCAACAATAACCAATATGGACCTCTTCTTGCTAAGAGTTTCAACAGCCGAAGGTCCATAGAGGTCAATGTGAAGAAGTTCCAAAGGTTCAATGATCTTTGAATCAATAACTATTAGATGACCTTGTCTATGTTGCTTCCCTTATTCGCAAGTTGCATATAAAGAATCATTATCATATTTTAATAGAGGTAAACCACGAACAAGATCATTTACCACCAATTTGTTCAAATTCGTTAAATTAAAGTGAGAAAGTCTTCGATGCCATAGCCAGCTCATATCAGATGATGCTTTCGAAAGTAAACATATTGAGGGAACACCAACAATTGGTTTGATGTCCAGGGTAAACATGTATCCTTTCCTCTTTGATTTGAGTAGAACCTCTTCGGTTTCTTTGTTCGAAATTAAATTTCCTTCTTCATCGAAGACAACCTGATTACCAGTGCCCACAACAAGTTGTGAAACACTTATCAAGTTGTCTTAAAGACCTTTGACATATGCTACTCGATTCACTGTAAACTTCTCATTTGTGACTTTCCCATAACCTTTGACTTTACATTTGTGATTGTTCCAAATTTCACCACACCAACATTTTCCAAGCTTCGATAATCTCGTAAGTTTTCCTTCCTACCAGTCATGTGACGAGAGCAACCACTATCGATGTACAAAACCTGCAATTAGTGAAAGAATTTAGGTCCCCAAGGCTGTTTGGGTCCTTGGTTATTAGAACAGAATGCATGATGAAACAAAGATCCTAAAACCCAATTACGAACTTTGGATTTCAAACTATCGATTAAGTCAACTTCAATAGACGTACGAATCGAAATGAAATCATCTTTACGTTTATAATCAACACTGACTTTCCCTTTTTCTTCAGTGTTTTGTTTAACCTCAACTCTTTGTTTCAGAACAGCTCTCCATTTGTGAACTGAAGGATTCGATTCCTGTGAAGAAAAACTTCCAGATTCAGACTTATTTAAGTAGCTTTCATAAGCATACATAATCTTCTCTTGTGAAAACTTTCCTGATTGATAAGGCTTTCCTTTACCTTCAAGCCAATGATTAATGTTCTTCACATCAGATTTCCCTTTGGCAAACAAAGCTTTGACTTGTTGCTTCGATACGGGATTGGGAAACTGAAGTTGATTAGGTTTAAAAGGTTTATTTCGTTTCCCATTGACTTTCAACTTCTCAAAAATTTTGTTTGGAAATGTTGGTTTAACATGTGGTTCGTAACGGTTTTGAAAAAGTTTATTATAACCGACACTTGTTCGATTAAAATCTTGTTGAGTATTTGAAAATCTTCTTTGATTTTGAGCTTGAGGAAAAGCTCTTTGTGAATTTTGAGAAAAACCATTTCGATGAAAAAAAATTTGTGAAAACCTTGCTTTTTGTTGATTAGGAACATTAGTCCTTTCTTGTTGGTTTTTCACAAAATTTTCATTTCTTGACTTTTTAACATTCGGTTTTTGAATTGGCTTTGAAATGTTGGATTGACTTTTTGAAAATCTTTTTGTTTTTGAGCGGGTTTGTTCTGAACAAAAGACTTATTATGAGAAGAAGTCATAACTTGTTCAACCTTTTTCTTTTTCATATGATTTTGTGTACAAAACATTTTGTTTCTTTCGTGATTCAAAGTTTTCCCAATAAACCTTTTTCCTTGTTTTTGTCATTGAAATTCGTTCATCTTTTGAAATCTTTTGAATTTGTTCATAAAACATTTGTGCATTTGAAGTTTGAGTTTAAGAAACAGAATCATTTAATGGTTTATCGTCATTCACTTTTTCCTTCTTAACCTCCCAAACTCTTTTTGGCTTTTTTCTTTGAAATGTGAGTGAATTCTTGTTAAGATTATTTTCAACAGTGATTTGGTTAGAGAAAAATCCTTCTTTCGTTGCTTCTTTGTTGTCCTCAACAATAATTTTGTTAATCTTAGGATTGACTTTTTCTCCATTTCCTGTCGTAACAAACACTTGATTCGGAAATACCAAGTTATCGGTGCATTTGAAGTTTGGGTAAACCACTGAATTCGATTCAAGATAACGAGGACCTTTTTCGAAGTTTTTTGGTTCCTCATAAACTTGTTTAACTACAATCCTGGAATAGTTGTGTCACTAGATTCAACTTCATCATCATTATCACTGTCAGTCTGACTATCTTCGACAATTACACGATCAAGGTTATGAAATTTTGATGTCGATGGTAGGTCAGTGTTATTCTTAACCAAATATTCATCATATTTTTCTTTACCTTTGTTTATAGAAGTGCCATTAATAATAGATAACTTTGAACAGTTAACTACTTCCTCCTCCTTAATTTCACTGATATTATAAGAATCATCTTCGATATCAGAAAAATTGGTTTGTGAGTCAGATGTCGAGTTCTCAGTTTTTTCAAAATTTGCATTTGTTCGTTTCTGGTCAAGGTCTTATTCACAATATCAACAAGATCATTTGAATCTAAACATTCATCTATTTTAACTATACCATATGCATATGAATCAATTGGGACCTTGTCAAACTCATATATTTTTCTCTCACAGTCTTAGGAAGTCGAATCAATTTTCTCCCTTTCGTAAGCTAAAAATGGCAAAAGCTTCCTATGCTGTTCTTTGCTAATGTCTGACGAATGATGCAAAGCATTCAATTTGCCATAAAGGCGCTTAGTAGATTTACAATATATATTTCTCTGTTTTAGCAAAATACAATTATCAGCACGAAGGCTATCTCTGTCACACATAACATTTGTCAATTGTAATTCTATATTATTTATCCTACTGCTCTTCGACTCTAGTCTTTTCTGACAATCTAGTAGTAATGATTTGGATTTTTCATCTTCACTACTAACAGAATAAGCATGTCATTAAAGCAAGAAAGAGTATTATCGAAATCAGACAAAATATCATCTTATGCACAAAAAGGAATTTCAAAGGATTCGAGAAGAGCACATACCTTAGAAGTTATAGGAGACTTGTCATCAGCAGTAGTGACGAAACATATGCCAGTCACCATCTCTTCTTCCACACTTTCCTCTTCGAAGTTGGCACACATAGCAGCATGTGTTGGATTTTGCATCTCCTCATCGTCTGATCGGGATGACCAGATCTGATATGTGCCTTCCTCATTACCACTCCTTTTAGCCACCAAAGACATGCCTTTCATCTTTGCTCTTACTTCTTCAAGCCTCTCCACATATTAGGCTTCTTCTTTCACCCTATTCTTCTTATCGTCTCTTTTCCTTAACATACAATCACTTTCCATGTGATTCGCACCATTGAAATAATGGAAATCAAATCCATAATCACCCTTTAGCTTTTTCACCTTCTTCGCATCCTCAGACTTAACTTCCTTCTTCTCTTCTTTCTTCTCCTCTATCACACTCTTCACAAATGAACTTCCTTTCAACTCATTTGTTTTAGACTTCGAATTAAATGGCTTCTTGTGAGATTTCTTCACCTTATTGTTTTGAATAGAAAGCCACAACTTCGTCATCAGAATTGACAATAAGGCCTTCATCTTCCGAACCGTCAATCTCAGTTGATTCAATCTCAGCCTCTCTATTTGTCACCTTCGACATCAATGCTAGAGGACCACCCAAACCTAATCTTGTTTCCTCAGATATCTTAGTGACTTTGCCTTCATGAGCCTTCAACTCATTGTAAAGATCACTAAGTGAAAAGCTGTTGAAGCATTGTTGAGTTTTTATCATCAAACTGACATCGCGCCATTCCTTGAGAAGCCCCATTATGAACGTCAAGTTGTACTCCATAGTTGATCTGTTGACTTCATATCTGCTGCACTTGAAGATTAATTCATTCATACGATCATAGTAAAGCTCAATATTCTCACCTTCTTTATGTTTGAATTCTCCTAACTCAAGCATACATTGCTTAACTGAACTCTTTTTTGTTTTCTCACTTCCTTGATATTTCTCCTTCAATGTATCCCAAATTTCTTTTGCAGTAGAACATCTATGGACATAGTTATACACCACAGGTAGAAGTGCACCTCTTAATTCCCGCATACATCTCTTATCATTTGCTTTCATCTTGTTGGTTTGAGTAGTTACATCTGCAAATGACATCGCATTTCCAACTTCTGTGAGCATTGAAGGACGAAAGTTTCCAAGCATGATACACCACCATAGATCTTCATCGATCCTAGTCAAATCGTCTTCCATACTATCAATCCATTGATCATAATACTCAGGGATCAACATAGGAATCTTAGTTGAGGAACCAAGAAGATGAGAGAATCCAGTCATTGTGTTCATATTGAAGTTCACTATTATTGTACGGACGAGATTTAAGAAAAGCTTCAAAAATTAAGATCCGATGGATAAACCTTCCAGAAATCAAACACGGAACACTCGATTAAAAAAACTAAGAACATAATCGAATCAATACAGATGATCGGAAAATATTTTCAGAATCAAAAGTGCGGAAATTTTGAATCTTGAACGAGACTAAAAAACGTTTGAAAACTAGATAAAGTCAAAGACCAGCTATATGAATCATGCTCTGATACCAAATGTAGTTGTTATAGATCGAGTATAAGAAACATAATCAGATTTTAGATTGAATTATGAACACATAAATGTAAATAAGATCTGGATGGCTCGATTATAGCATCTGAAAGATATAGAGAAAGTTTAGAGTAAAGTAGCAAAGGCTCAAAAGTTACTATAACTCTAGTACCTATCACCTATTTATATGGAATACAGAAGCATACAAAAAAATACACAAGGGCTTATACAATAACGCTTCAACACGAAGACGCGCCCTTATGCAAACATACACGACTGACTTTGACACTAATACATAACTAAGGGCACTTCGACATCTCACAACTAATTTTGACGTCAACAAACCATGCCCATCGGGGTTGTGTCACTATTTCCCGACACCCGGCTTATCCTGTTCTTTAGAACTGAACTACACCATCAAAACTCAACTCAAAACTAAATATTGAAAATTTATAGGAAATCGGTTTTAAAAAGGTAACCCATGCCTATCATCGAAATCATATAAATATCCTACAACCACAGAATAACAAATCATATTGAAACCAAAGGAAACCCTTATCGATCGCACCCAAGTCCCAGTCGCCTGTGAACCCGAATCGTGAGAAATATATACATGACGCTACATGAAAACCTGAGATTAAGAACCTTATGGAAAGTCACAACTTCTATCTACGATAAGTCCATCCTAACAATTGTCCTTGCTATAGTCAGGACCTAATCTTCAAAACTATGAATACATTTATTTCAACACGTGTAAAGCTCATCGAGGGTAATCAAATCGTATTCAAATCTCATTCATGAGAATTCATCATGAGTAATCAAAAACCGCTCTCAAATCAAATTTCATAAATCATTAACTGTGAAAACTCAGCAAGAGTAATCAGAATCAAATCTCAAATCAAATATCCCAAATTTCCCAGGTCGCTATAATTTTTGGAAACTCACCATGAGTAACCAATCCAAACTCTAAATCATTTAACACACACACCACTTTGGGCTCATATCCCAATATTATCAATACTTTTTCAAAACAGATTTTAAAATCACTAGCTACTTGGCAAATTATCTCTTCAAAAATCATTTCAAATATCAATGTTACCCTTTTTGAAAATAACTTGTAAAATATTGGGAACTTCTCGACTCACATTTAAAACTTGAATTCTTTTCATAGACTTGTTTGTCACTATTTATATTCGTAGAATTATTTTCACACAACCAAGCTTAGTCACACATAGTGACTATTCATATTTTTCACGTAAAATTGATTATTTTGCTACGTACCCTGAAAATTTATATGTAGTAATTTGACTTATTAGTGAAGACTAGCTACTAACTCAGCCTCACATCTGACACTGCTTTTAAGCCTGCTGTTCATACGAACCTATTCAGATAACATTACAAGTTCCTTGGAACTTGCATAGACTTATTATCACACTTCCTATAACGATCCTTTATTCAACCATTAATCGAATCCGGTAACCATACGTTGCGGGACTGATCGAATCTTGCAAAAAAAAAACTATTAAATGACTTAACCTCATCAACCGTTTGTTCAATCCCTCACTTATAGTCATCCTGTAACTTACGGTTTATTACCCTTGTTAACCGGGTTAAGAATTATTGGAAACTATTATATTTCCTAATTATCTCTCAATCGTATATATGCTTCTCATTTAGAGTCCTTGATTTTCTCTCAATTACTGGCTCTTTCCTTTTTGTATCTCAGCCCATGTTGTATATGTATTCCAATTTGTCAATGTAAATTTCATCCTTTTGATACCAATCTGTTTATGGTATCAAAGCGTATCGATCCAATTCACAAAAAAAACCATAAACCCTAATCGTTTTCAATGGCAGGAGATGGTTCCTAAGAATAACAAGAATGAAGGATAGACAATCCACCACAACTCTCCTTTTTATCTACACGCTTCTGAATATCTAAAGTAGACGCACGTGACTGATGTGCTTACCGACCAAAACTATAGCGATTGGGATCAGGAAATGATGAATTTTCTATTCACTAAAAACAAAACGGGTTTCATCAATGGCTCGATTCAGATGTCAGAGATGGAATTGGACAAATAACTTCCTTAGATGCATTACGATGCAATGATCAAAGGTTGGTTAACCACAACCATGGAGAAAGAGATCCGTAACAGTGTGAAATTATCCAAAACATCGACTGAGATTTGGAAGGACTTGAAGGAGCAGTTTGGAAAAGAGAACGCCCCAAGGCCTATGAACTAAATCAATCACTAAATGAAACTCAACAAGATGGTACAATAGTTTTTGCTTATTACACGAGATTGCGAGTTTTGTAGGATGAGATGGAATCGATTTTGCCTACTCCTCAGTGCTCATGCGATGGATGCAAGTATGGTCTCAGAAACAAACTAACTGAACTAAAGGAGAAAGAAAGAACTTACGAGTTCTTAATGGGGCTTGATGAACAGTTTTGTGTCATTAAGACTCAAATATTGGCTATGAAACCAACACCACAACTGAGTACAGTCTATCACCTAGTGGAAAAAGAAGAGCAACAACATACCATAGTCTCTTTAAAGAGGCTAGTCCACGAAGCAGCTGCCTTCCAAGCCAGTTTTCAAGGTCAGCAAGAACAGATACGAAACCAACAAGAAAAAGGATGGATGAAAATTGATAAGGGTCCCCAAGTCGACAAAACCATAGACTGTAGTCATTGTGAAAGATATGGGCATGACAGAGATGGTTGTTTCAAAAGAATTGGTTACCTAGAATGGTGGCCAGGAAAAGGAAAAAAGGACAAACCTAAGCCAAGGGCTGCAATGGTGGGAACAAAACTGTATCCTATACCGGGCATGACAGAGGAGCAATATGCAAGCTTTCTAAAATTATTTGGATGAAGCTAAGAGGAACTAGTTGTAGCTAATAATGTATGTAGAAAAAGGGTTGATAATGATTGTGTTGTGGACTTTGGTGCTACCGAGCACATAACCCATCAAGGTCACTTGCTTAAAAACTTAAACATGAACATGTTTGAAAGGCATGTTACTATCCCGAATGGAGAATCAGTCCATGTTGAAGGGAAAGGATATTTTTTCTTCCAAGAAATATTAGATGTTAAAGGAGTTCTTTTTGTGCCAAACTTCACATGCAATCTTTTATTTGTACGAAGATTAACTAAAGACATTGTGCAGTGACATTTTTTCCCGACTTCTTTGCATTGCAGGATTTGAAGATGGAGAGATTGATTGGAGCGGGTGACTGTCATGGTGGTCGCTATCGAATGGGGGGAATAAAAGAAGAAAGGCAAGCAAGGATGGTGTCGATTAACTCATGGAATAAAAGACTTGGACATGCATCCAACGTGAAGTTATCTCATGTTAATTTTCTTAAAGGTGTTTCTTTGAATTTTAAAGACAAAATTTGTGACTCATGCAATAAGGCCAAACTGTAACGTCCCAAAAATATGACCCGAAATTTTTTCATTTTTAGATTAATAAAATAGTAAACCATATCATCGTCATAAAACAAGATAAACCAATTGTATCAATACATCATTAATCATCAGAGTAAATCACAAAATATGGAATCATGTGGTGTGTGCTCTGCAATCATCCTAGGCTCTTCCCTTTGGAACCAGAAGTACCTGAAACATAAACTGAAAACCGTAAGCACAAAGCTTAGTGAGTTCCACAACATACCACATACCATACATAAAAAACACATAACGGGCCCCGCCCAATGAGTGTATCGGGCCCCGCCCACACTCACATAAAGGGCCCTGCCCACTGAGTATAACTGGCCCCGCCTAAACTCGCATAATAGGCCCAACCCAACATATAAATCATATAAGCACATACACATACAAGAGTCACACATACATCTAGTATCCTAGCATCACTGATCATGGGCCGACATTGGTGACTTAGACATGCTAAACATGGTGAGCAAACTCACCTCGCACTGCTGAATCTCACGGATAAATCTCTGGCTGCTTGCCCGCTAAAAATATCCATGTGCTATAATCACAAAACATCATCCAATAAATAATTGGATCCTCAATCACCCTAACAGTCCAAACTAGGGTAAAAGACATTTTTACCCTTCCCTATATTTGGCCCAAGGCCCAAGTCTAATCCAAATTGTCCAAAGGCCCAATAAACTAATCACCCAATGCCTATTAAGGGCCAATTTTCCAAATTGGCCCAAAACCCTTCATGGGCCTTAAACCAAGGTCCAAAAATATTCTTAGCCCAAAACTATAATCTGATGGCCCAAAATAAAGCCCTAGACTCCTAAGGTCCAAAAAAAAGCCCAATACCGAAAAACCCAACTTCCACAGCCCACTGTTGAGTACGCGGGGCGTACTCAGCTTGTACGCTAAGCGTACTCACTTTAGGGCTTGTACACGATGCGTACAAGCTTGTACGCCCATCGTACTCCCCTGTTTGGCCAACTTTCCTTTTCCAGCTCTTAAACAATTAAGAGTCCATTCCAAACTCATATCTGACTTCCTTAAGGTGGTTTATCACGTAAAGTTGCCAACTTTACGTGCATGCATGGCTTAATGGGGCTCTTGAGCTCAAAAGAGCTTAATAGATGACTTAACACATGCATGAGACCAAAACCACCATAACGTTTTCACTTTTATTCTTAAGAAACTCTTAATATTCCCATATCTAAAAGGATAAGCCCCATAAACGATTTTAACTCACCAAACCAACCCAAAAAGACCAAAAAGCATAAAACCATAACATGAAGAGATTTAAGCATACAAAGATCAAGGTTGAGGCTTTATACCTTCTTGCAACTGAGGAAGGTGTCTAATATCTGGATCCACAAGCTCAAGCTCCAACAACGCTTCTTCACTGACTCCTTCTTTTACCAAAGGCACCAATTAACCAAAGATACACCCCAAAAGGTCAAGAACACTCAAAGATGATATTAGGGTTCGAGCTTAGGGTTTTAGGACAATGCAGGCTAATAAAGAGGCCAACTCTTGGGACTTAAGGCAGTTATATAGGGTGCAACACCCTAAAATTATGGTTTCATCAAACCCCTCGTACGCCCTACGTAACCCTCGTACGACCAGCGTACGAGGCTCGAACCTGCATTCCATTTTCCCTATTAGTATGCTAAGCGTACACGTGTGGTACGCACCTCGTAATAGCTTCTTAGCTAGTATGCTAAGCATACCCTATGGTACGCCCTATGTACTAACCTGAAAGACCAAAAATGTAATATTTAAAATTACAAGGGCAAAAAGGAAACATAACCGTTCAAGCCCTACAATTATCCCCCACTTGAATCAGACTTCGTCCTCAAAGTCCGCTACCCCAAATAACTTCGGATAGTGCTCCCTCATCTCATTTTCCAGCTCCCAAGTCCACTCCGAACCCTTTCGATGTTGCCATTGAACTTTTACCAACTCAACAACCTTGTTCCTCAAGGTTTTTTTCTTCCGATCAAGAATCATCACTGGTCTCTCAATATAATTCAGGCAGCCATCCACCTGAATGTTCTCCAATGGTACCACTATGGAATCATCCACTAAGCACTTCCGCACCTGAGACATAGAACATGCGATGAACCTGAATGAGCTCCTATGGAAGATTCAAGCGATTTGCAACCCGACCCACCCGAGCTAAAACCCTCAAAGGACCAATATACTTAAGGCCCAACTTGCCCTTCTTCCTGAATCGGATGACACCTTTCCAAGGTGAAACCTTCAGGAGAACCATATCCCCCACCTGGAACTCTAAGTCTGACCGACGCCTGTCGGTATAACTCTTCTGCCGACTCCGAGCTGTCTGCAGCCTACTCTGAACCTGCTGAATCAGCTCAGTGGTCCTGAGTACCACATCGATACTCCCTATAACTCGCTGACCAACCTCACCCCAACAAATCGGGGTCCTGCATTTCCTCCCGTATAGAATCTCAAAAGGGGTCGATCGATGCTGGCGTGATAACTTTTGTTATACGAAAATTCCTATAACGGAAGATACGTATCCCAAATCCCACCAAAGTTCAAAACACACACTCGCAGCATATCCTCAAGGGTTTGAATAGTCTGTGCGCTTTGACCATCAATCTGCGGATGGAATGTTGTGCTGAAATGGAGACGAGTGTTTAACTCGTCATGAAACCTCTTCCAAAACCTGGAAGTAAATTGGACATCTCTGTCAGAAACTACCGAAACTGGCACCCCATGATGTGCCACAGCCTCTCTGATATAATTCTCATCCAATTTCTCTCCAGAAATACTCTCCTGAATCGGAATGAAATACGCGCTCTTGGTCAACCGATCCACAATGACCCAGACCAAATCCACTCTGCGCGCGGTTCAGGGTAAATTCATGATGAAATCCATGGTAATATCCTCCAATTTCCATATGGAAATCTCCAACGGTTGCATCTTGCCGTGAGGTCTCTGATGCTCGGCCTTGACTTTCCAGCAAATCAAGCACCGCTCCACATACCAATCCACATCCCGCTTCATTCAGGGCCACCAATAATCAGGTTGAAGATCCCTATACATCTTCGTTGCCCCGGGATGAATGGAGAACCTAGACTTGTGTGCCTCCTCCATCAGAACCTGAAGTACACCGCCCCAATACAGAACCCAAGCCCACCGATGCAGAGTCAACAACCCGCAACTATCATAAACGTAGGAAACCACCTGGAGCACAGTACGCTCACTCTTTCGATGCTCTTCCTTCATAGCCTCGACCCGAGCCTCACGAATCTGATCCAAAAGTGGAGTAATCATGGGCATCCTCAAACATATGTCTCTGATCGGAGCCGTGACCACCTTGCGGCTGAGACCATCATTCACCACATTGGGCTTCCCCGGGTGATAAAGGATCTCACAATCATAATCCTTCACCACATCCAACCATCGGCACTGCCTCATATTCAGATTTGGCTGATCCACCAAATACCTCAAGCTCTTGTGATCCATCTAAATAGTACTACGGACCCCATAGAGGTAATTCCGCCAAATCTTAAGGGCGACGACCACACCCCCAACTCCAAATCATGCGTCGGATAATTCGCCTCATGAGGTTTCAACTGCCTCGAAGCGTAAGCGATCACACAACCCCTCTGCATCAACACTGCCCCCAAACCTGTGATCGACACATCACAAGAAACCACAAAATCCCCGACACCCTCCGATATGGTCAGAATCGGTGCCTCGCAAAACCGTTGTCTGAAGGTCTTAAAATCTGTTTGCTGCTCATGCCCCATGCTAGGGTGAAAAGTCACTCTTGGATGTAATGTGTGCTTACTCCTTTGTATGTGTGTAATGATTTGTCTTTCCTTTATAAGAAAGTGAGTGACACTCATTTTATGTAAGAAGAACATTTTATGAGAGATTCGTTTAGAGAGAGAATTATTGCAAACCCCATTTTGTACTCTTTCTATGAACTAATGAGAGCTAAACCCATATTTATTTACTCTTGTGTTCTTCATGTTCATTATTCTTACAATGATTCACTAGATCTTATCAATTCCGCATATGTCATCATAATCAACACCACTATAATTGGTATCAGAGGAGGTGTTCTTGATTTTCTCAAGAATTGATCCATGATGACACTTTTGATTTGGTGATTCTTCTTTGATTTTTGATCTTCGTGTTATAGAAAGTTTTAGGATTCTAGAAATTGAATTCATCTTTGATTCAATTCATAATTCGATTTTCTTCACTAGAATTCAAGTGATTTTTGCTTTCTCTCTCTAGAAAACACATTCAAAATCACTTTCTCTCTCTAGAAAACTCAAGATCTTATTGGTTGATCAAAGATGGTGTTCTTGTCTTATGATTCATGGATTGTGATCGTTGAAGATGTCAAGTACAAAGTCAATGAAAATCAATTATATGGATTATTATTGAAAGGTGGGTTAATTTCATGGGAAACTTTGGTTTCTTATGGAGGCTTGAAAGATGATCATGGAAGATTGATATTTCAACCACTTTCGAAGATTGGATGTTTTCTTGAAATCACCATGAATATGTTATCTTGGTGTGGAAATCAAAAGGAAGGAAAAGAAAGAAAATTATTCAAAAAGGAAAATGTTTCTCTTATTGAAGACCCAAATGATCTTCATGTTCTTAAGTATATTGATGTTCAAGACTATGGAGTTCAATGTGATGTTCTTGATGTTCTTGAAATTCTTGATAAGAAGATTCAAGTTGATTCTCATGAAGATGAAAAAGTTTTTTGCTCGATTGGAGTTCAAACCAATGATATTTTGTGTTCTCGTGATTCGTTTGAAGGAAGGATTCCTTATCAAAAACCAACAATCAATGAAATTCACAAATATCAAACTCCAAAATATATTATCCAAACTTGTCAAGTTGAAGTTGTGGAAAGTGGGTTTGTTCATGAATTCAAATCTTCAAGATTCAAGAAGATGAAAAAGAAAAAGAAGAAGAAGATCAAAAGGTAAGAACAAGTGGGTTTATTCACAAAAATCGACAAATGTTGTTGTGAAGCCAAAATCCATGAAGCAAATTTGGGTTCCAAAGCAACAATCTCCAAGTGCATTGAATTTGAAGTTAAATCCCAAAAGTGTTGATGGTTCTTGTGAAGATGTTCTTAGATCGTTGAAGAACACGAAGAACGAGTTGTACAACACGCTTCAAGGGTGGTACAACTTGCAATTTGGTGATTTCCTTGTTCCAACTAAAGAACTAAGATCATCAAAATTTGATTCGTTCGTTGCAAATGGAACTTGAATCATCAAAAAAGTATCTCATATTCTCAAATGGATTCCAAAATGTCCATTATTTCGATTCCTGTTTTGTGTTTTTCATTTTTGATCGATATGTCTCATTGGATCGAATCTGTTTCTATCACGTTGTTGATCCAATTAATTTTTGTTTAGATCAAATCACAAAAATCAAAATCATATTCTATCGTTTTTAATTTTAAAATTCATTGTTCATGAAGCCCAAACTTAAATTTTCAAGTATTGTTCATTTATTTCAAGCCCAATCCACAATCGTTTATCTATTGTCCAAAACAAATATGTCCATTCATTCAAGTCAAAATCGATGAATGAAGTCGAAACTGAAATCTCGAACATAGGTTTATTGATGAATTGAAATCGAAAATTCCTTCCTTGGCATCGAACAGAAAACGTCTTGAGATCGAGTGGTATGGAATTTAAGTCGAAATTGAATGATTTCTTGAGTCTAGGTCAAACGAATTTTTGATGAATCGAAATCGAAAAGTCATTATGTTGGAGTATCGATTTTTGGTTAACTGTAGAATGCCTTTAGCTTGAAGACGATTGGAAAGTTTGAATGGAATCGATGTTCTTCGAAGTTGACTAGGAATTCGATTGATATTCGATTGGTACTTGGAATCGAAATCAATTTTAACAGTATTGGGATCGAACGTGTTGATTAAAATGAAGTTCGATGTCGATTTTTGATTTTGAGTTAGAAACTATTGATGTCGAGGGATATCTAACTGAAATCGAAGATTGAAGGTATTGATAACGAATGGTTGAAAACGAATTGGGAATAAACTTGTTTGGAGTCGTTGATATCGAAGACTGTGTTCGATTGAAGGTGAAGACTATGTTTGCTTAATTTGGAATCAGTGATCGATATCGATTGTTGTTGTTAGATTTCGAAGGACTGATTTTGGGATCGATATCGATGGTTGTTGTTTGATTTCAAAGCGTTGATTTTGCAATCAAAATAGGAATCTGATTTGGGAAGGATGTACAATCGAAGCATTTGGAGTCGATGGCTTGATGTTTTGGGTTGACTGAAAAACGAAGGATGTGTGTTAAAGTCGATGGTTGATGATTTTGATTTTGAAGAATTTACATTCGATGGTTTGTAAATGCGAAGACAGAAAGAATCGATGGTTGATTAAAAGCGGAGGTTTTATGAATTTTCCTTCGTTTTCGAGATTCTTTAGCCGTGATTTGTTATCGATGACCATTTGTGATTCGTTAACGAAGGGTTGAGTTGAAAAGCGAAGGGTTGGAGTATAAAGGAATGATTTTCGACACTCGACGCTCGATGGAATGAGTTGAGTCGAGCATCGAGGATTAAGGATTTAAGGTTCGAAGGTCGACGGGATGCGTGTACGGTCCATGATTTCGTTGTCGACGATCTCTACATGAGGTCGATGTCGAGTAGCGAATACATGATGTCGATAGCAAGTTACTAAAGCGAAGGATGTGTGTTTGATTTTCACTTTTCATAGTCAAATATCCCATTCACTTTCTGGGTAACGAAATGAAGAAGAAAATCAATATTTTCGAATTACACCCTTGAACTTTTAACGAAATGGCAGAAAAGGTCCACATTCGACATTGAAGTGAAAACAATTTGTGAAGAATGAAGATGTTTCTCATTTAGTCCCTGTAGTTTCAAATGTTGGCATAAACTATCCAACTTCGAAATAGGACTAACAATTCTGAGAAATGGAGAAATTTACAGTTCAACCCCTGCAGTTAAGGCGAATTAACGCTTTATGCCCAGTTTCACAATTTGGGTAAAGTTTTGCATCTTAGGCTGTTTTGGGCGCAATGGGTCCCTACAGAATTCTGATTTTGGCAGCTTTTACCCGGATTTTCGAAATTCTTGCAACTCTCACCCAAAAGTCAAAATTTTCACAAAAATTGGAAATTTTTTAAGACTTTTTCGTGATTGTTTTTTCATGCAAGTTTTTTGCGGAATGTTTTTTGGCACACATCAAGAGGGAGATTTGTGAAGATTATTCCTCGGGCGCTTCTCATCCTTAATGGATTTTATAATCATTTGTTGATTATAAAAAGGGGGAGAATGAAGAGTGGGTATTTGAAGCTTCTCGGGCTACTCGGGTATTCATTTGCGGATTTGAAGACCGGTATTACTTAGACGAGGCAATTAGTCTTGATCGCGCGAGCTCGTTGGATATTGAAGCCGGGACATCCAATCATAACTTTGAGGGGGAGAATATTAGGGTGCAAAGTCACTCTTGGATGTCATGTGTGCTTACTCCTTTGTATGTGTGTAATGAGTTGTCTTTCCTTTATAAGGAAGTGAGTGACACTCATTTTATGTAAGAAGAACATTTTATGAGGGCTTAGTTAAAGAGAGAACTATTGAGAAACCCATTTTGTACTCTTTCTATGAACTAATGAGAGCTAAACCCAGATTTATTTACTCTTGTTTTCTTTATGTTCATGATTCTTACAATGATTCACTAGATCTTATCAATTTTGCATATGTCATCATAATCAACACAACTACAATCCCAACGAAATGTAACCTTCTTCTTTGTCAACCGAGTCAAAGGAATAACTATCTTGGAGAAATCCTGGATAAATCTCCGATAATAACCCGCCAGACCAAGGAAAATCTGAATCTCAGATGGAGACCTCGGAACGTCCCACTGCATTGCGGCCTCGACCTTGGGCGGATCGACCAGAATACGATTCTGGTTGGCAAGGTTCCCCAGAAACTGCACCTCGCGCAACCAGAACTCACACTTGGAGAACTTTGTGAAATGTCTCTCCCTCCTCAGCGTCTCCAGCACTTCCCTCAAGTGCTCCTCGTGCTGCTCCTGGGTCTTGGAATAGACCAAGATATCATCGATGAACACAATCATCAATCCTCGGGAGTGGATAAAGGTTCTTCACCTTAAGTGCTCCTCGTGCTCCTCCTGGGTCAAAAAGATCATCAATCCTCGGGAGTGGATAGCGGTTCTTCATCGTTACCTTAGTCATCTCCCGGTAGTCAATGCACATACGATGAGACCCATCTTTCTTCTTCACAAACAAGATCGGTGCTCCTCATGGCGAACTTCCCGGTCGAATGAATCCCTTGTCTAACAGCTCCTGTAGCTATGTAGGTAACTCCTGCATCTCGGGAGGAGCCAACCGATACGGTGATTTGGCTATCGGAGCCGCACCTGGAACCAGATCAATCCTGAACTCAACATGCCTCTCTAGAGGCACCCCAGGTAAATCCTCTGGAAACACATCGGTATAATCCCGCACAATCGACATATCATCCATGGTCTCCTTACCCTTATCCCGGGTATCCATCACATAGGCGGCAAATCCTGAGCAACCCTACAGAATATATCGCTTGGCCCTCGCTGCTGAACATAATAACGGTCCACTGTGAGCTCTCTCTTCCTGAACCACTAACTCTCCCCCACTTGGGGTTCAAATCTGGACTAACTACCGCTCACAGTCAATCACCGCCCCATTAGGGCTCAACCAATTCATACCCACAATAACCTTGTTCCCACGCAAAGGAATGGGATCCAAGTCGACCAGATACTGATCGATAAATAACTGAAGATTAGAGCCCCGATGAACCCTCGCAACCTGAACATATCTATCATCCGCGATCTCAACATCTAATGGACAATCTAGCTCCCCCGGAGCCCCAACAAACCTCTTGCTAAGCACAAGCGATACAAATGCTCGGGTAGCCCCCAAATCAAACAACACCAAAGTAGAAATATTGTTCCCGAGCAAGGATACTAAAATGAAACACATATTTATAAGTAGAAAAATCAATATAAATAAAGAGATAAGGAGAATATACATACCTGTCACCACGTCGGGAGTCGCACGAGCCTCCTCGGTCATCAACTGAAAAGCCTTGCTCTTCACCACAGGTGCATCTACCCGGCCATGGCGACCATTAGTAATCCGAAGAATCGCAGGAGTGGGTGCTGACATCGGTCCTGCTACAGCCAAAAGTCGAATAACGGGCCTTCTTGTCGCCCCTCCGATTGCAATGAAAGCAAATCAGATCAAATACCGGGGTGGTGGTGGTGGTAGCAGTGCAATCCCTTCTAATATGACCTATCTGGTTGCACTTAAAGCAGCCAAAACCACCCACCCGGCACGCCCCATCATGCATCCTGCCGCACTTGCCACAACATCCCCGACCTTGCTGGCCCTTCCCTCTCACATCAACAACCTTGGGCCTCTTTCCCGAACCCCCAGATACCTGAGCCTCATCCGACTGTCTCTTCTTTTCCATCTCAAGATCAATCTCTCTCTCCCTAGCCCTCGCTATCATATCCTCCAGTGTCCTACAGCTGGACCGGCTCACAAATTATCGAATACCACTCCTCAACATCTCATGATACCTAGCCTTCTTCATCTACTCATCCACTAAATACCGTGGAACCAAAAGTGACCTCTCCCATAACATCGCGGTGATCTCAGCGACCGTCTAAATAGTCTGGCGGAGATCCTGAAACTCTCGCGCCAACTGATGCAACTCAATCACCGGTGCAAACTAAGCCATGAACCTGATCACAAATTCATCCTAGGTCATCGTGTTAACAACCTGATCACCTATTGGGTGTCCCACCTCCTCCCACCAATCTCATGCCCGGTCCTTCAGAAGACAGGTAGTAAGTCTGACCTTTTCCCCATTGGGGCAACTACTGGTGCGGAAGGCGTTAGCAACATCTTCTAACCACCTCCAGCTCGCTATCGGGTTCTTCGCCTCGTCATAGTCCGGAGCTCCACATGCCCGGAACTCCCTGAAGGTCAAAGAACGCGCTTCCACCAAGGCTACCATCTCAGTGTGAGACGAGCTCAACCGCTCATCCAAAATCTCCAGAATGCCCTCCTTGATCGTATCAAAGATCACAAGAGTCTGCTCAAGAATGCAACGCATAATCATAAACGAGATGAACTCCCTAGTCTGATCATCCATCTACCCCGCTCTAAAACCTGAGCCCGAGCCCTCTCCAGCACCAGAACTGCCAACAGGTCTGTCCCGTAGAGTCAACATACTGAAAATAGACCATAAAAACCATCAGAATATATCGAGGGATCACAAACTCTTCAAGCTTCCTGGTTTCATCGCAGTTCTCCTTGACTCAAGTACGGATCCTCTGCTTCCAGTAGTACGGGCCTATACTACCTTCTGAATCTATCTGTACTTTCCTCAAGGATTGCCCTGAATCAGCCAAGTCACTTTACGTCTATACAATTAACCCTCCTCAAGACAAGGCTCCCAGCACTAGATCTCATCCTAGGTTTTCCTAGGGCAACTCCACACCACTCTCCACCATCATCTGCAGAAGGAAATCTTGCTAACTTCCACTTACTAGCTCACGAATACAATTACATATCACCAAAACCAGATAATTCTTCAAATGACAGGTCTCACACTACAATGGTTGGACTCAAAAAAGACTTGCACAATAGAGTTAAAACCTAACCTTCTAAAATTATTTAGTTCTTATAATATGTAGCTTAGCATATTCGTTTACTAGTTAGCTTTAGCTAGTGAGAACTCCTAAAAATCACAAAGCAAGCAGCATTCGAGCATCAAGTAATCAGAACCAATCATCACCTAATCAGGCCATCCTATCACTGAATGATCAGTACTAGCATGCAAGTCTACAAGCTCATACAATAGGCATACAAAGGCATCTCTCCTAGCATTCTATCATGCAAATATTGAGCATATCCTTAGCCCTAACTAGCATACGATTCATAGATTCACATATCAAATCATATCAGATAACATGTATGGGTATTTTGGTAAACTAACTTGAGCTTAGTTGATTGCATGAACCACACCCTTTCTTGTATTAGAAAACTTGTTTTTCTCTTTAAAATATTTCTTTTTGAAAAAACATACTAAATCCTCAGTTTGAGTTTAGACACACCCCGGAGTATGTTTGAATCCCTCATGCCAAGGCTTTGATACCAACTTGTAACGAACCAAAAATAAGACTCAAAATTTTTTCATTCTTAAATTAATAAAATAGTAAACCATATCATTGTCATAAAACCAAGGTAAACAAATTGTATCAATACATCATCAATCATCATAGTAAATCACAAAATGCAGAATCATGTGGTGTGTGCTCTGCAATTATCACGGGCTCTTCCCTTTGGAACCAGAAGTACCTGAAACATAAAATGAAAACCGTAAGCTCAAAGCTTAGTGAGTTCCCCAACATACCACATACCATACATAAAAAAACACATAACGGGCCCCGCCCAATGAGTGTATCAGGCCTCACCCTAAGAGTCCAAACTAGGGTAAAGACCTTTTTACCCTTCCCTATATGTGGCCCAAGGCCCAAGTCCAATCCAAATTGTCCAAAGGCCGAAATTCAAAAATAATCACCAACGGCCCACTATGGCCCAATTTTCCAAATTGGGCCTAAACCCCTTCATGGGCCTTAAACCAAGGTCCAAAAATATTCTTAGCCCAAAACAATAATCTGATGTCCCAAACTAAAGCCCCAGACTTCTAAGGTCCAAAATGAAGCCCAATATCGAATATCCCAACTTCCACAGCCCACTGTTGAGTACGCGGGGCATACTCAGCTTGTACACTAAGTGTACTCGCTTTAGGGCTTGTACGCGATGTGTACGAGCTTGTACGCGTAGTGTACTCCCCTGTTTAGCCAGCTTTCCTTTTTCCATCTCTTAATCGATTAAGACTGTGTTCCAAACTCAGATCTGACTTCCTTAAGGTGGTTTATCACATAAAGTTGCCAACTTTACGTGCATGTATGGCTTAATGGGGCTCTTGAGCTCAAAAGAGCTTAATAGATGACTTAACACATGCATGAGACCAAAACCACCATAAATGTTGCACCTTTATGCTTAAGAAACTCTTAATATGCCTAGATCTAAAAGGATAATCCCCATAAATGACTTTATCTCACCAAACCAACCCAAAAAGGACCAAAAATCATAAAACCATAACATGAAGAGATTTAAGCATACAATGATCAAGGTTGAGGCTTTATACCTTCTTGCAACTAAGGAAGGTGCCTAATCTTTGGATCCACAAGCTCAAGCTCCAACAATGCTTCTTCACCAACTCCTTCTTCTACCATAGGCACCAACTAACCAAAGATACACCCCAAAAGGTCAAGAACACTCAAAGATGCTATTAGGGTTCGAGATTAGAGTTTTTGGAAAATGGAGGCTAATAAAGAGGCCATCTCTTTGTACTTAAGATGGTTATATAGAGTGAAACACCCTAAATGTAGGGTTTCATACGCCCAACGTACGAGGCTCGAACCCGCAATCCATTCTCCCCATTAGTACGTTAAGCGTATACATGTGGTACGCCCCGCGTACTAGCTTCTCAGCTAGTACGCTAAGCGTACCCTATGGTACACCCCGCGTACTAACCTCAAGGACCAAAAATGCAATATTTAAAATTACAAGGGCAAAAAGGAAACATACCCATTCAAGCGTTACACAAAGCAAGTGCAATATCTATTGTGATATTTTGGGAAAATATAGAAGACGGTCTCTTACGGGGGCAATGTATTTCTTAACGATAGTCGACACCTATAGTAGAGCAGTTTGGGTGTATTTGCTTAAACATAAACACAAAGCAAGTGCCTACTTAATTGATTTTTATAATATGGTCAAAGCACAATTTGAAAATGGTATTAAGAGGATTATGTGTGACAACGGTGGGGAATTCGTGTCAAATCATGTGAATCATTTTTATAGGGAACAAGGAATCATCCTAGAAACTACTTGCCCTCATACCTCACATCAAAATGGGGTTGTTGAGCGAAAGCATAGGCACCTTTTAGAGATTGCACGGGCCCTGCAGTTTGAAGCAAGCCTCCCTACAATCTTTGGGGGGGGGGGGGGGGGGAGTGTGTTCTGACAACAACATACATAGTGAACCGGTTACCATCCAAAGTTATAATAACAAAAATCCATATAAAATTTTGTTTGGAAGTTACCCCGAATACGATCATATGCGGGTCTTTGGTTGTTTTGTCTACTGCAAAAACACTGAAACAAACGGGGATAAATTCAAACCGAGAGGAAAACCGGGTCTGTTTTTGGGCTATCCTCCTAGCAAAAAAAGGATATAAAATCTTATGAACATTTTTCTAACACTCACAAAGCTATTTTGTCCGCCATCAGTAATCATGACGAGCCAAAATCCTTTTATCAAGCCGCTCAAAATGAGAATTGGAAAGAGGCTATGAGGAAGGAGATCCAGACCCTTGAATAAAATGGAACATGGATCCTTGAAAACTTACCTAAAGGAAAGAATGTCATCGATTCAAAATGGTGTGCACGATCAAGTTCTAACCAAGCGGTGAGGTTGAAAGATACAAGGCGAGTGTGACAATCTAAAGAATACGTCACCAAATGCCATTCACACTTAACGATAGGACGTAAGAATGTAATAAGTGTGACAACCGTCAAATTTCGGTCAAGGCAAAGTCAAACTAAGTCAACAAGTCAAACCGGTCAACTCCCTTAACCCTTGTATGTTAGGGTTTACGTTATGTAATAACTGTACAATTCGCTACTTTAATGAGAAAACATCATTTGGAAAATTCGTGTGTTTGATTTTCCTTAGCCTTTACCGTGCTAAACAACATTGGAAATTTAATAAACCCTACTCAAGATTACTTGACGCTAATAGGATCAAAACTCATACACTACGATATAAATTGACGTTAATAGCAACATAGTATAGTACAACGTTATAACTATAATCCAATTAAATTATGATACCATATTAAAATCAAATCAAAGTATAATGCTCTAATTAAATTAAAAGAATCAAACTTGAATGCTATAATTAAACTTCAAATCAAAGTAGATTGTTATAATCAAATAATAACCTATCTTTTATAAAACTCTATTTTTATAAACTTTACATTAAATTTTATAAAACTCTTATATTAATTATGTAAAAGATGCTTGTGTTAGTGGGAAATTATGAAGACCACCAAAAGCAAAAAGATTATTCCCATGGTCTCCCACTCACACCTCCCATCCACTTTCCTTTCCTTTTTCTCCCAACACATTATTCTCTTCACCACTTAAACCTTCTCTATTCTTTCTCTCACTCTCAATCTCGAAATTCATCCAAGAAATACTCATATTCCAGCCAAGAACAATCTATTATACTCCAATCTTCATCCCTCTTGAAGCATTCAACAAGGTATGTTGTTAAAATTTTCAAATTCATACAAGAAACAAATTAAATCCACCAAACTATCTAAAACTCATTTTATGCATAAACCTGATTTTTCTCAGAATCCCATCAATAAAATAAGAAGTTCTGGAAATTTTCAGAAAATAACTTATTTTTATTGAATTACTATAATTATTTCAATAAAGTAGGGCAATAATTCACATAAAATACTTTTTGCATTCAATAAATTCTGAGAAAATTCTGGGATGACCAATATATTGATTAAACATAATTTGTGAAGTTTCATGCATTTATATTACTGTTTACTATTATTTATGATTTTATTGATTAATTAATAATGAAATATATAAAAAATACTTCTCATAGTCACAAATATCCGAAACCTATACAATGGGCTCTATATCATGTTATAAAACTATGGTTAATTTTACAGAATTTTTGGGAATAATTTATTATTTTTCCCGGATTTTGTTGTTGTTTAATCATTAAAGTATTAAATAAATACTAAAATAGTTCAGAAAAATATAAAATTTTTACAGTAATTAATATTGTATGAAATAATGATTTCCTAAAAATTTCATAATTTTTCAATACTGTTTACTATTTAAAACCATTTTCCTAAGTATTTAAGCATGTAAAAATGCATTTTAATGATTATTTCATATAAATAATTGTTAAAATCTGTAAATAATTATAATTTGGCAAGTTATTATTTTAATAAGAAATTATTAAAATCTGGCCTAAATTGAAAATATAAATTAATTATGCAAAGTAATTAATTCAATTTAAAATTCATTTAACAAATGAATATCTTAATATTCTAATCAAAATGAATTATTGTTAATTCATCTAATATAAGAATATGTGTCTAATTATTTGTATTAGTACTCCATTCTCGTTTAGCAGTTCCTAAACCAAAACTATTAATTATATTAGGTTCTACGCCATTTTGACCCGAACCGTCTATCGTACGACACACGCATTTCGTTTTGGGAATAATGTGAGTAATCTACCCCATATTTTATAATTTTCAATACTTTTGGGGTGTATCATGTGGTTCTAATATGTTCCAACTTCATTTTATTGTTTTATCACAATTGAGACATTGTTGGGACATTTATACGTGAGTCATTAATTGTATAACTATTGTTTGTTTACGCTACATGTACTTGTAGTGCATTATCATTTTTAGTCTAATCTCCATGACTATGCCCGTATTCTTGAGGTACGTTATGGACAATAATAGCGCTATTGGGTTGACCACCCCGCCTTGGGACGCTAAGGTGATTGATCGCACGTGGTTGAGTGTGTATGATGATTAGATGCTCCATCCTATATATATTATATATATATATATATATATATATATATATATATATATATATATATACATATGTATATATAGGGTGAGGACTTATTGTTGTCGTTATCATTTGTTAATCAATTTTTGATTTATAAACCGTTATCTCAAATACAATTGTTTGCCGACTTCAAAAGAAAACAAATTTCAAATTATAAATGCTTCAACTTCACAATTTTCTCTACTAAAATTTGATTACTCACCAACTCTCGTAGTTGACCTGTTTTTACCCATGATGCAGATTTGAAGAATGAAGTTGATGAAAAATAGGTTGTGCCTTAGAAATCCACAAGACTATTTAAATTTGATGTAATAAATGTTGTTCGTATTTGGATTTGTATTTGTATGTTGTGGATCTTGTTTGCATACTTAGTACTTAATTGAATCTAATCATATTATAACATAGTTGTCATGAGACTTTGAACAATATATCACGCCTTGATCGATTCCGACAAGGATCGGGGTGTGACAGATTGGTATCAGAGCCCTTGACTATAGGGAATTAGGTTAATTGCCTTGACCTAGTCTATAGCCTCTAGGGTCCTCTCGTATGCTAGTTTATAAAATGCACACACAACTGCATGCAATTCACACTTAGAAAAGCCTAGGAATACCTTTGTGTGTTAATTGCTCCCTTAAGTGCATACGTATTACTCCTGACACTTATATGTGTACATACACTGGTGAATATTCTCCTCTTTCTCTGAAAAATCACACACATATTCAAGTGGTAAAAAAAATGTATATACATATATATTCCTTAAAGCTCATAGGAAATTCAAAGTCATCCACTCTAGTTGGGTAGGATCATAGTAATGGACGCGTAGTAACTGGAAGGGGGAGGTGCCGGTAGCCCGAAAGTCCTGACTAGGCAAGCATTCGTATACATCCCAATCAACCGAGGGACCAGTTTGCTTACCTGGGGACCAAAGGCGAGAGTTCCCAAACCTATAGGCCAAAGCGCGTCATTCACATTACTTTTGAGCCATCAAAATACCCGACCTTATCAAACGTATCCGAAAGGATACACTCCAAAATGGCCAACTCATTGGACTATTAAGTTCCCTAATGGGCCTAGAAGTGGGAAAGACATGTGAAAACTTAGTTTTGTGGGGGCCCACGCAAGTGCTACATGTTTCACATTTAGTAACCATGGAAAGCCCAAAAGGTGCCCAACACTCCTAACCATGGCCCAACAAGTGTTTTACAATTATTTTACCCAACAATGTCTAAAAGCTTTATTTCTATAATCAATTTACAAATAACTCACAAGTCCATATGCGTGTTTCTCGTAGATGGCATTACGACCCCCATACGCTGCTCGCAACAACCGAAGGCTAGCTGCCCTTATCGCCAAGGAGGTAGCAAACGTCATCCCAACAATTGCAACCCAACTTCATTCTCTTCAGCCACAAGCTCCAGCAACCACTCCTCGTTGCTCGTTCAAGCACTTTCGTAACTGCAATCCGCCTTACTTCAAAGGCATCGATGGTGCCACCGCACTCCTCACATGGATTGAAGAAATGGAGAGTACTTTCATCCATAGCGAGTGTCCTGAGGACCTGATGGTCCGTCATGCTACAGGGTGCCTCCAAGGTCATGCTCTCACATGGTGGAACCTAGAAAAACGGGCAAAGGGAGAGGCTGTTGCCTTGGGAATGACCTGGTCCAAACTAAAGGAACGCATGATGGAGAAGTTATGCCCTGACAGCGAATTGCAAACTCTCGAGGATGAATTCTGGAATCTGAAACAGGTGGGAGGCGACAACGCGACCTACACCAATAGATTCCATGATCTCTCGAGACTCCTACCTCACATGGTTCAACCTATGAAAACTGCAATACGCCGCTACATCAAAGGGTTACCACGCCAGATCCGTGATTCGGTGACCAGCAGCAGGCCATCTACCCTAGAATCCGCCATTGAAATAGCAGGTCAACTCAACGAGGACAATATGAATGATGGTGTCCTCCCACGCAAGGGTTCAAAGATGTCAACTGAAAAGCCGACCCCTGAGACCCCCCTAATTGTCAAGTCCGAGTCCTCCCACCGACATGACAAAAAGAAGCGGAAAAGTCATCACCACAACCATGCTGTTATTACCCCTGCTACTCCTATCACCCAAGTCACCCCACAAGCCCAACCGAATAAAAAGCCGTATACCGGACCTCACCCCCTCTGTAACCACTGTAACTATCACCATATGACCATCAGCCCGTGTCTTCTCTGTACGAATTGTGGTCGCTATGGCCACTTGGCGGACACCTGCCGTGCACCAAAAACTCAGCGACCACTCTATCTACCCTCAAATCAGCAAACACAAACCCGGTATCCAACTGGAACATGCTTCAACTGTGGTGACCCCACCCATTTCAGAAACGCATGTCCTAGGCTAGTCAATATCATCAACACCCAAGCCCAGGCAAATCCAACAATGCAGGTTCCAGCTCCCAAAGGCCGAGCCTTTGTCATTACCGCAACCCAAGCAAAGACCGATAACAAGGTCGTAAATGGTACGTTTCTCATAAATGACTGCTACGCGTCAGTACTTTTTTATTCAGGTGCCGAAAAAAGTTTTGTGTCTTTGGAAATTGAGCCCATACTTCACACATCTCGCACGATTCTTGATGAGTACTTTACCGTAGAAGTCGCCGATGGAAAATACGTTTCACTCATTGCAGTCATCCAAGATTGCACTTTCGATTTTTGCGGTCATAAATTTTCTGTCAATTTAGTTCCTATGGAACTTGGTAGCTTCGACATCATCGTAGGAATGGATTGGCTATCCCAAAACCATACTGAAATAGTATGTTACGATAAGTTCATTCGTATTCCTCTCGCCGACGGTCAAAGTCTTCGTATTTATGGCGAGACTCATTCGAAAAAGCTTAGTCTTATGTCATGTACTCAAGCTCGATCATATCTACGAAAAGAATATGGCTAAATACATAATACAAACTATAATACCCAAATTATACAAAATTTTCTGCATTAAAAATCAATAGACTAACACAATGAAACTGAAAAGGGTATCAAACTATCAAGAGAAAAACACATACAATGTAGATTAAAATCCACTGATCATAACAAAATGACTAAAAAAAACCCCCTTGATTACATCCAAAAATACGTTAAAGAGAAAAGGTAAGGACTAAGGATTGTTAAGTCCTCTCTTCTTATAAATAGCTTTGAAGCAAGCTTGCCTAAGCTTCTTTGTTCTTTCTGTCAATTCCATACCTGGCAATTTCTCCATCATCTTCTTGTGCCCTTCTAACGTCTCTATCTCCTCCTTTAATCCCAACTCCTAGTTTTTTTTAAAAAAAAAAGGTAGATGCAATATATTTTTCGTGTGAGTTCACAAAATTTACAATGAGTTAAGTTTATATAAATATAAATCAGGAAATCGTAGTAAATCAATTGATTTGATGTGGAATATGCCTAGGGCCATTGTTTATGTTATAAAGAAACTAATAATTAAAATTTTAGAAAATACCAAAACTACTTTGGTTACCAAGTGCAGGCATGCATGCATGAGTAATGTATAGAAGATTATTATCGTAATTTACCTTGGCATTTTGAATGAGGGATTGTAGGCTCGTAAGTTTTCTATGAGGCCATCTGTTTATGTTTAGCTCTCTGCATCTTTTCTTCAACAATGTTAACCCTATCCCTAGTTCCTTTGCTGCCATGATTATCGGCATCTCAAAGTACTTCGCTATCTCTTCAAACTCCAATGGTCTCAATCTCTTTGCCACCTTCCGGCCACCGTGATCAGTGGTGGCAGCACTAGAACTACATGTAGCCTCACCACCGGATTTACAGTCTTCACTGAAACTAACCAATGGTAAATTACCATCCTCCCAACAATCCTATAAGCTTATGTCTTTAAGGGGATCTAAATCGTGAAACTCATTTCTAGAAATGATGTTTTGATCTTTGTTAAGTACTGTGGAAACGTTCTGATCGAGCACTTCATGCAGTTTTTCCGACAACTCGTAATCATGATGGTCGAGCAAGTCACCACTGCAAAAATCCAAAAAAAAAAAAAAAAAAAAAAACTCAAGATAATCAAATCCAACACGATGAAAGACTCTTTTTGATCACTACAAATCCAAACCATGTTTTGATCAATGTCGACAAAATCACTTTTTTGTGTGAAAGATGGTGTAATGAGTAACGTTTATATATATACCTGAAAAGATCTTGATGATCAAAGTATTGAAACCAATCGAGGTCATCTATGGGGTTTTGGTGATCTGCAGGTGGATCCATTTGTGAGGGAGAAGTTAAAAGTCGCGATAAGAATGTGATGATTTATATAAGTGAAGTGGGAGAAGTAATTAATAGCAAGTTGTGGGAATGCAACAAAACAAGTTAAGCACTTCTGAAAAATTGATAAATGATTTCGGTAACACTCGCGGAATATAAACTAGTGAAAATTACAAACGAAATTGAATTATATATAGTCTATGATGTTATGGTTATTGTGTATCTAACAAATGAAGAAGAAAATGAATATATATATTCTTTGAGCCGTAACCTTCTTCTTCAATTCACACACATATACGTATATGGTGCTGAAAATTATGACTTGTGTGCCTCATGCATTTAATGCATCACATGCCTACTGCATATTCTTGACTTTGAAGCTATGTACCAGTTTCCAATTTCCCCAGTAGCACACTTTTCATTAGAAAGTACTCCAAGTCTTCACGCATGCAAATTATGACTTGTGTGTCGCTATAGGTATGTCGTTGGCCCTTGTTAAAAACCTATAGCGACAACAAGTCATCGTAATAGATTAAACCTGTGGTGACAACGAGTCGTCGCTATAGGTTGTGCCTTAGAAATCCACAAGACTATTTAAATTTGATGTAATAAATGTTGTTCGTATTTGGATTTGTATTTCTTTGTTGTGGATCTTGTTTGCATGCTTAGTACTTAATTGAATCTAATCATATTATAAGATAGTTGTCATGAGACTTTGAACAATATATCACGCCTTGATCGATTCCGACAAGGATCGGGGTGTGACAATAAGGACAACCTTGTAACCACCCGATATATCTTAATATATTCAAAATTTTCATCCTTAATTACGCCAACCATTAGGCTTAAAAATAAGTGCGTAAAAAGCCACGTCACTTTGAGAGCAGGTTAGCATATTTAGACTCCTTGAGCTACCGCAATTCCAGAAATATAAATTTCAAAAGAATCTAATACAGTATGGAGGAGATATAACGTTTATGGTAAATTTATATCTATCGTTATTAAAAAGTTACAACGACGAAAACTAAAAGGAGATTGGTTGACTTTTGGAGAAAGTCACCAACTAGACAATCGTAGTACTAGTTAAAGTAGGAATTATAAGGAAAGGAACGCCTAAAATGGATATCACCTATGAGGGTTATGATTTTTATAAGATTATAACGATAATAAAAACACACCAAAAAATGAAAGTCAAAACTAGACAAAATGACCAAAAGGAAAGTTGTATAGAATGACGATACCTACACGAATACATAAGTGTCGTTGAGAACGGAGTTCGTATGCGTAAGTTACGGACATTAAAGTTTAATTTTTATCGTCACACGCGCTCACGCGCACTGACACCTTATTGCATCGAGATACGGGATGATGTAGCACACTGGGATGACGACACGTGGCACGATTCGTGCGTTTTGCATGCATTTGTGCGACATGCGCTCTAAACCTGCTATAAATACCCCTATAATCCCTACATTCAAACCCAACATTCCTACCTTGTAGATTCCTTGAGTTCCTTGCTGATACCATTAAATGTCGAACCGTCTGTTGGTCTTCTCTCACTTAAAGCTTGCTCTGACGATGGTCAATGCCTCCCACATCGACATCCAAAACTGGCTCACCAGAGTATCTTCTAAGCAAGACTCTCGGTATGCAAAATGGCATTTAAAGATTCTCAAAATAAAATATTTGTGAAGTCAACTGGTGGAACTTGGATCTCCTCAGCCCGTGACTGCAATGCTCGGCTCCTCACATGGGAAAATCCACTCTGCCAACGCGGCCATCAGTGATCCTCACAGTAACTGGAGCAGGTACACATACTGCTTCACCCCACAACATCGGATAGTCGGCCTTCTCGTGGCCCACCTGGTTGCAGTGGAAACATAATGGACTCATCCCACGGGGACAATCTCTGCTGACATGACCAAGCCTGCCACACTTATTGCAACCCGAACCCCTAAATCGACAAACTCCATCGTGCTGCACTGACCTCAGACCAACTGGCCTTTCACTCGCTGATCAAAAGTCTTAGGTCTCTTCGCAGGACCCCTGACCGTCTGCACCTGCTTTGGTTTCCTCTTCTCGTGGTGCTCCAAATCAATCTCCCGCTCTCAGTCTCTAGCTCCCATGTCCTTTAAAGTCTGACAAGATGAAAAGCTGACAAACTCCCTTATACCATCTCGCAACATATCATGGTACCTTGTCTTTTTCATCTCCTCATTTATGACATACTACGAAACCAAAAGAGCCCTCTCCCAAAACTTGACAGTGATCTTTGTCACAGTCTCAGTCGTCTGGCGAAGGATCTGAAACTCCCTTGGCAACTGCTACACCTCAATAGCTGGTGCAAACTCTGCCCTAAACCGGGTCACAAACACCTCCTGAGTCATCGTCTCAATGACATCGCCTCCCAAAGAGAAGTCCACTTCCTCCCATCTCGTGCTTTGTCTTTCAGAAGACAAGAAGCAATCAGACCTTCGACCCCTCGGCGTAGAATCTCGACCAAAAAGCGTTCACCATGACCGCTAACCACCTCGTACTAGCAATGGGCTCCATCTCCCCAAAGAACTCAAGAGCTGCACAAGCACGAAACTTGTGGAAGGAAAGAGTGCGATCCCCCACAATAGCCAAATCTTTTTGCGTAACATGCCCAGGAGCTCATCCAAAATCTACATAATCCCTTCCTTGACTGAACCAAAGATCACAGGAGTCTGCTCCAAAATGTTGTGGGTGATCTCCGACGATATGAAGTCCCGCGTCTATTCATCCATCGGTTCAATGCCATCATGTTGAAGATTTAATGTTGCTTCATTGGGCCTGTTTTGATTAGTCCATTTTGTATCAACGAGTTGGGCATGTCCACTCGTATTTGCTGCTAGGGTTATAGTGTTTAAGGTGCATGACTGCTACGTACTTTAGTTAACTTTCATAATTATCTTTGTAACCCTATTTTACGCCTCTACAGAAGCAATTCTTCATCGAGTTCTTCTGAGGCGTGAGTGTTAATCATTCAACACTAGTTTGATCACATCGTGTTCTTGTTTACCTGTTTTTATTTTATTCGATCATTAAGGATTTATTCCTATCAATTGGTATCAGAGCGGGAGACTGTGTACTTAATACGCAACTCTTCTGTTTGAAGAAATTATTAGGGTTTCTGCAAATATTAGATCTGTTAAGAGCCGTCACTGATTTATTAACATTACTCTGTGATCTCCATATTAACCTAATAAGTTTTTATAGTCTGATTAATTGCGGGTATTAAAAGATTATTCACCATGCAGAATGAAGATTCAAACATCAACTCCTTGAATATCTCAAGCAGCATAGGATCAACAACCAGAATCCCGATTCTTTTTCCTCAAGAATATGAAGTCTGTGCGATGCACTTTGAAGATTATGTTTTAGGTTCAGAAGATAATGGTTATCTGATTTGGGAAGCAATCACTCTAGGTCCGTTTGTTCACACAGAGACCAAAAGAAAAATCAAAACCCAGAAAGAATACAAGCAACTACTTCTTGATGTGAAGGACGTGCCTCAAGACGAAAAAGACAAACTCATAAGAAACATTAAAGGAATGAGGATCATCAGGTTCGCTTTTCAAGTAGATACTTTTCGTCTTGTAAGTTGTAACACCAGTCAAAATAGGTCAATAGACAATCACATGTGATTATGCTAATCATGTAATGTGATTTCGTTAAACTAGTAATGTGATAAACGTGCTATGTATATCATGATAAACTCTAATAAAAATATGAACTTTCTTTTGCAACTCAAAGTATACGTCCATACGATTCCAAAAATATAGAGAACGTCTGAATATGACTTCGCATGAAGAAGTTATGATAAACCGAACACTATAAATCTCTATAATAAGAGGAATTTAAAATAGACTTAGAATTAGCTATTGGAGTCTAAAAGAGAGTTGTAGTAATCGTAAATACCTATGCGTGCATATAAAGAACGTCAAAAACGGAGTTCGTGTGTGAAATTTACGACCTTCCGAAGATACAGCTGTCAGAAACCCTAATCCGACTGAGCTCACGACGTGAGCATAGAAACTCACGACGTGAGGAGTCAATTTTCCACATTTCGGAACTAGAAGGTGCGTGACGAGGCTACGAAGGGATAAGTTCCAAACTCACGGCATGAGGATTCATCTGGCCACCTTCCGAAGCTAGGGACGCAAATGGCAAGTCTACGAGTTGATCATGCTTGACTCACGACGTGAGTCTTATAAAACTCACGACGTGAGAGTCCAAAAACTTACTATAAATAGCAAGTTCGACCCCAGCCATTCTTACACCTAAACTTCTTTCCTTTCTCTCATTTTCTGAAGCCCTCTTGCATCCTGAGCCCCGACGACCTCATACCACTGACCGTTTCTTCTTAGATTACATAAAATCACGCTACTAGGGTGAGTTTCACGGCCCCTCTTTCTAATATTTTTGGGGGAAAACGCATGCTAAATATTGTATATACGTTGCTATTATGTCTATATGATGGTATATTAGTATCATCGTTGATAGTTATATTAACCGGGATATAGTTGTTCTAAATATAATATTTTGAATATATACAACTATTATCAACTTATTAGCATGTTATTATACTAATGTAGATCTTAAGTTATACTTAGGATTCTAAATATATTTTGTGTGCGATATAGTTCCGAGGTTATATTCGGAAGTTCTATATGTTAATTTATATGTTGCTATTATTGGTTTTATGTCAAGATAAAACTTGGTATGCTATATGTTGTTATTGTTGGTTTTATGATAAGATAAAACTTGGTATGTTATATGTTATTGTTGGTTTTATGTTGAGATAAAACCTGGTTTTTCCTCAAGTTACAGTTGTTGTACTGACTAAAGTAATATGAATTTAGGAGTAATGTTTAAAAGCATAGTCTAATAACTTAGGGTTTTAGACACGAAAATGCTTTTGTTGTTAGAGCTATAGGAAGTCGTTGAAGTCTACATGAGTAATTGTATTCATCAACTAAGATTGGGGATCTTAGCAGAAATCCTCTGAACTGTAACCGTTAATCCCGTGTGAGCGAGGAAGTCGTGTATAATTAGTATACGGGTTAACAACCCCACTCGTGATTGCTAGCTACAATCAAACATAAGCGAGTGACGATCTATCCTTTTATTTGTTATTTGTTCCGGCGTCGATGAAGCGTGCGGTGTTCCTCATGGAAATCATGAGTGGGTTGTCCTCACGGAAATCATGAGTGGGTTGTCCTCATGCAAATCATGTGTGGGTTGTCCTCATGGAAATCATGAGTGGGTTTTATCAGAGGTATTATGTCATCGCATCGGTTAGAGGCTCATGGTAGCAAATTGTTAGAAACATTATACTTTGTCGTCATACAAGTATAAATGTTAAGTATAAGTTTCCCCATACTTATACCCTAGGTACATGGAACGTTTAGGTATATCACTTAATTGTTAAGTAAACTATTATACCTAATATATCTACTAAACGTTGGAGAGTCAAAATGATACTTTCAAAACTATACTTTTGAACTTGGAAAATGTACTATTTTTATATGGAGTCAAAACCTGTGGACTCACCAACTTTATGTTGACGTATTTTAAATGCATGTGTTTTCAGGAAATTGAAAAGCTGGTATGTATTCGAACAGGAGAAGTTTTACTATTACCTTTATGTTCATTAAGAAGTATACAATAGTCGGATATTATGTAATAGGTTCTAGAAAAACAGTAATGTAACTTTCAATCATCAATAAAGGTATATATTTTCTTTAGTACTGTTCAGTGTATGTTATATAACTGTGATACGAAGAATGACGTTACACCACCCGGTGTTTCCGCCGACGGCCGGGGTGTGACAGATTGGTATCAGAGCTATTAACTATAGTGAACTAGTACTTTCTTAGGAAAGCACGTCTATAGTTTAGGGCTTTATCTATTAGGTTTAGGTATATCCCTTAGCCTACAATAAAAAGTATTATTAATTATTCTACTGAAGGACTACTTACGGGAGCGGTGACAGGATAGACATGTCGATTTGGGTTGTTGGATTCCAGAACGGCTATATGCTAAAATGATCCAGCCCTTTCGACTGTCCTGACTGGCCGGAGCCTTATCAGATAGACCTGAAGTAACAAACAATAATTAAAGCGTGAATACAATAAATAAGAATATAGAGTCATATATAAAGACTCAGACCCGCGATGAGAATGCACCTTAAATACCCAGAATGTTTTTGACCTCAAGGATTTAGATCAAATATTCCAACTAAAGTTTATATGCGCGTATATCCTATCACAACTAGGTGTAGGTGCGCAACTACATTTTATTATGATCAGACCATATGAACTATTTAATTTAGGAGTAATATTTGATAGACTAAACTCTTGGTGATCCAAAATGTATAGGAATTCGACATGGCACATTCACGAGAATGGATAATCATCGAGGATACGGATGAAGAAGAGGAAGTTTCATTCCCCATGATGGTAGGCGATCCTTACTACTCTATATATCCAACCACCTTTCATCCAATACCTTCTGACGATGGAGCACCTTTACCTTCCAACGAATGGGAAGAGAGTGAACCAATGGAAGAGAGTGAGTCAATGGAGAAGACAGAATCGGTGGCATCATCTTTACCACCAATGAACACTCTTTACCGTCAAGTTCCAGGAGGAGCAAAGATGAAACGCACGGCACGTAAATCCATACCAATATGGAAAAAGATTAAGAAGAATCAGAAGGCAACATCTTCAGGAAGTCATAGAGTTCAAGATGAAACTGCACGGATGGCACAAACCATTGATAGGTGGGTGGAAGAAGAAAGATTTGCTAAGATGTATGAGACTGGTCAATCATCTCGACCACATCCCCCACATTCTTCTGAAGTTAACACTTTATATCAATTGTTTGAGAAAAGTGTGAAAATTGAAGATAAGATGGAAATTGTTGAAGGAAGGGCTACTCATCTCTCTGGAAGAGTACGAAGGCTAGAAGGACAAAGGACGCGAGATCAGGAATCAGTGATGGATATCCATCATTGTATAAATTTCGCTTATAATGACATGATTACTCACGATGCAAGGATTGCAGAGTTAGAGCTTTACAATCAAACCTCAAGAAACGAGGAGCGCACAAGAGGTCTTGAGCAGAGAACGCAAGCACTGGAGGAGCAAGTGGTTAATGTCACTAATGTGCTAGGTCATCACCTAGGTTTCTGGTGGATAAGCTAAAACTAGTGGTTGTGTAAATAGAGAAATCAGACTAGTTAAGGCAAGAAGAGTAAAGTTTATAACAAGGATGTAGAAAACCTTGCAAATTTTGCAATGTTTATAGAAACTTTTCTCTTATAAGCCTAAATAAACTGATGTAACCGCTGGTAATTATATGAAGCATATATTATATTAATCATTGTGTTATCTATTATGTTTTACATTTTGAAGAATAATTTAGTACTTATGTATTAATGACTAACAAAACTCATAAAAATTATTATTATTTATAATAGGAACTAAAACAAAATGCCTAGAAGGAGTAGTGCTCAGCTAAACCCTAACCAACGATCAGCACCACAACAACAACCACCAGAACCAAACCCCCCAATAAGTACAGCAGAACTTGAAGAAATTATAGCTCAAAGAATTGATACGGCTCTATCTAATGTCACAAGAGGTGGATTTAGAAATGAAGGCAATGTAGGGACCGCTAGAACGTGTACCTACAAAGACTTTATGAATTGCAGGCCAAAGAGCTTTCATGGAAATGAGGGGGTTGTTAATTTGACTAGGTGGATAGAAAAGACAGAGTCCATCTTTCAAATAAGCTTCTGTCCAGATGATTGTAAAGTACGATTTGCAGCATGTACTTTCGCTGATGCAGCACTTACATGGTGGAACAGCCATGTGAATACAATGGGAATTGATACTACAAATTCCATGAAATTGGAAGAGCTAATAATGATGCTAGTAGAAGAGTATTGTCCTAGGGAAGAAATACATAAGCTGGAACAAGAATTGTGGACCCTAACCACGAAGGGTTTAGAGATAAAAGCTTATACCGCTAGATTTAATGATCTTGCAGTAATGTGTCCAGCACTTGTAACCCCTGAATATAAGAAGATTGAGCGATATATCTGGGGTTTAGCATCACAAGTCAAAGGCATGGTGATCGCATCAAAGCCTACAACCTATGACAGCACCAAGAGAATAGCTCATCAGCTAACCCTCACAGAGATCCAAAGAACAGTAGTGGTATCAAAGGCTGAGTCTCCCAAATCTGGAACAAACAAGCGCAAGTTTAATAGGAAGAATCCCAGACAATCATCTGAGAAAAGACAAGAAGTGGCAACCAATTATGCAGCCACGACAGCAGTACCCACGCAACCAAAATCTTCATGGTGCAATCAGTGCAACCATCATCATCAAGGTGACTGTTTCATCTGCACGAAGTGCAAGAAAAAGGGGCATACTGCTAGTCACTGCAGGAGCACAACACCTGCAACAGTGAATCAGGGAACTAATACTGGAGCAGGCCATGGTAGAAAGTGTTATGAGTGTGGAGAGGTTGGACATATCAAGAGAGAATGTCCAATGTTAAGGAGTCAAGGAGGCATAGGAAGTGGCAGGGCATTCGTGATCGGAAGCAGAGAGGCTATCCAGGACCCTTCGGTCGTATCTGGTATGTTTCTCATAGATAATCTATATGCTACCATACTCTTTGACTCTGGAGCAGATAGAAGTTTTATAACTCCGACGTTTAGAAAATTGTTAAGTCATGAGTCTAGCAAATTAAAAGAAATCTATGAAGTAGAAATCGCTAACGGTCAAACCGAGAAAACACATAAAATCCTAGAAAACTGTCTGTTAACTCTTAATAACTACCTTTTTCACGTCAACCTCATGCCAATGCCTATCGGTAGTTTTGATGTCATAATTGGAATGGATTGGTTATCTTCACACCATGCCGAAATTTTATGTTATGAGAAAGCTTTACGACTACCCTTACCAAACGGCGAAGCCCTGATTATCTATGGTGATAAATCTGGGAAGAACCTCAAAGTCATCTCTTGTACCAAGACCCAAAAATATCTACATAAGAAATGTAGTGCATTCTTAGCCCACATTGTAGATAAGAAGAGAAAGACAAAAGAAATCAAGGACATACCTCAAGTATGTGATTTCCCTGACGTGTTTCCTGAAGATCTACCTAGAATACCTCCCGTCCGACAAGTCAAGTTTTGAATCGACTTAAATCCAGGAGCAGCACCAGTAGCAAAATCTCCTTATCGGTTGGCTCCATCCGAAATGCAAGAATTGTCTAGCCAACTACAAGAAATTCTTGACAAAGGCTTTATCCGACCAAGTTTTTCACCTTGGGGAGCACCAATCTTGTTTGTCAAGAAGAAGGACGGATCCTTTCGAATGTGTATTGATTATCGGGAACTGAATAAGCTAACGATCAAGAATCGTTACCCGCTTCCAAGAATTGATGATCTATTCGATCAACTGCAAGGGTCCAGCTACTACTCAAAGATAGATCTCAGATCAGAATACCATCAACTCAGAGTACAAGAAGATGATATTCCAAAAACAACATTTAGAACTCGTTATGGTCATTATGAGTTCTTAGTTATGTCTTTTGGATTGACCAATGCCCCAGTAGTGTTTATGGATCTCATGAATCGTGTTTGCAAACCATACTTGGATAAATTTGTGATCGTATTTATCGATGATATATTGATATATTCACGAACCAAGGAAGAACATGGTCAACACTTACAAATAATCTTAGAGCTACTGAGAAAAGAAAAGTTGTATGCCAAATTCTCCAAATGTGAGTTTTGGATTAGAGAAGTACAATTTTTAGGTCATGTAGTTAGCAACGAAGTAATTCATGTTGACCCATCCAAAGTTGAAGCAATCAGGAATTGGGAAGCACCAAAGACGCCAACAGAAGTGCGTCAATTCCTAGGACATGCTGGCTATTATCGCAGATTCATAGAGAATTTCTCCAAAATAGTCAAGCCGCTTACAACACTAACCCAGAAGGATACGAAGTTCAACTAGGAAGACAAACAAGAAGCTGCTTTTCAGAAACTGAAGAAAATGTTGTGTAGTGCACCAATCCTATCCCTTCCAGATGGGACAGAAGATTTCGTTGTATACTGCGACGCATCAAATCAAGGATTGGGATGTGTGTTGATGCAAAGAGGAAAAGTTATCGCCTACATATCACGACAACTTAAGGTGCATGAGAATAATTACACTACCCATGATCTTGAATTGGGAGCTGTAGTTTTTGCACTAAAAATTTGGAGACATTACTTATACGGTACTAAGTGTACTATTTTTACCGACCACAAGAGTCTTCGGCACATCTTCAACCAAAAAGATCTTAATATGAGACAACGAAGATGGGTCGAATTGTTAATGATTACGAATGTGAGATTCGTTATCATCCCGGAAAGGCAAACGTGGTAGCAGATGCCTTGAGTCGGAAAGAATATATTAAACCCCGTCGGATACGAGCATTAACTATAACTATCCATTCTAACTTTACCGCACAAATTAGAGAAGCTCAACTTGAGGCTCTAAAAGAAGAAAACATCAAGAATGAAGCTTTGCGAGGAATGGAAAAGCAACTTATACAAAAAGACGACGGAACGCGAGACTTTATGAACCGAATTTGGACGCTTAAGTTCGGTGGATTCAGGGACTTGGTCTTAGAAGAAGCCCACAAGTCCAGATATTCCGTACATCCAGGCTCTGACAAAATGTACTTAGATTTAAAAGTACATTATTGGTGGCCAAACAAGAAGGCAGAAATTGCTACTTATGTGAGCAAATGCTTGACTTGTTCTAGAGTAAAGGCAGAACATCAAAAGCCTTCAGGTTTACTTCAACAACCGGAAATACCTGAATGGAAATGAGAGCAGATATCAATGGACTTCATCACTAAGTTACCTAAAACTCCAAGTGGGTTCGACACTATTTGGGTAATAGTCGATAGATTGACTAAGTCCGCCCATTTCTTACCAATTAAGGAGAACGACAAGATAGAGAAGCTGACTAGAGTTTATCTTAAGGAAATTTTCAGATTGCATGGAGTTCCAAATTCTATTATTTCTGACCGAGATAGTAGATTCGCTTCACGATTTTGGCAATCTCTACAAAAATCCTTAGGAACACGTCTAGATATGAGTACAGCTTACCATCCACAGACTGATGGTCAGAGTGAGAGAACCATTCAGACTTTAGAAGATATGCTCCGAGCCCGTGTAATAGACTTTGGAAATGCGTGGGATACTCATTTACCGTTAATTGAGTTTTCCTAGAACAATAGTCATCACACCAGCATCAAGGTTGCACCGTTTGAGGCTCTTTATGGACGAAAATGTCGTTCCCCAGTATGTTGGGCAGAAGTTGGAGATACACAGATGGCCAGAGAACGTACAGGCGATACCTTACGTACTGGACCAGAAATAATCCATGAGATAACTAAAAAGATCGTGCAAATTAAGGATCGATTAAAGGCTACACGTGATCGTCAAAAGAGCTATGCTGACGTAAGACGTAAGCCTTTAGAATTCCAAGTTGGAGATAAAGTAATGCTGAAGGTCTCTCCTTGGAAAGGTGTAATTCGATTCGGGAAACAAGGCAAATTAAATCCACGGTATATAGGACCTTTTGAAATTCTAGCAAGAATTGGTTATGTCGCATACCAACTCAAGTTGCCTCAAGAGTTAAGTAATGTACACGATGTTTTTCACATATCAAATCTCAAAAGATTTCTATCTGATGACACTCTTTTTATACCTCTCGAAGAGATACAAGTCAATACGAAACTCAACTTTGTAGAAGAACCTGTCGAGATCATGGATCGAGAAGTCAAACGATTAAAGCAAAGTTGTATTCCCATAGTGAAAGTTCGATGGAACTCTTTACGAGGACATGAATTTACTTGGGAACGTGAAGATCAGATGAAAGAAAAGAACCCCCAACTGTTTGACAAAACCCCATCCATAAGATAAATTTCGGGACGAAATTATTCTAACGGGGGGAGAATGTAACACCAGTCAAAATAGGTCAATAGACAATCACATGTGATTATGCTAATCATGTAATGTGATTTCGTTAAACTAGTAATGTGATAAACATGCTATGTAGTTCATGATAGATTCTAATACAAATATAAACTTTCTTTATGATGCAACTCAAAGTATACGTCCATACGATTCCAAAAATATAGAGAACGTCTGAATATGACTTCGCATGAAGAAGTTATGATAAACCGAACACTATAAATCTCTATAATAAGAGGAATTTAAAATAGACTTAGAATTAGCTATTAGAGTCTAAAAGAGAGTTGTAGTACTCCTAAATACCTACACGTGCATATAAATAACGTCAAAAACGGAGTTCGTATGTGAAAGTTACGACCTTCCGAAGATACAGCTGTCAGAAACCCTAATCCGACTGAGCTCACGACGTGAGCATAGAAACTCACGACGTGAGGAGTCAATTTTCCACATTTCAGATCTAGACGGTGCATGACGAGGCTACGAAGGGATAAGTTCCAAACTCACGACGTGAGGATTCATCTGGCCACCTTCCGAAGCTAGGGACGCAAATGGCAAGTCTACGAAATAATCATGCTTGACTCACGACGTGAGTCTTATAAAACTCACGACGTGAGAGACCAAAAACTTACTATAAATAGAAAGTTCGACCCCAGCCATTCTTACACCTGAACCTTTTTCCTTTCTCTCATTTTTTGAAGCCCTCTTGCATCCCGGGCCCCGACGACCTCATACCACTGACCGTTTCTGCTTAGATTACATAAAATCACGCTACTAGGGTGAGTTTCACGGCCCCTCTTTCTAATATTTTTGGGGGAAAACGCATGCTAAATATTGTATATACGTTGCTATTATGTCTATGTGATGGTATATTAGTATCATCGTAGATAGTTATATTAACCCGGATATAGTTGTTCTAAATATAATATTTTGAATATATACAACTATTATCAACTTATTAGCATGTTATTATACTAATGTAGATCTTAAGTTATACTTAGGATTCTATATATATGTTGTGTGCGATATAATTCCGAAGTTATATTCGGAAGTTCTATATGTTAATTTATAAAGTATGTTGCTATTATTGGTTTTATGTCAAGATAAAACTTGGTATGATATATGTTGTTATTTTTGGTTTTATGATAAGATAAAACTTGGTATGTTATATGTTATTGTTGGTTTTATGTTAAGATAAAACCTGGTTTTTCCTCAAGTTACAGTTGTTGTACTGACTAAAGTAATATGAATTTAGGAGTAATGTTTAAAAGCATAGTCTAATAACTTAGGGTTTTAGACACGAAAATGCTTTTGTTGTTAGAGCTATAGGAAGCCGTTGAAGTCTACATGAGTAATTGTATTCATCCACTAAGATTGGGGATCTTAGCAGAAATCCTCTGAACTGTAACCGTTAATCCCGTGTGAGCGAGGAAGTCGTGTATAATTAGTATACGGGTTGACAACCCCACTCGTGATTGCTAGCTACAATCAAACATAAGCGAGTGACGATCTATCCTTTTATTTGTTATTTGTTCCGGCGTCGATGAAGCGTGCGGTGTTACTCATGGAAATCATGAGTGGGTTGTCCTCATTGAAATCAAGAGTGGGTTGTCCTCATGCAAATCATGAGTGGGTTGTCCTCATGGAAATCATGAGTAGGTTTTATCAGAGGTATTATGTCATAGCAGCGGTTACAGGCTCATGGTAGAAAATTGTTAGAAACATTATACTTTGTTGTCATACAAGTATAAATGTTAAGTATAAGTTTCCCCATACTTATACGCTAGGTACATGGAACGTTTAGGTATATCGCTTAATTGTTAAGTAAACTATTATACCTAATATATCTACTAAACGTTGGAGAGTCAAAATGATACTTTCAAAACTATACTTTTGAACTTGGAAAATGTACTATTTTTATATGGAGTCAAAACCCGTGGACTCACCAACTTTATGTTGACGTATTTTTAAATGCATGTGTTTTCAGGAAATTGAAAAGCTGGTATGTATTCGAACAGGATAAGTTTTACTATTACCTTTCTGTTCATTAAGACGTATACAATAGTCGGATATTATGTAATAGGTTCTAGAAAAACAGTAATGTAACTTTCAATCATCAATAAAGGTATGTATTTTCTTTTGTACTGTTCAATGTATGTTATATAACTGTGATACGAAGAATGAAGTTACACCACCCGGTGTTTCCGTCGATGGCCGGGGTGTGACATAAGTTCATGTGACACAGCTAAGGCTATATGGGATAGGTTGAGAGAGCTCTATTCCACAGACGCAGATCTAGAACACTCGACTCAAATGCTCTTGTTATCCGAGTTTGGCGAGTTCGTTCAAAAGCCTGAAGAAACTCTGAGTGCCACTTTCAATCGATATAATCATATTCTCAGCAAGATGATGAAGCACGGTATTGGACGTGAGCTGATTGAGCAAAAGGTCACGTTCATGAACGGACTACGATCAGAGTGGAAGGCAGTGGTGTCAACTGTTAAAGCACACGAACAGTTCAAGAACTATACTCTTGCGAGGCTTGTGGGAATTCTGAAGGCGCGAGAGAGTGAAGTAATGAAAGATGCAAAGGTGGTGTCTGGGATGGGGTCTTTAGCCTTAGTTGCGAAAGGCAAGACTGTTGCTGATGACGGATCTGATTAAGATCATTATGAGTACGAGCTCTCAAACGAAGATTTTGCTTTAATGGTGTCTAACCCTAAGCGGTTTGCTAGGAAGAAATTTCCCTCAAGCAAAAATAGGAACTGGCAGGGAAGCTATAGCTTAGAGAAAGTGAAATAGAAGAACAAAAGTGGTTCTCAGAAAGAGGAAGAGAAGAAGGAAAAAAGGTAGTTGGTGACTCCGGATACGATTACAATTATTGTCATGGTAAAAACCATCTTGCAAAGGAGTGCATGTTGCGAAGGAAGAATGAGAAGAATGAAGGAGAGGATGAGGAGGCCTATCACATGAGAAAGCTAGAAGAGATTAAGAAGAAGAAATCTAATGATAATTCTATGCATGCTTTTGTTGTACAGGAAAACTTGGTTCAAGGTGAGTTCGGAGGAGTGGAAGTCTGGTCAACAGACTTAGAGGATGAAGAAGTACGCAAGCCCACACATGGAAGGGCGTTTGTTGTGAAAGAACAGAATTCGCAGTACTCAAGAAGATGCTTGATGGTGACTGATGGTGGATCGCAGATGCAGGAGAATGCAAGTGGGAGTGGAAGGAGCGAAGATAGTTGTTTCGCGGCAAGGCCTGTTCCAGAACAGATCAACGAATGCGAACAGCTAATCAATAAGGTAAATTCCATTCTTGAATCACTTAATGTTCTTGTATCTAGATACGAAACAGAACTTAACAATATGAAATTCACCTTTTCAAGTATAAGCGATAGTTTAAAGCGAACCCGGTTATCAAACTCTAACCAAACCGATCAATTCAGCAGGGTAACATCCAAAAGTGAGGAGAGACGTATGTGGATCCAGAAGATTGAGTTGCAATTGTCTAAGTCTAGGGACGAATCTATTTATTTGCAGAGAGATAATTTAATGCTTTTAAAACAGTGAAACATTTTTTGTTTGATTGCAAAAACGCTTTACTTTAATATCACTCAACTACACCTTGATTGTGAAATCGGTAAGAAAATCCATAAAATGATTTTGCCATTTCTCGAATTAAAGGAAGACGAAATAGATGCAGACTGCTACAATTGTGAATCTATTGTTTCATCTGAAGAAACTTCTGATGCATACAAATTCAGACTTGAATGTATTAAAAATTACATTAAGTCCAAGGACCACAAAAACATGTTGAAACAAATTTTGGATGAAAATGATAAAAAGCAGATTAAATCTGATACTGTGCAAAAAATTTGATTCATTGAATGCCAAGTTTAGTTCAGAAAATAAAATAAATGTTGAAAGCACTTCTGAATTCGATGAGGATAGTGATATGAGTGAAATTTCTGTAGAGGATGTGGTTGACTACTCAGAGTTTGTTAAAAATGAATCTCAACCTGTGAAAGCTCTTATTTCTGAAAATTTTGTTGAGTTCGCAAGAGTTGTTCAACACAAACCTGAAATTTTGAAAGAAAAAGCAACTGTTTTTCCAGAAGTTCAAATAACACCCAATCAAGTATTTAAAGTCAATGGAGTAACCGAAAATCAAACCGTCAAGCTAAAGACCATTGTCGACGAAGACAACAAAGACGGATGTGACGAATTTTTCTGGTCAGCTCCCATAGATAATGCTAACGAAACCGTTGGTTTATCTGAAAGAACTTCCTGGAAAGTCAAAGGAATATACGTGGCTGAACCCTTAAATAATATCTCAGCATTTGCAAAAGGTAGCCCTAGTGCTACCAAGGAGGTTCACAGCGAACCTAACCCCGTGAAGAGTAAACCTGAAGTGAGAAAAGTGAATCCTAAGGTGAACATCCATAAGTCATCAAAGCAACTTCCTGATCAAAACGACAAAGGAATGACAGATATAGAAGAAATCTCAATGAAAGGAAGCAATTTTGGCAATCCCAAAATTCAGATTATGTTCGCTATGAAAGAAGAATGAATCACAAAGCGAAAGCTCCTTCGCAATTGAACTCCAATAAGTGTTTGCATTGTTGTTCTCATACTCCAAGGGACTCTCAACAAAAAGGGACTCCAAAACCCTTCTTCACAAAGCATCCAATGGAGAGACCAAAGCCTTGTCACTCTCAATCCACAAAGTCTACACCTAATAACATCAAAGGCAAGGGAAAGTTGTTTTCGGAGCCAAAAGCTCCAACTAAGAAAACTAATCCTAACCCTAAGGAAGCTGAAAAGAAGCCCATCAAGAATCAAGCTAATAAAAAGAATAAAACTATTGATTCTAAAGAAACTAACTCAAAAGATAACAAAATCAAAGTTTTCACCATGAAAAGAAAAGATGAAACCACTCTTATAAAACGAACATATATGGTTGATCTTGATATTACTTTTCCTAGTTCTGTGAAAGGCTCACAAGGACCCAAGAAACTTTGGGTTCCTAAATCTGCTTAAATGTTGCAGGTTATTCGTGACGAACAGTTCGACACTGAATGGTACATCGACAGTGGTTGTTCACGTCACATGACAGGAAGAAAGGAGGAACTACGAGAGTTCAGGGCTCTCAAGGATGGCGGCAACGTAAAATACGGGAATAATTATTTTGGCAGAATAAAAGGCTACGACATGATAACGAATGGGGAATTCTCTATTCGTAAAGTGGCTTATGTTGAGGGCTTGCAGCACAACCTAATCAGTGTCTCACAGTTGGTTGTAGGAACCGGATTGAAAGTGTCATTTGATGACGAAGGATCAGAAATCATTGAAAAGAAATCCAAGACTGTTCTTCTGAAATCACAACGAAAGGGTGAAATTTATCCACTGAATCTGAACCCGATACGAGGAAAGCCTGCCATTTGCCTGCTTACAAAAGCTTTTTACCAAATTAGGGTTTTTCTCTGTACGTTCATGTGATAATCAATATACACAAAAACCTTTATCAGATTACTTGCATATTGTGGTGATTGATTCTGATTGTTCTTAATATTCTGCATTCGTCATCTCGGATTTATTCCTAACAAGTGGTATCAGAGCGGGTTCTTGTAGATCTCAACGATTATTGCAAGAATCGATCTTGTTTATGGCGATATTTTATCATGAATCTCACCTTGTTCTTCAAGTTTTCTAAGTTTTCTGAAAAGAAAAATTCTAATACCTCGTTTTATTGCAAAATCTTGTTCAGATCTGTTATCTTCTACTCATTATTTCATTTGATTTGTTCTTGAATCGTGTTCTGGAAGAGTATTAGAAGAAATATTCCGTGCTTATTCGAATTTTTGTGTTTAGATCTACTTTATCTCTCCAAAAATCGTTTCTGATCTATTTTCTCTCTCTTGAAACCATCTCATATCTGTTTTCTCTCTCTAGAATTGTTATCAGATCTACTTTCTCTCTCTTCAAGTTCTGTCACTTGTTGAAAATCTAATGGTTTCACCAAACTCATTGTTTTTATCTTTTGTTTTCGATCTTGGATTAAAGATCACTGATCCAAATTTTCGTCTGGGATTAGAGAAGTATTGGCATTTGTACAATCAATATGTGGATCGAGATGCTATAGAGATGTATAATCTCTTTGTTGATGGGGAGATAGATAAGTTCACAAGTTGTAATCAATATGGAAGTTGTGTCTTAGTAACTGATGAAGTTTTGATAGATCAATTTCGTATTATTAAAGCACATTTAGATCTGAAAAATGAACAGCAGTTGGAGTTAGATAGAAAAAGAAAAGAATATGTTATGAGAGAAAGAAAAAGAAAAGAATATTCTATGAAAAAAGAAGAAGATGTTCTTGGTGTTCTTGATGAAGTTCATAATGATTCTCATGTTTCTGAAGAAAAGATGACTCTAGATGTTCTTGTTGAGGGGGAGTCAAGTGTTTCAAGTTTTTCAGAAGCTTCATAATCCGAATCTAGTTGTTCTAAAGATGAATCTCAAAGCAAATATTTGGAAATCGTGAAAGTAAAGACATTTTGTTCTATTGGAACAACAACAAATGATTTTTTGTGTTCTGGTGATGCCTATGAAGGATTGGTTCCTTACAGAAAGCCAATAATTCAAGATGTTCAGATTTATCAAACTCCTAAGGATTGTGTTCAAAAGTCTTCAAATGTTCAAATTCAGAATGGTGAAAAGGTTGTTCAAATCCACAATTTGTTTCTGAAGCCTATAGATAAGAAAAGGAAGAAGAGCAAGAAGAACAAGAGTAAAATGAAGAAGGTTTGGATGCCCAAGGTACAAGTACCCAATGCTTGTGAAAAAGTTGAGAAAGTTGAAGTCAAGCATGTTCAAAGAAACCTTAATTCTCATTTTTCTTCAGATAAAAATGTTAGAAGTTGGAAGGAAAAGAAAAGAGAATTTGGTTGGTTATAAAAAAATGTTAGAAGTGGGTGTACGAGAAAACAACTTTAATGTTGAACCTTAAATGGGTGCCAAAAATCTCACGAAAGATTTTGTCCTTTATCAAAAAAAAACGAAAAGGGGACAAATCTGGTGAAATCTTGTGAAGATTTAGTCAAAGATATGAAATTGTATTGAAGAAATCAATTTTATTGATCTTTTGATTGTTGGAAATGACAAAAAGTTGAAAAAGGGGTGAAAACGTGACATTTTCTGCATAAAGTAAGTTGCCACCTGACACATTTCAGCAAAAAAGGCACAAGCTGTCAGTTCACTGCAATCAGGGGGTCAGGTTCGCATTCATGGAAATATTGGGGCTAGATTCGGAGTTAAGGGCGAAATCTGTCATTTTATTAAAATACGAGGGATATTTTTCGGGCATTTGGCCATCTTATCTTGTCCTGTTCCTGTGTTCGTTCTTTGAAGCGGAGACAAACAACCACATGCGAAAGTCTAGACGCCAATGTCACAAAATGCGAAAGTCCAAATCAGAAACCAGATTCGCATCTTCATCAACGAAATTGACGTTCAAACTGCGAATCGCTGCGAATGTTCGCAAGCATTCCTAGGTTACTGTTCTTCTACAAACTTTCGTAGGTTACAAAGGTTCGCTCGTAATTGAATGTCTAACTGATTGGTTCGCAAGTCGACCCTTTCGTTGTTTATACATTCGCATCTTGCAATCAGATTCGCAACTCACAGATGGACTTTGTTCTCGGAACGAACTATCTACGAATGGGAGGTTGCAATCGATGCATAGTTCGAAATCATTCGGATTTGTTCGATATCGTTCGGAGTTCTATGATCGGAAGATTTCAGATTCGCACTGTCATCAACTGTAAACGAACGTTCGGAGTTTAGAAACCACAATTGGAATTCAAGCTTCAAAATTTACACTACATTCGGAGTTGATCATCAGCGGGATTAAAGAATGGCAATCAATGTTGGAATCCTAAGTCGATGAGGACTTGGAGACCAAGCAATATAATTTATGGAAATTTGAGTTTATGACAAGTTGGTCATGAGTTTCCTAGTCTAATACAAGTTGGTTTGTTAAGTTATATATACATGTTCATAATCGAGTTTATGATTATGAGAACAGATTGTAAAACATCGATTTTGAGTTAGTTTCCGATTAATCAAAGAGTTATTTTGGTTATTTTGTTTTTTATTCTTGTTTTCTAAACTTTAATTGGTATCAGAGCGAGGTGAAGACGGTGCCGATTTGAGAGTCGGTTTCAAGAAAACTATAGCCTTTCGTTGCAGGGCAGACGCAGCGGGAACCGGGTTTGGTTGAAGGGGTGTGGATTGTTTTTGAGCGCAAGTTGAAGCATCTCAACAACAACCTCGATTTCTCTTGAGCAGGCTTGTTCTAAGGTAGAGAGAGACTAACCGGAGGCGCGGAATAAACGGACGGGAAGACGTCAAAGCGGGTGACTTTGATTCGGTTTGTTTTGCGGGTGACGGAAGACGGTAAAGGTGGTTGTGACTTTGTCTTGTTGTTCGGTGGAAAAATGCTCTCGGAACAAGCTTGATTAAAGAGGTCGGGGTGGTGAAAAGAGATAATAGGATGTTGATCGGGTTGAAGAATTCTCTAGAAGGCCTTAGAGATTCAGGGGTGATTGTTGGAATCCTAAGTCGATGAGGACTTGGAGACCAAGCAATCTAATTTATGGGAAGTTGAGTTTATGACAAGTTGGTCATAAGTTTCCTAGCCTAATACAAGTTGGTTTGTTAGGTTATATATACACGTTCATAATCGAGTTTATGATTATGAGAACAGATTGTAAAACATCGGGTTTGAGTTAGTTTCCGATTAATCAAAGACTTATTTTGGTTATTTTGTTTTGCGTTCTTGTTTTCTAAACTTTAATCAACCTTCAAAATCAAAATCGGAATTTTGGCAATACAAATTGGAACTCAACGCAAAAGCAATCAACGTTTGTACCCTGCATTATCGTTCGCACTGTCTGATCGGAATTGGATGTCAAAATCTGAAATCAGATCTTCAGAGATCATCAATGGTAATCGAAATTAAAAAAAAATTGATTTGGGTTTGATGATTTGATCGAAGGTATTAGTTTCAAAGCTGTGATCGCATGTTGATTTTGACTTTTCAAGTCAAAAGACGCGATGCTGTTTATCAAATGACGAAGATGGAATAGTTTCAACTCCAATACCCAATGTTTGCACACTTTGGCAGATTTGATCCCAGAGTCATAAGTCTTTCAATTTCATGAGATTTTGCCATTTTAACCCTTTCTTACCAAAAATATTTTTGATTCTAATCTTTTCTTTGGTCTTATTCATTTTTAATCCCTTCTAAATCATTGCTTCTTATTCTATTCTTTTGTCTAAATTTAAATATCGGAAAATACAAAATTAATTTTTGTTATTTTTCCGGTTTTAATTTTTTTGAGAATTGTGATTATTCTCAAAGGGATTTATTTCATCTAATCTGACGGGTTTTGAAGATTGTTGGTGATTCTTCTTAGCTTTCCGGATTCTCTCCATGGTATTTGTTGAAGATTCAAGGGGGAGTGATGATTATTCAAGAGGGAGTTCGTATTTGGAAGATTATGTCTATTTCTCTCGCTTTGAAGACCCCTTGTATTCATGTGATAATCAATATACACAAAAACCTTTATCAGATTACTTGCATATTGTGGTGATTGATTCTGATTGTTCTTGATATTCCACATTCGTCATCTCGGATTTATTCCTAATAAGTGGTATCAGACGAAAGTTGGTTATGGCAGAGGCGACTTTCGCACCTAAAATTCAAAGACATTAACAAACTCGTTCTTGGTGATCATGTGCGAGGACTTCCTTTATTGAAATTTGAAAAGGATCATTTGTGTGCAGCCTGTGAGATGGGAAAGCAAAGTAGAAAAAGTCATCCAACTATCGTAAACACGAAGGTCATCGAACCTTTGGAACTTCTGCACATCGACCTTTGTGGACCTTCAGCTATTGAAAGCGTTGGTGGTAGTAAATATATTCTAGTAATTGTCAATGATTTTTCACATTTCACTTGGGTATTCTTTCTTAAACAGAAATCTGATGTAACGCCAAAACTCAAGGATTTCATCAAGCAGATTGAGCTTCACCTGCGAAAGCTGGTTCGCAACGTTCGCAGTGACAACGGGCTAGGATTCAAAAACCAAGCGTTTGAAGAATTTCTTGTTGAAAAGGGAGTCACACATAATTTCTCTGCTCCTTACACTCCACAACAGAATGGCGTAGTTGAAAGACGAAACTGTTCCTTATGTGAAGCTGCACGAACCATGCAAACGTTCGCATGTCTACCACTCTACTTCTGGCTGATGCGATTGCTACCGCTTGCTTTACCCAAAATCGATCCATCCAAGATAAGCGATTCTCAATAACTCCTTATGAAATCATAAATAATCGCAAACCTAATGTTAAGTTTTTCCATGTTTTTGGCTCCAGGTGTTTCATCTTCAACTCCAAAGAACAACGGAACAAATTCGATGTGAAAGCTGACGAAGGTATATTCTTGGGATATTCACTAACATCCAAGGCATATAGGGTTCTCAAAAAATGCTCAAAGAAGATAGAAGAAACCTACTATGTCATGTTTGACGACGATTATCTAAAGCGAATTCAGTCGAACAAAAGCCAGATCATGGAAATCTTTCCTAAACCTAGTCCAGTCGTTATTCCTATTTCCAACCTTTATGAAAAATTCATGATACTCTTTGATGAACCTGAGAAAGCTATCACATCTGAAGTTAAAGCAGCGGATAATAAAGTTGTCGAACTTAAGAAGATTATCGATGATGCTGCAAAAGACATGCCACAACAGCCATCCGTTGCGAATGTCCCTCGAGACACGCGCACAACTTTCTAGGGGGAGAATTCTGGGTCTAACACATAATTCCAAGGGGAGGATACTACACCTCTAACCATGAATGCTTCTCTGCAGGGGGGGGGGTTTGCATCACCCGTTTCTACTAAGCCTCCTTCTGCTGGAGATTGTTCCCCACCAACTATGACCCACGAACCTCCATTCGCAGATGATGATTCAATTCCTGAGGTCAGCGAGTTCACATCATTCGAGGGGGAGAATAAAGAAGTGAATGATGAATCGGATGCTAAATATGTCCAATCTGTATTCGAGGAAGTAAATGCTGAGCTAGATCCATCCTTAAATCCAAATTATCCTCCTATGACCAAATGGACAAGACATCACCCAAAAGCTCAAGTTATTGGTGAATCCTCTGCAGGTGTCCTTACCCGTTCTCAACTGAAAGCGAAGAAAACTGCATTATTCTCCATAGTAAAATTTTGTGTGTTTAATTCGTTCGTATCCAAGATTGAACCCAAAACCGTCAACACTGCTCTCGATCACTCTGACTGGGTGCAAGCAATGCACGATGAACTCAATGAGTTCGAACGAAACAAGTTTGGAGACTGATTCCTGAGAGAACAAAATAGATCTGATGCACAGGGACAAGGTTTGAGAACTCAAACCTTGAGTGAATGCTTAAGATCAATGTCTGCTTGCTAATAAATGTTCTAGTCAAGCCTAGAAATACCAGTCAAGTCTTAGTTAATATATTCAACACATGATCAAGTCATAAATGAAGAATGAGAATAAATGATCAAGGTAAAGCTAATAAATGAAGAACAAGAAGAATGTTTGAAAGAGATTTGAAAAAACTTAGTAAATGCCAAAAGTTGAGTGAATAATCCATCATTGACTTTGCATTGAAAGCTCCTATAAATAGGAGTAAAGGTTATAGTGAATGAACTAGAATACTTACATAGGACTGGACAATAGAAATGTTTCTGACATTCTGATTGTCTAATATTACAAAAGACTAAGTCCTATGAAATGTCATATCAATACAAAGACAAAATTAATAAATTCATGAAGACAAAATACAATGACTCCGGATCAACCTTCATTCCGGACATGAGGTTCATTCTGGAATGTCTTCACTTCAGCTTCTCATCTTCTTCTCTTCTGGTCCAGACAGATTCCGGACCACTCTTCATATTTTGACTCCGGACCATTTTTGTTTCGGAACACATGTACTTCCGAATTCGAACTTAGGATTGCTAGAGATTCACTTTCAGGTTCCAACAATTCCAACTCCCCCAGATGCATCGGTTGTTGGTTTAAAGTGGGTGTTTCTGAATAAAAAGGATAAAGAAGGGAATCTGATCAGGAACAAAGCTAGACTTGTGGTCAAAGGTTATTGCCAGGAAGAAGTGATTGACTACGAAGAGACCTTCGCACCCGTTGCAAGGTTGGAATCCGTTCGCATCTTCTTGGCATATGCAGCACACAAAAATTTTGAAGTTTTTCAAATGGATGTGAAGTGTGCATTCTTAAATGGCGAACTGGAAGAGACCGTTTATGTGGAGCAACCACCTGGATTTGTAAATGAAAAATATCCCAACCACTGTTATATTCTTGACAAAGCAGTTTGCGGTCTAAAGCAAGCTCCAAGAGCCTGGTATGAAACACTAACTCGTTTTCTTAAAATGTCCAAATTCAAGCAAGGTTCGGTTGAACCAACCTTCTTTCGCAAGAAAGAGGGTGATCACTTGATGATCGTACAAATTTATGTTGATGACATCATCTTCGGATCTACTAATCCCAGCCTAACAGCTGAGTTCCGAAAGCTGATGGAAACTAAATTTGAGATGAGCTCAATGGGTCAAATTAACTTTTTTCTTGGCTTAAACATTAGACAGGGACTGGAAGGAATTTTCATCAATCAGGAGGCTTACACGAAGAACCTACTTGCTAAGTTTGGAATGATGGGAGACTCGAAGAAGAAAGTTCCAATGGCATTCGGAACTAAACTGACTCCTTCGCTGGATAAACCAGCTGCTGATATGACCCTTTATCGTCAGATGATAGGTTCACTCATGTATCTAACAGCTAGTAGACTAGATATTATGTTTTCAGTTTGTGATTGTGATAGGTTCCAAGCCAACCCACGCGAACCTCATATGGTGGCTGTCAAGAATATCTTCTGGTATCTAAAACGAACGTCATCTCTTGGAATATGGTATCCTGCAAACTCAGGTTTTTTCGTACAAGCATTTTCAGATGCTGACCTAGGCGGTTGCGGTTTAGATAGAAAAATCACAACTGGTTGATGCCAATTTCTTGATGGAAAGCTGGTGAGTTGGCAATCAAAGAAACTAACATGTGTTTCGTTGTCAACAGCTGAGGCTGAATATATAGTTGTCGCTTCGTGCACATCTCAAGTCATTTGGATTCAAAGACAACTTCGCGATTATGGCTTAAGTATGAAAAGAATTCCTCTCTATTGTGATTCCGAAAGTGCCATTCGCATTTTTCACAACCCAGTGCAACACTCAAAGACGAAACACATAGCACCGATGTATCACTTTATCAAGGATCATGTGGAAGATGGCAATGTCAAGATTCATTTCGTAAGATCCACTGATCAATTGGCTAAAATATTTACCAAGGCCCTACCTGAAACAACATTTAATAGAATCTGTCACACCCCCAACCTTGGATGGCGGAAACGTCCGGGGGTGGAGGACTTCATGTATAGTATCATAACAACGAATATAATAGTGCTCAAAGTATAGACAACCAACATAAATATAATTGAAAAAGTTACATCATAGTATATGTTTACATGTTTCTGAATCAATTACATTATGTTGACAAAAATACAATGTTTGACGCCTTAGCGTTCCATCCTCAAAAGCGGCCGATTACCTGTTTACTGATTTCCTGAGAATACAAGTAGTTTTGAAAAAAGTGTCAACAATTAAGTTGGTGAGTTCATAAGCTTTTGAAGGTGATGATAAAATCCTTTTCTTTGTAAAAGAAATGTTTGTTCAAGAAAAATCCAATATTTCTCTTATAAAATGCATTGTAGTCTTAAGAGTCAAAACCGAAATGTACAAGTATTTTTCCATACTTAAAGTAATTTATGCAAGTTTAAATCGACATAAACTCGGTTAATTGTTGAAGTAAAACCCGTAAATCTTACGTTTTGTTAATACCCCATGTGATTTATTATAACCATACTAAGACTCAGACGGCCTCATAAATGACATTTGTCACCCCAGACCTGCCGGTCTAGCTGTTACATGCAGCTCAGGTGTGGGCTTGTCAGACCCAATATAGATCTATACACAACTATCACGCTCTCTCTACAAGAGACTCTGGTTACAAATTACAGGACTTTTGACTTTGTTACTTTGATGGTAACACGAAGCGAATGTCTCACAAATTTATTCATTAACAGATTTACGTGAACTGAACTGAAAACCTCTTGGTAATGAGTTTGACTGGTTAATGAAACATGAACTATACCTATTATAGTTTAACATAATTGTTGGTGTTGTGTATGAAACATAAACTATACTTACCATAGTTTATCATAAGTGTTTGTAATGTAAGGAACATTTTTCTATGTAAGTCGAATGTATAGCAAAAACATAACTATGTTTATCATGCCTTGTCTTCTACTATTAGTAATGATGGAGGATTCTTACAAATTAGTCAGGATTTTCTGTTATAAAATTATACTACAACAAGAAACACATGTAAGATATGAAATCCTCAAAGATTAACACTTTGCTCAACATATTACAAAGTGTGATGAAAGTTATAAGCTGTTGATTTGTTTTTAACATTTCTGCACTGCCTTAGAAAAATCGCAGAAAATCATACGAAGTCGAAAACTGAATTCGTAAGCTCTGAGAGTTTAGAAAATGTGTCTAGTTTGTCCATAAATTTTATTATGATTTTTAAAAGTCTCTAACTAGTGTGAAAATGTTCATATTCATTGACTGGTCCGAATTCGTATCTACAGTGATAGGCAGTTTTGTCAAAATCACCATAAATTGTAGAAAAATTGTATGGACGTGTGCAAGTAGTCATCTTAAAGGCATAAACCTGAACTATTTTCATATTAAACAGTTTTGAAAGATATTAAGTTTAAGATAGTCAAAACAGTCCGTGAATAAGACTCAACTTTTCTGATGAAAGCTGTTGTTTGAGTTTAGTTAAGTTTTTGGTGTTTTAACTTGTATTCCCCCCCCCCCCCCCTAAAACTTGAAGAAAACATGAAAATGTAGGGGTATGAACTCACCTTGTTTGGTTTCAGAAGATGGATGATGAAGAAAGGAAGTGTTCAACTCAAGAACACTTTAGAAGATGCTTGAAGATTCGAAGATCTAACACAAATATGACGATGTTTGTGTAAGATATCCATGATTTAAGTAGAAAGAACGAGAAATAATCATGTGAGGAGTGATATTACTTACTAGGAGTAGATGAAGAACTTGTAATCAACCTTGAAATTTCAAGATTGGAGAGGGATAGTGAGAGAGAGTGAGTTTTTGCTTCTTGGAGGAGTGTGAGTGAAATGGGAGGAGAGATAAGGATTTTTCTATCCTTGAATCAAAGTGTTTGGCTGAGAAGAGTGGGAAAAGGATGATGGAATGACCAGGTATGGTGGAATAGTGACTGGGGATGGTCATGGAGTGGGTGTAGAGGGTTGCTTGTGTCATAACTCAAAGGTAAAGTCAACACTCCACCTAAATATCTCACCCACTAGATTTTAATCTTGGATAAAGATTATCCTCAAAATGTGATTAAAATATGAATATTTAGGGTCTTATATGTCAAAATATAAGTTTGGATGAAAATCCCACGTTAAAATAATGAAAAACGGGTTTAAAACGAAGATTGGGTCAAAAACCGGGAAGAAAATGGAAAATCCGAAGTCAGGGGCGAGGTTCGGTCTTAGGAGCATTAGAACCGAAGGTAAGGTTCGGTTGGTGTATTGGAACCGAGAGTGAGGGGTTTCGGTCCGAGCAGGTCTCGCAGGCGCATTCATCAGAAGGGACCGAAGGTGAAGCTGGCTAGAGGTTCGGTCCGGAGGGGCCTTCGGTCTTCCGAGGTTCGGTTCTAATAGGAGCTTCGGCCCTTAAGCTAGGTTCGGCTCCTTAAGAGGGTTCGGCTCCTTAAAACTGTTTTTCGCGCAAACTTCCGTTTTCGAGCTGTTTTTGACTAATTCAAGGGTCGGGATGCCCCGAGTGATTATAAAAAGTTGAGAGAGATTTTGAGAGAGATTTGGGAGAGATTTCACATACTTGGAGAGATTTCTCATACTTAGAGAGATTTGGGAGAGATTTGACATACTTGGAGAGATTTGGGAGAGATTTCACATACTTGGAGAGATTTCTCATACTTAGAGAGATTTGGGAGAGATTTGACATACTTTGAGAGATTTCATTTGTAACCTTTTTGAGTGTTTAGCTTTGCAACTCAAGGTTCGTAAACCCCGTTAAGCCATGTTTAAGGGTCTTACACACCCCTTAAAGGGTATGCAATAGTGTTTTATCGTTTTGCTACCTTACTTATCCCGTTTAGGGTTTAAGAACTTCAATCATACGAACTTTCCAAGTGATAACTTCTTATTAAAATAGCGAGTTGTACAGTAGCTAACATATTGTAAACCCTAATATTCTAAGGTTAGATGAGTTGACCGGTTCGACTTATTGACTTTATTTGACTTTGACTAGCCTGAAAATCGACGGTTGTCACAGAATCCTTCAAGGGCTAGGAATGATGGAAGCTGATTCAGTACCAAATCCTCTATCGCACTCATAAAATCTTCACTGCGAATCGGTGCGAACGTTCGCAGGCTTTCGCAGTCAACTGTTCATTCACAGTCTATTTTATCGATGTGAATCAATGCGAACGTTCGTAGTAGTTCGCAGAGCACTGTTCATTCGTGGTTTGGTATTTCATATATCCTTTTGTACATTTTGTATATCATTGCTTATCTTTATTTTCAACTTGTATATTTTTCTTTTTTTTTAATTTTATTTTATTTTTATTTCATTTTCAGAAAATCTCCAAAACCAAAAATAATTTATTTGTTTTATTTTTATTGTTTTTCAGAAAAATCAAAATCACAAAAATATTTTTAATTTGTGTCTATTTTTATTTCTTTTCTTTTTACAAAACATTAAAAATTCCAAAAAAAAAAAACTACAGATTCACACCAAGATCATAGAAGAAGATGTTCGCAACGTTTATCAACTCGTGTGATGGGGCAGGTAGAAATCTCGTTACTTATGTATTAGCTAAGTGTCCCTAGAAGCATACTGATGCATGTTGACCTAAGCCTCAACGACTCAACTGTGAAGCCTTAATGAGTTGATACTACCAATCAATTCTTCCAAATCAGGCTACGAATTCACATTAGTCATGAGTTACCTTACTCTTCTCACATTGTGTTAAGAGTTATCTCCATGGTCACTTTTGCATTGTAGAGGTACTTTCACTTTCTTGTAACCATCTATTCTCTTCTCCATCACTTTCGCATCCATACATGTAACCCTCGAGACTCTCAGAAATTACCACTGAGGTTTATGGTTACACAAACATCTGTGTTAATGATCTTAGTTTCGTTCTACCACGAACTGAGTGAAACCCAAAATTCAATACCCTATATGAGTTGACGTTGAACAATCAAATGTTCTAGTATTTTCACCCAAGAATTAACGAAAGTCCACATTCATGGTAATTACCAAGAAATCTCTTTTCTTTTGAGAGATCCTAATGAAGTGTTCTTGTCCCAAGACATTTCCTCCAATGGATCCAGTTTAATTTTTTTTTGAGATTTCAAATATTTTTCCAAGTCACTTAAATAAATTCCAAACCTACTCGTTCAACTGACTACACTGGTCACACGAGTACCTTTATAAGCCTTATTAAAAGATGCCTTTCAGTGTTTCTCATCAAACATTTGATCGTATTCAACAGGAAACCACACAGACACTTCTTAGTCTCTCTTGACTATGAAGAAAGAGATCTTTGCTTGGGGTCAATAGATTTATGTCTCTAGTTAGACATCACAACATCCCACAGATAAACTTCATTTTATTTCTTTTTCTTTGACACTCTTGCACCAAGATCCAAGTGATTTTCCAAAGGTCTAGTTCGTGGTTACAAATAATTTTTAGGTTCACTGTTGTACCCATGATTAGTGACACTGAATGTCCGGGGTGTATGAATTCAACATACTTTCTTTACTGCGAAAGGAGATGAGCTGAACCGGCAAGTTTTAAAAGATAATAATTCAAACGGGCACGTGCAAAGTTGAACGGACAGATATTAATACGTCGCGTGACGCAAGCTTCTGACTTATCATAGCCGTCAAATCGCGCTTTTTCTGGCGACGGTTCAGTATTCGAGATACTCTCTCCCCGGATTTTCCTCACCAAATCAAATCGAATATAAGGGTTTTGACGGTTCCATATCTCATTACCAATTTCAAAATCTTTAAACGATTTCTGGCGATCACAAAGCTCTCCACTGTTCATCTTCTTCTTCAAGCTTCATCCATGGCGGCTTCATCTGAGAATCTTTCTGTTCAAGATCAAACTGCTCATTCAACTCTTCTGGCCATTAAGCAACAACAAAACTGTTGGTTTTCTATGCATCAAATACACTCTTAAACTAGGCAGTGGAAAAATCGAAACAACGATATACCTAAGTGTACATGCATCCTATGGATCTATGGCTTCATGCTAATTACATCAACCCTAGAAAACTAAAACATAAGTAAGAAAACATACCTCTTATGTAGCCCTTGATCTCCATGCTTGAGATCTTGAACCTCCGTGATGTTGCTTGGATGAAAGGACCCAAACCAGAATCCCTCTAATGGTATCACACCCAATGACACCAAAGAGTGGAATAAAAAATAACTAGGAGAAGGGTCAATTTCACAAACCCAAAGGGGTTAGAAATCGTCCCTATGGGAGAAGGAAGAAGGGTTGGCGAATACTTCAAGCCAATGAGCAAGGAGGAATGAAATCCCTAAGGCCCTATTTATAGCCTTGTATGCCTCCTAGGGTTTAGTACTCCTTCCCATGTGGGATGGAGGCCTAACCACGAAATTTCACTCCTTTCCCATGTGGAATGGACCATTATCACTATCAAACCCTTTCGGTAACTCCATTCCCAAAATGCAATAGGGCGGTGAGGGTGGTAAGCGCGAAGCATATTAAAAACCGACCTCATTAGGAATCAAAGAGACCTCCTTAAACCCCTACATTAGAACGGGTGAGTCTAGTCGAGGTAAGACTGACAATGTCAATATTTAAACACGCGATGGCGCATGTTGTAACTTTCTTATACACATTATAGACACAATTCTAATATTTATAAATATAAGGGGTAAATTTAAAACTCTTTAAATTTGGTTGTCTATTATTAATTCTAATTAATTGCGAGGACGCAATTTAACAATTAATAAATCATGAGGGGTAATATTCAAATTTATAAATCTCTATTACAAATAATATTAAATATTTAAATTCACTATTTAAATAACAAATAAATATTCAAATTCAAATAAACACATTCAAATAATATATATCAATCAACAAATATTCAAATTCAAATAAACATATTTAAATAATATTTATCCATTATCAAATAAATATTCAAATTCAAATAAACACATTTAAATAATATTTATTAATTTTCCAGATTCAAAAACAATTTAAATTAGGTATTTATCCATATTTTATAAAGCTTCATATTCGAAAAATGGCAAAAAAATCTGAAACCCTAATTTCTGCCTAGCTCACGTCGTGACCTCCTTGTTCACGTCGTGAGCTACGACTAGGGTTTTTATCAATTACAAATTTTTCATCTAATCTTCCTTCATTCAGTTTCAAACAAGTTTTTACAGAAAATATGGACCTAGGGTGAAAGTAACCATGAACCAATGGCTCTGATACCACTGTTGGGTTTTCTATGCATCAAATACACTCTAAAACTAGGCAACGGAAAAATCGAAACAACGATATACCTATGTGTACATGCATCCTATGGATCTATGGCTTCATGCTAATTACATCAACCCTAGAAAACTAAAACATTAGTAAGAAAACATACCTCTTATGTAGCCCTTGATCTCCATGCTTGAGATCTTGAACCTCCATGATGTTGCTTGGATGAAAGGACCCAAACCAGAATCCCTCTAATGGTATCACACCCAATGACACCAAAGAGTGAAATAAAAAATAACTAGGAGAAGGGTCAATTTCACAAACCCAAAGGGGTTAGAAATCGTCCCTGTGGGAGAAGGAAGAAGGCTTGGCGAATACTTCAAGCCAAGGAGCAAGGAGGAATGAAATCCCTAAGGCCCTATTTATAGCCTTATATGCCTCCTAGGGTTTAATACTCCTTCCCATGTGGGATGGAGGCCTAACCACGAAATATCACTCCTTTCCCATGTGGGATGGAGTGATTTTCATCCAACCCTAATTCCATAAGGGTTCTGCAACATTCCTGATTAACCAACTATCGATTAAGGAACATTCAACCCTTTAATTAATTAAACTGTTAATTAATTCCCAAAATATATTTCCAAAATATATTTCCAATTAGTTTCTAATTAATTATTAATCATAATAATTAATAAACCAATTTCTCCTTTATTTATTCTACTCAATTTGGGTCTTGAGGGCAACCCAAAAGGACCCTGCTATTATTAGAAATATTACCAATAGTTAATGACCTTGGACACTATTCCAATAGTCTCCCACTTGGACAAGTCATCAACTATATAAGGACCAATATTTCTCCATTAATCAACAGAGAGTTAGCCATCAAATGCAACTACCGACCTCTTGATCTAATCAAGATTCAACCCTTAGATAAGTGATCAACTATCCCTTCGTTCTATGATATCTGTATGAATTCGAGACATGGATAATGGTCAATCTCAAGAATTCAAGATTATGTTTCCCGATATATATTTGTGATGACGGCTCTGATCACTAAATTGAACACATCAATTCCAGTTAGGGCTCGACCAAGCACTTTAGATGTCAGCATCAAATCATTGAGGGGCCCATAGATATCGCTTCTCCTATTAAGGCAGAAGGAACGAATAAACTTCGACTACATAGTTTCTGTCTATTTCATCATGTCACACATGGACATGCCCTTTATAACTACCAGTTACGGTTAGCGTTGGAGTAGTCCAATGCATAACAGAATAGAAGATATTATCGTCTTAGAATTACTCGTGACTGAATCCATGAAGTAATCTCTAAGCGTGGGTTGGTCCAATATTTAAATATATATTAAGCACTCATGAGTATAAGCGCAATCTCTATGCTATGTCCAATCAATATGGACAATCCACTAATACTCACGACAGTCTTGAATCACTACTTACTTCCAAGAGTATGACCGACTGTGGACGTTTGAGTAAATTAATACCCGGAAAGTGTGTTCCAAACATGCAAAAGTAAGAACACGGTGATAGGCTAATTGAAATGACCGAAATCCATCATATATTAAGATCACCACTTAATAATCGCCAAATCAAATTAAAACTTATACCGCTTAAAGTTCTCGGGTTTTGAAAACAAACCAAACTAAGAGTGTTTAAGCCAATTCATTTACAAATCTAATGCCTCTCGACTTTGTCTGACTATCAGACATGGTCAATGACATCGGCTTATGGAATGGATCGACAAGATTATCTTTCGATATGAATCATTGACTATGATGTCTTTACATTTGACTCACAATCAAATGTGTTGGTACTTACTGAGTATGTTTCATGTGAGCTCGTGTGACTTGGGATCCATACTCGAGGTAAGTTCACCCAAAGTCACAAGAAACTTCATAAGGACCATCAATGATTGAATTTCAACAAAGATGTCACTAATGAATCTCTTTCAGTCACATTGTCCACTTTGCAATTTAACCATTCAGTAAAAGCACGAATTCCGACTGCGAACGGAATTGCCTTTATTAGTGCGGAACTTAGCATCAATGTAACTCTTACAATGATCTCGTCCATACTATCAAGATCATCTCTTCTGTCCTACAAGGACACTAAAGAATGTTGTTGATCTTGATTCATTGATTCTTGCCAAATTAATTTAATCAAACTTGTCATGCTCAAGGCATACGAGTCATTAGATCTAGTACATGTCATGGCATTTATGATCTATCCCATAGCAGAAGCATGTGGGACACGACTCATTTGCTTTAGCTCAATAGTAGAACTAGGACATTAGCATTGCTCAATGTCATGCCAGCCTAAACTCCTTTTTGAGTTTTGCATGTCGAGTTTCCTCAACATTCAATGTACTTTGGCTTAATCCAATGAATCACTTTGATCTATCTCCATAGATCCTTATTATGTACGTGTTTTGTATTTCCCATGTATATCATAGCGAAACAATTCTCACACCAAGACAAGCTTTTACACTTGCTAAGTTATAATATAGTTTCTTATGAATCGTACATTATCTATGTACAACACAAGGATGACTATAGTGCTCCCACTAGCACTGACATATATATGGCTTATCTATGTTTCTCAAAATTCAAACTCCTTGAACATTCTCATTGAAACAAAGAATCCAATTACTCCCACTATCTTTGACATATATATGGCTTATCTTTATTTCTCGAAATTCAAACTCTTTGAACTTTCTCACTGAAATAATGATCCATCTTGCGAGATGCTTATTTCGGTCCATAAATGAACTTATTAATCTTACACATCCTTCAAAACCTATCTTGGTTTAATTATGTGTTTATTCCTATCCATGATTGTCTCTACTTGAAGATCCATTTGCACCTAAGGGTTAAGGTCAAGTGCTAGATCTACCAAATAACAACATACATGGATTGAATTTTGCTTTCCAATTCCTCCTTCCATGTTGTAGCCTTTAGGGCCTACCATATCTTCCGATAGCTGGTACACTCTGATTGCTATCTACCAGTGACTCAAATACCTTAGCAATATAAACTCTTATATAACTAGATCCATGACGTCTTCTATCAGATCTATAAGGAAAAATGGAAATATGTCAGTTTCCTTAATAGCTCTTTCAATTCCAAATTGAATGCTATGTCCAACTTTATGCTCTTCGTTGGTTGACTCTTGAATCTTATCAAGATAAATGTAGCTCCCACTAGCCCTTTTGGAAATCAGCTCCCTCTCTTGAAAGACTGCCCTTTGAGCAACATACACTTTGTTCTCAGAAGGTTGTTAAACAATTATCCAAAATGCTTGATGGGCTCTCCAACGAGATAACACATCTTTAATCAAAGTCCTAGATTGTCGAGCGCTTCACGACAAGCGTAAGTCTCATAATCGTAGACTTCCATATATGGCAGGCAGGATAGAATCCCACTTCACATATCATAGAGTGTTTCAAGAACCTACTTAGTTGGCACAAGACCAAAGGACTTCTTGTAACATTATTCATGGTACAATCCATGAATTGTTAGAAAACATAGCGCGGCTCATCTAGCACAAAATCAATTAATGATTTGTTTCTCTATCTAACTAACACTTCCTAGTTGCAGTGTTTTGGGTGGAGACAGAGCGTGAAACTCTTTCACAATTACTTAGATGATCGATAAAGTTTGGACTGAGATTCTCACTATAAGTGTCTCATCCTATTGCCCAATTGATTCTCAACTTCACTTTATGAGAGCTCTAAACACCTGAAAGATTTCAGACTCACATTCATACGAAGTTGGTCTCACCATGTATCATGGTTAATCTGAACGGTCTATTAGAGTGAACTAATTCCAACAGATACTCACATGTGGCAACCCGATATTTCAAGACAATGTAATGTTCTAAAGTCAAGTATTGTAATCTATTTTTGATATAATAAAAATAGCGTCAAAAATGAAATGTTCAAGAGTCTCAATTGGGTTACATAAAATGTTAGATATCGTATCAAGGTTTTCAGAAATATAAAGAACACAAAAATCCGAGTTATAACGAAGAAGTTATGACCAATCAAAGATTCGCGACAAAACCGGTAAAACATTGTTAAGCGTAATAAGTGAAATTTCAATAAAAGACTTTTTAGCCTTAAGTATCAAAACGAAAGTCGTATATAATAACAAACCATGAGCGTACATGAAAAGAACGTCCAAATCTGACTTCGTATGAGGAAGTTATGATTTTTCTAAGTTTCAGAACAGCAGTAGACAGCTAAAAACTCGAAATAAAGATCGAACAATTTTTAGCCGACGCAACCTAAATGAGAATTGAAGATCTTGACAATAGTAGTACAACGGTAAAAACACAGACGAAAACGGACATCGGATGAAGAAGTTATGAATTTGTAACGGATTTTTCCTGTCTCGGCCTATTAAAATTATATAATTAAAAATAAAGTCCAAATTTGCCGACGAAGTCTATGCAAGAGTTGTAGAGTATATTCTCACCTACGCGTGGATATAAAGAACGTCAAAAACGGAGCTCGTATGCGAAAGTTACGCATTTTTGAAGATTTGGGCACACACTTCGAGGCTTATCCGTAGGGTTACGCCCCGCGTACTTCGGAGTACGCCCAGCGTACCCAATCCAAGGCCTCTGTTCGGCCACGTCGCCCCTATGCCCTCTACTCCCGTCACATCCGAAGACCGGCGACCGATGACGTCATCGCTGACGTACGTTCCGCGTACGAGGTACACCTCACGTACTTCGGAGTACGCGCAGCGTACGAGACCAGGCAGCCCCCCTATAAATAAGATGCGAGAGTTCCAGATTCTTTTGGTAATTTACACCATTTCTCTCCCACTTTCTCACTTTCAAGCCTTTCAAAGATACCCCGACGCCCCGGTTCCGTATCCAAGTTCCGACGAAGCTCCAAAGCTCCGAGATTCCCGAAAAAATTACCGCTTTCCGGTCGAAGTGTTGCCCGAGAAAAGTATCGTTTTCATCAAATCATCACACTTTCCAGGTGAGTTCATACCCCTATATTTTCACGTCTTTTCCACGTTTTAGGGGGGGGGGGGGAATACAAGTGAAACACAAGAAAAACTTATGTTAAAATACAAATCGTTACATATAAGTTATAATGTTTTACTTACATCTTATGTATAAATGTTAAATACGTAAAATAACGTTACTACTAACGTTATAGTCTACTTTACACATAAAGTGGTAATACTCCAAGGTTTTTCATCCTCACGGAACACCCCTTTTGAAAGTTATAATAGGTATAGTTCACGAGTTATTCATGATGTTTTTACACATAATAGATACTAAAAAGAGGAAATACTTATATTCACAAGAAAAATGGACTTTTCATACGTAAACCTGTTGATACTAAATTTTGTGAGATATCTGGCTTCACCGAACCTTTTAGTTCGCAGATTAAGTCCTGTTTTATAAGTCATAATCTCTTGTAGGGAGAGCGTGATATTTGTGTATAGATCTATATAGGACTGACAATCCCTCACCTAAACTGTTAGCTACAGTTAGACCGGCACGTCTGGGGTGACAAATGTCATATCATTCCAACGTCTGAAGAACATTGTTACAGGCAGTCTGGGTCAATAGCATGGTTATAAAAACTCACATGGAGTATTAACACATCTTGGTTTACGGGGCTGTTAAACGCCTTAGTGATTATATATACATATATAAATCTACTCATACTATTTTCGGTATGGAAAATACTAATGCATTCCGGCTGTTGGAACTTTTAAAACCACCACTCTCTTATGGAAAATGTTGGATTTTCTAGGAATAAACTCAAATTTCTTTATACAAAAAGGGCATACTATTCTCATACAAAAACACTTATGAACTCACCAACTTAATTGTTGACACTTTTTCAAAACTACTTGTATTTCTCAAGGATTCGGTAATACAGGTAAAACCTCAGCTTTTGGAGAAGGGACGCTAAGGCGTCAGTTTTCAAACTTATTAAATCATCATATTGTAATTTATTTTGAGACATGTATCACATGCAACAATGTAACTTTTAATTATATTTATGATGGTTGTGTTTACTTTCTTTACAAATATGCAACTGTTATGATACTACATGAAGTCATCCACCCCCGAATGTTTCCGCCATTCTGGTTTGGGGGTGTGACAGATTGGTATCAGAGCATTCCACATAAGATATACAAACTATAAATGCAAAGGCACTAAAACCCTCTGACAAAACGTTTTTACAAACTATACTTTTAATAATAAAAAAATGCTAGTTTTATAAAAGTATAAGTACATGCATCGGTCAAGTATCATAGTCAAAACTATACAAAAGTATTAAGACAAATTGGACACTACGATTAAGCCTCGGGGTATGTAATCAGATCAAGGATGAATATAGCCTGATCAACTATATTTATCCAAGATGTGACCAACGTATGTCGAGGAATAGTAATAGTGAACAACAAGTCAAAAACTTACCAAAGAAAATACTAGAATCAAACTTACAAATTTGAAATACTATAGTAGTATTTTATAATACTACAAGAACTGAAATAAACGTGTGAACCTCGATATTTTGTTAGATCTAGAAATCGTCAAATAAATAGAATCTTACCTATAAAAACTAAAAACCTTTACTGGCAGGTCTATAATTTCAAAATGCATACTTTAAGTTTGCACATGTTTGAGATTTTATAGGCATAGGGTTTATGATTTCGCTTTAGGTCCTTTTCCTTGTTTGGATGTGGACTTAAAGTGAAGCAACTTATCTAACGGCCTATTCGATCTTGATTGTATGTAATTCGTATACACTAGGTAGTTATAGGAGGACCCGGTGTAGGTCTTATCGTAAAATTTACTTTTTACACTCAAGCTTTATATATATTTCTATTATCTCTGTTCTCGATCAAGAAGCAAATGGTTGGATTCCATCCTCCCGGAGATCCGTACTTTCTTAATCAATGAAATGTTGGTTGGCTCAGTGCCGAACCAGAAGATGAGCCTGCAATTCCCCTAGACGATGATTTTGCTGAAGACTTTCTCGAAGACGACGACTCCGGATCAGAAGCTTATAATCCACCTCCAGTTGCTCAGAACCCTAACCCTCGTCGGAACTTTCAAGGCCTAACGCCTCTGTGGGCCATAAACCTAGACAGGTGGAGTCATGAACAAGGTCAAAGTCACCCCTACCAACGAGACTGAAGCTTCTACAATCTAGAAGCTGGAGGTTCAGCAGATAGAGCACTTCATGTGCTGGTTCGTCGCTTTCTCGCAAAACGGAACAGGGAAGAGCTATCATCAACCGAGTGGTGCAGATTGAGGCCACCACTGGTGTCGACGTTGTTCGTCTTCGCAACCTGGAAGACAATCATAACGCAACAAGGGATCATACCAACTTCTTGTAGAGAGAACTGACGGCTTCGCAAGCCGAAGTGCAACGATTATAGGAACATCATGCTGTACAAGATAGGCGTATATTCGAAAGAGAACACCAGTTAGCCAAATCCATGGCTGAATCTAGTAGGAAGTAGATCATACTCTACTCACCCTCTGTTTACTCTTTTGGTTATAGTCTAAGTCTTCGGAGATGTCTTAGAGTTATTTTTCATGCTTTTTCAGTTCGACCGCGAAAATCCATTTTCGGTAGGTCATTTTAATGTCGAAGTTTTTCCCAGAATTGTGGTGTATTATAGACCTGTTTAAGGTCAAGTTTTCCAAACTCTATGTACTTAATACACCTATACAATCGACATTTACTTCTTACATTTTGAAAAATAACCACTCAATTTCACATTATTATGTTACAAGTTGTACTTGTATTGAACTTCTAATTCCAATTCCTTACAAAATCCCTATCGAACTAAGTGTTTTAGTTATGAGATATCAAATTCATGTTCAGATATCTTACAATCGTTTCATCTTTTAATCTTAATAGTAAAAGATGCCTCTGCGTAAAAACCGAACCAACTTAAGATGTTAACGTCAATATTCTGTCTTAATAACTTAAATGCTTTTACAGCACCATAGAAGCGTAGAAGATATGTAGGTTGAATCATCGAGAACAGTATAACAAAACAAAAAACTTAGATTCGCATGAACTTCCGGGATTCGAACTCTTCATTATGAAGTAATGGAGATCAGTGTAAAAATCGGAAGTAAGACGGCACAGAAATTTGATATGCCTATGAAGGAGAAGGACACCCTATAAATACCAGGAGAGAACAAATCATTATCACCCAGAATAGAACGGAGAACAGGGGAGAACCACGCGTGTTACATGCGAAGTGTTTGTGTGCCTTTTCGTCACAGTAATAACTAATAAATGATGCAACCTAGTGAGTTAATGAATACATTACTCACATTAGGATTCGAACTTATCATCTTTTCCTGTATTGGCTAATAACAATAATTCGGATCACGAAATCTCAATCGAGAGTGATTACTTCTCAAATTCATAAGCCTATTTATTGTAGAATCTATTATGAATTACTTTCAAATCTTTTCGAAAATTGAATCATAGTATCCACCAACCAAAGATAACTTCGTTCGGATGACACTCGTCTGGTAACCATTCTAGAAACTTCCTTCTACTCTTTTACCAGGACTGCATCATAGGGATGTAGGTCAAATCTTTGAGATCGGTATGACAAAACGAAAAATTTATATTAATATAAATTATTAGAATACATCTAAAACCAACCATAATCGCTCACGGGCACATTTTCTCATTTTGTAACAGAATCATGCCTCCGAAGAAACGTAACCAACCCTCCGATAAAACACCAATCCTTCAGATAGATGTGGCTACGTTTCAAGTTGCAGTCACATCAGCCGTAGCAGGTGTCATGGCTCACCTTATTGCTAACAACCCAAACGTTAGTGGAAATATGATCGGCAATCCCGAGCGTGGTGATAACCAGTTTCAGCAACAAGTGCCTACTTGTAAAGGCACTCCGAACCTCAAACCTAATATTCTGAAACGAAAGTTCGAGAACAAGAAAGGGAGTTGTTCAACTCAAGGACCTACAGAAGGGCAACAAGTTGGGGCAGTCAATACCTCCATCAGCCATGCTATCCCAACACCGACCACACCATACTTAGGAAACCTCCCACACTGCAGCAAGTGCAACTACCATCATCATGGGGCCTGCCGAGTGCTGCATTGCAACAGATGCGACATGAAGAGGCACACCGCCCGTTTCTGTAGGACTCCTGTCGAATTCATCACTTCGACTACCAACGTTGGAACTAGTCCAACATGTCATCTTTGCGGTAAAATAGGACATTACAAGAGGGACTGTCCAACAGAGAAGAACGACGGGGGAGCAGGAAGAGTTTGACCCCAGAGAATGGGGAAGCATCAAAGAACCCTGCTATATTTTGGTACGCTTCCAAACCCCAATAATTTATTTATAATTATAATTACTCTTTCATTCGAACCAAATCACATCACTCATATAAAACGGAGAACCCTATCAGGTAAGCTATGATGGATTAGTGTATACATTAGGGTCATTTATAATTAAGATTTGTAGATTTAAGGTGAGTGATCCCGCCTCATTTCCTGTTCCTTGTTTGGTTGTGGATTTAGGGCAGGGTTGCTCAGTCAACTGTCTTACCAATCCTAATTATACATGACTTGCAAGCGATGATAAAGTGACCTAGTAAGAATCATTTCGTGAAAGGTCATAGTTTCAAATTATCAGAACCCTCGTATTAGTAGTATCCGCTAATTTTGAATTATAAAGGGGATTCGTAGCAAAATAACAGAATAAAACCGAAGGCGCTGAAAACTTATGTATATAGAATTGTTCATCATCCTAGTAATCATCTCTTCCAGAATAACTTAATATCTACTTCGTTGAGGAGCTCCGACATCCTCATCCGACATGGTTTGGCTTGATCCTTACCATGCAAATTTTTTTATGCCGTGTAAAAGAACTTTTTCCTTAATCAACTGTCAGATTAAATTCTTCCAATCCATAACGCAAACCTTTATATCATCTCTCACTTCAAAACTTCAGAAGTACCCATGCGAGGGGTACCACACCTTCTAGCCTGCTCAATAGATAGAAAGCTTGAAACAGAAAGCACCAAAGAAGTCTCAAAAGTCAAGAACCACCCGTTGTATACCCAAGAGATCTCCGAGGAAGACCACTTGTACTGCAGGTCAAGTTCAAGAATAGAGTAGAAGAACTCATTAGGTTAATCTATCGCTGCTAGGTGTATATGCAAGAGTGACATATAATTTAGACTCAACAAGATTTAGGATGTGTGATTCCGCCGCACTTCCTGTTCCTTGTCTGGTTGTGGACTTGGGGCAGAGTCACCCAACCGAACGTTTCGTCGATTTAAATTATATACAACTCGTATACACGAGGTGAGGATGGATGAGCCAAGGATGAGTCTTATCATGAACTTCAGAGAAAAATCCCACATGCTTACTATAACAACCAGAGATACCTGAGTGGGAGTAGTAGCGGATTTCAATGGGCTTAAAAATCTAGTTACCTAAGCAACAGGTGGAGTTGATGCCATTTTGGGTGATCGTCGACAGGTTAACCAAACCCGCACACTTCCTACCAACAAAGGAAACAGACAAGCTGGAGACGCTAACTAGAACATACATCAGGGAGATTATGCGATTGCACGGTGTTCCAATATCCATTATCTTGGACCGAGATAGTAGATTCACCTCGAGGTTCTGGCAGTCACTACAAAAATCCTTAGGAACGAGACTAGACATGAGTACCGCCTACCACCCACAAACCGACGGACAGAGTGAGGGAACCATTCAAACTTTATAAGATATGATAAGAGCTTGTGTAATCGATTTTGGTAAGGCTTGGGATACCCATTTACCATTGGTTGAGTTCTCGTACAACAATAGCTATCACACTAGCATCAAGGTTGCTCCATTCGAAGCCCTCTATGGTCGTAAGTGCATATCACCTCTGTGCTGGGCTGAAGTGGGTGACACGCAACTAGCTAGACGACAAGTACCTGACAGCACTCTCACTGGCCCGTAAATCATAAGGGAAACTACTGAGAAGATTGTCCAAATCCGAGAACGATTAAAGGCTTCAAGAGAATAACAAAAGAGTTATGCGGACAAAAGACGGAAACCCTTGGAATTCCAGGTTGGAGATCGAGTACTATTCAAAGTCTCACCCTGGAAGGGATTAATAGGTTTTGGAAAAACATGGGAAACTAAACCCAAGGTATATCGGACCATTCGAGATCCTTGCCGAGATTGGCCCGGTAGCATACAAACTTTGATTACCACAGGAACTCAATAACGTACATCCTACCTTTCATGTGTCCAACTTAAGGAAGTACTTGTCCAATGAGACCCTCGTCATCCCTCTGGACGAAGTTGAAATCAACGAGAATCTCCACTTCGTAGAAGAACCAATAGAAATCATGGATAGGAAAATTAAAAGAACAAAACGAAGTCGCATACCCATTGTGAAGGTCCGTTGGAATGCCAAGCAAGGACCTGAATACACCTGGGAGCGTGAAGATCAGATGAAACAAAAATACCCGCATCTTTTCCTTAGTCCATAAATACTTAATATAGAATTAATTTCGGGACGAAATTCCATCTAACGGGGGGATGACCCGATATTTCAAGACAATGTAATGTTCTAAAGTCAAGTATTGTAATCTATTTTTGATATAATAAAAATAGCGTCAAAAATGAAATGTTCAAGAGTCTCAACTGGGTCACATAAATTGTTAGATATCGTATCAAGGTTTTCAGAATTATAAAGAACACAAAAATCCGAGTTATAACGAAGAAGTTATGACCAATCAAAGATTCGCGACAAAACCGGTAAAACATTGTTAAGCGTAAAAAGTGAAATTTCAATAAAAGACTTTTTAACCTTAAGTATCAAAACGAAAGTCGTAGATAATAACAAACTGTGAGCGTACATGAAAAGAACGTCCAAATCTGATTTCGTATGAGGAAGTTATGATTTTTCTAAGTTTCAGAACAGCAGTAGACAACTAAAAACTCTAAATAAAGATCGAACGATTTTTAGCCGACACAACCTAAAAGAGAATTGAAGATCTCGACAATAGTAGTACAACGGTAAAAAGACATACGATAACGGACATCGGATGAAGAATTTATGAATTTTTAACGGATTTTTCCTGTCCCGGCCTATTAAAATTATATAATTAAAAATAAAGTCAAAATTTGCCGACGAAGTCTAAACAAGAGTTGTAGACTATATTCTCACCTACGCGTGGATATAAAGAACGTCAAAAACGGAGCTCGTATGCGAAAGGTACGCATTTTTGAAGATTTGGGCACACACTTCAAGGCTTAGCCGAAGGGTTACGCCCCGCGTACTTCGGAGTACGCCCAGCGTACCCAATCCAAGGCCTCGGTTCGGCCACGTCGCCCCTATGCCCTCTACTCCCGTCACATCCGAAGACCGGCGACCGATGACGTCATCGCTGACGTACGCTCCGCGTACGTGGTACGCCCCGCGTACTTCGGAGTACGCCCAGCGTACGAGACCAGGCAGCCCCCCTATAAATAAGATGCGATAGTTCCGGATTCTTTTGCTAATTTACACCATTTCTCTCCCACTTTGTCACTTTCGAGCCTTTCGAAGATACCCCGACGCCCCGGTTCCGTATCCAAGTTCCGACGAAGCTCCAAAGCTCCGAGATTCCCGAAAAATTTACCACTTTCCGGTCGAAGTGCTGCCAGAGAAAAGTCTCGTTTTCATCAAATCATCACACTTTCCAGGTGAGTTCATACCCCTATATTTTCACGTCCTTTCCATGTTTTAGGGGGGGGGAATACAAGTGAAACACAAGAAAAACTTATGTTAAAATACAAATCGTTACATATAAGTTATACTGTTTTACTTACAACTTATGTATAAATGTTAAATACGTAAAATAACGTTACTACTAAAGTTATAGTCTACTTTACACATAAAGTTGGTAATACTCCAAGGTTTTTCATCCTCACGGAACACCCCTTTTGAAAGCTATAATAGGTATAGTTCACGAGTTATTCATGATGTTTTTACACATAATAGATACTAAAAAGAGGAAATATTTATATTCACAAACAAAATGGACTTTTCATACGTAAACCTGTTGATACTAAATTTTGTGAGATATCTGGCTTCACCGAACCTTTCAGTTCGCAGATTAAGTCCTGTTTTATAAGCCATAACTCTTGTAGGGATAGCGTGATATTTGTGTATAGATCTATATGGGACTGACAATCCCTCACCTAAACTGTTAGCTACAGTTAGACCGACACGCCTGGGGTGACAAACGTCATATCATTCCAACTTCTGAAGAACGTTGTTACAGGCAGTCTGGGTTAATAGCATGGTTATAAAAACTCACATGGAGTATTAACACATCTTGGTTTACGGGGCTGTTAAACGCCTTAGTGATTATATATACATATATAAATCTACTCATACTATTTTCGGTATGGAAAATACTAATGCATTCCGGCTGTTGGAACTTTTAAAACCACCACTCTCTTATGGAAAATTTTGGATTTTCTAAGAATAAACTCAAATTTCTTTATACAAAAAGGGCATACTATTCTCATACAAAAACGCTTATGAACTCACCAACTTAATTGTTGACACTTTTTCAAAACTACTTGTATTTCTCAGGGATTCAGTAATACAGGTAAAACCTCAGCTGTTGGAGAAGGGACGCTAAGGCGTCAGTTTTCAAACTTATTAAATCATCATATTGTAATTTATTTTGATACATGTATCACATGCAACAATGTAACTTTTAATTATATTTATGATGGTTGTGTTTACTTTCTTTACAAATATTCAACTGTTATGATACTACATGAAGTCATCCACCCCCGAATGTTCCCGCCATTCTGGTTTGGGGGTGTGACATCACATCACCCAGTGATGTATTCATGATCTATCTTGATAAACAAGATTTACATTTATCATAAGACTCGAGGCCAAATGATATCCAAAATCCGATCCAACTGTATATCTGGTAATGTATTTCTCTTTTATGTATCCAAGACTATGATGCCACAAATACATTTCACCCAAACCTTTGGATGTATTTAAATTAGTACATATTGTGACTAATCTGAACGATCCATTCACAATAATACACCTTATTCAAATATTTGAATCAACCTTTGAACTATTGTTACTATACTAGTTTCATAGTATAAACAATTTCAAATTATAACACCATAGACTACACATTTTGAAAAGAGTTGTCTTTCGATCCTATGAATGTAGCAAGGGCTTGGCATTCATGATCAAATTATCTTGTCCATGTTTAGTCTTCTTACTTCATTTTAGTAACTGCACATTCTTGTAAATGTCAGTACTAATCCTTAGTAAAATACTCAAGGTTTAGAAGTAATGTTTCGATAGCATTTTAAATCCATATATTTGATTAAATACCAAACGTGGAAGAACTGGTTATCTTTTGATCCAATGGAAAGTAGCACGGGCTCGTGATCCATGATCAAATTTAACTTCTTCATGTTCCAGTCCTTTCACCTCAAATATACATTTGGGCAAGTTTGCTTTCTTAGTCCTTTTCTTGTTATGGAAACAAATAGCTAACAGAACATGTCTCGGAATAAGCCTTCCTTTGTCCTAGGTATTAGGGCCTAGATTAGATATACCAATACTAATCGCCTTTTAAACCATAGGCAATTGGATTTCTTCTTCTTGACACTTATGTTCATGATAGTAAAATATGGGAGTGTTTTGAAGTATGAGTTTCTATGATTGCCATGTTATTTTCCAGAAGGAAACTTCAACATGCAACACAACTCCTTCATGGTCATTCCAAGTTGTTCATATCAAAATCAAAATGAATTGATCATATGTACATGTCAGCTAGTTGAGTAACCCTAGTCAACTTCTAACTCAAGGAAATTCCATTTTACTTCAATATGTCAATTTACAACGTACATTTAATAATTGCTCTTTCTAACAATTTAGAATGTAATGTTTGAAGTAACCTAGGAAGAGCTTTAACAAAGGCATGATCTTTCCTTTCGTTTAAGAGAAATATTCCCAAACTACGAATTTGACAAGATTGATCATCCTCATAGCTAATCCTTTCAAAGGTTTTATAGCAGTAGATTTTAGTGGATAAGGTTATAGACACCATTCAATAAAATTCCATTATAGTTTGTTTTACTTATTCTTAGAAAATAATCACCCTAAATAAAATTATTTTAGAAGGCTAGGATCCATATTTGGCTCTATGATGTGTAAAGGGATGTCGTAAACACACCATAAAGTTATTTAGGTAGGCAAAGCCCTTTGCCAATTTCGATCACCACGAAATTCCTAGATCTTTGAGATTCATTGACTATCAATGGCATGTTAATATCAGATTATGTTCATCTCAAATTCAATGACGGTGTCGCCGCAGATCATTGAACAGATGGTGAATCGACCATACAAAATTGCATGGTCCCCGGCTCGAGTTACGCTTGAGATTCGCGAGTTCCACATCATTCTCTACATATGCTCTCAAATTGACGTGTCGGTTAACCACGCGAGCTCCATCAACAAGTTATAAAGAGAATGTGCAACTTTTATGGATAACATAAGATTCACATTAAATAGATTGAGAATTAACCTTGCAAAATCGCATGGTCCCCGGCTCAAGTTACACTTGAGATTCGCGAGTTCCATATCATTCTCACCTATATTCTAGATTGATGTGCCGGTAAACCATACGGGCTCCACCAACAGAATATAAAGAGAATGTGCAATTTTCATGGATGATTTAAACTCACATTCTATTAATAAAACAGGATTTTATTTTATACTTGTATTTAGAATACTTTTAGATTGACCATTATCACTATCAAACCCTTTCGGTAACTCCATTCCCAAAATGCAATAGGGCGGTGAGGGTGGTAAGCGCGAAGCATATTAAAAACCGACCTCATTAGGAATCAAAGAGACCTCCTTAAACCCCTACATTAGAACGGGTGAGTCTAGTCGAGGTAAGACTGACAATGTCAATACTTAAACACGCGATGGCGCATGTTGTAACTTTCTTATACACATTATAGACACAATTCTAATATTTATAAATATAAGGGGTAAATTTAAAACTCTTTAAATTTGGTTGTCTATTATTAATTCTAATTAATTGCGAGGACGTAATTTAACAATTAATAAATCATGAGGGGTAATATTCAAATTTATAAATCTCTATTACAAATAATATTAAATATTTAAATTCACTATTTAAATAACAAATAAATATTCAAATTCAAATAAACACATTCAAATAATATATATCAATCAACAAATATTCAAATTCAAATAAACATATTTAAATAATATTTATCCATTATCAAATAAATATTCAAATTCAAATAAACACATTTAAATAATATTTATTAATTTTCCAGATTCAAAAACAATTTAAATTAGGTATTTATCCATATTTTATAAAGCTTCATATTCGAAAAATGGCAAAAAAATCTGAAACCCTAATTTCTGCCTAGCTCACGTCGTGACCTCCTTGTTCACGTCGTGAGCTACGACTAGGGTTTTTATCAATTACAAATTTTTCATCTAATCTTCCTTCATTCAGTTTCAAACAAGTTTTTACAGAAAATATGGACCTAGGGTGAAAGTAACCATGAACCAATGGCTCTGATACCACTGTTGGGTTTTCTATGCATCAAATACACTCTAAAACTAGGCAACGGAAAAATCGAAACAACGATATACCTATGTGTACATGCATCCTATGGATCTATGGCTTCATGCTAATTACATCAACCCTAGAAAACTAAAACATTAGTAAGAAAACATACCTCTTATGTAGCCCTTGATCTCCATGCTTGAGATCTTGAACCTCCATGATGTTGCTTGGATGAAAGGACCCAAACCAGAATCCCTCTAATGGTATCACACCCAATGACACCAAAGAGTGAAATAAAAAATAACTAGGAGAAGGGTCAATTTCACAAACCCAAAGGGGTTAGAAATCGTCCCTGTGGGAGAAGGAAGAAGGCTTGGCGAATACTTCAAGCCAAGGAGCAAGGAGGAATGAAATCCCTAAGGCCCTATTTATAGCCTTGTATGCCTCCTAGGGTTTAATACTCCTTCCCATGTGGGATGGAGGCCTAACCACGAAATATCACTCCTTTCCCATGTGGGATGGAGTGATTTTCATCCAACCCTAATTCCATAAGGGTTCTGCAACATTCCTGATTAACCAACTATCGATTAAGGAACATTCAACCCTTTAATTAATTAAACTGTTAATTAATTCCCAAAATATATTTCCAATTAGTTTCTAATTAATTATTAATCATAATAATTAATAAACCAATTTCTCCTTTATTTATTCTACTCAATTTGGGTCTTGAGGGCAACCCAAAAGGACCCTGCTATTATTAGAAATATTACCAATAGTTAATGACCTTGGACACTATTCCAACAAAAACCTCATCGTCGATCTGGATCCAATTAAATATGATCCCTTTCTACTACCTCTTATTGAGTGCCTGAAATACTCCCCTCTCACCATTGCTTTGTCTCAAGTTGAGAATGTTCCAATATCGATTCTCTCCAAAGCATACACAATGGCCAACTATGTCAAGGAAGAACAACGGATATACTTCGACATCCATAATCATCCAACCTCAATTTCTAAAACCCGTTTCTGCAATCTGTTAGGGTTTCCTCAGTCTGAAAACATGGTCAACCCGGAAACCATTTCCAACGCTGCTATCTTGGACATGTTTTATCAAATGGGGTACAAGGAAACTCTCAATGCTATTTCCAAGTTCAAGAAACCCAATCTTCCACCTACATGGAATGCCCTATTCACCATCTTGTTCAAGGCTTTTTCTGAAAGGGTCACTGGCAACAACTGTGCGAGCAAGCTCTTCATGGGTCTGATGTTTGGTCTTTATACTGGTCAAAATGTTGACTATGGTTCTATCCTCTGGGCTCAACTTATCCAGAGCACTCATTATGTTACTCGTCACGGTGAGATCTCCTGTGCGAGATTCTGGACCATCGTCGTTAACAGAGCAATTAAGCAGCTCAAAATTCTAGTGATGTCTGATGCACTGATGGCTTCTATTGCAACACTCCATACAACCGGTATCATTATGGCTGATAGGTCGAAGTTTTCCTTCATCGGCTTGATTTCGGAAGCTATATTTCGTGATGTTCCTCCCTCCAGTAAAATTCTAGAGTGTTATCGCTCTCTTACTCCTTCAGGACCTCGTCCATTGAATGAAGAATTCCCAGCAATTTTGGTTGAGGCGGATAAAGCCAAGAAAGGGGGAAGAGGTTCAAAGAAAGCTACCAAGAAAGACACTGCGAAAGAAGGACCTTCTGAGGCTGCGAAACCTCCCTCTAAAAAGCGAAAGGCTCATGATGCTTTTACTGCTGCACCGAAGCGAAGGAAGCAACCCGCTAAAAGGCAAAAGTCTCCCACTCCTACTCCATCTCAGAGTGAAGGAGAAAAGTCTGAATCCGATTCTAAGTCAGAGATTCGCATTGAGGAGGATCCCTCTGTTCGTAATGCAGAAGATGAGCTCGTTCGCACTGAAGATCAAGGACATGTTCACAATGAGGAGGGAGAACAGATTCACAACGAACCACATGTTCGCAATGAGGAGGAGAACAGATTCACAACGAACCACATGTTCGCACTGAGGCCACATCTCTGAATCGTGAGGTAACTCCACCACTTAATGATTTTGTTCCTTCTCCACCTCCCTCACCAAAAACAACTCCTTCTATCCCAATCACCATCGCACCTCTGCCTCCACCAGTATCATCTCAACCACCCACAACTATTCCAGTCTCAATCCCTATTCTCACAGAATCCACCACTTCGCTCCACACCTCTGCTGCACCTGCAAGTTCAGTCAACGTATCTGATGCGGGGGCTAAAACTTCAGGTTTTTCAAGCCATGTTACACCACCCATCTCTCCCATTTTCACCGATGACCCGGAAATGATTTTCAGAGATGATGAAGATGATGATATGGATGGATTCACTTAAAGACCCTTTCAAATAAGGATTGATAGTGAAGATGAAGTCTCTACTACGAAAGGGGAACTCAAATCTCTTCATTAGAAGATTGACCAGCTGATTCTCGCATCCAAAGTCTCAACTTCTTAGGCTTACTCCAAAGCCGCTGTTGAGTCAATCCTTGAGCGAGTTGAAGGAACATACTGTTAATGTCTCTACTTTGTCCAAGGTAGTTTCTGACTCTACTGGTGTCTGCAAGACAACGACCGAAAAAGTCGATAAACTAATTGCTAACACAATGGAATTCATGGAGGATTACAAGAATACCTACAACGCCAACACAGTGACTGCGAACAAGGCTATTCAGAATGTTGGTGCCATGTTCCAAGCGGAAAAGGCGAACTTTGTTGAACTTCGCAAGGCATTTTCAGTCTGATCATGAAGCATTCCAGTCTTCTATTGCTGCGAAAATCACAAAGCTTCAGGAGGATCTGGCAACAGAAAACAAGATAATGGATGCTCTCACCATCAAGGAGGAAAAGTGTAAAGTGTTGGAAACCAAGCTTCACTACACTGAAAATCAGGTCGATGATTTGCTAGCAGAGAAGGCAGTCACGATAAGTTGTATCTCTGACTATACTGGACTGCTCTCTGATATCCTTGAGACTCGTGATCCCATGATCTCAATAACAGTAAGGCAGCATTTGGCTGAAAAGCTAAGACCGGTTTTTGCTATGTTACACCATTTGGAGGGTGTTTCGACGCCGATGTCTTTTACAAAACAAGGGGGAGAAGATGGCTCCAGAGATCAAACGAATGAAACCCCCAAAGCTCCAATTAAACCTCCTGTCATCAAGCAAGAACCAAAGAAAAAAGCAAAGCTATTCAGCGATGAACCCATTATTGATGATAGCGAAGATGAAGAGCCTGATGAAGTTGAGATCAAAAGGCAGAAGGCTCGTGAGGCAGAGATAGACGAACATGCTCGCATTGTCAGAGAGGCAGAAGAGAAAGAAAGAGCTGAAAAGGAAGCTCAGGCCACTCTTAAAAGCAAAATGCTATTATTTCCTAAGTGGACCCTAAAGCGCCTTCAAAACCAAGTCGTGGATATGCCAAGCCAGTATTGGTTGGATCCAATTGCTTCTTTTGAAATCCAAAATACACATCATTCGCAATTGGACCTACCAATCACACCAAAGGCATTCAGGTTTCGTGCCTTTGTAAAGGTTGCTAATGTACCTTTCACAGACAGCACTGTGGATCAAGTGTTGTTTGCCTTCTACCTGAAGCACATGAAGCCCCAGTTCGAAACTTGGAGTGCGAGCAAGATTGTTGCTGTGAAGGTCACTTGGCCGATCCAGACCGAAAGCTTCCCTAATGTGAAGTTTAAAGTTGCGAGAGGATCAGCACGTCAAGCCTACGAATTCACTCTCGCAGACCTGCCTTGCTTGAACCCCCATGACTGGATGGTGATATATAATATTCTGTTAAGACAGAAGGAGAAGTACGAGCCTGTGATATCCCATCTTCAACTTTTGATCAAGTCATATATTCAGGAAGTTGGAATGATGGATGTGGATATTGCCACTGTTTTGAGGCAGAAACCAAGTGTTGTGCCAAAGGAAGCTCCGAAAAACTTCGAGAAGCTCAAGCCAGGAAAAATTTACAAGGAAGGATGGTTTGTGGTATACACGTCTAGAGATCAACCAGGAGTAGATCGACGCAAGTTATACTTTCATCTCGAAGACAAACACTTGTTTACTACTACTTGTCTAAAGTTTATTTTGGAGCTGGTTGCGAAGTTTAAGGGCAACCACAAGGATGACGTGAAGTGTTTCACGGATGTGATCACATGGTATATTCAAGTTCGCAAGGTGTTGTTGATCTTCATTCCCAAAGTCTACGAAGTGCAGAAGCGAATCAAAAACTAAATGGCTATAGTCTCAATTAACGCAAAAGGGGAGATTGTTGAAGATTTAATGTTGCGTCATTGGGCCTGTTTTGATTAGTCCATTTTGTATAAACAAGTTGGGCCTGTCCACTCGTATTTGCTGCTAGGGTTATAGTATTTAAGGTGCATGCATGCTACGTATTTTAGTTAACTTTCATAATTATCTTTGTAACCCTATTTTACTCCACTACATAAGCAATTCTTCATCGAGTTCTTCTGAGGCGTGACGGTTAATCATTCAGCACCAGTTTGATCACATCGTGTTCTTGTTTACCTGTTTTTAATTTATTCGATCATTAAGGATTTAATCCTATCACATCACCTGAGCCTGAACCAGAGCCTGAACCTCCTCCACGAGTGCTCATCACCATACTGAAAAGCAACCATACAATAATCAGAACATACTAAGAAAATCCTCTTCCCACAGGCTTCCTAGATTCTCCGTGACTCCCCTCGATTCGAGTATGAATCCTGTGCTTTTAGTAGTACGAGCCCAATACTACCTTCCATACCTACCCAAATTTCCTCAAGATTTATCCTGAATCCTCCTAGTCACCTTCTCAAATCGATACTCCAAGTACTTGCTAAACTGTGACATCACCAAATTCACGGTCATTTTAAAATTTTTATTTACGCTTATTTAAAAATCAGAGCATCCTTTTTGAAGAACAATAATGCGGAATTTGTTCCCAATAAAACATGATAAATATATTATCAAAGCATTTCCGAAGAAATGTATTTTATTTATATTAAAACATTGGGATGCTATCGTCAATACAGAAATATAAGCATAAACAGACCTTACATTCATTTACACTAATGATTTACATCTCCTTTAATCTCTCGGTGTAATGTATCTTCACATCAATATCTGTGATAAAAAAACTGAGTGGGTCAGGTTGGGAAACCTGGTGAGTACATAGGGTTTTCAACCCATAATAATATAGTTAATTTGTTTCTTCACCTACTTCATGTCGAACAATTAAACCGATTACCCATCCCCATTATCTTCTCCATTCTTAAGGATCTAACCAAAGAATCATCTATTCTTCCATATTTATTCCTAAGGATTGTCCTAAGGAATAGGCACGAAGTCCATCGCTGCCAGGGTTTATCTAACAGGCAATAAGTCCATAGTTTCCGATGTTATCTATTAGGCACTAAATCCATAGCTGCCAACATTTATTTGTAAGGCACTAAGTCCACAACTACCAATGACCATCTATAGGGCACTAAATCCATAGCTGCCAACGTCCATTCATAAGGCACTAAGTCAATAGCTGCCAGGGTTCTTAGAGTACATCTGGTGAACACATAGTTCAAAAACACCTACAGGTTGCGAGCCTGCTAGCGTTCCACTAGACTGTCTAGAATAGTCTATGGTCGTCATCTATACACTGCTAGATGACTAGATCATCGTTAAAGTCAAGGCTTCTCATCATCTTTCACCTATCATCATCTATATCATCTTTCATCTCTCATCATTCATCTCATTTTTCATCTACCCATCTTTACCCAATAAATTTATAGGTATAAAAATACATATACATTTTAAATCACGTAAAACATGTATAAATCGTTCCTCTAGCATAGATATCAGGAACACAGATAATAAGCACATATAGCACGTATTAATACTAAATACTTCATATCTATGTGTAATATGAAAGTAACTATGCACTCACTTGTTAAAGTGATGACTCCAAACTCGGGCAGCGCTTCGCTTCTAACAATTTTATTTTCCTTCAACAAAACCTAGTACCATTACCGCTAGATTTTAGTCTAATATTTATTGTGACTATTTATGAGAGATATTGTTTTATAAGTGTTAAACAATACTTTTCAACCACTATGTACAGACAGGGGTCAGCCATGAAACACCGGAGGGCAGGACCATTTTTGCATTTAAGCTATTCTGAAATCCAACAACCCTATGCGGCCCTTCAAACCAAATTCCCCGTACCGTGAGTAGTAAAAAGGTATTATAACAACACTTTGTATAATTTATAATACTTAGCACATATATTGTTTATAGGTTCATAATAACGATAATGAACTTAAACATAAGTTATACTTAAAGTAGGGTTAGCATAACTTACTTACAATGGGGTTTTAGCTAGAATTCGGGCTCTGCTGGGGCAGAACTTCATCGTTGAATCTTTCTAAAAAAGATTCTTGCAACGCTTCAACGCTCACCTTACTATACTAAAACTATAGAAAAAGAACTCGAATCACGAGGGTACGAAATGTTTGGGGGATAAGACGAGAAAGACTCTTGAATCAAGAGAATGATGCAAGAAATATGAGCGCCTAGAGGCTCTTATTTATAGTAACTGAATTCTCAAAAACTACCATCTATAGTTACTTAAATGACTAAACACCCCTTTATAATACTATTTTAAATAGATTTAACGATATTTGTACTAAACTAATGTCGAAAGTACTCAACACTAGTCTTATAACGACCGCATCATCAATACCTTTCTAATGATATATATATATATATATATATATATATATATATATATATATATATATATATATAGACGTACGTATATATGATTTATACTTTATTTTAATATGTAAATATGCTATTATAAATTATAACTCGTTCATACGAACTCCATTTTTGACGTTCTTTATATCCATGTGTAGCTATCGACGAGATCTACAACTTTCGTTTAGACTCTGTCGGCTAATTTTAACTTTATTTTTTCGTCCATATTTTTATAAAACTAAATGATTTTACTAAAATTATAACTCTCTCGTACGGACTCCATTTTTGACATTCTTTTTCTCAAAATTCTTATTTTAAAGAGTACTATGATTTTATTTTTAGTGGCTTTAGCTAAAAGTCAATCATTCTTTTCGTAGCTTTTTACGTTAAAAATTCGTTGTGCACGACTGACTTTTATATTTTATAAAAATCATATCTAATTCATACGGAGTCGGATTTATACGAAATTTATATTTTCGGGATCGGGAAGATGTGTACTTTCTAAATTATATATATATATATATATATATATATATATATATATATATATATATATATATATATATATATATATATATATGTATGTGTGTGTGTGTGTGTGTGTGTGTGTGTTTTGGCGAACTTATTTTTACGATTTACGGACGATTCGATTGATTTTTTCCTATTTTATTATATTATAATAATCATGAAACACATAATATTCACATAATTCTTCTTTATTAAATCAATTAGGTTACAATTGTTGACCATAACTATTATTTTGGTTAAGATTATTTATCTTATATAATTTTTAAAAAAAATCATTTTTAACGCTTATTATATCTTAATTGACTAGTCCGAATCTGCGGGTGTTACAATTATCTCCCCTGAGGATGATTACATCCCGAAATCATCAACAAAACAGGGCTTGTATAATGACTCCGTACGTTACCTTTCCATCCTAGGTGGTAATCGTAATTTTTATGTCGTTTCAAATGAGTATCTAACTCTAGGACTCCTTGACTGCTGGCGGTGCGCAATCTTGCACCTACTCTTTATCCTATGTTGTACTTGCAATCGTAACCTTCGAGTTACAAACTCGGTCCTTATTGGAGACTCCTGCTTCTTCTTAAACATACTTAACTTAAGATAAGGTCTTTACTTCGATTATGGTAACAGCCCGATGGGCCCTGTTCTAATGACCTCTCATCGTATGATGCAACGCTTAGACTCGGGTCTTTTTAAGTCAGATTCTAGAATGGAAAAGACCTTCCTTCATGTTCTAATGTGATATAATCACATTCTAGCATGTAGCACTTCTAGCTATAAGCTTCTTACTTTAACGGCGATCACGATACTTCTATTAATCGCTTCGATTATCTTTTACTTCAATCTTCTGGATTTAGTCGGATGCTACATCGAACTTGGTTCTTTGAACCACGTACAATACTTATCGTAGCCGAACTCGGTTTGATATAACCATTAGGTTCAAAATAATAATCATCCTCTTAGTCATTACTGAAACGATGGTAACGACAAACATGAACAAAATGGAATCAATTACTAGCGCCTTGGTAACCTTGTGACTTTCCCTGATCCAAGTGTGAGTCCTGTGCTTCCGGTAGTATAGGCCTCTACTACATTTCACACCTACTCGTACTTGTCCCAAGTATTGTCTCGTATTCCTCCAAGTCACCATACAAGTATTTCACATAGTCATTTAACACATCGGACAACTAAGGTTTATATTATTTCTTGAAACGATTACATAGACATTCGAGTTCAACCTATAATATGCCTCTTATATTAGGCTACACCACATGATACTATCTATATGGCTAATTTATAGATCGGTCTTCAGATATATAGATCCTTACTCCTGATAATTGTCACCTGCCTCATTAAGGATCATTTGGAATGCTCTTACCTTTTGCTTTGGTGGTACGTTTGGCTTTGTCGCTCCTTCCCTATTTGGGCAATCTTGCTTGAAGTGTCCTTCTTCGCCACACATAAAGCATGCTTCTCTCTTGGTCATGCATTCGCCGACATAGTGACCAATTTTCCCGCATTTGAAGCAGGTCACCTCTTTAGAGCATCTCCCAATGTGCTTCCTTCTGCACTTGTCACACCACTTTCTTCATTACTATCCCCATACCTTTTGTTGTTGGGGTCAGACTTCAGGAACCTATTTTTCTTGTCGTATCTCGAAGACTCCTCAAATTTCCTCTTTTCGCCAATTTCAGTTCTCTCCAGACCCTTTTCCCTATCTGGGTCTCAACATTCTTGGCTGCTCTAACGGTTGTCTTCAAAGTAGTTGCCATTTTGACCGTTGGGCCAAAGTTTGTTGGCAATCCATTAGTAGACCTATCTATCTTGGAGAGTTCAGTAGGCACCAAGTAGGGGAATAGCTTCATCCTCTCGGTGAATGCGGTGGCATACTCATCAGCACTCATCTTCCCTTTCTTCAGGTTCTGAAACTCGTTGTTTAGATCTATCAGATCTATCTCTGAGCAGTATTGCATTTTCAACTGCTCCATGAATGCTTCCCAAGACATCCGCAAGGCTTCTCCCCGCGGCATTGTATCTGCCAACAACTTCCACCAACTTAAAACTCCGGTCTTTAGTTATCTGACTGCAAATACGGTCTTTTGCTTATCGCTGCAGTTACAGCTTTCAAATACCATTTTCCATCTTGGATATCCAGTCCATAATTTCCACTGGCTTTAGGCTTCCAGAAAGACTTGGTGGTTTGGCACCAAATAAGTTATTATACATACGCCCATCCCTGACAATCCCTCTGTCCGGGTCGTTCCTCCAGACCACTCGGGGTCCAACTTGAATCACAGTACGGTTGTCGTTTCCCTCATCTGATAGTTCTTCATTCAGTTCGGGATGCACAACACGCACGGTAGGTTCATCCCTATTACTAAGCAGCGTTTGTCTCATCTCCTCCCTTTACTCGGCCATCATAACCCGAATCATTGTCTGGACTCCTACCATCGTGATTGGCTCGGGTGCAGCTGCTACCTCTAGTGCACACTCAATCACAGGCTGTTAATTAGCATTAGCGTTCCTATTAGCGTTTCTGAATCCGCTTCGAGTTCCCACCATGTCGATCTATACACCAAATCAGACGTTCAGTGTGCAGTGATGAAAGTTAAGATAGGGAAAGTTTTATTTATGATAGACGTATAAATCTCCTTATCACTCTGAAAAATTACATGCCAGTTCTAATACCGTATATAAACGTTTAGAAATCCGAACACATAAAATTTCTAGATCCGGTCGGCAACAGACCATAGATCTGAGCAACGATAGCATCATAAATCATCTAGCATATAAAAACATTTTAGGCATCTTCCCTAAATAAGCTAGTGTTTGTGTCTATTCAGGTATACTACCTAAAATATATTAGACACACTCCTCACAATCATCGCTTAGCATTCTAAGTTTAAGTCTAGAAATAAATCTTTATTCCTAGTTCACTTAAACTAATGTTTTGATACCAACTATGACATCCCTAAATTCACGGTCATTTTAAAAATTTTATTTATGCTTATTTAAAAATCAGAGTCTCCTTTTTGAAGAACAATAATGTGGAATTTGTTCCCAGAAAAACATGATAAATATATTATCAGAGCATTTCCGAAGAAATGTATATTATTTATATTAAAACATTGGGATGTCATTGTCAATACAGAAACATAAGCATAAACAGACCTTACATTCATTTACACTAATGATTTACATCTCATTTAATCTCTTAGTGTAATATCTTCACATCAATACCTGTGATAAAAATAAACTGAGTGGGTCAGGTTGGGAAACCTGGTGAGTACATAAAGTTTTCAACCCACAATAATATAGTTAATTTGTTTCTTCACATACTTCATGTCGAACAATTAACACGATTACTCATCCCCATTATCTTCTTTATTCTTAAGGATCTACCCTAAGAATCATTTATTCTTCCATATTTATTCCTAAGGATTGTCCTAAGGAATATACACGAAGTCCATCGCTGCCAGGGTTTATCTAATAGGCACTAAGTCCATAGTTGTCGATGTTATCTATTAGGCACTAAATCCATAGCTGCCAACGTTCATTTGTAAGACACTAAGTCCATAACTGCCAGTGATCATCTATAGGGCACTAAATCCATAGCTGCCAACATCCATTCATAAGGCACTAAGTTCATAGCTACCAGGGTTTTTAGAGTACATCTGGTGAACAAATAGTTCAAAAACACCTACATGTTGCGAGCCTGCTAGCGTTCCACCGGACTGTCTAGAATAGTTTGTGTCGTCATTTATACTCTGCTAGATGACTGGATCATAGTTAAGGTCAAGTATTCTCATCATCTTTCATCTCGCCTTTCATCTACCCATCTTTACCCAATATATTTATATGTATAAAAATACATATACATTTTAAATCAAGTAAAACAGGTATAAATCGTTCATCTAGCATAGATATCAGGAACACATATAATAAGCACATATAGCACATATTAATATTAAATACTTCATATCTATGTGTAAGATGAAAGTAACTATGCACTCACTTGTTAAAGTGATCACTCTAAACTCGGACAGCGTTTCGCTTCTAACAATTTTATTTTCCTTCGATGAAACCTAGTATCATTACCGCTAGATTTTAGTCTAATATTTATTGCAACTATTTACGAGAGATATTGTTTTATAAGTGTTAAACAATATTTTTCAACCACTGTGTACAAACAGGGGCCAGCCATGAAACACCGGATGGTAGGACCATTTTCGCATTTAAGCTGTTCTGAAATCCAACAACCGTATGCGGCCCTTCAAACGAGATTCCCCGTACCGTGAGCAGTTAAAAGGTATTATAACAACACTTTGTATAATTTATAATACTTAGCACATATATTGTTTATAGGTTCATAATAACGATAATGAACTTAAACATAAGTTATACTTAAAGTAGGGTTAGCATAACTTACTTACAAATGGGTTTTAGCTAGGAGTCGGGTTGTGCAGGGGCAGAACTTCGTTGTTGAATATTTCTAAAAAAGGTATTGCAGCGCTTCAACGCTCACCTTACTATACTAAAACTACAGAAAGATAAGTCGAATCACGAGGGACTAAAATGCTCGGGGAATAAGAAGAGAAAGACTCTTGAGTCAAGAGAATGGTGCAAGAAATATAAGAGCCTAAAGGCTCTTATTTATAGTAATTGAATTTTCAAAAACCACCATCTATAGTTACTTAAATGACTAAACACCCCTTTATGATACTATTTTAAATAGATTTAACGATATTTGTAGTAAACTAATGTCGAAAGTACTCAACACTAGTATTATAATGATCACATCATCAATACCTTTCTAATGATATATACATATGTATATATATGTATACATATATATGATTTATACTTTATTTTAATATGTAAATATGCTATTATAAATTATAACTCGTTTATACGAACTCCGTTTTTGACGTTCTTTATATCCATGTGTAGCTATCAACGAGATCTACAACTTTTGTCTAGACTCCGTCGGCTAATTTTGACATTATTTTTTCGTCCATATTTTAATAAAACTAAATGATTTTGCTAAAATTATAACTCTCTCGTCCGGATTCCGATTTTGACATTCTTTTTCTTAAAATTCTTATTTTAAAGAGTACTACGGTTTTCTTTTTGGTGGCTTTAGCTAAAAGTCAATCATTCTTATCGTAGCTTTTTTACGTCATACATTCGTTGTGCACGGCTGAGTTTTATATATTATAAAATCATATCTAATTCATACGGAGTCGGATTTGTACGACATTTATATTTTTGGGTTCGGGAAGACGTGTACTTTATATATATATATATATATATATATATATATATATATATATATATATATATATATATATATATATATATATATATAGATATATATATATATATATATATATATATATATATATATATGTTTTGGCGAACTTATTTTACGATTTACGGACGATTCGACTGATTTTTCCTATTTTATCATATTATAATAATCATGAAACACATAATATTCATATAATTCTTCTTTATTAAATCAAATTAGTTACAATTGTTGACCATAACTATTACTTTGTTTAAGATTATTTATCCTATATAGTCTTTTAAAAAAATCATTTTTAACGCTTATTATATTTTAGATGACTAGCCCAAATCTGCGGGTGTTACATAAACAGTGCAACCCAACCCGCTAAAGCACTTCCTAGGCTCTCCTAGGTTCCCGACCTCACCCTGCCATCAGCTCCTGAAAAACTCACAATAATGTCAGCTAACCACTTCATGAATACAATCACATGTAACAAAGCTTAGATAATCCTTCGAGTAAAAGACTCAACCCTACAACGGTTGGACTCAGACAAGAGTTGACAATAGAGTCAAATCCATAGCTCTGAGATAATTTAACCCTTACAACATGTGGTTGAACATATTCACTTAATAATTAACTAACATCACTAAGAGTTCCACAAAGCACAAAGCAAGTAGCATCCGTACAGTAAAACTCCAAGCCATAAAACAAACAAAGGGCATCCCACACTCACTTGTTACTACCATGCTAGGAACTTCTAATCTTACTCTCGCTTGCCTTATGCATGCAAATTATACACAATCTAGGATCAAATAGACTATCGAGTAAAAGATTCTACTCTAGGACCACAACCAGACAAGGAACAGGAAATAAGGCCAAATCAATCATTCTAGGGCTATATGATCCTAACCGTATACAACTTTTAAAGCATACACTTAGCGATTGTTGTTACCAATACATATTCCCAATCATAGCATCCAATGCTTCCTAGGCTACAAGGCATCACATATCAGGCCGATCTATCATGCAATTCCTGAAAGTATCCCTAGCTTTATCCTAGCATTTGAACATCATATATCATATCAACATGTATGCGTATTCTAGGAATCACTTACTTGAGCTCGGCTGATTGCACGCATCACACCCCCTTTTTGTTTATAAAAATCTTTTCAGAAACTTATTTTCTTTACAAAAAATCTTTTTAGAAACTTATTTTCTTTCAAAAGATTACCAATTCTTCAGTGTGAGTTCATACATACCCAAAAGTGTGTCCGAATCCCTCAAACCAAGGCTCTGATACCAAGTTGTAACGTCTAAAACTCATATCCAAGCCCAAAATGATGTCCTAAGTCATAAAGTTTCCAACTTTATGACTTTTGCATGGCTATAAAGTGCTTAATGTCCAATACCATAAGTTCTTAACCCAATAAGACATCACAACTCTTGTATGGAAGGGATAGAAGGGCCAAGATCACATTTTTATGGTTCATAATAGCTCCATAATGGATAAAGTTTCCAACTTTATCCATTAGAATGGTCCAAACAAACAAGATCTAGTCTTTAAGTCTCAAAGGGATCCAAAAGTGCATCTTTTTCAACTTAATCCATTAAGTACAAGTCTCCAACCTTCATATCTGAATCAAAATGATGTTTAGATGGATTAAGTTCCAACTTTATCCATAACAAGGTCACAAACTTTAAAGATCTAAACTTTATGCACTTAAAGTGACCAAAAGCTCATAACACCCAAAACTAGCTAGATCTAACAATTTCATCATCAAGATTCAAACTTTATACCGCTAGAAGAAAGATCATGGTGAGCAAGTCTGGATCTACAAGCTCCAATGCAACCAACACTTCTTCAATGAGTTCCTTCTTCTCCAAGGTGCACCAAGAGCATTCCAAAGCACTTAAAAACACTTTCTTTTTGCTCACAAGGCTCAATCTAGGGTTATGGTTACAAGAGAGGGTGTTGGAGAGGTGGAGGTTGAGAATGGAATGGGTTTGAGGAGTTAAGGAGTTTAAATAGGGATCAAACCACGAAAATAGGGTTTGAGCACTGATCGTGTACGCCCAACGTACTCAATTTACACCCAGTGTACTAGGGATGCCCTAATACGCCCAACATACACGTTAAGTACGCCCATCATACGCGGCTCATCCCAAAACTGTCTTAACTTCAAACGGTCATAACTTCTTCGTTCCAACTCCGTTTTCGACGAACTTTATATCCACGGAAAGGTATTGAAGAACTCTACAATATCATCTAAATATCTTGGACCAAAAGCTTCTCGAAAAAAATTCATATTTCATGCAAGAACCCGGCCTATGACTTTTTCCGTTTTACCCTTTGACTCCAAAACACAATTCAGATTAGGAGTGAGCATCGTGCGGTTCGGTGCGGTTTTTGGACTTAATCGAACCACAAACCGCAAGTTGCGGTTATACATAATGAAAAACCGAACTTTGCGGTTTTGTTTCGGTGCGGTTTTGCGGTTTTTCTTGCGGTTTTGCGGTTCTTTCGGTGCGGTTTCGGTTTTTTAACCGAAAAATAAATTGGTTTGTTGCATTTTTTTTACACATTTTCTTTTATTATTTTGCACACACTACACATATATATTATTTTAAATCCACTATATATAATTAATTTATTGTATTCTTTTACATACAACAAGATTTATGATCTCTTAGTTTACACACATATGATTTCACAAAATTTATTCTTTTACACACACACACACACACACACACACACACACACATATATATATATATATATATATATATATATATATATATATATATCGGTGCGGTTCGGTTTTTTTGCGGTTTTTTCAAAACTCGAAACCGCACCGCACCGAAAACTTTCGGTTTTTGCAAAGGTAGAAACCGCACCGTCGGTTTTTATTTCGGTTTCGGTTTTTCGGTCTCGGTTTTGCGGTTTTTCGGTTTGCGGTTCGGTTTTTGCTCACCCCTAATTCAGATGTTTAAATCTCATAACCATCATTACCTCCTTCCAAAAGGTCTAAACATCGCCTCTTTAAGGCCCAAAGCCTTTACACAATCGACTTCCGGGCAATGGTCCTGAATCACAAAATGATCCCGAACAGGGTGTTACAAATCTCATTACATAAAATGAACCGGTGACTATAATCCATGGCTACACCCAGACCTTCAAGAAACCCAGATTTATGTGTTTTTTCAATTTTGACTTTCCTGACGTCTGGAACTTTGAATCGAGAATTTGGTTTGGGGTTAGGAGTCTTAAGACTTAGTCACTTAGGGCACGTCGTATATTGACTATAATCCTTTAATTTATAAATAAAATTTTAGTTTTTTTAATATATATATATATATATATATATATATATATATATATATATATATAGTCGGGATGACGGAATGACCTGCGAAACGGTAACTCACCCAATCCATGAAATAAACGGATTGACGGGTCAAAATTTTCAACCCAAATCCGTTTATTTTCATATTGAGTTACGAATTTTGATCGAAAATTGTTGCATTTAAATTGTCTTGTATTTAGTTTAAAAAAACAACTTTACAAATGATTTTTCGTTGAAATGGCCAAAATTTTAAAAGTTTATTGAAAAATTCCCCGAATTTTTTACTTTGACGTGACAAATAATTGTATTATTTTCTATTTTCTCGATGTTAACCCCTCGCTTCAAACATCAATGTGAATAATAAATTAATAATCGTAACTAAGAATATCTTTAGTAATTATATTTTTATTAGTAAAGAGCTACGACACGTAAGTACTAAGTACGCTCCGCATCAAATTTTGTACATGATCAATTCAGATCATCTGCGTCCGGAAGTTTTGTCAGGCCACCGTCCACCGCTAGATCGTGGCCGGTGATATAGGATGAACTTTCTGAGGCCAGAAACAACACAGCTTCCGCTACACGATCTACAGTCAATTCGATCCCTTTCAAGCTCGACAATGTCTCATATAGCTCCATTGTCTTCTTCGCAGCCTCCGGCGATCTCTTCGACAGCGACGTCACAACAGCTGACGGCGAAACGCAATTCACTCTTATTCCGTGCACACCGAGCTGCTTGCTCGCCGATCGCACCAATCCAACCACCGCATGCTTCGCCATCACGTAGTCCGTCCGTGAACTCCCTCCTCTTGAGGCGGCGACGCTCGCCGTGCAGATGATGTTTCCTCTCACGCGTTTCTCCACCATTGCACGCGCTGCATGCTTCACGCATGCGGCAGTTCCACGGGCGTTGACGGCGTAAAGGCGGTCGAATTGTGTTAGATCGAGATCTAAAACCGTCTGTTTGGAGGTGCTGAGAATTCCGGCGTTGCTGAACATGATGTCTAGTCTACCGTATGAATTAACGGTGAAATTAACGACGGCGATCACTTGCTGTTCATCGGCGACGTCACAGTGGAAATAGGTGCATCGTTCTGAACCGATGGAATCGGCTACTTGTTGACCTTGTTCGTCTTGGATGTCGGCGATTACGATAAGTGCGCCGTGTTTGGCGAAGAGACGCGCTGTCGCTTCTCCGATTCCGCTTGCTCCGCCGGTGATTATGGATACTTTTTGGTCGAGTTTCAAAGTATGTTCAATTACTTCTGCCATCTGATCTCTCTTCCAGATATCGAGTTATTCCAACAACTTTTAACTCTGAATAAAATTAGACAAAACGAGCTCAGCGTGGGGCCAAAACCCATCGTGTACGTCTGTCATTTATCATATATTCTCCTAATTTTCATTTTTTTTTTATAATTTGCTCAACTTTTAGTTTCAACGTAAAACATGTGAAATTTACGATTTGTGTTTATTATTCACACATACCTAAATCTGCATGAATGTATTATACTATTATGCGAGTATCCCTCATCAATCCTAGAAATGTGATTATAAACTTGTAGAGAACATAAAGGATGAGAGTGTCTTGAAAAAAGGATTTCATAGATTTTATTTTATTAATCAAGCTAGTATTCATACGCGAAGAAGAGTTCCAGTATCATCATAAAGAATAAAGATATAAAAGGCTTCCATAAGAATCTTCATGTTTATTATGATTTTACATCATAATTCTATCATATAGTTGTTACAAAATATTTACCGTAAATGTAAAACCGGACTCCAATGATGCAAACCGATAACATGAAAAATGATATTTAAATATACAATCTGAATTCCAGTTGTATGTCAAAACATGTTGACTAAAGCACATGTATAACACACTCTATTTTGAATTAGCACCAACAACCTTGCCATTCACTTCGCATTCTTTATTTTTGTTCATTATAAACCCAGGGATACTTGGGATTTCACCTGCTACCTAAAAATAACACTATAAATTTATATTATCTATTAACATCGGAAATATACAAAAACTACAAAAACCCTTCTAACGGCGTCAACGCTTTCGGTGGGATCGCCAATCACCATCCAATCTAGTCTTTTTAATTTTAATAGGGACTAAATCCACAATTAAACTAGACTATCTCTACAATTTTAAATAGCTTTATACCTTACCTCAAAGAAAATAACAAACGACATGAACCATATTTGCAATTTTGTCTAAGCGATATAAGAAAAATGACAAAAATGCATTTCCTTCTAGAACCAAATGACATTTAGGCATGGTATATATATAAAGTGTCTTAACTCTATTGCATATAGCTTTTGAGTAGTTTAATTTATAAACATATACAAAAGGACTATTATTCTTATGTTTGTATAAACAAAGGTTGGTGTCAGAGAGATTCTCACAAAATTTGAAGGAATTGAAATATGTAACCACTGATATGGAATAAAATCTGTTTTTTTTTTGTTTGATTTGCGGATTTGTCAAAAGAATTAGAAAGTCAATGTTGTAATATGACCGACATGTTCGTTTCTTAATTTTTTATAATTTATATTTATTTTAATAAATTATAAACTTTCATTAAATAAACTTTTATCCGTTCAAACTTATGTGAGCTTGTGGAAGTAAACGAGTAAGTGTGAGTGTAGGTTTAGGGTGGATATGAGGGAGGGTGAGGGTTGGCGGTTGACGGGGAAGGAGTGTATGTATGGATGTAGACGTTAAAGTTGGGTGAGGGCAATGTGTGTTTAAGAGTGGGTGGGTGTGGCCATTTAGGTAGGGTGAGGTTGAAGGTGGTGTATTATATAGGTAAAATGGGGTGGGGAGGTGGGGGTGGGTGTGAGAGTTGGATGCCTGGATGGGTGTAGGGATGAAGTGTAGGTGGGTGGATGTGAGTAGGGTGTATGTTTATGAGTTTGGGTGTTAGGATGAGGTGAGCTTGTGGGTATAGGTGTGAGGTGCGGTTATAGGGCGACATTGGTGTAAGGGTTGGTGGATGGGTGGGTGTCAGAGAAATGATGATAATAATTTGAACAAATTACTAAAATCGTCACAATGGTTTGGCCAAATTACGTGTTTAGTCTCTATTTTTTTTTGCATTCAGACCGTCCCTATAGTTTCTTTTTGGTGCGATTTTCGTCCCTGATAGACATGGAATGACTATTATATCCTTATCGGATTTTTTATATATTTAAAATTAAAGATTATTTCATAAAATTATTTTAGATATTATTAAAAAAACTTGGGCCCCACGCATCTCCAAACCCCCAACCCACCCCTTCCCTTCTAGATTTGAAGCCATCGATTGTAACTTGTAAGCTCACCATATCTCTCCCTCTAAACTCAACCGTAAAGCACCGATCTACCCTGAAGTCCTTGTCGGAGCCGCCGCCAGAAACATGCGATTCTAAAGTCACCACCATCAGCGAGCATGTAAACACCACCATTGGAAGCCTACACCCCTAAATCCACCGGAAACCTGCAACTCTAAAGTCGTCGAAATCTGCAACTATGTTGTTCTTCTCCACCTCTGCACGTCGCCCACAAAAATTTCATTCATATACATCAGCTACAACAATTTCATTTTTTGCTCAAGGATTTTGGGAACCCAGATGCACACCATCGATTTTTCACCATCCATTTCCAGGTTTCTTCCCTTGCCACCGAAGCACCTACACCTCTAAATCTGACATCGAACATGTATGTAACGCCCGTAGATTCGGGCTAGTCAATTTAGAGACAATAAGCATCAAAAATGAGTTATTGATGGAATATTATTAGAAGGATTAATCTTAACCAAGTGGTAGTATATGTTACAAGGGTTCCGTATATATAAAGAACGCAGAAATCCGAGTTATAACGAAGAAGTTATGGCCCGTTGAAGTTTTACGGCAAAACCGGCACGGCACCGGGAGACGTAAATAGTGAATTTACGATAGAGGACTTTTTGGCCTTAGCGATCTAAACAAAAGTTGTAGTATACGTTAAACCGAGAGCGTGCATAAAAAGAACGCCCAAATCTGACTTCGTATGAGGAAGTTATGAATTTTCTAAGATTTGGCATGGCAGTGCACGGCCCGAAACTCGAATTTTAGATCGAGCGGTTTTTGGCCTACGTGACCTACATGAGAGTTGCATATCTCATTAATAGGAAGTCAACGATAAAAAGACAGATGAAAACGGAGTCTGTATGAAAGAGTTACGAATTTTCCGCAGTCATTTAACAGTATAATCTCCTCATACTGTTAAATTTAAGATCAGTTGGGAATTAGCCGACGGAGTCAAAAGTAAAGTTGTAGATCTTTTTTTACCTACGCGTGGATATAAAGAACGTCGGAAACGGAGCTCGTATGCAAAAGTTACGGGGTTTAGAAGTCGGCAGGGTGCTGCGGCAAAAGGGGTGACGTGGCACAATCTTGGCCATTGTTTTCTCCCCAAGGCTTGCCACAAGATGGTGACATGTGGCACCAACTTCAGCCATACTTCACCCTATAAATACAACCCCTTCCACCCTCATTTCTTCACACCTCCACCCTTCTCTCTCTACTCTCTCTCTCTCTCTCTCTCTCTCTCTCTCTCTCTCTCTCTCTAAACCTCCCAAAACTCCCCTAGCGCTAGAAGAAAGCCCCGGAGCGCTCGACGGCTTCGAGAAGAAGAGCTTTCGGCTAGGAAGTTCTGCCCCTGCAGAGCTCAGCTTCTATCCAAACCTCCTCATAGGTAAGATAAGTCTACACTATTTTAAATATAGTTTTTATTTAAATATAGTAATGTTATTAGGACCTTATAATAAATATTTGGGCTATTATTATGAGTTATATAAGTGTCGTTATAATATCTAATTAACCACTCGCGGTACGGGGAATCTGGTTTGGAGGGCCGCTTGGGTTGCTGGATTTCAGAAGTGCTATATGCCAAAATGATCCTGCCCTCCGATGTTCCATGTCTGGCCCCTACCTGTACATAGTGAGTGAAAAGTATTGTGTTAACGCTTATATAATAGTAATAATAGTTAGACTATTAATTAGTCTCGTCGAGCATTAGACTAAACTCTAGTGGTAATGATACTAGGTTCTGTCAAAGGAGTTGTTTAAAGTAAACGAAGTGTCGTCCGAGTACCGAGTCACCACCTTATCAGGTGAGTGCATAGTCCCTTTCATGAACATAATTTTAATACAAGTATTGATTGAAGTATTAAATATATGTTTATGTATGAGTTATTTGATGTTGCCTGAAATACGTGTTAAAGATCATACCTGATTATATATGATGATTTAGGATAAAGAGTAAACCTAAATTAATTATGAGGAATATTTGGTAGTATTTTCTTACGAGTACGAGTGAGTTATACTCAGAGAATAGAACTTTAGTATATGTCATTGATCCGGGAGCATGGATTAGACATAGTCATTGTCCCTAGTCCGAGAGTATGGATTGGACATAGCCAACTGTCATTAATCTGGGAGTATGGATTAAGACATAGTCAGTTGTCCTTAGTCCGGGAGTATGGATTAAGACACAGTCAGTCGTCCTCAGTCCGGGAGTATGGATAGGACATAGTCATCCGTCGTTAATCCGGGAGAATGGATTTCACATAGACACTTGTCCCTAATCCGAGAGTATGGAATGGGCACAATTATTTATCCGAGAGCATGAATTAGATCCGAGAGTATGGGTTAAGTAAGAGGTAAAATTTAAGGTCTGAGAGTATGGATAGTTTCGTTGTAAGGATTAACGGGGTGGGGTAAGAGTTGCTTATGTATATATATGGTGAAATTGTATATTTTGTGAGTTCTAAATTATATGATATAACATTGTGGGATTGAAATCCCTATGTACTCACCAGGTTTCCCAACCTGACCCACTCAAGCTTATTTGTATCACAGGTGTCGATACGAAGTTACAATACACTGAGAGATTAAGGAGATATAAATCACTAGTGAAAATGAATGTAAGTTATGTTTATGCTTATGTTTCTGTATTGACCAAGACATCCCAAGTGTTTTAAAATGAATAAAAAAAATACATTTCTTCGGAAATGCTTTGATAACGTATTTATCATGTTTTACTGGGAACAAATTCCGCAACATTTTTATTAAAACAAGTACTCTGATTTTTATAAAGCATAAACAAAATCGGTCTTTTCTGGCCTCGAAAATGGGGATGTCACAATGTACCTCAAGTCGTCATCATACCAGAAGGGTTATTTGATTTCCAGGTTTGAGGTTGGATGATTTTATGTGTGCAACCCAAAGCTTTTCTGAATCCTCCTTCTCTCGTTGGAAATGTTAGTGACAACCACCATTATCTACTCTGATTTGCATCTACTCCGCCTCACAACCCCATGTGTGTACATCCCTAGCTATGTAGATCGATCCTAGGTTTGATTTTGATTTCAAAAATTCGAAATAAGGACACAATTGATTTCGATTTTCATTTCTATAACTGATGTTTGGTGTTTGGTTGGTTTGTTTTTTATTGTGGTGTTTGTTTTGATTTCTAAAATTCGAATAAGGAAACAAGTTTGGTTTTGATATCAATTTCAATTTCTGGAACACAGGTTTGGTGTTTGATGTTTGATTTGGGTGGTTTGGTTTGTTTATGATTATGGTGTTTGGTTATTTCTAAAATTCGAAATAGGAACACATATGGTGAGTTCCTGAGGTGAAGGGTGGTGGTTGCCAAAAGGAAAAAGGGTGGTGGTTATTGGTGTAATAACTTGTGTCAAAAAATATATGTAATATATATAATCTGATTATATGAATTTAAAAGAAAGAGGATTAGTTCACAATTAATGGGTTAATTATATACAAATTATGAGGCTTAATGATCAAAACCGTCACCTTGATTGGGCCAGTTAAATACGAGCAAATGAAAGGGTTTCGTCGGTTTTAGACTTAGACATTATATATAGCTCGAAAAGTAGAGTGGAAACCCCACTGGAATTGCAAGAAACGACTGAGATTCGAAGGAGAAATCGGGTGTGGAAGTTGTTAAAGATTTTCGGAGTTCTTCTTGAAATTAAGGTATGACCACTCGATTTAAGCTTGATTAAGTTGCTTGATTAGGTTTGTCTGATTCTATTATGTGTTTTGGTTCCATATCACATTTCTGTTGGGGCCAATAGTGATTCAATTGATAAAAAAAATTAGAATGTTAAGTTCTTGAAAAAAAATGAATAATGCCTTACCTTGGTGAATTACTGAAAATTGTTTATGGGTATATGTTTATACGATATGGAGATAATTAGAAGTGATTTTACATATTTATTTGCCATTATATTGGGTTAAATCAAAAGCTTCAGTTTTTCTGTAAAAATGGTGGAAAAGAAACAGTGAACGGGTTAAGAAGAAGAAGACGTCGGGCTGCTTGTTGGTATAACATTAAGAAAAAAAAGAAATAATAATAAAAAATGCATAAAGAGTGTCAAACGTAGTTGGTCAAAGTCTCTCACCTGACTCATTCTTCGAAACTACATATTACATATGTGGTCCTTTGTTTTCTTATGACTTGTCATTTCTTTATTTCCAACTTACAAATGGTTAATTTGGAACGTACAAAAGATGTTTACCATATGTTTTCTTTTCTTTTGTTCAAATGCGTTAAGATTATGGAAATACCATTTTTTCGAAGAAATACATTATTTATTGTTATATTAAGTATTTTCCAATATTAACGATTAAAGGTGAAACCTTGTTATTTAATTATATATATATTTCGAGAAGGTTATTATAAACATCGTATTCAACATATTTAAATAACAATCACTATTTTGGTCGAACGAAACACGTGGATATCGGAACCAAAATGATCGCATAGGATGTTTTTCTAGGATTGTTGCCTTAGGAAAATTTATTGGTGGAATGTAGGGTGCTTGTAGCGTGTCAAGCTTTGGTTAAGACCTAAACGCCAACAAGGTGAGTTTCGTGTGAATTTTGTGGTTGCTTGCATGAAAAGTTGATTCTAAATTATTTGCAATTATATGTTACTGTTGTTATTGCTATGAATATTTGTGTGAAATTTTGTGATTTATTTCATATAAAATGGTGGAAATGGTGGGTGACATATAGGGAACAGGTGTATTTACACGGTCTTATTATTAGTCGTCGTACAGGGTGTTAGTACGCGGCGGAGAGCTTACGCTCTGTTTATCTAGCCGTAAGCATATTTGTTGTGCCCGGCGGAGGGACTTGTTCCCTGAAAATGACAGTAGTTCCCTAATGTGTCATCAAGGGTGGAAAGAAATGAAAAGAATTATATTGATAAATTGTTGCATTATTTTTATTTTATTGACGTCAGTATGCATGAAAACCACGAACTCACTAGGCCCAAGGCTTACCCATTAGAATCTTTAAATGCACGCAACCCAGGAAATAACGTAGCAAGTGGCAGCGGGAATGGAAAGGATAAAGTTCAGACTTGAAGAAGGCGACAAGTTTTGAGGAAGACGTAGCGCACCAAGTGTTTAATTAAATTTCTATTTGCTTCCGCTATTATTATTAATAATTACATTTGTATTTGAATCTTGATTTTTGGAAATTTTGGGACTATGTTAAGTTACATTTATATTTGAAATTTGGGGCGTTACAAGTTGGTATCAGAGAGTTGTTTAAGCAGATTAGTCGTTGAATTGACGCCTAAGCTTAAACGGGAGGAGCGGTACATCGCCTAATCTGGAATGCGTCTCGTTTGTAGGTACTATGGATCGTGGAAAGGCAATCGTCGATGGTGGGGTGTCAGTTGAGGGTACTAGTGGGTTACTTCCCCACGAGAAGTTGAAGGCCGAGTTAGAGCTCTCTGATTCGGAAGGCAGTCTGGAACCAACGACTCCACTCAGCCTCTCTGAACGGGATGAAGAAGACGAGGATGTGGAATCCGAGGTGGAGCCCGAAGAAGATCCTGAGGAGGAGCCCGAAGAAGACCCTGATGAGGAACCCGAAGAAGACCCCGAAGAGGAACCCGAGGGAAATCACGTGGAGTACCATGTGGAACAAAGATACGAAACGTTCCATATGCCCTATGTGGAGTACACGCCAACTAGTCCTGGTACCTATTGGGAGTGACTTTATAAAGATGAAATGCCACAGGCACAACTCGAGATTCATAGTTTGAAAAGAAAGATTGAAGGGATAGATGAACATAGGTCAAGGCTCGTACAGGAGAACCAAATAAGGGTTGATGCTGTTGAGAAAAGTAAACGCAAGATACGAAGGTTGGAACAGGAGGTGTTGGAGCTAAGGAAACCCACTATCACTAAGTTGTGGGAAGGGTTTGTGGCTCGGGCAAAACAAGCCAAGGCCGCGACTTACGGATTCCTAGATAAGGTGGTTGGAAGAGAACCACCTCAGGCCGAGGTGCTGGTCATTCAAAGTGGTCCCGGAGATCGAAAAGCTAAAAAGATAAGGAGGTACTTGAAGGAGGGAAAGAGGATATTGAAATATGATGACATCGTTTTTAAAAATTAGAAAGTAGGAGTGCAATGATTTGTCTTTTTTTTTATTATTTCTCTTGGTTGTTGGCTTGAGTGACTTGATGTGAACAAGACATATGTCTATTTTTGAAGTTTTAATAATTTGGAATAAAATTTATGTTTGTTATACTTATTGTGTTATAAACATAAATATGTAGTTGATATGTCTTCATGAAGATCTGGGAGGTTCACTAGGGTCACTCCGGAGGAAGAACGCATCCCAATTGGAGCTTATGTTAGAGCACCAGGAGATGTTCCAGAAACCCCACTGAACCCAAACGCTAGTCGTGGACGGGGCCAAGGAAGAGGTAGGGGTAGAGGAAGAGGCCGAGGGGCTGTTACAGCACCGATACCTGTACAATCGGCCCATGGTAGCTCTGGATCCCACCGCGGTCGAGGTCGAGGTCGTGGAAGGGGTCGTGCGGCAAACACGATCACTAGAGAGGAGTTGGCTGATGAGATTGCTCGAGCAATTCGAGACACCTTACCAGATGTAATTGCTCAGGCACGAGAAGCAATAATGGGTGAGTATGAAGGTAACTTGGGAAGAGGTGAAGAGGACTACGAGTACAGTACACCAAATATGAGTCGTGAACCAAGTATTGCACAACCCACAAGGCATCATGGCAACCACGATCGGCGGGGTTGTAGTTACAAGACGTTCATGAACTGCAAGCCACCCATTTTTAACGGAGAAATTGATCCCGTTTTGTCATCAACATGGATCATGGAGATTGAGGGAACGTTCGATACTAGCAAGTGTGCGGATGAGGACAAGGTGATTTATGCTGCGACAATGCTAAAGGGGGAGGCAATACATTGGTGGGGAATGGTGAAGGAGGTTAGGGGGCGTGAGGCGGCCAAGAATATGTCATGGGATGAGTTCCTAAGAATTTTTAAAGAAAAGTTTTGCCCTCGTACAGCGGTTAAACAGTTGGAGGAAGAATTCTTGAGGTTGGAACAGGGGAATATGACTGTGCGAGAGTACACCACTAAGTTCACAGAGAAAGCTAGGTTTGCCGAATTTTACGTTTCTACAGAAGAAAGAAGGGTGGAACGCTATATATGGGGATTGAGAACAGCTATCCGTGAATTTGTGCAAATTCAAAAACCGGGTACTTTCCAGTCTGCAGTTGATGCTGCAGAAGGTCGCGAACGTGAGAAGAATCGTCAAGGTGAAGACAGGGCTTTGGGGAAAAGAAAATGGGATGGTACGAATAATGATCCGAAGAAAGGCAAGACTTCAGGACAAGAACGTAAGGTTGATCAAAGCTCTGGAGTAAAGCAATGTCCGAAATGCAACCGTTATCATAAGGGGGAGTGTAACATGAATCAGAAAGTTTGCTACAAGTGTGGGAAGCCAGGGCACATAGCCACAGAATGTAAGACAGGAAGGGTATGTTACGGGTGTGGATCCCCTAACCACATTAAGTCGGAATGTCCCAAGAGTAAAGGTAACAACAATCAAGGCAGAATAACAGACAATCGGTCGGCGGATAAAAAGGCTGACACCGGTAGACCAAAAGCTAGAGCTTTTCGCATGACGGCTCAGGAGGCTCAGGAGACCCCGGATGTGGTGACAGGTACTTTCCTAGTAAACTCAATTCATGCTAGGGTGTTATTTGATTCTGGTGCAAATAGATCTTTTGTGTCTACTACTTTTTGCAAAAACCTGGGTAGAAATGCAAAGACTCTAGAACATACCTTAGAAATTGAAACTGCTGACGATCATTGGGTAGTAGTAAGAGAGGAATATGATGATTGCTCTATCGAAATAGAAGGTAGTGTGCTACCGTTAAAATTATTACCTATAGCCCTAGGTGATTTTGATATTGTTATAGGGATGGATTGGTTGTCGAAAAACCAAGCGATTATAGATTGTGAAAATAGGATTGTTCAAGTTTGGGTGCCAGAAAAAGGAATGGTAAAGATTTACGGTGATCGGCGAGTTAAGGACTCTATTTTGATATCAGTGACTAAGGCAACTCGTTATCTAAAGAAAGGGTGTCAAAGTTATTGGGCATATGTTCTCGATGCCAAGCAGGACAAGCCTGAAATAACACATATACCAGTTGTACGCGAGTTCCAAGATGTGTTCCCTGATGACCTAACTAGCTTGCCACCGGATAGGCAAGTGGAGTTTCGAATCGATCTTACCCCAGGAGTAGCACCGATAGCTCGTGCGCCCTATCGGTTAGCACCAACCGAAATGAAGGAGTTGATGGCTCAGTTGCAAGATTTGCTCGACAAGGGTTTTATTCGGCCCAGTACCTCACCGTGGGGTGCACCAGTACTATTCGTCAAGAAGAAGGATGGGACAATGCGAATGTGCATTGACTACAGGGAGTTAAACAAGGTGACTATAAAGAACCGGTATCCATTACCGAGAATTGATGACCTATTCGATCAACTCCAGGGGGCAAGTTACTTCTCAAAGATCGATTTGCGGTCGGGGTATCACCAGCTGAAAGTCAGAGAAGAAGATGTGTCGAAGACAGCCTTTCGAACTAGGTATGGTCATTACGAGTTTTTAGTAATGCCATTTGGTTTGACCAATGCACCAGCTGCATTCATGGATCTGATGAACCAGGTGTGCAAGCCATACCTAGACAAGTTTGTAATTGTATTTATCGATGACGTATTGATATACTCTAAAAGTAAGGCAGACCATGAGCAACATCTGCGGCTAACACTTAGTTTATTGAGGAAAGAAAAATTATTTGCCAAATTTTCGAAGTGCGAGTTTTGGCTTCGGGAAGTCCAGTTTTTGGGACATGTTGTAAACGAACATGGTATCAAGGTGGACCCAGTAAAGATTGAGAAGTGGGAACCACCAAGAACCCCATCAGAAGTTCGAAGTTTTCTTGGGTTGGCAGGATACTATCGAAGGTTTATACAAGACTTCTCGCGCATAGCTGCACCGCTAACTACTCTGACAAGGAAAAATGTGAAGTTCGAATGGAAGCCAGAGCAAGATAATGCCTTTAACGTCTTAAAGGAAAAGCTTAGCAGTGCACCAGTATTATCTTTACCAGAAGGCAATGATGGCTTTGTTGTTTATAGTGATGCATCAAAGTTAGGCTTGGGGTGTGTTTTGATGCAAAACGGTAAGGTGATTGCTTATGCCTCACGACAGTTAAAGGCTCACGAGCGTAAATACCCAACGCATGATATGGAGTTGGCTGCAGTAGTGTTCGCTTTAAAGATTTGGAGACACTATTTGTATGGGACAAGGTGTCAGATCTTCACTGATCATAAGAGTCTGAAATACTTGTTTGATCAGAAAGATTTGAACATGAGACAACAACGGTGGATGGAGCTATTAAAAGATTATGATTGTGAGATATTGTACCATCCAGGGAAGGAAAATGTGGTAGCTGATGCATTAAGTCGTAAGGAAAGAAGAGAACCACCTAAGATTCGAATGATGAAAATGAACGTAACCACCAGCTTACTAGATGATTTGAGGAAGAGTCAGGAGGAGGCATCAAGGGAAGAGAAGTGGAAAAGTGAAGGAGTGGTGGGAGTACTACAGTCATTGGAAAAGGATAGTCGTGGCTTGAAGTGTTTCCAAGGAAGGGTTTGGGTACCACGAGTGGGTGAAGTGCGTAACCTACTTCTCAAGGAAGCGCACCTGTCGAAGTACTCAATCCATCCGGGAACAAACAAGATGTATCAAGACCTACGAAAATCTTACTGGTGGCCAGGGATGAAAAAGGATATAGCACATTTTGTTGAAAGGTGTGTGACGTGCTTGAAGGTGAAGGCTGAGCACCAAAGGCCTTATGGACAGTTACAGTCGATGGAGATTCCAGTGTGGAAATGGGATCACATCACGATGGACTTTGTAACTAAGTTACCAAGGACACCGAAAGGTTATGACGCGATTTGGGTAGTTGTGGATAGATTAACTAAATCGGCGCACTTCCTTCCGATTAAGGAGACATACCCGTTGGAAAGGTTAGCTAAATTGTACGTTGACGAGATAGTGAAACTGCATGGAGTTCCACTGTCTATTATTTCGGATCGGGATAGTCGTTTTACGTCGACATTTTGGGGTAGCTTCCAACGAGAAATGGGTACTCGAGTAAAATTGAGCACGACATACCACCCGCAAACAGATGGGCAAAGTGAACGGACAATACAGACCTTGGAAGACATGTTAAGGTCTTGTGTTATTGATTTTGGAGGGTCGTGGGAAACTCATTTTCCGTTAATTGAGTTTGCCTACAACAATAGCTATCATGCAAGTATAAAAGTCGCACCATATGAGGCTCTATATGGCAGGAAGTGTAGAACTCCATTATGTTGGAATGAGGTGGGGGAGAAACAGTTGGCTGGACCTGAACTTGTTCAGCAAACTACCGACAAAATCCAAGTGATTAGGGATAACATTAAGGTTGCTTAGGATCGGCAGAAAAGTTATGCAGATAAGCGGAGAAAGCCAATAGTGTTTCAGGTTGGTGATAAAGTTATGTTAAAGGTGTCCCCATGGAAGGGCGTTGTTCGTTTTGGTAAGCGGGGGAAGTTAAGTCCTCGCTACGTTGGACCCTTTATAATAAAGGAACGAGTTGGAGAAGTAGCCTATCGATTGGAGCTACCAAGGGAAATGCAGGGCATTCATAGCACGTTCCATGTCTCTAATCTAAAGAAGTGTTTGGCGGATGCCGCCATGGAAGTGCCACTTCAAGAAATTAAGGTTGATGAGAAGCTGCGATATACAGAAGAACCTGTCACAATTATAGATCGAAAGGTCAGAAAGTTAAGAAATGTTGAGATACCATTGGTGAAAGTTCAGTGGAAGTATCATAAAGGTTCGGATGCGACATGGGAAACCGAGCGAGATATGAAGACTAAATACCCTCAGTTATTTGCTTAATTCAAAATTCCGAGGACGAAATTTTTCTAAGGGGGGAAGTTTGTAATAACTTGTGTCAAAAAATATATGTAATATATATAATCTGATTATATCAATTTAAAAGAAAGAGGATTAGTTCACAATTAATGGGTTAATTATATACAAATTATGAGGCTTAATGATCAAAACCGTCACCTTGATTGGGCCAGTTAAATACGAGCAAATGAAAGGGTTTCGTCGGTTTTAGACTTAGGCATTATATATAGCTCGAAAAGTAGAGTGGAAACCCCACTGGAATTGCAAGAAACGACTGAGATTCGAAGGAGAAATCGGGTGTGGAAGTTGTTAAAGATTTTTGGAGTTCTTCTTGAAATTAAGGTATGACCACTCGATTTAAGCTTGATTAAGTTGCTTGATTAGGTTTGTCTGATTCTATTATGTGTTTTGGTTCCATATCACGTTTCTGTTGGGGCCAATAGTGATTCAATTGATAAAAAAAATTAGAATGTTAAGTTCTTGAAAAAAAATGAATAATGCCTTACCTTGGTGAATTACTGAAAATTGTTTATGGGTATATGTTTATACGATATGGAGATAATTAGAAGTGATTTTACATATTTATTTGCCATTATATTGGGTTAAATCAAAAGCTTCAGTTTTTCTGTAAAAATGGTGGAAAAGAAACAGTGAACGGGTTAAGAAGAAGAAGACGTCGGGCTGCTTGTTGGTATAACATTAAGAAAAAAAAAGAAATAATAATAAAAAATGCATAAAGAGTGTCAAACTTAGTTGGTCAAAGTCTCTCACCTGACTCATTCTTCGAAACTACATATTACATATGTGGTCCTTTGTTTTCTTATGACTTGCCATTTCTTTATTTCCAACTTACAAATGGTTAATTTGGAACGTACAAAAGATGTTTACCATATGTTTTCTTTTCTTTTGTTCAAATGCGTTAAGATTATGGAAATACCATTTTTTCGAAGAAATACATTATTTATTGTTATATTAAGTATTTTCCAATATTAACGATTAAAGGTGAAACCTTGTTATTTAATTATATATATATTTCGATAAGGTTATTATAAACATCGTATTCAACATATTTAAATAACAATCACTATTTTGGTCGAACGAAACACGTGAATATCGGAACCAAAATGATCGCATAGGATGTTTTTCTAGGATTGTTGCCTTAGGAAAATTTGTTGGTGGAATGTAGGGTGCTTGTAGCGTGTCAAGCTTTGGTTAAGACCTAAACGCCAACAAGGTGAGTTTCGTGTGAATTTTGTGGTTGCTTGCATGAAAAGTTGATTCTAAATTATTTGCAATTATATGTTACTGTTGTTATTGCTATGAATATTTGTGTGAAATTTTGTGATTTATTTCATATAAAAGGGTGGAAATTGTGGGTGACATATAGGGAACAGGTGTATTTACACGGTCTTATTATTAGTCGTCGTATAGGGTGTTAGTACGCGGCGGAGAGTTTACGCTCTGTTTATCTAGCCGTAAGCATATTTGTTGTGCCCGGCGGAGGGACTTGTTCCCTGAAAATGACAGTAGTTCCCTAATGTGTCATCAAGGGTGGAAAGAAATGAAAAGAATTATATTGATAAATTGTTGCATTATTTTTATTTTATTGACGTCGGTATGCATGAAAACCACGAACTCACTAGGCCCAAGGCTTACCCATTAGAATCTTTAAATGCACGCAACCCAGGAAATAACGTAGCAAGTGGCAGCGGGAATGGAAAGGATAAAGTTCAGACTTGAAGAAGGCGACAAGTTTTGAGGAAGACGTAGCGCACCAAGTGTTTAATTAAATTTCTATTTGCTTCCGCTATTATTATTAATAATTACATTTGTATTTGAATCTTGATTTTTGGAAATTTTGGGACTATGTTAAGTTACATTTATATTTGAAATTTGGGGCGTTACAATTGGAGGGAAAAGGGTGGCGGTTACCGCTTCCTTTAGTAAGGTGGTGATAGTGGTGGATCCCAATTATTCTAAATCATTTAATATGTTTTCTATAATTAATAAATATTACAAAATAAAAAAGAAAAATTGAAAAAAACCACACAACAAAACGAAACCATAGAGATAGTCCGAGTGCAAAAAAAGGCTATGGTCCAAACACAAAATTTTGGCAAATCACAAAGAGGATTCCAATAATTTGTTCTAATAATTTTGGTTTGATGTAGCGTGACTAAAATAAAAATGAGATGGAAGGGTATTTATATCTTTATAATAAATATAAGGAATATAATTTAAAAAATCTTTATCTTTTGCCAAAGAATGTCGATTCCTTTCTACATAAAATTTAATGGAATTATAAGAATTCTAATTCTTTTAATTTTTTGGTTCGGAATAATGACTAAAACAAAAAAAATCCTTCCCACATGGAATTTAGAATATGTTTAGGTTAGCTTTTTTATCACAAAAGTGATTTTTAAGAAAAAAATGCTTATTAGCTTATGATTTTTAGGAAAAACCGTTTTTAAAAAGTGTTTGGATAAGAAAAGTTGTTTTTTAAGAGTAAAATGACTAAAAAGCTAAAAATCAATTATTTTCCAGCTTTTTAAAAGTTAGGATTTTCCAGCTTTTTAAAAGCTTTATTTTTTTCTATCTAAAAAGCTCTTTTAAAAAAACGCTTTTTAAATACACAAACACTTTTTTAGCGTATTCATTTTATTTTTTGGTTTGATGAATCATTATTAAAATAAAAATAAAAAGATGGTTGGAGGGTGTTTTTGTATTCATAATAAATATAAGGAATGGAATTTATAATCTATGTACCTTGTCAAAGAATGTCAATTCTTTTCGACATGGAATTTAATGGAATTATAAGAATTTCAATTCCTTTAAATTTTACTAGAATTTGCATTTTAGATACTCCAAGTTTCTTTGAGGGATAATGATCTAAAAATACTTAGGTTTTTAAGTTTTTGTCGGTTTTACCTTTTTGCAAATTTTAAGTTCGTTAAAATCGGATATTTGCAACTTTTTTTTTTCAATTTAACATATAGGTTATTAAAACCCTTATGTTTGGCAGAAATGTTTGGTTTTATCTGGTAATAAAAGTCCTTAAATTTGGTTTTCTGGTTCATTAAAGTCGTCAAGTTTGACAAAAAAAATTCAATTTTACCGGATAAATTTGCAAAAATAATAAAATTAAAAAAAAGCATGTTACAAATTTGTGGCATTAATTGACCTAAATTAGGATTTTAGTAAAATAAACCAAAACCGATAACTTAAAGCTTTTATGGCATTTACCCTGCCTTTGGAATTTTGGAATCCATGAAGGCACGAACCATACACACACTTACACTTAGTAGTAAAGTTATACTCATGACTTTCTTGAAATACATCTAGTTCGTAAATTAAAGGCGGTGGATTTTTGGGAAGCAAAAGATTGTATCGTAAATTAAAGGTGGTGGATATTTGGGAAGCAAAAGATTGAAGCTTTAGGAGTGAACATTGTACATTGTAACCGTCATCTTTGCGATAAGTTTCTGTTTTTTTAACAAGTCTCTTTTGTATAACAAGTTCCTACATGAAGCTTTATATTTTGTAATTCTTAAATTTTCAAAAAAAAAAAAAAAAAAGCTCTATACATAAATCATCAATCTAAATACTAAAATAGTCAACTATTTAGATAAATATTCATTATTTTTCGGGTGTTAAAGTTTTCAATATTTTATTTCTTAACTAGGTATAAGACTCATGTATTACATGAGTTAATTAAAAAAAATTAAATATAAAAGTCTTAATATTTAAGAACTTTGCATTTATAAAAATATAAGAAAAATAATGAATTATTATAATTTTTTTTATCTTTTAAATTTAAATAAATAAACAAAATAAACTAATGAACTTTAATTTGTGAATTTTGAAATAAAAAGGTAAACACATTAATGAAATTGATATTCATTTATTACTATATTTATCGTATTTATTACATTAAAGTATTATGTAGAATTTATTAAAATAGAAAAACCTATGAAATGACATGTGGAAAAGAAATTAATTCAAAATAACCAAAAAATAACATTTGACAAATTGAATGACAGTGTGATATGTGACAAAAAAAACTTTCATTTATTAGAGTAGATATATAACATACGTAAAAACTTTCATTTATTAGAGTAGATATAAACATGTTTAAAAATAAGTTTGTCAAAATGTTTAGAAGCTTTTAATTTTAGCTCTTAACAAAAGAAAAATCAAAATAAAAAAAAAATTGTTTGTAAATACAAGGTAAAGAAATTATTTTATAAAAAAAATTGTAATACAAATGCTAATTTAAATAGCTTTTAGGAGAAAATGAGACAACTATTTAGATAAATATTTATTTACAATGTTATAGCCCATGAAAATCAGGTTGATATTTATAATTAAATTTTTATAAGAATAACTCATAATTTTTAATTAATTGTTTTAAATAAACTGTTAATTAGAATATTTGGGTTTCTTTTTATTTATGTAAAATTATAATTATTGACTCAAATAAATATATAAAATTATTTTTCAAGATATATTAGACATTTTTTATTTGTGAGTTAATTAGATGAACTTTGACTCTTTAATACGATAGTTTTATTTTTCACTTTTCGGTTATCTAAATATAATTTCCTTTTTTCGCCGCTTTTTAGCATAAATAGAATCCATGTTAGTTTATAAGTTTGTATAAGAAAATAAGTTAATTAAGATTTAAGAGTGTTATATGAGTTTATAGTGAACGCTTCAAAATAAATATGTGAACTTATTTTTATAATATATAGGATACTATTCATGCGTAAAGAAAATTAAAAAAAATATGATGAACCACCACAACTAGTGACCATCTTCAATCAGTTACACAAAATTTATTAACAAATATTGACATTATAATAATTAGTCATTTTATATATTTATAAAAATTAAAAATTAAATAATAAAATAAAACATCCATATTTATTTATTGATTGATTTTGTCAAAATTAGAAGTAGTATCCTATACCCCCAAATTGTTGCACTATCTTATACATCATAACCCTATCGGCAATTTCTTTGTACTGTACCACCGGATACAAATGATCGATGAACATTCTTAAACTACAATCAATCTCAACATTCTTCGATTAAAGATCAACATCTTGGAATGATTGGATTCTATTTCGTAAATGTGATAACTCAAATTAAACAAAATATATAAATATATGGTATAAATATATTATTATAATTATGATTAATAAATTAATTAGGAGTAAACAGAGAAATTATGGAATTTTAATTCCAAAACCCATCACTTGATTAGAGTCATAAATTTGGACTTTTGGGTTAACTAGAAATGTTACAAACTTGTGCAATATAAAAGGTACGGGAAATAGAGTGGAATGCCTATAAAAATTACAAGAAAGGTTGGAGAAACAAAATAGAAATCGGGGTTTGAAGTTCGTGAAGGTTTTCGGAGCTATTTGAGAAATTAAGGTATGTCTCTTCGATTTAAGCTTGATCAAGTTGTTTGAGTAGGTTTATAGGATTTGAGTATGTATTTTGGTTTAATCCTATGTCTCTTTTCGGCCAAGGAATGATCGAATTTGGTGAAAAACAAATGTTATGTTTTGGTAAAAGAAAAGGTGAATTTAAACTTGCTTTATAATAAATTATTCAAGATTTAGTATATGAATATGTTAGTATGAAATGGAGATGATTAATGGTGGTTTTATAAATTTTATTTGACAACAGTTTTTAAGTTTTACTGTGATAAAATGGTCGAAAACGTTTTTATTGTTCTGATAAAGAAGAAAAGAATCTGGATCTTTCTGTTGAAACGGTTTTCTTGATGTTTCAAATGATTAAAATGATATTTACATAAATGGTCCCACTATTGTTGATAAGTTGGCAATTTTAGTTTTCACAAATAGGTAACAAATGTGTTACTTGTGTATCATAACAAAAGATATAAAATAGCCCCTTCAGTTTTTATAATTTGGCAATTTTCAGTTTTCTACACCATTACATAAATGGTTGTTATTTTAAATTTGCTACTTTATATTGATGTTAATATTACTTATTGTTATTATTCAAACAAAGTCTTTGTTTTAAGGTTTAGTTATTTTGACATTTGAGTATTAAATCTTTTACGGGTAAAACCTCATTAAATGGGAATGGCGACATGAAAAGAAAATGAAGAAAAAGATAATAATATTTTTATTAAAGTTGTTACGCACATTCTAATTAATATGATGAAATAATTATTGGTTGGCCGAAGGAGACATATGTGTGATGGAACCAAAACAAACACATAAGATGTTTATAGGATTAAGCCTTAGAAAATAAATGTTGGTTAAACGTAGGGTGCATGTATGCGGGTAACGTGACGACATCCGGTTAAGACTAACACCAACAAGGTGAGTTTTTTTTTCGTGTTCTGTGGTTGCTCGCACATAAATGTTTATCATGTGGTTTATTATGCATTATTTATTTATTTATTACAATATGTTTTACGATAAGTATGGTTGCATGTAAATGTTAATTTTGGATTTGTTATCTACTGGGTGTGTTTTTGGATGACATGTTTAGCGGGAATGGGTAAGTGTTTAATCGCCGTGAGCATGACGGATGTGTGTGATCGGCGGGGATGGGAATTGAGAATCATACTCATTTCCTTGGATATTTAAAAACTTGAGTACAATGGATGATGAGTTGTCTCAAAGAGAAGGGAAATGAACATTTGGTTCTTTCTCTGGATAATTAATCTTTCCCTAAATTAGGCCATCCGGTGATATATTTGTTGTATGATTTATTGAAGATATATGATAAAACTATTTGTTTTTTTAAGTGATGGACATTTATGTGCAACACGAACTCACTAGGCCCTACGCTTACCCTTTTAGAAACTTTAAATGTGCGCAATCCAGGAAACTATTTAAAAAGTGGCAGTAAGAAGGCTAGGGAGAAGGATTGATCAACAAGACGACAAAGGAGTTCCGCAAAGACGTAACACCCGAAGCTCTTCAGTTGAAGAATATATTTTATTTTATTTTATTTTGCTTCCGCTGTAGTTTAGTCTATAAGTAAGTTCTTAATTGATCTTGGGAGATGTTGGAACGATTATTTGTTATATAATCTATAAATTTGGACTTTTGGGTTGACTAGAAAGGTTACAAACTTGGGCAATATAAAAGGCACGAGAAATAGAGTGGAATGCCCACAAAATTGCAAGAAAGGTTGGAGAAACAAAATAGAAATCGGGGTTTGAAGTTCGTGAAGGTTTTCAGAACTATTTGAAAAATTAAGGTATGTCTCTTCGATTTAAGCTTGATCAAGTTGTTTGAGTAGGTTTATAGGATTTGAGTATGTATTTTGGTTTAATCCTATGTCTCTTTTCGGCCAAGGAATGATCGAATTTGGTGAAAAACAAATGTTATGTTTTGGTAAAAGAAAAGGTGAATTTAAACTTGCTTTATAATAAATTATTCAAGATTTAGTATATGAATATGTTAGTATGAAATGGAGATGATTAATGGTGGTTTTATAAATTTTATTTGACAACAGTTTTTAAGTTTTACTGTGATAAAATGGTCGAAAAAGTTTTTATTGTTCTGGTAAAGAAGAAAGAATTTGGATCTTTTTGAAACGGTTTTCTTGATGTTTCAAATGATTAAAATGATATTTACATAAATGGTCCCACTATTGTTGATAAGTTGGCAATTTTAGTTTTCACAAATAGGTAACAAATGTGTTACTTGTGTATCATAACAAAAGATATAAAATAGCCCTTCAGTTTTTATAATTTGGCAATTTTCAGTTTTCTACACCATTACATAAATGGTTGTTATTTTAAATTTGCTGCTTTATATTGATGTTAATATTACTTATTGTTATTATTCAAACAAAGTCTTTGTTTTAAGGTTTAGTTATTTTGACATTTGAGTATTAAATCTTTTACGGGTAACCTCATTAAATGGGAATGACGACATGAAAAGAAAATGAAGAAAAAGATAATAATATTTTTATTAAAGTTGTTACGAACATTCTAATTAATATGATGAAATAATTATTGGTTGGCCGAAGGAGACATATGTGTGATGGAACCAAAACAAACACATAAGATGTTTATAGGATTAAGCCTTAGAAAATAAATGTTGGTTAAACGTAGGGTGCATGTCTGCGGGTAACGTGACGACATCCGGTTAAGACTAACACCAACAAGGTGAGTTTTTTTTGCTTGTTCTGTGGTTGCTCGCACATAAATGTTTATCATGTGGTTTATTATGCATTATTTATTTATTTATTACAATATGTTTTACGATAAGTATGGTTGCATGTAAATGTTAATTTTGGATATGTTATCTACTGGGTGTGTTTTTGGATGACATGTTTAGCGGGAATGGGTGGGTGTTTAATCGTCGTGAGCATGACGGATGTGTGTGATCGGCGGGGATGAGAATTGAGAATCATACTCATTTCCTTGGATATTTAAAAACTTAAGTACAATAGATGATGAGTTGTCTCAAAGAGAAGGGAAATGAACCTTTGGTTCTTTCTCTGGATAATTAATCTTTCCCCTAAATTAGGTCATCCGGTGATATATTTGTTGTATGATTTATTGAAGATATATGATAAAACTATTTGTTTTTTTTAAGTGATGGACATGTATGTGCAACACGAACTCACTAGGCCCTAGGCTTACCCTTTTAGAAACTTTAAATGTACGCAACCCAGGAAACTATTTAAAAAGTGGCAATAAGAAGGCTAGGGAGAAGGATTGATCAACAAGACGACAAAGGAGTTCCGCAAAGACGTAACACCTGAAGCTCTTCGGTTGAAGACTATATTTTATTTTATTTTATTTTATTTTGCTTCCGCTGTAGTTTAGTCTATAAGTAAGTTCTTAATCGATCTTGGGAGATGTTGGAACAATTATTTGTTATATAATCTATATATGAAAATTGGGGTGTTACAAGTTGGTATCAGAGCGTTGTTTAAGCAGATTAGGTGTTTCCGTAAACACTTAAGCTTAGACGGAAGGAGCGAGAGGTAACCTAGCAACTAATTTAGACCATATCTTACTAGTAGGCATCGTGTCCTCAAGGATATTAGGGAGGCTTACTAAGGTAACACTAGAGCGGGAAGACATTCCAATTTGGAGTCGATGTTGCTGCACCCGAAGAAGTACTAGAGACTCTTGTAAACCCTACTTCCAGTTGTTAGCGCGGTTAGGGTCGAGATAGAGGTAGGTGTAGGGGAAGAGGTCTAGGAGTCATCATAGCACCGGTACAAGCACAATTGGTGAAACTGAGCTCTAACTCCAATCGAGGTCGTGGTCGGGGTTAAGATTGCGGACAAGGTCGTGCAACAAATATGGTTACTCGAGAATAATTAATCGACGAGATTGCCCAGGATATACAAGCTACATTGTCGAATGTAAATGTTCAGAACCGAGATGCACTATAGAATGTGAACGGTTGTAACAGGGTTGATGAAGAGGAAGGCTATGGATATGGTATGCCGGTTTCAATTTATGACCCTAGTGTTGAACTACGATCACAGAAAGATGTAAACGACAAATGATGAGGTAATTGTTACAAGACGTTCATGACTTGTAAACCACGAACGTGTCGCAGGGACGTTGATCCTATCCTATCATCAACGTGGATAATAGAGATAGAGGAAACATTTGATTCCGATAATTGTGCAAATAAGGACAATATGGTTTATTTCGTGATGATGTTTAAAAATGAGGCTTTATACTGATGGGGAGGGTAAAAGCAGTTAGGGTGTCAGATACAATCAATAGGATGTCATGGGATGAGTGTGCAAGAATCTTTAGAGAGATGTTTTGTCCTCGAACGACGATCAAGCAATTGAAGGAAGAATTCTTGAGGCTGGAACAAGGAAATGTGACAGTGAGAGAGTACACCAACAAGGATGAAAGAATTTAATAGTAGTTGCAAGATATGCTTGATAAGGTTTTATTCGACATAGTACATCACCATGGGGTGCACTAGTAGTGTTCGTCTAGAAAAACAAAAGAGGGGACGATATATATGCACATGGATTACCAAGAGTCAAAGAAGGTGTAAGATAGTTACAAATTATGGAAGATTAACGTTGTCACTTATTCACTAAGTCGTATGTAAGGAAGGAACCAAGTAAGATTTATTTGATGAGGATTGATGTAACCTTCGGTGTAATGGGTGGACTGAAGAAGAGTCGGAAAGAATCCTCGGTAGAGGAGAAGTGGAAAGTTTTTAGAATTGTTTTCCTAATATATGATGACACATTTAATGAGGACATGGGTGTATGATAGTCGGGAACATAACGGGTGTGGTGTGACCGGCGGGAGATTGGAAATTGAGACGTTACTCATTTCCTTGGATATTTAAATGCTTGAGCACAACGAACGGGTCGTGCCAAGTGGGAAGGGAAGCGGACCATTGGTTCTTTCTCTGGATATATAAAATGCTCCCTTAAACTGTGTCATCGGGTGAAATATACGTGATGGAAATGTTAGTTAAGTTGTATGTTGATAAGATGGTTCAATTGTCTATTTATGATTAGAACCTTAGTTTCATGTCATCATTTTGGAAGAGTTTACAACGAGAAATGGGTTATCTGGTCAAGAAGTTAAGGAATGTGGAGATACAACTCATGAAAGCTCGGTGAAAGTAGTGAAAGTAACGACATGGGGAAACATATGGGATAAGAAGACAAAATACCCTTATTTGGTTGTTCGTTCAAATTCCGAGGACAGAATTTTTCGAAGGGGGGAAGTTTGTGATAACTCAAATTAAAATAAATATATAAATATATGGTATAAATATATTATTATAATTATGATTAATAAATTAATTAGGAGTAAATAGAGAAATTATGGAATTTTAATTCCAAAACTCATCACTTGATTAGAGTCATAAATTTGGACTTTTGGGTTAACTAGAAAGGTTACAAACTTGGGCAATATAAAAGGCACGAGAAATAGAGTGGAATGCCCACAAAAATTGCAAGAAAGGTTGGAGAAACAAAATAGAAATCGGGGTTTGAAGTTCGTGAAGGTTTTCGGAGCTATTTGAGAAATTAAGGTATGTCTCTTCGATTTAAGCTTGATCAAGTTGTTTGAGTAGGTTTATAGGATTTGAGTATGTATTTTGGTTTAATCCTATGTCTCTTTTCGGCCAAGGAATGATCGAATTTGGTGAAAAACAAATGTTATATTTTGGTAAAAGAAAAGGTGAATTTAAACTTGCTTTATAATAAATTATTCAAGATTTAGTATATGAATATGTTAGTATGAAATGGAGATGATTAATGGTGGTTTTATAAATTTTATTTGACAACAGTTTTTAAGTTTTACTGTGATAAAATGGTCGAAAACGTTTTTATTGTTCTGATAAAGAAGAAAAGAATCTGGATCTTTCTGTTGAAACGGTTTTCTTGATGTTTCAAATGATTAAAATGATATTTACATAAATGGTCCCACTATTGTTGATAAGTTGGCAATTTTAGTTTTCACAAATAGGTAACAAATGTGTTACTTGTGTATCATAACAAAAGATATAAAATAGCCCCTTCAGTTTTTATAATTTGGCAATTTTCAGTTTTCTACACCATTACATAAATGGTTGTTATTTTAAATTTGCTATTTTATATTGATGTTAATATTACTTATTGTTATTATTCAAACAAAGTCTTTGTTTTAAGGTTTAGTTATTTTGACATTTGAGTATTAAATCTTTTACGGGTAAAACCTCATTAAATGGGAATGTCGACATGAAAAGAAAATGAAGAAAAAGATAATAATATTTTTATTAAAGTTGTTACGAACATTCTAATTAATATGATGAAATAATTATTGGTTGGCCGAAGGAGATATATGTGTGATGGAACCAAAACAAACACATAAGATGTTTATAGGATTAAGCCTTAGAAAATAAATGTTGGTTAAACGTAGGGTGCATGTCTGCGGGTAACGTGACGACATCCGGTTAAGACTAACACCAACAAGGTGAGTTTTTTTGCTTGTTCTGTGGTTGCTCGCACATAAATGTTTATCATGTGGTTTATTATGCATTATTTATTTATTTATTACAATATGTTTTACGATAAGTATGGTTGCATGTAAATGTTAATTTTGGATATGTTATCTACTGAGTGTGTTTTTGGATGGCATGTTTAGCGGGAATGGGTGGGTGTTTAATCGCCGTGAGCATGACGGATGTGTGTGATCGGCGGGGATGGGAATTGAGAATCATACTCATTTCCTTGGATATTTAAAAACTTGAGTACAATGGATGATGAGTTGTCTCAAAGAGAAGGGAAATGAACCTTTGGTTCTTTCTCTGGATAATTAATCTTTCCCCTAAATTAGGTCATCCGGTGATATATTTGTTGTATGATTTATTGAAGATATATGATAAAACTATTTGTTTTTATTAAGTGATGGACATGTATGTGCAACACGAACTCACTAGGCCGTAGGCTTACCCTTTTAGAAACTTTAAATGTGCGCAATCCAGGAAACTATTTAAAAAGTGGCAGTAAGAAGGCTAGGGAGAAGGATTGATCAACAAGACGACAAAGGAGTTCCGCAAAGACGTAACACCCGAAGCTGTTCAGTTGAAGACTATATTTTATTTTATTTTATTTTGTTTCCGCTGTAGTTTAGTCTATAAGTAAGTTCTTAATTGATCTTGGGAGATGTTGGAACGATTATTTGTTATATAATCTATATATGAAAATTGGGGTGGTACAGTACATATAAAATTAAAAACACAGAGAAAACGTTTGGCGTCAGTTGGAATTGAGGACGGAGATTTTGAAATTGAAAGTTTTATGGCTTCGACGAAGGTAAGATTCAACCCAGCTCATAGTAATTTTTCCTTTTTTTTCTTGATATTATGAACATAAAAGTGTTTACGGGATCAAACATTACATGTTAAATATGCAGGACCAATCTCTTTGAAGATGATAGCTTGCAATTTCTCCGGACACGGTATCTTAAAGACTGGTTGCTTCAAGAAATCATAAGGTACTTTTAAAATTTTCAGAAAAAAATAATTTCAAATTCATGAAATGCAAAAATGCTAAAAATTAGGCCAATTTTGTTGATTGTATATACTCAAGAAATTAAAATGGATAATATTTTAGTGAAATACATTCTGTAGTTTTAAATTTATGAATCAAACATGACCATTTTTGTAAATACGACAAAAATGGACCAAATATGTTATTTTTCTGCCGATAAGAGGGGCCATTCATGTAATTATTTACAATATGGATCAAATGTGTAAAACTGTCAAATCAGGGACCAATCTAGTAAACAAGTAAAAAAAGGAACCTTTGTTGTAAATCTGTCAAAAAGAGACACAAACCATTCTTTTAAAATGTCAAAAAGGGACCAAACGTGTAAAAATGTAAAATCAATGACCCTTAACGTAAATATGTCAAACATGGAACAAATGTGTAAAAGTGTAAAAACAGGGACTATTATGGTAAATAATTAAAATGGGACCATTTTTGTAAATTTGGAAAACACACACACATACAAACTGTATAAATGACCAATATGCCTCTGCTCATTCACAAACTAACATGTATTAACTAAATGACCAATAGTATTTCATTAACAACTTTTTATGCTTCATCATTATGGCAGGTACAGTAATATTGAAATACAAAAAGTTTAAAGTTAACAAAAAATGACCATCTGCCCCTGCTCATACAGAAACAACAGTCACAAACAAAGAAACAACAGTCACAAACAAACACCCCACAGGTAACTCAAAAATAGAATGCTATTAACAGTTTTGAACAATAACCATTCCAAACCCATATTCGAATTACTTGTTGACATAAATAGAATTTTGTAATTGGTGTAATGTGTAGATCTTTTAAAAGGGAAATGAAAGTAGAATGTTGCAATTGCATAAAATTTGATTGAACTTATAGAATAAGCTTAACAGTAACTTATTTAAATGTAACATGCTATCTCTATTGATGGTTTACGCTTTTTATAGTAAGATGCTATAAAATGATATTTTTCTGGAAAGTAGGGTGATATAAAATGTTGTATTTAGGCCCAAATAAACGCTATTAAAGGGAAGGAGGTTACATGGAGTTAAATTATAAAAACGGAGATGTTACATGGTTTTAACAGATCCCATTCAGTATTTAGCCTAATTTCTATTATAGTTTCTTCTTCACTTTCACTTTCAAACCATTAAGTAGTAGCAATGAGCCACAAATTTCAAGTTTATGATTAGACCAATTGTGCACAAATAATATTATTCTTGGTTTCATGTAATAACTATATACATTCCAACTGATCAATTCTTAGCAACGTGTTTCCTTAAACCGTGTTGTATATACTGGTTTCCATTAATCATGTCTTTAAAACTTTAAATCTCAAAGTACTACTACCATGCTCGATTTGATTGATTCTTTTTTGTATTCAGTGCAGCAGTACGCTGAATGAATCGGAATATGTACATGGTGCGAACTTCTTGATACATTTATAAGATGAAGAGTTTATGTTTCCCAGAAACGATTAATCAAAACACATATTACACTTTATATATATATATATATATATATATATATATATATATATATATATATATATATATATATATATATATATATATATATAAATGATTAACTAAAACATTAATACATTGCCTGATGGAGAATTAATCAATTGAATCAATGCAGAATCCGTATTAAACCTGCTACTGCTACCTCACAGATGTGGAAAGCGATAGCAATTTTGGAGTCTGGTACCTCGAAGAAAGAAAGGAATCAGATAGGGTATCGGTATTAATTTTTTGAGAAGATAACAATAGTTCCTAACTTATTGGCTAATATTATACCGATTTCAAATTCAAAATAAGTTAATGATATCTTTTTCCTGAATTGAATGGATAATTGTATAGTTTCCAATTTAAAAAGATTTTGAAATCGGTATCAATTCAATTTTAAATTTAGTGGCTTATCAAATGCAAACCGATTTTGTAGGAAATGGCTCATGGGATGACAAGTGGCATATGCTGATGTGGAAGGCTCATGTGTACTATTGAAACAATTGTTTTATTAGTAAGGGTAGATGTACCATTACAATTTTTTTTTTCTTTTCAAACATACACTTAGCAAAAACATCAAAAAGAATACAAATTGTGACAAATTCTCAAACATTCAAAAAACAAATTACATTTATGCACAAACATTATCGAAGTTGATGATGTTTACCATTTAAAAAAAAACAACAAAATGACAGGTATTGTTGGTATGATGTTTACCATTAAAAAAACAACAAAATGATAGGTGTTGTTGGTATGATGTATTTAAGGACCTACTTGAGACACATAAAAAATTTAGGTAATAAATAAAAAAGAGTTCACAAAATGTAATTTGATTATATTTAACTTAATTAATAAGAATTGAATACTAACAAACATCCCCCACATCATCTATGTTTTCCAACTTGGTGGAGACCATAAGCATGCTTAATAAGGATGGTGAATCACTTTGGACCAAAAGATGTTGTACAATGGATCTAACACCCTTTCCAAACTCTTTATTCAACAAAAAAAAAAAAACTTTATTAAACGAACCAATTTACTATTATTCAACCAAACTCCTTTTGGAATTTGAAATTCACTGTATACTACATCATCACCAAACATTAGGGGTGTGAAAAAAAACCGAAAAACCGAGCCGATCTAGTCAACCCAAAACCGAAAAAAACCGAAAACGAAAAAATTAGGTACCTATGGGTCGGTTTCGGTTTGGATATTTAGATATCCGCGGATACCCGAACCAAACCGTCATATATATATATATATATATATATATATATATATATATATATATATATATATATATATATATATACTAGTCGTGTACCCGCGCAAAGCGGCGGCGACGAATAATATACAACGGTGATTAATTTATTTTGGTGAATAGTTTCTTTGCGGTTATCAAAACAAACCATAAAAACATTACGTATTAACCAAGTTTAAAATATTAATAATTCTTTAGTTATTAAAATTCTCAAACGCTGATAAATCCATTATTATGTCACTTCGTTGCAGACTGCAATTAATCAGACATAATGATAACTCCAAATAACCATAACATCTTAACTTTTTTTGGTGAAAATTCATTTGTGGTGATTAAATTCATTTTGAAAACATGTAATGCACCAAAGAACATGCAATGCAGGTTTCATCTCCTTGGATAACTTTGTAGTTATTTCCTCGGTTAATTTTTTTCGATGAATAGTTTTTTTTTCGAGGAATGTTTTTTCCGTCGTTTAGTTCTATATGGAAAACATGTCATATTTTAAATAATATGCAATGCGGTTGTTGATGATCAGTTTTATTTCGGAGAATAATTATCTTTTACACCTTAAAACTGTTGTTTTGGTTTATTTTAGGTATCATACTTTAGAGATTATAAAAAATTTTAAAATCCTTTTTACAGTAATTTTAGCTCATTGGAAAACATCAATAATATGTACTATTTTACTCATAATTTTGAAACTATTAAAATTAATGGATTTGTTTACGTAACTCATAATAATTCACTATTATTCACTACGTGAATTCACAATTTTGTTTGAAATCCACGAAAAACTTAAAAATATGTTTATTTTATGGGTTTGTAAAAAGTGTAAGTTGATGAACTGATGACATTATCTTTGTATCAATAACTATAATAAAATATTATTATTTTGTATATTTTGAAATGTAATTATTTATATTTTTCATTAGTTTTAAGTTCATATTATAAAATTATAACTTATCCGATACATTTTTAATCAAATTTTATTACAAAAAAACAATGATTTATATTTTAGTTTTAATTTTAAATATTCACTTGTAGATCTATAATAATTAAGCACAACTGGGATTGTTATATCGTTAATTATTTATAAAAATCAATGTATTGTTTTTATTTTCCACTTTATACTAAATACGATAATATGATTTTTTTTAATATTATAAGAATAGTTTTATAATAAAATAATAGATCTTAGTAAAGAGATGATGACAAAAGGAAGGGTGTAATCTAATTATTATAAGGATCAATAAGTCATTTAGTTGCTTTGATATTTATATGATTTTTAAAATTTAAAAATCTCACCAATGGCAGTCGTTATAAAACTGATAGCATTCCACCTAAGTAAACAAATGCTTCAAAAGATAAAATTATCATCACAATTTCTTAGCAACATACTTCGTATCGAACTCACAATAAGTAAATAAATGCTTCAAAAGATAAAACTATCATCACAATTTCATAGCAACATACTCTGTATTTAACTCACAAGAGGAAATCAAGCATTCAGCACGTAAATGTTGACATTTAACCGTATATAATATACAAATTTCACCCTTGTGTTTATTTTAGAACCATATGTACAAGCAGCCCATGATTATACATCACCTGTATCTATCTCTCTCCTAAAAATGTACATTTTCAATACCATCATTTGCCAATTTTCACCATCTACTATTTTTCTATAAAACAAATACATCATCTATTCTATTTTCCATAAGCCTTCCACCTTGTCCCGCTAAAACTGTGGAACTGAAGATTAAATATATGTTTGACAGCAAAGTTGGGTTAAGATAAGAAAATGATTTACAAAATGTATGTATAGTATTAATCCTAAGAACTACTTACTTTGAAAGATTCGTTTCTATGTTTTGAGACATCTACAGTTTTAAAAAAATCAATCACAAAAGAGCGAAGTTTATCAGTAGAAATAAAGGAATGGAGAAACTACCATTAATATAGCACCAACAAACAAACAAATCGCATTTAATGATAACTACAAAAGAAACAGGAGCCAATTTGTTAGTAATAGTAAGTTAATGGTTAATAACAATATACATTTTACTCATAATAACTGCCTTCAAATTAGATAAAGAAAAAGGTTTTTATAATCCTTATGCTTCTTTTGTTTCAAAATCTTCAATTCCTTTAACACAAACACCTATTAAGAACTGAAGACCAATTATAAAATAAAATAGATAGTAGTCTATAATTTAGATAAAATCATGAACCGGCTACCATTCCTAAAAACATATTGTAATTCAAAATAGCTGACCTTAGTTGACAAGATTATTTAGCAGCATTGTGTTTTTTAGTAGCCTCTGAACCGTGACCCTATAATTTGCCAGCGACCTAATCAACAGATCCTGTACACATACACAAAACAATCAAACTGAAAAAGGGTTTAAATTCATATATTGTAACTCATTATGTGTAGTTCAATATATACCATGGTTGTGCATTTTCCCCAAAGAGAACACCAGTTCCTTATACAGTTTTGTCACTACCTGGAAAATCACAAAACGAACAACAAAAATTCCATGGGTTCTGATTTGAAAATTCATACAGATGAAAAGATTAAAAATAAAACAACCCTTCAATTCATCTCACAGATCCACCTCCTCCTGATATGTCTTCACCCAACTTTGTCACCAAAAAAGCAAAAAGAAATAGAGAAATCAAAAGCAAAACCTAACGGTTAGGCTTTATGTTTGGTCACCAAGTTTCTTTTCTTTCCTCCGTCTGCGATTCTACATAAAACAAAAGGAAGCCTTTTGTTATCTTTTTTCTCGTTCAGAGTCTGTGGATTAGGGAAACTTGAAATATGAACCTGTTCGATTTGAATGTTAGAAACGACAATCCCCTGTTCGATTTGAATCTAAAAACTCAAAATCCCCTAGAGAAACACGAAATACATTCAATAAACATGAACCAAATAAGAAAAACATAAAAATCCTAAACTGTCTCTGTCTTCATTAAGGAAGGAAAAAAAATAGATGTATAACTTACTTGTGTAGATCGACTGGGAAGATATATAATCGCGAGATGATGTATTCTGCAGCGGTGGCGATGGCGGTTTGTGTCTTTCACATGTATCTTTCTAATTTCTAGAGTACAGAAAGAGAGCGTCAAATAAATGGTGAGCATTGGATAAGTTACATACGTTTATATATAGAAGAAGACATAGAGGGAGGCGTGGTGGAATCGGTAAAGGCGACACCGGTGGATTGTGGTGACAGTTGAAGGTTGTTGTGAGTAATGGTGGTTCTCATCCTGATTTTTTAGCGATATAGAGATGGGAAGAGTTGTGTTGGTGGTGATGGTTTCGACAAGGAGACTATAGGTGGTATAATGTTGTTGGTGCAGCGATCTTTAATGATGGTCACAATTATGATGGTTGGTGTTGCCGATGGTGCTGTCTAATGATAATAATAGATGTGGCGGATAGTGGTGTTAATAGATTGCTTTGCTTTTGGGTCTTCAACCTCCAGATTGAGGTAGCTCTGATACAGAAACTCATCGGCCATTAACCTCCGGATCTAGGTTTCGAACGATTAGGGTTTCTATTAAGGGGGAGAAAGGGAATCGTCGGGAGCATGCTGATTCAAGTGGCTAGAGATGGTACGACGCATCTGGAGGTCGGTGGTTTGTGAGAAGGAGAAGACGACCACTTAGCAGGGAAAGAAGATTTCTACGGTAGTACGACGACGGAAATGGTGGAGTAGGTGGTCGTGAGGTGGGTGACTGCGGTAAGACGTAAAGGTGGTGGCGGATGAGGCGATCGATGTTGGCAGTGGTGGAGGCAGCTTAGGGTTTGTAGAGAGAAGAAAGGGAGAGTGAAAGTCAGGTGGGAGGAAGTTGGATATACCGGAGAAAGGCGTTGAGAGGTACAGCTCAAAATCTGGAGATGGAGAGAACCGAGAAATGAGGCTTTGATTGACTAAGTAAAAATCTCATTCAAATTATAATATTATTTTATTCACGATTAGTTGTACTTTATGTTTAGAGACTCGAAGGTCTTAAAAATTATTATTATTTTATTGGATCTATTTATAAAAATAATAGGATTTCTTTTATAAATTAGTATATATATATATATATATATATATATATATATATTATTGATTCCTTTGAATTGAAGTAGTTTCTCGATCATTAAACCGTACATAGATTTGATTGTATCTTAAATATAAAAAAATTATTGTGGTTTAAATATAATACATTTTCATGCGTAAATCTAAATGTATGTGTATATTAGCAAGCATTGATTTTTTTTGTTAGTTTTTTATTTTCAGAAATTTTTTTGTTGAAATGTAATTTGTAGTTTTGATTGATTTCTATTTTTTATATTTAACAGATACCCGTGAACCGAACCGTGGTTATCCGTCTTTATCCAGTTCGGTTCGGTTCGGTTTTTTTAGCAATTCGGTTCAGTTACGATTAGTACTAGCAAGGTATCCGTCTCATTATCACGGTTCACAATTTTATTACTATTCAATCAAAACCGCTACATGAACACCCCTACCAAACATCAAGTAACCAAATCTTCAAATGTATAGAAAAGAATTAACCACACTTAATAGCTAAATCAGCAAGCAATTACACTACAAATAAACCAAATCTTCCAATGCATAGAAAAAATTTAACCACACATAATAACTAAATCAGCAAGCAGTGACACCACAAATCTACCTATCTTAATAATAATAATAATAATAATAGATTTCTTTATGCTACGTGTCACTTGCAGCATCGATTTTCATTCAATGTAAAATTCCATTTTGCCCCGCCGTCATATAACACTGTCGATTACATCTCCAGCTCATGTGATATCTATAACTGATATCCTATTTTAATTTGATTTGATTCCATATTTATCGTTTGGAATGAATTAATTGCTTACCATATTCATTCTTCTAATTTGAACCTTATTTTTTCTTCGAACGATCATGTCTGAGCCCTATTTCACTGCATCATCTTTGTGAATATCAAAAAAATCAAAAGATCCTCTCTATGGTTTCATATCAAAGAAAATTGGCTGAAATTAGGTTTTGATTTTTGAAACCCCAGGAAAGGTTATGTTCTTTAATTTTGTTTTATTTGTTTAATCGATTTGGAAGCAATTTTTTGTTTGATTTTGTCACTTTTAGGTCTTATTTCAATTGTTGTAAGATGACGATCTTGATGATGAAATCGGAGGAAGAAGCTGATCTTGATATATGGAGGTGTCGGTTAGAAGCAGATCTTGGAAAACGATTCAACCGGGTCTGCAACTAGAATCACAGTATGCGTAATCAATTGTGTGATTTAAAGAGGAATCAGATGTGGTTGATTTAAAGAGGAATCATATGTGGTTATTGCGAAGGCCTTCTTTCAGGTTAAAATTTCATTGGTTACTCTTTATATTGTTGGAATCCTAAGTCGAGTAGGACTTGGAGACCAAGCAATAGCAACCTAGTTTTAAGGAAACTATGTTTAAGTCGGTTTCTAGTTTCCTAATTGTGAGCTAATTACAAGTCGGTAGATTAGAATATATATATATATATATATATATATATATATATATATATATATATATATACATCTTGTTTAGCCGTGTAGGGTAAGAGATTGTATTCACAAATTGAGTTTTGAGTTATTTTTGCATTTAATCAAAGAGATAGTTTGATTAATTGTTTGTGTTATACATTCTTGACTTGAATTGGTATCAGAGCCAAGGAACCGAAGGCTGTGAGATCGAGTTTGTTACCTGTTGATAAGTTGGGTCAACATGTCAGATGGAGAAGATGGCGCACAGCCCCCTCCGGTGAGAGTGAAGGAGATTGGGTCAACCACTGTAGCATGTCCTATGCTGAACTCAACAAATTACACGGTCTGGTCACTAAGGATGAAAGTAGTATTAAGAATTCATAAGGCCTGGACCATTATTGATCCAGGAACAGAAAAAAATAAAGAAAAGAAGTACCTAGCGATTGGGCTGATTTATCAAGCTATACCAGAGAGCTTGATCATTCAAATCGGCGATGTAGATTCTGCAAAAACGCTCTGGGACGCAATCAAGGCTCGATACATTGGGGCTAATCGAGTGAAGGAGGCCCGCCTTCAAACTCTAAGCGCTGACTTCGACAGAATGAAGATGATGGAATCAGAATCGATCGATACCTTTGCCGGAAAGCTGTCCGGAATTGCGTCTCAATCAGCAGCACTTGGCGAAACGATTGAAGAATCGAAGATGGTTAAGAAATTTCTTAAATCCTTACCGAAGAAGTTCATCCATATTGTAACCTCTCTCAAACAAGTTCTTGATCTGAAGACTGTCGGATACGAGGATGTTGTTGGTTGCCTGAAAGCTTACGAGGAGAGGGTGAAGGAAGCGGATGACGGTGGAGAAGGATCGAAAGCCCTGTTCGCCGATGGTGGAGCTTCGAATCGGAACTGGAGAAGAAAGGGGAAAGGAACGAATGGAGCGACTGGGAATAATGCACACGGGTTTAATGGCTCAACTGGATCCGGATCCTGTGGGTCTAATGGGTCAAGTGGATCAAGCTCTAAAACAAAACAGGCCCAAGGAGGCAGGCCTAACAACAACACTGGGTCCAATAATCACCAGTCCAACAGCAGGCCCAATTCTAATTATGATCCTAATCAGAAAAATAAATATAAATAGACCAGTCCAAAATTATTTGTTACCGGTGCGATAAGCCGGGCCACTTCGCGTCTCAATGTCCGGACCGAACTAAAAAATTACAAGAACGTAATTTTGCCGAATATGACGATACCGGCGAGACCGTATTTTTACACGAGACCGTATTTTTAAACGAAGAAAAGGTGATACCGTCTCGATACAACTCACAAGACAACGACGTGTGGTATTTGGATAACAGGGCGAGCAATCACATGACGGGAAACCGGTCATTTTTCTCCGAACTTGATGAAGGCATAACCGGGAGGGTTAAATTCGGAGATCTCGTGTGTAAAAATCAAGGGAAAAGGTGTTATACTTTTCCAAGGCAAGAGGGGTCAACAAAGGCTTATGACAGAGATTTACTACATACCGGATCTCAAGAACAATATTATTAGTCTCGGACAAGCAACCGAAGCCGGGTGTGATATTCGAATGAAAGGCAACTACTTAACCACGCACGATGTCGATAATTGATTATTAATGAAAGTACAAAGAACTCGAAACCACTTTATAAAATAAAATTACAAATTGGAGTTCCTATTTGCCTTCATTCGAGACTAAGTGAAGATGCGTGGCGATGGCATGCAAGACTTGGGCACATCAATTTCGAGTCAATGAAAAAAATGTCCAATAAGGGTTTAGTCAAAGGGTTACCTCAATTTGATCATGAGAATCAATTGTGTGGATCGTGCTTGGTGGGCAAGCAAACAAGAAAGTCATTCCCGACTATGACGACATACAAAGCAAAACAACCATTGGAACTAGTTCATGGTGATTTATGCGGTCCGATCACGCCGGCAACCAAGGGTCAAAATAGGTATATTTTTACACTAATTGATGATTATTCACGATTTATGTGGATTTATCTTATGAAAGAAAAGAGTGAGGAGTTTACACACTTCAAAAAATTCAAAGCTTTGGTGGAGAATGAAATTGGAAAGCCTTTGAAAGTGTTTAGAAGTGATCGAGGAGGTGAGTTTACATCTCTCGTGTTTAATTCCTTTTGTGAACAAAACGGAGTCAAACGCCATCTTACCGCCCCATACTCTCCACAACAAAACGGAATTGTGGAATGAAGAAACCGAACACTTTTGGACATGACACGAAGTATCATGAAGACAATGCATGTTCCAAACTACTTATGGGGAGAAGCGGTAAATCACTCTACAAATCTAATCAATCGCGTTTACACAAGAGTCCTTGGTGATACAACTCCATACGAAAAGTTGTATAAAAGAAAACCGAATTTAGAGAATGTTCGTATATTTGGGTGTCTAGCACATGCAAAAGTTGAACTGGTTAATCTAAAGAAGGTGGATGCAAGATCAAGACCACTAGTGCATGTTGGTTCCGAACTGGGTACGAAAGCTTATCGATTATTTAACCCGGTAACACAAAAAATAATCGTGAGTCGAGACGTTATTTTTGATGAAACCAAAGGGTGGGATTGGATTAAAGAATCAGGAACCAACAATGAAGAACCGGGCTCATTCATAATATCATGGGACTATCCGAGAGACGAGGCGAACAACAACCAAGGAAACGATGTAAACAATGATCCAATTGAAACTGATCGTGAGATTGGAGACAGAGCGGAAGTACAAGTTAATGAACAACCAAGTCCAGTAAATAATAATGTTCAACAAGGAGCTGCAAGTCAAAGACCCTCGAGAGCAAGAGTACCTCCAGGACGATTTCAAGATTATGAGCTTGACCTTGATAATCTCGAAGAACTTCTTCTTACAACCAATGACGAGCCAGTATCGGTTGAAGAAGCAAAGAAAGATCCAGAATGGGTCAATGCCATGGATGCGGAAATTAATTCGATAAACAAGAATAATACTTGGATTTTCGTGAACAAGCCTATGGGGGTGAAACCAATTGGACTCAAGTGGGTGTTCAAATTGAAGAAAAATGCAGATGGCACAATTAATAAATACAAGGCAAGGTTGGTTGCTAAAGGTTATGTGCAACAACCCGGTATTGATTTTCAAGAAGTATTTGCCCTGGTAGCTCGAATCGAAACCATTTGGTTTCTTATAGCCTTAGCCGCTACTCATGGGTGGGAGCTTCACCATTTGGATGTTAAAACGGCGTTCTTACATGGAGAATTAAAGGAGATTGTTTACGTATCGCAACCGGAAGGCTATATAAAGAAAGGTAACGAATATAAAGTATATCGCCTTACAAAAGCACTATATGGTCTAAGACAAGCACCTCGAGCATGGAACACGAAGCTTGATGGGATTTTGAAGAGTATGAAATTTCAAAAGTGCATGAAAGAACCATCGGTGTACCGGAAAAGTGAAGGATCTAACTTGCTAATTTTAGCAATTTATGTTGATGATTTATTTGTCACAGGTACAAATTTGAGCATGATCAAGAGGTTCAAATTAGAGATGTCCAAGAACTTTGAGATGTCGGATCTTGGAAGATTGACTTTTTATCTTGGCATTGAAGTTAAGCAAGAAGAATCGGGGATTACTATAAACCAATAAGCATATGCTCAACGCATTCTAAAAGAAGCGGGTTTACATGATTGCAATCCGACCCACATTCCAATGGAACCGGGAATTAAGTTGTCCAAGACTGAAGATGAACCCGAAATCGACCGGACACAATATCGTGTGACAACCCGAAAATTTCTATCTTGTAAGTCAATCAAATCAATCAAAAGTTCAGACATGTTCCTGTTATCTGTTACTAAGTTAAGGGTCATATTATGAGTTCTAGGCCTAGTACACTTAAGGGATTGTGTGTTAGGAAGTGTTAGCAAGAGATCAATGAAATCATTCGAGCCGGAAACACCTTCAAAAGAGGTTCACGGCCGCAAATTAGGTTCACGGCCGTGAACCCATTCTTGGGCCGTGAACTACCCTCCCCCATATATATGGGTGTTAGCCATTTTTCTCTTCATTTCTCATCTTCCAGCCGTGAACTCTCCTCTTCTCTCTCAAGTATCATCCGCAAAAGGGTCTCCTTTCATCTCAAAAACGTAAGTATCACACCCTTTTTGTAACATCTCAAAAATCATGACCAAAAATTTTCTTTTTAAAGACATTAAATAAGTCATAAGTATCAAATCATTTCATTCGTAAGCAAAGGTTTATATCAAATTAGAGTATCATCTCAAAACATATTCTTTTTATCAGAGTAAACATCTCAGGCTAAAAACTTCTTGGTGTGTGTGCCATGCGATCATCCCGAGCTCTTCCCTCCGCTACCGGAAGTACCTGAAACCAAAACCGAAAGTCGTAAGCACGAAGCTTAGTGAGTTCCCCAACCTACCATATACCACAAACGCATAACCACATACACATAACTACATACTGGGCCCCCGCCCACTGCATCGGGCCTTGCCCGACATCGGGCCCCGCCCAGCATCAGGCCCCGCCTGGCATCGAGCCCCGCTCGGTATACAGATCTGTCTCTCTTAGGCCCCACCTATCTTTGGGCCTCGCCCGCTATACACATACATGCAATCAAATAACACACTAGCGCATAAAGAAAACAATCTCTACTGTACTCCTGTACAAACGCCTCGCCTATCTTGGGCCCCGCCCCTGGTCTGCTACTGATGAGTTATGGAACCCAGTCCACACTCCTGTTGTTAGTGAGATACGCCCCCCTGCCCACATCACTTCTCTCCTATCACAGGCCTCACCCCCACTTTGCTAATATTGAGATATGGAACCCCATCCATACTCAGCTAGTGATGAGATACGGGACCTCGCCCACACTCACCTCCCTACCAGGCACATACAAGTATCACAAAGACAACAAGTATAATCTAACATGCACTTATAAACCTTCCTCGGGCCTCGCCCGACATCAGACCCTAGTCCGGAACATACTACCATATAAACGTACTTCGGGCTTACCCCGACATCGGACCTCGGTTTGGATCCTATCGTACCGACACATAAAAGAATCACAAAGACTTCTAGCATACAACATTTCTCGGGCCTCGCCCGACATCGGATCGTAACTCGGAACATATAACAATAAGTGCCTAGGGCTAACCCCCAGGTCTTCCTACGATACACAAACATAATGGGCCGGCATTGTGGCCATAGACCCATGCACACAATGAGGAGACTCACCTTGCACTGCTGAAGACTAGCTGAACACTTCTGACAGCTAACCGGCAACTCCTGAACTGCTGATCCTTCGGCTCCCCGAACTATCAATACCCAAAATAACACTTAGACCACAATACCCTCAAAAGTCAAACCAGGTCAAACTTTGTCAAAGTCACCGCTCCGAGTTGACTCAACTCGCCGAGTTGACCCACCAACTCGTCGAGTCCCACAATCCACACGTAACTCTGGACTTCGATCTTACTCGTCTTGCACACCCCCGAACCAGACGGCGGAAACGTCCGAGGGCTCGTGTGACTATGAATTGAAATATCATCACAATGAATATACATGAAACATAACACAGTCATCACCAACATTACATATTACAACTTGCATTGTTCACATCAAGTACATTGTATTACATTACATAATTCAAAAGCATAATTGTACGATAATTGCCATTTGCGTAAAAGAAATCCCAAAAATACTCTTGACGGTTCTTCAGCTTATCGATTACCTGAGAATACAAGTTATTTTGAAAACGGTCAACATATATAATGTTGGTGAGTTCATAAGCATATTTGATTGAAAAATTTTGTATTGGGCGCATCACCCAGAAAATCCAACATTTTCTGTAAAATTCTCTGAAAAAGATGTAATGATTAAGTATAATTGTATGTGTGATTTTCATTGTAAAATTATGTATGAATGAAAGATCCAAATTCCTTGTATTATACTGTTATAAGAAAGAGGTAATGACTAATAGAGTTTTCCCCAGAAAATCCTTCTGACTTATAAAAGTGTTATAGTTCTTGCATTATCATATAAAGTGTTTTGTATCGACACGATTAAAGAGTTTGATTTCCGGAATGTTAAGATGGTATTGGATCTCTATGTGATCCGTTATAACCATGCATGATAAAGACTAATTTGCCTGCCTTGGCATTTTCCAAACGACGGTATTTGATCAAGGTTTTGTCTCCCTAGACTGGCCTAGTCTAGCTGTAGCGAACAGCTAAGGCATGGGGGGTCACCCCGTATAGATCTATACACAAACTCTTGCTCTCCCTCCAGGAGACTCTGATTATAACTACAGGCTACGCCATACACTCAGTGATGTCAACCGACAAGTCCCACTAGATCCCAAATATTTCCACATGAATATGTATAACGTTATATGTATTTAGTTTTACAAACACCCGATGATATATGAATGTGAAATGGTAAAGCCCAACAAACATGGAAAAGGACACTTGTGTCCCATTAGACGTGTAAATTGTTTTAAGGCTTATTAGATATGCAAAAAGGACACTTAAGGCCCATTAAGCACATAATGAATAGTCCAGGCCCAATTATCATGTAAATGGGCCGCTAAGGCCCAACAAACATGTAAAGGATAATTTAAGGCCCATTAAGCATGTAATTGGATCACTAAGGCCCAATAGACATGAAATGAATATATTGGGCCCAATAAACATGCAAATGGATCACGAAGGCCCATTAAGCACATATTACAAGTACCAGACCCAATATTCGTACCATTGTTCTATTTTTGTATATTTGATGTGGTATAGTGTTTTTATATGAAGCATTTACGTATGATGTTAAGATGCCTACGTTTGATTTATAACGATATTATTAGTTTATAAAAAATATAAATATCATTTTTAAATCCTTATAAAAGTTTATATCCTTGGCCCCATGGTTTAATAATTGACATATTCGACTCAAAATATTTATTTGACCAATTCAGCCCCTTTTCTCATGAAATTACATTTTCAGCCCCTTCTTAGTATAAAATGACATTGTTAGTCCTTTTTGATGAAAAATAACATTTTTAGTCCTTTAAGTCATTTTACTTGGCATTTTCGACCCAATTATAACTTAAATTATAATTTCAGCCCAAAATGCACTTATTGACATTTCCAGCCCTTATTTGGCAAAAGTTTACATTTTTGGCCCATTTTCTGTGAATTTTACATTTTCGGCCCAAATTCCAAAAACTTTGCATTTTTAACCCAATTTAGTAATAATGTCATTTTTAAACCTGATTTTTGGTTTATTTACATTTTGGGCTCACACTTTTGATCAATTAACATTTTTAATCCCAAAAGCCTTATTTTTTCGCAAATTGGGCCCAAAACCGTAAGGCCCAAACGTCTAAGCCCAAAATGCTAAAATTTACATTTTTGGTCCTTTGAAAAGAGTGAGTATCCTACATTTTTCAGTTTTTATCCAATATGACATCTTTGATCCTTACAAAACTGAAAACATCACTTTTAACCCCAAACTTTACTTTATTTGTCAAAGATTCTTATATAAAGCTTTTGTTTTGGTTTTACACATTTTAGACATGCAATATACTATTGTCCTTGTAGTATGATGTATAAAAATGTTTTAGTTTATGGATTTTACTTATTTTTGTCAAGGATTTCGAGATTTGTCTAGATCTAGCACATTTTCACAACATAATTCAAGAAATCACACATATCATGCACAAGACACATAGATCTACACATTTTACTTGTATTCTCCCCCAAAAATATGTAAAAACCGAAAACAAGGGGGTATGAACTCACCTTTGCTTTTATGTTTCGGTTTTGAAGAAGAAATGGAAGAAGTTGATGTGATTTTAGGCTCTAGCAAGCTCCTTGAGTGGTTTTCAAACTTAGGTGGTTCTAATGAGTTAGAACATGAAAGAAGGTTATGTAAGAAAGAATTTTTAGCATTAAGATGGATAATATGTGTTTATACATGATAAAAACTTACCAAGAAGTTGAAACCTTGAAGATTACTCTTGAAATACAAGCAAAACTTTGAGATCTTTGATGAAAGAAAATGATGATTTTAGAGATGTTTTGGAGAGAATTTTTGAGTGTTTGTGTGTTGCTAGCCTACTCTCGGCCGAAGATAAGAAGGGAGGGAAGAAGAGTGCATGGAAACATGAGTTTTTGTCTAGTTGTATGTTGAACAAATACCTAGTTATCCTTTAAACAAAAATAAGGTGGCATGGTTAAGATTAATTATCCATTTTCTTTCTTTCTCTTTTTTTTATCTTGGCCGAGAATGGGCTAAAGAGAAAGGAGGTGGATTAACTTGGCCCATTTCTAGCCTTGGTTTGAAATTATGAGGCCCAATAATTACTTTTCGGCCCATTGGGCTTTAGGGTAATTCACGGCCCAAATGACATATAAGAATGGGTTTTATGGTCCATTAGGGTTAATTGGATCAATTATGGCCCAATATGGCCCATTAAGGGTTAGAATGAATCATTCTAGGCCCAAATTGTCCAAAATGCTATAGATTTATGAATTAGGTCCATTTAGAATCCAAATAGGGTTTCCAAGCCCAATATAGTTGAATTGAATGCTTATTGGTCCATTAGGCCCAATAAGGAAATCCTAGTCCATAATGAACTTGAACCTGGATCTCTAGGGTTTTCAACCCTTAATTAAACATAAGAGATGTATTTAAATGGGCATTGATTAATATTCACTTAGAGTACATGCTTTACAATAGTTGAATGATTTCATGAGAATAGAATTTTCCTAGCTAAAATGCTAGTTGTGACATCATCCCCCCATTAGAGGGAATTTCGTCCTGAAATTCTTTTGAAAACTAGGATTATGAAGGAAAGACTAAGTGAGGGTACTTCTGCTTCATTTGATCTTCGCGTTCCCATGTGAATTCCGGTCCACGCTTGGCGTTCCATCGAACCTTCACAGTTGGAATGTGGCTTTGCTTTGTACACTTTACTTCCTTATCCAATATCTCGACTGGTTCTTCGATAAACAGGAGATTCTCGTTGATCTCGATCTCTTCTAGAGGAATGACAAGGGTTTCATCTGATAGGCACTTTTTCAGATTCGAGAGGTGAAACACGGGGTGTACGTTGCTGAGCTCGACAGGTAGCTGCAGCTTGTAAGCCACTGGACCAATCCGGGCAAGAATCTCGAACGGTCCAATGTATCGCAGGTTCAGTTTTCCCTGTTTCCCAAAGCGGATCATTCCTTTCCAAGGAGAGACCTTTAATAACACGCGATCCTCGACTTGAAATTCTAATGGCTTTCGCCGCTTGTCAGCATAGCTCTTCTGTCGGTCTCGCGATGCTTGGAGTCGAGCTTTGATTTGGATTATCTTTTCGGTCGTTTCACGGATGATTTCGGGTCCTGTAAGAGCACTGCCTGGCGATTGCCCTCTTGCTAGTTGGGTGTCACCCACCTCGGCCCAACACAGAGGCGATCTGCATTTACGACCATAGAGAGCCCCGAAAGGAGCAACCTTGATGCTCGTGTGGTAACTGTTGTTATAGGAGAATTCGATCAGAGGCAAGTGGGCATCCCATGACTTTCCGAAGTCAATCACTCAAGCTCGGAGCATATCTTCGAGTGTCTGGATGGTACGCTCGCTCTGGCCATCCGTCTGTGGGTGGTAGGCAGTGTTCATATCTAGTTGTGTTCCCATTGCCTTTTGAAGAGATTGCCAGAATCTTGAAGTGAATTTGCTATCTCGATCCAAGATAATAGACACTGGCACTCCATGGAGTCTCACAATCTCCTTGATGTAGATTCGGGTCAGCTTTTCCATCTTGTAGGATTCTTTTATTGGTAGGAAATGAGCGGATTTTGTTAACCTATCGATGATTACCCAGATAAAATCCAATCCGTCTGCTGTCTTTGGCAATTTGGTCACGAAGTCCATAGTAATCCTTTCCCATTTTCACTTGGGTATCACTAGTTGTTGCAATAATCCCGAGGGCTTTTGGTATTCCACTTTCACTTTGGCACAAGTAAGACACTTGCCCATGAAAGTGGCTATCTCTGCCTTCATATTAGGCCACCAATATTGTTGCTTGATATCCATATACATCTTATATGACCCCGGATGAATAGAATATCGCGACTCGTGGGCTTCATGCATGACTACTTCTCTGAATCCCCCAATCTTAGGAACCCAGATTCTGGTCATGAAGTAGTGAGTTCCGTCTTCTTTAACTTCAAGTCCCTTATCCATTCTACGCAGTGATTCACTAGCGACATTCTATGGCTTCAATGCGTCCAATTGGGCTTCCTTGATCTGTGAGGCTAGATGAGATTGGATGGTGATTGATAGAGTCTTCACGCTACGACTTGAATACTCCTTTCGGCTCAGGGCATGGGCTACCACGTTAGCCTTACCTGGATGGTACTTGATCTCACACTCGTAATTGTTTAGCAGCTCAACCCATCTCTGTTGCCTCATGTTTAGTTCCTTTTGATTCAAAATGTGTTGAAGGCTTTTATGATCGGTAAAAATGGTGCACTTGGTTCCATAGAGGTAGTGCCTCCAAATTTTCAAGGCGAAGACCACCGCCCCCAGTTCGAGATCATGGGTGGTGTAATTCACTTCATGAGTTTTTAGTTGTCTGGACGCATATGCGATTACCTTCCCACGTTGCATAAGGACACAACCTAAACCTTGATTCGAAGCATCGCATTAGACTACGAAGTCTTCGGTTCCCTCCCGTAAGGATAGCACTGGTGCACTACAGAGGACTTGCTTCAAGGTTTGGAAGGCAATCTCTTGCTTCTCAGTCCATTTGAAGGGTACGCCTTTTTGTGTCAATGTGGTGAGAGGTTTGGCTATCTTGGAGAAGTTCTGAATGAACCTTCAGTAGTAGCCTGCAAGACCCAAGAATTGGCGAATTTCTGTTGGTGTTGTCGGAATTGCCCAACCTTCAATGGCTTTGACCTTGGAGGGATCTACATGAATTCCTTCCTTGCTGACAACATGACCCAAGAAATTTACACTGCAGAGCCAAAACTCACACTTGGAGAGTTTCGCATACAACCTTTTGTTGGATAAGGTGTTTAAGTCCATAATTATATTTGGTATGTACTTGACCCGATTGGCATGGTCTATTTGGGTTGCATGGCATCATGCATTTGGATAGACTAAAATGAGAGAAATAACACTTAAGGTTTGGTAATATATTATAAGTTCTAATATATTAATAAGATTATTTAATTAGTATTGATCAAGAATTAATTTGGAATAAATTAAGTGATCAAAAGGAGACTAATTAAATATATGGGTTGATTGTGTAAATCATCCATACTTGTATAGTGGGCTAATACTCCATGGATTATCAAGTTGGGCTAAAACCCATAGGATGCTCCATGGATGCTCCATGGTGTTTTTGTACCCATGGATCATGGAAATGAAAGGCCATGACAATTAGGGTTTACATGGTGTAACCCTAATTGTGACAAACTATATAAGCATCTTATTCTTGTCAAAATCAGCCACCATGAGAGAACTATGTGTGTATGGTGAGGGCTAGCCGATTTCATGAAGTGGTTCATTTCTCTCTAAGTTATTCCAAGTGTATTTGATGTTGTGTGAACCATTTGAGGTGTCACACTTGGGGCACTCGGCTCTTAAGCATCAAGGAATCAAGCTACATAAAAAGGTATGTCTTCAAACTTGTTTTGTTACCCAAGTATCAAAGATTGTATGCTAGATAGGGTAATACCTTGGAATATTCATATTTGCATGTATAATAGAGAAAACATAGATCCAAGGTATTTAGGGTTGCATGTACACTTAGGAGTGTTAGAATGCTCAAAACCCAACAGTGGTATCAAAGCCTAGGCTTGTTTTCAATTATACTTGATGCTATTTGCAAGAAAAATCATATTTTTTTGGAATCTGCCAGTTCACCACGAGGTGGTAAAATTTACCACGAGGTAGTGACTGTTCAGTGAAAAAAAAATTAGTTTTTTGGCCTGTTTTGGAGTAGAATCATTACCACAAAGTGTTTTTGTTCATAAAACTTGATTTTGATGTTATAGTAATGTTTATTCTCATCCAAATAAATGATAATTGTTAAATTTTCAAGACTTGTTTTAGTTTATGTGATTAGCTAAGTTTTTGAAAATTGTTGATATGAATTATCTTCACTTATGAGTTTGATCTTGTTCATAGAAAAATTACTTGATTATTGTGTTAATTGGTAATTTGATCTTAATGGTTTTTATGAACTCCATAACTTGTCCTCAAGTTATGGAAAATGAAGAGTTTTTCTTTTAAAGTGTCATTAAAAGTCATAGGTTATGAAAATGGAAGAGTCTCTAATTTTAATGTCATCATAAAATGTTTTTTATGTCTTCCATAACTCGTCCTCAAGTTATGGAACTTAAAAAGTCTTCCATAAAAACCATATTAAACTCATAAGTTATGGAAACCAAAAGTTTTTGAATTGTTAAAACCTTGCCCTCAAGTTTTGGAATTTCTAAAGTCTCACACCACTTTAATTCCAAACCCCTAGAATTTTAAAAGTTAAAATTCAACCCTTATACTTTATAGTATTATAAGTTAAAAATATATATATGTATAAGATCAAGTCGTTTTACCGTTAGTAGGCCTTATTCACGAAACCGGTCTATAAGGGGGGTATAAGGTTACTGCCTGTAAAATGGCAGTTTATGTGACAACCGTCAATTTTTGGCCAAGTCAAAGTTAACTAAAGTCAACAAGTCAAACCGGTCAACTCATCTAACCCTTGTATATTAGGGTTTCCATTATGATTCTTATTGTACTACTCGTAATCTTAATATAAAGTATCACTTAGAGTTTCACGTGTTCGGAAATTCTAAACCCTAATAAGGGTAAGTGATGAATCTACTCGATAAAACATTATTCCTTAACCCTCGGGGGCATATAACAATCATAACGAGACTTAACGAGGTTTACAAACCTTGCGTTACAAAGCCAAACACTCAAAAAGGTCATAAAAGAAGTCTCTCCCAATCTCTTTCACTCTATCTCTCTCTACCTCAAATCTCTCCCAAATCTCTACAAGTATGTGAAATCTCTCCCAAATCTCTCTCTGTATGAGAAATCTCTCCAAGTATGTGAAATCTCTCCCAAATCTCTCTCTGCATGAGAAATCTCTCCAAGAATGTGAAATCTCTCCCAAATCTCTCTCTGCATGAGAAATCTCTCCAAGAATGTGAAATCTCTCCCAAATCTCTCTCTGCATGAGAAATCTCTCCAAGAATGTGAAATCTCTCCTAAATCTCTCTCTGTATGTCAAATCTCTCCAAGTATGTCAAATCTCTCCCAAATCTCTCTCTGTATGTCAAATCTCTCCAAGTATGTCAAATCTCTCCCAAATCTCTCTCAAAATCTCTCTCAACTTTTTATAATCACTCGGGGCATCCCGACCCTTAATTTAGTCGAAAACCGCTCGAAAACGGAAGTCTACGCGAAAAACAGCCTTAAGGAGCCGAACCCTCTTAGGGAGCCGAACCTCCCTTAAGGAACCGAAACCTCCTGAGAACCGAACCTCCTGAGAACCGAAACCACCTCCTGAACCGAAACTACTGAGGAACCGAAAGTAACCTTCGGTCCGAGAGGCAACCTTCGGTCCGAGAGGACTACTTTCGGTCCAAGCCTCCACCTTCGGTTCGATGCTCAGCTTAAGGAGCCGAACCCTACTCTCGGTTCCCCCATCAACTCTCGGTTCTATGAGCATTGACCGAACCTCCGGCCCAGAATTTCGGAAATTGGCAATTTTTGCCCGGTTTTCCATATTTTTAGCGTTTTGAGCCCGTTTTTCGTGATTTTAACACGGGATTTTCACCCAAACTCGTATTTTAACATAATAAACCCTAAATATTCATATTTAATTATGTTTTTAGGAAAATCCTTACTTAGGAATAAAAATCTAATGGGTAAGGCTTAGAGGTGGAGTGTTGACTTTGCTTTAGTGTATGACACAAGCAACCACCCCATGCCCACTCCATGAACCACCCTTGTCCTTCCACCATACCTAGTCATTTCATTGTACTCTTTCCATCATTTTCCCAGCCACATCTTTGATCAAAGGCTGGAAAACTCCCCTCTCTCCTCACATTTCTCTCATTTTTCCACCAAAGAACAAACTTCATTCTCTCTCACTTTCTCTCTCTAAATTTCGAGATTCAAGGCTATTCTCCAAGCTTTTCTTCTACTTTTGGTAAGTATTATCATCCTCCATATGATTATTTCACTCCTTTCTACTCAAATCATAGGTTTCTTACACGAACTTCATCATATTTGTGTTAGAACTTCGAATCTTCAAGCAATCTTCTAAGTGTTCTTGAGTTGAACACTTCCTTTCTTCGTCATCCATCTACTGAAATCACACAAGGTGAGTTCATACCCCTACATTTTCATGTTTTCTTCAAGTTTTAGGGGGGGGGGGGGGGAATACAAGTTAAAACACCAAGAACACAACTGAACTCAAACAACAGCTTTCATCAGAAAAGTTGAGTCTTATTCACAGACTGTTTTGACTATCTTAAACTTAATATCTTTCAAAACTGTTTAATATTCAAATATTTCAGGTTCATACCTTTAAAATGACTACTTGCACATCTCCATACGATTTTTCTACGATTTATGGTGATTTTTACAAAACTGCCTATCATTTCAAAAACGAATTCGGACCAGTCTGTGAATATGAACATGTTAACACAAGTTAAAGACTTCTAAAAATCATAATAAAAATTATGAATAAACTAGACACATTTTGTGAACTCTCAGAATTTACGGATTCAGTTTTCGACTTCGTATGATGTTTTTAAAACAGTGCTGAAAGGTTAAAAACTAAGTTAACAGCTTACAACTTTCATAACACTTTGTAGTATGTTGAGCAAAGTGTATAACCATAAGTTCTAAGTATTGAATGTATTTTCTTGTTAGTTTATCATCATAAACTGAAATTTAGTCATTCATGATAATGTTTCTTCATTCATTTCGAACACATATAATAAACTACAATAAGCATAGTTTATGGATTTTTACTACATGAAAAAGGTTTTACTCTCAAAACAAATGGATTTTTAGGATTTCATATCACTAATTTATTCATAAAAGGTGACTTTACTTCCTCCACGGAAGAGGTTTAATATCAAACTATGTGTAAACTAGTTAACTTAGGTTGTGGGCAATTCTCTCCCCGTACGTTCGAGTATGGGATCCCAATTCCTGTAAGTTATAACCAAAGTCTCTTGTAGGGAGAGCGTGATAATTGTGTATAGATCTATATTGGGATTGACACCCCACACCTCGCTGCTAACTACAGCCGGACCGGCAGGTCTGCGGGTGACAAGAGTCATAGTATCTTAACGTCTGAAAAACGTTGTGCATGTTATTTCTCGTCATAGTATGGTTATAGCGACTCACATAGGGAGTTAACAATCTTTCAAGTTTACAAGGAAAATTCTACTTTGAAAAGGGGTTTTATCTATTTAAAACTACAAATACGTTATAAGTACAAAACACACATATATTCTCGGTCCTGGGATTTAGGACTACATAACTTTTATAAGGAAAATATTGGATTTTCTTCGGAAACACATTACTATTAGGAACACTATATGTACAAAACACACACATATCCTCGGTCCTGGGATTTAGGACTACATGATTTTTATAAGGAAAATATTGGATTTTCTTTGGAAACATATTTCTATTAAAACTACATCTCATCTAGAATGGTAGACTTCAGCTATAATTGCTAAGTGTATATGCTAGAGTTATATAAGAATCTAGTCTCAATCGACTTAGAATTGGTGGGCCCGCCTTATCTCCTGTTCCTTGTTTGGTTGTGGACCTAGGGCAGACCCATTATATTCAACGGTTTATTTAACTTAAATTTTATATAACTTATATACGCTGGACGATTATAGAAGGAATCTATGGGTCCTTCTAGGGTTCATTATCGCATAACATAGGAATATTCATTTCATACTTAACAAAGAAAATATTGGATTTTCTGGAAACATACTCTGTCGCTTTTACAAGGAAAACGGTTTCTTTCTCAAACAAAACTCTTATGAACTCACCAACTTAATTGTTGACACTTTTCAAAACTACTTGTATTCTCAGGAAATCAGTGAAACAGGAAACCAACAACATTTTGAGGATGGGACGTTAAATCGTCAAACAGTTCATTTTGTCATCATAATGTAATTGATTTTGAAACATGTAAACATATACTATGGTGTAACCTTTTCAATTATATTTATGATGGTTGTATATACTTTGAGCACTATTATACTCGTTGTTGTGATACTATACATGAAGTCCTCCACCTCCGGACGTTTCCGCCATCCTTGGTTTGGGGGTGTGACAGTTTAATGGGTGTCCACTCTCACCCACCGCTTCCTTGACTGGTGGAGGGTCGTTAGCCGAACGGGTAGGACAAGGACTATAATTCTCCCTTCAATATAAGTATAATGATAAATATAAAGTAACTAAACCTTTTATAAATTCCCAATCTTAGTTACTTTAGGAAAATGTGAATTTGGTGCTAACCCATGAAATTACACTTTGCACTTTGCTTAAGTCGGTAGTGGAGCGCGTGTGGTTAACCGTCACACTAACTTGGATTTAACAAGGTAGGCAAAGGGTAACTTAATGTTTATCATAGGATTAGTGGAGCGTGTGTGGTTAACCGGCACATCGATTAAGTGATAAATATTAAGGGTACCAAGTATATTTGCATGGTTATTCACACCTTGTTTTGTGATCCTCGGCATCCCAGTCACAAAACTTGAGAGGGCATAATCGAGATTTAAACACGCCATTGAAAAGTTCAATGAATCTCAAAAGATCCAGGAGTTTCAAAACCAATTAAAACCTAATATATTATTTCGTTTTTGATGGTGGAAATTGGTGAATCATCATTCGCCTACCTTCAAATATTCTATAGCTTGGATTACGACATCCCTCTTCCAAGTTATAAAATATTGTGTTGGGTCCTAGCCTTAATATTTCATATTGGGTGTTATATTAAGGACTTTAAATCAAATAACTTGAATTTCTCCCGTTATAGATGTCTAATTCAGACAACTATGATCTTCCCAAATCTCATGGAAATCATACTTCTCTTCCTCCACCTCCTCCAATTATTCTCCCTAACCCACAAGTTCAAAGTCACTCAAGCCCTATAGGCAAGCAAGGTTTGTGTGTGCTCACATCTTGGAGATGAAGTCACATATTGACAAGCCGGGAGAGTTGGGTGTCAAGGTCTTGAGAAAGTTGGTTGTTGAATCACTTTCTAAGTCACATATTGAGTTTCCTTTGGGACTACTATGTAAAAGACTATGACATGACCCTTAATGATCTTATCTATTTGCTTGGAGCTGCTGAATCAACAATGATTTGGAGCACTGGTAAAGCAAATTTGATTAGAAGATCAACTTCCCAAAACTTCCATGGACATTGACAATGGTGACATTGGAAATCCAGAAAGCTTTTTCTTCCCAATGGAAAGGGATCAGCCATAGTCATCTCGGTTGACCAAATGGTAAAGAGAAAGGCTAAGTCTGAGATAGTCCCATGTACCATTACCAAAGAGTCCATATGGTTCTATTGCCAGAGGAAGGGGAATTGGTTGCGAAGCTGCCCTACCTGCCTGAAAGATCTGAGAGAAGGTCAAGTCAAAAATTTTGACTCTGCTTCGGGTAAGTCCACTATCTAACTCTGTTAAGTTCCTTATTGATGATTCTTAATACAAAATGTGACTCGGTTACATTTTGATGTTTGGCAGGATCAAGCAAAGGGAAGGAAACTTAAAGAAAGAGTATGTTGAATCTGATCGCGAAGATGGATTGCAATCGCATGGTTTGAAGATCGGATTCTTGAGCTACTACTTAGGAGTTATGATAGATTGCTAGAAAATATGTAATAGCATAGTTTTCATTTAAAGTTGCATTGTAAGGAAAAAGTTTTTTCCGCATTTTTAATAAATAAATAAAATTTTGTTTTATTTTATATCTCCTTGCAATGATATTTATGGAAAATTGATGTTTGTATGTTTCTAGCAATAATGGAAATGTGAATTTGATTCTTTTATTTGTGGTAGTGTCTAAATTTACCAAACAAGGAAAGATTCTCATCACCCAAGTTTTCAATTGGGCCGAAACATGGAATCATGCAAGTTGTATGATGAATGAGAATTTTCATCTTTGGAAAATTAAGACTAATTCCTTATTCACATGTATATGTGAGTCAAGTGAAGGACTAAGGGATCGAGTACACATTCTTGTGCACTGGTCAAGTCCACCACAAAAGATCGATAAGACTATTCATCATGATTTACTAAAACTTAGTAAATATGGTTATACTTACAAGTTTAAGTATAATTCTAAAAACATTGGAAAAGTTTCGATGTATGGCAGAACGAATGAGAAGAATCAAATTTGGCAGAAAGATAAAAGTTTCTCAAATTTGAAAAGATGGGAGACTTTAGTATCATGTTTATGATCATCTTAATGATTGTGAGACCATATCACAATTCATCCTCTAAGGACATCTTAGTGCATTCTTATGGCTAAGAAGAGGAGTCATGAATTGTTGAAATGGTTAAATAAAGAAGATGAGTCATACTTCGTTCCAAACAAGTCTTAGAGTCATACTCCAAGATTGTTACTTGAGTGACACATCTTAAAGAAGGTTTATTAACACTAGTCAAATGTTAGAGTAAAATGTGTCCTACTCTTGTACATTTGAAATTGGTAAGTTGTGATGTTTTGGATAAAACAAAGACCAACTTAGGCCAATTGTGTAAAGTGTTTGTCTTGATAAAGAATCTGCACTATCTCTTGAATATTTGATAAGTGAGTCTTATATGTCAAGAAGACAGTGGGAGTCTTAAAGATCCTGAAAAGCTTCAATATCTAATCAAGAGTAAAACCTGTCGTCTATCACTAGCACAAGACTTGAGGTTTATAACCTATCGTGTTGACATATTCCTATTTCTGTGCCCATTCCAGTGAAAGTTGGCTTTTCATATGAGTTCTGAGAGTTCTCAATTGGTTGCATAACAACTTGGAAGCAATGGCAGGCACTGGTGCTGCCAGGTGGCAAGAAGTTAAGACTGCACAAGTTCAATCCATATGAGTTTGGATTTGTCATTAACTGTGTCTTGTGATTATGGTTTTGACAAATTCACATGGATAGGAACACATACACCATAAAAATCTAAGTGTCATAAGGTTTCTCTCCGATTCATGAAAATGATGGTGAGGAAACACCTTCACTAAGTAGATTTTAAGTAGATAACAGTTGTGATATTTGCATTCTCAAAGTCGTTAGTGGAGCGTGTGTGGTTTACCGGCACACTAACATGGACTTGTGAGGAATGACAAAGGTCTAAACAATTGAGACTATGATTACGGCATACCTTTTCATAGTTCTGAAATTGTTTAGACACACATGTGTTCTATCTAAGGAAAGGTGTATGATCTTGATAAAGTTTTATCAAAGCATCTCGTATAAGAAATTTGAACTTTGGTAAGAAAGTCAATGCAGTATTGATTTCTAGAAGTCCAGCTGATTTCTGAGTACATGTCAAAGCTAGTGGGAGCATAAGTGTTATGCTAATAATTCTCATGTTAGTGGGAGCATGATAATTATGATTAGTATTGCGAGACAACAATTTTAATTATAGAAAACAAAAGTTTCAATCCGTGAAGTTGCAGGGGTTGAAAAGTTGTTTTGTTATAATTAAGGGAGAGGAAATTATACTTCATTTCAATTCTAAAAGCTTAGATTGAGGTTTTAATCATCTTTAGTCAAGGATATATATGAATTTTGTGTTGGAATGTCTCAACATAAGGAAATTCTATATACGGGTCCATTATTTGCGTTCTAAAATTCGATTATGATTACGGCATCCCTTTTCTTAATCTGAATTATGAGAACTTGGCAAATAGACATAGAAATATTATAGCAAAAAGACTGGTCTAGCATCATGTCTTTATGTGAGACATCATGAGTCGTGTCCCATATGCTTCGGATATAGGATCGATTGCATGTGCTATAATATTCATCATTTCTAAATTTTCCTAATGCTCTGGGCATTAAGGGGGAAAAATCTAGAATTTGATATGACTAAAATGATTAAGCAATTGTCGAGGACAATCTAAGGTTTACCAAAGATTGGTTGCTCAGGGACAGTTGGAAGTATAGTGTTAATTTAGAAGGACCATATTGACATATTCTGAAAAGAGTCAACTTTTGTTCAGAAGTGATAGTCAAAATGGGAATATGGAAATGTTTCCATAGGTGGAAATTATTCAATCTGTGTAAGATTAGAAAAAACTTAATGCAAGAAGGATATTTCCATGGAGTTGATCTCCATTGGAATACTCTGTAATGTGTGTTGACAAGTCTTTGTGACTTTGTGCATAATCATTACAAGAGGACCAATGCATATAAGTTTATAATCTAACAGATTTTGGTAAATGGCAGGATTTGGAATTCTTGCATTTGCGGTAAGGAATTGGGATTGTGAAATGAGTATCATTGAAATTATATTCAATCGATCTATTTCACAAAAGTAAAACTCATAGACACACTTAGTGTGCATACTTCCTATATGGCATAACTAATGTTTAGACAAACATTGGGTGCATACTTGGAGTATGGCATGACTAGTGTTTAGAAAACATAATGTACATGCTTGGAGCATGGGACAACTATTGTTTTAATTCAAGTATAAAGTTGATAGTTTGAAACAGTATACAATTAACAATGTGTAATTAATATGGTGATAAATAAAAAGATGTTTTATTTATATTCATAAGTTCTGAGACCATATTGGATTCAATTATTCTTGTGTTTCACTTTGCATGTTTTGACTTCCAGAATAACTAGGTCGTTCCTCCTGAATGACTAAGTTATTAAAACCATCCATAGTCGGTCATATGTTGGAAGTAGATATGAATCAAGACTGTCATGGGTTGGCTTGTAAAGGTCTAAGATGTTGGACAAAGTGGTGTTACAACACTCATGAGTGCTCATAAGTTCTGAGTATTGGATTCAACCCGCACTCATTTGAATCACTTCATGGATTTTATCACGAGTGATCATGAGACGATAATATCCTATATTCTTCAAACCTAGAGATATGAGTTGTTACTATGAGTTGGTTTTACATTGATTGCACGAAACCCATTGGTAACTCGATGTTATAAAACGTGTTGTTGTGTACGATTCAACAAGTAGTAGAACAAGCCATATGAGTCGAAGTTTATCCATTTCTTTTACCTTCGGAGCGATATCTGTGGGCCCCTCGATGATTTAATGATGATACATGTGAGTGCTTGGCCAAGCCAGGACTGATTTTATCTGTTCAATCAGTCAGTCGTCATGAATCGGAAATCGGGAAACAAAAAATGGACTGAGAGAATGATTGATAATCCATGTCTTAGCTCATATGATATCTATAATGGAGGAATATATGATCATTTATCTAATGGACAAGTCATTGATGAGATCAATGTACAGTTACAACGTCAAAGTTCGACAGCGGCTTAAAGAGCTACGATTGCCAGTCGGTTCTTGAAGTCATACTCAATAATAGTTTTAGACTTATCCAAGTGGGAGACTTTTGGATTAGTGTCTAAGTCCATAACTATATTTGGTATGTACTTGACCCGATTGGCATGGTCCATTTGGGTTGCATGGCATCATGCATTTGGATAGACTAAAATGAGAGAAATAACACTTAAGGTTTGGTAATATATTATAAGTTCTAATATATTAATAAGATTATTTAATTAGTATTGATCAAGAATTAATTTGGAATAAATTAAGTGATCAAAAGGAGACTAATTAAATATATGGGTTAATTGTGTAAATCATCCATACTTGTATAGTGGGCTAATACTCCATGGATTATCAAGTTGGGCTAAAACCCATAGGATGATCCATGGATGCTCTATGGTGTTTTTGTACCCATGGATCATGGAAATGAAAGGCCATGACAATTAGGGTTTACATGGTGTAACCCTAATTGTGACAAACTATATAAGCATCTTATTCTTGTCAAAATCGGCCACCATGAGAGAACTATGTGTGTATGGTGAGGGCTAGCCGATTTCATGAAGTGGTTCATTTCTCTCTAAGTTATTCCAAGTGTATTTGATGTTGTGTGAACCATTTGAGGTGTCACACTTGGGGCACTCGGCTCTTAAGCATGAAGGAATCAAGCTACATAAAAAGGTATGTCTTCAAACTTGTTTTGTTACCCAAGTATCAAAGATTGTATGCTAGATAGGGTAATACCTTGGAATATTCATATTTGCATGTATAATAGAGAAAACATAGATCCAAGGTATTTAGGGTTGCATGTACACTTAGGAGTGTTAGAATGCTCAAAACCCAACAGCTGAGTCCTACAATACTTTGCTGTATGGCCTTTCCGGTTGCACCTTGTGCAAATCATCTCTCTGCATTCCCGTTGATGGTGGAAGTTGCATTTGTTACATTTGGGGAGATTTCCTGAGTACTGCTTTGGAGCATTAGGCGTGGATGAGGCTGGAGCATGTGGTGTGGTGGTAGCTTGAGTTGCAGCATGAACAATCACAGTTTGTTGTTTCTTAGATGACTTGGAGTTCTGTTTTCCCTTTCGCTTGTTGTTTTTTCCTTTCTTGTTCTCACCTTCCTTCTTAACCTCCGCTTCTACTGTTTTGGCACCCTTTTTGTTGCCATGATCATACAATTTCTTAGCCAGCCTCTTGGCGCTGTCGAACGTCTTAGGGTTTGCCGCAATGACGTTCCCTTGGATAGGTGCAGTCAATCCCCAGATAAACCTCTCAATCTTTTTCCCTTCTGAGGTGATCATTCCGGGACACAGAAGAGATAGCTCACTAAACATGGATATGTATGCGTCAATATCGGAGTTTTGAACCGTGAGGTTCCACAGTTCTTGTTCCATCTTCTGAATTTCACCTCTGGGACAGTATTCGGCCAACATCATTTCCTTAAGCTCTTCCCAGGGCATCGCGTTCGCCACCGGGAGTGTCATCGCCTCTACGTGGCCATTCCACCAGGAGAGAGCTTGATCAATGAAGGTACAGGCTGCGAACTTGACCTTGCACCCATCCGGACACCCGCAGATTTCAAAAACTGATTCCACTTTCTCAATCCATCGCTTCAGGGCTATTACACCTCCTGTTCCATTAAAGATTCCTCTTCCTGTTCTTCCCGCCACCCGTTATTTCCCTGATTGGGAAAATAAGGATCTCCGAGGTGGTGAAAACCAGCCATGATGTCTGCACGAAAGCGTATAAGTAAATCATATTTAGATTGTTCCTATTGCGTTTTCATTATTTATGTTTGAATTCCTGGGAAGTTTTGGATATGAGGTAAGTTTCTAGGTCAACTTCCTGCCATAATTACCCCCAAACACATGTCGGTCATATTTTGAATAAATATAGTTGATCAGGCTATATTTACCCCCAATAAAACCACATAACTGCCTGGGTTTAATCACAACGTTCCATTTCCTCTAGAGACTTTTAATGTTATAGTTTTAGTGTATGCACTTTATTCAGAGTGTTTTAGTCCCATTGTATTTATATTTGCACATCATGTATGGTTAGATATGTCAGTTCACTATAAACAATGCTCTGATACCAACCTGTCACACCCCCGAACCAGACGGCGGAAACGTTCGAGGGCTCGTGTGACTATGAATTGAAATATCATCACAATGAATATACATGAAACGTAACACAATCGTCACCAACATTACATATTACAACTGGCATTGTTCACATCAAGTACACTGTTTTACATTACATAATTCAAAAGCATAATTGTACGATAATTGACATTTGCATAAAAGAAATCCCAAAATACTCTTGACGGTTCTTCAGCTTATCGATTACCTGAGAATACAAGTTATTTTGAAAACGGTCAACATATATAATGTTGGAGAGTTCATAAGCATATTTGATTGAAAAATTTTGTATTGGGCGCATCACCCAGAAAATCCGATATTTTCTGTAAAATTCTCTGAAAAAGATGTAATGATTAAGTATAATTGTATGTGTGATTTTCATTGTAAAATTATGTATGAATGAAAGATCCAAATTCCTTGTATTATATCTGTTATAAGAAAGAGGTAATGACTAATAGAGTTTTCCCCAGAAAATCCGATATTTTCTGACTTATAAAAGTGTTATAGTTCTTGCATTATCGTATAAAGTGTTTTGTATCGACACGATTAAAGAGTTTGATTTCCGGAATGTTAATATGGTATTGGATCTCTATGTGAGTCGTTATAACCATACATGATAAAGACTAATTTGCCTGCCTTGGCATTTTCCAAACGCCGGTATTTGATCAAGGTTTTGTCGCCCTAGACTGGCCTAGTCTAGCTGTAGCGAACATCTAAGGCGTGGGGGGTCACCCCGTATAGATCTATACACAAACTCTCGCTCTCCCTCCAGGAGACTCTGATTATAACTACAGGCTACGCCATACACTCAGTGATGTCAACCGACAAGTCCTACTAGATCCCAAATATTTCCACATGAATATGTATAATGTTATATGTATTTAGTTTTACAAACACCCGATGATATATGAATGTGAAATGGTAAAGCCCAACAAACATGGAAAAGGACAACTGTGGCCCATTAGACGTGTAAATTGTTTTAAGGCTTATTAGATTTGCAAAAAGGACACTTAAGGCCCATTAAGCACATAATGAATAGTCCAGGCCCAATTATCATGTAAATGGGCCGCTAAGGCCCAACAAACATGTAAAGGATAATTTAAGGCCCATTAAGCATGTAATTGGATCACTAAGGTCCAATAGACATGAAATAAATATATATTGGGCCCAATAAACATGCAAATGGATCACGAAGGCCCATTAAGCACATAATACAAGTACCAGGCCCAATATTCGTACCATTATTCTATTTTTGTATATTTGATGTGGTATAGTGTTTTTATATGAAGCATTTACGTATGATGTTAAGATGCCCACGTTTGATTTATAACGATATTATTAGTTTATAAAAAATATATATATCATTTTTAAATCCATATAAAAGTTTATATCCTTGGCCCCATGGTTTAATAATTGACATATTCGACTCAAAATATTTATTTGACCAATTCAGCCCCTTTTTCTCATAAAATTACATTTTCAGCCCCTTCTTAGTATAAAATGACATTGTTAGTCCTTTTTGATGAAAAATAACATTTTTAGTCCTTTAAGTCATTTTACTTGGCATTTTCGGCCCAATTATAATTTAAATTACAATTTCAGCCCAAAATGCATTTATTGACATTTCCAGCCCTTATTTGGCAAAAGTTTACATTTTTGGCCCATTTTCCGTGAATTTTACATTTTCGGCCCAAATTCCAAAAACTTTGCATTTTTAACCCAATTTAGTAATAATGTCATTTTTAAACCTGATTTTTGGTTTATTTACATTTTGGGCTCACACTTTTGATCAATTAACATTTTTAATCCCAAAAGCCTTATTTTTTCGCAAATTGGGCCCAAAACCATAAGGCCCAAACGTCTAAGCCCAAAATGCTAAAATTTACATTTTTGGTCCTTTGAAAAGAGTGAGTATCCTACATTTTTCAGTTTTTATCCAATATGACATCTTTGATCCTTACAAAACTGAAAACATCACTTTTAACCCCAAACTTTACTTTATTTGTCAAAGATTCTTATATAAAGCTTTTGTTTTGGTTTTACACATTTTAGACATGCAATATACTATTGTCCTTGTAGTATGATGTATAAAAATGTTTTAGTTTATGGATTTTACTTATTTTTGTCAAGGATTTCGAGATTTGTCTAGATCTAGCACATTTTCACAACATAATTCAAGAAATCACACATATCATGCACAAGACACATAGATCTACACATTTTACTTGTATTCTCCCCCAAAAATATGTAAAAACCGAAAACAAGGGGGTATGAACTCACCTTTGCTTTTATGTTTCGGTTTTGAAGAAGAAATGGAAGAAGTTGATGTGATTTTAGGCTCTAGCAAGCTCCTTGAGTGGTTTTCAAACTTAGGTGGTTCTAATGAGTTAGAACATGAAAGAAGGTTATGTAAGAAAGAATTTTTAGCATTAAGATGGATAATATGTGTTTATACATGATAAAAACTTACCAAAAAGTTGAAACCTTGAAGATTACTCTTGAAATACAAGCAAAACTTTGAGATCTTTGATGAAAGAAAAGGATGATTTTAGAGATGTTTTGGAGAGAATTTTTGAGTGTGTGTGTGTTGCTAGCCTACTCTCGGCCGAAGATAAGAAGGGAGGGAAGAAGAGTGCATGGAAACATGAGATTTTGTCTAGTTGTATGTTGAACAAATACCTAGTTATCCTTTAAACAAAAATAAGGTGGCATGGTTAAGATTAATTATCCATTTTCTTTCCTTCTCTTTTTTTTTTATCTTGGCCGAGAATGGGCTAAAGAGAAAGGAGGTGGATTAACTTGGCCCATTTCTAGCCTTGGTTTGAAATTATGAGGCCCAATAATTACTTTTCGGCCCATTGGGCCTTTAGGGTAATTCACGGCCCAAATGACATATAAGAATGGGTTTTATGGTCCATTAGGGTTAATTGGATCAATTATGGCCCAATATGGCCCATTAACGGTTAGAATGAATCATTCTAGGCCCAAATGGTCCAAAATGTTATAGATTTATGAATTGGGTCCATTTAGAATCCAAATAGGGTTTCCAAGCCCAATATAGTTGAATTGAATGCTTATTGGTCCATTAGGCCTAATAAGGAAATCCTAGTCCATAATGAACTTGAACCTGGATCTCTAGGGTTTTCAACCCTTAATTGAACATAAGAGATGTATTTAAATGGGCATTGATTGATATTCACTTAGAGTACATGCTTTACAATAGTTGAATGATTTCATGAGAATAGAATTTTCCTAGCTAAAATGCTAGTTGTGACATCATCCCCCCGTTAGAGGGAATTTCGTCCCGAAATTCTTTTGAAAACTAGGATTATGAAGGAAAGAATAAGTGGGGGTACTTCTGCTTCATTTGATCTTCGCGTTCCCATGTGAATTCCGGTCCATGCTTGGCGTTCCATCGAACCTTCACAATCGGAATGTGGCTTTGCTTTGTACGCTTTACTTCCTTATCCAATATCTCGACTGGTTCTTCGACGAACAGGAGATTCTCGTTCATCTCGATCTCTTCTAGAGGAATGACAAGGGTTTCATCTGATAGGTACTTTTTCAGATTCGAGAGGTGAAACACGGGGTGTACGTTGCTGAGCTCGGCAGGTAGCTGCAGCTTGTAAGCCACTGGACCAAGCCGGGAAAGAATCTTGAACGGTCCAATGTATCGCGGGTTCAGTTTTCCCCGTTTCCCAAAGCGAATCATTCCTTTCCAAGGAGAGACCTTTAATAACACGCAATCCCCGACTTGAAATTCTAATGGCTTTCGCCGCTTGTCAGCATAGCTCTTCTATCGGTCTCGCGATGCTTGGAGTCGAGCTTTGATTTGGATTATCTTTTCGGTCGTTTCACGGATGATTTCGGGTCCTGTAAGAGCACTGGCTGGCGATTGCCCTCTTGCTAGTTAGGTGTCACCCACCTCGGCCCAACACAGAGGCGATCTGCATTTACGACCATAGAGAGGCTCGAAAGGAACCTTGATGCTCGTGTGGTAACTGTTGTTATAGGAGAATTCGATCAGAGGCAAGTGGGCATCCTATGACTTGCCGAAGTCAATCACGCAAGCTCGGAGCATATCTTCGAGTGTCTGGATGGTACGCTCACTCTTGTCATCCGTCTGTGGGTGGTAGGTAGTGCTCATATCTAGCTATGTTCCCATTGCCTTTTGAAGAGATTGCCAGAATCTTGAAGTGAGTTTGCTATCTCGATCCGAGATAATAGACACTAGCACTCCATGGAGTCTTACAATCTCCTTGATGTAGATTCGGGTCAGCACTCCATGGAGCCACAAGCAACCATTCTTGGACCAAACTCTTCATAAAAAGGGGAAAAGAATACATCTAATGAACTAATGATCAAGTTAGAGACTTGAGTACCAGAAAATGATGAGATTGAGAAGCTACGTCTGGATCCACAAGCCTTTCCTAGAGCCTTCAAGTTTCGTCTTCTTGTTCTTGACTTCAAGAACACAAAATACTCTCAAAAATGGCTCACAAGCATTAGGGTTTCGAGATCTAGGGTTCTGGTCTTGGAGGCTGGAGGAGAGACCAAGAGGAGGGGAATAAGATCCTTAACTAGGGTAACAAGTCCCGAATTTAGGGTTTTCCAAACCCAGACCAACTCGCCGAATCGGTCCCCCGACTCGTCGAGTAGGTCACTTAACCCGCAGCCCAATACGCACTCCTACTCGTCGAGTCATCCCATCAACTCGACGAGTCGCTTCCTGATTTTGAGGTTTTTCCGTCCTTTCTAGGTTTTCTGAATTCGGGGTGTTACAACTCTTCCCCACTTAAACTAGACTTCGTCCTCGAAGTCCGCTTCGGTTAACAACCCCGCAACCTCTCACGGCATTTCTAACTGTCACATACCTTGCTTGCTCGGTCCACTCCTTGAAAATATCATCTTGAGGACAATCCAATCACTACAACCCTTGAGTACAACACTCTTAGTCAACCGGTAACCCTCCCGGTACTCCCCAAGCACTTACACTTGACATCCAAGGGGTTCACCCCCTTTACTTTGCGCTGGCACTTGCCTTCCCAAGGCAACTCGCCATAAACAACAAACCTTCCCCATCTCCATCAAGAATAGACCTTCTACTGAAACTGCAATGCCGGCCACTCCCGGTTCCGGTCATCACACCATTACCCACTGAATGATTTCACGTACTATGCTCCAATGTTGTAAGCTCCACCCAACGTGTGAATAAGATAATCCTTCGAGTAGAAGATTCCTCTCTGCAACAGTTAAGACTCAGACAAGAGCTGCACAACAAAGTCAAATCAATCACTCTGCGATTCTTTAATCTCGCCGTGAGCGACTTAGCATCTCCTGATCAGCTCACTGCTCTATGCACGAAATCCCTTACCATCACTCCTGCCTGAAATCCTACTGACTCTCATCTACCTCCCGGATGAACCGAGACCACCGTGGTCCCAACTGATCTACCATTACCCGAAATACCGGTCCCCCACCGGTTACCGAACGCAAGAACAATCTCTCAGTCGCTCTCAGCGACTTCTGAAGATACTACGACTACCTGAACTACTCTACCAACCTAGCCACTCTGGATCTAGAAGATCTCGGCTCCTCGATCCCCTACCTTGACCCTAAGGTCTCTACCAGGTCCCGCCTGCTGCTATAAGTACACGGGCCTCGCCCACGGTTCTCACCCAACTACACTTCGGAGTGGCCTCTCCCACAGGTCTCACCTATCCAGGGCTATGTAGGCCTACTCCTCCTCTAATCTCAACTTGTTATCCTTTCCTGATTATTATCATGCTAATTCGGAGATACGGGCCCCCACCCACACTCTGCTAACTAGGAGGTACGGGCCCTCACCCACACTCTGCTAACTAGGAGATACGGGCCCTCGCCCACACTCCACTAACTAGGAGATACGGGCCCTCGCCCACACTCCGCTAACTAGGAGATACGGGCCCTCGCCCACACTCCGCTAACTAGGCTACTACTGAATGCTACGGTCTACCCGCAACCTCACAACACTTGCCTCGCTGACTCACCGCTGGGGAATGCTGCGACTATCCCGCAGTCTTAAATCCTGCCTAAGCCCGCACCTTGCCGGAATTCTCCAACCTGGTTCCCAACCCAGTCATCAAATAATCGTGGGGACACGAACTCAACGTGGGGGAAGTTTCCCAAACTCCCAACTCACATGCCTCTCAATCCAAACAGCCACTTGAGCTGCTTCTTCCTTACCAAGAATGCGAGCTCATCCCAGTCTCACACTTACTTATGCCCTTGGCCACACGGGTGGCTCTCCCCCACTTCGATTCAGCTAGTTTCTCACAGCTCACATCTTGGAAGAATTTGCCAATTCTCCCCATCATCCTCTGGCCACTTTGCTGACAATCCACGCTACCACTGCTGGTGATCTAACCGACCTATTCCCATATGATACCTCCCCTGAAAACTAGCAAGACACACCCGAGTCTCACACATGCATGCTACAGTTACTGCATCCTGAGTAACTTGCTCTAAAGGGAACGATCTCTAACTATCATTCTAAAACCCAGGGTATGCAGATGACATATAACTCTATCACAAGCAGGCCACCAAATACAGAAATACCATTACCAATACTGATGCAGAACCATAACAATAAATCATAACATAAGCTGACAAAGAAATGAAAGATACGCACCTAACACACCGGGCTGCTCACGCCTCCTCTGAAACCAACTGATACACCCTGCTCCTCGCCGCAGGCGCCTCTACCCGGCCCTGATGGCCGTCGGTGATCCTCAAGGTTGCAGGGGCAGGTGCTATCACCTGTCCTGCTGAAAGCAAACTCGGACATTGGGCCTTCTTGTGGCCCCTCTGACTGCAATGGAAACATATAAGGTCTGATCCCTAGGTGGTGGTAGCAGTACAATCTCTGCTAAAATGACCGATCTTGCCGCACTTGAAGCAACCTGAATCACCCCCACTGCCGCTCCTACACACACCCTCGTGTGTCCTGCCGCACTTGCCACAACGGCCCCGGTCCTGAGGACCTCTCAATCTAGAATCTGATGTCTTGGGCCTCTTGCCCGAACTCATAGATCTTGAACCTCTGTTAGCTTCCTCTTCTTTTCTGTCTCTAGATCAATCTCTCTCTCCCTGGCTCGAGCGATCATATCTTCCAGCGTCTTGCAGCTGGACCGACTCACAAACCGACTGATATCACTCCTCAACATCTCGTGGTACCAAGCCTTCTTCATCTCCTCGTCCGCCACATACTGCGGAACCAGAAGGACTCTCTCCCTAAACTTGGCGGTGATCTCCGCCACTGTCTCTATAGTCTGCCGCAAGTCCTGGAACTCCCGTGCTAACTGTTGCATCTCAATCGCTGGTGCAAACTCGGCCTTGAACCTGGCCGAGAAATCACTCCATGACATCGTGTCCAACGTGGCATCATCCCTCATAGCATGTCCAACCTCCTCCCACCAATCACACGCTCTGTCTTTCAAAAGACAGGAGGCTAGTCTGACCTTGTCCCCCTCGGGACACCGGCTAGAACGAAAGGTGTTGGCGACATCAGCCAACCATCTACTGCTAGCAATGGGGTCCCTAGCCCCATGATAATTTGGAGCTCCACAAGCTCTGAACTCTCGAAATGTCAATGTATGCGCTCCCATCATGGTCATCATCTCAGTGCGGAAGGCTCCCAACCTCTCATCCAATATCTCCAGTATTCCCTCCTTGACCGTACCAGAGATCACAGGAGTCTGGTCTAGAATACTGCGCATAATCTCAGCTGATACAAACTCCCTCATCCGCTCCTCAAGTCTGATCCCTCTCCGGCGCCTAATCCGCCCACCGGTCTCTCACGCAACGTCACCATGCTGAAAACATGTCATAACAACCATCATAATACACCTCACTACCGAGGGATCACACACGCACTACAAGTTCCCTGGTTTTATCTCGGCCCCTCTTGAATCGAGTACGGGCCCATACTACCTTCCACATCTATCTGTACTTTCCTCAAGAGTTGTCTCGACTCCACCAAGTCCCTTTCACTACCACTACTGCTCCCAACACTAAACTCATCCTAGGCTTACCCTAGGGAAAACTCCAACCCAAACCTAGTCCTCAGCTACTGAAGGTATTTTCATAATTCCAATTAGCCATTACTTGAATACCATCACATGTGACAAGGCTCAGATAATCCTTTTGAGTAAAGGACTTGTCCTTACAACGGTTGGACTCAAACAAGAGTTGCGCAATAGGGCCAAATCCAGCACTCTGAGATTATTCAACCATGATCACCTGTGACTTGGCATATTCACCTAATGGCTAACTCCTATCACTCAGAGTCCCATAAAGCACAAAGCAAGTAGCATTCAGACAAAAAGGAAAATCTAACGATAACATAAGCAAGCAATCATTTTAACATATCAAGAATCTGCACTAGCATGTGATATAAGCTCATATAATCAGGCATAACCTAATCAGGCTATCCTACCACTGTCTAACCAATACTAACATGCAGCTCCATAAACACATATACCATGCGTATAAGGCATCCTTCCTAGATCCTTAGCCCTAAACTAGCATGCTGATCACATAATCATATCATAACATAAACTTGTATGGGTAATTTGGGAGAACTTACTTGAGCTCGGCTGATTGCATGCACCACACCCTTTTTCTCTTTTAAAAGTCCTTTTTCCTTTTTCGAAATCCTTTCTCTTTTCAAAATTCTTTTTATAAAACGATTTTCTGTTGAAATTTTTCTTACCGCGTCCTCAGTTTGAGTTCAGTCACACCCGAGAGCGTACCCGAATCCCTCAAACCAAGGCTCTGTTACCAACTTGTAACATCCCAAAACTCATGACCAAAAATTTTCTTTTTAAAGACATTAAATAAGTCATAAGTATCAAATCATTTCATTCGTAAGCAAAGGTTTATATCAAATTAGAGTATCATCTCAAAACATATTCTTTTTATCAGAGTAAACATCCCAGGCTAAAACTTCTTGGTGTGTGCGCCATGCGATCATCCCGAGCTCTTCCCTCCGCTACCGGAAGTACCTGAAACCAAAACTAAAAGTCGTAATCTCGAAGCTTAGTGAGTTCCCCAACCTACCACATACCACAAACGCATAACCACATACACATAACTACATATTGGGCCCCCGCCCGCTGCATCGGGCCCCGCCCGGCATCAGGCCCGGCCTGGCATCGAGCCCTGCTCGGTATACAAATCTATATCTTAGTCCCCGCCTATCTTTGGGCCTTGCCCGCTATACACATACATGCAATCAAATAACACACTAGCGCATAAAGAAAACATTCTCTACTGTACTCCTGTACTAAGGCCTCGCCTATCTTGGGCCCCGCCCCTGGTCTGCTACTGATGAGTTATAGAACGACGTCCACACTTCTGCTGTTAGTGAGATACGGGCCCCCGCCCACATTCACTTCTCTCTATCACGGGCCTCGCCCCCACTCTGCTAATATTAAGGTATGGAATCCCATCCATACTCAGCTAGTGATGAGATATGGGACCTCGCCCACACTCACCTCCCTACCAGGCACTTACAAGTATCACAAAGACAACAAGTATAATCTAACATGCCCTTATAAACCTTCCTCGGGCCTCGCCCGACATCGGATCCTAGTCTGGAACATACTACCCTATAAACGTACTTCGGGCTTACCCCGACATCGGACCTCGGTCCGGATCCTATCGTACCGACACATACAACAATCACAAAGACTTTTAGCATACAACATTCCTCGGGCCTCGCCCGGCATCGGATCGTAACCCGGAACATATAACAATAAGTGCCTAGGGCTAACCCCCGGGTCTTCCTACGATACATAAACATAATGGGCCGACATTGTGGCCGTAGACCCATGTACACAGTGAGGAGACTCACCTTGCACTGCTGAAGACTAGCTGAACACTTCTGAATGCTAACCGGCAACTCCTGAACTGCTGATCCTTCGGCTCCCCAAACTATCAATACCCAAAATAACACTTAGACCACAATACCCTCAAAAGTCAAACCAGGTCAAACTTGGTCAAAGTCAATGCTCCGAGTTGACTCGACTCACCAAGTTGACCCACCAACTCGTCGAGTCCCACAATCCACACGTAACTCTGGACTTCGATCCTACTCGTCGAGTTTTCCTTGAGCTCGTCGAGTTCTTATTCAAACATGTCGGGACTCATTTACCACTGACTCGTCGAGTTCACCTTTGAACTCGTCGAGTCCATCTTCATAAGTTAGGGATTTTGCCTTAGACTCGCCGAGTTCATCCTTGAACTCGTCGAGTACGATGATCTTCAAGTCCATAATGAACCCAACTGGCTAAGTCCTCTTCCAACTCAACTCACACCCACTAACAGAAGGGTTTTGGGCAAGAGAACGACCTGACTCGCCGAGTCCTATGAGCGACTTGCCGAGTCTCTCTAAGTCCAATTCTATTCAGATGATTTTAGTCGATCACAAAGCATCCAGGACCTAGATCTAGCCTTCTAGGGTAGAAATAACACGCAAAGCCTCTGCCTTTACATCCTTGCATGGCCCTTTTTTCTCAAAAGGCCATAACAACCTCTTAAACCTTTCATGGGGAGTTCTAATGGCATAAAGCTTCCACCTTTATGCCTTAACCACCCTAAATACTTCCAGATCCGAAAGGATATTGCTTGGGGACGTCCAAATCCCACAAGCAACCATTCTTGGACCAAAATCTTCATAAAAAGGGGAAAAGAATAGATCAAATGAACTAATGATCAAGTTAGAGACTTGATTACCAGAAAATGATGAGATCGAGAAGCTACTTCTGGATCCACAAGCCTTTCCTAGAGCCTTCAAGTTTCCTCTTCTTCTTCTTGACTTCAAGAACACAAAATACTCTCAAAAATGGCTCACAAGCATTAGGGTTTCGAGATCTAGGGTTCTGGTCTTGGAGGATGGAGGAGAGACCAAGAGGAGGGGAATAAGATCCTTAAATAGGGTACCAAGTCCCGAATTTAGGGTTTTCCAAACCCAGACCAACTCGCCGAGTCGGTCCCTCGACTCGTCGAGTAGGTCACTTAACCTGCGGCCCGAAACGCGCTCCTACTCATCGAGTCATCCCATCAACTCGACGAGTCGCTTCCTGATTTTGAGGTTTTTCCTTCCTTTCTAGGTTTTCTGAATTCAGGGTATTACAACTCTCCCCCACTTAAACTAGACTTCGTCCTTGAAGTCCGCTTCGGTTAACAACTCCGCAACCTCTCACGACATTTCTAACCGTCGCATATCTTGGCCGTGAACCCTTCAAACATTCATCATTTGGGCCATGAACACTTCAAGTGTTCTTGGACCGTGAACCCTCCAAGGGTCGTGAACTCCTCTTGTGTGGCCGTGATCATCTTTCAGCCCTTCATTTTCGGTTCTAACACTTCATTGTAAGTGTTTCCTGGTTCCTAACGTTGTTTCCTTTACATATTAGCTGTTATAGGCCCTAATTTCATATATATATATATATATATATATATATATATATATATATATATATATATATATATATATATATATATATATATATATATATATATGCTAAATAGGATCCATTTGTGGTCGAGACTTCACTTTGCATACCAAGCATCCTATATCGATCTTTCATCCAATTCACTCAGACAAAGGTGAGTTCATACCCCTACAATTACACTTTCAAATGTTTTTAAATGCTTTTAGGGGGGAGAATACAAGTAGGACACAATACAAATGTGTTAACCATTTACATGTGAAAACAACAAACAAAAGGATTTCTTATACTCAAAACTTGTTAAAACTATTATAAAATTCTTTTATATCAAATCATATTCGTCTATTTATTTACGTATAAGTATGTTTTAACGGACTTAGGACTATTGCTAGATACCTTGACTCATGTTCCTTGTTTGGTTATGGGCTTAGGGTAGGATCACTAGTCCGACTGTCGGCTAAATCATAGTTATACTTATTAAATACATATATGAATATTAAACCTATTTTTAAGGAACATACTTAACTTAGTTGCTTATGGTGAGTAATTGAGTCTTTTCTACAAATCAGTAACAACTTAAACAAACATACTAGTAAACTATAATAGGTATAATTTAGAGGATCACTACTTACTATTTCTAGAACAGTGAAACATGCATGAGTCAGTTCATACATACTATTACTATACATTACATACATACTATAACAAGAACAGAAAGGAACATACATACTATAACAAGAACAGAACAACTAAAATGTGAAACACTATTTCATGGCACAACAATATACTTGTTGTGTCACGTTTTGTAACCAGAGTCTCCTGGAGGGAGAGCTTGAGTTTGTGTATAGATCTATACTGGATTGACCATCCTACACCTTGCTGCTAGCTACAGTGGGACCTGCAGGTCTACGGGTGACAAATGTCATACCATTTTCGATGTCTGTAGAACGTCGTGTTTATTACAAGTCAATCAAGCATGGTTATAACCTTATCATATTTTAACCTTAATTAACAATTTGGTTTTAAGGTAGTTAGTGCTTCAGTAGAGTATTTTTACACCACACTACTGTACATCTTCATTTTTCCATTACATTCATATAGTGATATTCTCATATTGAGAAATGCAAACTCTTTTTCTAAAAAAAGATAGTCATAAACTTGGAAAAACATACATTTTTATGAGAGAACAAACATACAAAACAGTCGGGTCTTGGTAGAAGACTACTTTTCATTTTAGTAGAAAATATAGGGTTTTCTAGGAAGTATACAAACATTTACATCAAAACACTTATAAACATTTTCATGAACAAATGCAAACTTTTGACACTAAAATACTTATGAACTCACAAGCTTAAATGATGATCTACTCTTTCAAAATAACTTGTATTCTCAGGTCACCAGTAGACAGGTACATATGCACAGGTTTTGAGAAGACAGAGCAGGATCAAGACTCGTCTTTTATTTTTGATATATATATATATATATATATATATATACATTTTTGGTGTCATATTACTTTACAAAGAACACACATGTATAAACTATATTATTAATGCAATGGGTGATGTTGTTGCCTGATTTACTATTATGCATTGTTATGATACTGTACATGACGTCCTCCACCCCCGAATGTTTCCGCTAATTCGGTTTGGGGGTGTGACAGATTGGTATCAGAGCTTTGTTTATAGTGAACTAAGTATATCAACCCATAAAAGATGTACAACTATAAGCACATCGAGATTAAAACACTCTGACCAAGAGTTTATATTTTTAAAATAATAAAATATTTTACTAAAAGTATACATACATGCATTCATACTAAGATCAGTGTCATACTAGAACAGAACAAAAGTATTGCGGTTGTTGAACAACACAAGTAGGCTTGGGGACATATAATCAGTTCTGGGATGGATATAGCCTGATCAACTATATCTACCCGAGAAGTGGTTAGCATGTGCCTAGGAATGGTTGTGGTGTTGCAATAAGTCTAAAAACTTACCAACTCTACTACAATGGAACTCTAAAACATAACATAAACTTAAAATACTATAGGAGTATTTTGTGGTACTATAATTACTTATGTGAAAACTAAAAAGGTCTTTACTAGTAGGTCTATAGTTGCTGAGTGGACACGCTTAGGTTATATATGACTAATATGTTATAGACTTAGAATCTGTGATCTTCGCTTTACTTCCTGTTCCTTGTGTGGTTGTGGACTTAGAGTTGGGTCACTTATTCGAAGGTCTATTCTATCTTAAGTTGTGTATAGTTGGTATGCACTACGTAAGTATAGAAGTAACTGGTGAGGATCATCTTATAATTATCTTTAGTAGTACATCTATTATATGTTTCTTACACCCCTTTTCTCGCTTAGATAACATGGCTGGATTCCATCGCCTTGGCGACCCATACTTTCCCGATCAAGGGATCGGAGGATGGTTTGAAGCTGAACCCGAGGATGAGAACCCGATGGTACCAACAGAAGAAGACCCTGAGGATAGTTCTGATGAAGATAACGAGGAGGAAGTCCAAGAAGACTCTGACTCAGACCCTGAGGTCTATGATCCACCCCAATTTGCTCAAAATCCTAACCCTCGTCAGGATTTTCAAGGCCCGATGCCTCTGTGGGCAGTAAACTTGGGAAGGTGGAGCCACGAACAGGGACAACCACCTCCTTATAATGGGGACCGAAGCTTCTACAACCTGAATGAGGGAGGCTCAGCAGACAGAGTCCTTCCTATCTTGGTTCGTCTTGTTGCTCGCAATGCTGAGCAGGGAAGAGCAAACTTCGACCAAGTCATGGAGATCAGGGCAAACTCCGGAGTCAACACAGCTCGTCTCCATCATCTGACCGATGACCAGGACTTAGAAAGGACTCGCACTGATGCCCTACAGGTGGAACTGAATGCCTGCCAATCCGAAGTTAGGGATCTTCGTCAGAACCAGGTGGCACTGCAAAGGCGTATGTGGGAAACAGAACAACAGTTGGCTGAATCCAGGGCTGAATCAAGTACCAACCAGAACAACCTTCCTCGCGAGTAGAGCCTACAATACTCTCTCTTTTGGATATAGATTAGGTCTATGTATAGACTCTAGTATTAATTTCCTGCTTATGTTAAGATCTTGAACTTTTAGTCTGTTAGGTCTTCGTGTTGTCAAAATTTTCTCATTTCTGGTATGATGTAAGACCTGCTCCAAGGTCAATTTTCCCGAACTTATTGCATCTTTAATACTAATGATATTGGCAGGCATCTAATCCCCTGGGGAAATCTTTGTCCAAATTCTATCATCTTTCTATTGTTAGATCTCTATTACAAGCACATTCTCATTTAATTGTTGAACTATGGCGATTTAGTTCATGGATCACTCTCATTATTCTCACTATTGAACTCTTACTATTATCTACATCTTTGTGAACTTACAGTTGAAAGATGCCTCCACGTAGATCTACAAGACGCAATCCTCCGATAACTCCAACTCAACCACCACCTCCTCCTCTATATGATCCTGCACTCTTCCAAGCTGCGGTGACTGCGGCTGTAACAGCAGCCCTAACTCAAGTAAACGCTAGCGGTACTAGCGGAGGTGGGACAGGTGTTAACTCGACCCAATGTGACAGTCATTGACACCCTAGATAGTGTTCATACAAAGACTTCACCAACTGCAAACCCAGATCCTTTAATGGCAACGGAGGAATCATTGCCCTATCGTAATGGTTCGAGAAGACTGAGTCGATCTTTGAGATCTGCTCCTGCCCAGAAGGAAGCAAAGTAAAATTTGTTGTATGCACCTTCTCGGACAGAGCCCTCACATGGTGTAATAGCCATGTCAAGTCACTTACTCTCGTAGTGGCTAATGCGATGGGCTGGGAATCATTGAAGGACCTCATGATAGAGGAGTACTGCCTAAGGGGCGAAGTTCAGAAACTTAAACAGGAACTCTGGAGCCTAACCATGAAGGGCTCCGACATAGTAGCCTACACTGCCAGGTTCAGTTATCTGGTGGCTCTATGTCCGGGGATGGTCCCCACTGAGGGAAAGAAGATCGAGAGGTACATTTGGGGGCTGGTACCTCCATTTCAGGGGAATGTATTGGCTTCAAACCCCACTACCTTCGACAGTGCCAAACGACTGGCACAACGACTCATTGATCATGGAGTCCGCACGCCAACAACAACCCCTGTTGTCCCAGAACCAGCCAAAACAGCCGACAACAAGCGGAAGTTTTGGGACAAGAGGAAGAACAACGCGCCGCAGAACTCTGCCAAGAAGCAGCAGATCGTGGTTGTTCATGTCGCAACAGCACCTGCTGCCATTGCGCCGGCAAAACAGTATGCTGGGAGTTTGCCAAAGTGCAACAAGTGCAACTTCCACCACAATGGACCCTACCAGGAAATGCAGTGTGTGAACTGCAACAGGAAAGAGCATACCGCTTGTTTCTGCAAAGCTCTGGCTAGACCAATCACCCAGGTCCCTGGCGTTGGAGTGGGTCAAGCATGTTATGGGTGTGGTGAGGTTGGTCACTACAGGAGGAACTGCCCGAAAGCAGGGAATGTTGGGGGAGTGGGCAGAGTCTTGGCGATAGGCCATGAGGAAGATGTAGCAGACCCTACAGTGGTCACTGGTACGTTTCTCCTCAATAACTCTTATGCATGCATACTATTTGATAGTGGAGCGGAGAGGAGTTTCGTGAACCAAAAATTTGCACAGTTACTTAAACAACAACCACGAGCACTAAAAGAACCGTTCACCATAGAAATGGCTAACGGAAAGACTGAGAGCACTAGCAATATATATATAGGATGTACCCTATCTCTAGATAGCCATTCATTTCCAATCGACTTCATGCATGTATCAATTAAAATTTTCGACGTCATTATCTGCATGGATTGGTTGAGTCTTCATCGTGCTGACATCATGTGTTTTGAGAAAGCCGTTCGTCTTAATCTACCGAATAGCAAAACCCTAGTTATGTATGGCGACAAACCAGGCACGAACCTTCGGATTATCTCGAGTATACAAGCCCAGAAGTACTTACGAAAGGAATACCATGCGTTCCTTGCTCATGTGGTTAATATGAGCCAAGAGGTGACAGACATAAAAAAATCCCAGAAGTACGCGACTTTCCCAACATCTTTCCCGAAGAACTACCAGGATTACCACCACAACGTCAAGTCGAGTTCAGAATCAACTTAGTTCCAGGAGCTACCCCAGTAGCCAAATCGCCATATCGACTAGCACCAGCTGGGATGCAGGAAGTATTCGGTCAACTGAACGAACTGCTCAGCAAAGGGTTTATCATACCAAGCTTCTCGCCTTGGGGAGCACCGGTCTTGTTCGTAAAGAAGAAAGACAGATCGTTCCGTATGTGCATCGACTACCAAGAACTAAACAAACTGACCGTTAAGAACTGATACCCTCTACGGCGTATAGACGACTTGTTCGACCAACTGCAAGGGGCAAACTACTTTTCAAAGATTGATCTAAGATCCGGGTATCACCAGTTACGAGTTTTAGAGGAAGATGTTCCCAAAACAGCCTTTTGAACTTGTTATGGACACTACGAGTTTGTAGTGATGCCATTCGGATTAACCAATGCGCCCACGGTGTTCATGGACTTAATGAACCGGGTGTGCCGTCCTTACTTAGATCAGTTCGTTATTGTATTCATCGATGACATACTCATCTACTCTTGTAGTAAGGAGGAGCATAGTCAATATCTACGACAGATCTTAGAAACACTACGAGCAGAGAAGCTCTATGTGAAGTTCTCTAAATGCGGATTTTGGATTCGAAGAGTCGAATTCTTGGGTCACGTGGTTAGCGAAGAGGGAATTCACGTGGATCCTTCCAAAATTAAGGCTATTGAGAACTGGTCAGTACCAAATACGCCTACAAAAATTCGTCAATTTCTAGGTCTCGTTGGCTACTATCACAGGATTATTCAGAACTTTTCAAAGATTGCGAAACCGCTTACTACATTGACCCAGAAAGGTGCGACCTTCGACTGGGAAGAGAAACAAGAGAAGGCGTTCCAAACACTGAAGCAAGCCTTATACAGTGCACCGATACTATCCCTCCCAGAAGGGACGGAAGATTTCGTAGTATACCGTGATGCATCCAGCCAAGGGCTTGGATGTGTTCTTATGCAACGAGGAAAGGTCATCGCCTATGCCTCAAGACAGCTTAAGACGTACGAAGTAAACTACACTACACACGATCTTGAGTTAGGAGCAATGATATTTTATCTAAAGATCTGGAGACACTACCTGTACGGTACGAAAAGCACTATCTTTACACACCACAAAAGCCTTCAACATATATTCGACCAGAAGGAGCTCAACATGAGAAAAGGATGGTGGTTCGAGCTACTCAATGACTACGAATGCGAAATTTGTTATCATCTCCGTAAAGTGAACGTAGTAGTTGACGCCCTAATTCGGAAAGAATACTCAGGTCGTAGAGTCAAGGCATTAACTATGACAATCCATTCACATCTGTCCACACAAATTAAGGAGGCTCAGCTGGAAGCCTTGAAACCTGCAAATGTGGCAGGTGAATCCCTCAGAGAGATGGATAAGAACTTAGAAGTCAAGGGTGACAGAACCTTATACCTCGTGGATCGGATCTGGACACCGAAACTAGGCAGTTTCAGAGACATTGTCATGAATGAAGTGCACAACACTCGATACTTCGTTCACCCAGGTTCAGATAAGATGTATTTGGATCTCAAAAAGTTATACTGGTGGCCTAACATGAAAGCAGAAATTGCTACCTTCGTTGGCAAGTGCCTTACTAGCGGCAATATTAAGGTCGAATACCATAAACCCTCAGGTTTGCTACAACAACCGGAGATACCTGAGTGGAAGTGGGAGCGGATTACCATGGACTTCATAACCAAGTTGCCCAAGACATCGGGTGGTCTCGATACCATTTGGGTGATCGTTGACCGGTTAACCAAGTCTGCACACTTCCTACCTATCAAAGAAACCGACAAGATGGAAAAGCTAACCAGAACCTACATTAGGGAGATTGTATAACTGCATGGTGTTCCCATATCTATTATCTCAGATAGAGACATTAGATTTACCTCGAGGTTCTGGCAATCACTACAGAAGGCACTAGGAACTAGGCTGGATATGAGCACAACCTACCATCCGCAAACCGACGGACAAAGTGAGAGGACTATTCAAACCCTAGAAGATATGTTGCGAGCCTGTATGATTGACTTCGAAAAGGCATGGGATACTCATTTACCCCTTGTTGAGTTCTCCTACAATAACGGTTATCACACAAGCATAAAGGCTGCTCCATTTGAATCCCTCTATGGTCGGAAGTGCAGATCCCCTCTGTGCAGGGCTGAGGTGGGTGACACGCAACTAGCTACATGACGAGTTCCTGACAACACTCTCACGGGTCCGGAAATCATTCGGGAAACGACAGAGAAGATTGTTCAGATTCGTGAACGATTGAAATCCTCTAGAGACCGACAGAAAAGCTACGCTGACAAGAGACGGAAACCTTTGGAATTTCAGGTTGGTGACCTTGTTCTATTGATGGTCTCACCCTGGAGCTTGATACGCTTCAGAAAGCATGGGAAGCTAAATCCAAGGTACATAGGGCCTTTTGAGATTCGCTAGGATCGGCCATGTAGCTTACAAACTCAAACTACCTCAAGAACTTAGTAACGTACACCCTACCTTCCACGTATCGAACCTGAAAAAGTGTCTATCCGATGAGACTCTTGTTATCCCACTCGATGAAATCGAGATCAATGAGAGCCTCAACTTCGTGGAAGAACCGGTAGAAATCATGGAGAGTGAGGTCAAGCAAACGAAAAAAAGCCGTATCCCGATAGTGAAGGTTCGCTGGAATGAAAAACGGGGACCCGAATTCACTTGGGAGCGGTAGGATCAAATGAAACATAAATATCCTCATCTTTTCCCTTAGTGTTGTGTATTTGCTTAAACTCTAATTTCGGGACAAAATTTCCTTTAACAGGGGGATGATGTGACAACCAGTAAATTTCTATCTTGTAAGTCAATCAAATCAATCAAAAGTTCAGACATGTTCCTGTTATCTTTTACTAATTTAAGGGTCATATTATGAGTTCTAGGCCTAGTACACTTAAGGGATTGTGTGTTAGTAAGTGTTAGCAAGAGATAAGTGGACTGCATTCGAGCTGGAAACACCTTCAAAAGAGGTTCACGGTCGCAAAGTAGGTTCACGGCCGTGAACCCATTCTTGGGCCGTGAACTACCCTCCCCCATATATATGGGTGTTAGCCATTTTTCTCTTCATTTCTCATCTTCCAGCCGCGAACTCTCCTCTTCTCTCTCAAGTATCATCGGTAAAAGGGTCTCCTTTCATCTCAAAAATGTAAGCATCACACCCTTTTCTTGTTATTCCTTGGAAACCATTTGCTTTCATCTATTGATCCTTCACTTTTCATCAAAATCTTCAAGATCCTCAAGAAGTTCTGGTCGTGAACCCTTCATCTTGGCCATGAACCTTTCAAACATTCATCATTTGGGCCGTGAACACTTCAAGTGTTCTTGGACCGTGAACCCTCCAAAGGCCGTGAACTCCTCTTGTGTGGCCGTGATCATCTTTCAGCCCTTTATTTTCGGTTCTAACACTTCATTGTAAGTGTTTCCTAGTTCCTAAGGTTGTTTACTTTACATATTAGCTATTATAGGCCCTAATTTCATATATATATATATATATATATATATATATATATATGTTCATATATGCTAAATAAGATCCATTTGTGCTCGGAACTTCACTTGGCATACCAAGCATCCTATATTGATCTTTCATCCAATTCACTCACACAAAGGTGAGTTCATACCCTTACAATTACACTTTAAAATTTTGTTAAATGCTTTTAGGGGAGAATACAAGTAGAACACAATACAAATGTGTTAACCATTTACATGTGAAAACAGCAAACAAAAGGATTTCTTATACTCAAAACTTGTTAAAACTCTTTTAAAACAATTATAAACTTCTTTTATATCAAATCATATTCGTCTATTTATTTATGTATAAGTATGCTTTAATGGAATTACGACTATTGCTAGATACCTTGACTCCTGTTCATTGTTTGCTTGTGGGCTTAGGGTAGGATCACTAGTATGACTGTCGGCTAAATCATAGTTATATTTATTAAATACATATATGAATATTAAACCCATATTTAAGGAACATACTTAACTTAGTTGCTTATGTTGAGTAATTGAGTCTTTTCTACAAATGAGTAACAGTTTAAACAAACATATTAGTAAACTATAATAGGTATAGTTTAGAGGATCACTACTTACTATTTCTAAAATAGTGAAACATGCATGAGTCAGTTCATACATACTATTACTATACATTACATACATACTATAACAAGAACAGAAAGGAACATACATACTATAACATGAACAGAACAACTAAAATGTGAAACACTATTTCATGGCACAACAATATACTTGTTGTGTCACGTTTTGTAACCAGAGTCTCCGGGAGGGAGAGCTTGAGTTTGTGTATAGATCTATATTGAATTGACCATCCTACACCTTGTTGCTAGCTACAGTGGGACCTGCAGGTCTACGGGTGACAAATGTCATACCATTTTCGACGTTTGTAGAACGTCGTGTTTATTACAAGTCAATCAAGCATGGTTATAACCTTATCACATTTTAACCTTAATTAACAATTTGGTTTTATGGTAGTTAGTGCTTCAGTAGAGTATTTTTACACCACACTACTGTACATCTTCATTTTTCCATTACATTTATACAGTGATATTCTCATATTGATAAATGCAAACTCTTTTTCTAAAAAAAGATAGTCATAAACTTGAAAAAACATACATTTTTACGATAGAACAAACATACAAAACAGTTGGGTCTTGGTAGAAGACTACTTTTCATTTTAGTAGAAAATATAGGATTTTCTAGGAAGTATACAAACATTTACATCAAAACACTTACAAACATTTTCATGAACAGATGCAAACTTTTGACATTAAAATACTTATGAACTCACCAGCTTAAATGCTGATCTACTCTTTCAAAATAACTTGTATTCTCAGGTCACTAGTAGACAGGTACATATGCACAGGTTTGAGAAGACGGAGCAAGATCAAGACTCGTCTTTTATTTTTGATATATATATATATATATATATATATATATATATATATTTGGTGTCATATTACTTTACAAAGAACACACATGTATAAATTATATTATTAATGCAATGGATGATGTTGTTGCATGATTTACTATTGTGCATTGTTATGATACTGTACATGATGTCCTCCACCCCCGAATTTTTCTGCCAATTCGGTTTGGAGGTGTGACATATCGAAAGGTGGTAGGATGTCTTAGATATCTCTTGCAAACAAGACCCGATATGGCATATGCGGTTGGAGTTGTCAGCCAATACATGCAAAGTCCAAGAGAATCACATGGTGGTGCAATCAAACACATTCTAAGGTACTTACGAGGAACAACGGAATACGGAATCAAGTACGAGAGGATGGGACAAAGGCAACTTATTGGTTATAGGATAGTAGTCACAATGTTGACCCGGATGACAGAAGAAGCACAACCGGTCACATTTTCTACTACGGGTCATCTCCGATAACGTGGTGTTCGCAAAAGCAAGATATCGTTGCTTTATCATATTGTGAGGCGGAGTTCATGGCAGCCATGACGACAGCATGTCAAGCAATATGGCTTAGATATTTTCTTGGAGAAATCATGAACAAAGTGCAAGAGAAAGCGATTCTTAAAGTTGATAACATGTCGGCTATCGAACTAACGAAGAATCTCATTTTTCACGGAAGGAGTAAACACATTCATACAAGGTTTCACTTTATTCGTAATTGTGTTGAAAACGAACAAGTGGAGGTGGAGTACATTCCCGGTGAAGAACAAAGGGCGGACATTCTTACGAAACCACTAGCTCAAACCAAGTCCAAGGAAATGCGGAGCTTGATCGGAGTTGAAGAATTCTCTATAAGGACTTAGGGATTCGGGGGTGATTTTTGGAATCCTAAGTCGAGTAGGACTTGGAGACCAAGCAATAGCAACCTAGTTTTAAGGAAACTATGTTCAAGTCGGTTTCTAGTTTCCTAATTGTGATCTAATTACAAGTCGATAGATTAGAATATATATATATATATATATATATATATATATATATATATATATATATATATATATATATACACACATCTTGTTTAGCTGTGTAGGGTAAGAGATTGTATTCACAAATTGAGCTTTGAGTTATTTCTCATTTAATCAAAGAGATAGTTTGATTAATTGTTTGTATTATACATTCTTGACTTGATATATTCATCTCTTTTTTTCCAATGCTTAGTTCGTTTGAATGGAGTTTGTGGACATTGGAAGTTCATTAAGGATCGTTAGACCTTTTTACCCCTACTTCGTTGCTTCTGGTGTGGTGTTGTTTTGTCGGTGTTCATCCCCCCTTATGTGATGATTTATTTGGTTATTTTGCTTGAAGTTTTATATTGTTTAGGATACTTCAATTTCTATGTGGAAGCAGTGTTTATGTTGTACAACTTTTTTTCTCAATTGTTGTCATCATTGATCTCATTTTCTTCCCCGATTTTTCAGTGTTGGAGGCGTGTCTGCTGTTGTAGCTAACGAGCTATTTATTGTAAAATTATTTCTTCTATGGTATTTTGACCAATTTACCTCTGGTTTCATGGGCTTTTTTTACTGTTATGTTCGTTGAATTTTCATTTTGCCTCTAGAATCTTTGTGGAGTTTGGTTTTTATTGTCCCTGGTTGTTTTCGTTATGTTGTTTTTTTGCACCTGGTTGGCTTGCTTTTCGCAAGGTTGGTTGTTAGCTTGGTGGTGGTATTATTGTTTTCAGCAGTGTTTATGTTGTACAACTTTTTTTCTCAATTGTTGTCATCATTGATCTCATTTTCTTCCCCGATTTTTCAGTGTTGGAGGCGTGTCTGCTGTTGTAGCTAACGAGCTATTTATTGTAAAATTATTTCTTCTATGGTATTTTGACCAATTTACCCCTGGTTTCATGGGCTTTTTTTACTGTTATGTTCGTTGAATTTTCATTTTGCCTCTAGAATCTTTGTGGAGTTTGGTTTTTATTGTCCCTGGTTGTTTTCGTTATGTTGTTTTTTTGCACCTGGTTGGCTTGCTTTTCGCAAGGTTGGTTGTTAGCTTGGTGGTGGTATTATTGTTTCAGTCGTCAGTGTTAGGGTCCTTTTTTTAGAAATTTGTATCTTTATATCGGTATATCATTGTACATTTAACGCAAAATGCTAATAAGAAGAAATAAAAATACGATGCTATAAATAATAAACCAAATTAATGAAAATTGACTGCTATTTCTACATATCCTCTTTCTAGTTTGTATGGTGATTGGATGGTGTGATAAGATGCCCGAATGAATTACATCAATACATCTGGATAATCTAATGGCATATGATAATGCAGTTTCAGCTCTTGGCAAAATAAGACAAATCAATCGTGATTGTATTAATGTTGCATAGGTACTTTAGTCAAATAAATAAGTTGAATATCTTTTTTCATAATATAGAGTAAATTACATTTTGGTCCCTCGGTATGGCTTATTTTTGCAATTTTGTCCCCAAAATGCTTTATCTAGAGTTAGTTAGTTTTTTTTTTTTTTTTTTTTTTTTTTTTTTTGCAGTTGTATGTAGTTGTATTCTTAATTGCCTTAAGTTCTTATGAATATGTAAACTGATTCATTTTCTTGAGTATTTGTGGATTTTGAGGGATTATTTAGCTAAATTGTTTCTTTTGGGTTTTAGTTGACTGAAGATTGATGGGGAGACATTGTTTTGGGCAATAAGGAAATAACATGTAAAATGTTTTAGCAACATGGTTGTAGGTTACAATAGGATGTCAATGAACCAACAAAATATGGTGGTGGTGTTGGAAACATTCCTGTGATTTTCATTCGATATTTTAGTTTTATTTAATTTTCTAAAATTGTCACACCCCCAACCAGGACGGCGGAATAGTCCGGGGGCGGATGACTTCATTGTATTGTATCATCACAATTGAATATAAATGGACATAGCAACCAAATGACATACATTAAGATTACAATCTTCATAAGTTTACATTTCTTTTTGTAATTGTTCAAATGTTACACCAAAGCGACAGAATTGTAAATTTCATAATGCAGCAAAATATCCAAAATCCATAGCTCGAGTATCTGCTTACTGGTTTCCTGAGAATACAAGTCGTTTTCAAAAGAGTCAACATAGAATGTTGGTGAGTTCATAAACATTTTTGTATAAAAATAGTTGTATCTGTTTTGTTTGGCCAAAATGTTGTATGCTTCCAGAAAATCCAATATTTTCCATAAAAATGAATTGTATGTTTGTTTCCAAAAACCATGAACATTTGTATGCAGGTTCCTTTCAATCATGTGAATGTATGTTCCCAAAATATCCCATATTTTCTGATTGTATGAAACTGTAATCTTAAACCCTAAGACTGGATTAGTGTCAATAGAGTACTGAAATGGTGTGTAGTTTTATAATATATAAAACCAATGAAGTGTAAGCTTTTCGTAAATCAAAATAGTATTGTTAATCCCTATGTGAGTCGTTATAACCCTGTTTGATATGACTGTTATGCCTGTCATGACGTTCTTCAGGCGTCGGATTCGGTAAGATATTTGTCACCCTAGACTGGCCCCGTCTAGTTGTTGCGAACAGCTCAGGTATGGGGGTGTCAATCCCCATATAGATCTATACACAATTATCTCGCTCTCCTTCCAGGAGATTTTGGTTATAACTACAGGACTTAAAGTGTACGATAGGTAGGTACAGTGAAGATAGTGTCTCACTAGATCATTAACGGATTTACGCAAATTTCGAATCTTTTTATTGTATAATGAAATAACTTTACTAGTGTAAATTCGTGACAGATGTTTTATGACACGCATTTTATAGATTTTGATAACATGCTGTTTATGATATGCTATTTACAGATTTCATGACACACAGCTTATCACTCATGCAATATGAGTTTTATCACTGACAGTTATGACACGTAAGTTTTTCTGTCACAAAACTGTTTGTATATGATTTCGGTTAAACTATTTACAACATTTTATATAAATAGACTTTAGTGAATATGTCTAGTTGTAACATATGTTGCAAAAATAGTATATTATCTTGGGTTTTAAACAATCAAAATAATGACAAGGTAGTTACGACTATTTTACTAACAAAAATCAGTTTTAGTAAAATATAGACTTCGTAGTTTATTTAACGTCTTTTTACCGCTTCGAAAGTTTTGTACACAAAATATTTTATTTTGGTTGACTCAAAAAAAAGTCTCGATCTCTTTTTCTTTTATACCACAAATAACAACCTAAATATTTTATTCAAGTATTTGTGTAGGTCTTAAAAGGAGGGCATGCATTTATCCAAGAGTTTAACATACATGGTCTTATACATGCCATGATTTCGAAATTTTTGAGTGAACAACCCATGTCTACCAATTTTTATGTAACAAATATGTTAATACACACATACGTCATGATTTTATTTAGCTAAAACATAATGTTAGCCTTTTTGCACAAGAATTTGTTTCATATGTAACACATATTCATGATGCATGAAATTATCCACTGGACAAACTTAATCTAACATATGATAAGCTTGTAAATCATGATTTTTGGATGTTTTAGCATGAGATATTCCACATTATAACCACAATCATTACATAAACATGTAGGTGCATGCAAATATACAAAGGTTAAACAAAACTTGACTTGTATCCCCCCCCCCCCCCCCGAAAAGTATGAAAAACACGAAAATAGTGGGGTACGAAGCTCACCTTGATTTCGTGAGTTGAAGGGAGAAAATGAAGAAGATTTTCAAGTCTAGCCTTGTACAACTTGAGGAGCTTCTCAAAAATTATGGTTTCCAAGCACTACACACGAAATGGTGTGTGTAAAAGTGGAGTTTTTAGCTTAGAGATGTATCAAACACTAATAGTTTAAAAGAAACTTACCAAGTCTGTGAGTTTTTGAAGAAGGACCCCTTGAAGATGGCACACACACACACGAAATGAGAGAGAGAGAGAGAGAGAGAGATGGGAGGATTTATCTTGAGAGTGAAGTGAGTGAAAAATGAACTTGTGAGGTGTGTGTGTGTGTGTGTGTGTTCGGCTGCAAATATAAGAGGGAGGGGGGATGAGTGCCTTGTTGCATGGGGGTAACTGTAGGTGTTGCATGGAGGCATGGAGCTTAATTCAAGGTTTGGCTTGGTTGTTCTATGGTTATAAGAGTGCAAAGTTATGAGGTGTCAAGGTTTTTGATTATCTTTTCTCTTTTTTTTGTCTTGCCCAAAACGAAATCCTAGAAGATTTTCGGCCTTAGAGGCTTTTCAGAGGGGTTTTCGGTTTTAGGGTGGCCGAAAACACCCTATGTTCTTAATTGGGTTCTCGATTTGGAGTAGGTATGTGTTTTCGGACTTAATTGGACCCATTAAGAGAGTTTTCGGTCCAATAGGGTCCAAAGAAAGTTTTCGGCCCAATAAGGCCCATGGAAGAGTTTTCGGTTCAATAGGGTGTTGGGCCGAGAACTCTTTGGAAAAGGCCCAAAATTGACTTTGTTTAGCTATTTGATCCATTTTGGGCTTACGAGGGGCTATTTCAATTTGATTTCTAAATGTATGCTCATGTGATTTCGTATAGCATTGTAGTTTGAATTTTATTAATAAGTTGAAACAAGGTTACATGGAGGAAATTGTTGTGTACAAGCTTCACGATCTAAGCCCTAAATTGCTAGTTGTGACATCATCCCCCCGTCAGAGGGAATTTCGTCCTCAAATTCGTTCTAAGGCAGCCTTCAGGAACTAGTGAAAAGATGGGGGTATGTAATGCCCGTGTTTCTAGGCTAGGCATTAATATTGACGTTATAGTCTAGGTTAACCATTGTAACTCATTTTGAAGAAATGAAGATGAATTATGTGAATATTATGTGAAAATTATGTGTTTTACGCTTAATTATTAGGGTTTAATTAATTAAGAATAAAAATGAGCATCAAAAATAAATATTAGATAAAGCCGATATCTATTAAGAAAGTTGTAGTGGTCATGACAAGGATTACGGATATATAAAGAATACCAAAATCCGAGTTATAACGAAGAAGTTATGAGCTATCGAAGTTTCGCGACAAAACCGGCACGGTGCCGAATGTCGTAAAAAGTGAGTTTTTGATAAACTACTTTTTAGCCTTAGTGATCTAAACGATAGCCGTGGTGTTCGTTAAACCAAGAGTATGTATAAAAAGAACGTCCAAATCTGACTTCGTATGAGGAAGTTATAATTTTTCTAAGTTTCAGCTTAGCAGTAGACATCTAAAAGCTCGAATTTTAGATCGAGTGAGTTTTAGCTGATACAACCTAAACGAGAATCGAAGGTCTCGTCAATAGTAGCACAACTGTAAAAAGACAGACGAAAACGGACGTCGGATGAAGAAGTTATGAATTTTTAACGGATTTCCTGTCCCGGTCTGTTAAAAATAATAATATAAAAATTAAAGTCAAAATTAGCCGACAAAGTCTCAACGAAAGTTGTAGAGCGTAATTTTACCTACGCGTGCATATAAAGAACGTCACAAACGGAGCCCGTATGCGAAAGTTATGGATTTTAAAAGTTTTTGCACAAAAATCGAGAAAAATTGCAAAATCCGAGGAATTTCGCGTGGAGGGACTTCGGCCACGTCACCCGGAATCTCGCATGCATGCCACGTGCTCGCTGCTGATTCGACCGAAGGGAGGCCCAACCAAAGCAGTCTGCGTGTCGCCCCGTATCCGATCTCGTGAGTCATCAGAAGCGTGTCCGACCCTCGCATATAGTGTCACGTCCGAAGTCTCGGACCCTAGACCTCGGTCCAATCAAGAGGCGACACCAGGACCTCGCATGCGCAACCCATGTGCTGCCCCTTCGGATCTGCTGACGCGTGGAGGCTTCTCAGCCCTTGGATCCGGAGCCTAGCCCCTATAAATAGAAGGGTGCGAGACCTCCAGGGGAATATTTGGAAATTTATCACTTTTAGCCCCTTTTTCAATATTTCTTTCATTCCAACTTCCCCCAAAGCCCCGGTATTATACCAAACACCCGAAACACGTCCCGAAGTGCCCGAGATATTTATCTTTTCGGTTTCGAAGCCCAACCTTTGCAGAGCCCGGTTTCTCAATAAAACTCCCGGTTTTATTAGAAACGATCGTTTTAGGGAACGAAGTGTTGCCCGATTATCATCAAATCATGTGAGTGTATAGTCACCTTCATCTTACACCTAGATATGAAGTATTTTCTATAAAATACGTGCTATGTGTAATTATATTAATTGTTTAATTGAGGTGACTGTTGAATAGATGTTTTATACAAGTTTTAAACTGTATATGTATTTTTATCTACAAATATGTTGGGTAAAACATGGGTAGATAGTTGATGTGTGATGAAATAAAATGATGAGAGGCCTCGATGTGATTGTGATCCAGTCATCTAGCGGAGTTTGGATGACGACCACGGACTTTTCTAGACAGTCCAGTGGAACGCTGGCAGGCCCGCAACCTGTAGGTGTTAATGAACTTGGGTGTTCATTTGTTGTACTCCATCCCCCTCATGGTTTCCTTTAGGACATGTATGGCTGAGGAGTCCCCTTAGCAGTAGTGTCCATACCGATGATATTCTTTAGGCTAGGTCCCTTGTGATAAGTGTTTAGGGACGTAAAGTAAGGATAACGGGAACGGGTAATCAAGGTTATTGTTGATTGATGAACTTAATAAGTTTATTATTATTCTGGGTTGAAAACCCTATATGCTCACCAGGCTCCCAAGCCTGACCCACTCAGCTTTTTATGTTACAGGTAGTGGACGCCGAGCATAGTCGGAGGACGATGAGAGATTTTTGGATTATAGGCCAGTAGTTGTAAATAACTGTTGAAAGGCTTATAATGTCTTGTTTATGCTTTTGATCTGTATCGGAACATGACATCCCGAGATTTTGATATGAAATGAAATTATATATTTCTTAAAGAAAAGTTTTGACAAACTTTTATCATGTTTTGTATTGGGGACCAATTCCGCAACATCTTTTAAAAGAATTTCTCTGATTTTATTTTAAAAAGCATAAATTAAATCGGTCTTTTCTGGCCAAGAAATTAGCGGATGTCACAGTTAGTATCAGAGCATTAGTTTAAGCGAACTAAGAAATTGTAGGATTTCTAGACTTAAACTTAGAATGCTAAGTGATAATTGTGAGATGAGTGTCTACCATATTTTAGACACGAGCACTAGTTTATTTTAGGAAAGGTGCCTAAAATGCTTTTATGTGCTAAATGTTATATGTTTGCCATATATGCCATTATTTGTTCGGATCTATGGTCTGTTGCCGACCGGATCTGGAAACCTTATGTGTGTAGGATTCTAAGCATATGATTACGATATTAGAACTAACATGTAAACGTTTCGGAGTGATAAGGGAATCTAAATACCTATCGAGGATAAAGACCTAAATTCGCCTTATTCGGTATATAGATTATAATGGCAAGAACTCGCAGTGGAGTTGCAAATGCAAACGGAAACAGGAATCAACAACCTTAACCCCAAGTAGTTGAGCAAGTACCTGTTGTAGGAGCTGCACCTGATCCAATGACGATGGCTGGGGTACAAGCAATGATGCAGATGATGTTAGATCGCCAAATGGAGGAGACAAGGCAATTACTACAACAGACTAGGGAAGAAACTATGATACCTATTGAACAGCCCGAATTGAATGAAGGGCAATCAGTAGGAGGGAACTACAGTAGGACTCTTGGTCAAGCCAACCCACCAATAGTTAGACAAAACAACCAGGATGGAGGAGTTGATGGACGCGGATGCAAATACAAAGATTTCATGGCATCCAAACCACCGTGTCTATCTGGAAGTCCGACACTGGTGGAAGTCATGAATTGGATCTCCAAAATGGAGACGATGTTTGAAAGTTGTGAGTACAGCAACAAACAAAAGACTGCACTTGCAATTCCTCTGTTCAAATATGGTGTATTGAGTTGGTGGAAATTACTAGCTGATTCGATGCCCAAGGGAGAAGCTAGCAAGATGTCTTGGGAAGACTTTGTGGTACAACTGAAATTGCAATACTGCTCTGAGCAGGATCTTCTGGAAATCAATAACGAGTTCCAGAATTTGAAGAAGGGAAAGATGAGCGTTACTGAATACGCTGCTAGTTTTACAGAAAAGATGAAGCTTGTTCCTCATCTAGTTCCAACTGAACTCTCTAAGGTCAACAAGTTTGCCCTCGGATTACCAGCGGACTTTGGTCCAATGGTTAAGCAAGCAACCACTTTGAAAGCCGCCATCTGGGCTGCTAAGAATGTTGAGATTCATATCAGAGAGAAGGGTTTGGAGAGGGAAGAATTTGGCGAAAAGAGAAAATTTGAAGGAACTTCAAGTTCCAACAAGAAAAGCAAATTTTCAAAGTCTAAGAAGTTGGGAGGAGGAGGAGGCGAAGTGAAATGGTGTGAGAAGTGCAAGAAAAAGCACTCTGGGAAATGTAGTGAGGGGGTGACTTGCTACAAATGTGGAAAGACTGGGCATTTTGCCAACGAGTGTCCGTCCAACCAGAGGGTATGTTTTGGGTGCCATGAAGAAGGGCATATTTTGAAAGACTGTCCGAAGAAGAAGGATGCAGCAAAGCCCAATCTTCCACCAAAGTCGAAGGCGAGAGCCAATTACTCGTAAACGAATTGCCTGCCCAAATTTTGTTTGATTCTGGAGCCAATTACTCCTTTATTTCGCATGAATTTGGTAGAAAACTAGCTTTGCCTGTAGATAGACTAGTTAATGCTATAATAGTCGAGATTGCTAGTGGCAAGTTTGTACCTGTTAGCCATCGTATGAAAAACATCCTCATTGACTTGGATGGGAATAAGTTCCACAAGGAATTATTACCTATCGAGTTAAATGGTTTCGACATAGTTTTAGGAATGGATTGGCTTAGCGCCAATGATGTCGAAATATTGTGTAGGAAGAAGATAGTAAAAGTAAACCCGCCAGGGAAAGAGTCGTTTATGGTGTATGGAGACAATCGTAGAGTAAACTCTGGAATCATTTCCCTAATGAAAGCCAGAAAGTGTTTGGCCAAGGGATGTACATCATATCTAGCGTTCGTGATCGATGCTAAGAAGGAAAAGAAGGAGGTGCAGAATATTCCGGTGGTGTGTGATTATCCGGAAGTCTTTCCCGAAGATCTTCCCGGATTGCCCCCTGATCGACAAGTAGAATTTCGTATCGACTTGTTACCAGGAACGACGCCGATAGCAAAAGCACTGTATCGATTAGCACCAACAGAGATGAAATAACTTATGACACAACTTCAGGAGTTATTGGACAAAGGTTTCATTCGACCTAGTTCATCACCCTGGGGAGCCCCGGTGTTATTCGTAAAGAAGAAAGACGGGAGCATGAGAATGTGCATCGATTACAGAGAGCTGAATAAAGCGACAATAAAGAACAAGTACCCGTTACCGAGGATCGATGACCTGTTCGATCAGTTGCAAGGTTCGAGCTATTTCTCGAAGATCGATCTTAGGTCAGGATACCATCAACTAAAGGTGAGAGAGCAGGATATCGAAAAGACTGCGTTCAGAAAAAGATATGGACACTATGAATTTTTGGTTATGTCGTTCGGACTAACCAATGCCCCGGCAGCTTTCATGGATTTGATGAACAGGGTTTGTAAACCATACCTTGATAAATCCGTGATAGTATTCATAGACGATATCCTGATTTATTCGAAAAGCAAGCAGGAGCATGAAAAGCATCTGCGTGAAGTGCTAGAAGTTCTGAAAAAGGAGAAGTTGTATGCAAAGTTCTCAAAATGTGAATTTTGGATTCAAGAAGTCCAATTTTTAGGTCATGTGGTTAACCAAGAAGGAATAATGGTTGACCCAGCAAAGATTGAAGCTGTGATGAAGTGGGAACAACCAAAAAGTCCTACGGAGATACGAAACTTTTTAGGATTAGCCGGATATTATCGTCGATTTATCCAAAGCTTTTCTTCGATTGCTACTCTATTAACAGCTTTGACCCACAAAGGAGCTACTTATGCTTGGAATGAGAAGCATAAGGAAGCCTTTGAGAAGTTAAAGAAGAGATTGTGTGAAGCACCGATTCTTTCGTTACCTGAAGGAGTTAATGACTTCGCAGTTTATAGTGATGCCTCTGGAGTTGGGTTAGGTTGTGTTCTGACCCAAAGGGATAAAGTGATAGCGTATGCATCGAGGCAATTGAAAGAGCATGAAAAGAACTACCTCACCCATGATCTGGAGTTGGCAGCGGTAGTATTCGCCTTAAAGATATGGAGGCACTATCTTTATGGTACTAAATGCAAACTTTTCACTGATCATAAGAGTTTTCAATATCTCTTTAATCAGAAGGAATTGAACATGAGGCAACGGTGCTGGCTAGAGTTACTCAAGGATTACGACTGTGAGATACTTTACCACCCTGGTAAAGCAAATGTTGTTGCTGATGCTCTCAGTCAGAAGGTGAATCTTGAAAAGAAAAGGCCAAGAGCGTTGAGAATTGAAGTTGTCTCTACAATTGTGGAAAGTATAAAGAAAGCTCAGGAGGAAGCTATAGAGAAAAATGACCGAAAGGAGGAACGTTTGGGCAAAACGTTGGTGTTTGATACAAACGGTCAAGGACTGAAGGTATTCAAAGATAGGATTTGGGTACCTAAGACGGGAGGAGTAAGAGATCTTCTGATGGAAGAAGCTCACAAAACCATGTACTCGATTCATCCCGGCAGTACAAAAATGTATAGGGATCTAAAACCCTATTACTGGTGGCCGACGATGAAGCTTGATGTTGCTAAGTATGTGGACGAGTGTGTAACTTGTGCTAGGGTTAAGGCACAACATCAGAAACCGTATGGGAGTTTAGAACCTTTACCTGTACCCATGGGTAAATGGGAAGACATCACTATGGATTTTGTGACTAAACTGCCCAGAACAAGGAACGGTCACGACATGATTTGGGTGGTCGTTGATCGCTTCACTAAGAGTGCGCATTTCATAGCATCAAGATGGCACCTTATCACGCTTTGTATGGAAAAAAGTGTTGAACGCCGTCATGTTGGCTGGAAGCTGGGGAAAAGTAGTTTATGGGACCTGAAATAGTCCATCAGACTGCTGAAAAGTTGAAAGTAATTAGGGAAAGGATGTTAGCAGCTCAAGATCGACAAAAGAGTTATGCTGACAAGAAAAGACAACCGATATCCTTCGAAGTTGGAGATTCGGTTTTACTTAAAGTCTCGTCGTGGAAGGGACTTATAAGATTTGGTAAAAGGGGAAAGTTGAGTCCAAGGTTTATTGGACCATTTAAAGTTCTTCAGAGGATCGGGAATCAAGCTTACAAGCTAGAATTACCGGAAGAACCGGAGGGTATTCATAACACCTTTCATGTGTGTTATTTGAGAAAGTTCACGGGAGATGTGCCCGACATAATTCCCATTTCTGAGTTAAGGTTGGATGAAAACAAGAGGTTGATTGAAGAACCTGAGGCAATCGTTGACCGTAAGACTAAGAAGTTGCGACGCAAGATGGTCGATTTAGTGCTTGTGCGTTGGAAACATACGAATGGGCCAAATCTCACCTAGGAAACGGAGAGTGACATGATGAGTCACTACCCGCATTTGTTTGCTGATGTGTGATTCCGGGGACGAAATCATCCTAAGGGGGAGAGAATTGTAATGCCCGTGTTTCTAGGCTAGGCATTAATATTGATGTTATAGTCTAGGTTAACCTTTGTAACTCATTTTGAAGAAATGAAAAGGAATTATGTGAATATTATGTGAAAATTATGTGTTTTATGCTTAATTATTAGGGTTTAATTAATTAAGAATAAAAATGAGCGTCAAAAATAAATATTAGATAAAGCCGATATCTATTAATAAAGTTGTAGTGGTCATGACAAGGATTACGGATATATAAAGAATACCAAAATCCGAGTTATAACGAAGAAGTTATGACCTATCGAAGTTTCGCGACAAATCGTAAAAAGTGAGTTTTTGATAAACTACTTTTTAGCCTTAATGATCTAAACGAAAGTCGTAGTGTTCGTTAAACCGAGAGTATGTATAAAAAGAACGTCCAAATCTGACTTCGTATGAGGAAGTTATGATTTTTCTAAGTTTCAGCTTAACAGTAGACAGCTAAAAACTCGAATTTTAGATCGAGTGAGTTTTAGCTGATTCAACCTAAACGGGAATCGAAGGTCTCGTCAATAGTAGCACAACTGTAAAAAGACAGATGAAAACGGACGTCGGATGAAGAAGTTATGAATTTTTAACGGATTTCCTGTCCCGGTCTGTTAAAAATAATAATATAAAAATTAAAGTCAAAATTAGCCGACAAAGTCTCAACGAAAGTTGTAGAGCGTAATTTTAACTACGCGTGCATATAAAGAACGTCAAAAACGGAGCCCGTATACGAAAGTTATGGATTTTAGAAGTTTTGGCACAAAAATCGAGAAAAATTGCAAAATCCGAGGAATTTCGCATGGAGGGACTTCGGCCACGTCACCCGGAATCTCGCATGCATGCCACGTGCTCGCTGCTGATTCGACCAAAAGGAGGCCCAACCGAAGCAGTCCGTGTGTCACCCCGTATCCGATCTCGTGAGTCATCAGAAGCGTGTCCGACCCTCGCATATAGTGCCACGTCCGAAGTCTCGGACCCTAGACCTCGGTCCAATCAGGAGGTGACACCAGGACCTCGCATGCGCAACCCATGTGCTGCCCCTTCGGATCTGCTGACGCGTGGAGGCTTCTCAGCCCTTGGATCAGGAGCCTCGCCCCTATAAATAGAAGGGTGCGAGACCTCCCGGGGAATATTTGGAAATTTGTCACTTTTAGCCCATTTTTCAATATTTCTTTCATTCCAACTTCCCCCAAAGCCCCGGTATTATACCAAACACCCGAAACACGTCCCGAAGTGCCCGAGATATTTATCTTTTCGGTTTCGAAGCCCAACCTTTGCAGAGCCCGGTTTCTCAATAAAACTCCCGGTTTTATTAGAAACGATCGTTTTAGGGAACGAAGTGTTGCCCGATTATCATCAAATCATGTGAGTGTATAAACCTAGATATGAAGTATTTTCTATAAAATACGTGCTATGTGTAATTATATTAATTGTTTAATTGAGGTGACTGTTGAATAGATGTTTTATACAAGTTTTAAACTGTATATGTATTTTTATCTACAAATATGTTGGGTAAAACATGGGTAGATAGTTGATGTGTGATGAAATAAAATGATGAGAGGCCTCGATGTGATTGTGATCCAGTCATCTAGCGGAGTTTGGATGACGACCACGGACTTTTCTAGACAGTCCAGTGGAACGCTGGCAGGCCCGCAACCTGTAGGTGTTAATGAACTTGGGTGTTCATTTGCTGTACTCCATCCCCCTCATGGTTGCCTTTAGGACATGTATGGCTGAGGAGTCCCCTTAGCAGTAGTGTCCATACCGATGATATTCTTTAGGCTAGGTCCCTTGTGATAAGTGTTTAGGGACGTAAAGTAAGGATAACGGGAACGGGTAATCAAGGTTATTGTTGATTGATGAACTTAATAAGTTTATTATTATTCTGGGTTGAAAACCCTATATGCTCACCAGGCTCCCAAGCCTGACCCACTCAGCTTTTTATGTTACAGGTAGTGGACGCCGAGCATAGTCGGAGGACGATGAGAGATTTTTGGATTATAGGCCAGTAGTTGTAAATAACTGTTGAAAGGCTTATAATGTCTTGTTTATGCTTTAGATCTGTATCGGAACATGACATCCCGAGGTTTTGATATGAAATGAAATTATATATTTCTTAAAGAAAGGTTTTGACAAACTTTTATCATGTTTTGTATTTGGGACCAATTCCGCAACATCTTTTAAAAGGATTTCTCTGATTTTATTTTAAAAAGCATAAATTAAATCGGTCTTTTCTGGCCAAGAAATTAGGGGATGTCACAGGGTACTTTTGCATCATTTGGTCTTTGCGTTCCCATGTGAATTCAGGTCCGCGCTTGGCACTCCATCGAACCTTCACAATGGGAATACGACTTTGCTTTGTCCGCTTCACTTCTCTGTCCGTTATTTCAACGGGTTCCTCAACGAAATGAAGGTTTTCATGCACCTTAATCTCATCAAGAGGAACAACGAGAGTTTCGTCAGATAGGCATTTCTTCAGGTTTGACACATGAAGGACAGGGTGTATATTGCTGAGTTCAGGTGGTAGCTGGAGTTTATAAGCCACCGGACCAATCCTAGCAAGGATTTCAAAGGGTCCGATGTATCTAGGATCCAATTTATCACGCTTCCTGAAGCGTATCATCCCTTTCTAGGGAGAGACCTTGAGCAGCACGCGATCACCTACCTGAAATTCCAGAGGCTTTCGCCTTTTATCCGGGTAGCTCTTCTATCGGTCCCTGGATGCTTTTAGTCGTTCCCTAATCTGGACGATCTTCTCGGTTGTTTCTCTGTTGATTTCAGGACCAGCTAGAGTGTTGTTGGGTACCATTCCCTTCGCCAATTGTGTGTCTCCTACCTCCACCTAACAGAGAGGTGATCTGCTTTTTCGTCCATATAGGGCCTTGAAGGGAGCGACCTTGATGCTTGTGTGATAGCTATTGTTGTACGAAAATTCAATCAGTGGCAAGTGGACATCCCATGCCTTGTCGAAGTCTATCACACAGGCCCTTAGCATATCTTCCAATTTTTGGATGGTTCTCTCACTTTGTCCATCTGTTTGGGGATGGTAAGCAGTACTCATGTCGAGCTGAGTTCCCATTGCCTTTTGAAGTAATTGCCAAAATCACGAGGTAAATCTACTATTTCTATTGAAGATAATAGATATCGGTACACCGTGAAATCTCATAATTTCCTTTATGTAGATCCGGGTTAACCTTTCCATTTTATATGTTTCCTTTATTGGCAGGAAATGAGCGGATTTGGTCAATCGATCGAAAATCACCCAGATGGCATCCAGCCCGTCTGCCGTCTTGGGTAGTTTGGTTATGAAATCCATCGTTATTCTCTCTCATTTCCACTCGGGTATTTCGGGTTGTTGTAGTAGACCCGAGGGCTTCTGATACTCTACCTTTACTTTAGCGCAAGTCAGCCACTTGCTCACGTAGGTAGCACTTTTATCTTTCATATTCGGCCACCGATAATGTTGTTTGAGATCCAGGTACATTTTCCGGAACCCGGATGAATGGAGTACTTTGTTTTGTGAGCTTCGTTCATGATTACATCTCTAAAACCACCGAACTTAGGGGTCCAGATCCGATCCATGAGGTAGTAGGCTCTGTCGTCTTTGACCGTCAGATTCTTGTCCATCCCACGCAAAGCTTCGTTCGTGATGTTTTCCGGATTCAATACTTCCAGTTGAGCCTCCTTGATTTGTGAAGACAAGTGGGAATGGATGGTCATTGATAGTGTTCTTACTCGGCGATCCGAGTATTCCTTTCTGCTTAGGGTGTCTGGCACCACGTTGGCTTTGCCCGGGTGGTAACGGATCTCGCACTCGTAATCGTTTAGCAACTCGACCCATCGTCGTTGCCTCATGTTAAGTTCTTTCTGGTTCAGGATGTGTTGGAGGCTTTTGTGGTCCGTGAAGATAGTGCACTTTGTTCCATACAGATAGTGCCTCCAAATTTTTAGAGCGAAGACCACAGCTCCCAACTCCAGATCATGAGTGGTATAGTTCACCTCATGGGTCTTTAGTTGCCTTGACGCATAGGCTATAACTTTTCTGTGCTGCATAAGCACGCAGCCCAAACCTTGATTCGAAGTGTCGCAATACACCACGAAGTCCTCTGTTCCCTCTGGAAGAGACAAAACCGGAGCGCTGCAGAGGGCTTGTTTCAAGGTTTGAAAGGCAGTCTCTTGTTTCTTTTCCCAAACAAAGGGTACACCCTTCTGGGTTAAGGCGATGAGTGGCTTGGTGATCTTGGAGAAATTCTGTATGAACCTCCTGTAATAACCAACGAGGCCTAAGAATTGTCTGATCTCCGTAGGGGTTCTTGGAGTTGCCCAGCCTTTGATCGCTTTGAACTTGGAGGGATCCACATGTATTCCCTCTTCACTGACCACGTGACCCAGAAAATCCACTTTGTGGATCCAGAACTCGCACTTGGAGAATTTCGCGTACAATTTCTCCGCCCTTAGTGTTTCCAAAACCTACTGCAGATGTTGGTTCTATTCTTCTTTACTTCGTGAATAAACAAGTATATCATCAATGAACACAATCACGAATTTGTCAAGATAGGGTCGTCAGACTCGGTTCATCAGGTCCATAAATGATGCAGGCGCATTCGTTAAACCAAAGGGCATTACTACGAATTCATTGTGACCGTAGCGGGTTCGGAAGGCTTTTTGGGAATATCTTCTTCACGTACCCGTAGTTGGTGGTATCCGGATCTTAAATTTATCTTTGAAAAGTAACTTGCTCCTTGGAGCTGGTCAAATAGATCGCCAATCCGGGGAAGAGGGTATCGATACTTGACGGTGAGCTTGTTGAGTTCATGGTAATCGATACACATGCGAAACGAACCATCCTTCTTTTTGACAAACAGGACTGGAGCTCCCCAAGGTGAGAAGCTTGGTCGTATGAATCCCTTATCCAGTAGTTCACTCAACTGACTAAAGAACTCCTGCATCTCTGCAGGAGCTAATCTATAGGGTGACTTAGCGATTGGTGTGGCTCCGGGTATCAAATCGATTCGAAATTCGACTTGTCGTTCCGGGGGTATTCCCGGAAGGTCTTCGGGAACACGTCAGGAAAATCGCACACCTCCGGGATGTCTTTGATGCTCTTTTCTTCCTTCTTTTTGTCGACCACATGAGCCAAGAAGGCATTGTTCTTTTTATGTAAACACTTTTGGGGTTTAATGCATGAGATGAGACGAAGGTTTGTTCCGGGTTTGTTGCCATATATAACCAGGGTTTCATTATTGGGTAGGTGAAGGCGAACGGCCTTCTCGTAACACATAATATCAGCATGGTGGGGGCTTAACCAATCTATGCCGATGATCACATTAAAACTCCTTATGGTAACCGACATTAAGTCGATTGGGAAGGAGTGGTTATTTAAGGTTAATGTGCACCCTACGAATATGTCGTTTGTTGATTCGGTTTTCCCATTAGCCATTTCCACAGTAAATAGTTCATTTAGTGATTGAGGTTTTTGGTTGAGCAAGTTTTTAAATTTATGACTCACAAAACTCCTTTCTACCCCGCTATCGAACAAAATGCATGCATAGACGTTGTTGAGGAGGAACGTACCAATGACTACGGCAGGATCTTTCATGGCTTCCTCATGTCCTATTTTTAGGACTCTTCCTGTTCCTCTGGTGTTTCGATTGTTGGTCTTTGGGCAGTTTCTCTTAAAGTAGCCAGTTTCTCCACATCCATAACAAACTTGACTTACACCAGCGTTGGTAGTTTGATCGGTCTGTTGTGTCGGCGTTCTATAATATCGGGTAGTGTGCCCTTTCTTATTACATTTGGTACAACTCATTTCTCGGCAGGCGTCGGGATGAGGGTAGTTGCATTTATCACACTTGGGTAAGGTGCATGCATATGGCTTTACGGTTGCTGGTGCAGCTAGTGTTGGTGTATCAGGAGTGGTAGCAACATGAACTGCTACAATCTGTTGCTTCTTCGAGGAGTCTTGAGTCTGTTGCCCCTTTCGTTTGTTCCCAGAGTGCTTCTTGTTGTCGTTTCCCTTCTTCTGTTCAGTAGCGGGAGTCATGACGCCTTTCTGTACCCCGTGATCAACGAGCTTCTGGGCAAGGCGTTTAGCGCTATCACATGTTGTTGGATTAGCGGCGATCTCATTCCCTTGGATTTGTGGTGACAACCCTCATATGTACCGCGCGTACTAGGTCAGCTCCCCATTTTGGTCAAGGCCAGCGTACGTTGGGCGTACGTGGCAAGTACACCGTGCGTACGCATACAGAGTGGATGTTTTGGGCTTTTAGGCCTTAAGAGAATGGGTCTGGACTTTTGGGCCCTGTGGCCTACTGTGAAGTATAATTTTGGACTTGGGAATCTGGAGCTAGGGTATTGGGCCATATTGGGCCACTCGAGAATATTCAGTTTGGGCTAAGGACTTATTAGACTTGTGAAAAGGCCCATTTGAAGAGTTGGGCCCAATTTAGAAAATTAGGCCATTAGTGGGCCCTTAGGGAGCCTTTGATGGGCCGTGGGTGCATTGGATTTAATAATTTAGCATTGGGCCTTATGAATGGTTTAAGTTATGCCAAGAGGGGTAAAATGGTCATTTTACCCTAAGTAGTGTTATAGATTCTGATTGAGTGTTGTTATGATTATGGTAGCCGGGAGTCGTCGGAGTAGCTGTTAGAGATTACTTCCCGTAAGATTCGACACTTAGCTTTTCGAGGTGAGTTACCTTCCAGTAGAAGTGGGTCTAAGGCCACAATGCCGACCCACTAGTAGGAGATCGTAGTTAGATGATTGTATGTGTGATCATTGTTTGGTATGCCATCATCTGTTATGTTCTATGTGCCAGTATGTTATGATTCTATGTGGTAGTGGTAGGGGTGAAATAGTCCCTGATATCCGATTGAAATAGACTGAAGGGGAGGCCAGCACCCAGATATGCTAGGCAGTTATCCGGTTGAAATAGACCGAAGGGGAGGCCAGCACCCAGATATGCTAGGCAGCTATCCGGTTGAAATAGACCGCAGGGGAGGCCGGCACCCAGATATGCCTGGCATGTTATGTTATTGTATGGTATGTGGTATGATGGGGGAACTCACTAAGCTTTGTGCTTACAGTTTTCAGTTTTGGTTTCAGGTACCTCTTCGTCGAAGGGGAAGGAGCTGGCACGGTAGCAGCGCATCACACACACATATGATTCCACATTTTGAGATCCATGGGATTGTACTATGATATTATTATTATTATTATTACTATTATTATTCCACGACATGTTTTTACGATATTCGACTTATGAGATTTCGGGCAGATATGATATGGATGATGCTTTCAGTAAACAATTTTATAATCTACTAAATTTAAAAACAAAATTTTTGGTCATGATTTTTGGAGTGTTACAAGTTGGTATCAGAGCCTTGGTTTGAGGGATTCGGGCACACTCTCGGGTGTGTCTGAACTCAAACTAAGGACTTGGTATGAAAATTTTCAAAAGTTAAATCATTTTAAAAAAAAGGGGTTGAACAGAAATTGGAAAGAGAAAAGAACTTTGAAAAGAATAAGGCGTGTGATGCGTGCGACCGACCGAGCTCAAGTAAGTTTTCCCCAAGATACCCATACATTTATGTTATGTTATGATATGATTATGACAATTGCATGCTAGATTAGGGCTAAGGATCTAGGAAGGATGCCTTTATGCCTGTTGTATGTGTATGTGAACTACATGCTATAATAGGGCTAAGGATCTAGGAGGATGCCTGATATGCCTGTTGTATGTGTTTATTGAGCTGCCTGATAGGACTGAGTAGTCAGTGATATGATAGTTTGGATTAGATATATTGGTATGGGGTACTCAATGCCCGAATGATGCTTGCTTTGTGCTTTTAGGAGTCTTGGTTATCTTTAATTAACTAGTAGACGAATACGGTAAGTTACATATTATGAGGACGAAATAATTTCAGAAGGTTAGGTCTGGCCCTATTTCGCAGCTCTTGTTTGAGTCCAACCGTTGTAGGGCAGGACCTCTCATTCGAAGAACTATCTGGTCTTAGTAGTATGTAATGGTATTCGCGAGCTAGTTAGGGAGAGATGACAGGGACTTCTTATGCAGCTGATGGCGGAGAGTGGGTTGGAGAGTTACCCTAGGGTAAGCCTAGGATGAGATTTGTGCAGCGAGTAGTAATAGTAGAAGGGACTTGGTGAAGTCAAAGCAATCCTTGAGGAAAGTACGGATAGATGTGGAAGGTAGTATGGGCCCGTACTACTGAAAGCAGAGGATCCGTACTCGAGTCAAGGAGGGCTAAGATAGAACCAGGAAACTTATAGTACGTGAGGCTTTCCGAGGTTATGTATGACCCTGACGATTATATGTTTTGTTTCAGAATGGTGATGATTACGCATTACGGAGCATGAGGATCGGGATCAGGATCCGGTTCGGGATCAGGCACCGAGCCAGTTGATGAGGGACTACGTAAGTTCATTGCTTCTGAGATCACGAGAGGCATCCTTGAGGCGACCCCGGTGATTTTTGGGCCGATCAAGGAGGGGATCATCGAGCTGATGGAGGATCGCCTCAGAGCATTCTGGAGTGACATGGCATCCAGCCAGTCAGGGGCGCGAACACTGTCCTTTAAGGACTTCAGGGGATGTGGTGCGCCAGACTTCCACGGGGTGAAAGACCCCATAGCTGCCAGGAGATGGATTGCAGACATGGAGTCTTCTCAGTTGATTAACTTCTGCCCTGAGGGGTCGAAGGTCCGATACGCTGCGGGATGTTTGAGGGACCGGGCTAGGGATTGGTGGGAGTTAGTTGGTGACTCATTGGGAACCTCCGCCATTGAGGCTATGACCTGGTCTGACTTCGTGACTTGGTTTAGGGCTGAGTTCACGCCGGCTGTGGAGCTCCAGCAGTTGGCCAGAGAGTTCTTGGATATGAGGCAGACGACTGAGTCGGTGGTGGAAATTACCGCCAAGTTCAGGGAGAGGGCCTTACTGGTACCTCAGTATGCGGGGGATGAGGAGATGCGGAAGACCCGCTACCATGACATGTTGAGGGCTGACATCCGGAAGCATGTCAGCTACTCGGCATGCCCGACCTTGGATGATATGATTGCAAGGGCGAGGGAGAGGGAGATTGACATTGAGCACCTCCGGAAGAGGAAGGCGGAGACTGAGCAGGTTACAGGGGTTTCGGGGAAGAAACCCAAGGGATTCGATGCTAGGTCGAAGGGCCAGCAGGTCCAGGGCCGTTGTGGGAAATGCGGCAAGTCACATGAGGGGCCCTGCAAGACAGGGGGATCAGGCTGCTACAAATGCGGCAAGTCTGGGCATTTTAGCAGGGATTGTACCGCCCCTACCCCCACTATGCAGTCATCAGAGTTGTTGTGTTTCCATTGCAACCAGCGAGGCCATAAAAAGGCCACATGCCCGAGATTGACAGCAGCAGCAGCGCCAGTGGCTGCGCCAGCACCAGCGACCCTGCGGATTACTGATGGCCAGCAGGGCAAGTCAGAGGCTCCAGTGGTGAGGAGCCGAGTCTTCCAGCTGACTACCGAGGAGGCACGCGCCGCACCCGATGTAGTGAAGGGTATGATTTCTTCTCCCTAGCTCTTATTTTATGTTTTTTTATGATATTTATGTATATGTTTTATGTGTTGCTTAGAATCGTTCCATGTGAACGGTATCCCAGTTCAGGTGTTGTTCGATTCGGGGGCTACCCGATCATTTGTCTCTCTTGCCCTTAGTAAGAGGTTCCCTGAGTCTTCGGGCACGTTGGATTGCCCTCTAGAGGTCGAGATTGTAGACGACCGATAAGTTCGAGCATCAGAGGTTTTTCGAGATTGTGTTTTGAGGCTGTTCGAGGAGCGCTACCTAGTAGACTTGGTTCCCATACCATTGCGTGGGAACAAAGTCATCATCGGTATGGACTGATTGAGCCCTAATGGGGAAGTAATCGACTGCGCACAACAGTTGGTTCGGGTCAGGACCCCGAGTGGGGGAGAGCTGGTGATTCAGGGTGAGAGGCCACAGCATGGGCCAGCTTTATGCTCATCAGCGAGGGCTAGGCGCTACATTCAGCAGGGTTGCGCTGGATATGTTACCCGAGAGGAGGGTAAGGCGACCGTGAGTGATGTGCCAGTGGTGCGAGAGTACGCGGACGTATTACCAGAGGATTTACTAGGAATACCTCCGGAGAGACAGGTGGAGTTTAGGATCGACCTAGTCCCGGGGGCGACTCTGATAGCCAAGGCCCCATATCCGTTGGCTCCTCCCGAGATGCAGGAGTTGTCTACACAGCTATAGGATCTGTTAGACAAGGGATTCATCAGACCGAGAAGTTCATCCTAGGGAGCCCTGATCCTATTTGTGAAGAAGAAGGACGGGTCGCATCGGATGTGTATAGATTACTGGGAGCTGAACAAGGTAACGGTGAAGAACCGTTACCCACTCCTGAGGATTGATGATCTTTTCGACCAGCTTCAGGGGTCATCTTAGTTTTCTAAGATAGATTTGCGGTCAGGCTACCATCAGATGAGGGTCATCGACGAGGACATACAGAAGACTACTTTCCGGACTCGCTATGGCTATTACGAGTTCGTGGTGATGCCCTTCGGGCTCACCAATGCTCCTGTCGCGTTCATGGACCTCATGAACCGCGTATGCAGACCGATGTTGGATCGGTCTGTGATAGTTTTCATTGACGACATCTTGGTTTACTCCAAGATGCAGGAGCAGCATGAGGAGCACTTACGGGAAGTGTTGGATACTCTGAGGAGGGAGAGCTTGTATGCCAAGTTCTCTAAGTGTGAGTTCTAGTTGCGCGAGGTGCAGTTTCTTGGGCACCTTGTCAACCAGAATGAGATTTTGGTTGACCCGACCAAGGTGGAGTCCGTGATGAGATGGGAGGTTCCAAAGTCTCCATCTGAGATTAGGAGTTTCCTGGGATTGGCAGGCTATTACCGGAGGTTCATTCAGGACTTCTCCAAGATAGTCGTGCCCTTGACCCGACTGACGAAGAAAGTTGTTGTATTTTGCTGGGCGCCTGAGCAGCAGGTTGCATTTGAGACTTTGAGGCAGAGATTATGCGAGGCGCCGATTCTAGCCCTGCCAAAGGGCGTGGAGGATTTTGTAGTATACGGCGATGCGTCCATCTCGGGTTTGGGTGCAGTACTGATGCAGAGAGGGCACGTCATCGCCTACACCTCGAGGCAGCTGAAGCCTCAGGAGGCGAACTACCCGACGCATGATCTGGAGTTGGGGGCGGTCGTCTTCGCCCTCAAGATTTGGCGAAATTACCTCTATGGGGTCCATTGTACCATCTACACGGATCACAAGTGCTTGAGGTACCTCATGGATCAGCCAAATCTGAACATGAGGCAGCATCGGTGGCTAGATGTGGTGAAGGATTACGATTGTGAGATTCTCTACCACCCGAGGAAGGCCAATGTTGTGGCCGATGCTCTTAGCCGCAAGGCTGCCCCGATCAGAGATATTTGCCTGTAGATAACTGTAGTGACTCCACTATTAGAGCAGATCTGAGAGGCCCAACAGGAGGCGATGAAGGAGGAACATCGGAAGAGCGAGCGTATTGTGGGGCAGGTTTCCTCCTTTGACTATGATAGTCGTGGGTTGTTGACACTACACCATAGGGTGTGGGTCCCGTATCATGGAGGTATGCGCCAGGTGCTGATGGAGGATGCGCACAAATCCAGGTTTTCTATTCATCCCAGGGCGACAAAGATGTACAGAGATCTTCATCTTGATTACTGGTGGCCCTGCATGAAGCGGGATTTAGCCTGGTACATCGAGAGATGCCTGACCTGTAGGAAGGTCAAGGCAGAGCACCATAGGCCTCACGACAAGACGCACCCATTGGACATCCCCATAAGGAAATGGGAATATATTACTATAGATTTCATCACCAAACTGCCCAGGACCGCGCGGGGAGTGGATTCGGTTTGGATCATCGTGGATCGTTTGACAAAGAGTGCCCACTTCATACCGATCCAGGAGAGCATATCGGTCGAGAAGCTGGCTGACATCTACATTCGGGAGGTTGTGGCCCGACACGGAGTTCCAGTCTCCGTGATTTCTGACAGAGACGTACGGTTTACTTCCAAATTCTGGAAGAAAATCCACGACGATTTGGGTACTCGTCTGCACTTTAGCACTGCCTTCCACCCGCAGACGGATGGTCAGAGCGAGCGGACCATCCAAACATGGGAGAATATGCTGCGGGCGTGCGTTTTGGACTTCGGTGGTAGCTAGGATACCTACCTTCCCTTGGCAGAGTTTTCCTATAATAATAGCTACCATGCGAGTATTGACCGTCCTCCCTTCGAGATGTTGTACGGGAGGAAGTGCAGGACCCCGATATGCTGGGGCGAGGTGGGGCAGAGGGTCATGGGGAGCACCGAAGTGGTGCTCAAGATGACGGAGAGGATTCAGCAGGTTTGGAGCAGGCTTCAGACTGCTCAGAGTCGGCAGAAAAGTTATGCCGACAAGCGTTGTTCAGACCTGGAGTTCCAGGTCGGAGATATGGTCCTCCTGAAGGTTTCACCTTGGAAAGGTGTCATCCGATTCAGGAAACGGGGCAAGTTGGGCCCCAGGTACATTGGCCCTTTCAGAGTTGCAGCCCGGGTGGGCAAAATGGCATATAGGCTGGATCTACCAGGCGAACTTAGCCAGATTCACAGTACTTTCCACGTCTCCCAGTTATGGAAGTGCCTGGTAGACGACTCTTTGGTGGTGCTTCTTGAGGATATTCAGGCAGATGACAGCCTGAACTACATCGAGCGACCGATAGCCATTCTAGATAAGAAGACGAAGGCACTAAGGAACAAGGAAGTAGAACTGGTAAAGGTGCAGTGGCAGCACCGCAAGGGCTCAGAATGGACTTGGGAGCCGGAGGATGAGATGAGGGAGCACTACCCCGATTTATTTCCAGCAGCAGCGACGGACTTCGAGGACGAAGTCTAATTCAAGTGGAGGAGATTTGTAACATCCGGGATTTCCAGGTATTATTATTAATCATCTTAATTGAAGTGTGGAATGGTTTGGTTTGGGATTTGACCTTTGGGCTTTATAAGTGGGCTGAGGAAGCTTCGTACGCGGGGCGTACATTGCCATGTACGCCCAGCGTACTCATGAGAATGAACCGCGGAGGCCATGTACGTACGCCCAGCGTACCAGGAGAACGCCTAGCGTACGTGTGCAGCTCTTTAAACCCTAAAATTTAGGGTTTACTCCCTATAAAAAAACATAACCTCTGTTGGTTCAGCCTCCCTTCACCCATAGCCAGCCTTCACGAAAACCCTAACCCCCTTTTGTGTGTCTTTGTGATTTGGAAGGCATTTGAGAGTACTTTGGTGTATTTTGGTGCTTTGGAAGAGAAAGGAGTTTGAAGAAGGAGCAAGGATCCATCAAGAGCTTGTAGATCCAGAAGATTGGCATCATTTCTGACTCTTTTGAGGTATCAAGTTCCAAACTTGGCCATTATATGTTTAGATTGGTTCATTTGGGTATTTTATGTCACCTTTTGACCCCATTGTTGAGAATACTTGAGTATTGAGGGTTTCAGAGCATAAGAGTTGTCATTTTGGACTCTTAGAAGCATCTATGGTCATAAAAATCGGATCTTGATGGTTAAGCCACAACCATGCAAGTGTTAGTGGGTCTTAAAGCTTGTTAAAAGGACCAAAATCATGTTTTGACCCCAACCATGCATGTAAGCACATAAAGTTTGTGACTTTATGGTTTAGGAGGTCATAAAGGACATGGATCTATATTTTGGACGTAAAGACTTAATGTATTAAGTCACAAAGGATGTCCCAAGGAAACTGGCCAGTACGCTGGGCGTACTCCCTGGTACGCCGCGTGTACTAGGTCAGCTCCCCGTTTTGGTCAAGGCCAGCGTACGCTGGGCGTACGTGCCAAGTACGTCGCGCGTACGCATGCAAAGTGGATGTTTTGGGCTTTTGGGCCTTAAGAGAATGGGCCTGGACTTTTGGGCCCCGTGGCCCACTATGAAGTATAATTTTGGACTTGGGAATCTGGAGCTAGGGTATTGGGCCACTCGAGAATATTCATTTTGGGCTAAGGACTTATTAGACTTGTGAAAAGGCCCATTTGAAGAGTTGGGCCCAATTTAGAAAATTGGGCCATTAGTGGGCCCTTAGGGAGCGTTTAATGGGCCGTGGGTGCATTGGATTTAATAAGTTAGCATTGGGCCTTATGAATGGTTTAAGTTATGCCAAGGGGTAAAATGGTCATTTTACCCTAAGTAGTGTTATAGATTCTGATTGAGTGTTGTTATGATTATGGTAGCCGGGAGTCGTCGGAGCAGGTGTTAGAGATTACTTCCCGTGAGATTCGACACTTAGATTTTCGAGGTGAGTTACCTTCCAGTAGAAGTGGGTCTAAGGCCACAATACCGACCCACTAGTAGGAGATCGTAGTTAGATGATTGTTTGTGTGATAATTGTCTGGTATGTCATCACCTGTTATGTTCTATGTGCCAGTATGTTATGATTCTATGTGGTAGTGGTAGGGGTGAAATAGTCCCCGATATCCGGTTGAAATAGACTGAAGGGGAGGCCAGCACCCAGATATGCTAGGCAGTTATCCGGTTGAAATAGACCGAAGGGGAGGCCAGCACAGCTATCCAGTTGAAATAGACCGCAGGGGAGGCCGGCACCCAGATATGCCTAGCATGTTATGTTATTGTATGGTATGTGGTATGATGGGGGAACTCACTAAGCTTTGTGCTTACAGTTTTCAATTTTGGTTTTAGGTACCTCTTCGTCGAAGGGGAAGGAGCTGGCACGGTAGCAGCGCATCACACACACATATGATTCCGCATTTTGAGATCCATGGGATTGTACTCTAATATTATTATTATTATTATTATTATTATTATTATTATTATTATTATTGTTATTATTATTATTATTATTATTATTATTATTATTATTATTATTATTCCACGGCATGTTTTACGATATTCGACTTATGAGATTTCGGGCAGATATGATATGGATGATGTTTTCAGTAAACAATTTTATAATCTACTAAATTTAAAAACGAAATTTTTGGTCATGATTTTTGGGTGTTACACACGTTTTGAACACTATTGTAATGTAACATTGCACTTATATGTATGTCGAGCTAGTGGTTATTGAGTATTACTTTGTACATGTAATTGAAATCCTGTTATACCAAACAAAAATGAATAGATAAAACATAGCATATAACAAAATCCGTAAATAAAACACATGTTTGTTTCATTAGTAATAAGGTAGTGGTACATAGTACGGTACATCAAGTTAAAAATCCGACAGCATAACGACCCTCCGAGTAGTGTAATCACTTAAACGTAGGGTCGGTCCTACCGACAAAATAAAAAGAAAGGGGTAGCACTAACGCATACCCAACATCTCGTCTATCATGGCGGGGGAGTAAGACAGATCCTACTCACACCGACTAGTCCCATGCGGTGTCTGGGATGAAGTGCAAGCACCCTGCAGCTCAGCTAGTCGGCGCTCGGCTTCCAGTACCCTTTCCTCAAAGGCAGCATGTCTCATCTGGTATTCCCTTACTTCCGCTCGCGCGGTAGCAAGGACCTCAACAAGTCGGTCCATAGGGTGGAGATCCATCGCGAGGTCCTGGGTGCGTGCCGCTGTGAGCTCCACAACAGCTCTCATCTCTCCGACTCGGTTCGATGTCGTCTGAGCCAGATCACCGATATCTGAGATCTGTCGGACCAAGACAGGAAGGGCTCGGTCGGCGGGTCCTCCATGGCGAAGATCATAGAACCCTCGCTCCATCCCTAAACGGTGGATGCTGCCTCTGGTGCCTGCTCCATCTCTCTATATCATAAGCCCAGAGAGGCGTAGGGCCATTGTAGCCCCATCGGTGCATTGGTTCCCTGGCCATGTAGGGAGGGTCAATGACTTCGGACTCTGCGTCCGAGTCATCCTCCTCCTCCTCCTCATCGACCTCCTCCTCCTCCTCCTCGATCTCTTTCGGATCCTCCTCTGGATCCTCCTCTATCCATCCCCTATTTCCCTACTTTGGGGAAAAAGGATCTCCTGGGTGGTGGAAGTCTGCCATGGTGTCTGTACGTGAATATATAAGTACGAGAAAAATAGATAGAATACTAAAATACCCCTATAGTATTTTATTTCCTTTAGTTTTGTTCTTAGACCCTTTTGTTTTAAGGTTGGTAAGTTTTAGATTTTGTTGTCCAACTCGACCACTCCTAAACACATGTTGGTCATATCTCGAATAAATATAGTTGGTCATATCTCGAATAAATATAGTTTATCAGGCTATATTTACCCTAGATATGACTACATAACTGTCTAAGTTTAGTCGCGATGTCCAACTCCTCTAAAGACTTTTTATTTGTTTCTATATTAGGACTCTAGTGTTAATGTACTCACATGCAGGTATACTTTTATAAAATACTTATATTTTTAAAGCATACTTTTTTTTCAGAGTGTTTTAGTCCCATTGTAGTTGTAGTGATATATCTTGTATGGTTAGATATACTAGTTCACTATAAACAATGCTCTGATACCAATCTGTCACACCCCCGAACCAGGGCGGCGGAAACGTCCGGGGGCGGTTGACGTCATTTATTGTATCATCACAGTTGAATATAAATGGACATAGAAACAACGACATACATTAAGATTACAATCTTCATAATTTTACATTTTTTTGTAATTGTTCAAATGTTACACAAAAGCGACAGAATTGTAAATTTCATAATGCAGCAAAATATCCAAAATCCATAGCTCGAGTATCTGCTTACTGGTTTCCTGAGAATACAAGTCGTTTTGAAAAGCGTCAACATAGAATGTTGATGAGTTCATAAGCATTTTTGTATGAAAATAGTTGTATCTGTTTTGTTTGGCCAAAATGTTGTATGCTTCCAGAAAATCCAATATTTTCCATAAAAATGAATTGTATGTTTGTTTCCAAAAACCATGAATATTTGTATGCACATTCCTTTGAATCATGTGAATGTATGTTCCCAGAATATCCCATATTTTCTGATTGTATGAAACTGTAGTCTTAAACCCTAAGACTGGATTAGTGTCAATAGAGTACTGAAATGGTGTGTAGTTTTATAATATATAAAACCAATGAAGTGTAAGCTTTTCGTAAATCAAAATAGTATTGTTAATCCCTATGTGAGTCGTTATAACCCTGCTTGATGTGACTGTTATGCTTGTCATGACGTTCTTCAGGCGTCGGATTCGGTAAGATATTTGTCACCCTAGACTGGCCCCGTCTAGCTGTAGCGAACAGCTCAGGTGTGGGGGTGTCAATCCCCGTATAGATCTATACATACTTATCTCGCTCTCCCTCCAGGAGACTCTGGTTATAACTACAGAACTTAGAGTGTACGATAGGTAGGTACAGTGAAGATAGTGTCTCACTAGAGCATTAATGGATTTACACAAATTTCGAATCTTTTTATTGTATAATGAACTAACTTTATTAGTGTAAATTCGTGACAGATGTTTTATGACACGCATTTTACAGATTTTGATAACATGCTGTTTATGACATGCGATTTACAGATTTCATGACACACAGCTTATCACTCATGCAATATGAGTTTTATGACTGACATTTTATGACACGCAAGTTTTCTAGTCACAAAACTGTTTGTATATGATTTCGGTTAAACTATATACAACATTTTATATAAATAGACTTTAGTGAATATTTCTAGTTGTAACATATGTTGCAAAAATAGTATATTATCTTGGGTTTTAAACCATCAAAATAATGACAACGTAGTTACGACTATTTTACTAACAAAAATCATTTTCAGTAAAATATAGACATCGTAGTTTATTTAACATCTTTTTACCGATTTGAAAGTTTTGTACACAAAATATTTTATTTTGGTTGACTCAAAAAAATTCTCGATCTCTTTTTCTTTTATACAACAAATAACAACCTAAATATTTTATTCAAGTATTTGTGTAGGTCTTAAAAGGAGGGCATGTATTTATCCAATAGTTTAACATACATGGTCTTATACATGCCATGATTTCTAAATTTTTGAGTGAACAACCCATGTCTACCAATTTTTATGTAATAAATATGTTAATACACACATACGTCATGATTTTATTTAGCTAAAACATAATGTTAGCCTTTTTGCACAAGAATTTGTTTCATATGTAACACATATTCATGATGCATGAAATTATCCACTAGACAAACTTAATCTAACATATGATAAGCTTGTAAATCACGATTTTTGGATGTTTGAGCATGAGATATTCCACATTATAAGCACAATCATTACATAAACATGTAGGTGCATGAAAATATCCAAAGGTTAAACGAAACTTGACTTGTATCCCCCCCCCCTCCCCCCCTCGAAAAGTATGAAAACACGAAAATAGTAGGGTATGAAGCTCACCTTGATTTCGTGAGTTGAAGGGAGAAAATGAAGAAGATTTTTGAGTCTAGCCTTGTACAACTTGAGGAGCTTCTCGAAAATTATGGTTTCCAAGCACTACACACGAAATGGCATGTGTAAAATTGGAGTTTTTAGCTTAGAGATGTATCAAACACTAATAGTTTACAGGAAACTTACCAAGTCTATGAGTTTTTGAAGAAGAGCCCCTTGAAGATGGCACACACACACGAAATGAGAGAGAGAGAGAGAGAGAGAGAGAGAGAGAGAAAGAGAGAGAGAGATGGGAGGATTTGTCTTGAGAGTGAAGTGACTGAAAAATGAACTTGTAAGGTGTGTGTGTGTGTGTGTGTGTGTTCGGCCACAAATATAAGTGGGAGGGGGAGATGAGTGCCCTGTTGCATGGGGGTAATTGTAGGTGTTGCATGGAGGCATGGAGGTTAATTCAAGGTTTGGCTTGGTTGTTCTATGGTTATAAGAGTGCAAAATTATGAGGTGTCAAGGTTTTTGATTATCTTTTCTCTTTTTTTGTCTTGCCCAAACCGAAATCCTAGAAGATGTTCGGCCTTAGAGGCTTTTCAAGGGGGTTTCACGGTGGCCGAAAACACCCTATGTTCTTAATTGGGTTTTCGGTTTGGAGTATGTATGTGTTTTCGGACTTAATTGGACCCATTAAGAGAGTTTTCGGTCCAATAGGGTCCAAAGAAAGTTTTCGGCCCAATAAGGCCCATGGAAGAGTTTTCGGTCCAATAGGGTGTTGGGCCGAGAACGTTTTGGCAAAGGTCCGAAATTGACTTTGTTTAGCTATTTGATCCATTTTGGACTTACGAGGGGCTATTTCAATTTGATTTCTAAATGTATGCTCATGTGATTTCGTATAACATTGTAGTTTGAATTTTACTAATAAGTTGCAACAAGGTTACATGGAGGAAATTGTTGTGTACAAGCTTCACGATCTAAGCCCTAAATTGCTAGTTATGACAAAAACCAACAAAATTAAAACTTTAAAACATGCAGAACCACTTTCACTTGCTAGATATAAAAGAAAAGGTATAAATATATTGAAAACTAACTTGGACATACCAAAAGATAAAGTCAACATGTTGGTTTTAAAGATTCACAATTGACATATTAAGTGTTTTTTTTTTTGCTGCTTATATTTTAGCATTTTTTTTATATGGTTAAACATAGCTATAGAGTTTATTACTTATAACAATTAAACATCTTTATTTTTTATGTTAAACAATATGTCATTTGACACTCAAAAGTCAAATTGTTTGTGTAATCATTTCATTTTTTGAGAACATTTTTGTTGGATTGTATTAAGTGAACTTTCCTTTGGTTCAACATAAGAATGAGCATCATATGTAGTGGCGGAGCTTATAGGTGAGGTGTTCCTGAATCTATGAGGTCTTGATCTTCCAAGTTGGTGCTTCTATCTTCTCCTTGCTTCAAAGGCACCATAAACACACATTTTTAAGCTCAAAGGAACACACACAAGATATTAGGGTTGCAATGGACGAAATGAGGGTTGGAGGTTGGTGAGGGAGTGAGCATTTGAGAGTTAATGATGTTTATATAGGGCCTAAACCCTGAAAAGTAGGATTTGAAGATCTTGCATGTACGCCCCGCGTACACTATGTACGCCCAACGTACGTGACCTCGGGCCAGAATTACATAAATGTCACTATGGACTATTTTGCAAGCTTTCTCATACAGAAGGGCTAAATGCAATAACTCTTCATTCTTAGGGTTAAAATTTAAAATACCTCATCATCGGAATGTTACACAAGAGCTAATAAACACAACCTACTTAACAAAATTTCTACTTTTTTTCTATAATATGAATCGCATCCTTTTACCCTTTGGTTAACATCCAATTGTAGTATTTTACTTCAAAAGTACAATGCTATAATTGTATTTTCCGTAATATGTAGAAGTATAGGAGGTCAAAACATCATGGGTAATTTTTTAGTTTTTCATTTGAAATAACCATCTTTAACCTCAAAAGTCAAATTTCGGAAACTAAAATTTTCTAGACATATGAGATCAAAAGACTAATTTGAAGTTGAACACATTATGGGTTAATGAAATTAGTCTTAGGAAAACGTCCAAATTTGTTTTATTTTCGACTGTGCATATATATTGTTGGTCATTTGATTTTTCATTTCATTTCTTATTTGTTGTTTCACTAGTTTGCAGTCAAGTTCAAGAGTATGACCTTGCTTTTACCCGCGGTGCACTCAAACGAAGTGTTGCACCAAAGAAATTAATGGCAACCTACTTTTGATTTTTTTTTTACCATAACAGGTGATTGAAAAAGTATTGAATAAAACTTTATTGTTAGTTTTCATTTGAAATTTATTATATTTTTTCATATATGTTTATTTTAACAAATTAACTTTTTGATTTGTCATATATCAATTTTAATTTACTATACTTATTGTGGTTGTTTTATTTTTATAATAAATTTAAGAATACAATATTATTATTTTTTTCATTAATTCACAAATAAAAATTGTTACATATATATCTTAAAAACAAATTTCACAAATTTTATTTGAATCAACGATTATAATTTCACATAAATAAAAAAACATAAATCTTTTAATTAATAATTTATTGAAAATAATTGATTAATAATTATGAGTTTTTACTATAAAAATTTATTTATTTTTGTAACTGTGTCACGGGCTATAACCTAGTCTGATTATAAACTTGTAGAGAACATAAAGGATGAGAGTGTCTTGGAAAAAAGGATTTCATAGATTTTATTTTATTAATCAAGCTAGTATTCATAAGAATCTTCACATTTATTATGACTTTACATCATAATTCTATCATATAGTTGTTACAAAATATTTATCGTAAATGTAAAACCGGACTCCAATGATACAAACCAATAACATGAAAAATGATATTTAACTATCTGATCTGAATTCCAGCCGTATGTCAACATGTTGACTAAAACACATGTAAAACACACTCTATTTTAAATTAGCGCACCAATCACCTTATCATTCACTTCACTTCACATTCTTTATTTTTGTTCATTATAAACGTAGGGATACTTGAGATTTCACCAGATACTTAAAAATAACACTCTAAATTTATATTATCTATTAACACGAGAAATATACAAAAAAGCTACAAAACCCCTACGACGGCGTGAATGATTCCGGTAGGATCGCCGATCACCGCCCAATCTAGTCTTTTTAATTTTAATAGGGACTAAATCCACAATTAAACTAGACTATATCTACAATTTTAAATAGGTTTAGACCTTACCTCAAAGAAAATAACAAACGACATGAACCATATTTGCAATCACACCACAAATAAAGCAAATAACCAACTCTTCAAATGTATAAGAAACATAAACATGGTTCATCACTACCATTCAGAAAGTTTTTAACTAAAAAAAAAAAAAAACGTTTGATACTAAAACTGACACAAAGATACATATTGACAATTGAAGATGGCAGGGCAAGTTTTGCCTTCCCTGTTTCTCCTGTTTCTTTCCCTAAAGCAGTGGTATGGAGAAGGATTTGAGATGTGGAGGAACATTCCCTAAAGCAGTGGTATGGAGAAGGATTTGAGATGTGGAGGAACATCTCTGCTCAACTGCATTACGAATTTTCTGAAGGAAAACTATTTACTTGTACAAAAAGTCCAAGATATGTGGTTATTGTTGTCTTCTTCAGAGTAGCACACTAGTGGCGATTTTAAGAACCTATTACATTCTTCTTTGGGTGAGGAAAATGTTGTCGATTTTTCGACACAATGGATGCAGAAGTATTTGATGCTTAAAATTGTTGGTGAGGTATATATACAAGCAATAATTTAATTATTATTTTTTTTGTCTTAGTTTTTTAACTGAGTTTTTATATAATTTGCAGAAAATTGAAAAGGTGAACGTTTTAATTGGAAAAGCTGGACAGGAGCTGAATCATATGGCATTGAACCAAAATGAAACAAACACCATAAAGCTCTTGGTGGGTTATCTTGAGATTTTCTACGGAACAACAAATCAGAAGATATCTACTGCAGGGATTACAGTTTCAATGATGGATTCTTTAAGGAAAGGGCTTAAAGTAAACAAAAACTGTCCGGATTGGTTAAAGGCAAAGGCATGTGGTATGGAGAAGGATTTGAGAGATATAAGTAAAGAATTGTACACAACATTTTGTTTTATCTGTACTTTGCAAGACCCCCGAATCTGAGGAAGTGGGAGTTGGCTTATATTTCAGTCGAAAGAAAAAGAAAAGTACATAAAGGAATCGGTAGAATATTTCAACAAAAATTGAATTAGATTTTGAAGAAGAGCTAAGAGCATACATCAAGGGTTGTGATGTATGCTCTTAGCATCAGGAGGCTTGACAAGAAAAGACCTCTGCTGGTTGTGTTTGGGAGGTGACTTTGATGGGTTGACTTTTGTTGAAATATTCTACCGATTCCTTTATGTACTCTTCTTTCTTTTTCGACTGAAATATAAGCCAACTCCCACTTCCGGTGACTTTGATGGGTTAACTTTTGTTGAAATATTCTACCGATTCCTTTATGTACTCTTCTTTCTTTTTCGACTGAAATATAAGCCAACTCCCACTTCCTCAGATTCGGGGGTCTTGAAAAGTGCAGATAAAACAAAATGTTGTGTACAATTCTTTACTTATATCTCTCAAATCCTTCTCCATACCACATGCTTTGCCTTTAACCAATCTGGGCAGTTTTTGTTTACTTTAAGCTTTCCTTAAAGAATCCATCATTGAAACCGTAATCCCTGCAGTAGACATCTTCATCTTCATCTTCTGATTACATATTTCTTTTGTTGATCCGTAGACAATCTCAAGATAACCAACCAAGAGCTTTATGGTGTTTGTTTCATTTTGGTTCAATGACATGATTCAGCTCCTGTCCAGCTTTTCCAATTAAAGCGTTCACATCTTCAATTTTCTGCAAATTATATAAAAACCCAATTAAAAAACTAAGACAAAAAAAACAATAATAATAATAACTAAATTATTGCTTGTATATATACCTCACTAACAATTTTAAGCATCAAATACTTTTGCATTCATTGTGTGGAAAAATCGACAACATTTTCCTCACCCAAAGAAGAATGTAATAGGTTCTTAAAATCGCCAATAGTGTGCTCTGAAGAAGACAACAATAACCACGTATCCTGGACTTTTTGTACAAGTAAATAGTTTTCCTTTAGAAAATTCGTAATGTAGTTGAGCAGAGATGTTCCTCCACATCGCATGAAATAGAACGGTAAAGCTTTCAAACTCTGAACATATACATCAAACTTATTATTGGATAACTCACATTCACCATCTACAGTTTTTATCTTGTAAGTGCATGCGATTATCTTTTCCTTTAGATCATATCCTTCAAGAACATCCATTAAAATCTTGAGGATGGCTTCACCATTGTTGGCAGTGTTGAACACGGGTGACACCTCCGGAAGGACTTTTAGCATGCGCCACTCTCCATCCACATAGAAAGCATGAATGCTGATGTAATAGAGTGCTCTCCAATGACTTCCATATGTGCAGGGTTATAGACACCTTTGAAGATAGTTCATTCAAAATGAATTTGACTTTTTCCCGCATTAATTTGCATAAATGTTGGAATATCTGTTGTTGCAACATTCTGCAGTTCTGAAGGCACCAATAAGCCATACTTACTCCAGAGATGACGAGCCAAATGAACTAAGTAAACAACAAGAAACAAACATGTCAAGTTCATAACAGAATTAAAATTCAATCTAAAAGATTCAAAGACATATACCTGTAGTTGTCCCTGTTTCGTAGATTTGACAACAGACTATGCATTCATGTTTCCCATCGAAATACTCTATGAAATACCTGTGACATGGAGCGGTTCTAACTGGTTGGGATGGTTCTTTGGTTTTTGTAACCTTCAATCCGGTTGGTGCTTTTTTGCTTCTAGTTCCCTTTGACGATGCAGGAGGTCCGGTGGTTATGATCAAAGTTGATGGTGCATGTTTAGTGCTTCTCGGAGTACTTGATATTTCTGGGGTTGGGGCTGCAGATGATGGAAACTTGTTAAACAAGACAAATATTTATTATCGCTTCGATTACAGAACCAACAAGCAACAAAAACAAAAACAGAAAGTTTTTGCCATCAAATTTTACTGCATTTTCCGTGAAAAACGCCGATTGAGACGAATATTTGCAATAAACAAATCAAAATAACTAGACACAGACATCCTCAAGAGCTAATTAGCAGTTTAGGGTTTAGATGTTCTTACAAAATCATTAAATTATACGAAACGATTCATGATTTATCGAACCTTTGATTCTGCCGATGAGAGAATGATCGCACGTTAGACAGAGAGAGACGGTAATCAGCTCCGATAAGCGTAAACTTTTAGGATTTATTTTCTGACTCTCAGCATACAAAATGCGAGTAGCGTGGGAGGAACGCGTGACTTAGACCATGGTTGAACTGCACATTGGAACTAACAGATTAGGCGACGATTTGGACGGTTGGGATTAAATCGATATAATCACATCATCATTTTCTTTTGTAGTTAGAATAACATATTATATATATATATATATATATATATATATATATATATATATATATATATATATATATAACAAATTACACGAATGGTCCTTAAGGTTTTGTTTTTTTCCCTAAAGTAGTCCTTATGAAACTTTTTTCCCACAGATGGTACCTACGGAGCAAACTTTGCACACAAAAAGACCCTGTGACTAACTTTGTTAACAGAATCTGTGAAGTGTGTGTGAAAAGACAAAAATACCCTTTGTTTTTATTTATTTATTTATTTATTTATTTATAATATTCTGTTAATCTGAAATTAAAAAAAAGTAGGACCTCTCTCTCTCTCTCTCTCTCTCTCTCTCTCTCTCTCTCTCTCTCTCTCTCTCTCTCTCTCTCTCTCTCTCCAAGAAAGAACACAAATCTCATCTTCATAAAAATAACCCCAAATTGAGTTCATCCTGAAAAGCAAGGAGAAAACCCTAAATTGGTGGCGATTGAGGGAGCTGTTGTTGCTTCTCTGTATCGTTACCGACGACTGAAAGGGGAGGAGGAGAACGCGACCACATCGCATATGTTGCGCCATTAACACAATCAAATACCATCATCAACCACCATCCACCTGCACATGTATCTTTCTACCTCTTTTTTTCTGTCTCTAAGAACTCGCCTCAGCCTCACCATGATCATATCACAACCACACCAGTCACGACGAACAGCAAAACCTATATCACGTTTTCTTTGATGTATATAAGTCTAAATTGAACAGCAAAACCTACAGATAATGAACATTTTAATGCTAGCACAAACCTTCTATGCATCAGAAAGGTGCTAATCGATTCAAAAAGATCGAATTGTGGGTTCTTTTGATTTTGCCCTTCACTTGATGATGAAGGCTTCGAAATTGCTAGTGAATTTTCTGTCATTTTTGTTTGAAGTAATTTGGAACAAAATAAGAAGAAAAAAGAGGACAGATCTTTGTGGGTTTGAGGGAAAGAATGAAGGGAAAACATTGGATTTTCAAGATCTGTTTCGAGTTGCGGAATCAGAAGGCATGCAAGACTTTAGTTGATCAAAGTTTAGGGTTATATGTTGTTGAAGATTTTGCAAGTTATGTTTCAGATCTTGATCAAGGATTTGAGGTGGAAATGAATGAAAAGGTTAAAATCAAGGAAAATTGTTTTTTGTTGAATCTGAGAGTAGTGATGAACGAGTTTTAACCTCCAATGATTTGCAATGTTCTGGAAAGATTTGTTATATTCGATCTAAAATCATTCAAATGGAGTTTTGATTTGTTGTTTGTCGGATGCTAAAAACAAAAGGAGAGAGAGAGAGAGAGAGGGAGAGGGAGAGGGAGAGAGAGAGTGTGTGTGTGTGAGTGTGTATGAGAGAGAAAGGACCATATGTATGCATAAAACAAAGGGTATTTTTTTCATTTAACAAAACTTAACAGAATCTGTTAGCATAGTTAGTCATAGGGGTCTTTTGTGTGCAAAGTTTACTCCGTAGGTACCATCTGAGGGAAAAAAGTTTCGTAGGGACTACTTTAGGGAAAAAACAAAACCTTAAGGACCATTCGTGTAATTTGTTCTCTCTCTCTCTCTCTCTCTCTCTATATATATATATATATATATATATATATATATATATATATATATATATATATATATATATATATATATATATATATAGAGAGAGAGAGAGAGAGAGCTAGGTTCAAATGTTTCTAGCAACTATTGTGTCCATGTAAGCACCAATCACAAATTAGTAAATATGAAATAATTAATTAAATCAAATAAGGGTATTTTCGGTTTTTTGTATTTACAATTAATGAGCTCATTTAATTTAATCCTACAATTAAGAAAAGAAAATCAGTATTTTAAAACCCTAAAAATAACCCATGTCGTTCATTTGCATCTACATATCTTCTTCCTCCTCTCCAGCAACGCCTCCCCCTCCTGTTTTTGTTATTGATTTCTTACCGATCGTTCTTTTCTGGGTAAAAAAACAACGCTACACATCTCTGAATTTCTGGCGAGACTGTCATCTCCAACACACCTTTGTCGGCGACTCCAGTAGCGGCTTCGGTGGCGACTACGATCCATCACAGGTACGTTTTTTTGGCTTCAATTACAGGTTCGTTTTTGAACTATAACTTCAATTTTTAGGCTGTAATCTTCAGTTTAGGTTCATTTGTGAGTTCGATTTTGATTTCTACATTTGTGAGTTCGATTTTGATTTCCTCTCCAGCAACGCCTCCTCTCCAGTTACAGGTTCTATAATTTTTTTTAAACAGTTTTATTTTTTCTTCATGACTTCAAATCACTTAGCTTTTCAATAAATTTGATTGTTTTTTATTGTTTCTTTTCTTTATTCCACATCAGGTCACATTTATGTGGTTGTTTTTATGGATTCTTCATATGCATTTCTGTTTCATGGAGTTCCCCTAAGTTTGAGTTTTGATTGGCTCGATTCGTAACTGTCTGACTTTGTTTTGCTAGGGCTCCTCTGCGATTCTTGTTGTCCGGAATGGTTTTCAAGGTGGTTGACCTTTTTACCCCTGGTGTTTTTTTTATGTGTTGCTGGTTCTTTGGCTTGTGTGCAATTGTTTGTTGCTGCTTAGTGGTAGTGTGGTGGGTTTTTCCTGGAGTTGTGGTATGGTTTTTGTTGTTGGTTCCTTTTACCCTTTATGTTTGTATTGAGCTTCTCCTTTGTTGGTGGTTTTTCTTTTACACAGAAGCATTTGATAATGTACATAAGGTGTTCGATAGAATGCATAAGAGATGTTTCAAGCCAAATTCCCGGTAATTGACTAATTCTCAGTAGGATACCATTAGTGTTTGTTTTTTACTTTTTCTCTCTTGCAATGTATAAAAAAAACCCAATTGGTGTTGTTTTTTAGAAGAAATTAGTATATTATGATGTGAAACTTGAGTATGAGGTGTGAATGGATTTGTGTGTATTCTGTCAGAATTTATATATATAAATCCATTCTTTCATAATGAATTAGTGTTTATTGTTAGATATTGATGTTTTTGTTGCATTTGTGATAGGAATGGCTTGAATGTATTCTATGTATTCTTTCAGAATGTATTATGCCAGAATAAAATCTGTGTATTTCTGCCATAATGTATTCTATGTATTCTGTCATATTCTATTTATTCTACCAGAATATATAAAGTGATAGTTAATTGCAAGTAACATGTTTTTAACCATTATTAGTTTTTATTGTAGTTGTGATAGGAATGGTTGGAAGAATGCGTTGAAGACCTAATAGGAATAACTTGAAGAATGAATAAAATTTGATCATACTCACAATTTAAGAATGTTGTTATTTTTTAAGAATTTTATTCATTTTTGTTGATATTCTTTTAGAATATGTACAATTATATTAAAATGTATAAGGCTTTTAGTTTGTAAGAATATGCATGAATTTGTATTTTAAGTTCGGATGTATAAAAATATATTAGAATGTTGTTATTTTTCAACATCGGATTCAAGAATTTTGTTAATCTTCAATAATATTCTAATAGAATAAAATTATGAAAAAACATCATTCTAACAAAAAAATATTCTGACAGAATAAAATCGGTTATGTTTACAAATTACTTTAGAAGTAAAATTGAATTAATTAAAAAAATCAGATTTTTAAAATTAGGAGAATTTATTATCCCTAAAAATCCGAAAATTTCCTTTTATAAATATAGTTAATTGTTCAAAATACCATTTTGCTAAAATTTGTGTGATTATATGGTACATGTTATCCTATTGTAGTATCATACACCCTCAAATCATGTCCATTGATTAATTTCATCCGTTGGTGCAGATCTGTGCATTCTGACATACAATAGTTAGTGAAAACAAAATAACCTAAGCCTATATATATATATATATATATATATATATATATATATATATATATATATATATATAGGTTCAGGTGTTTAATGTATTTATTGTGTTATTATATGCATAACTGTGGGGCAATCATTCTTAAGGGGTATTAATGTAATCTTACTATATAATTTGTGTTTTTCCGAGTTAATTAAAGTTTGATTGATATCAATCAAATTCCTAAATCTTAGGCTATTAAATATGGATCCTATCAACGAAAATAATATATATATATATATATATATATATATATATATATATATATATATATATATATATATATATAAGCATCATATACGTTTTATTCGATTGCAGATTCATCATTCATCATCTTCATATCATTTTTCTTATTCTGATATTTCGTTAATGGAGGTATGTTGTTAATGCACGTTTTTATTTTGATAGTGTTGAATAATCGTTTATCATATGCATATAAATTTTGTTCTATTCATAGTTCAAAATAATCCTTCATCAGATTCATATCATATTTGTTCTTATGATATGTCATTGATGAAATTCATATTTTGAATTTTATTTTTGTGTTTTTCAGAACAAAGATAATATTGATAACAATAACAATGACTTTTCTGATAACAATGGTCGAAATGTCAAGCAATCCCAAGTGAATCAAGAATGGAAGAAAATAAGAAGATGTGGGATTTGTTTTGGTGTTGGTCATGATAGGAGGAACTGTCCTCAAGCAAGGGTCAAGAGAGAGTAGATGTTTATTTCGTCAACATATTTTAGGAATTGAATAATGTTTTCAATTTAGTATTATCGGATTTTATGGAGTTTTATTTCAGTCTAATAATTATATGGATTCATGAATTTTAGGGGTTTATCCTTGTAAGTTTATGTTTTCATTCAATTAATATTAATAATTTTCATTTTGAGTTTGATTAAATCTATTTTTGTTCTCATATTTTTGTATAAAATAATTCTTCGTAAATTGTGTTATACATAATGTTATATGTAAACATTCTGTTAGAATGATGGTTATAAAAAGTATTAGAATGTAAATGTTGATTACAAGATACAGAATAAACAAAAAAACAATTTAATGTATGTTTTTTAATTCATTTTGTTTTTATATTCGTATAGAATAAGTGTTCCCAAATTCCTTTTAATTAATGATTAATCAAAGATTCCGTTAGAATTCTGTTGGGTCTAGAGTGTTGCGTCATATGGGCTTAATGTTGATATTTTGATTACCCGGTTTGGGCCTGTCCAACCGTGGTTTAAGCATTAGGGTTAGCTTATATATTTTGCATGCATGTATAGCTTTAGCGTTAGACGTTCTCATTAATAGCTTTTGCATTGTAACCCTAAACACACCTCTACAGTCAAAGTTCTTCATCGAGCTCTTCTGAGGTGTGAGATATTAATCATTCGACATCTTTTGATCCATCCTTGTGTTCTTTGATTACTTCATTCTTGTTTATCGGTTTTGAATCTATCGATCTAATAGCGCAATAATCTCAACAATTAGTATCAGAGCAGGAGACTGTGTAATATATACGCATCTCTTCTGTTTGAAGAATCCATTAGGGTTTTCGCTTTTGTCGAATATATAGAAGTCGTCTTCTTCTTGTCGACGGTGTATCTGGTGTTCGATAAAACCCTAGTTTCAACTTTACAAGTCTGATTCAAGCAGATTAAAAGAAGAAGTTTTTCATCATGTCTCACGACGATTCTCAAGTCAATCCAATCAACATCTCCAACAGTATAGGATCCACTACGAGGGTTCCCATTCTCTATACTCAATATTATGAAGTATGGGCGCATCACTTTGAAGACTACGTCGTTGGATCCGAAGACAATGGCTATCTTATCTGGGAAGCAATAACATTGGGTCCGTTTGTTCACTCTGGAACGAACAGAACGATCAAGACTCAAAAAGAGTATAACCAACTCCTGGCGGACGTAGATAAGATCCCTCAAGACGAAAAAGACAAGGTGTTATGCAATGTTAAAGCCATTAGAATGATCAGATTCACTTTGCAAGCTGATACTTTCCGTTTAGTAAGTTCATGCACTACAGCTAAAGAAATATGGGATAGGTTGAAAGAATTATATTCGACTGATGAGGATCTAGAGCACTCGATCCAAACCCTATTGCTCTCTGAGTTCGGTGCTTTCTAACAAAAACCTGAAGAGAAACTCATTCAGACATTCGATCGTTTCAACCATCTGCTTAGCAAAATGATGAAGTATGGTATTGAAAGGAAGGTGATCGAAAAAAAGGTCGCGTTCATGAATGGCTTAAGACCCGAATGGATGACAATGGTCTCGACTGTGAAGGCACATGAGCAATTTAAGTCCTACTCACTGGCGAAACTAATGGGTATACTTAAATCTCATGAAAGTGTGGTGTCTAAGGAAGCGAAAGTAGTTTCGGGTGTGGGTTCTATGGCCCTTGTTTCTAAGAGCAAGAGTGTGGCAGACGAAGAGGAAGAATCTGATATGTCAGAGTGCGATTTGACTAATGAAGAATATGCAATGATGGTAACGAACCCAAATAAGTTTGCTCGTAAAAAGTTCCCTGTTAGCAAGAACCGAAACTGGCAGGGAAGCTATAGCTCTGAAAAGACGAAAGAGGAGAGCAAGAACACTACTCAGAAGGACGATGAGAAGAAGGAGAGCAAGCTTGTGGGAGATTCAGGATATGACTGCAACTATTGTCACGGCAAGAACCACTTTGCTAAGGATTGCATGCTGAGAAAGATGTCTGAGAAAAAGGATGATGAAGATGACGAAGCTTACCACATGTGAAAGTTGGAGGAGATAAAGAAGAAGAAAGCAACTAACGTTTCTATGAATGCTTTAATTGTGCAGGAACATGTTATTGATGATGAGTTTGGTGGAGTAGAAGTCTGGTCTACAGACTCTGAAGATGAAGAGGTACGCAGACCCTCGCATGGAAGAGCTTATGTGGCGAGAGAAGGAGTTACTGAGTCGGCTGGGAGATGCTTAATGGTAACAACCGAAAGTAAGCATGAGGAAGCGAAGCTTAAGGAAGACAAATGTTTCGCTACCAAGCCTATGAGTGAAAAGATCAGCGATTGCGATCAGTTGATCAAGAAGGTACAATCTATCCTAGAATCACTTAAAATACCAGTAACAAACTAAGAAAAAGAATTAAATGAATTAAAATTCAAGTTTTCTAACTTAAGTGGCAGTCTTATGCAAACTCGCTTAGCAAATTCTAACCTAACTGACCAACTCAGCAGGGAGTCTTCCAAGAGTGAGGAAAGAAGGATGTGGATACAGCAGAAGGAGTCAGAGTTAGTTAGGGCTAGGGATGAACTTATTTATGTGCAACGAGACAATTTGAAGTTTTTAAAACAAAGAAATGTTTTCTGTTTGATTGCTAAACGCTTATATACTAATATCACCCAGTCACATCTACATTGTGAGATAGGTAAAAAGATTCATAAAATGATTTTGCATTTCCTTGAATTTAAGGAGGAAGAAGTCATTGCTGAATGTGAATCTATAATGTCCTCAGATGAGCTTTCAGTGACATACAAATATGGACTGGACAAAATTGAGGCTTTTATTGAGTCCAAAGAACATAAATGTATGTTAAAGAATTTGTTGGACGAAAATGATAAATTAAAAATCAAAACTGAGACCATACAGAAGTTTGACTCATCCAATGTCAAATTAAGTTCAGAAAATAAAATGAATTTAGAAACCACTTCTGAATTTGATGAAGAAAGTGAAATGAGCGAAATTTCAGTAGAGTACGAGATTGACTGTTCAGAATTTCTCAAGAGCGAATACGAAACAGCAAAATCGCTTGTATCTGAAAATTCTGTTGAGTTCGCTCGCATTTCCAAGGATAAGTCCAAGGTCCTCAAAGAAAAGGCGGTTGTTTATCAAAAGGTGCAAACAGTGCCGAACCAAGTATATGCTGTTGAAGGAATAACTAAGAAACAAACGGAAGAGTTGACCTCCTTGGTTGATAAAGATAACGCTGAAGGTTGTGACAACTACTTCTGGTCTACACCCATAGACAATGCAGACGAAACGGTTGGCCTGTCGGAGCGAACCTCATGGAGAGTCAATGGTAGATACGTGGCTGAACCCATCAACAAACCTTCAAGTTTTGATAAGCCAAGTTCAAGCGGCACGAAAGAGATACAAAACGAACCAATGAAAGCATCAAGCATATCTTCAACAACAACCGAAAAACATGAGGAGAAACCGAAACCGAGAGCGAATATTCATAAATCTCAAGAGCAACTTGCTGAATAGAAACGCCAGAGGAACAAAAGATACATGAAGAACCTCAATGAGAGAAAACAGTTTTGGCAATCCCAAAACCCTAATTATGTTCACTCTAAAAGGGCGTCCAATCCCAAAGCAAATGACAAATCAAGGGACAAATCTCCTTCAGGCAATCATTACCACACATGTAGTCAGACAAACCGAAAAGGAAGTTTCAGTCCCAACTCTTTCTATGCCAAGAACCGAAAGTCAAGTTTCGGTCCTAAATCCCACTCTCCTCACTCGCAACCAAAACCAAACCCAGTGGAGGATATCAAAGGAAAGGGAAAGCTCGTCTATAATAATGAAGCACAAGTTAAGAAAAAGTCAGCTAACCTTAGGACTCCGAAGAAAAACTCAACTGAAAAACCAACTAACAATAACACACCCCAATTGAAGCAAGATAAAAATAAAATAAAAGTTTACACCATCAAACGAAAAGATGAAACCACATTAATAAAAAGAACATATTTGGTTGATCTTTCTGTTGCAATTCCATATTCTGTAAAAGACTCACCAGGGCCCAAGAGACTTTGGGTTCCTAAATCTGCTTAATTTTGCAGGTTATTAGTGACGAGCAGTTTGACGATGAATGGTATATTGACAGTGGCTGCTCTCGTCACATGACAGGAAGGAGGGAAGATCTTAGGGAGTTTCGGTCCCTTAAGGACGGTGGATGTGTAAAATATGGAAACAACTCATACGACACGATCAAAGGATATGGGATGATTACAAATGGCGAATTTTCGATTCGTAAAGTAGCTTACGTGGAAGGATTGCAGCATAATCTAATCAGCGTCTCTCAACTGGTTGTGGGAACTGGATTAAAGGTTTCGTTCGATGACGAGGGTTCGGAGATCATCGAGAAGAAAACTAAGAAAGTCCTGTTGAAATCCATGCGCAAAGGCGAGATGTATCCTCTTAATCTCAACCCAATAAGAGGAAAGCCAGCTGTATTCCTGCTGACAAAGGCGAACTCAGATGAAAGTTGGTTGTGGCACCGAAGACTCTCGCACCTGAACTTCAAAGATATTAATAAGCTGATGCTTGGGGATCACGTGCGTGGACTTCCTGTTCTCAAATTTGACAAGGAACATATGTGCGTAGCATGCGAGATGGGCAAGCAAAGCCGAAAGAGTCACCCTTCTCGTATCAATACCAAGATCATCGAACCTCTTGAACTACTACACGTCGACCTATGTGGCCCTTCGGCTATCGAAAGCATCGGTGGTAGTAAGTTGATACTTGTAATTGTAGATGATTTTTCACGCTTCACCTGGGTTTTCTTTCTTAAACAGAAATCAGAGGCGACTCCCAAGCTGAAAGTTTTTATCAAGCAAGTGGAATTGCAGCTGCGAAAGGTGGTAAGAAAAATAAGAAGCGATAATGGTAGAGTTCATAAATAAAGACTTTGAAGAGTTTCTCGCTGAAAAGGGAGTGACTCACAACTTCTCTGCTCCCTATACTCCACAATAGAATGGGATCGTTGAAAGGTGAAACCATTCATTGTGTGAAGCCGCCCGAACCATGCTGAGTTTCGCTTCTCTTCCATTATACTTCTGGGCAGATGCTATAGTTGCTGCTTGTTACACATAGAACCGGTCCTTTCTCAACAAGCGATTTTCCATCACTCCATACGAGGTTTTGAATAATCGCAAGCGCAATGTAAAGTTTTTCCATGTTTTCGGTTCAAGATGCTTTATTTTTAACTCCAAAAAGAACCGAAACAAGTTTGATGTAAAGGCAGATGAAGGAATCTTTCTTGGCTATTCGCTTACTTCAAAAGCATATAGGGTTCTGAATAAACGCTCAAGGAAAATTAAAGAAACCTACTACGTGACTTTTGATGATAATTACATGAAGAAGATTCAAGCAAGCGAAGGTTCAACGAAGGAAATCTTTCCGGAATCAGGTAAAGTCTCAATTCCCAATTCCAATCTGTTTGAAGAGTACATGCTGCTCTTTGATGAACCAGAGAAGGCGATCCACTCAGAAGCGAAAGCAGCAGATAACAATATCGATACCTTGAAGAAAATCATCGATGAAGCTACTAAAGTAATGGAAAGTGAAACTCAACAACCAACCGAGAAGCAGACTCAAAGCGAACCTACTGCAACAGGTGATCATCCAGCCACCAATGACCCTCCAAGAGAAAGCTCTATACTCCAGGGGGAGGGTTCGTCTACACCAAAAACAATCGAATTGCCTTATCAAGGGGTGAATCCATCACAAGGCCCAACACATGAAGGTCCATTCGAGGGGGAGAATCCAGATTCTGACATGGGATGCGCTTCGCCATTTGAGGGGGAGAATGAAGAAGAATCAGAACTTGAAGTAGAAGTAAATGCTGAGCTAGATCCTGCCTATGATCCAAGTTACCCTCCTCTCATAAAATGGACAAAGGATCATCCTAAAACTCAAATCATTGGTGAATCATATGAAGGAGTTCTCACATGCTCTCAACTGAAGGCGAAGCAAGCTGCTTTATTCTCTCAAGTAGAATTCTGCATGTTTAATTCGTTTGTCTCCAAAATTAAACCGAAAACAGTAAATGCTGCTCTTGATCACTCTGATTGGGTGCAAGCTATGCAAGACGAACTCCATGAGTTTGAACGAAATCGTGTTTGGAGGCTGATTCCCACACCAAAGGATGTATCTGTAGTCGGTTTAAAATGGGTTTTTAGAAATAAGTTAGATAAAGAAGGCAACGTAATTTGCAACAAAGCGAGGCTCGTGATGAAAGGATATTGTTAGGAAGAAGGAATAGATTATGAAGAGACCTTCGCTCCTGTAGCAAGGTTGGAATCAGTGAGAATCTTTCTGGCATATGCTGCACATAAAAACTTTGAAGTTTTCCAAATGGATGTAAAATGTGCTTTCTTGAATGGAGAACTAGAAGAAACGGTATATGTTGAACAACCACCCGGATTTGTGAACGAGAAGTATCCTGATCACTGCTACATACTGGATAAAGCAGTCTATGGTTTGAAGCAAGCCCCGAGAGCCTGGTATGAAACTCTAACACGTTTTCTCAAAATGTCAAAATTCAAACAAGGTTCGGTTGACCCAACCTTCTTTCGCAAGAAAGAGGGCGAACACTTAATGATAGTTCAGATTTATGTCGATGACATCATCTTCGGCTCCACGAATCCTAGCTTAACAGCTGAATTCAGGAAGTTGATGGAGACTAAATTTGAGATGAGCGCAATGGGTCCTATTAACTTTTTCATTGGATTGAATATAAGACAGGGACCAGAAGACATCTTCATTAATCAGGAAGCGTACACGAAGACTCTGTTGGTGAAGTTCGGCATGACGGGAGATTCCAAAGTCAAGGTTCCAATGGCATTTGGCACGAAACTGACTCTATCTCTTGAGAAATCGGCTGTTGATGTGACTCTCTATCGTCAAATGATAGGGTCTCTTATGTATCTAACGGCTAGTAGACCAGACATAATGTTTTCAGTCTGCTATTGTGCAAGGTTTCAAGCAAATCCAAGAGAACCTCATATGGTTGCAGTGAAAAACATCTTTTGGTATCTGAAGCGAACCTCGTCTCTCGGTCTTTGGTATCCTGCAAAATCTGGCTTCTTTGTTCAAGCATTCTCGGACGCTGATCTTGGTGGGTGTGGACTGGACCGAAAGAGCATAACTGGTGGGTGCCAGTTTCTCGATGGTAAACTAGTCAGTTGGCAATCAAAGAAACAAACTTGTGTGTCTCTTTCCATAGCCGAAGCTGAGTACATCGCTGCAGCATCCTGTACATCACAAGTCATATGGATACAAAGCCAACTTAGAGACTATGGCTTATGCATGAAGAAGATTCCTCTCTACTGTGACTCAAAAAGTGCGATTCGAATATGTCACAATCCGGTGTAACACTCGAATACTAAACATATTGCACTAAGATACCACTTCATAAATGACCATGTGGAAGATGGTAACGTTGAAGTTCACTTCGTTCGGTCCTCAGATCAACTGGCTGATATCTTCACTAAGGCCCTACCAGAAGCGAGCTTTAATAAAATTCTACAAGGCTTGAGAATGATGGAAGCTGAGTCGGTACCGAAACCCCTTCCGTTTCACAAAAAATTGGAGAAGCGAAATAGAGCGAACGCTCGGTCTATTTCGGTTCCAAAATTTTCGGGAACCGAAATGAACCGAACGCTCGGCCCATTTCGCTTCATCTTTATGAAGTTTGATTTCGGTTGTATATTTTGTATATCTTGTCTATCTTTTCGCTTACCTTTTATTTCTCTTTTATTTTCATTCCAAAACTCCAAAAATATTTTTATTTTCTGTTTTTATTCTTTTTCAGAAATATTCAAAACTCCAAAAATATTTTTATTTTCTGTTTTTATTCTTTTTCAGAAATATTCAAAACTCCAAAAATATTTTTCTTTTCTGTTTTTATTCTTTTTCAGAAATATTCAAAATTCCAAAAATATATTTTTTTCCTGTTTTTATTCTTTTTCAGAAATATTCAAAATTTCAAAAAAAAATTTGTTTTGTTTCGTTTTTTTTTTGTTTTGTTTGACGATCACAGATGCTATCTCAATTACAATTGGAGCTGGGGCAGGTATAACACTCTTATCTTTATACTAGTTAAGTGTCCCTAGAAGCATGCTGCTGCATGTTGACCGACGCCTCCTAGACTCTGAGTGAAGCCTTAATGATTCGATCGACACCTATCGTTTCTTCCCAATTTGGCTGCTAAATTCACTTCAGTCATGAGCTACCTTACTCTTCTCACAGTGAGTTAAGAGTTTTCTGCTTTGTCTTTCTTAATTTGCAGAGGTACTTTCGGCTCTTTAACCACCTCATTTTTCTCCATCACTTTTCGCTCCACAATCGTAACCCTTGAGACTCTCAGCAATTACCACTGAGGTTTATGGTTACACAATATCTGTGTTGATGATCTTAGACACGTTCACCACGTGTTGAGTGAGACCCAAAATTCAACACCTTGAATGAATTGACGGTGAACGCTAAAATGTTCAAGCTATAACTTGTACCTCAAGAAATCTCCTTTTTAATTTTTGCGTGATCTTTATGATATTGTCTATCACCAATACGCTTCTTCCCATAAGGTCCAGTTTCAGATTTGTTTTTGAAATTTCTTATTATTATCCAGTCACAAAATAAATTCTCCAACCTACTTGTTCAACAGACCACATCGGTCTCACAAGTACTTCATCCTTCTTTCGGTCTTATTTTAAGTATCGAAGTTCGGTTGAAGCTAAACCACCCACTAAAGCCTATACTTGAAAAGATGTCTTTCAGTGTTTCTTAACAAACATTTGATCATATTTCATGGGAAACCACATAGACACTTCTCATTCTCTCTTGACTTTGAGGGAAGAGATTCGTGCCCGGGATCATTCGTTTCATGTCTTCAAAGACATCACTTATATCCCATACACATCTTGCTTTATTTCTTTTTCTTTGGCACACTCTTGCACGAAGATCTTTATGATTTTCCAAACTCTTGGTTGTGGTACTAATGGCACTTTTCAGATTTGTGCTTTCGGTTCTAACAGATATGGTGGTTCCCTTTCTTATGGCAGAACGAAGGTTGCTTAACATGAAGCGAACGAATGAGTCTCGTTTGTAGCTGCTTGTACTTGACTTTGAAGCATTTTCAAAATTGAAGAGACGGTAATTGGATAAGGGTTCCACATGACTCATAGGATAAGAATTTGGATTGGGCGTGTGAATTTGAAACGGTTCCTACACCCACGCCTGCTGACGTATATCTAGGGAAACCAAGCTGTCAAATCGCGCTTTTTCTGGCGACGTTTCAGAGATCGTATCATCATCACAGCGGATATTTTCTCTCTCCTGGCAACGATATAAAAGGGGGTTCTCACACCTACTGTACCTCCTTACCTTCTTCAACCTCTCTCTTGAAAACAACAGGCGATATAAACTGTTCATCTTCTTCTTCACTACAACAATGGCAGAATCATCCTCTCTTCAGGATCAAACAGCTTCATCATCTTTGCTTACGATAAAACCCAATCAGAATCTCATCATTCAATTGGATCCTTTTCTTTATGACTCGTACATGCTTCACGTTGTAGAGTGTCTCAAGTATTCTCCATTGGTGATTGCTCTCACACAAGTCGAATCAGTTCCCATGTCCCTTCTATCACAGGTCTATTTCACTGCTTCCTATGACAAACGCAAGGAACAGATCTTCTTCGATATCTCTGATCACAACATATCTGTATCCAAAGCACGCTTTTGTTCACTGCTAGGGCTTGCTGCAGATGCTTCTGTCATCTCACCGGATTTCATAACAACAACTCAGTTGTTTTCGATGTTCTATGACATGGGATACACGAACGTTCTAACTACGGTGACGAAATTCAAGAAGTCATGTTTACCACCTCAATGGAATGGTCTGCTTACACTTATCTACAAGGGGTTAGCAAAATAGGTTGCAGGGTCGGATGGGGCGAGTAAAGGTTTCATGACCATTCTTTATGGTCTCTACAATGGAATCAATTTGGATTATGGTTCACTAATCTGGTCACAACTGGTGCAGAGCTTCAACTCCTCATCTAAACATTCTAAGATTTCATGCGGTCGTTTCTGGACATTAGTTACTCGCAGAGCCATTGAGACTTTTTAGATTTCTGTCATGGCGGATGCTTTGCTGTCTTCTGTTGCTACTTTTCACACGGTCAAAATTATTGTAACTGACCCTACAAAGTTCATATACATCGGTTCTATTTCTGAATCAATGAGCTGATTACAGGAAATTGCCTCCTTCGGGTCCACGCCAACTCACTCCTGAGATGCAGAGTGCTTTGGAGGTAGCTGACAAACCTGCCAAGAGGGGGAAGAAACCGGAGTCTAAGAAAGCCGAGACCGAAGGTCCCTCATCTCCTAAAAAGCTTAAGGCTGATAAAGCTGCACCTTCGGCTCCCAAAAAGAAAAAGGTCAAGAAGATGGGAAAGCGACAAAAGGCACTGACGCCTCCTGCTTCCAATGAAGAGGACCAACCAGCCAATGAAGAAGAGGAGGTTCAACACGAAGGCTCACCAAGGGGAAATACTCCTCCCCGATCTCCAACTCCTGAGGTACAGATTCACGTTCCTACTCCTCCTCCTTCTCCAAAACAAACCGCAATACTAATCTCGGTTGCTCCCGTTCCACCACCTGTCACTTCTCAACCTACTACTACTGCTCCACTACCACCACCAATCTTTTCTCAGTCTACAACAATCACAACCATTGGACCTTCGGTGAGTGTCAACGTATCTGATACGGGGGCACATATTGTTGGCATTAACACCCCTATTACCACCAAACCTCTCTCACCATCACCTTCAACAGACTCTGAGACTACTCTAGGAGGTGAAAACTTTGATTTTGACTCCACTTATTATAGTCCTTATCTACTTCCAAGTGAAGATGATGATGATGCTCCGGTGACAAAGCTCCATTTAAAAGATCTTAATGATAAGCTTGACAAATTGCTTGGTTCCTCAGCACTTTATTCAGATGTTGTTTTAAAAGCTTTTCTTGACACTGCTCTTCAGCAATATACAGCCGCAATCGACAAATCTACAAAGGTTGTGGATGCCTCCACATATACCTGCAAGAAAGCAATAACCAAAGTAACAGATCTTGTTCATGATTCAAAGATCTTTTTGGAATCACTCAAAGGCCATGCAGATTCCAATGCTGCAAAGGTTATTGCTTCTGTTGATTCTATCTCAAAGTCCCTTCAAAAAGAGAAAGCAAAATTTGATTCTGTTCGAACTGAGTTCCAAGCTGATCACACTTCTCTTCTCACTTCAGTCAACTCTCGCCTTGATAAGCTTCAGGCTGACCTGGCCATGGAAAACAAGAGTATGGACGAACTTGCTCGAAAGACTACACAAATTGAAGTCCAGTCTGCTCATCTTGCTCAAGCCCAGAAGGAAATTGCATCACTCAAGACTGAGCGGGCAGTTCTTAAAAGTAGTGTTGGGGATGCTCTCTCGATTCTCAGTCATCTTGTCAATGCTCATGATCATTTTCTCACCCTTACTATCTGGAATCACTTGACAGCTAAACTTGTTCCTGCTATTCAGATATTGAGTCAGATTCAGGGTGTTACGGAGCCCGTGGTCACTCCGCAACAAGGGGGAGAAGCTGATCAAAATCCTCCAATTCCACCCAAAGTCATTATCGAAACCGAACCGAAGGTTAATGTAGCTTCGGATTCTGGTGGACAGGAAAAATCGAAGGGTGTTGTGGAAGATAGTGATGATGAAGAAGAAGAAACGATTGCTAAGGCTTTAAAGAGGAAGAAAAGGGATAAAGAGATTGATGAAAATTTGAGATTAGCCAGAGAAGAAGAAGAGAAAGAGCGAAAGCAGAAAGCAGATCAAGATGCTCTGGTTTGCAAGCAGGCTCTCTTTCCCACTTGGACCCGGGAAATATTAATCAAAGAAGCGATTGAGTCTCCCAGCACTCACTGGCTGGAACCTGTTGCCTCGTTTGAATGGGAAAACACGAGGGATTCTCAATTTGACATGCCCATCACCTGTAGGGCATTCGTGTTCCATTGTTTTGATTCAACGGTTGAAGTCCCTTCTCCTCACCCACAGGTTGATCGAGATCTAATCAATTATTATCTTGAATTTGCCCAACCCCAATACTTGACATGGAGTGCTCAGAAAATAACCTCTGTCAAGGTATTGAAACCGAATGCTGCTGGGAAATTTATCAACGTGAAGTTCAGGGTGACCCGAGGTTCTGATAACTCGGTTCATAAGATTTCGTTACCTGATCTTCCAAACTTGAACCCACACGATTGGATTCTGTTGTTTAATATTCTGCTTACTAATCAAGAGCAGTATGGGCCGATTCTCGATCACATTAAGAGAATGTTGGCTTCCTACATCCATGAAGTTGCTAAGATGGATCAGGAGATTGCAAACGTTTTGAGAAAGAAGCCGATTGTGAAGAGTATCGGGAAGCCGAGTGATCTAAATAAGATGAAATTGGGCAAGATAGATCCAGTTCATCACACTGTTACGTTCACTAGAAGCGAAGGTGAAAAATTCCTTTTCGCTCTTGTTGACAAACACCTGTTCTCCACTTCCTGCTTGGAGCACGTACTTGATATAACTTACAGGTGTAAACAGAACAGTGCTTCGGATAAGAAGAACTTCTCTGACATGCTTCGGTGGTACATAACTTTTCGTCACACTCTTTTGGCCATTATACCGAAGGTGTTCAAGACAGTGAAGAAGTCTGCTCTTTCTCAACCGAACTAATCTCTCGCCTCTATTGACGCAAAGGGGGAGATTGTTGGGTCTAGAGTGTTGCGTCATATGGGCTTAATGTTGATATTTTGATTACCCGGTTTGGGCCTGTCCAACCGTGGTTTAAGCATTAGGGTTAGCTTATATATTTTGCATGCATGTATAGCTTTAGCGTTAGACGTTCTCATTAATAGCTTTTGCATTGTAACCCTAAACACACCTCTACAGTCGAAGTTCTTCATCGAGCTCTTCTGAGGTGTGAGATATTCATCATTCGACATCTTTTGATCCATCCTTGTGTTCTTTGATTACTTCATTCTTGTTTATCTGTTTTGAATCTATCGATCTAATAGCGCAATAATCTCAACAAATTTTTATTATCAAATTCTTCCAGAATGTTAATTTGTATTACAATTTACAGATCAAACATGAGCAAAATAAATTTAGTGTAATTCTTATTACATATATTCTTACAGAATAAGACTGTGGTATAATGAGACTGTGGTATAATTATGTCTCTGTTAAGTTGTACGAGAATATACAGAACAAATGTGTGAAAAATAGATTTTTTTGTAAATATTGTTTCAAATATTCTCACAGAATAAACAGTCTGGCATATTCATTGATTTCTTAGTATATGCGTTTATGCCATAATAAATCAGAAATCATTTGTAAATTCATAAAAAAAAAAATTAAAGTTTGCTGAATAAATTAATTAAAAGTCTAATTTAAAACGCATGATGTTTAGAAGTCTTATCTATGGAATTTATTATATTTGGAATATGAATATGTCAAATATTTACAATATCATGATGAATAATATACGATTTTGTGTTGATTCTTATCTTTACAATGTTTCTAAAAATTTTAAAATCTAAATAATTGATAACAATGAATGCAGATATCACGCCTTTTTAGTTACATATCAATTACACGGTTTCTCCTTTTTTAATATATACTGAATTGGCTCAAAGTTTGTAATATTGAATTTATTTTGCTTTCTCCAATCAACTGGTGTTCAATCGTGCTGTAAATTATCTTATGGATGATACAGTATCAGCTGGTGACGATCATATTCATGATCAACATGAATATCCTAAGGATTATGCACATGATTATGTAGATTTCGGGTTAGCTGATCATGATTCTCTACATAATATCGATTTTCAAATATCCGAGAATAGCAATCTAAATTTAGGTGAATTTACTTTATAACTTTTTATACTTGTTAATTTTTATAATAATAATGTTGAACTTTTATATTGTTTTTTGCAATATGGCGTAACTTGCACTTACAAAGATGAGGATCCATTAGAACACATTCAAGATCATATATATGACAATTCTGAATATCATTTCGGTGATTGTAGTAATCATAACCCAGGTGATGTATTTTAAGTATTTTTTTATACATATATTTATGTATCCATTACACATATTCTAATTAAAAGATGCAGAAAACGAATTCGAGTTCAATGATAATGAGGTAGATTATACTATAGCCGATGATAACATTGATTTTCAGAAAGGTTATTATACGAATAAGAAAAAAGTTTAATAAACTAGATTAATTCTTTGCCAATTTTTTAATTTGTTTTAAATGTTCATCCTTTTTTTTTATGCAGAACAATCTCATGTTACACATGATTATGTTTCTCCTGGTGGATCATGTTATTGGATTCCTGTTGTTTCAGACCACATCAAACCTAAAATCAATTCAATTGTTGATTCATATAGTGCAACATTATCAATGTATTACAATTACGCATCATTAGCAGGCTTTGATGTCAGGCTTGGATCAATTAGAACCACCGAATCCGGCATTATCACACAACGACATTTGCTATGCAATCGGGAAGGTAAACCAAGAACCGGTAAAGTGGATACTTTAGACCCTAACCATAATAAGGTTCAGAGAAGGAAAGACTCATTTAGGTGCGAATGCAAAGCGAAAATTGTTTTTATTCTAGTACATGATACTAACAAATATATTGTTGCTGAATTTGCCGAACAACATAATCATGAGTTGTTCGGTAAGGACAATATGTTTTTGTCTCGTACAAAGAGGAAACTTGATTATTCACAGGAGATGTTTATTCATAACTTGTCAAAGCAAAATATTGGTGCCTCAAGAGCACATAGATTGTATACCGGACTTCAGGGTGGTTCAGACATTTGAGGTGGGTTGGTTTCTGATTTCAAGAACAGTACGAGAAATCTCAATTCTTATATAGGTTACAGGGATGCAAAATTCCTTGTAGTGAAGATGCTGGAACGGAAAAAAAATATCCCAGGTTTTTCTTTCGAGTTTAAAGTTGTTGAGAAAAAATTGAATTCGATTTTTTGGGCTGACGAAACCGCAAAGTACAACTACAATGCTTTTGGAGACGTTGTATCTCTGGATGCCACATTCAGCATGAATAAGTATTTTTTAATTTTGCAATGTTATCACAAAATTTTTCTTGCTTCCAATAACGCTTACCAATTTTTATTTTTGTAAACAGATATGATATGGTTTTCGTACCGTTCACTGGGATAAATAATCATAAGAAATGTGTGACTTTTGGTGCTGGACTTTTGAGTAGAGAATATGGTAGTTCTTATTCTTGGCTGCTTAGAGCATTTTTGAAAGCATTCAAAAAACAACCTACGCTTGTTCTTACAGATCAAGATCCAACATTAAACAAGGTTGTTAATGAAGTATTTCCAATGTCAGCACACAGGTTTTGTATGTGGCATATTACAAAAAAACTGCCAAACAAGGTGAATATTTTTTTATATTCAAAACAATGTCACTATGTTTACCTTGTTAGTACATATCGTTCAATCAGAATATAATTCTTTCAAAACAAATGATATGACAGAATTACAATTTAAAAGGTTGTTCTGCAAGAATATTATTATAATTTCTTTCAGAATTCATGTTTATACCATTCATACCCTTCATTCGTTGTATACCACGATTATATATTTTACACCAATCTATATTTCTTACTTTTATTCAGATAACATCGCAACTAGCCACAAACTCAGCTTTTCGAAAGCGTTTTCACTCTATAATTTGGAATTCTAAGCTGGAACCACATGATTTTGAAAAGGCATGGAAATCTTGTTTACATGAGTTTAACATTTCAAATAACAAGTGGATGCAAGAGATGTATGGGTTGTGTAGACGTTGGGTACCTGCATTTTTCAAGGACATACCGATGTCTGATCTTATGAGAACTACATCATTGTCGGAAGGCCAAAATTGGTCGTTTCAGAACAACACCCTTACTGGTTCTTATCTTTTAATGTTTATGATGACATTTGAGGGTGTTATGGAACGTCAAAGGCATAATCAATTTGTCAACGACTTTAACACTTCTACAACACTTCCTAGATTCATCACATCTAGTCCAATTGAACCACATGCGTCAAAGGTCTACACTCGTAAAAACTTTTATCAGGTGCAGAAAGAGATTTCGGATTCTAATAATACTTGTTTCCAAATGAGTGTTACTTCTAATAATGGTGTTGACACTATTATTGTATTAGAGAAGCAAAAGAACATAACCACAAGGCAACCATCAAGTCCTGTTGTTGATGACAAACTTGAGGAATACCATTACGATTGTCTTACAGAGGATACCCAATACATGGTACGTTATTACTTCATTATATAATTTTTTTTTAATAACACAACAAGACTTTATAACTAAAACTCATATTTTATCATACATATTCCAGGTTACACACTCAACAATAGATGGTTCATACAAATGTACCTGCATGCATTTTGAACATGTCGGTCTTTTGTGTAGGCACATATTCTGTGTCTTTAAGTACTACAGTATTGAACAGATTCTTGAAGAATACATTATGAGACGGTGGCGTCGGGATGTTATTCCAACAGAATTGCTTAAAAGGCGTTTTTCTAATTCTTTGCTAGACTCTAACTCTGACATGACGGCTATTGAAATTTTCTCAAATGTAGATCGTTGCGTTTCATTTTTAAGCCATGATGCATCGAAGTTAAAGTCATACCTTGAAGAGTTGAATAAGCTAAAGAAAAAATTTGTAGATGATTGTCCAGCCCCTGAGATGCCATCAAGAGAATCATTCTACAACCAAATTATAGGTGTAGAATTAACTAATGATGTTCCCGATATTGAGAATCCATCAGATATTCGTAATAAGGGAACTGGCAGTCGTGGTAAGAGATTAAAATAAAAAAAAATGCTGGAAAAAGTAAGTTCGAAGCCTAAGCGAAAGTGTGTTTTATGTAAACAGATGGCTAACCATGATAAACGAAATTGTCCTCTTAAAAAACGTGTCTAAGTAGTATGCTTTATATGTAGTTTTTTCTTTAATATTATATTACAGTAAAACGTTTTTGTTTCACATTTAGTTCTGATATTGCTTACAAATTTCATAGTCTTTAATATAATTGTCATATATTGTTATACACTTTTGCATACTTTGTTTTAATTCTTTATCCAAGCTTGTTTCCCCAACTTTATAACTATGTACAATCAAAATTTTCCATTAGTTTTTTTAATTCCCCAAAAACACAATTTTTCCTCATCACATTAAACACACTTAACTTTAAGCCATTTACGTCAATTCTGACAGAACAATTCAATACCGGAAATAAAAAATCATAACAAATTTTTATAGGTATTCCATTTTACATACATTCTTTCATAAGATTGACAACCATTTCGATATTTTATAAATTTAAGACCCGTGAAAAACACTACTATGTAACAAAAAAATGCATATCTTCAGCCAAACATGGAAGAACTTAATGTTTTATACATTCTACCACTTGTAACATAAGTTATTATATTCTTTCAGAACATTATGTACAGATAATTCTAACAATTCTTATCCACGATTAATGTGTATCCTAACTTGTAAGAACATAATCTTCATACATTCTAGCACCTGTAATCAACTTATTGTATTCTTTCAGAACATGATGTTCTTACAATTCTAACAATTCTTATCCACGATTAATGAGTATCCTAACTTGTAAGAACATAATCTTCATAGATTCCATCACGATTAATGTGTATCCTATCTGAAATATAACATTGAAACAAACATTGAAAATCATAATCTTCATACATTCTACCACTTGTAATCAAGTATTTTTATTCTTTCAGAATATGATGTACAGATAATTATAACAATTCTTATCCACGATTAATGTGCATACTAACTTGTATCAAACTTCCACAACAAATGCATATCATAATTAAATTCTTGAAAAACAAAACTTACCTGTACATTACAAACCATCTTTTAACACATTGCATATTTTCATAATTTTCATATCCATATACACATTCCAACATCTATCAAATACTAACGATTTCCAAAAAAAAAACTACTAGAACAAATATCATTCACATTCAATTGTTTCCCGAAAACAAACACTTCTAGAACAGAATAAAACACATTAACATAGTTCCCCAAACAAAATACCTAGACCAAAAGAAACCATGTTACCAAAAGTCTTTCAACATAAACCATCCTATCATGATAAACTGTTTCCCCAAAACAAACAATACTAGAACAAAATAAAACAACATAACATAGTTCCCCAAATAAAAAACATAGACTTAAACCAAACATATTACCAAAAGTCTTTCAACACAAACCATCCTAACATCATAAAATGCTCATCTTAAAATCGACGCCTTCCACGTCTCTGCTTCTCCCTGCTTTCCTTCACTTCATTCATCAGAGCCAATTTCTGCAATGGATCGAGCCTGTCATACGCTTCTGCATCTTTCTCCAACATACTTTTATACTTGTTGTACACCGATTTCATAAGCTTTGCCATGTATTTGACTCTTAGATTATTTAAAGCAAGTACATCACTCTGTTTTTTTCCTGTAAAACCGCAATCCCAACGCCCTTCATTTTCCCCCATATATGACTCCATATGCCTCATAAGATATACTCCACAGTCTGATCCTTCTTTCTCTACTTTCCATGTAATTTTCATTACACGAGCTTTAATCTTGTTGAAAGTTGTTGACTTTTGGTAATGCTCTGTTTTTAAATAGTTCCCAAGCAATTTTTTTGCGATACAATACAATCAATATACAATACACTACTAAATTCATGTTTTTTTAAATCTTACAAAAAATAAATCTTAATCATACCACATGAACGAGTTTTATTCCATAGATGTCCTCAACAGCACCATTTCGGTTCACATGGTCTATAATGTAGTACGTTGGAACCCTTAGATCAAAGCATATCATATAATATTTACTCTTATCAACTATTGGGAAGAAAACCTGGTATAAAACAGATTTTATAACAATAAGATACTTTTGTATGTTAGGGTTGTAATTGATAAAAAACAATATTTAATTAAATTACTAGTCCAATATCCTTCAGCTTTTCCTGTTTTGGTAGACTTTTAAGGTGAAGTTTCAACATCGAATCAAATAATCTTTGAGTTCTATCAGATGACATTGGTGCATCCAGTATCTCTTCTGCCTGTACAGATTAATAAATCAATCAATACAACACATATTATTGCATGGGAACTAAATTTAAATTGAATACTTACCAAAAAATTTGTGTCGAAGAAAACTCTAGAAACTGATCCTACGTCCCTTAGTTCCTCCATTCTGTTGAGTAATGATGACCAACAGTCAATAATTATCGCATGAATAAACGTGTTGCTTTTAAAATGATATGCGAATCCTTGATGCAACACATGCCCGCTCCCAATGTTCCATATCTTTTCCCTGCTCAACAGTTATAGAATGATCAATTGTATAACAACACATTTTAAAAGCAAACTACTAAATTATATTATTTAACTTACCCATAATCTCTTTTTGATGCAAAAACTGAATTGTATAACGTCATTTCATCCTTCTTCACCTTGTCACCCATTCTAACAATCCTTTCAACAAATGGTGATTTTCCATATACAGGTAACTTTTGCTCTCCTTTCCCCCTTTTTCCATTGTCATCATCTTCCTCACATACCTCAACTGTTTCCGAGATTTCCTTTCCTCTTTTTTTTCTTTCTTTTTTATAACTTTCCAACACAGCATCATCTGTCATTTTAATTGTTGTCGCCAACACTTCAGGATGCTCCAAGAATTGTGAACAGGTTAGATTGTCTGTATTATCTATCTTTTCCACATTAGGTGTACTAAACCTCCACCATCATCCTTCTTTTCCCCATGAACTACCAATCCTCTAACTGGAGAGAATCCTTCTTCATTACCACAATCTGCCTCTCCTTTTTTACTGTGACCATCAAAACTAGCTTCATTATATTTCATTCCTCCAGTCTCTGCATTCTTCACTTCGTTGAACATTTCTTTATTTTTTTCGTACCACTCCTTCAACATCAAGCTATCTGGGAATTTCTCAATTCCATGTTTTAGAGCTTTTTCAATATTCTTCTTTTGGGGACAATATTACTCCATAGATATGCTCGATAACAGCCACGTATGCCTGTAAGTTTTATATTAACATATCATTATTAAAATTCTAAAAGAATTAATGTTCCACATTCCAAATAACTCACTAACTATAAAACACAAAATACAATTTAAAACAGCGACGTATACCTGTAGGTTTTATATTAACTTATCAATATTAAAATTCTGAAAGAAATAATGTTCCACATTCTTATCGAATTCATGGCTTACCTCCTCATCCCCATACTCCCTCATCAACCCGTCCAATATTTCATCTTCATCAACCATTCCATCATCATCATCAATATCTTCAAAGTTTTCCGGTAGCTGCCTACCAAACCCCCCAACACTAATCTCCAACTTCTCTATTTTTTCAAGTAGAGCACCCGTAACATTTCTAACAAACGGTAACCTTTTCATTATCTTCAAACCTGAGAACTTCATGCTATATACATACACCAGCTACATAAAAAAACTACATTAATTTCTTCATTATACATATTCCATTGTAAAGTAAATTAAATATCTAATCGAGACAAGAATATTACCGTCAAAACGAGTATAGGTCTACTGTAATAGCATGTCTTATCATCCCTTCTCCACAATTGTTTTCTGCTGACCAAACAATCTAGAATATACTTGCACCAATCAATTTTAGAGAAGTCTTTTACCAAGACCAACTTATTCACAACATTTATTTGATTGGTACCACTCAAAGTTGATTCAAAAAATGTGTTAATGAAAAGGGTCAGGAAATTCAGCCTAAACATAAGACTGTCTTGCTTTGTGTTTTTGATCCTTTTCAGGTATTCTTCACCATTAAACTCTTTTTTATCATATTGACTTTTCCATTCTTGCAGAACTTCATTATCTTTCTCACAACTAATCATGCTCAAGAAGTCTTCTCCTACATTTGGTAAACCCAACATGTCATGAACTGTGTCTTTCGTAATTGTGATGATCATATTCTCCAGAACTAGACGGCTACTATCGGGATCATAGTGATCTAACAGATAGTAGTTAAGTAACCCCGGACTAGTGTCCATGTCAATATTCAGAAGTGAACCAAAACCCATAGACACAATCCCATTTTTCTGTGCAGGTGACATTACTTTCACAGTTGAACTAATCCTTCCAGGAGTCATCCTAGTTGCAAGTCTTCTATAACCTTCTGGATGGTCCTTGCTTACTTTTCTGACCTTCCCCTCCATTGTTTTGATTTTAACATTTTCATGTTCTACTTTTCCCTTCTTTTTCTTTGGAGATTTCTTTGAATGTGCATCATTCATTACCTTTTTTCTTTTTACACCATTTTCCTTATCTTCCATATCCACACCAATTTTTGCATTTTCATTGTCTTTCTTTGACCCACTCATACTCTCCATAAGTAACTCATTTAAATTTCTTGGTTTTTTCCTTTCACCACTTGCATCCGACGATTTCTTATTATCCTTAACAGGTGTATTTCTCGCAGAACCTTTCCTTTTCATCCTTCCTACACTTGTGATGTCACTTGGTATTGTGTCTTCTTTATCTTTGTTAACATCTGTTGAATCACACAAACATAATTACTCATCGTCTACTACAACTTGAATAGAATACTAAATTTTATACTAGCCATATCATAATTATATTGTATACCTAGAAACAAATGGTACTAGAGCTAGAATACAATACTTTATTTGATACTAGCTATCTCATAATTATATAGTAAAAATCATTAATTACAAGCACTTATGATCTTACCTGATTTCCCAGAATCTACATTGTTCTTTCCATGTTCTGATCTTGAAGTTTTTTCCTTTGTTTCTTTGTTTTGTTTGATCCAACAATATTCATATCAATTGGTTCACTTCCGACACCTTCTGCTTCATTAAGTAACAAAAGATACATATTGGCTATCAACATGTTCTAAAATTATTGTTATTTTTCTTCATGAACCAAAAAAATTAAATCTACCTGTAGGTTGAGTGCTGATATTCTCTTTCACGTGTGTTGATCTGGTACGATAGGTCCTTCTCACATTTGTTTGGCTTATAGTATCAACATTAATTGGCTCTGGATCAGGTTCTGCAACAACTAATGAAACAAATGCTAAAAGTCGATTAATAATAGTTTTCAAAGTAACCAGCCATACTTCAATATCTATAACCACTATCAATACTTCAACACAAATACATAATCTGTTTCTATGAGAATTAAAGCCAAATAGTTAATACAAATAAACTTAATCAGCAAAAATCACAGTAATAAAAACATATACAGTTCATTAATAGCAATCCCCAGATTAACCACTCACACTCCAATCTATATAACCACTATATACACTTCTTATGTTACAATTATTTAAGAATGTAAACACATTTCCTATCAATGATTCTATGAGAATTATAATAGTTTTCAAAGTAACCACCCATACTTCAATATCTATAAGCACTATCAATACTTTTTATGTTTTCATTCTGTAAGAATGCAACACAAATACGTATAATGTTTCTATGAGAATTAAAGCCAAATAGTTAATACAAATAAACTAAATCAGCAAAAATCACAGTTATAAAAACATATACATATACTTAATAGCAATCCCCAGATTGACCAGTCACACTCCAATCTATATGACCCCTATCTACAATTATTATGTTCACATTCTTTAAGAATTTGACACATTTCCTTACACTGATTCTATGAGAATTAGATTTATACAATACATACAAATAAAGTAAACCGTCAAAATCATAGGAATAAAACTACAAATAAAAAAATATTTCATATTTCAAAAAAACCAAAAAAAATAAAACAATACAACAATATCTTCAAAAATTCTATCATGACATCCAGCACCTGAACGATTTATGCATGTTTTTAAAAACATAACTGAAAATACTAAAAAAATTTCAAAAACAAACAACACTTTCACACCCTAAAATACCACAACAACAAGCACATACAAGCATTTTAAATATTTCGTATTCTGGAAGAATGAATTTCACATGAACTTCACAAACAAACATACAATTCTTATAGAAGATCCTCCAGTAAGAAATTTTACCACAAAAACGACAACATATTGCAAAAAAAATAAACAGAAACAACATCTTTTTACGCTTTTAAAACACAAAACACAATAAACAATCACAAACACTTTTTTAGAAAAACAACACTAGCATTTCTGTAAAATCCAAAATTTTAATCGGATTGTAAATCCCCAATTTCAGAAAACCCTAATCAAAAAATACTCCCTTATTACAGTATTTCGGTCTATTGTACTTAAACGAACTAAAAAACCACATGCATATACTTCATTGTTTAAACATTCCAAAAGAATATTGTGTATTCAAACGATTACCTTAAAAAAAACTAAAAATAAAAATTACCTATATGCGGAGTAACGAAATCATCATCGACTTCATCTAGATTCAAAACCGTTTCTTGTGTGTTCTTAAATTTCGATTTGAAAGAAGTCGTCCTTGTATTCCTCATTATACTGCAATTTCTTTTACTTCAAACGATGACAATGCAATTTCTGTGAACAATCTTCAAGAATCGATCACTTTATATTAAAAATACAACATAATCTACCGCTTTTTTGGATGATTACATAAGATATAGTTTGATTTTGTGTTCCGATACAGGGGGTAGTGGAATCCGGGTTCATGCGAAGTTATACGGATTATGCGGGAAGTTTTGATAAATAGAGTCAGTTTCCTATTTTAATGGAGAGGACAAATGTACACATATACCCTTACTCGTCCGTTATCTTTAAATGTGAAGCCTTTTTCATTTAATGGATATCAAATTAATGTTTATCATTTTCCTTTAAAAATTAAATATTTGATTGGCTCATATTTATGCATACAATAACACAATAATTACTTTAAACAAAATAACCTAAGCCTATATATATATATATATATATATATATATATATATATATATATATATATATATTAGAAAAATATAGATCAATACATATCGATTGAAGGCAAACGGGCAACAAGCTGCACCGCTAGCCTTTTCTGGATGGCAAAACCAATTCTTTTGAAAACAACATTTGTGGATCTAGGAGATATGACATTAGAATGCATGACCCGTTGGACTCTGTTAAGGAGCTCCACCGCCTCTGGTGCGAGAAAACCAAATGTATCGAATGCAAAAGGTACAAACACATGTTGATTTTCTATACATGCATTCTCGTGCTTTACCACTTTGCACGCGACGGTTTTCAAAGCGGCATGCCGTGCTGTGAAACCCCCACTCCCCAAACCAACAAGAGGAGAGACCCCAGTAAGATCCACGCACGCATGCTTCCCTCCTATCCATCCAAAGACCAAAATGTCAGTCGGTCTAAGTGTGGACCTTCCATCTTGCGGGTCCGTCAAAAATTTCACTGGCGCTTCTTTCTTCGCAGAAATACCAGCACGCCGACAAGCATCAAAGAGAACATCCCGAACCATATCATGTCTGTACTTGAAACTAGGGAGCTCTCTACAATGAACCACATGTTCCCCAAAGGTATCCAAACATGCCTTGCGTCAAACTGGGCATATTTCATCAATTGGGAATAGGGGAATCATGAGGCGGTAACGAAGGATAGTTCGGTACTCCACATGAGACATATGCTGGCCAAGACCATCAATAGGGATAGTTAGCAGAAAATCCTGAGCATGAGGTGCCCGCAGACACTCAAAGACTGCTTTCTGTCTGACAGTCATGTCGAAGTCGACTTCCATATCTTTTACGATTTTGCTAAAAAGGGCACACGCCAATGCTTTTTGGGATTTAGGGGGGGGGGGTGTCCTTATTAGTGAAACCGCTACAGTCAAATCCCGGAATCGTATCACGAAGACGAGTCATAGCACATACGTAATCCGAGTCCATACCACATACGCCACTGTCACGTAAGATATGGTCTTGTAATGCCCAAGATTGGGCCCTCGAGGCTACAAATGCGTAGAAGGAAACCTCGTATGCCGAGTACAAACCCAAACCACCAAAACGAATAGGTAAGGAGGCCAACCGCCACTGAATGTCTCCAGAGAAGGGGCCTCCACATACCACCATATCCTCGATAAACCTGCACAATCCTTTGTCAAAGCACAAAGATGCCTCTTCTATGTGTACCGGCTGGCATGTCCTTAAACCAAAGAAAAGTTTTGCAATACCCATACATGATCGAAGCAAAAGGAGCTCACTCTGCGGGTCACATAGTTGTGGAAGAAGTCCCGTCAAATCAACAACATTGACCGCTCTCTTCATGGCCAACCCGCTAATAAACCCTGCGTCTCTGCTAACACCCCCCCCCCCCCCCCAGGAGCTTCACCCCCAAGGAAGGTCTCCCTATATCTGTTGGGAATAAATCGTCACGAAGCTTCCTACCATCACAGGAGGGCCAAAAAATCTCCGTTTTCTTGATGTTCAACTCAAGACCCAAGCCTGGACCATGCAACCAAATAATGTTCAACACTCTAGCCACCTCCTCTGAATCCCCAATGATAGTCCCATCATCTAGATACCAAGCATGGATAAAGGAGCTTACAATTGTCTCTAATCTTGTGCACAAGCGGGTGCAAAACGAGGGCAAAAAGAAGAGGGCCCAAGGGGTCGCCTTGCTGCACCCCAGTGGCAGACCATATATGTTGGTCTCCGATATAAAGTCTCGCTTCTTGCCCGTACAAGAAATTCACCCACAAAGAAGTGGAAGGGCACATCTTCTTAACCTCGTGGAGCAATGCTGATCTATCCACCAGGTTAAAGGCATTCGAGAAATCCACAATCAACATTACAAGAGACCCATCAGCATGGTGTTCACTCAACACCCTATTGGCACTGTGTAACACAGCCTCAGCCCCACCAGACACACCAACCCCGAACTGAAAATCATTAAGGTACTTGACCATTTCTTTACCCACACCTTTCATGGCAACCTTGGAAACCAGACGTCTCCATATAGTGCCTACTGAAATTGGACGGATCCCGTTGTCAGGTTTAAGCAAAGGCGTGAGAGGGGCGGATGCAACAAACTCTGCCAAAATGGTTGGACATCTTCCTGCTAACTATAAATTAACCACTGAAGTGATAGCACATATGAGATCTATGGCAATAGCAGACCCTTCTCCAAAAAGGGCATCCAGTAAGTGTTGAGCCCTCAAGCCATCTCTCCCGCAAGAAGTTCATTTAGGGAAAGATTTGATGCAACCAAATACACAGTCAAAGTCTGCTACAAGGGGAGGTTCAGAAATTATGGGGCTCGGCATGGATGGGGGTGGCCTGAAAGGGTGTTTGTCCTCCAAAGCTTTAATAGTATCACCATTATACGGTGCAACACCCGATGAGCATAACACTTTCACTGCTGCGGTAAAATGACCATCTGCGACCTTACGGAGACACTGTCTGATGTTGGTGTTACTTGATGTAGACTCTTTCTGAAGGATGCCCCCACCCTGTCTCATGGCCCCAACCTCGGGATTGTCTAACATATTTTGAACTAACTTCCTGATACCATCCTCTTTCCCCTATGTATCCAAGGACTTCAGGATGGAGCTTTGCTGTAAGGATTTTCTATTCCCAGACCTGCATTCTTGTCTATTTTTGGTTCTAAACACCTGCAGTGTGCATCGAGGAAGAAGTAACAAACAAATCCATGCCTCAACCGAGCCAGGTTGGGCAATCGCCTTGTAAAGAGTAGTTTTCAAAGCCTGAGAGAAAGCAAGGCGGCAACTTTGGGGGATACTCTTGACAGTAGTGATAGGCTCTTTAAAAACACGATCAAGGAGCCCAACATCAAAAACCAAACCTCCAAGAGCATTTGTCACCGACTCTTTAGTAGACGGCTTTAGAATACCGACAATGTAACGACTCGAGCCGTCAGCCCCTGTAACAAACCTCGCACGACCATCCGGGTGATGACAATAGCGGCTAAGAGCATGCAAAGTCATACACTTCCCACACATCCATTGACCAAAGGCCTTCAAAGTTTCTTCCACTGCCATAAATAAACCAACATCACTAGAAAGAGCTTCACGTAAAACACATTTACGATCTTCAATAGGTAGATGATGCCTTTTGATGTGTGAAATCATACGACCAATCCCCTTACTTCCCACTTCACCATTTGGGCAACAATGGAAGCTTCTGAACGAGCACAGACAAATATCACTCGAACTTGTGGAAGAAGAAGTCATACAAGAGAACAAGCCTCGAGATGAAGCTAAAATTATGAAACAATATTTAACAAGGAAGGGAAGGAAATGGCACACCAACACACTGTTGGTGTGTACAAGAAGCATCCAAACTAAGCAAACTACATTATCTTGAACAATAAGGTTGCAACACTAGAAAAACTGATTTGGGCATTTTATCAAACACTTGGTGCGCAATAAAAATAGCTTCTTAGAATTTCATCTTCTTCCTTTGAAACACCAACCCAAAATCTCTAATTTAATGCTGAGAAAGGAAAGTCAAAGGATATTGTATTTAATGTTGCTTGTATCAGGAAGTAAAAACGCAATCTCATAAATCGGAAAAACACGCTCGTTGACTTAAAAAGTCAAAATCAGTATCAACGAAATCTCATAAATCTGATTCCGAAAGTTTGAGTAATTCTGATTTCAATCCTTCCAATTCCAAACGTCGATAGATGAATTCCGAGAACAAAAATTGATTCAGACTTCCGATGCTTGAAGTCGGTCAAAATCGAGTACGCGTTTATCTAAATGGGCTCAAGCCCACAAATCACAGCTGCCATGGATATGTCGAAAGTGCTGCAGATGCCCTGATGATTTAATTCGATTATGTTTGCGTTTGGCAGGTGCCCTGAGTGCGATGGCGCAGGGTTCGTCAGGAAATCGGGTGTGACGTTGATTTTTTTAAACATCTCATATAGAAAACTGTGGCAATTGGAACTGTTCTATAGGGTAGGTTCATATTAGACGGCCTGATTATGAATTATGTGAGACCGTGAGACGCAATCCTAACCATTCATTTGGTAGATAAAACAAAAAACATTTTTAAAATGCAAAATAAATGAATATTTTCGAAAAAAAAATTTCAAATATTATTTTCGGAATTTATATTTTCCAAAAAAAAAAATAAAAAAAATATTTTTTTTTACATATTCTAATAGAATAATAGAATATTCTATATATCCGAGAAAATCTAGTATAATATTCTAACATTCTAAAAATCACATTAAAATATTTACAGTGTAATATTCTATTAGAATATTTCACGTATTTAAAAAAAAACGGTAATTTTTTTTTATTTTTTAATATTGTTTTTAGGTAATTAAAGTTCCGAAAATAATAATTAAAAAAGAATGTTTGGATTTTTCCTTTTATTTTGCATTTTAAAATTATTTTTAGATTTAGTCTCACGGTCTCATAAAATTAGCATTGGTCTCAAATGAACCTGAACCTATATATATATATATATATATATATATATATATATATATATATATATATATATTAGAGAGAGAGAGAGAGAGGTAAGTTCAATTGAGAAAATAAAAAAGGTTGAGAATGAGGGAATCATTCTCAGCCAATCATTTATCTAACATGTTCAAATTAAAAAAAAATGCGCGTGTCCATTTTCATTAAGGGTATCTTTGTAAATTAGCAACTTTTTTACATAGAACTTACCCGTTCGTTGTTATCAGTTTCCAATTTGATGATATCTTTAGCTCGTTTGAATCGGATATGAGGAATTCATTATCAAGATTATTTTCTTTATATAACTCGTTAGCAATTATACGTATTCATTCCATTAATCGTGAAGTTTCGCATCTGTGTTTCAGTTTTCTACTTCGTATCCAGTTTCCGATTTGATCAGGTATGTATATCGTTTGAATCGGATAGATCGGAGTTCATTATCAAGATTATTGCTTTTTATAATTTGTTTGGAATTACGCTTATAATCTTCGTTTTGGAGTTGTTTCATCGGAGTTCATTATCAAGATTATCAAGTTTCGAATATATATTGGAGTTATTTCATCGGATTTTTGTTAAGTAGTTTGAGATATTTATTTCAAATCGGAGCTGATTTAATTTTTAATCGGATATATCGTTGTAGTTTTTAGGCTCTGAACTGAGAGAGATTGCTTAATTACATCATCTGATCATATATGATTTAAGTTTCTTTCAGATATTTTGTACGTTGAGGTGAGATATATTCGAAATTAACCAGGTTTTCATCTTTACGACTTTTTTTGTGAGATATATTCGATATTAAGATTGTTTTTGTTTATTTATATAGATCATTTGGTGTATTATGTCGAATTCTAGTGTTATTGATGGTGATTTGTATTCTTCTATGAGTGAGAGTGAAGAAGAAGATGTTGAGAACTCATTTTTTGAAGGTATCAGTTATTGAATTATTTTGTTGTTTTTAATTTTGTTGATTATCATTTATTTACATATGAATATGTTAATATGAATAAATTGTTGTCTTATTCATATATGAATAAACGTGTGATAATTGTAATTTCGAATTTATTATTTTTTTCGTTTTATTCATATATAAATAAGTTATGTTTTATTTTATATATTTTGAATCCTCATGAATTTTATGTATTCATATATGAATGTTTTATTCATATATGAATGTTTTTTGTTTTATTTATATGAGTTTCATGTATTCATATATATTATTGTTTTATTCATGCATTATTATTTTAGGTGGTGAATCTTCAAGTTCAGTACATGATGCGCAATATTGTGATGATATAATTGGAGAACATGTCTATAAGCCAGATGTACCTGTTCAACTTATTCCATTTAAGGGTTTAATCTTCAAATCATTAAAGTTGGCTATCAAAATATATTCTGAGTATGCTGAAATTGTGGTTTTGATGTTAGACTGAGCACACGGTCAAGGTTTGATAACAAGAGTATAAAGAAGAAACATGTTATATGTAATCGTGGTGGTAAACATAAAAAGAAATTTTGTGACACATTAGGTACAAGTGGTGTTAGGAGGAAACGAAATTCAAATTCAAGAGCTATTGGTTGTCAAGCAAAGATTATATTTGAATTTGTGTATGGAACTCCAGATTATAAAGTTTTTCAGTTTGATGAACTTCACAACCATCCACTAGAGAAGAGAAGCGATTTAAAAAAAGCGAGACAAATGTCATATTCAGAAAAAGAGTTTATTGTGCGTGCTTCCACATCAAAAATAGGTCCAACTATGGCTCATAAGTTGAGGGCAAGTCTAAGAGGTGGGTATGAGTTTGTAAAGCCCAAAGTACATGACTATAAAAATTTAAGGAGAGATATCAACAGGGTTATTGGTTATAAAGATGTCCAAATGATAGTAAACACAATGAATGACCGTCGAGCTCACTATCCATATTACTCATTTGAGTTTAATTGTCAAGATGATGTTTTGGACTGTATGTTTTGGGCTGATGAAATGGAGAAGGCATATTATGCTGAATTTGGTGATGTTATCTCGTTTGATGCGACTTTCCGAACAAACAAGTAAGTTATTTTATCTACTTTTGTTTATAGCTTATTCATAGATGAATATTTTTATATTCACTTATTAATACATCAAAAATTGACTTTAATGAACATTTTTTTTGTGTGTTAGGTATCGAATGGTTTTTGTTCCGTTTACTGCTATTGACCATCATAAAAAATCGGTTACTGTTGGATCTGGGTTGCTAAGCAATGAAAGCATTGAGTCTTACTCTTGGTTGCTTAAAGCATTTCTTAAAACTCATGGGAAAGAACCAACACTTGTTTTAACCGATCAAGATGCTGCAATAAAACAAGCTGTTGAGAATGTGTTTCGTAATTCAAAGCACCGATTATGTATGTGGCATATAATGAAAAAGTTGAAAAAAAGGTATTATTTTAATATATTTCAAATATATTACTTATTAGTATATTCATTTATGAATATTGATTGTTATTTTACTTATTATTATTTATTCATTTATGAATATTTTTGTTTTAATACAGATATCAGATGATTTATTTACGAACACAGACTTTAGAAAAAGGTTTTCGAAGCTTGTTTGGGACATTAATATGAAACCTGATGTTTTTGAGGTGAAGTGGGGTTTGCTTATGAAGGAATTCAATCTTGAAGACACAAGATGGTTTAAAGACATGTTTACAATACGTGATTCATGGATACCTGGATATTTTAGTGATATTCCAATGTGTGGTTTGATGAAGACTACATCGAGGTCAGAGAGTATGAATTCATTCTTTAATACATACTCAGAAAGTGGGAACTTACTTTTAAATTTCATGATGAATTACGACACTGTCATTCAAAAGCAAAGGAATACTCAACGAGAGCTTGATAAGACATCAAAGAAAGCATCATATAAAATGCAAACACCTCGAGAAATAGAACTGCAAGCATCAAAGGTTTATACAAGTACATTATTTTTTGAGGTGCAAAAAGAAATATATAAAGCATGTTTTTTCTGTACATACTCATATGTTGGTACTGAAGATGGTTGGGAAGTTTACATTGTGCAGCACAACAACAGTAAAAGTGAATTTAAAGATGAATTTAAGGTAATTTTACTAGTTTTTTATGAAAAATGTAATAATATTCATATATGAATGTCAATATTCATATATGAATATATGAATATTATATGAATATATGAATATATGAGTGTTGATATGAGTATTCTTATATGAATGTAAATGTGTAAATTTTGTTTTTGTATCAGGTTGAAATAAAAGCTGAAGAGAAAGAAATAAATTGCAGTTGTGAACATTTTAAGCGTATGGGTGTTTTATGCAGACATGCTTTTACAATAATGATGAGATGTGGTGTTAAAGAAATTCCTGAAAGGTACATTTTAAAAAGATGGAGAAAGGATGTGATATCAAGAAATTATCGTTTTAGTTTTGTTCAATCCGATTCAGGTGATTGTGAGAATGTAAAGCTAGTCAATGATTCATATTATAGTTTTGAATCATGTTTGGATATTGTAAGAGATGACAAAAAGAGATTGGCTTTGTTTGCTGAGAAACAACAAATGTTGTTGAAGGAATTTGAGAGTGATTATATTTCTCCTGGATTGAAAAGCAAGACAGATGGTGAAGTCGTATGCAAGATTTTTGGTGTTACTATTCCTATTCCATAAGAGATTAATATTCATGTTCCTAAAGTTCAAAGCAATAAAGGTTCTGGAATCAAGAAAAGAATTCCAAGTGCAGGTGAAGTAGCATATGAAAATTCTAAAAAAGAACATAGAATGTGTTCAGGATGTGGAAAACGAGTTCCACACAAGTTACGTACTTGTCCAGAAAGAGTTGGAGCTGCTAAATCAGCAAAAGACAGTTAGGGATTTTTTAGTTTTTTAGTTTTTATGTTTTTTGGTTTTATTCATTTATGAATATATGCAGATAAAAACAATAACCAATAATATTCATGTATGAATAATACACATTTATATTGATATGGTAAATTGATATGTTGATATTTGTTTTTTAAATTACTATAAAATAAGTTATATTGATATTGTAAATTATTCATAAATGAATACAAATATGTGAAATTTGTTATACTAATAAATAAGTAATATTCATATCTGAACTTTTTTATGTTAATATCTGAACTTTGTTATACTAACATATTACTTTGAACTTATTCATAAATGAATATATCATATTCGTATTCATTTATGAATAAATAAAAATAAACTTTGAAAATATTTGAATATAAAAAAATGACATAAATAAGCAAACTTGTTTCTACTAATAAGTTAGTTATATTCATATCTGAAATTTGTTATATTCATATATGAACTTTGTTATACTGACATATTACTCTTAATTTAATCATAAATGAATATATCATATTCGTATTCATTTATGAATAAACATAAATAAACTTTGAATATATTTAAATATAAAAAAATGACAGAAATAAGCGAAGTTGTTTCTATTACATAATCATTCAACACAAGATAATAAAAGCTGTTCATAAGCATTTCACAAAATATTAAAACGAACATTTAACAAACCATCTAAAATTTGTTTCGCATAATCGTCTTACATGTACTTCAAATCCAGTCATCTTCATCACAAACTGTTCTATAGCATCACACTTCATCACAAGCAATCATCAATATTCTTTTAACCTTTTTTGAATTGTTTGCATAGCCTTGTATGCATGGTCAGTACGCACTTTAAATTCAACTTTTTGATATTTTTCAGCAAGATCCAACACCTTAGCCTTCAACATGTTAATTTCAGAAGTTAGCATTATGTGTGCATACCTTTGCCTGAGCTTCTCTAAAGTAGTTTGTTGAATTGCACTTTCTTTATGAAGACCTGGTTTCCACTTTGAGAGTGGTTGTCCCATATAGGTCTCCATATGTCTCATTGCAAAGATTCCACAATCAACTTTGTTTTTAACTGTTCTCCATGTCATTTCAAGTCGATGGGGTTTGATACTTTCTTTTGAGATTGCATTTGCTCTTGGATGGTTTATTTCTTTAAAGTATCTCACAAACAAATTTTTCTGATCATTAAATAAAATAAAAGTTAGATATGTAATAAATTGGTTCTTTTATGTTGTTGTGAATTGGGTACATACCAAAGGTTTCAATAGTACTCCGTATTTCCCTTCATAATCCCCCTCAACTGCACTGTTGTCTAGAATTTCAATTGATGGTTTCTTTAAGTTGAAGACAATCACAAAAATGTGAGCACTTTTAACAACTGGAAAGAATACCTGTTTTTATGTATATAATGGTAAGTATTTTGTTGATAAAATATATATAAAAAAACAACTTTAATTAACATACCATGTCAATATATTTTGTGTTCAAGATTTTTTTGTACCCATTGGTACTGTCATGAAAGTTCTCCTTGAATTTTTCATACTTTATTTCATCGGACAATGTTGAAGTTAGATAAGCAGTCTGTAACCAATATAATCATATGTGAATTTCAGTTGAATATATATAATTATATTAAAGAATACATCATATTTTGTATAATCATATGTGAATTTCAGTTGTAAAAAAAATATAATATTCATAAATGAATACATCATATTGGTGTATTCATTTATCAATAAGGAAGGAATTAAGGTTAGAACATAAACTTACAGAAACTCCAACTTTCAAGAAGAGTCTGTATGGTGAATTTCCAAAATCCCTTTCCAGTTCTTGGTGGTTAAGTAAATCAGACCAAGTGTCTAAAACTTCTCCAAAAATCTCTGTGTTTGCATATAGACTTTCCATAACTGCTCTTTCTGTTATCTGACCATATTTTGTCTGGACAACCACATCTCTGCAAATATATAATCAAAATGTCATAGATTATTATCTATATAATAATCATATATGAATGTATATAAAATAAAGTTACTTACGATGTATTGCCTTGTAAGTTGAACAACCATTCACAGACAATACTCTCCTGATGTTTCAGTTTGGGTTTTGTGTCTGTTATTATGCATTTGAAAGGTGATTTGAAAGCATCAGCAAGCTTCTTCTCTCTTGGTTGATCCAGATCATGCTTTGATGGTCCTACTTCAGTAGGAATTGATACAGAGATTGGATTTGGATTAAGAACATTTTTCTTTGCTAATCTGATAACAACCTTCTGATGGTCGTCTTTCATTTGTTTCTTTGTAAGTGGTTTTTCTGGTGAAGATTCATTAGATTTTTTACTTGAAGTTTGATCTGAATCTTGACTGAGACCTAGACTAAAGCTTGGATGAGTATTTGCATGCCAGGAGATTTATCATATAAATAGTTGTAAGTTAATTATAATATTTGAGTTTATATTTTGAAATGTTTATCCAAATTGTTACCTCCTTTATTTCCTTTTGTCTTGTCAGCTTTTTCTCCTTTTTTGTTTTCATTTTCTGACTTTTTCTTTCCTGAAAGATAAAGAACTTTGATTAAGTAATTCATATGTGAATAAGTAATGTATTCATTTATGAATAAGTAATGCATATCATTATTTATGAATAAGAAATATTAAAATTTTATTTTTTTGTATATTGCGTTATTTATTTGTGAATAATAAAACTTATTATATTCATTTATTAGTGATTCAACTATTTACCTTTATCTTCTGCATTTCCTTTCTCAGTTTCTGTATGTTTATCTTCACCTCCATCTTTCGTGTTTTTAGCTTCTGTTCCTCCTTTATTTCTATCTTCAAAGTTTTCCTTGCCTGAAACATATACATCATATATGAATATTTTTTATTTTTTATTCATTTATATAGTGTATTATTCACTTATGAATAAACAATGTTATTAAAAAAATCAATATAAATATTGTAATATATTTTAAATCATTCATATACCTGTATCATCTCCCTTTGTTTTTTCAACTTTTGTTCCTTGTTCATGTACACCTTCTGATTTTTCCTTTTCTGCAAGAGTATTAGTTTTACCTGTACTCATTGGTGACCCTGGTCAAAATTTAATAAACAAAATTGTTATTGTGTATTAATATTTTTATATATTTTTTTAAAATAAAAGTAAGACAAAATTTACCTATATGAATATTATCCAAAATATTTTTCATTTCAGGGTGATTCCAGATTTCATCTTCTTGATTATTTAAACTTGAAATTCCAATTCCAAGGACATTGTCCACAATGTTGTCAACAACTTTATCCAACAAATTTTCATTTTCAGTTTGTTGAATAGTCTCTTCATGATTATTTGTTTCTTCATTATCATCAGCTTTTTTCTCTTCATCATTGTCATTTTGATTGTTCTTTCCATCTTTCTCTTTTACTTCAGTTTCACCTTCTTTTTTATTATTATCTCCATCATTCTTTATTCTTTCATTCTCTGCTTCATTTGAATCAAGCAAATAATCTTCTTCTGGTTGACTTCCATCATTATCATTGTCTTCTTCACCATTTCCCTCTTTATCTTCATTTTCTTTTTGATCATTTGTTTTTTGACCGATTATTGGTGTCAAATTGATTCCTTCAAATCCAGTTTGATTACTTGGAAATTCAAAAATAGTTGTGCCTTCTGTTTTTTCTTCACCAATCATATTTGTCATCTTTTCTTCGAAAATCCTAAAACTTTCCTTTTCAGGGAACTTTGTTATCGCATCATTGAGCTTTGAATTCAGCTTTTCCTTCATCCTCTCGAAACTATTAAGCATTTTAGATATTTTTGATTCATATGCCTATGTAATAAAAAGAAATATGATTAGAATTTAATGTAATCATATATTATTAACATGTTCAAACTAATTACCTCAACAGAATGATCTTCATCTTTATCAGAATCACTGTCTTCGAGATCTGTATCTCCTTCATCTTGTTCATTAACAAATTCTTCGTTTAATTCTCCAAGTCCAAATCTACCTTTTTCTTGTTCAAATGTCTCTCGATATCTAATCTTCTTTGAACTCCAAGAACAAATTGTTGGACGTTTATGTGTTACTGTTAAAGCTTCTGAGTGGATGTTATCAGCATAGAACAACTGCACATAAATGATAACTAATTGATATTCATATATGAACAAGTAATATTATTTTTTACTTATTCATATATGAATAAGTAATGTAAAGCATTACGTGTGAACAAATATATTTTTCTTATTCATATATGAATATTTGCTATTAGTTTATGAATAATCAATATTATTAAAAATTGAGTATAAACATTATAATAACTTACCACCAAGAAAGCTAAAGGTCCAACAAAGAAGTTGGTATCTGAGTATGGTATGTATGAGTTTTTTGTTCTGAAAAGACAGTCCAAAACATAGCTGCACCAGTCTATGTTGCTGATATCTGTTTTTCTTGAAATATAACTCAAGGGAAACAGGTTGCATCTTCCCATTGATGTTGACTCGCAAAACGTGTTGACAAAAAGAACTAAGAAGTTCAATTTGAAATTGAAATCAGCTTGTGTGGTAGAAACAATAACATTTTTGATTGCACTCAGTCGGATGATTGAATCTTTTTTAAATTGTTGCTTCCATTCATCATAACTTGTATCATCCTTAGGCCATTGATCCAGTTGTGTAAGTTTGGTTCCACCAATTGGTATGCCCAACATGTCATGAACAGACTCTGCTGTTACTTTCAGTTCCTTTCCTTCAATATCTATCACCATTCTCTCATAATCAAATTTTTGAAGAACATAAAATCCCAGCTTCAGTGGTATATCTGTGATTTTCATTTTTAACAAAGCTCCAAAACCCATAGATCTTACAGATTTATTTTGTTCTTTGCTCATCCCAAGGATTATAGATAGTAATGCCTCTGGTGAACATCTGTTTTCATTGAGTAAAATTCTTTTACCATTGGTTTTTTTTTGTCTTTTTTGATTGGTGACTCCTTTTTTTGCCTTCTTCGATGGATGACTACTTTCAAAATCAGAGTCTGAATCTTGTAGTTGTTGTTTTTCAGGAGTTTTCCTTTTTTATGGACTTTTTCTGCTTTTTCTGCTTTATTTTCTCTGGTACTTTTGTTTCTTTTTTATCTGGGAAATGAAAACATATAATATTTGAATAAGTTACTGATATATGAATATGATATATGCTCGTTGATTTATTAATATTTATTTATTACAAAAATATAACTAATATATACAATTTTATTCATATATGAATATATTAGATATGATAGGAATTTTGTACCTTTCGCATTTTTCCTCTTCAAATCTGTTTCTATCATAGTTGTGGGGTCTTTATCAGAAATACAAATCTTCTTACCTTCATGAAAGAGTGAGTAGAAGATAAATAATTTTGAAATACATTTTACAAAGAAAATATATTATATTCATAAATGAATATAGAATATTCATTTATAAGATATGATATGTATTTTATACCTTTTTGATTTTTCTGCATTGATCTTGTTTCTCTCATTGTTGGTGAATCTTTATCGGAAATGTTAGTGTTATTACCTTCATTCAATAGTAAGTAGAAGATAAATGAGTTTGATATTCATGAATGAATATTTGAATAAAACATATGTATTCATATTTTTTTATTCACATATGAATATGTTTTGTTATATTCATATGTGAATAGAACATATATAAGTCATTCTTGTTGTATTCACATTTGAATAATGTATGTATGGCAGCAAGTTATGTTCTATTCATATATGAATATAACATACATATTCACGAATGAATATTTGAATAAAACATCTCTATTCATATTTTTTTTATTCTCATATGAATATGTTTTGTTATATTCACATTTGAATAATGTATGTATGGCAGCAAGTTATGTTCTATTCATATGTGAATATAACATACATATTCACGAATGAATATTTGAATAAAACATATGTATTCATATTTTTTTATTCTCATATGAATATGTTTTGTTATATTCATATGTGAATAGAACATATATAAGTCATTCTTGTTGTATTCACATTTGAATAATGTATGTATGACAGCAAGTTATGTTCTATTCATATGTGAATATAACATACATATTCACGAATGAATATTTGAATAAAACATATGTATTCATATTTTTTTATTCTCATATGAATATGTTTTGTTATATTCATATGTGAATAGAACATATATAAGTCATTCTTGTTGTATTCACATTTGAATAATGTATGTATGGCAGCAAGTTATGTTCTATTCATATGTGAATATAACATACATATTCACGAATGAATATTTGAATAAAACATATGTATTCATATTTTTTTATTCTCATATGAATATGTTTTGTTATATTCACATTTGAATAATGTATGTATGGCAGCAAGTTATGTTCTATTCATATGTGAATATAACATACATATTCACGAATGAATATTTGAATAAAACATATGTATTCATATTTTTTTATTCTCATATGAATATGTTTTGTTATATTCATATGTGAATAGAACATATATAAGTCATTCTTGTTGTATTCACATTTGAATAATGTATGTATGACAGCAAGTTATGTTCTATTCATATGTGAATATAACATACATATTCACGAATGAATATTTGAATAAAACATATGTATTCATATTTTTTTATTCTCATATGAATATGTTTTGTTATATTCACATTTGAATAATGTATGTATGGCAGCAAGTTATGTTCTATTCATATGTGAATATAACATACATATTCACGAATGAATATTTGAATAAAACATATGTATTCATATTTTTTTATTCTCATATGAATATGTTTTGTTATATTCATATGTGAATAGAACATACATAAGTCATTCTTGTTGTATTCACATTTGAATAATGTATGTATGACAGCAAGTTATGTTCTATTCATATGTGAATATAACATACATATTCACGAATGAATATTTGAATAAAACATATGTATTCATATTTTTTTATTCTCATATGAATATGTTTTGTTATATTCATATGTGAATAGAACATATATAAGTCATTCTTGTTGTATTCACATTTGAATAATGTATGTATGGCAGCAAGTTATGTTCTATTCATATATGAATATAACATACATATTCACATTTGAATATTAGTTTTGCTTGTGTTCAGAAGTAAACAAAACATATTTTATTTACTTTTTTGATTTGTTCTTGTTTTTCGTTTATATGTATTCTTCACTGTTGGTGTTGTTTCTGTAAGGGTAAGTAGTTAATATTAGGAAAACATAAGCGAAATGTGAAGTAACGTTTGTATTTTGACAGAATAGTTTTGAATAAAGATGAAAAATGAAGAGATGATGTAAAATCATTTATATATCAACTAATAATGGATGATTCTTACAAAAATTTCAAGTAAATAAAGTAATAACGAAGGAGGGTTACGAGAATGAACGAGTATCATTAAAAATTGAAGTAAACAACCTTTTTTGAAGAATGAACAGTGTGAAAACAATGTTTTTAGTTTTAAATCAACTAATAATTATCGAAGATTACGAGAAATTTCAAGTAATCAAGTGATAATTTTAGAAATGATTCGAAATTGTTAAAAACTCGAGAAAAAACGCCGATGGTTACCTTTCATTGTCAAGAGTGAGGAAATGGTCTCGTTCATGTTTTCATCGGAAGACATTTTTCTTCGTTTATGTTATTTGATGCTTCTGCAAATGGTTTTCTTCTTATCGATTCTTCTGCAAATGGTTTTCGTGTTATGGTGTATCGAAGAGGGAAATGGTGCTTTTCTGTCGAGATTTGATGTGTTATCAAATTACTCAAGTGCCCTGACGGTTTAATGTTTTTGGATTATTTACAAATTTGCCACCACTCATTAATGTATTTGGATTATTTACAAGTTTGCCACCGTGCGTTTTTTAAACTCATTAAATGATTGACTGAGAATGATTCCCCCATTCTCAACCTTTTCTTTTCTCAATTGAACCCTCCTCTATATATATATATATATATATATATATATATATATATATATATATATATATATATATATATATATATATAAAAGCATGTTGAAGTTAGCAATAGTATTCTTTGTAGTGTTTAGGCTTTTGCCACACGATTTTGTTTACCTTTCCAAAATTCGCCCCTAAACACATTTTCCACACAATTCCTTTTCATTCCTAATATTTAAAAAATAATAAAATAATAAAATAAAATTGTTGAAGTTAGCAATATTATTCTTTGTGGTGTTTAGGCTTTTGGCACATGATTTTGTTCATCTTTCCAAAATTCGTCCCTAACCATATTTTCCTTACAATTTCTTTTCAATCCCATAATAAAAATTCACTTTGGTTACGGGAAGGTATGGTCTTGGGCCCTACGCAATTTGCAATTCACATGTTTGGATCTGAGATTATCTCACTTTATCCCTATTTCAGTGCAAAGATCTAATTTTGTCCCCATTTAAAAAAATATATATATTTTAACAAAATAACAATCACGATTCTATAAACATGGTAAAAATAGTAATATATAAACATGGTAAAAATACTAAAACGATCCACAAACATCTTTTTAGTTATAGAAGTATTATAATTTATAGCGGTTCTAAAAAAAATTTATAAAAAAATACTACAAATTTTATAAACATGGTAAAAATATTAAAATTCTGTAAACATGGTAAAAATACTAAAACTACCCACAAAAATTCTTTTTACTTAACGAAATATTATAATATTTTCATTATAATCATAAAAATTATGGTATTACATCAATTATGTATACATATTTCTTTCTCTTATAACCAAAAGTCTACAATATTTTCCTCACAATTTCTTTTCATTCCAATTAAAAAAAAAAGCATTGTTGAAGTTAGCAATATTATTCTTTGTGGTGCTTAGGCTTTTGGCACATGATTTTATTCATCTTTCCAAAATTCATCCCTAACCACATTTTCCTTACAATTTCTTTTCATTTCCATAATAAAAATTCATTTTGGTTACTGTATGGCCTTGGCCCTATGCAATTTGCAATTCACATGTTTGGATCTGAGATAATCCCACTTTCTCCCTATTTCTGTGCAAAGATCTAATTTTGTCCCCATATATATATATATATATATATATATATATATATATATATATATACAAAATGACAATCACGATTCTATAAACATGGTAAAAATACTAAAACGATCCACAAACATCTTTTTAGTTATAGAAGTATTATAACTTATAGTCATTCTAAAAAAAATTATAAAAAAATACTAAAATTCTATAAACATGGTAAAAATACTAAAATTCTATAAACATGGTAAAAATACTAAAACTACCCACAAAAATTCTTTTTACTTAACGAAATAATTATTATAATATGTTCATTATAATCATAAAAATTATGGTATTACATCAATTATGTATACATATTTGTTTCTCTTATAAGCAAAAGTCTACAACATTTTCCTCACAATTTCTTTTCATTCCCATAAATAAAATAAAAAAAAACATTGTTGAAGTTATCAATATTATTCTTTGTGGTGCTTAGATTTTTGGCACATGATTTTGTTCATCTTTCCAAAATTCGTCCCTAACCACATTTTCCTTACAATTTCTTTTCATCCCCATAATAAAAATTCACTTTGATTACGGGAAGGTATGGCCTTGGGCCCTACGCAATTTGCAATTCACATGTTTGGATCTGAGATAATCCCACTTTCTCCCTATTTCAGTGCAAAGATCTAATTTTGTCCCCATTTAAAAAAATCAAAATATTTTAACAAAATGACAATCACGATTCTATAAACATGGTAAAATAGTAATATATAAACATGGTAAAAATACTAAAACGATCCACAAACATCTTTTTAGTTTTAGAAGTATTATAATTTATAGCCGTTCTAAAAGAAATTATAAAAAATACTAAAATTTTATAAACATGGTAAAAATACTAAAATTCTGTAAACATGGTAAAAATACTAAAACTACCCACAAAAATTCTTTTACTTAACGAAATATTATAATATGTTCATTATAATCATAAAAATTATGGTACTACAATCAATTATTGTATACATATTTATTTCTCTTATAACCAAAAGTCTACAACATCCTAACAATATCCAAAAACCAAAAAACAACTTCTAACATAAAAAAAGTAAATCAACTAAAGTGACTGCAATTTGATCCTTATCCTACAAAAAAATATACCCTTTAACCTTTATCCTACTGTCGAGTAAATTCCCTAAAAATAAGTCAACCAAATTCACTGCAATTTGATCCGGTCAAGGCTCCGTTTTCTTTTTAATTGTGCCGCATATCTTTTATTACTTTTGCAGGTTCTTATCCGTTTCCACTTTGAAGGGCTTTTGTACGTCACTTTCTCTCCGTACGTACGATTTTAATGTTCTTCCTTAGTATTTATTGGCCAATATCAATACGTATTTTTGCTTATTACTCCTCGATTTCTGCTGTTGGACATCTTTCGTGCCCTCCATTCTTCCCTTCCTGCCTTCGTCACCGATTTCCCTCGCAGGTTTGTCTTCCTCCTTCGTAATATCTTCTGCTCCTTCTGTCTACTCATAAATTTCAGTTTCGTTATTTTGGATTTTGGGTACGGTTTTCGGTCCGTCATGAGTGGGCAGCGCAGAAAGCGTTACACTTTCAACTCAGATGCATCGTCCTCATTAAACGTTTCTGGTCATCAACGTAAGTGTCGCCGGTTAATGCCCTTACTTCCTCTTGACTTGGCTTCGCCTTTACCTTCTTATGACGACTGTGGCGATTGTTCGTTGTTGTGTGAATATTGTGGTGCCTTTTTTTGGTTTGTTGAGCGGGTAATTTCGTTATCTCACGTTAATCATCCACGTTACACCCGATGATGTAAGTCTGGTGATGTTATACTATCGTTTCCTTTAAGGCCTCCTGTTGTGTTGTCTGATTTATATGATGTTCCAGCTTTTAGGCAAAATATCAGAGCTTATAACAGCATGTTTGCAATGACATCCTTTGGGGCTGAAATTGATGAGGACATTAACAGGGGTGGCGATCCTTATGTTTTCAAAGTCACCGGTCAGGTCTCACATTGGATAGGTTCTTTATGTCCTGAAGATAAAAAGCCCCCAAGGTTTTTACAGCTTTATGTTGTTGACTCGGAACATGAGGTTTCCAACAGATTGTCATCTTTTCAGGATGGCTCAAAACATCCCTTGGATGGAAGGATTGTGCAGTTGCTAATGGATACATTGACCACTCATAATGAATATATTCGTACTTTCAAAACTTCCCAAGAAATAGCTGCCGAAAGTAGTCTAGACTCGTATGCAGTTTGCCTTTTTAATGATGTTCCTCATCGACGGTATGGTCCACCCGCTCCCGGAAGTCTAGGTTGCATTGTTTACGGTGATGACACTATTGCTAATAAGTATGATATCATTATATATTCCAAGTCTGGTGTTCCACAACAAGTCAGTAAGCTCCACCCGAGCTACATGGCGCTACAATACCCTTTACTTTTTCCTTATGGTGAAGATGGATGGTCCCTGCGGTTGAAACTGTTAAATGAAACAAGCTCCAAAGCCAGAAATCTCACGGTAAATATGTATTATAGTTATCAGATCCACGCACGTAATGGTGTCCACTCCCTTATATTAAATTCATGTAGGCTATTTCAACGATATATAGTCGATGCTTATACCTACATTGAACAGGGGCGTCTTGACTATTTCCAAAATAACCAGGATCGCCTCAGGTCAGAATACATCAGTGGGATTTATGACGCACTTTCCAGAGGGGACAACGAAAGTCGTTCCATTGGGAAGCGGGTTCTGTTGCCGCCCTCCTTTGTTGGTGGACCCTGTTACATGTATAGCCATTATCAAGACGCGTCATCCATCTGCAGAGAGCATGGAAATCCACAGTACTTTATAACCTTCACGTGCAATGTCAACTGGCCTGAAATTAGACGGTACATGGCCTATCACAATCAAACTGACACACACAGCAGGGCTGACATTATATCTCGTATTTTTCATGTTAAGGTGAAAGCGTTGATTACATTTCTGAAGGAGGACAAAACTTTTGGGGACGTCACAGCCTGTAAGTACCTTTTATTGTAATTACATTTTTACTGTTATACTATCTGCTACATATCTTTTTAATGAGCCCTGCGTTCCTTTTTATATTTCTTTAGATTTGTATACAATCGAATTCCAAAAGCGTGGTTTTCCCCACTGCCACACACTTTTATGGGTAGCCGATTCATACAAAATACGTGATGTTGCTTCCATCGACAAATTCATCACCGCAGAGCTGCCAAACCCGGTTTCTGAACCACTATTGTACCAGACTATTACTTCTTGCATGATTCATGGTACGTGTGGTTTGCTTAATGTTAAAGCTCCATGCATGAAAGACAATAGGTGCAAAAAAATTTATCCAAAGGCGTTCCATGATTCAATAGTGTTTGACAAGCAAGGATATGCACATTATAAAAGAAGTCTTGTAGCTCTGCATACACTTCATAATGGAATTGAAATTGACAATCGATACGTTGTACCATACAATAAGCGCTTATGTAGTCGTTTCAACGCACATATAAATGTTGAGTACTGTGGTTGGAACATGATGATTAAGTACATTATTAAGTATGTTTCCAAAGGAATAAAACGAGTGAAATTTGTAATTCACAAGGATGCCGATGCAACCAGTTGTAGCAAATCAACAGAACCTGTTGTTATCGATGAAATTTGTAGTTACCTTGACGGTCGTTACATATGTCCTCATGAAGCTGCTTGGCGTATCATTGACTTCCCTATCCATGAGCGACACCCACCTGTAACAATACTACCAGTACATCTACCAAATATGCAGCCTGTATATTTTAAAGAAAACACCCACATCCGTGATGTTGTCAGGCATCCATCATTTGGCAATAGTTTGTTACTAGGATGGTCTGAGAGTAACAAGTGGGATAAAACTGGCCACAACCTGACCTACAGCAACTATCCATCAAAAAATATTGGTGGGATAAAGGAGCAAAAATGTGGAAAAAACGACACCGCACGGAGTCACCTGCAATCGGCAGACATGTCTTCATTCACCCATTTGCTGGAGAGCTATTTTACCTCCGTATGTTATTATGTCATCAAACAGGTTGCAAATCTTATCGAGACATTCGCACTGTCTCCAATCAACTTTACCCTGACTTCCGTAGTGCATGTGAGGCATTAGGATTAATTGGTGAAAACAAAGAGTGGATGACCGCATTCACCCAAGCATCAAAATGGGCAACCTCACCTCAGCTACGATCCTTATTCTGCCAACTTCTTCTATTGTGCGAGGTAATATCTTTATAGGAGGTTGAATGGCGCAAAATGAGCGATGACTTAGTATATAACATAAACAGAAACAATCCCAACATAAAACTTAATATGACTGACTCTCAGTTACAACAATTAGTCTTATTTGAAATGGAAAAGATATTACAGACATGTACACGATCAAAGTCAGTCCAAGATTTTCATTTGCCTAAACCCACGGAAGACACTATCAGACTTTGGCAAAATCGTCTTCTTTTGGAAGAAACAAGTTATGACAAAGAGTTACTGAAACATCAGAATGAGCAGATGGTTTTACAACTAAATGCTGACCAGCTTTGCATTTACAACACCGTTATTGCATCAGATGAGCAGGCAAACCAAGTTCTGATATTTGTATATGGACACGGTGGAACTGGGAAAACTTTCCTTTGGACTGCACTGCTTTCATATTTCGTTCCATTGGAAAATTTGCCTCGCTGTTGCTGCTTCAGGTATAGCTTCATTACTACTACCATCGGGCAGGACAGCTCACTCAAGGTTTAATATACCCATTGACTTCACTGACAAGACAACATGTAACATTAGAAAAGGGACGTCACTTGCAGAACTAATTAAGAATACATCAATTCTTATATGGGATGAAGCACCAATGAGTGACAGGCGGTGCTTTGAGTACTTAGACCGTTCATTGAAAGATATCCTAGAATGTGAAACCAAAGTTTTTGGTGGATTGTCTGTTTTGTTAGGTGGTGATTTTCGTCAGACATTACCAAGCACCAGATCACAAATCATAGGGTTAACTTTACCAAATTCATACCTATGGCCATGTTTTACAATACACAAACTAACACGTAATATGAGATTGCTAAATGATGACTCCTGTTCTACGCCAGATTTCACTATCTCGGAATTTGCAACTTGGTTAATCAATATTGGAGATGGAGACATAGGCCAGCCAGATCCCACTGATGATGAAGACACAAAATGGATTGATATCCCATCCTCACTTCTTATACCCCCAGGAGACAAGGCATTGGAAAAGTTAATACATTTTGTCTACAGAGACGGAATTTTGAAACATCCATCTGCCTCCACTCTATCGGCTAGGGCAATTGTTTGTCCTAAAAATGATACCACATATGAAATAAACAAAGTTATTCTGAAGGTTGCTCCTGGAGAAAAAAAATGTTACAAAAGTGTTGATGCCATCATGTCAAACGGAATTCAATCTGCAGAATTTGAAGCTTTCTATCCAGTTGAGTATTTAAATCAATTAAACTTTTCCAGCGTACCTCCTCATGAAGTATCACTCAAAATTGGCACACCCATCATGTTGTTAAGAAACATTAACCAGAGGGAAGGATTGTGCAATGGAACACGGTTAATGGTATCTCACTTGCTACCAAATGTAATGGTTGCAACTATCATTACCGGAACATGCATTGGGAACCAAGTATATACACCCCGTATTAAATTTATCCACAATGCTCCAGACATACCATTCACTTTTACCATAAAACAGTTTCCAGTAAAGGTTTGCTATGCTATGACAATTAACAAAAGTCAGGGTCAGTCGTTAAAGAAGATTGGTGTTTACCTACCTCAACCGGTTTTCACACATGGTCAACTTTATGTTGCTTTATCTCGAGCCACATCTCCAGACTCCATTAAAGTTCTCATACACCCTAATGCTGATAATATACACAACAAAACAAAAAATGTTGTGTTTAAGGATTTCTTGCACAAGGTTAATAATAATGAGGTCAGCTTCAAAACAATCCCTTACAAACAAAAATCAACTTACTGTCAAGTCACATCCATTAGCCATTTCCTTTATTTGACTCTTTTAATAACTGCCCAAAAACACACACATTTATCGCTTCTTCTAAGAATTACTAACATTTATTTCTATTTCACTTTTAGATGAGGGACATCCATTGTATTAGTTTTAGTCATTTAACAATTCCAAACCACAAGTAGTTATCATTTCCAAATATATTAACATTTCTATGTAATTTCACTGTGAGGTTAGAACCATGTCTTAGAATATAACAACAATTTCAGAATTAGGCTATGCATCTCCTGGAACAGAACTACACGTACGAATCTTACGTTTCTGGACACCAGAATACCGGACTTATGAGACTTGGTTTTTGGCTGTCGACAAATATGTAAGTTTGCACACATTGTTATTAAACTTTATTTATTGCATACACATAATAAAGTGTTTCATAATATTTTTCCACATTTAAGGGTGATGCTATTCAGATTCTTGGACAACGAAAAGATCAAAGATATGTGCAATTTGTGTTCACTGTCTCAAAGTGCTATGCAATTTCTAAATATGGTTGCGGTGAATCGGATTCTTACCAAAATTGGCTGGACAAACCAATATTGATTGCTGTTGGTATGGGTTCATCTATCAGAGAAATTCTTGACACAATCACCATTCCCAAATATTGGTTCTATTTTATATCGAAAAATCAAATACCCGACTATGTCAACTTATGTCCAGGTATTAACCCCTATTAATACCTTATCTCACCTTCTTAACTAACTCATACCAGTTATATTTGAATCTACATATTTATTGCACATTTATAACTCCAAACTCTATTTTACACCATTCATTATGCAAACTTTCTAGGAATATTTCTCAAATTTGTGAACTACACCAAGAAAGACGGTCAACCATTCACCCTTCTTATCCTCTCAAACGATTCGTAAGCAACTGACTTTTTCAAATACATTTGTATTCTCATTTGTTATACCTAACGCCCTTGAATTCCAGTGGTGAAGAAATTGCTATCAGCTTATGGAAAGAATGCACAGACATACCTGGAAGGTTCAATCGTTCTGCTATTGAAAATGCATGCAGTCCAGCTGTACTTGCTGTAACAAATGTTAAAGTTACACCTATTGCCGGTATATCCCCACCAAAACATCTTCACATATAGACACTCATAAAACAATTATAAGTAAAGAAACAAAATCTAAAACAATTACAATAATCTTATTTTCAGGTACACTGAGACTAGGAACAACATGTGTGAGTCACGTATACATCAATCCACCTATCGGAGACATAACCGCACTTATCGAGAGGTAATACATAAAAGTTAATACATAAGAATGTTATTTGCATCAGTTCTAATGACTGCTTATAGACACAGAACAAATCAAACTTCAAAAACCATATTTGGACCAACTATATCATTGCACGACATGAATCAGAAAACCCATTCCAAGCTTCTGGTATGGTTTCATTCTAGCACTACCTACTCAAACCTTCATTTATCTGATTTATTTAACACATCAAGCAACCACTATCTAAGCAACCAACATAACACAAATAACCTGTTGTAGGAAAAGACATTCATTGTCAATACATCTGTGATGGGCTTCACGTTTACAGACACCTGGTATCAGGTAATCTGTCCTGATTGCAAAACACCAACTTTCAAACAAGGAAAGAATTGGTTCTGCCCATCTGATGGAATACTTAAATCTCCAAGTTCAATGTAAGTTACTGTATCCACATAACACCATTATTATGATTATAAATTTTATACAACCTAAAATTATTTATATCTATAGATTCAAACTTGTGGCAACAATAGTTTACCAGACCGACTCTATGAACGTCATACTATCCGACAATGTTGCACAAAAGCTGTTAGGAGCACGGTCGGATGAATTGATAACAGAAGACAATCCTGATCATCGGAAAACATTGCCATTGCTATCTGAGAAAATTAAACGTTTACCAATCAAAATGGTGGTGCGTATGACAAAAACATCCACGCGACAACATTCGCTTCATGATAACTGACGTTGAAGACAATGTGGTTCAACAATCTCTAGCTCTGACAAAACCTCCCACAAACATTTCATTACCCTCATACCCAATGGACAAGACAAGCACATCATCATTGAAACATGAACCTTCCAAAGTTAGAAGGGCTTTAACATTTAATGAGACAGGTAAACCACATTACTCACATTACACGTACATCAACAAAACAACTGATTCTTTCTTTTTCTTGACTTATAGATGTAGAAGAATCGATGTCACAACCAAAACGTCAACGTCATCCATGACAACTCCTTTATGACACCTTTTGTGTTTCCTAATACTTACTATGACTTCCAAACTCTAATTGCTTTTGTATATCAAATATCCGTGTGTAATATCCGAACTATAACAAGCAAATCCTCTGCATCTGTAGAAATGTTATGGAAGTTAATGTGACTATAAAAAAAAAGACCTTTTAGTAGGTTCATGCTCACACTTTATACAACTTATATTATAGAAATTGTTCCCTTTTGGAATAAAACAAAGTAAGTAGAAAACATATTTTTATTCATCATTCAATTTTTAGTCCTCCCAAAAAAAAAATTGAGATAGTAATTCATACCTCCATATAACGTTCATATGTTACTTCCATCATAAAGTCAGACCTCATCTTTGACAGAATTACTGCCAATCAGAGCAAACTAAAGTAGACATGAGGGCATATTCAATATTAGAACCACACTTCCTTTTAATAAGGCTTATGAGAAAAATCAAGCCGAAATCAAAGATGCAATCACAGGTCACAAAATGATAATGAAGAACGTGCTAACTAGGTTGAAAGTAACATCCTTTTTTTTCATGTCATATGACTCTCTGCTGGACATCAAAGTAGTATGTATATTTTCTTTTTTGCATGACTCACTTATTCCAACCACTGTATGAAACTCATCTAAATAAATAACAAGTTATGTACTCCTTATGTTTTATATACATACATGTTTTCCAATCCGTCAATCTAAAAGTAAATTAAAGCCATTAATATCAATGTACTACTTTGACATATAGTAAAGTATTATCGTTTTCCTTGTAGCTCATTGTCGATGTACCTTACAACTGAAAACCTCTTTGCAACCCGCGCCAAAGGCGCGGCAAACTTCCGCTAGTTATTTATTATTACTTATTACTTATACTTATTAGCTGCAAAATGGGCATTGGTTTTACAGTTTTACCCCTTTTGCCTATCTATAAATTATAATCAGGTTTGTTTTGTATATTTCTGTAACATCCCAAATTTCGAGTCCAAAAATTTCATTTTAATTAACTGATTATAAAAGCATTCATAAGAAAACCACATAAATATATCATGTCTGAAAACCCAAGTCATAAGATAGCATCATGTCAGATTACAATCCCAGAATATCTTAAGTGCGGAAAATCAATGCGAATGTGTATGATGTGCCGCTACCGCGCCAGCTCCTTCCCCTTCGCTGAAGAGGTACCTGAAACCAAAACTGTAAACTGTAAGCACGAACCTTAGTGAGTTCCCCCCATCGTACCACATACCATACAATCACATAGCATACATACTGCCGGGCAATTTTGGGGTGCCCGACCTACCCGATACGGCCATTCTGGGGTGCCGACCTACCCGGTACGGCCATTCTGGGGTGCCGACCTACCCGTGTCAAGCCATTCTGGGGTGCCGACCTACCCGTGTCGAGCCATTCTGGGGTGCTGACCTACCCATCGGTCCTAACAACCGACCCTCGGGACTATTCCACCCCTACTGCTACTATCACATATATCATAACATAAACATACTATCAGACATATATGGGGTGTCCGAACTACCCTTCGGTCCTAACAACCGAACTTGGGGACTATTCCCCTCCTACTACCACTATCACATATAACATATCATGCCAGCATATAAACATATCATCACATACTGTCAGACATATCTGGGGTGTCTGACCTACCCTTCGGTCCTAACAACCGAACTCTACTACTATCACATATAACATATCATGCCAGCATATAACACATCAGGTAGTAGCAAAACTAGATGATATCACAAAGACAATCATCTAACATACAACTCCTACTGTTGGGCCGGCATTGTGGCCGTAGACCCACCGCTACTGGAAGGTAACTCACCTCGTACGAGTAGCTGCTGATAATCTGTGCGAGAAACCTCCGTCCGCTGCTGCTCCGGAAATCCTCCGGCTACAATCCCCACAAACACACAGTTAGAACTGATATCTACTCTTAGGGTAAAGTGACCATTTTACCCCCAATCAAGTCCAAGTCAAAAGTCAACTTCTAGTTGACCGGACTCGCCGAGTTGGGCCGTCAACTCGTCGAGTCCCTTCGCTTTACTCGTCCTTATCCACGACTCTACTCGTCGAGTTTAGCGACGACTCGATGAGTTCCTCTCCGATATGAACATCGATTGATCCTTCATCCGACTCGCCGAGTCTGATGAACACTCGTCGAGTTCATCTTCAACAGATGAACAACTCCTGACTTCGACCCGCCGAGTTGTATGAACAACTCGTCGAGTTCATCTTTATCCATAAGAAGATTGCCTTGGACTCGCCGAGTCTGTTCTAGCACTCGTCGAGTTCCATGAACTCCAGGTCTAAAATTAAGTCCAATGCGTTGGGTCACTCTTTCTGTCTTGTTACAACCCCTCTAATACCCCACTTAGTCCTTTTGACCCTCAACAGATATGGGACTCAAAGCCTTGGACTCGTCGAGTCCCAAGAACGGACTCGCCGAGTTGGTCAAGTCCATACTCTAAATCCTCGATTTCTGATGTACAACTCTTGACCAAAAGATAGATCTAGGCTCCTACAATTGTCCTAGCACGTAAAGTTACAAACTTTACGTGCATGCATGAGACTTTGAGTCCAAAAGGTCCTAAAACAAGCTCTTGGGTTGCATGGAGTCTTTCTTAGGTGTAAAAGCACCCACTTTCTGCCTTGTGACCCCTCAAAGGACCTAGATCCGAAGCCTTGTCCCCAACCATGCTTGCATTCATGGTTGGCTACCTAAAATGGCTTATAAAAGCCCTAAATCTCCACAAAATGGGATCTAGCAAATGAACAAGCAAGTTAGCAACTTTATACCTTCTGAGGACTGAAGATGAAGCACAAACTCGAACCCTTCTGGTCTCCTCTTGTTTCCTCAAGCCTTTCTCCTTCCTTCTTAAGACTATCAACACCAAAATCCACCAAAATGGCTTAGATTACTTCAACAACGGCTAGGGTTTTCTATAGAGGGTGTTTGGGAGCATAAAGGGGCGATGGAGGCTGTATAAGGTTGTTTAAATAGGGTGCAAACCCTCAGATTAGGGTTTAGTCCATACAGAGCCTACTCGTCGAGTCCGGGACCCGACTCGACGAGTCCATCACTTAAGTCTCACGTCTCATCCCGCTTCTACTCGGCGAGTTGGTCCTTCAACTCGCCGAGTCCAAGGCCAAAAATGCAAAATACTTAAATAAAAATACGTACCAAGAACCAGGTGCTACAAATCTCCCCCACTTATTTTAGACTTCGTCCTCGAAGTCTGCTGATCGGTCCTGGAACAGCTCTGGGTAATGCTCCATCATCTCATCCACCGGCTCCCAAGTCCATTCCGAGCCCTTCCGGTGCTGCCACTGCACCTTCACGAGCTCCACCCTCTTGTTCCTCAGATCCTTCGACTTCCAGTCGAGGATCGCTACAGGCCGTTCAATATAATTCAGGCTGTCATCGACCTGAATGTCCTCTAAGGGTACCACTGCTGAGTCGGATGTCGCCCTTCCATGGTGACACCTTCAGGAGAACCATATCCCCGACCTGAAACTCCAGGTCCGATCAGCGCTTGTTAGAATAGCTTTTCTGTCGGCTCTGCGCAGTCTGAAGTCTGCTCCTGACCTGCTGAATCCGTTCGGTCGTCTTGAGCGCTACATCGGTGCTCCCCATGACCCTCTGGCCAACCTCGCCCCAGCATATCGGGGTCCTGCACTTCCTCCCGTACAACATCTCGAAGGGAGGTCGATCGATACTCGCATGATAGCTATTATTATACGAGAACTCCGCCAACGAAAGGTAGGTATCCCAGCTACCTCCGAAGTCTAAAACACATGCCCGCAGCATATCCTCTAGCGTCTGGATGGTCTGCTCGCTCTGACCATCCATCTGCGGGTGAAAGGCGGTGCTAAAATGCAGACGAGTACCCAGCTCGTCTTGAAACTTCTTCCAAAACCTGGAAGTAAATCGAACATCTCTGTCTGAAATCACCGATACTGGCACCCCGTGTCGTGCCACCACCTCTCTGATATAAATGTCGGCCAGCTTCTCGGCCGAGATGCTCTCCTGAATCGGAATAAAATGAGCGCTCTTGGTCAATCGATCGACGATGACCCAAATCGAATCCACCCCTCGCGCGGTCCTGGGAAGCTTTGTGATAAAATCCATCGTAATATCCTCCCATTTCCACAGCGGGATATCCAACGGCTGCATCTTGTCGTGTGGCCTCTGGTGCTCGGCCTTGACCTTCCTGCAGGTCAAGCACCGCTCCACGTACCATGCTACGTCCCGCTTCATGCAGGGCCACCAATAATCAGAACGAAGGTCTCTATACATCTTCGTCGCTCCAGGATGGATAGAAAATCTGGATTTGTGTGCCTCCTCCATCAGGATCTGGCGCACGCCTCCATGATAAGGGACCCACACCCTATGGTGAAGAGTCAATAACCCTCGGCTATCATAATCGAAGGAGGAAACCTGCCCTACAATCCGCTCGCTCTTCCGATGTTCTTCCTTCACGGCCTCCTGCTGGGCCTCCCGAATCTGCTCCAACAGCGGAGTCACCACTGTCATCCTCAGACAGATATCCCTGATCGGCGCCGCCTTGCGGCTAAGCGCATCGGCCACCACATTGGCCTTCCCCGGGTGGTAAAGGATCTCGTAATCGTAATCCTTCACCACGTCCAACCACCGACGCTGCCTCATGTTTAGATTCGGCTGATCCATGAGGTACCTCAAGCTCTTGTGGTCCGTGTAAATCGTACAACGAACCCCATAGAGGTAATGACGCCAAATCTTGAGGGCGAATACAATAGCCCCCAGCTCCAAATCATGCGTCGGGTAGTTCACCTCGTGAGGCTTCAGCTGCCTCGAAGCGTAAGCAATAACATGCCCTCTCTGCATCAATACTGCGCCCAAGCCCGAGATGGACGCATCACAGTACACGACGAGATCCTCCATGCCCTCTGGCAGGGCTAAGATTGGCGCCTCGCACAATCTCTGTCTCAGTGTCTCGAATGCAGCCTGCTGCTCAGGCCCCCAACGAAAGACCACGACCTTCCTCGTTAGCCTGGTCAAGGGTAAGGCTATCTTGGAGAAATCCTGGATGAATCTCCGATAGTAGCTGGCTAATCCCAGGAAACTCCGAATCTCAGATGGAGACCTCGGAACCTCCCATCTCATCACGACCTCCACTTTGGCCGGATCTACCGAAATCCCGTTCTGGTTGACAAGGTGCCCAAGAAACTGCACCTCGCGCAACCAGAACTGGCACTTGGAGAACTTAGCATACAAGATCTCCCTCCTCAAAGTCTCCAGAACCTCTCGCAGATGCTCCTCATGCTGCTCTCGCGTCTTGGAGTAAACCAAGATATCATCGATAAACACTATCACAGACCGGTCTAACATATTGGTCTACACACGCGGTTCATGAGGTCCATGAACGCGGCAGGAGCGTTGGTGAGCCCGAAAGGCATCACCACGAACTCATAGTGGCCATAACGCGTCCGAAACGCCGTCTTCTGTACATCCTCCTCTCTTACCCTCATCTGATGGTACCCTGAACGCAAATCAATCTTGGAGAACCAAGATGCTCCCTGTAGCTGGTCAAAGAGGTCATCAATCCTCGGGAGTGGGTAACGGTTCTTCACTGTTACCTTACTCAGCTCCCTATAGTCTATACACATCCGATGCGACCCGTCCTTTTTCTTCACGAACAGAATCGGGGCTCCCCAGGGAGAACTACTCGGTCTAATGAATCCCTTGTCTAACAGCTCCTGCAGCTGTGTATACAACTCCTGCATCTCGGGAGGAGCCAACCGATACGGTGCCTTGGCTATCGGAGCCGCACCAAGGACTAGGTCGATCCTGAATTCCACCTGTCGCTCCGGAGGTATCCCAGGCAGCTCCTCGGGGAATACGTCCGCGAACTCTCGCACCATGGGCACATCGCCCACCGTTGCCCTACCCGCCTCCCGGGTATCCATAACATAAGCGACATAACCTGCGCAACCCTGCTGGAGGTAACGCCTAGCTCTCGCTGCTGAACATAAAGTTGGTCCTCGCTGTAGCCTCTCGCCCTGAATCACCAGCTCTCCCCCACTTGGGGTCCTGATCTGCACCAACTGCTGCGCACAGTCAATCACTGCCCTATTGGGGCTCAGCCAATCCATGCCTATAATCACCTTGTTCCCTCTCAATGGAATAGGAACCAGGTCTACCAGATAACGCTCCTCGAACAATCTCAAAACACAATCTCGGAAGACCTCAGATGCTCGCACTGACCATTCGTCCGCAATCTCGACCTCTAGAGGGCAATCCAACATGCCCGAAGACTCAGGAAACTTCTTGCTAAGCGCAAGAGAGACGAATGATCGGGTAGCACCCGAATCAAACAATACCTGAACTGGGATACCGTTCACATGGAACGATCCTAAACAGAGCACATACATAACATATCAAAATCACAGCAGCATATCATAAAAGCATAAACAAGAGGTCATACCCGTCACCACATTGGGTGCAGCGCGTGCCTCCTCGGTAGTCAACTGGAAAGCCCGGCTCCTCACCACCGGAGCCTCCGCCTTTCCCTGCCGGCCATCAGTAATCCACAGGGTCGCTGGAGCTGGCGCCTTCACTGGCGTTGCTGCTGCTGCTGTCAACTGGGGGCAGCTGGCCTTCTTGTGGCCCCTCTGGTTGCAGTGGAAACACAGCAACTCAGATGTCTGAATAACCGGTGTAGGGGCGGTACAATCCCTGCTGAAGTGCCCCGTCTTGCCGCTCTTGTAGCAGCCCGACGATCCCAATCTACACGCCCCCTCATGTGGCCTGCCGCATTTCCTGCAGCGGCCTGGCCCTGACTGGCCTTTCGGCCTACCATCTGATCCCTTGGGCTTCTTCCCCGAAGCCCCAATCGTCTGCCCCTCCTCTACCTTCCTCTTCCGGACATGCTCCAGATCGATCTCCCTCTCCCTTGCCCTGGCAATCATGGACTCCAGGGTAGGGCAAGCTGAAAAACTAACATGCTCCCATATGTCGGCTTGCAGCATGTCATGATAGCGGGTCCTCCTCATGTCGTCATCTCCTGCATACTGGGGCACTAGCAATGCCCTCTCCCGGAACTTAGCGGTGATCTCTGCCACAGTCTCTGTAGTCTGTCTCATATCTAAGAACTCCCTCGCCAACTGCTGGAGCTCCACTGCAGGTGCAAACTCCGCTCTGAACCGAGTCACAAAGTCCGGCCACGTCATAGCCTCAACCGCCGAGGCTCCCAGAGAGTCACCAACCGACTCCCACCAATCTCTGGCCCTGTCTCTCAAGCATCCTGCTGCATAACTCACCTTCGACCCCTCAGGGTAGAAGCTAGTCAACTGTGCAGACTCAATGTCTGCAATCCACCGTCTGGCCACAATGGGGTCCTTCGCCCCATGGAAATCTGGCGCACCACTGCCCCTGAAGTCCTTAAAGGACAGTGTGCGCGATCCCGACTGGCTGGTCGCCATGTCGCTCCTGAACGCCCGAAGGCGATCCTCCATCAGCTCGACAATGGCCGGGGTCGCATCAAGGATGCCTCTAGTGATCTCGGACGCGATAAACTCGCGTAGTCTCTCATCCACTGGTTCAGAACCTGAGCCCGAACCCGATCCCTCTCCCGAACTGCCAACTGCTGGCCTCGGACGTAGTACCACCATTCTGCAATACATAATGATAATCGTCAGTGATACTGATACATTTAGAGGGATCACATCCATCACAAGTTCCCTGGTCTTGCCTTAGCCTTCCTCGAATCGAGTACGAATCCTCTGCTTTCAGTAGTACGGGCCCATACTACCTTCCACATCTATCCGTACTTTCCTCAAGGACTGCCTCGACTCCACCAAGTCCCTTCTACTACTACTGATCTCTGCTACTCTCATCCTAGGCTTGCCCTAGGGAAATCTCTGACTCTACCCAAACCAGTCCTCAGCTATTGAAGGCCTCCTTGTAATGACAACTAGCCATTACCTGAATACCATCACATGTAACGAGGCTCAGATAATCTTTCGAGTAAAAGACTCGTCCCTACAACGGTTAGACTCAAACGAGAGCTGCTCAATAGGGCCAAATCCAGCACTCTGAGATTATTCAATCCTGATCACATGTGACGTGACGTATTCACCTAATGGCTAACTCCCATCACTCAGAGTCCCACAAAGCACAAAGCAAGTAGCATTCAGACAAAGGGAACGATCTCAAGCAATCCTATCCTCATAACAGGAAACTGCACCAACACACAATGCTAAGCTCATACTATCAGGTATAACCTAAACATGCTATCCTACTGCTATCTACTCAATACTAGCATACAATTCTCATAAGCTGAAACACATAAAGCAGGCACATAAGGCATCATTCCTAGATCCTTAGTCCTATTCTAGCATGTTGTTCTACTGAAGCTGATAAACATAACATAAACTTGTATGGGTACTTTGGGGAATACTTACTTGAGCTCGGCCGGTCGCGCACATCACACACTTCGTTCTTTCTCAAAACTCCTTTAACTTATATTTTAGGAAACCATTTTCTTGTAAAAAGCTTTTAATCCCTCGATTTGAGTCCAGACACCCCCGAGGGTGTGTCCGAATCCCTCAAACCAGGGCTCTGATACCAACTTGTAACATCCCAAATTTCGAGTCCAAAAATTTCATTTTAATTAACTGATTATAAAAACATTCATAAGAAAACCACATAAAGATATCATGTCTGAAAACCCAATTCATAAGATAGCATCATGTCAGAGTACAATCCCAGAATATCTTAAGTGCGGAAAATCAATGCGAATGTGTATGATGTGCCGCTACTGCGCCAGCTCCTTCCCCTTCGCTGAAGAGGTACCTGAAACCAAAATTGTAAACTGTAAGCACGAAGCTTAGTGAGTTCCCCCATCGTACCACATACCATACAATCACATAGCATACATACTGCCGGGCAATTCTGGGGTGCCTGACCTACCCGATACGGCCATTTTGGGGTGCCGACCTACCCGGTACGGCCATTCTGGGGTGCCGACCTACCCGTGTCAAGCCATTCTGGGGTGCTGACCTACCCGTGTCGAGCCATTCTGGGGTGCTGACCTACCCATCGGTCCTAACAACCGACCCTCGGGGACTATTCCACCCCCTACTGCTACTATCACATATATCATAACATAAACATACTATCAGACATATATGGGGTGTCCGAACTACCCTTCGGTCCTAACAACTGAACTTGGGGACTATTCCCCTCCTACTACCACTATCACATATAACATATCATGCCAGCATATAAACATATCATCACATACTGTCAGACATATCTGGGGTGTCTGACCTACCCTTCGGTCCTAACAACCGAACTCTACTACTATCACATATAACATATCATGCCCGCATATAACACATCAGGTAGTAGCAAAACTAGATGATATCACAAAGACAATCAACTAACATACAACTCCTACTGTTGGGCCGACATTGTGGCCGTAGACCCACCGCTACTGGAAGGTAACTCACCTCGTACGAGTAGCTGCTGATAATCTGTGCGAGAAACCTCCGTCCGCTGCTGCTCCGGAAATCCTCCGGCTACAATCCCCACAAACACACAGTTAGAACTGATATCTACTCTTAGGGTAAAGTGACCATTTTACCCCCAATCAAGTCCAAGTCAAAAGTCAACTTCTAGTTGACCGGACTCGCCGAGTTGGGCCGTCAACTCGTCGAGTCCCTTCGCTTTACTCGTCCTTATCCACGACTCTACTCGTCGAGTTTAGCGACGACTCGACGAGTTCCTCTCCGATATGAACATCGATTGATCCTTCATCCGACTCGCTGAGTCTGATGAACACTCGTCGAGTTCATCTTCAACAGATGAACAACTCCTGACTTCGACTCGCCGAGTTGTATGAACAACTCGTCGAGTTCATCTTTATCCATAAGAAGATTGCCTTGGACTCGCCGAGTCTGTTCTAGCACTCGTCGAGTTCCATGAACTCCAGGTCTAAAATTAAGTCCAATGTGTTGGGTCACTCTTTCTGTCTTGTTACAACCCCTCTAATACCCCACTGAGTCCTTTTGACCCTCAACAGATATGGGACTCAAAGCTTTGGACTCGTCGAGTCCCAAGAACGGACTCGCCGAGTTGGTCAAGTCCATACTCTAAATCCTCGATTTCTGATGTACAACTCTTGACCAAAAGATAGATCTAGGCTCCTACAATCGTCCTAACACGTAAAGTTACAAACTTTACGTGCATGCATGGGACTTTGAGTCCACAAGGTCCTAAAACAAGCTCTTGGGTTGCATGGAGTCTTTCTTAGGTGTAAAAGCACCCACTTTCTGCCTTGTGACCCCTCAAAGGACCTAGATCTGAAGCCTTGTCCCCAACCATGTTTGCATTCATGGTTGGCTACCTAAAATGGCTTATAAAAGCCCTAAATCTCCACAAAATGGGATCTAGCAAATGAACAAGCAAGTTAGCAACTTTATACCTTCTGAGGACTGAAGATGAAGCACAAACTAGAACCCTTCTGGTCTCCTCTTGTTTCCTCAAGCCTTTCTCCTTCCTTCTTAAGACTATCAACACCAAAATCCACCAAAATGGCTTAGATTACTTCAACAACGGCTAGGGTTTTCTATAGAGGGTGTTTGGGAGCATAAAGGGGCGATGGAGGCTGTATAAGGTTGTTTAAATAGGGTGCAAACCCTCAGATTAGGGTTTAGTCCATACAGAGCCTACTCGTCGAGTCCGGGACCCGACTCGACGAGTCCATCACTTAAGTCCCGCGTCTCATCCCGCTTCTACTCGGCGAGTTGGTCCTTCAACTCGCCGAGTCCAAGGCCAAAAATGCAAAATACTTAAATAAAAATATGTACCAAGAACCAGGTGCTACAATTTCCATCCAAACACTATGCAAGTAATTAGATTGATAAACTTAGATGTGTAAAGAAATTGTTTCTGTCTTAATTTGGTCCATCAAAGTATTTGATTGTGCTTTTCAATTTATTTATTAATCTTTTGTGAGCGTGTTTTGTAACGAGTTTTGGAAAGTTTTTAGGAGCTCGAGTATATAGTTTTTAAAAATGTATTTAATAAAAAAGATCGCCATTTGAGAATACTAATTTAAAACTTTTTTTTACAGAAAGTTTCTAATCTAAAATCTATTCAGAGTTAAGCATTTAAAGAAAAGCTCAAAATTATTAGAACCAAATCACAAAGTTGTCCTTGTAAAACAATCATGTACCTTTTATTCAAATGTTTTCTATTATGTAACTTTATATCAGTCTTTTAAAAGTTTATGGCTATTTTTACCAAAGTCTTAGGCTGGAGGGTGTGGTGCCACCGAAACCGCACTCCCTCCCCCGCCACATAAGCGACATGTCATTTTTTACCACACAAGTGTGGTTTCTTGCCACACCAAGGCGGTGGTGCCACACTTTTATTTTTTATTTTTTTTGTTTTTTTTTTAACTATTTTAATTTAATAAAACTTATTTGTTTCGCATTAAAAAAATTTCATAAAAACTTAAAAAAAAAAAAAAAAAGAATCCTACAACCCATTTGTTTCATCACTTGAAAAAATATAAGCCCTAAAAATTTAATACTTGTCCTCTTTTGTTCAATATGCTAGGAATAATACAAATTAAATAAAAAAACAAATTAAAAAAATTAAAACAGCAAATAAATATTCCCTTGGTTTGTTTCATTTGTGGGTTTTGTAGCCCAAGAAAATGTTTACACGAGCCACAAATGAGAAAGAATCCAGCAAAAGAGAGAATATATATAGATTGAATAGTGTAGTAGTAGAGAGCCGTGGAAAGGAGGAATGCAGTTCAAACCGCACACAAGGGGAGGTGTGCTGCAAGCTGAGGTGGCAAAACCGTGGGTGCTACCGCACCCACTCCCTCTAGTCTTACAAATAAAAATATACAGTTTCAAGCTTTCGTCTCCAGCTACCATATATTTTTGTCCTTACCATTCATCAGAAAGGTTGTTTGCATTAAAGTGATTAAACATATAAATGACAATCATTAGAGATTAAAACCTTATAGACCTCGTGTCTATCATATTGTTAGGTCGGGTTTCATTACACTATTATTTTCTTGTGTAAAAAATCGATATATACACGAGAAAAATGTAAGATTGGAACTAAGAGGACTTGTGGAAATTGGAAAAGAGCGAAAAGTGATGATTATGGTAAAACTACTGAAATCGGTGTAGTATTGTGTTGTCACAACGTGTGTAATTGTTAAGGATACATAGGATCAATCAATAAGCTAACCATGTGAAATCGTGTTTTTTGTAAAATAAGCCTTGATTTGTTAGTATGATGTATATGCGCCCTGTAAATGTAATTACTAAGAAGCCAAAAGCCTTTCTTCATATGCACAACAAATTACGCCATAAAAGGTTTCTCTCTTTTCCCAGTTCACAAGTACACATGGGATCATGAGCCAGAGCCAAAGCCAAAACCATAAAAACAAAAAATAATAAAATAAATAACCGCAGGATAAACAACCAACCAACCGTTTCATACTTAACTATCTCACAAACTAACCCCATCCGCACGCTGCTTGTATCTTGTGCATCAAACGGTGTACGCTTGTTGAATCGTTTCAATGTCAAGACCCTTCAATCTAACTACCGATTCAACATGGCCCTTCAACGTATGCAACTCTCTCAACCTAACAAAAACACAAACACAAAAAAAAAACATAAAGGACCAAAACGGTAAACTTAAGAAAGATTCGGGCCAAAACCGTATACCTTGCAATCTCAGCTCTCCGTTTGGCTTCCTCAGCCATCTGGTTGAGCTCGGTTACATTCGTCCGGTCACCAAACATTTTGGTGTCGGGAACTTCAAGCCCGTGAAGGGTCCGTTGCGCATGGGCCCACTGGAGCTCACGTTGTTCCTTACCGAAATCCTTTTGTCTCGTGAACGCAATCTGGAAAAAAAATAACAAGAAAATCAGTTACTAAAAAAAGACATTTTTATTTTTATTTTTATCTTTACCCCTAGTTAAAATCAATGCATACCCTATTCTCAATAACAAGATCCCATGCCCTTCCACTAAGCGCATATCGAATAAAAAACTTTATAATATCAAGGGGGAAATAGAAGATGATATTGTAGAGCCAAATTACACCCGCCCATCCCCAACCGATGCCTTCAACCGCAGCAAAACTCCAATTTGCATAAACCGCAATTAATGTAGCAATCTGGTACAAAGTAAAAACAAGAAAGATATTATATAACTATGGTGTTATGTATCATATTATTAAAAAAAACGTATATAGGAATAAAAGTAATGTACCAATTGGGCAATCGCAAAGGCAATAACAAGAAGCCAACCGGGGCGTTCGACAAACGACCAGCTGCGGGACCGAGTCACGAAAATTAGGGCTTGGCTGATTGTGCTGACTTGGAGGTATATCGCGGACGCAAGCTTCCGGAAGTCATCATGAGCGGTTTTCTCAAGTGTAGGCACGCCAAATGTCCGCTGGTGATACATTCATAAAGTGAGTTGATATGATACTTCTTTTTAATATTATTTATCCAGACAACACTTTATCCAGGACAGACTGACACAGAAAGAGTACATACCGGAAAGAAGTCTGTTTTATAAGCAGCCCAGAAAAATATAACAGTCATCATGGCTAAGTAACTACCAAGAATGACGCCAGTTGCGAAAATTTCAGCTAATTTCCAGCTATCGGGGAGAGGAGAGGGTTTCACTCGATCTTTTGATATGGTCATTATGGTTCCTGAAATGATACAGTTTATGATATGCTCATGGTATATTTAAAATAGCAGACAGAAAAAAAAAAAAAAAAAAAAAAAAAAAAAAAAGTACAAACCATCGTTGAGTATAGCGATGATAAGCACCATGAAAGGCGGGAAGTCAAACCGCCATATCAAGGCCAACAGCATAAAACCAAGCTAATACAAATACAAATAACCAGAAAAAAAATAATTAAAAAATATACCTATAAGTAAATAAACATAAAACGTGTACATGTGATGAAGAAAAAAAAAACATACCACGATACGAATAGTGATTGAAACCGCATAAATCTGAGGAAAAGAAAATATGATTAGCAATTTATTTTCTATGTCCCATTTAACAAAATGATAAGCAATTTATTATCCATCCTGTTATATAAATGAGAAGAAATAACGAGACATTACTGTGTAATTTTTCATCCTTTGAAAAATAGCCCGGCTGGTCAAAACCGCACTGATAATGACACTTAGCCCGGGCTCAGTCAAGACTATGTCAGACGCGCTACGGGCTGCATCGGTTGCATCAGCCACAGCAATCCCAATATCCGCCTTCTTAAGGGCAGGAGCGTCATTTACTCCATCTCCAGTCATCCCACATATGTGTTTCCTAGCTTGTAACCGCTTCACTATTTCATACTTATGTTCTGCAACACATTGACACATATAAATTTAACTTTATAAAAAAATTTCATTTTTATAAAACTAAAAAAAAAAACATACCAGGGAAAACACCGGCAAAACCATCGGCTTTCTCAATGAGTTCATCGATTGGCAACGCGGCTATCGACTCGTCTTTATTTTGACCGAGCAAAGCAGAAGACGGATACATATTTGTTCCCATTCCAAGACGCCTCCCGGTTTCTTTCCCGATTGCCAATTGATCACCTGTTTTTTTTCAAAGAAATTAGCAATCGGAAAAGACGAAAACACCCCTCCAACATTTTAATAACAAAACACACCTGTAATCATTTTCACATTCACTCCAAGATTCAAAGCCCTTCGAATCGTTTCCGCACTATCATGACGTGGCGGATCAAACAGCGGCATGAGACCGATGAACTGCCATGGCCCACCCGGGCTCTCTTTTCGTCCTTCCGGAACCTCCTATTTTAACCAAAAAAAAAAAGAAACAATCAAAACCTTAAATAAAACAAAATTCAAATTTAATTAAAAATGTTGTGATGAATTTACTTGGTATGCGACAGCGAGTGATCGAAGACCACGCTCTGCAAACTTATCGATGACTGCATGGACTCGGCGTTCAATGTCGGATTTGTTGTGTGCAAGATTTAATATCTAAATTCATAAAAAAAATAAATCATAAGGTTATAAAAAAATTCCAAATATTTAAAAAAATATATATATATAATTTGTGTTTCGATTAATATTGACCTGTTCTGGGGCACCTTTGCTGACTCTATGCATTTTACCCTGATTGTCCAAATACGTTAACGCGGTCCGCTTATCCGTAGGATTGAAAGGCAGAAAATGCAGTTCTTGAACATCAGCTCGAGCCTATCAACATGAAAAGATAAAAATTATAATTTTTTGGGTTTTTTTTTTTATATAATTAGTAGAATAAAAGATTATGTTTTACCTCTTTTGGGTCAGCAAGCATGCCAACAATGGCAGCATCAATGGCATCCTGGTTTTCAGTTCTTGATGCTCGAGCTGCCATCAGGACAACAGTATCTGCATCTACTCCTTTGGCAAATACCTGAGAAACCAAGTCAAAAAGTCAAACAAGATGTAAAGAGAAAAAGAAGGGTAAAAACGTAAATACAAAACTGACATCAATTAGATTTTTATCGACAGTAAGCTTGTTCAGAGTCAAAGTTCCAGTTTTATCACTGCAAAGCACATCCATGCCTGCCATTTCTTCTATTGCTGTCATTCTTTTTGTAATTGCTCCCTGTAATTTTAATTTTAATGAGAAAAAGAAAAACATAAAAAAAATTGAAGGAAAAATTTACGAAAGTAACCTGCTGAGCTAAGCGATGAGACCCAATTGCCATTGTTACAGAAAGAACAGTGGGCATGGCAATTGGGATTCCACCGATGAGGAGAACAAGGAGATTATCTATTCCGGGCCTGTATTGTCGATCTTGAATTGGAAACATTACAATGATTTCAATCACCATTCCAACCGCAATTGAACAAATGCAGAAATTCCCGATTGCAGTCAACACCTAAGAAGAATATAAACCATGAAAAAGAAGAAGAAAAATAAACGAATCTGAGAATTTGAATTTTTTTTTTTTTGTTGTTGTTCTTACTTTCTGAAAGTGACCAACTTGATTTGTGCTGTCAACAAGATGAGCAGCCTTTCCAAAGAAAGTATGAACTCCGGTTGCAATCACAACCGCCTCAATTTCACCCTGTTTGCAAGTGGAACCGGAATACACGCCGTCTCCTGGCCCTTTTGTCACCGGAAGTGATTCCCCGGTCAACGCTGACTAAAAAGGTCAAAAGTTAAAGATGGAATTCAAAACGGAAAAAGTTGGATTCGATGAAGAAATAGTGAGAGAGAGTACTTGATCGATCTTTAAAGGGTCGCCATCGAGCAAACGAGCGTCAGCGGGAACAATATCACCGAGTTTAATGCTGATTATATCTCCGGGGACCAACATCGCGGCGTCTTCTTCGTTCCATCGTCCATCTCGTAGAATCTTTATAAATTATGATAGGAAATCAAGATTCAAGAACGAAATCATGGTGTTTGAGGTGTGTAATTATGTCGGAAGAATTATATGATGATATGATACCTTGGCTTTTGGGGCAAGGCGGGCCATGAGGGCCGCCGCAGCATTACCGGCGTTGTTTTCTTCTATGAAACTAATGGTGGAGTTGATAATCAGCAAAGTGATGATACCCACAAAGTCCTGCCAATCTGGAGGCTTTCCCTGCGAATTTTGGAATGAATTAGGGTTTTAACGAAGGACAAAAAAGTGATTTGAAATTGAAGATTTTTTTTTTTTGAGTTCTTACTCCTCCGTTAGCAAGGGCGATAGCCATTATAGCAGCAGCTTCCATAACCCATGATAATGGGTTCCACATAAACCCTAAAAACTTCAAGAATTTGCTCTCCTGCAAACGCCGACATCATAAATTCATAAACAAAAAATAAACCCAAAAGAAGCGGGAAAAGGGTGCTGGAAACCATAAACATCACAAGATTTGGAAATATAACAAGAAATCTCTGAAGAAATCAAGAGCGGTTTTGAATCGGGTTAAACACCTTCTTCTCTTCGAGTTTATTATGGCCAAAAATGGCTAATCTTTCTTCAGCAGCAGTACTCGTAAGACCCTCTTTACTACATCTCAGATTCTCGAAAACTTCCTCAATAGGTATACTTTCCTGCAAAAATCACTCAAACATCAAAATTAAACAAACCCCACAAAGAATCGTAAAACATACAACATAAACATCTACAATGAGAAACACAGATCCATAACCCATTTACCAAATCTACAGTCTCGTGCAACACAGCTTCAAGAACTTCAGGCTTCTCTTCCCCCATCTTTTGCGTTTCTTTTCTTGAAAAGCTAGTTGCAGATCAAGAACAGAGCTTTAACATAAAAGATTATGAAAAAAAGAAACCCAGATGAAAAACACAATCTTTTTTGAAGATTTGTGGCTTGTGAAATAGAAAGAGGCTCCCCACCTATATCAAATCTACAAGGAGTGGAACCGCTGATAGAGAGATAAGAGTAAGCAGTAAAGAAACAAATCCCTTTTTTTCTTACTAATCGAAACTCCAACCTAAAACATACTAGTCGCTCCTCTCCTCTTTTCCCAAGAGTGAATAAATATATTTATAATATCTAACAAATTTTATAGTATTACATTTCCTTATTTTTATTTTCATGATATTTCTGTTTCTATATCATCATCGTAATTTTTTTTTTAATTAAATAAGGGATATAAAAATCAAGTATTTAAACGATCGAATCAAGAAACATTACGTTTCTTCTTTAATTGGTGTAACCATTAACATTATATTAAGTCTATTATGTAATAGCTGAAAAGCTAGCTGATAACTGAAAAACTTAGGGTTGTTCAGTGTTTGGATAAAACCGAATTGTCCAATTGGACAATTTGGATTGGACTATTTGGTTAGGATATTTGGATTGGTTTTCAACAAAACCGAATTATTATTTTGGATTTCGGATTGGTTTTGGTTTATAAAATAAGAACCGAATAAACATTTATTATTTATTTATTTATAATATATATTTATAGTTATTTAATAATTTTGTAATTTATTTTTTCAAATAGGTTCAAAACGTCTCACCCGATAAAAAAACATTAATATGCATTTTCTCTCAAAAGTTTTTTATCTATAAAATATTTAACTATAATATATCTTCTTGGTAATTGTTTATAAATTTCAAATCACAATTAAATAATTTGTTTTCTTTTCTTGTGTAAAGTTGGGTAATATTATAATTATATGTCGTTTTAAAATGTTTCGATTTTTGAAAACCGAATTATAAAAACCGATCCAACCGAATTGCAATTGGATTGGATCGGATCGGATTTGAATTTGGTTTGGACTATTCGGATCCATGTTTTGAAAACCGAAATCAATTTGGATTCAATTGATTGGATCGGATCAAACCGATCCATCCAAACAAACACCCCTAGAAAAACTAGTTGTTAAATGTGATGTAATAGCTTAAAAACTAACTGATAACTGAAAAACTAGTTGTTAAATGAAAAGCCAAATGATAAAAAATGACGTTTGGTAAAAATAGCTAAAATTTTTAAAATGACTTTTAAAATAATTTGTTTCTAAAATTAATTAAGGGTGTATTTGAAAAAAAAATAAAAAACACCTAAAAAGTTAGTATAAATAATTTTTTAAAAAGTTAACTTATAAACTATTTTTTTGTTCGCCAAACATAACAACATAAAAAAACTCAAAAAAGAAGTTAGCCTATCAGCTATAGTTATTGTGCCTCTAACACAACTTAAGGCTATATTTGGCGGGTTAACTAAAAATATAGAAAAATATAGATTATACATGAAAAATTAATTTTATTTGATTAAAAAGTAATATTTGACAAACTAACTGAAAAACTAGCTAAAATTGTACCACGGAAAATCAACCAATATGTTACCAACCAAACGAAGAAACTTGGTAGCCAATATATTTGGTAGCCAAGATGTTTGGTTAGTAGTACCGTACCAACTGATCAATGTTGGTACGGTAATAGTACAAAAGTTTGAATACAATGGTAATATCGTACCAACCAATTCATTTATTATTATTATTATTATTATTATATATATATATATATATATATATATATATATATATATATATATATGAAATCGTATATTTCAACTGTTAATTGTGTTTAATGTTTATAGTTTTAATAACATTATATTAGTCATTTTGTCGTATTAGTCAATTGTTATTACCATGTTAAAGCACAAAATTAAAATGTTACTTTAGCGTTTTTTCAGTAAAATTCTTTTGTAAACTAAAAGAACTACGTAACTAATTTCTATACTAAACATCAAAATCCCAATGTCTTTGCTTATTTTTAAATATTCCAATAGAAAATTAAAAGTTGGTATATACCATTACCAAAAGCACAAAATTAAAATGTTACTTTAGCGTTTTTTCAGTAAAATTCTTTTGTAAACTAAAAGAACTACGTAACTAATTTCTATACTAAACATCAAAATCTCAATGTCTTTGCTTATTTTTAAATATTCCAATAGAAAATTAAAAGTTGGTATATACCATTACCAATTTGTACCAATCAAATTTGTTGGTAGCCAAATAAATTGGTACCAAGTATACTTGGTACGGTACCGGTAACAATTTTTTTATACTAATTATAGTTTGTACGGTACACGGTTTAGAGAAAAATGAATTGGTACTGTACCAATTCCACCCCTATGTAAAGTTACATATTTAAAAGCTAACAACTATTTACGAACACTTCTACACAAATATAAATACAGCTTTCAGACAACGGTTAATTTTACCAAACATGTCTCTAATATAATAATCGGACACCTAAAATATTTTTTATTAAAAGAAGCTATAGAAAACCTTGAAATAAAAACTTTCTTTTTTTTAGTTTTTCTACTTCGAGTAAAATTTTCAGGGTTTTAGCTGAACTTTTTGCTTTTGACATTTATGTAAAGTTACATCTTTAAAAGCTAACAAATATTTAAGAACACTTACACAAATATAAATACAAATTTCAAATAACAATTAGTTTTATCAAACATGTTTTTAATATAACAATCGGTCAACTAAAATATTTTTAGTTTTATCAAACATGTTTTTAATATAACAATCGGTCAACTAAAATATTTTTTATTAAAAGAAGCTATAAAAAACCTTAGAAATAAAAACCAGCTTCATAAATATATCCTAACTTATTATCAACAATGAATAGAAAAATTGTTTGACATCTCACTACAATATATTTTTTAATATTGTTTTGATGTTAAATAGTTATATAAATAAGTTAATTATGCAATGTTCAAAGTAGTTAAACAAAAAGCACCCTAAAGGCGTGCACCTATTTTTTTAATTCTCGATCTTCTAATTATTGTTTGAAAAACATTTTATTATTTCACTTTGTTTAATCGAACGTGGCCGTTGTAATTGATAGTCAAGTCAATTTCTTTTGGTTTTGAAGCTATCACCGAAATCTTTGAACCAATTAATTATATATATTTATTAATTGAAAATGTGTACATCGTTCATTGGAAGTTGTACCTTTGAAGTGTGGTCCCAATGACCTAAAAATGCACAAAATGTTAGGATTTTATATCTATATATTATCCTCTTGTAAGTAGGAGAGCTCGAGAGGGATTTTCCTCTTTCAGTCGTTTCTTTTCTCACTTGCCATTCATTTTTTATCTGATTAAACCGAATTTTCAATTATATTTTTTAAGTAATTAGCTTTAGAAAAAACAGATGTGAATAAATATGAATCAGACAAAAAACTTCATATCTAAAAGATTGGCCTGGCATATGTTATATGTCAATATATGAAGTATAATTAGACCTTTTCTCGTTGCATCAGTATCAGTAGAAAAAAAATCAATAATAATTATTAAATAGTCATGTTTATTATTTTTTTGTATAACTTTAACATACAAAGGTAAAGTAAGCAAGCAAAATAAAGGCATAGCCACTTTCTATAGCTTTTTTCAGACAAAGAAACTTTCCCATTTGAAAAAGACAAGTAAAAATAAACATGGATTAAAAGCCATGAAATAAACATGAATTTTACTAATCTCTTTAACAAGATTATTTTTTTATAAATATCTCTTACCGTTGAGGGTTTATTGCATCAAGTATTCTATCTAAAAATAGCGGAAAAATCAAAGATTTACCTAAGTGCAAATGCATCCTAGAATCTATGTTTTACTAATTTTAGCAACATACTTTAAAATCAACAAAAAAAAGTATAGATTACATACCTCTTGATCCTTAGATCATTTGAATGACATCATTGTAATGGATGAAGAGCCCAAAAGAGAACTCTTTTAATGTAGCGAGACTAAAGACTCCAAAAGCAAACAAGGAATAAAACTTTATTAAGGTTTATGCGAAATTCACTAATCCTAGGAGAGGGATTGTGAATTTCGTATATAGAGATTATATAGAGAGAGGAGAACGAAAATTCAAGGGGAAAAGGTATCTGCAAGTTTGATCTTTAGCTCCCTTTTTATAAGTAGTAGATAAATCCTTTAGGGTTTCAAACTTTTAAGGAGTATCATTACCTTATCTGAAACCTATCATATCTTTATCTAAGGACATGCTGCAATCATCTATATCAACTTTCCAGGAGTTTCTGGAATATTCAAATTAATCTCTTGGGTTAATTAATATACGGTAGCGCTCGATTCCAGGCATAATATTATTTCCAATTTGCTCATGAATTATCTTTGAACACGTCGTGTTGAAGCCTCAACACGGCGTGGCGATATGATTTTGGCCCGCGGATTTTAATGGACCAACACGGCGTGTTGTGGTGTCTCAACACGGTGTGTTGGCAGCTGGGAAGGAAACCCTAATTTATAGGGTGTTGCACCCTATATAATCTCCTTAAGTCCCCAAGGGCTGGTCTCCTTACCAGCCTCCATTGCCACAAAAACCCTAAATCGATCCCTCAGTCCCTTGGTGGTGTTCTTGTGTTTTTAAGAAGTCTTTGGTGCCATTCTTGTGCATTTGTGAATGAATGAGAGGAATTGAAGTTGTCTTGCTTGGTGGAAGGGCTTTAGATCCAAACTCACCTTCCTTTGTGCAAGCTTCCTGAGGTATCAAGTTTGAACCTTGGCTTATAGATGTCTAGATCTCCTTATTTCATGCTTTTGGTCCTTTTTGGGTTGATGAAGGAGTGAGGTTGTTTTAAGGGCTTGTCATTCCATATATGAGCTTGTTTTGAACTCCTTGAGCATAAAGGTGCAAGCTTTATGAGAAGAATTAGTCTCATGCATGCATTAAGTCCCTTTTTAAGCTTAAGAGCTTCATTTAGGCATGCATAAACGTAAAGTTGGCAGGTTTACATGGTTTTCCAGCTCAAGGAAGTCATATCTGGGTTCTGGGGCTTTGTCTTCATGGTCTAAGTGCTTATTGGTTAAGTCTTTGCTCTATCAAGTCTTATGGTTGGGTTTTAGACCCTTATTGGTAGTCTTTGGGGGTAAAGTTGGAAACTTTACCCTTCTAAGTCTCAATTTGGTTTAGATCTGAGCTTGGGAGCTCTTGGAGTCGAAGAAAACCGCTTAATGTATTAAGTTGTTGGAACTCGAGCAAACACGACGTGTTTTCAAGGAAACACGGCGTGTTGGATGGGATTTTCCCGTCTGTGTCGATCAAGGGAAACACGGCGTGGTCAAATGGAAACACGACATGTTGGGTCAAAATGTGTTGTTGACCTTGACCTTTGACTTTTGTCTTTAACCAAGTTTGACCTACAAGGGGGTGTAGATGTATTTTGAGTTGTATCTAAGGAATTGTTACTGTTTAGGTGTCGGGTAGAGCTGATATTTGGAGCCGGGACCTATTCAGCTATCGTTCATATTTGGATGTGAGTTTCCTCGCCATGTTTAGCGGGTCGAAGGCACCAATGCCGACCCAGGATTTGATATGTTAGAATACTCATTGTCTGTGTGACACTAGTATATGTATGTGTTTGAATGCTTTCGGGACGGGGCTCGATAATTATCATGTATGCTATTACTTGTTATGAGATATGTATTATATGTAGGCGGGGCCCGTTATGCGAGTTAGAGCGGGGCCCGCTATGCGAGTTACGGCGGGGCCCGTTATACTCTGTGGGCGGGGCTCGTTATGTGTTTATGTTTGGTATGCGGTATCTTGGGGAACTCACTAAGCTTTGTGCTTACGGTTTTCACTTTATGTTTCAGGTAATTCCGGTTCCAAGGGGAAGAGCTCGGGATGACTACATCGCACACACCATATGGTTTCCGCTTAGAGATATTACTTTGATTTGTTATGATGTTTGATACACTTATTTTATTTTGAGTTTTATGGAATATGTTTTGGAACACTGTTTTATTAAATTAAAAATGAAATTTTTGGATCATATTTTTGGGACGTTACAAGTTGGTATCAGAGCCTTGGTTTGAGGGATTCATGCACATTCTCAGGTGTGTCTGAACTCAAACTGAGTATTTGGTAAAGTTTTTCTTAAAAATAAATGTATTTAAAAGGGTTTTTCTGAAAAAATAAAGGGTGTGGTGCATGCAATCACCCGAGCTCAAATAAGTTTTCCCAAAATACCCATACATGTTATCTGTTATGCTTTGATCTGTGAATCTGTGAATCGCATGCTAGTTAGGGCTAAGGATATGCTCAGTTTTTTTTTGCATGCTAGGAGAGATGTCTTTGTATGCCTATTGTATGAGCTTCTAGAATTGCATGCTAGTACTAATGAGTCAGTGATAGGGTTGCCTGATTAGGTAATGTTTGAACCTGGTTACTTGATGCTTGAATGCTGCTTGCTTTATGCTCTGTAGGAATTCTAACTAGCTTTAGCTAACTAGTAAGCGAATATGCTAATTTATATATTATGAGAACTAAAAAATTTGAGAAGGCTAGGTTTTAACTCTATTGCGTAGCTCTTGTCTGAGTCAAATTGTTGTTGTGTGAGACCTCTCATTCGAAGAATTATCTGGTTTTTGTAATACGTAATTTTATTTGTGAGCTAGTTAGGGAAAGTTAGCAGGAGTTCCTTCTGAAGCTGATGGCGGAGAGTGGTGTGGAGTTTGCCCTAGGGAAAACCTAAGATGAGATTTAGTGTCGGGAGTCTTCTCCAAGAGGGATGATTGTATGGATATATAGTGACTTGTTGGAGTCAAGGCAATCCTTGAGGAAAGTACGGATAGATGTGGAAGGTAGTATGGGCACGTACTACTAAAATCAGAGGATCCGTACTCAAACCAAGGAGGGTTGCAATGAAACCAGGGAACTTGTGGAGTTTGTGATTCCCTTGATATATATATATATATATATATATATATATATATATATATATATATATATATATGCGTATCCTGATGGTTTGTATGGTCTATTTTTAGTATGGTGACATTGAGAGGCAGACCTGTTGGCAGTTCTGGTGCCGGTGAGGGTTCGGTCTCAGGTTCTGGAGTCGGACAACTTGATGACTAGACGAGGAAGTTCATATCGTCTGAGATTACGCATAGTATCCTTGAGCAGACTCCTATGATCTTTGGCACCGTGTTAAGGAGGGTATTATGGAGATTCTTGATGAGCGGTTGAGCGCCTTTTGCGCAGAGATGGTGGCTTTGGTTGGTACGCGTTCTTTGACCTTTCAGGGAGTTCAGGGCATGTGGAGCTCCAGATTATCACGGGGCGAGGGACCCGATTGCGAGTAGGAGGTGGTTAGTAGATGTTGCTAACGCCTTCCGTACCAGCCGTTGTCCCGAGGGGGACAAGGTCAAACTAGCTTCCCGCATTTTAAAGGACAGGGCACGAGACTGGTGGGAGGAGGTTGGTCGTGCAGTGGGTGATGATGTTGTTGATGGGATGACCTGGGATGATTTTTTTACTAGGTTCCGAGCTGAGTTTACACCTGTTATTGAGGTACCGACGCAAGAGCTCCACGATCTTTGCAGACTACTGAGACGGTGGCTGAGATCATCGCTATGTTTAGGAGAGGGCACTTTTGGTTCGGCAGTATGTGGCGGATGAGGAGATGAAGAAGGACCGATATCATGAGATGCTGAGGAGCTATATTCGGAAGTTTGTGAGCTGATCCAGCTGCATGACGCTGGAGGATATGATAGCTCGTGCTAGGGAGAGGGAGATTGACCTGAAGATGGAGAGGAAGAGGAATCCAAATGAGGTTCAAACATCAGGGGGTTCGGGCAAGAGGCCCAAGGTTATTGTTTCGAGAGGGAAGGGCCAGCAGGGCCGAGGCCACTATGACAAGTGTGGCAGGTCGCATGAGAGGGCGTGGAGGGTGAGTGGTTCTGGCTGCTTCAAGTGCGGCCGGATTGGTCATATCAGTAGGGATTGTACTGCTACCACCACTATAACATCGGTATCTGATCTGATTTTATTTTAATGCAATCAGAGGGGCCACAAAAAGTCCCATTGTCCGAGTTTGGTTGCAGAAGGACCGGTGTCATCACCCGCTCCTATGACTCTTCAGATTACTAACGGCCGCCAGGGCCGGGTAGTCGCGCCTATGGCGAAGAGCAGGGCTTTCCAGTTGACAACCGAGGAGGCGCGTGCAACTCCCGATGTTGTGACGGGTATGTATTTTCTCCTTATCTCTTTATTTATGTTGAATTGCTTGCTTATGTTTTTATGTTTTATTTTAGGATCATTCCTTGTGAACGGTATTTCTGCTCTAGTATTGTTTGATTCGGGGGCTACTCGATTATTTGTATCTCTTGTGCTTAGCAAGATATTTGATGGAGCTTCGGGGGAGCTGGATTTGTTGGAAAATGTGTATAAGCCCATAACTATAATTGGTATGTACTTGACCCGATAGTAGCATGGTCCATTTGGGTTGCATTCATCAAAGCAATATGTTAGGAAGGATATTTGAGTAAGAGGTTATTTATGATTTATTAATATATTATAAGAATAATATATTAATTGAGGAATCATATTATTTAATTAGTATTGGTCAAGAATTAATTTAAGAATTAATTTAGTGATCAAAAGAGACTAATTAAAATGATACATATGAGTTGTGCTAAAAGATCCATGGTTTGATTTGTGATGGGCTTATGGGTTAATCCATGAAGTATTTATCCAAATCAAATGGATGGGTCATGGGCTAATGTGTATGGATTAGGGTTACACATGACCCTTGATATTCTACACACACACACACACACATATATATATATATATATATATATATATATATATATGTATCTCTAAGTCAAAAAATGACACCACTTGTGTTATTGAAGAGTGAGAGTCGATTTTAGAGTCTCCATAACCTCTTCATATCCATCCTAATTGTTATTGGTGTTTTGTGATTCCATTTGAGGCATCACACTTGGGGTGCTAAGCTTTCTTGAGGCCAAGTTATTCAAGCTACTACACAAGGTAATATTCTAACTAGTTTTATGATTCAAATATCACCTTGCATGCTAATTTAGGCTTCATGCTTTGGAAAATGTTTATTGCATGTATAATTAGAGAAAAATTAGATCCAAAGCATTAGGGTTGTATGTGCACCATAGGAATATTAGAGTACATAAAACCCAACAGTGGTATCAGAGTCTAGGATGTTTTCTATTGTATTGATGCAATTGTGTAATTTTCAAAGCTGCAAAACTGCATTTCGGGATTCTGACAGGGCCAACTCGCCGAGTCCATCAATGAACTCGACGAGTTGGATGAGTTTTGCCTTGAACTCGACAAGTCCCTTATGGCACTCGACGAGTTGATGCATCTAATGGCAGAATTTTCGAGTTTGTGCCCTATTTTGGATTAGAAACATTACCACAAACTGTTTTGGTTTATAAGATTTGATTTTAATGATATGGTAATGTTAGTCCCCATCCAAAAACATGATGTTTGTCAAATTCTAAGATAACTACTTGTTTTTGTGATATACTAGTTATTTGTAAAATTTGAAGTTATCATGTAACATGAACAAATTAGGTCAAGTTGGTAAATAATCATCCTATCATAATTGGATTGGTTAATTTGATCTATATGTGTTCTTGAAAAGTTCCATAACTTGTCCTAAAGTTATGGAATATGAAAAAGTCTTCATTTATGAAACCATTAACAAATGTGAGTTATAGAATTCTAAGAGTTTTGGAAGGTTTAATAACTTGTACACAAGTTTGGAATTGGAAAGGTCTCATTCATGGAACATAAAAGTTCATAAGTTATGAATTTCAATAGTCTTGACAAGTCTCAAGTTTTGGAACTTGAAAAGTTACATTAATGAAAATTTAATTCCAAACCCTAGAATCTTAAAAGTTTAAAATTCAACCCTTATACTATTATAATATTAAAGTTTAATACTTATATATATATATATATATATATATATATATATATATATATATATATATATATATATATATATTTATAAGACAAGTCAGACTTACTGTTAGTGGGACTCATTCACGAAGCCGATCTATAAGGGGGTATAAGGTCACTGCCTATAAAATGGTGGTTTAATGGGTGTCCACTCTCACCCACTGCTTCCTTGACTGGTGGAGGGTCGTTAGTCAAACGGGTAGGATAGGACACTAATTCTCATTGATAAGTATAATGAAAATTATTAAAGTAACTAAACTTTTATGAATTCCCATTCTTATTTACTTTAGGAAAAATGTGAAAAATGGTGCTATTCCATGAAATTGCACTTTGCACCTTGTTAAGTCGTTAGTGGAGCGTGTGTGGTTAACCGGCACACTAATTTGGGACTGATAATGTGTGGCAAAGGGTAGCTTGGTGTTAATCATGGATCAATAGAGCGTGTGTGGTTAACTGGCACATTGATTAGGTGATTTGTAACATCGAGGGTACCAAGCTAATCTGCATGGTTATTCACACCTTGTTTGTGATCCTCGGTATCCCAGTCACAAACTTGAAGGGCATAATCGAGATTTAAACATGCCATTGAAAAGTTCAATGAATCTCAAAAGAATCTAGGAATTTCAATACATTTAAACTTAATAATCTTCAATTTCGTTTTTCATGGTGGAAATTGGTAAATCGTCATTTACCTACCTTCAAATATTTTACAATTGGATTACGGCATCCCTCTTCCGAATTGTAGAATATTGTGTTGGGTCCTAGCCTTAATATTCCATTTTGGGTGTTATATTAAGGATCCTTATCTAATCTATACATTGTCTTTCTTTTCAGATGTCTACTTCAAACAATGCTTCCAACCCAATCCCTTCCGGCTCTTTCTCCCTCATGAGCTTATGTGGGAGGGTCATCTTCGATGGATCGAACTTCAATGATTGGATTCGAAACATCTGAATGGCTATTCGTTATGAGGACAAAGAATATATCCTTGATAAAGAGCTTAAGGAGATTGATGAAAATACTGCTACTCCCGAACAGATTGTTGAGTACAAAACTCATGAGAGGGACGCGGCCAAAGTGTTGTGTATAATGATAGCTACCATGACTATTGAGCTCCAAAGGTCATATAAGGCCTTTTGGCCTTATGAAATGCACCAGGACTTGATGGAAAGGTACCATCAAAGTGCTCGGCAGGATAGGTATGGGATCATTACCTCCATGATCACGACCAAAATGAAGGATGGAGAGTCTATCACGGCCTACTTGCAAAAGATGTAAAGGTTTGTGGACTGCTTGCTGAAGTTGAATGTTAACTTTGATGAAGAGTTGGCCATAGATATTATTCTATACTCTTTACCTCCTTGTTATGATCAGTTTCGTATGACTTATCATATGAACAAGGAGGAAGTCACTCTAAGCAAGCTTCAAGGTCACTTGAGAACTGTTGAAAGTAGTTTGAAAGGCAAATATGTTGTACCTACTCCTACTGCAACTGCCCCTGTCCTGGCAATTGGACATGGAAAGGGAAAGAAGAGGAAGACTCCTTCCAAGAATCATAAGGGAAAGTCCCATGTTGGATCCTCTTCCAGTGGAACCAAAGTAGGTTCTGTCACACCCTCTTCCAACCCAAAGGAAGCCTAATGCTTCCATTTGTTGGGTTATGAGCATTCTAACACTCCTAAGTGTACATGCAACCCTAAATACCTTGGATCTATGTTTTCTCTATTATACATACAATTATGAACATCCAAGGTATTATCCTAATCTAGCATACAAAATAATAAATATAACAAGATAGAATACATACCTCTTTGATGTAGAATGTCTTCATGAAGCTTGAGTGCCTAGTGCCCCAAGTGTGACACCTCAAATGGTTCACACAACACCAAAATACACTTGGAATAACTTGAGAGAAACTTGAACACTCCTTGAAATCATCTAGCCCTCATACTCACACATTAGTGCACGATTTCTTGAGCCATGGGATTCTTTTATATGGTGGCTATTAGGGTTACACCATGTAACTCATAACTTTACCCATTCCTTATGCTCCATGGATTTTAACCTCCATGGAGTATCCATGGGTCACCCCATGGACTTAGTCCAACATAAGGAATCTTGGATCACAAGCCCACATATATAAGAATGAATGATTTACACAATCAACCCATATATTTAATTAGTCTCCTTTTGATCACTTAATTAATTCCAAATTAATTCTTGATCAATACTAATTAAATAACCTTATTAATATATTAGAACTTATAATATATTAACCAACCTTAAGTGTTATTTCTCTCATTATAGTCTATCCAAATGCATGATGTCATGCAACCCAAATGGACCATGCTGGGTCGGGTCAAGTCTTACCAATTATAGTTATGGACTTAGACATTAATCCAACAGTCTCCCACTTGGATAAGTCTAAAACTATTATTGCGTATGACTTCAGGAACCGATCAGCAATCGTAGCTCTCAAAAGCTTCTGTCGAACTCTGACCTTGTCGATGAACTCTGACCTTTGTCAATGACTTGTCCATTAGATAAGGGATCATATATTCCTCCATTCTAGATATCATATGGACTGAGACATGGATTATCAATCATTCTCTCTGTCCATTTGTTGTGTCCTGATTTCCGATTCATGATGACTGACTGATTGAACAAATCAAATCAGTCCTGGCTTGGCCAAGCACTCACATGTATCATCTTTAAATCATCGAGGGGCCCACAGATATCGCTTTTATCCCGAAGGTAAAAGGAATGGATAAACTTCGACTCATATGGCTTGTTCTACTACTTGTTGAATCATACACAAAGGCACGTTTTATAACATCGAGTTACCAATGCGTTTTCGTGCAATCAATGTATAACCAACTCATGGTAACAACTCATATCCCTTGACCATCGCATTCACATTGCCAGTTCGTCCAATCGGTTTTATCGTAGTTCGCTTGTGAATGGCAGATGCGATTTCTTGATCCATGTTTGCTACTTCGTGAAAGTAACAAACAAGCATACGCTTGACGTGATCAGTGGTCGGCTGATACTCCTAAGGATTGGACATCAAAATATTGTTGAGGAGTATCCAGTCGTGCGGGTTCAAGTTCGGTAGATCAGCCAGGGAAATAGTATGGACCGAGCTATCCGAGCCTCGGGTTACTTTGAATTTAACATTAACAAATTTCCCAGCCGAAGAGGGCTTCGATACCTTGACCGTTGTAATCTACTTTGTGCTCCAGGTCAAGTATTGTGGCTGAGCAAACTCTAGATAAAACTCCAATAAATCCCGATCTACCTTCGGGTCTGGAGAGGGAACGACAGCCGTTGAGTCAAAGCAATGGAAGATAAATGCCTTTCGGGTGATTGGCATATCGAATTGAGCATCCTTCAAGTTCTCAAGACCGAACGACATAACAGGTTCAAGCCAGTGAGTGCTCGGTTCATCAATGACTTCCCTCTGGAGCGATTCAATGGTCCATTCCGGAAACATGGACTACTTTTTCTCTAAGAGTTCTTTTTCTTTCAACTCTTTCTCCAAAAGATCCATCTTCTCCCGAATCTCTTGATCAGTAGGCTTGATTTTCTAATCAGGTTTAGAAGGATTCCTTTTCATGATGTCTTCAATATCATCATCATCATCTTCATCGTCTTCTCTAATCTTCTTCTTTTTCTTTTCCCTCTTACTGACCGAAGCTACATTATCCTTCGGTCCAGCAGTAGCTTTTGGTTCTGGAGGGGGTTGAGGTTGAGCCTTGCCAGCCTTGCCTTGTGGAACCTTTTCTCCCCCTTGTTTCGGATGAACACCAGTCTCCGGAACACCCTCAATCCTACTTAAGATATCCAAAGCAGGTCGTAGCTTCTCAGCTAAGTGGTGTCGAATGGAGATAGTCAAAATGGAGTTATGGGCGTCCAGAAGATGCAACAAGATTGAATGGACATCACCCACTGAGCTTCGAATCACCTCTCGTTCAGACTTTAAATCTTCAAGCTCTTTGGTTGCGGTTCGGAGCTTTAAATTCTGAATTTTGAGCTGGGAAGATCGCTTGTCCAGCTCATCCATTATTTTGTTTTCGACTTTAAGCTCGGCCTCAAGCTGAGTTAAGCGATCATCAACTTTAGTATGAAGCTCTTCATTAGCAGCTTCAATAGCTTTTCGAGCCACTTCAAGTTGTGTCTTCTCTGCCTCCAGTGAATGTGTGAGAGTGTCAACAGATGCGTTCACTGTTTGTGCGTTTTTCTGAGCAGCTGCTTGCAAAGAATCCAAAAAGAGTTGAGCCTCTGATATTAGTTTTTCAACTTTTACGGTCGCATCGTTGCAGTCTTTTGTTGAGGCTTCAATAGCAAGCGAAGCCTTCTGGCATTGGGAGGTAGAAGCATCAATAGCCTTTGCAGCATCGGAGATTGAGGTAGCATGTTCTTTTACTACTGAAGAGAACAAAGCTTTGATGGCAGCTTCTGAATAAGCACCAGCAGAGGACGAAGAAAGTAACTGATCAATCTTATCAGTCACAACCTTGAGATGTCGCTTGGTAAGAGGAGCGTCTTCATCATCATCGCTTTGGACACGATAAGGACTGAAGTAAGTAGAATCAAAATCCAAGTCCTCACCGCCAAGAATGGTATTGGTTTCTGTCGATTGGGTAGGTGATGGAGGTTTGGTGGTAACAGGGGTTTCGGGTGCTGAAGAACGAACCCCCGTATCAGATACGTTGGTCTGAACTCCAGCGGTGGTTGTACTTGTAGCTTCAGAGAAAATAGGTGTAGGAATGGGAATGGTAGAGGAAGGTTGTGATGTGATGATAGGGAAAATGGGAGGTAAGGAAATAGGAATGGAAACAGGTGGAGGAGAAGGTGTTTTGGAACGAACATGTACCTCTGGTGTAGGCGAACGAGGTGGTGTACCACCACGAGCCGAACCTTCATCATCTGAGCTTTCACTCTCAGATTCGCTAGGAATGGGGTGTTTATGACCAGTAGGCACGTACTTGGAGTCTGAGTCACTTGATGATTGAAGAATAAGCTTCCTAGCAGGTTTCTTGGCCTTCTTCTGCTTGGGCTGGGAAGGTGCTGCCTTCTCAGACTTTTGCTTCCTTGGAGTCTGAACCTTTGATACTTGACCTCCTTTATCCCCCTTTTTCGCTTCTTGCTTCTTTCCCCGCTTAGCAGGTTTGTCTGCTTCCTCAATGGATTTTATCATTTCAGGAGAAAGTTCCCTTGGACCAGAAGAGGGGAGCTTCTTGTACTCCTGAATAATCTTGCTCGCAGGGGACACACAAGCATACATTGCCTCAGGAATTGAGCCAACAAAGTGAAACTTCGACGGATGAGTGACAATGATGTTAGTGGTATGAAATGTAGCAATGGAGGAGAGTAGTGAGTCTGCCATGATAGGAACATGATAACGCTCCATAATCCATTGAGTGATAATGGTCCAAAACCGGGCACAAGAAATTTCTGTGTGGCAAGAAGCAGATGACGAACTTTGGACAAGTTGAAGCCATAGAACCAAACCATAATCAAGGTTGACACCATGGTACAATCCATAAAGCAGAGTCATGAAAGACTTACTAGCACCATCAGATCCTGCACTTCGTTCAGAAAGCCCTGTGAAAAGAAGGGTGAAGAGGCCATTCCATTGAGGAGGAAGGCATGATTTCTTGAACTTGGTCACAGTAGTTAGGGTTTCAATGTACCCCATGTTGTAGAACATAGAGAAAAGCTGACCTGTGGAGATGGAATCAGGGTTCACCATGGATTCGTCATAAGTGAGCCCTAGCAGCGAGCAAAATCGGCTCTTGGAGATTGAAGCTTTCTGGTTGAGAATGTCGAAGTAAATCTTCTCTGCACCTTTGTCGTACGTAGCAGTGGAATAAATTTAGGAGAGGCATGCCATTGGTACGACTTTCACCGTTGAGAGAGACTTGACGAGTGGGGAATATTTTAGGCATTCCACCACTTGATACATGTAAGTATCGTAGAGTAACGGTGTAAGATCGATCAACAAGTTCTGGTTAGCCTTGATTGCGAGAAGAGTGGAGCGTCCAGTGGTTTCTTGAACAAAGGAAGATTATGCCATTGTTGAAGCTTGATGAAGAAGAAGATGAACAGTGGAAATTAAATCGCCTTCTTTTGCTTGAGAGAGATGAAGTGTGGTAGAGAAGAATGTGACAGAAATCAATCCCTTATATACGATTTTGAAGAGAGAGAAAAAATCGCAAGCAATGATTCCATTAATGTGGCAAACGACGCCTAAAAAGACGTGATTTGACAACTAGCAACTCCGATAAAACAGCTGATGACGCATGATTAGGTAACGATTCAAATTCTCGCGCCTTCCATACTTATCCTCTTTCTAAATCACCAATCGATTACACTTCCTGCTGAGTCACCGCTTGAACCTTCAATCAAATCTTTATTACCATAATTACCAAAGGCTTAATATTGACCCATCCCTTCGTTTGGAAATAACTGCATTACATCGTTAGAAACCAAAGCAATATATTTATGAATAGCTTATAAATAACCAAACAAGACTTTTGGAAAATTCAAGATTTTCGTGCAAGGTAGTGTCAAAGATAAAGAAATAAATCAAACTCTTTGTGGGAATTGGTGATGTCATTTAAGACATAAAGGAGTGGATCCCGGGCACGAATCTCTTCCTTGAAAGTCAAGAGAGACTTCAAAGTGCTTGTTTGGATTCCCGTTGAATTACGATCAAGTACTTGTTGAGAAACATTGAAAGGCATCTTTTATATATAAGGCTATTAAGGGTGGATTTCGCTTCAATTCTGGTTTCCGATACATGATATAAGACCGAAAATAGAACGAAGTACTTGTGAGACCGATGTGGCCTGTTAAACAAGTAGGTTTGGTACATATTCAGTGACTTGTTGATAAACGTTAATTAGAAATCTCAAAAAATAAAAATTGGATCCTTTGGGAAGAAAAGTCGTGGTGCAAGACATTTTCATAAGGATCTCTCATAATAAAAGGAGATTTCAAGGTACTTCCACAAAAGGGGTTTCGTTAATTCAAAGGTGAAAGCTAGAACATATAATTGTTCACCGTCAATGCTTTAAAGGTTTTGAATTTTTAGGTTTCACTTAGCACGTAGTGGCACGAAACTAAGATCATTAACACAGAAGTTGTGTAACCGTAAACCTCAGTGGAAATGCTGAGAGTCTTAAGGGTTACATTTATGAGATGAAGTATGATGGAGAATGAATAAGAGGTGGTAAAAGAGCCGAATGTACCTCTGCTACAAAAATAGACTAAGCAGAAAAACTCTTAACTCCATTTAAGAAGAGTAAGGTAGCTCATGATTAGAGTGATTTTGACAGCCTGATTGGGAAGACATGATTTGTATATATCAAGTCATTAAGGCTTCACTCAAAATCTTTTGAGGCTTGGGTCAACATGCAGCAGCATGCTTCTAGGGACACTTAGCTAGTACATAGATAAAGAATTATACCTGCCCCAGCTCCATCATTGAGAATGGTCCTTATATACAAATTATATTAAGAGTACAGTAAATTACAATAAAATGAAAGAAAATATTTTTGAGTTTTGAAGTTTCTGAAAAGAAATAAAACAGAAAAGAAAAAATATTTTTGAATTTTATGAAAATAAAAAGAAAAACATAAAATAAATTGCGAGAAAAGAGTATACATACTGTATAACTGAAACCATCTTTTGGAGATGAGAAGCGAACCGAGCCCGGTGAGACCGAACCCGAAATAGGCCGAGCGTTCGGTTCATTTCGGTTCCCGGAAGAACCGAACCCGAAATGGACCGAGCGTTCACTCTATTTCGCTTCCAACTTTTATTGAGACAAACGAGATTTCGGTACAGATTCAGCTTCCATCATTCCTAAGCCTTGTAGGATTTTATTAAAACTTGCTTCTGGCAAGGCCTTAGTAAAGATGTCAACCAATTGATCAGTGGTCCTTACGAAATAAATTTAAACATTACCATCTTCCACATGATCTTTGATAAAGTGATACCTCAGTGCTATGTGTTTCGTCTTTGAGTGTTGCACTGGGTTATGACAAATCCTAATTGCACTCTCTGAGTCACAGTATAGTGGGATTTTCTTCATGTTCAGGCCGTAGTCTCGAAGTTGACTTTGTATCCAAATGACCTGAGATGTGCATGATGCAGCGGCTATATATTCTACTTCGGCAGTGGATAGAGACACACAAGTTTGTTTCTTGGATTGCCACCTAACAAGTTTGCCGTCCAGAAATTGGCATCCTCCAGTGGTACTCTTTCGGTCCAGTCCACATCCCCTAAGATCAGCATCTGAGAATGCTTGGACAAAGAACCCTGATTTGGTAGGGTACCACAAACCAAGAGAAGAGGTTCGCTTCAGGTACCGAAAGATGTTCTTCACAGATAGCAGGTGAGGTTCACGTGGATTTGCTTGAAACCTGTCACAATAACAAACAGAGAACATTATGTCTGGTCGACTTGCTGTTAGATACATTAGAGACCCTATCATCTGACGATAAAGAGTCATGTCAGCAGCCGGTTTGTCCAGAGAAGGTGTTAGCTTTGTGCCAAACGTCATAGGAACCTTTACTTTCGAATCTCCTATCATTCCACACTTGGCGAGCAAGGTCTTCGTGTAAGCCTCTTGATTAATGAAAATGCCTTCGAGTCCCTTTCTTATATTCAAGTCAAGGAAAAAGTTAATAGGACCCATTGAGCTCATTTCAAATTTAGTCTCCATCAACTTCCTAAATTCAGCTGTTAAGCTAGGATTTGTGGAACCGAAGATGATATCATCAACGTAAATCTGAACGATCATAAGGTGGTCACCCTCTTTCTTACGAAAGAAGGTTGGGTCAACCGAACCTTGTTTGAACTTAGACATTTTGAGAAATCTAGTTAGAGTTTCATACCATGCCCGTGGTGCTTGCTTGAGACCGTAGACTGCCTTGTCCAGAATGTAGCAGTGATCTGGGTACTTCTCGTTCACGAAACCCGGTGGTTGCTCCACATACACCGTCTCTTCCAGTTCTCCATTAAGGAAGGCACACTTCACATCCATTTGGAATACTTCAAAGTTCTTGTGTGCAGCATAAGCGAGAAAGATACAAACCGATTCTAGCCTTGCTACTGGAGCGAAGGTCTCTTCGTAATCTATGCCTTCTTCTTGACAGTAACCTTTCACAACCAATCTTGCCTTGTTGCTTATCACATTTCCTTCTTTATCCATCTTGTTCCTGAAAACCCACTTTAATCCAACCACATAAGCATCCTTTGGTGTTGGAATTAGTCTCCACACTTTATTTCGCTTGAACTCATTGAGTTCGTCTTGCATCGCCTGTACCGAATCAGAGTGATCGAGTGCAGTCTTGATCGTCTTTGGTTCGACTTTGGAGACGAACGAATTAAACATGCAGAATTCTACTTTAGAGAAAAGTGCAGTTTGTTTCGCTTTCAGTTGTGATCGTGTGAGAACATTTTCTGTCGAATCACCAATAATTTGTTTTTGTGGATGATCTTTGGTCCATTTGGTGAGAGGAGGGTAACTAGGATCATATGAGGGATCCAGTTCAGCATTCACTTCTTCTTCAAATTCTGACTGAGTATCGTCATCGTTTATATTCGCATTCTCCCCCTCGAATGATGATACTTCCTCAGTCTCAGGCTCAGAGTTCTCCCCCTGGACTCGATTTTCGGTTGGAATGAATGATGATGAGCTCTCCCCCTGGAATGGTGAATTTTGGTTATGTTGAAAGGACGAACCCTCCCCCTGAATATGAGAACTATCTGTTGGAGGTTCGCTTGTGTCTGGCTTTTCGGTTGTTACCGGTTTTTCTTATGCCATTTTCTTCGCAGCATCATCGATTATCTTCTTCAAGTTATCTACCTTATTGTCTGCAGCTTTAGATTCAGGGAAAATAGCCTTTTCTGGTTCATCAAATAGCAACATGTATTGCTCAAAGAGGTTTGAAATTGGTACCGTAACTTGACCAGATTTTGGAAATATTTCCTCCACAGAGCCTTCGGTTGTCTTCAGTTTCTTGACGTAGTTATCATCGAAGGTAACATAATAGGTATCCTCTATTTTCTTTGAACGCTTGTTGAGAACCCTATATGCTTTGGAGGTTAAGGAATAACCCAGAAAGATTCGTTCGTCTGCTTTGACATCAAACTTGTTTTGGTGCTCCTTTGAATTGAAGATGAAGCATCTTGAACCGAACACGTGAAAAAACTTTACATTAGGCTTTCAGTTGTTCAAGATCTCATAAGGAGTGATGGAGAAACGTTTGTTGAGATAAGATCTGTTATGTGTAAAACATGCAGCAGCAATGGCATCAGCCCAGAAATATAGAGGTAGAGAAGCGAAGCTCAGCATGGTTCGGGCTGCTTCACATAAAGATCGGTTTCGCCTTTCGACAATTCCATTCTGTTGTGGAGTATATGGAGCGGAGAAGTTGTGAGTTGTTCCCTTCTCTGCAAGAAAATCTTCAAATTCTTTTTTCTTGAACTCCAACCTGTTGTCGCTCCTTATATTTCGAACTATCTTCCGTAGTTGAACTTCTATCTGCTTGATAAAGAGTTTAAGCTTGGGAGTGGCCTCTGATTTCTGCTTCAAAAAGAACACCCAAGTAAACCGAGAGAAGTCATCCACTATGACAAGTATATACTTGTTACCGCCAATACTTTCGATTGAAGATGGACCACATAAATCAATGTGAAGTAATTCAAGTGGTTCAATAATTTTCGTATTGACTCGAGAAGGATGACTCTGTCGACTTTGCTTTCCCATTTCACATGCAGCACACATGTGTTCTTTATCGAACTTTAGAACAGGAAGACCTCGAACATGATCACCAAGCACCAGTTTGTTGATGTCTTTAAAATTGAGATGGGAGAGTCTTCGGTGTCAAAGCCAACTTTCGTTTGAATGAGCCTTAGTTAGTAAGCAGATTGCTGGTTTCCCTTGTATGGGATTGAGATTCATAGGGTACATCTCTCCTTTTCGCTTTGATTTTAGCAGAATATTGTTCGTCTTCTTTTCAATAATCTTTGAGCCATCATTATCGAACGAAACTTTTAACCCGGTACCAACTACCAGTTGAGAGACACTGATAAGGTTGTGTTGTAAACCTTCAACGTACGCCACTTTTCTTATCGAGAACTCTCCATTGGTGATCATACCATAACCTTTAATCGTGCCAAAAGAATTATTACCATACTTGACACTTCCACCATTTGTATGGGACTGAAACTCCCTCAGCTCTTCCCTTCTTCCTGTCATGTGACGCAAGCAGCCACTGTCTATGTACCATTCATCGTCAAACTGCTCGTCACGAATTACCTGCAAAAATTAAGCAGATTTAGGAACCCAAAGTTTCTTGGGTCCTTGTGAGCCTTTTACAGAACAGGGAATTGTAAGAGAAACATCAACTAAAAAGGTCCTTTTTATTAAGGTTGTTTCATCGTTTCTTTTTAAGGTGAAAACTTTGATTTTATCTGATTTGAGTACTTTAGGTTCAATTTTAGAATTTGAGAATTTGATGTTGGTAGACTTTCGGTTCTCGAAATCGGGTTTAAACGACGTCTTCTTTGCGTTTTCTGGAAATAGCTTTCCTTTTCCCTTTCGATCATTCTGTGAGTGAGGATGAGAATGAGAAAGATGAGAGTTGGGAGCAGAGTTAAGCATTCGGTCATTGCTCTTACTTGGTTGAGAGCCGAAACTACTTTCCATTCGGTTCCTCTCGTTTGTTGGTCTAGGACCGAAACCACCCTTTTGGTTTCTCTCATCTTGAGGACCGACACTTCCTTTTCGGTTGTTGTCCGTCTGAGGACCGAAACTTCTCTTTTGGTTGTTGTGCCTTTGTGGACCGATACTCTGTTTTCGGTTGTTTTGAGTCTGGGGACCAAAACTCTTCTTTCAGCTGTTTTCATTATGTTGAACGCAAGAAGCTGAGTTTGCTTTTGCTTCTTCCTTTGACTTAGAGGGTTTTTCATAGCGAACGTAATTAGGGTTTTGAGAACGCCAAAACTGTTTCCTTTCAGTGAGATTCTTCTTGTATCTCAAATTTCTTTGATGCTTTCGTTCTAACACCTGTTTTGGATTTTTGTGGATGTTGGCCTTTTTCTTTGGTCTCTGAGCATGAGTTTCACTCTTTAGCGAAGAGGTTTCGCTTGACATCATGATCGGTTTGCCTGAAGAAGTTTTGGTACCACTTGTGTTGGGCACATCAAAGCTTGTAGGATCATTAAGTGGTTCTGCCACATACCTTCCTTTTACTCTCCATGATGTTTTCGTGGATAGACCGACTGTTTCATCAGCGTTATCAATCGGTGCTGACCAGAAAAACTCATCACAGCCATCAGCATTATCTTCTGCTACTAATGCTGTCAGTTCGACTGTCTGTTGCTGAGTAACTCCATGAACTGCATAAACTTGATTTGGAGTCGTTTGGACTTTTTGATATACAACAGCCTTTTCCTTAAGGACTTTGGTTTTGTCTTTGGATAAACGAGCGAACTCAACAAAATTTTCAGAAATAAGATTTTTGTTGGTTTCGGGTTCGCTCTTGACAATTTCAGAACAGTCCACCTCATATTCTACAGATATTACACTCATATCATCATCCTCATTGAATTCAGAAGTGTTTTCAATATCAATTTTATTTTCTAAACTCAAATTGGCATTCAAAGAGTCAAATTTCTATACAGTTTCGGTTTTGATTTTTAATTTGTCATTTTCATCCAACAAATTTTTGAGCATGTCCTTATGGTCTTTTGACTTAATGAAGGACTCTATTTTGTCAAGACCAATTTTGTAAGCAGGAGAAATATCATCAGAAGAAACAACGTTTGCACAGTTATATGCATCGACATCGATTTCGTCCTCCTTTAACTCAAGGAATGGTAAAATCATACGATGTATCTTCTTCCCTATTTCACAATCAAGATGCAATTGAGTAATGTTGGTATATAATCGTTTAGCAATTAAACAAAAAATATTTCGTTGTTTCAAAAGCTTTAAATTATCTCTTTGCAAATAAATTGTTTCATCCCTAGACCTAATCAACCCCTTCTCCTTCTGCTCAATCCACATACGCCTCTCCTCACTCTTCGATGATACCCTGCTGATTTGATCAGTTAGGTTAGAGTTTGTGACGCGAGTTTGCGTTAAAGTACCACTTATACTAGAAAATTTAGATTTTAATCCATTTAGTTCTTTTTCATAGTTTGAGATGGGAATTTGTAAGGAAACAAGAATAGATTGTACCTTCTTGATCAACTCATAGCATTCGTTGATCTGCTCACTGACAGGTTTCACTGCAAAACACTTGTCTTCACGCTCCTTCTCTTCATCCAGTCCCCCATCAGTGGTATAGCCTCGCATTTGTGACACCCCAGAAGTCACCATTAGACACTTTCCTGCAACGTCCTCTTCTTTCACCAACAAAGCCCTGCCATGAGTAGGCTTCCTCACTTCTTCATCTTCTGAATCAGTGGACCAAACTTCAACACCTCCGAACTCATCGTCAACAATATTTCCATGTACAATAAGAGCATTCATAGTGTTATTAGATCCAGCTTTCTTCTTCTTGATTTCTTCCAATCGTCGTGTGAGGTTTGCTTCCTCGTCCTCATCTTCATTCTTTTCTGACATCTTTCTCAGCATACAATCTCTGGCGAAGTGATTTTTTCCTCCGCAGTAGTGACAATTAATCCCTGAGTCACCTCCAAGTTTTACTTCCTTCTTTTGTTCTTCGGTCTGAGAAACACTCTTCGGTTCCTCCTTCGCTTTCTCGGCACTGTAGCTACCTTGCCAGTTTCGGTTCTTATTTGTTGGGAACCTTCTTTTGATGAACTTCTTGGGATTTGACACCATTAAAGCATACTCTTCACTTTTTTATTCAGAGAGATTCAAATCTTCTTCTTCTTCAACAGCACGACACTCTCATGTGACTTTAATATTCCCACCAGTTTCACTAGAGAATAATTCTTGAATTGTTCATGAGCCTTCACAGTAGACACCACAGCCATCCATTCGGGTCTAAGGTCATTCATGAATGTCACCTTCTATTCAATGACTTTCCTTTCAATCCCATGCTTTATCATCTTACTAAGGAGATGATTGAAGCGATCGAAGGCTTGAATAAGCTTCTCTTCTGGCTTCTGCTTGAAGTCACCAAATTCTGAGAGCAACAATGTTTGGATTGAATGCTCAAGATCTTCATCCGTAGAATACAATTCCTTCAATCTGTTCCATATTTCTTTTGCCGTTGTGCATGAGCTTACTAACCGAAACGTGTCCGATTGTAAAGCAAACCTAATCATTCTTAAAGCTTTGATGTTGCACTGAAACTTTTCCTTCTCATCTTGGGGAATGTCTTTCACATCAATGATGAGTTGATTGTACTCATTTTGAGTTTTAACAATTCTTGAAGATTTCGAGTGAGCGAATGGACCTACAGTAATCGCCTCCCAGATCAAGTATCCATTGTCTTCTGAGCCAATCACGTAATCTTCAAAGTGATGAGTCCAGACCTTATAGTCCTGAGTGTACAATATAGGAATCCTTGTCGTCGATCCTATGCTGTTGGAGATATTGATTGGGTTAGACTGAGAATCATCCATAGACATGACGATGTTTGTTCAAAAACCTGCTTAAGATCAGACTTGTAAATAACTACGTAAGATCGAATATTTAAAGAACTACGTCAATAGTAAATGACGACTCTAACAATATCAATCAAAGCGGAAAACCCTAAGATCTTCTTCAACAGAAGATATGTGTATGAATTACACAGTCTCCTGCTCTGATACCAATTGATGAGTTGAAAAACTCTTAGATCGATTAGATCTTCAACAGGTTAAACAATAAAAGCAAACAAACACAATCAACACGATATAGAATCAAGTAATGCTTAATGATTCAAATGTAGTCACGCCTCAGCACAGCTCGATTAAGAACTTCCACTGTAGAGGCGAGCTAGGGTTTGTAGTACAATGATCTGAATAATAATTAAAGCGCTACTGACAAAGGATGCATGCATGCACCTTAAATACTAAACCCTAATAAAACAAACACGGTTGGACAGACCCAAACCAGATAACAAAACTAGGCTAAGGACCGAGCCCAATGACGCAATACTATTAGACCCAACACCTATCCAAAGCAATGCCAGATTGAGTAAGACTCAAAGTCCGAGTACTAATGTTGAATTAGTAGAAATAAGTCGAGTACCATATGCTTCTGTTGTTGGCTCGATCATGTATGCTATGACCTGTACTTGCCCTGATGTAGCCTTTGCATTGAGCATGGTTAGCAGATATCAAGGGAATCCTGGTAAGGCTCACTGGACTGCGGTAAAGAACATTCTTAAGTACTTGCGAAGGACTAAGGACTGGATCCTTACCCTTGGTGGGAGTGACGAGTTAGGAGTCGTAGGGTATAGTGATGCCAGCTTTCAAACCGACAGAGATAATTTCCGCTGTCAGTCGGGCTGGATATTTACCCTAAATGGAGGAGCAATAACTTGGAAAAGATCCAAACAGGAGACTGTAGCTGATTCAATGTGCGAATCAGAGTATATAGCAGCAAGTGAAGCATCGAAGAAGGCGATATGGATGAAGAACTTCATTGGAAACCTTGGAGTTGTACCAGCTATAAAGGAGCCCATGGAGATTTTCTGTGATAGCGATATTGTAGTTGCCTTATCCAAGGAACCAAGAGATCATAGTAGATCAAGACACATCAACAGAAAATATCACTTCATAAGAAATCAAGTAGAATAGGGACTCCTCATGGTCAAGAGGGTATCGTCAGAAGAGAATCCAACAGATCCCCTTACGAAGGGATTGAGTAGGGTTAAGCAATTGCGGCGCGCTAGTAGTGTCGGGCTGAAGGACGATATTAGTTTTATTGATTAGATAGAATTTTAAGAAACTTGTGTCAATTATTAACTATTGTTTCATTTTTCATGTTTTGACTTCCATAATAATAAGATTATTCAAACTATCCACAGTCGATCATGCTTTGGAAGTAGGTCATGAAAGAAGACTGTCATGAATGGGTTTTTGTATGATTGTCTAAGGTGTTAGACATAGCAAAAGATTGCTACAAACATTCATGAGTGCTCTTGAAATAAGATTTGAGTATTGGACTAAACCCACGCTCACATATCACTTCATGGAGTTTATCACAGGTGATTGTGAGACGATAATATTGTATAATCTTCAAACCAAGATATATGAGTTGGCGATTATTAGTTGACTGTACATCAATAGTGCGAAACCGCATCAGTAACATGATGTTATAAAACGTGCTATTATGTATGATTCAATGAATAGTTAGTACAAGCATATAAGTCGAAGTTTATACGTTCCTTTTATCCTAAGAGGATTAAAAGTGATATCTTGGTCCCCTCGATGATTTTGTTTTGACTTATGTGTCGGGCCCGGTCAGAACTCGACTAATGTGTTCAATTAAGTTCTATGACAAACAAATCAGAAATCGGGAAACAAAATGTTGGACAATGAGTATGACTTTAATTCCATGTCTTTGTCCACACGATATCTTTTAGAACAGAGGATTATATGATCACTTATCTAATGGACGCGTCAGAGTTCGACAACGGCTTTTTGAGAGCTATGATTGCTAATCGGATTTTAAGTTACATCGGCAATTACAGTTATTAGACTTATCCAAGTGGGAGACTATTGTAAAAGGTGTCTAAGCCCATAACTATAATTGGCATGGTCCATTTGGGTTGCATTCATCAAAGCAATATGTTAGGAAGGATATTTGAGTAAGAGGTTATTTATAATTTTTTAATATATTATAAGTATAATATATTAATTGAAGAATCATTTTATTTAATTAGTATTGGTAAAAAATTAATTTAAGAATTAATTTAGTGATCAAAAGAGACTAATTAAAATGATACATATGAGTTGTGCTAAAAGATCCATGGTTTGATTTGTGATGGGCTTATGGAATAATCCATGAAGTATTTATTCAAATCAAATGGATGGGTCATGGGCTAATGTGTATGGATTATGGTTACACATGACCCTTGATATTCTACATATATATATATATATATATATATATATATATATATATATATATATATATGTATATATATATATATATATATATATATATATATATATATGTATCTCTAAGTCAAAAAATGACACCACTTGTGTTATTGAAGAGTGAGAGCCGATTTTAAAGTCTCCATAACCTCTCCATATCCATCCTAATTGTTCTTGGTATTTTGTGATTCCATTTGAGGCATCACACTTGGGGTGCTAAGCTTTCTTGAGGCCAAGTTATTCAAGCTACTACACAAGGTAATATTCTAACTAGTTTTATGATTCAAATATCACCTTGCATGCTAGTTTAGGCTTCATGCTTTGGAAAATGTTTATTGCATGTATAATTAGAGAAAACTTAGATCCAAAGAATTAGGGTTGTATGTGCACCATAGGAATGTTAGAGTACATAAAACCCAACAGGATTGTCCTTTAGATGTCGAGATTGCTGATGATAGGTTTGTTCGGGTTGTAAGGGTTCATCGGGGTTGTATTCTCCAGATCTTCAACAAACAGTATTTGGTGGATTTGGTTCCCATTCCATTGTGTCGTAACAAGGTCATTGTGGGCATGGATTGGTTGAGCCTTAATGGGGCAGTGATCGACTGTCAGCAGCAGTTGGTTTGGGTTCGGACCCCAGGTGGGGGAGAGTTGGTGATTCATGGGGAGAGACCGCAACATGGGCCGATTTTGTGTTCTGCAGCGAGGGCCAGACGCTATCTTCAGCATGGGTTCTCAGGTTTTGTTGCCTACATCATGGATACCTGGGATAAGGGTAAAGTTATCGTGGATGATGTGTCGATTATGCGGGATTACCCGGATATATTCCCGGAGGATTTGCTTGGGGTGCCTCGGGAGAGACAAGTGGATTTCAAGATTGATCTGGTTCTAGGTGCGGCTTCGATAGCCAAAGCATCGTATCGGTTGGCTCCTCCCGAGATGCAGGAGTTGTCTACACAGCTGCAGGAGCTGTTAGACAAAGGATTTATCCGGCCGAGCAGTTCGCCCTGGGGAGCACCGATTCTGTTTGTGAAAAAGAAGGATGGGTCTCATCGCATCGACTACCGGGAGTTGAATAAGGTAACGGTGAAGAACTGTTACCCACTTCCGAGGATTGATGATCTTTTTGACCAGCTTCAGGGTGCATCTTGGTTCTCCAAGATTGGAGATTGATTTGAGATTGGATTATCATCAGATGCGAGTCAGGGATGAGGATGTGCAGAAGACAGCTTTTCAGACTCGATATGGTCATTATGAGTTCGTGGTGATGCCTTTTGGGCTCAACAATGCGCCAGTCGCGTTCATGGATCTCATGAACCTCGTGTGCAGATCGATGTTCGATCGGTCTGTGATAGTATTTATTGATGATATCTTGGTTTATTATAAAACTCGGGAGCAACATGAGGAGCACTTGAGGGAAGTGCTAGAGACCTTGAGGAGGGAGAGACTTTTCGCAAAGTTCTCCAAGTGCGAGTTCTGGTTGCACGAGGTGCAGTTTCTGGGGCACCTTCTCAACCAGAAGGGTATTCTGGTTGATCCGGCCAAGGTCAAGGCCATGATGCAGTGGGAGGTTCCGAAATCTCCATCTGATATTCGAAGTTTTCTTGGTTTGGCTGGTTATTATCGGAGATTCATCCATGATTTCTCCAAGATCATTGTTACTTTGACCCGACTGACCAAGAAGTCGGTGACATTTCGATGGGGGGCTGAGCAGCAGGCATCTTTTGAGACTCTTAGACAGCGGTTGTGTGAGGCACCGATTCTAACCCTGTCATAGGGTGTTGATGATTCTGTGGTTTATTGTGATGCTTCGATCACAGGTTTGGGGGCAGTGTTGATGCAGCGGGGTCGTGTGATCGCTAACTCTTCGAGGCAGCTGAAGCCTCATGAGGCGAACTATCCGACGCATGATTTAGAGTTGGGGGCCATTGTTTTCACACTCAAGATTTGGCGTCATTACCTATATGGGGTTCGTTGTACTATCTACACGGACCACAAGAACTTGAGGTATTTGATGGATCAGCCGAATCTGAGTATGAGACAGCGTCGATAGTTGGATGTGGTGAAGGATTATGATTGCGAGATCCTTTATCACCCGGGGAAGGCCAATGTGGTGGCCGATGCTCTCAGCCGCAAGGAGGTAGCGGCTCCGATCAGAGGCCTATGTTTGAGGATGACTGTGATTACACCATTGTTGGATCGGATTCGTGAGGCTTAGGTGGAGGCTATGAAGGAAGAGCACCGGAAGACCGAGCGTATTATGGGTCAGGTGGCTTCCTTCGATTATGATAGTCGTGGATTGTTGACTCTGTATCAGCGAGTTTGGGTGCCGTATTGAGGTGGTGTATGCCAGGTTCTGATGGAGGAGGCCCACAAGTCGAGGTTCTCCATTCATCCCAGGGCAACAAAGATATATATGGATCTTCATCCTAATTATTTGTGGCCCTGCATGAAGCGAGATGTGGCATCTTATGTGGAGTGATGCTTGAACTACAGGAAGGTCAATGTCGAGCATCAACGATCTCATGGAAAGATGCATCCGTTGGAGATTCTTGTATGGAAATGGGAAGACATCACCATGGATTTTATCACGAAGCTTCCCAGGACTGCGCGTGGAATGGATTTAATATGGGTCATCATGGATTGTTTGACCAAGAGTGTGCATTTCAGTCTGGCTCAGGAGAGTATTTCTACAGAGAAGTTGGTTGAGGTTTATATCAGGGAGGTTGTGGCACGTCATGGGGTGTCGATATCAGTGGTTTCTGACAGGAATATCCATTTTACTTCCATATTTTGGAAGAGATTTCATGATGAGTTGGGCACTCATCTTCATTTCAGTACAACGTTTCAACCGCAGACCGATGGTCAGAGTGAGCGGACTATTCAGACTCTTGAGGATATGTTGAGGGCATGTGTTCTAGATTTCGGTAGGAGTTGGGATACGTATCTTCCGTTATCGGAATTTTCGTATAACAACAGTTATCACACGAGTATCGATCGACATCCTTTTGAGATGCTTTACGGTATGAAATTTAGGACTCCGATTTGTTGGGGCGAGGTCCGTCAGCGGGTCATGGGGAGTACTGAGGCGGTACTCAAGACCACTGAGCTGATTCAGCAGGTTCGGAGCAGGTTCCAGACAGCTCAGAGTCAGCAGAAAAGTTATGACTGATGGGTTTTAAGCACTATAACACTCCTATGGTGCACATGCAACCCTAGATGCTTTGGATCTAAGTTCTCTCTAATTATACATGCAATTTCAATTTTCCAAAGCATGCATACTAACTAGCATATAATTGAGGATATACAACATAAAAACCAAGTTAGATGAATACCTCTTATATGTAGCTTGTAGTTATTGGCCTTCAAAAGCTTTAGCACCTCAAATGTGATGCCTCTAATGTGTCATAAACACCAAATGCAATACGAGGCTTCTGAGAAGAGGCTAGATAGCTCAAAATCGGTTATGAATCTTCTTAGAATGCATGGGGCCGATTTTAGGGGTTAAGGGGTTGCTTTTATAGTGTGGCAAAGACTAGGGTTTCATCCATGCAAACCCTAATACACCATGACCCTTCATATTTCTTAGGCCACATGGGTTAAACCTTAATGGACTATCATATAGGTTTAGCCCATCCTAATCAACCATGGATCATTAGCCCATACTATAAGTATCATTGATTTACTTAATCAGTCCCCGTAAATTTAATCAGTCACTTTTGATCACTAAATTTATTCCAAATTAATTCTTGATAAATACTAATTAAATAATATGATTTCTCAATTAATATATTATACTTATAATATATTAATAAATCACAAATAACCACTTTCTCAAAAGTCCATCCTATCAAATTGCTTTAGTGAAGGCAACCCAAAAGGACCATGCTACTATCGGGTCAAATACATACCAATTATAGTTATGGGTTTAGACACCTAATCCAACAGTCTCCCACTTGGATAAGTCTAATAACTATAACTGCCAATGCAACTTCAAAATCCGATTAGCAATCATAGCTCTCAAAATTCACTGTCGAACTCTGACCTAGTCAGTGACGCGTCCTTTAGATAAGGGATCATATAATCCTCCGTTCTACAAGATATCGTGTGGACAAAGACATGGAATAAAGTCATACTCATCTGTCGAACAGTTTGTTTCCCGATTTTGGATTTGTTTGACATAGAACTTAATTGAACACATCAGTTGAGTCCTGACCGAACCTGGCACATAAGCCAAAACAAAATCATCGAGGGGCCCAAGATATCACTTTTAATCCTCTTAGGATAAAAGGAACAAATAAACTTCGACTTATATGCTTGTACTAACTACTCGTTAAATCATGCACACCGGTACGTTTTATAACATCAAGTTACTGATGCGTTTTCATACCATCAATGCACAATCAACTCGTAGTCAACAACTCATATATCTTGGTTTGAAGACTATATGCTATTATCGTCTCACAATCACTCGTGATAAATTCCATGAAGTGATTCATGTGAGTGTGGGTTTAATCCAATACTCAAATCTTATTTCAAAAGTACTCATGAACGTTGTAGCATACTTTTGCTATGTCTAACACCTTAGACAATCTACAAGCCAATTCATGACAGTCTAGCCTCATAACCTACTTCCAAAGTATGATCGACTGTGGATAGTTTGAATAAACTTATTATTCCGGAAGTCAAAACATGCAAAAGTGAAACAATAGTAAACAATTGACACAAGATAGTAACTTTACTTATAAATAAAACTCATTTTATTAAATCATCAAATGTCAATTACATTTTAGCTATTACAAGTTTCTAAATATTTATCCAATCACTAAAACTAATATCGTCCTTCAGCCCGATACTCTTAGCATGCTGCAAGTGCTTAACCCTACTCAGTCTCTTCGTAAGGGGGTCTGCTGGGTTATCCTATGACAATACCCTCCTAACTACGAGGAGTCCTTCTTCTACTCGATGTATTATGAAGTGGTACTTTCTATCGATATGTCGGGATCTTCCTTGATCTCTCGGTTCCTTGGTTAAGGCGACCGCCCCTTTATTATCGCAAAAAATATCCACAGGCTCCTTTATGGATGGTACAATTCCAAGGTCTCTGATGAAGTTTTTCAACCATATCGCCTCTTTCGATGCTTCACTTGCTGCTATGTACTCTGATTCACACGTTGAATCAGCTACAATCTCCTGCTTGGAACTTTTCCATGATACTGCTCCTCCATTTAGGGTAAACACCTAGCCTGACTGAGAGCACAAATTATCTCTGTCGGTCTGAAAACTGGCGTCACAATACCCTGTCACTGTCAAGTCATCACTCCCACCGAGGGTAAGGACCCAGTCCTTAGTCCTCCGTAGATACTTAAGAATTCTCTTTACTGCAGTCCAGTGAGTTCTACCAGGGTTCCCTTGATATCAGCTAACCATGCTCAAAGCGAAATCCACATCAGGGCGAGTACACGTCATAGCATACATGATTGAGCCAACAGCGGAGGCATATGGTACTTGACTCATATCCGCTATCTTCTCATCAGTTCTAGGACTCTGAGCCTTGCTTAGTTTGGTATTGCTCTGGATAGGTAAGTCACCTTTCTTGGTACTGTCTTACGACCTGGTACATTGTCAACCAAGTTCCAAACTTGATTGTCATACATGGACTGAATCTCGCTCTCCATCGCCTCTTTCCATTTTGCAGACTCGGGGCCTGCGATGGCTGCCTTGTAGTTAGATGGCTCATCCAAATTTATCAGTGTGATATCACTGATAAACATATAACCTTTAGTAGTAATATGGAAGCCATAAAACTCAAGTGCCATCCTAACTCGAGAGGAACGTCGAAGAGGTAATGACTCGTCAATAGGTTCACCAGGAGTTTCCTCCTCGGGTTGAGTGCTAGTGTTTGCGGTTCCTTTATCACTTAACTATTGAAGCTCTTCAAGGTCAATTTGCCTCCCACTGTCCTCTTGGCATATGAGTTCTCTCTCTCGGAAAACCCCTCTCCTCACAACGAAGACAACATTGTCACTCGGTCTGTAGAAGAGATACCCAAAGGACTTTTGTGGGTAGCCGATGAGAATACATCGCTCACTAAGAGGTTCGAGCTTGTCGTGAGTCTCTCGTCTTATGAAAGCCTAGCAACCCCAAACCTTGATGTGTGCTAACAAGGAACCTTCCATGTCCACATTGTTGGATTAATGTCTAAGCCCGTAACTATATTTGGTAAGTATTTGACCTGGTTGTGTATGGTCCTTTTGGGTTGCCTTCAGCAAAACAACATGATAGGATGATTTATCAAGTGAGAGGTTATTATGGTTTATTAATATATTATATGAATAATATATTAAAGGAGAAATCATATAGTTTAATTAATATTAGACAATAATTAATTAAGAATTAATTCTGTGACTAAAAGACATTAATTAAATAACGGGGACTTAAACTGTCAAATGTGTGATAGTTGAGTATTGGGCTGAGAAGGCTTATGGACTAGACTTGGATGAAATTAGGGATGTGTCCATCCTAATTTCAGGCATAGAGGCCCTATTCCAGAAGCTTCCTTGGACTGCTTAAGGCCTAAGCTGTCCATTAGGGTTTTGACTGAAACCCTAGCAGCACCAGTATATATAAAACCCCTAGGGCATCATATTTCGGCCACTAGAAACCCTAGAGAGTTCCATAGCCAAAATTGTGCCTCTCCCCTCTCTCCAATATCATCCTCTTGCTTGTGTGGTGTTTGTAAGCCATTAGAGGAGTGACACTTGTGACTCTAAGCTCCAAGACAAGAAGATTCAAGCCATTATTGAAGAGGTAATCATCTAGATCTGATTTCTTATGTTAATTTTGAAATATGTATGCTAGATCTAGGGTTTATAAGTCTTGGATGAATTGCATGTACAATAGAGAAACCTAGATCCAAGCTTTAGGGTTTGAATGAACCCATAGGATGTTGTTTTGGCCATAACCCATCAGTGGTATCAGAGACTTGATTGGTTTCTATTGTATTGATGCCTTGTATGTTCATCTAACTGAAAATCGTTTTTTCTGCCTCTGCTCGACCTGACTCGGCGAGTCACTTGCTGCACTCGGCGAGTCAGCCCAACTCGGCGAGTCCAGTTTGTGACTCGGCGAGTCGGGGAGTCAGACAGAGGGTATTTCGGGATTTCTTGCTGTTTTGCTGAAGGATAATTACCAAATCTTTTTTTGACTAATAAAATCCGAATTTTATTATTATTATGTGATTATCCTTACCAAAACAAAAGATAATTACCATTCGATTGAATAATAAATTCCTGATGTGATAAAATTTGATTATTTGATTTATTTGATGAGTTATCTTGTGATTAAAATAGAATAGATCAAATTTAGATAATTATTTAATTAAATGTTTAGTTTATATTGTTTGGTATTTGATCGTATGTGTTTTGAAAAGTTCAAAACTTGCCCTCAAGTTTTGAAATTTAAATGTTGATTACAAGTTTAATTTGAATTATTTAAATTTCAAACCCTAGAATTTTACATGTTTAATATTCAACCTTATACTTTATTTATTATAAGATTAATATATATATGTATAACATAAATGGTAGTCTTACCGTTAGTAGGCCTAATTCACGAAGTTGGTCTATAAGGGGTGTTTAAGGAAACGGCCTATAAAATGACCGGCATTGGGTATCCACTCTTACCCACCGCACCCTTGAGTAGTGGAGGGTCGTTAGCCGAACGGGTAGGATAGCGCAAACCTTTCCTCATTAAAAGTATAATGAACTTATAAAGTAACTAAATGTTTTTAAAAAAAATTCCCAATCTTAGTTACTTTAGGCAAAAGTGAATTGATGCAATTCCATGAAATTACACTTTGTACCCTTGATAAGACGTTAGTAGAGCGTGTGTGGTTAACCGGCACACTAATTGGGCTCTAAGCAAAGGTGGCAAAGGGTGACTCGATGTTTGTCATAGTTTGATGGAGCGTGTGTGGTTAACCGGCACGTCGAATAGGTGACTATAACATTGGGGGCACCATGTATATTTGCATGGTTATTCACACCCGCTTTGTGATCCTCGGCATCCCAGTCACAAACTTGTGGCGCATATCGAGATTTAAACATGACATTGAAAAGTTCAACGAGTCTCAAAAGATCTGGGAGTTTTTGATACATTTAAAACTTATCTTTAATTTGTTTTTCATGGTGGAAATTAGTGAATCGTCATTCACTTACGTTCAAATTATTTGCTTGTTAGATTACGGCATCCCTCTTCTAATTTGTAAATAATGTTGTTGGATCCTATCCCTAATTTCTCATTTGGGTGTTTAATTGGGGATTCTTATCTAATCAACTTTGTCTCTTTTCTATTTTAGATGTCGATCATGAACAACGCTTCCAACTCAAATTCCTCTGGCTCGTTCTCACTCATGAACTTGTGTGGGAGAGCGATCTTTGACGGGTCCAATTTCAATGATTGGATCCGCAACATCCGAATGGTCACTCGTTACGAGGACAAAGAGTATGTCCTCGATGAGAAGCTGAAGGAAATCAACATCAACACTGCCTCTGCTGAAGAAATTGCTGCCTTTGAGGCCCATGAGCATGATGCCATGAAAGTCCATTGCATCATGATGACGACTATGACTGCAGAACTCCAGAAGTCCTATGAGGACATGTACCCCTATGAGATGCATCAAGATGTGCTGGAACGGTACCACCAAAGCGCTAGACAAGAAAGGTACGAGATCATCACTTCGATGATCACTGCCAAAATGGGTAATGGAGAGTCCCTTACTGCTCATCTGCAAAAGATGCAGAGATATGTCGATTGCCTGCTAAAGTTAAAGGTTAACTTTGATGAAGAGCTGGCAATTGATATCATTCTTCACTCCTTGCCTCCCTGCTACAACCAGTTCCGCATGACCTACCACATGAACAAGGAGGAGGTCTCTTTGAGCAAGCTTCAGGGCTTATTAAGGACTGCTGAGAGCAACCTCAAAGATAAATCTGTTGCATCAACTCCAACTCCTGATGCTGCCCCATTATTGGCAATTGGGCAAGGAAAAGGGAAGAAGAGGAAGGCTCCCTCAAAAGGCCACCATAAGGGAAAGTCCCATGATGACACCTCTTCTAGTCGAACCAAAGCTGGTTCTGCCAAACCCAAGTCCAACCCCAAGGAGGCAGAGTGCCACCACTGCTGTGAAATAGGGCATTGGAAACGAAACTGCCCGAAATATCTGCAATATATCAAGGATGGAAAGATCAAGCCGTCCTACGCAGGTATTTACACTATCAAATGTAATGATTCATCACATTCTATTTCTTGGATTCTTGATACTGGATGTGGTTTTCACATTTGTTCTGATTTTCAAGGCCTAAGAAGAAATAGGGATGTGGAGCATGGGAAGATAAACTTGATCATGGGGAACAGAAGATCGTCACATGTCACCAAGATTGGAGTTTATTCTTTAGTGCTTAGTAATGGATTAGGATTAGATTTAAATAATTGTGGCTATTCGCCAGATATGGCAAGAAACATCATTTCTTTTCATGGTTTGTATAGACAAGGTTTTAGATATTCATTTGATAATGAAAAGAGTTCTATTAATGCTTATCTTAATGGTGTTTTCTATTTTGAAGCATTACCTTGTAATGGAATATATGAAACTGTGATGGTTGTAGACAATTTAGGAAATTATGTGTTGTGTATTGATTCTTCCAATGATTTGGATAAAGCATGCCTGTGGCATTGTCGTCTTGGACATGCCAACAAGAAACGCATAGCCCAACTCCAAAAGGATGGAGTGTTGGAGTCATTCGACCTTAGGGACGATGACGTGTGCGAGTCTTGTTTACTTGGAAAGATAACCAAGTCACCCTTCACTGGCACTTGTGCGAGGGGTGAGGGTTTATTGGATCTCATACATACCGATGTATGTGGGCCTTTTAGATCCACTACAAGGGATGCGTGCCACTTCTACATGACTTTTACCGACGATTATAGCAGATATGGCTCTATCTACTTAATCAGGCATAAGTCAGAAACCTTTGAAAAGTTCAAAGAGTTTAAACAAGAAGTGGAGAATCAGTTGGGCAGGAAAATCAAGATGCTTCGATCCGATTGAGGTGGAGTGTACCTAAGTCTTGAATTCCATGACTACCTCAAGGACTGCAAAATTGTTTTGCAATTGACGCCACCTAGGACACCGCAGTTGAATGGTGTGGCTGAGAGGCGAAATCGAGCCTTGTTAGACATGGTTTATTCCATGATGACTCGTGCTTCGCTACCTATCTCATTCTAGGGGTATGCCTTAGAGACTGTCGCCCATATCCTTAACTTAGTCCCTACCAAGAAGGTTGCCAAAACACCTCATGAGATGTGGACAGGGAAAGCTCCCTCATTGGCACATATCAAGGTTTGGGGTTGCGAGGCTTTCGTAAGACGAGAGACTCACGACAAGCTCGAACCTCGTAGTGAGTGGTGTATTTTCATCGGCTACCTGCAGAAGTCCTTTGGATATCTCTTCTATAGACCGAGTGACAATGTTGTCTTCGTTGCGAGGAGAGGGGTTTTTTGAGAACAAGAACTCATAAGCCAAGGGGATAGTGGGAGGTAAATCGATCTTGAAGAGCTTCAAGAGTCGAGCGATGAATGAACCTCTAATGCTGGCGCTCAACCCGAGGAGGAAACTCTGGTTGAACCGATTGACGAGTCCTTACCTCTTAGACGTTCTGAAAGAGTTGGGGTTCAACCCTAGTTTTATGGTTTTCATATTACTACAGAAGGGGATACGTTCATTAGTGATAGTACACTAGTAAATTTGGATGAACCTAACCGTTACAAGGAAGCCATGGCAGGCCCGGAGTCTGCGAAATGGAAAGAGGCTATGGACAGTGAGATTCAGTCCATGTATGACAACCAAGTTTGGAATTTGGTTGACAATGTGCCAGGTCGTAAGACGGTCGGGTGCAAATGGATCTTCAAGAAGAAGTCCGACATGGATGGGAATGTACACACCTATAAGGCATGATTGCTTGCGAAGGGTTTCACTCAAACTCCCGGAGTTGACTATGATGAGACCTTCTCACCGGTTGCGAAGATAAAATCTATTAGGGTGATGCTAGCCATTGCTGCATTTTCATGACTATGAAATATGGCAGATGGACATCAAAACCACTTTCCTTAATGGGAAGTTGGTTGAGGATGTTTACATGAATCAGCCAAAGGGTTTTATCGATGCAAAGCACCCCAATTGAGTGTGCAAGCTTGAAAAATCCATTTATGGATTGAAGCAAGCATCTCGCAGATGGAATCTTTGTTTCGACGAGAAAGTCAAAGAGTTTGTTTTTCTGCGAAGCGAGGATGAATCATGTGTATATTTCAAAACCAATGGGAGTATAATGAGCTTCCTCGTATTGTATGTCGATGACATACTACTCATAGGAAACGACATCCCAACCCTGAAGGAAGTTAAATCATGGCTTGGGAAGTGCTTCGCTATGAAGGACCTCGGAGAGACTGCCTATATTTTGGGAATAAGGATAGTGAGAAACAGAAGTAAGAGACTAATAGGACTTAGTCAAAACACTTACTTGGATACGGTGCTAAAACGTTTTAGTATTCGAAGAAAGGGGAGTTACCAATCCAAAGTAATGCCAAGTTGAGTAAGACTCAAAGCCCGAGTACCAAAGTCGAGATAGCAGAGATGAGCCAAGTACCTTACGCTTCTGCAGTTGGCTCAATCATGTATGCTATGACTTGTACTCGCCTTGATCGCTTTGAGCATGGTCAGCAGATATCAGGGGAACCCTGGCAAAGCACATTGGACCGCAGTCAGGAATATTCTTAAGTACCTTCGGAGGACCAAGGAATGGTTTATAGTCCTCGGTGGGAGTTATGACTTAATGGTGCGAGGGTATAGTGATGGCGGTTTTCAGACCGACAGGGACAACTACCGTTCACAATCGGGCTGGGTCTTTACCCTAAATGGAGGAGCAGTGACTTAGAAAAGTTCCAAGCAGGAGACCGTAGCTGATTCAACGTGCGAATCAGAGTACATAGAGGTGAGCGAAGCGTCAAAGGAGGCGATATGGTTGAAGAACTTCATTGGAGACCTTGGAGTTGTGCCAGCCATAAAGGAGCCCATGGAAATTTTCTGTGATAATGAAGGAGCGGTTGCCTTGACCAAGGAACCAATGGATCATGGCAGATCTCGACATATCGACAGGAAATAACATTTCATTAGACATCGGGTAGAAGAAGGACTCCTCGTAGTGAAGAGTTTATCTTCAGAAGATAACCCAACAGATCCCCTTACGAAGGGATTGAGTAGGGTTAAGCACTTGCAGCACGCTAGGAGCATCGGGCCGAAGGACAATATTAGTTTAGATTAGATAGCTTTGAAATGTGTAATTGATAAATGTAATTGACATTTGATGATTAAATAAAAGAGTATTATTTATGAGTAAAGTTACTGTCTTAAGTTAATTGTCTACCTATTGTTTCATTTTGCATGTTTTGACTTTCTGAATAATAAGATTATTCGAACAGTCCACAGTCGTTCATATGTTGGAAGTAGGTATGAAAGAAAACTCTCATGAATTGGTGTGTAGATTGTCTGAAGTGTATTAGACATAGCAAAAGTTTGCTACAACGTTCATGAGTGCTTATGAATTAGATTTGAGCATTGGATTAGACCCGCGCTTGCTGGAATCACTTCATGGAATTTATCTCGAGTGATCGCAAGATGATAATATCATATGGTCTTAAAACCTAGAAATATGATTTATTATTTGCAAGTTGGTTGTGCATTGATAATGTGTAAACACATCAGTAACTTGATGTTATAAAACGCATTGTTGTGCATAAATTGATGAGTGAATGGTAAATGCATATAAGTCGAAGTTTATCTGTTCCTTTTATCCTAAGAGGGTAAAAGCGATATCTGGGCCCCTCGATGATTTTGTTTGACCTATGTGCCAGGCCCGATCAGGACTGAATTGATGTGTTCAATTAAGTTTTATGTCAGACGAATCAGAGATCGAGAAACAAACTGTTGGAAAATAAGTATGACTATGTTCCATGTATTTGTCCGCACAATATCTATAACAGAGGACTATACGATCCCTTATCTAAAGGACAGGTTACTGATATGATCAGATTTCGACAGCGTCTTTGAGAGCTACGATTGCTAATCGGATTGTACTTACATTTAAGTTACTAGACTTATCCAAGTGGGAGACTGTTGGATTAGTGTCTAAGCCCGTAACTATATTTGGTAAGTATTTGACCTGGTTGTGCATGGTCCTTTTGGGTTGCCTTCACCAAAGCAACATGATAGGATGATTTATCAAGTGAGAGGTTATTATGGTTTATTAAAATATTATATGAATAATATATTAAAGGAGAAATCATATAGTTTAATTAATATTAGACAATAATTAATTAAGAATTAATTATGTGACTAAAAGACATTAATTAAATAACGGGGACTTAAACTGTCAAATGTGTGATAGTTGAGAGGGAATTAATTCTGTCAAATGTTTGTGGTTCCTTCATCACCTAACTCTTGAAGCTTTTCGAGGTCAATTTGCTTACCGCTGTCCTCTTGGCATATGAGTTCTCTCTCTCGGAAAACCCCTCTCCTTACAACGAAGACAACATTATAACTCGGTCTATAGAAGAGATATCCAAAGGATTTTTGTGGATAGCTGAAAGACCCACACTTTCATATGATTGAAAGACCCAAACTTTCAAACTTCACAATATTGTTACTCCAAAACATGCTACATGCATATTTATAAATAATATTTTACATTGATAGTGTGATTAACTAATACTGGATACAAACCGACTAAGTTTCAGTATATTACATAACTACCCAGGATATTATAACTTTTATACAACATAAACCCAAGTACAAAAGTAATAGTATAAACTATTCTAAATCTTCCGACAGTATATGACTATACTGGATTCTCATTACCTGCAATTGTTAAACATTGAGAGGGGTAAGCAGTGACGCTTAGTGAGTTCAATAATAGATACAATATAACGCTATGCAATATACATATCAATATGACAGAAGCAAAGAGGTACAAAGAACAACAAAGGCAGATGAGTATCATATGACATGCTTTCCATATCAAGGAATAATTTGATTCAAAGATCTATAATCAATGAGACATAATAATTTCAATATTTGATATACATCATTAAAACTTTTGCCCATATGGCATGAAAAATAACCAATTTCTGAATAAACATTTTAGGCTAGCAAATTATAGGCTTTAAGCCCTGCATAGCCTTCCGCCAATGCCAAAGGAATGCTTAATCATTCACTTCATGGTCAAAGGCTACATACCAATACCCAAGTGATGCTTATGTCATACACTTCAAGTCAAAGGTATATCTCCGTTAGTATTCTGTTAGTATACAAATCATGCTTTACATAGCCAAAGGTATAAAACCAGAATAACACAGGAAAGCACATTGAACATATAACACATAACATACAATTGTTCCTATATATTGAACTCACCGTGAAATAACCGGGGATTAAAGTATTAATTTGGACAGCACTTCGACTTTAAATATGAATTTCTGTGACGAAACCGGGGATTTTAGTTGAAAACCGGCCTTACTCGGGCAAAGTTTCGACTTGAAAATATGATTTTCTCGGAAATTTCGGAGCGTCGGGACTTGCTTCGGGTGTCGGGAATGATATCAGGACTTCGGGGGGGGGGGTGTTAGGGTAAATTTAAAGAGAGTAGACGGTGAAAGAAGTAAGGAAATGTAACTTAAATCAGGAGACCCTCGGTCTCTATTTATAGGGTGCGCAGCTGCTGACTACGCTGGGCGTAGTCCTCGGTACGTCGGGCGTACTGCGAGGCGGCCATCTACGCGGGGCGTAGCCTTCATACGCGGGGCGTACATGCGAGGCGTGTCCTCTAATCGGAACCCGGGTCTCGGACGTGGCAATCTTATCCGATTCGTGGCATCCGAGCGAAGACCGGCGACGTGGCTGATCTGAGGCCCTGCAAGTGCGAAGTACGCTCGGCGTACGAAACTAAGTACGTTGGGCATACCCTTCGGATAAGGCTTCAAATTTTCATTTATTTTTATTAAAAACTTCGAAAATTCATATCTTTTGCATACAAGCTCCGTTTTTTACGTTCTTTATATCCACGTGTAGGTAAGATTATGCTCTACAATTTTCGTTTAGACTCCGTCGGCTAATTTTGACTTCATTTTTAATATTATATTTTTAACGGGCCGGGACAGGAAAAGTCCGTTAAAAATTCATAACTTCTTCATTTGACGTCTGTTTTCTTCTGTCTTTTTACCGTTGAACTACAATCGACGAGATCTTAGATTCTCGTTTAGGTTGTGTCAGCTAAAAATCACTCGATCTTTATTTCGAGTTTTTAGCTGTCTACTGCTATTCCGAAACTTAGAAAAATCATAACTCCTCATACGAAGTCAGATTTGGACGTTCTTTCTATTAAAATTCTCTGTTTAATGAATATTACGACTTTCGTTTAGATTACTAAAGCTAAAAAGTAGTTTATCGAAAACTCACTTTTTACGTCATACGACGTCGTGACGGTTCTGTCGCGAAACTTCAAGGGTTCATAACTTCTTCGTTATAACTCGGATTTTGATGAGGTTTTCGCCTAAACGTTTCTAACGAGATTCTTTACAACTTTCAATAATAAAATTTTACTTATTTCAAATTTTATATTATCGTTAAATTTCAATATTTTACTTTTGATTGGAATCTCATAAGACTTCCAATATTTTCCGAACGATTCTAAACATAGTTTTACTTCATTTCTAGTAAAAACTATCTGTTAGAAATCAACGCTAAATTACATAATATTTCTTTATATTATTCACTTTTAAAATTACATAACACGATAACTGAACGTTTATGTTACAAATACGTCCTCTTTTTGAGGATTTCGTCCCCGAAATCATAACGATATAAATGACTGAGAATATTTCGCTCTTATCTCATTCTTATTTTCCCAATTATAATTTGGGTCTCGATGGTGTTTCCACTTGACGTGCACCAACTCCAAGACATATGCACAAAGCATATCTTCTACCGTTTGGATTGTTCTCTCCGTCTGACCATCTCCTTCTTCAATTCTCTGACTGAAATTTCGTCACTACACGACACATGGTTCTCTGAACCAATCAATTCACTTCGCAGATCTATATTAGTCGGACTCGATTCTTTACGACCATTAAGGTCTGAACGAAAATCATCTTCTTAGTCATCACCGAAACGAAGGTAATGACATACTAGAACAAAAACGGAATCAATTTTTTAGCTTCTTGGTCACCTTGTGACTTTCCCTGATCCAAGTGTGAGTCATGTGCTTCCAGTAGTATAGGCCTCTACTACTATTCACACCTACTCATACTCGTCCCAAGTATTGTCTCGCAGTCCCCAAGTTCTTATCTCCTAAAATCACAAAACGATTTAACACATACGAATGTGTCCAAATAATCTTAAAATTTCCCTAGACTCTACTAGGACTTATTCCATGCATATCTTCAACATAATTGTGCTTCAACTTGGTTGGTGATGGAAACGCCAGACGATAAGACAACTTCAGAAATTACACTAACCGTTCTATCATCCTGCCAATCAAATATGTACATTCGGATGTACCGTACTCCTCTATATGTACTGTTATTTTATTAGACGCATTCTAAAGGCAAGATACCATTCTTTCGATAGGTATCATTCACTATCGTAAGCGTTCTCATTTCCTCCATTTACTAAGTTCACTATGAGTCTTCACCATGACGTTATGTTCACAAAAGCAGGCGTTCAGCATATTGGAACGAGAATATAGATAGAGGAAAGTTTTGACGTGTATTCCTCCTTATTACTCTGAAAACTTACATGCCAGTTCTAATATCGTAATTAAACGTTTAGAATCCTAAGCACATAAAATTTCTAGATCCGGTTGGCAACAGACCATAGATCCAAACAAATAATAGCATATGAGGCATATAATGCTATAACATAAATCATTTAGCACATAAAAGCAATATAGGCATCTAATCCTAAAGTAAGCTAGTGCTTGTGTCAATTCAGGTGTACTACCTAACATATATTAGACACTCATCTCACAATCATCGCTTAGCATTCTAAGTTTAAGTCTAGAAATCCTACAAATTCCTAGTTCACTTAGACTAATTCTCTAAAAATTTTGAAGTAACTTAATATTTTAAAATACTAGGGTTTATCACTACCCAATACCCCACTTAAATCTTTCCTATGGTTTGTATCCATATACTTACAAATGACTACGTTCATATATTGAACGTTAAACAGCTTAAGTCTAAATATCAATCCGTGATATTTAGTTCACTTAAACTAGTGCTCTGATACCATGATTGAAGACCCACACTTTCATATGACTGAAAGACCCAAACTTTCAAACTTCACAATATTGTTACTCCAAAACATGCTTATGTCATACACTTCAAGTCAAAGGTATAGCTCCGTTAGTATTCTGTTAGTATACAAATCATGCTTTACATAGCTAAAGGTATAAAACCAGAATAACACAGGAAAGCACATTGAACATATAACACATAACATACTATTGTTCCTATATATTGAACTCACCGTGAAATAACCGGGGATTAAATTATTAATTTGGACAACACTTCGACTTTAAATATGACTTTCTGTGACGAAACCGGGGATTTTAGTTGAAAACCGGCCTTACTCGGGCAAAGTTTCGACTTGAAAATATGATTTTCTCGGAAATTTCGGAGCGTCGGGACTTGCTTCGGGTGTCGGGAATGATATCGGGACTTCGGGGGGGGGGGGGGGGGGGGTTAGGGTAAATTTAGAGAGAGTAGACGGTGAAAGAACTAAGGAAATGTAACTTAAATCCGGAGACCCTCGGTCTCTATTTATAGGGTGCGAAGCTGCTGACTACGCTGGGCGTACTGCGAGGCGGCCATCTACGCGGGGCGTACATGCGAGGCGTGTCCTCTGATCGGAACCCGGGTCTCGGACGTGGCAATCTTATCCGATACGTGGCATCCGAGCGAAGACCGGCGACGTGGCTGATCCGAGGCCCTACAAGTGCGAAGTACGCTGGACGTACGAAACTAAGTACGCTGGGCGTACCCTTCAGATAAGGCTTCGAATTTTCATTTATTTTTATTAAAAACTTCGAAAATTCATATCCTTTGCGTACAAGCTCCATTTTTGACGTTCTTTATATCCACGCGTAGGTAAGATTATGCTCTACAATTTTTGTTTGGACTCCGTCGGCTAATTTTGACTTCATTTTTAATATTATATTTTTAACGGGCTAGGACAGGAAAAGTCTGTTAAAAATTCATAACTTCTTCATCCGACGTCCTTTTTCTTCTATATTTTTACCGTTGAACTACAATCGACAAGATCTTCGATTCTCGTTTAGGTTGTGTCGGCTAAAAATCACTCGATCTTTATTTCGAGTTTTTAGTTGTCTACTGCTATTCCGAAACTTAGAAAAATCATAACTTCCTCATACGAAGTCAGATTTGGATGTTCTTTCTATTAAAATTCTCGGTTTAATGAATACTTCGACTTTTGTTTAGATTAATAAAGCTAAAAAGTAGTTTATCGAAAACTCACTTTTTACGTCATACGGCGTCGTGCCGGTTCTGTCGCGAAACTTCAAGGGTTCATAACTTCTTCGTTATAACTCGGATTTTGATGAGGTTTTCGCATAAACGTTTCTAACGAGATTCTTTACAACTTTAAATAATAAAAGTTTACTTATTTCAAATTTTATATTTTCGTTAAATTTTAATATTTGACTTTTGATTAGAATCGCATAAGACTTCCAATATTTTCCGAGCGATTCTAAACATAATTTTACTTCATTTCTAGTAAAAACTATCTGTTAGAAATCAACGCTCAAATTACATAATATTTCTTTATATTATTCACTTTTAAAATTACATAACACGATAACATAACGTGTATGTTACAATAGCCGATGAAAATACAACGCTCACTACGAGGTTCGAGCTTGTCGTGAGTCTCTCGTCTTACGAAAGCCTCGCAACCCCAAACCTTGATATGTGCTAGCGAGGGAACCTTCCCTGTCCACATATCGTGAGGTGTTTTGGTAACCTTCTTTGTTAGGACTAAATTAAGGATATGGGCGGTAGTCTCTAAGGATACCCGCAAAATGATATAGGTAACGAAGCTTGACTCATCATGGAACGAACCATGTCCAACAAGGTTCGATTGTGCCTCTCAGCCACACCATTAAGCCTCGGTGTCCTAGGTGGCGTCAAATGTGAAATAATTCCACATTCCTTAAGATATTCATGGAACTCAATACTAAGATACTCTCCACCTCGATCGGACCGGAGCGTCTTTATCTTCCTGCCCAATTGATTCTCCATTTCTTGCTTAAACTCTTTGAACTTTTCAGGTTTCTGACTTATGCTTGATTAAGTAGATATACCCATATCTGCTATAATCATCGATAAAAGTCACATAGAAGCGGTTAGCATCCCTTGTGGCGGATCTGAAGGGTCCACACACATCAGTGTGTATGAGATCCAACAAAACCTCACCTCTTTCAGAAGAACCGATGAAGGGTGACTTGGTCAACTTTCCAAGCAAACAGGATTCGCATGTGTCATCCGACTTTAAGTCAAATGACTCCAACACTCCATCCTTTTGGAGTTGGGCTATGCGCTTCTGGTTGATATGTCCAAGACGACAATGCCACAAACATACCTTGTCCAAACCTTTAGATGAATCAATATGCAACACATTATTTCCTAAGTTATCTACAACCATCACAGTTTCATATATATCATTACAAGGCAATGCTTCAAAATAAAATTTACCATTATAATAAGCATTAATACCGCCAATCTCATTATTAAATGAAAAAGTAAACCCTTGTTTATACAAACCTTGAAAAGAAATAATGTTTCTCGCCATATTAGACGAGTAGCAACAATTATTCAAATCTAATTCTAACTCACTACTAAGCAATAAAGAATAAACTCCAATCTTGGTGACAGGTGACACTTTCCTATTCCCCATGATCAAGTTCATCTTCCCGTGCTCCACCTCCCTATTTCTTTTTAAACCTTGCAAATCAGAACAAATGTGAAAACCACATCCTGTATCAAGGACCCAATAATTAGAATGTGATGAGTTATTAGATAGAATAATGTAAATACATGCGAAGGTGGGTTTGATCTTCCCATCCTTTATGTCCTGCAAGTATTTGGGGCAACTTTGTTTCCAGTGCCCTTTGTCATGACAGTAGAAGCACTCGACTTCTTTTGGGTTGGAAGAGGGAGTAGCAGAACCACCTTTGGTCCCACTAGAAGAGGATCTATCATGGGACTTTCCCTTGTGGCTCTTAGAATGAGCCTTCCTCTTCTTCCCTTTCCCATGTCCAATTGCCAGGATTGGTGCAGCAACAGTAGGAGTAGGAACAACAGATTTGCCTTTCAAACTACTTTCAGCAGTTCTTAGTAGGCCTTGAAGCTTGCTTAGAGTGACCTCCTCATTTTTCATATGTTAAGTCATTCTAAACTGATCATAACAAGAAGGTAAAGAGTGTAGGCTAATGTCAATAGCCAACTCTTCGTCAAAATTGACATTCAACTTAAGCAAGCAGTCCACATATCTCTACATCTACTGCAAGTGGGCCGTGATGGACTCTCCATCCCTCATTTTTGTTGTTATCATGGAGGCCATGATTTCATACCTTTCCTATCGATCACTTTGATGGTACCTTTCCATCAAGTCTTGGAGTTCAGCTGTCATAGTGGCAAGCATGACACACGACACCTTTGTCGCGTCCTTCTCATGAGCCTTATATTCTATAATTTCTTTAGGAGTAGCAGTCGCTTCATCAACCTCCTTTAGCTCTTTATCGAGGACATATTCCTTATCCTCGTAACGAGTGACCATCCGAATGTTTCGAATCCAATCATTGAAATTCGACCCATCGAAAATCACCCTCCCACACAAGTTCATGAGGGAGAAAGAGCCGGAAGAGTTTGGGGTTGAAGCAGTGTTTGAAGTAGAAATCTGAAAATAAGGACAAAGTTTAGATTAGATAAGAATCCTTAACATAACACCGAAATGAAATACTAAGGCTAGGACCCAACACAATATTTAACAATTCGGAAGAGGGATGCCGTAATCCAATTGCAAAATATTTGTAGGTAGATAAATGACGATTTACCAATTTCCACCATGAAAAACAAAATTTAGGATTAAGTTTTAAATGAATTGAAATTCCTAGATCTTTGAGATTCATTGAACTTTTCAATGACATGTTTAAATATCGATTATACCCTTCAAGTTTGTGACTGGGATACCCGAGGATCACAAACAAGGTGTGAATAACCATGTAAATGTGCTTGGTACTCTTGATGTCACTTATCACCTAATCAATGTGTTGGTTAACCACACACACTCCATTGATCTATGACAAACATCAAGCTACCCATTGCCACCCTTGCTAGTCCAAGTTAGTGTGCCGGTTAACCACACACGCTCCACTAACGACTTGGCAAGGTGCAAAGTGGAATTTCATGGAATAACACCTATTTCACATTTTACCTAAAGTAACTAAGATTGGGAATTTATAAAAAACATTTAGTTACTTTTATAATTATCATTATACATTTTAATGAGAATTAATGTTCTGTCCTTCCCGTTCGGCTAACGACCCTCCACCGGTCAAGGAAGCGGTGGGTGAGAGTGGACACCCATTCAATCGCCATTTTATAGACAATTTCCTTATACCCCCTTATAGACCAGCTTCGTGAATGAGACCTACTAACGGTAAGACCGACTTGTCTTATACGTATATATAAGTATTAATCTTTTAATATTATAATAGTATAAGGGTTGAATTTTAAACTTTTAAAATTCTAGGGTTTGGAATTTTAATGTTTCATAAATGAGATTTTTCAAATTCCAAAACTTGAGGGCAAGTTTTGAAACTCTTCAAAACCTCTTGAATTCCATAACTTAAGGAATTAATGTTTCATGAATAAGACTTTTCATATTTCATAACTTGAGGACAAGTTATGAAACTCTTCAAGAATCATTTAGATTAAATTTAACTAATAAAATTATCATATAATTTATTATTTACCAAATTGACCTAATTTAACTCATAAAGCAAGATAATTTCAAATCAAAAAATTACAAATGATTAGATTATCATATAAACTAACAATTATCTTAAAATTTTGACAATTATCTATTAATTAGATGAGGATAATCACTACCATATAAAAAACAAATTTTATGATACAAAACAGTTTGTGGTAATGATCCTAATCCAATTCAGACCAAAAAATCCAAAAAACTGCCAACAGACTGTCCTACTCGTCGAGTTAAGCAATCATGAACTCGTTGAGTTCCTCATGGGACTCATCGAGTTCAGTCTGGCAGAAAACAGTTTTCATTTTTGCTTCAACTTTGAATAATTAGTCATGCATCAATATAATAGAAAACAACCTAAACTCTAATACCACTGATGGGGTTTGAGCACTATTGTTGGATTAGATGTCTAAGCCCATAACTATTATTTGTATGTACTCGACTCGAGAGTAGCATGGTCCATTTGGGTTGCACTTCACCGGAACAATTTGTATGGATAGTCTTTTGAGAATAGTATATTTATGATTTATTAATATATTATAAGTTCTAATATATTAATATGAAATCATATTATTTAATTAGTATTGATCAATAATTAATTTGGAATTAATTTAGTGATCAGAAGAAACTAATTAAATATGGACTCTTATATATATAGAATGGGCCAAAGTTCATTTAGGATGGGCTAAGCTTGCATGGATAGTCCATGGAGTTTTAAACCCATGGATCCTATGGAAATGAAAGGTCATGGGTATTAGGGTTTACATGGATGTAACCCTAATCCACCATACTATATAAAGAGGTCATTGGCACATGAAATGGCACTAGTGTGTGAGTGAACAGGTGTGGGCCGATTTCTAGTGTGCTTGCTATTCTCTCAAGTTTTCCAAGTGTTTTTGGTGATTTGTGATTCCATTTGAGGCTTCCACACTATTGGGGCTAAGCTCTTAAAGGTTCAATACATCAAGCTCCATCAAAAGGTATGTCATCTAACTAGACTCTTGTAGTATAGTTGCTCCATAATATGCTAGTTAGGATGAAACCTTGGAATATTGAATATTTGCATGTATAATAGAGAAAACATAGATCCAAGGTTTATAGAGTTGCATGTACACCATAGGAGTGTTAGATTGCTTAAAACCCATCAGTGGTATCAGAGCCTAGGCTTGGTTTTCACTTATACTTGATGCAATTGCTGAAAAAATTGATTTTCTGCTGTTCTGGGCTGGGGACTCGCCGAATCCACTGATGGACTCGCCGAGTCCATGTACAAATTCATCCAACTCTCCGAGTTTGTTCCTGCACTCGACGAGTCGGAGCCCCTGAGTGCAGATTTTCGTTGTTTTTGGCTGGAATTGGACTAGAATCATTACCCTAAGCTGTTTTCGATCTTATAAAGTTGTTTTTGATGTGGTAATGATCATTCTAATCCAATTCAAAAGATAATTGTCAATAGATTCATGTTTTGTATTAGTTTAATGGTTAGGCTAATTACATGAAAATTGTTTGATTTGAATTGTCTTGTTCATATGAGTTTAATCTAGATTATAGTTTTTATTGACATGTTTGTTTGTTTATTAGATGATCTAAATGGCCTTTAATGGATTTCATAACTTGTCCTCAAGTTATGGAAAACCAAAAGTTTTTTTTTAGAAGAGTTTTTAAAGCCATAGGTTATAGAAACTTAAAAAGTCTTTTTCCATAAACTGTTTTATGACATCCATAACTTGTCCTCAAGTTATGGATTTTCAAGAGTCTTGCCATTAAAAGCCATATTAAACTCATATGTTATGGATTCCAAATGTTTCTTGAATTCTTCAAAACTTACCCTCAAGTTTTGGAATTTGTAAAGTTGCACTTTTGAATACTTTAGTTCCAAACCCTAGAATTTTAAATAGTTTAAAGGTCAACCCTTATACTATTATAATATTATAGGTTTAATATTTATATATATGTATAAGAGTAAAAGTCAATCTTACCGTTAGTAGGCCTTATTCACGAAGCCGGTCTATAAGGGGGTATAAGGTTACTGCCTATAAAATGGCAGTTTAATGGGTGTCCACTCTCACCCACCGCTTCCTTAACTGGTGGAGGGTCGTTAGCCGAACAGGTAGGATAAGGACTATAATTTTCATTAAAAGTATAATGATAAATACTAAGTAACTAAACACTTATAAATTCCCAATCTTAGTTACTTAGGAATATGTGAAATTGGTGCTAACCCATGAAATTACACTTTGTACCTTACCAAGTCGTTGGTGGAGCGTGTGTGGGTAACCGGCACACTAACATGGACTAGTAAGAGTGGAAAAGGGTGACTTATTGTTTATCATAGATCGGTGGAGCGCGTGTGGGTAACCGGCACATCGATTAGGTGATAAAATTAAGGGTACCAAGTTAATTTGCATGGTTATTCACACCTTGTTTGTGATCCTCGGCACCCCAATCACAAACTTGAGAGGGAACAATCGAGATTTAAACATGCCATTGAAAAGTTCAATGAATCTCAAAAAATCTAGGAGTTTCAATCCAATTAAAACCTAATACCTATTTCGTTTTTCATGGTGGAAATTGGTGAATCGTCATTTGCCTACCTTCAAATATTTTATAGCTTGGATTACAGCATCCCTCTTCCAAGTTATAAAATATTGTGTTGGGTCCTAGCCTTAATATTTCAGATTGGGTGTTATATTAAGGACTTAAATCAACTAACTTGAATTTCTCCCATTGTAGATGTCTGGTTCAGACAACTATGATCTTCCTAAATGTCTTGGAACAAGCTTTCCTAATGAAGATGATGTCCCACGATTGGATAATGGAAATCATACTTCTCTTCCTCCACCTCCTGCGATAATTCTCCCTGACCCACAAGCTCGAAGACTTGAAAACTTCAGGATCACTCAATCCCTATTGGATAGTAAACACAAAGATGGAAAGCCTATATGTGCTTATGTCTTGGACATGAAGCTGCATATTGACAGGCTAAGGATGTTGGGTGTCGTCTTCCCAAGGAACATGGCTATTGAATGGGTCCTTCAGTCACTTCCCGAGTCATATAGTGAGTTCGTTAAAGATAAACTATGTGACAGATCACGACATGACCCTAATTGATCTTACCTATTTGCTAATTGTTGCCGAATCAACAATGATTTGGCACAATGGTCAAGCAAATCTGATTGGAAGGTCTATATCCTAAATTGACATGGACATCCCAGAAAAGATTCCTTCTCCTAAAGGAAAGGAATTGGGCATGGTCAAAAGTTTTGATCATAAGAGAAAGGCCAAGTCTGAGACTGCTCCATGTAAGCCTGTGTGTTTCTATTGCCAAAGACAGGGACATTGGAATCGAAGCTACCCAGACTATCTGAGAAGTTTAATCAGAATGTATGGTTCTGCTTTAGGTAAGTCTACTATCTAACTCTGTTAAGTTTCTAATTGTTGATTCTTAATACATGATGTGACTAGGTTGCATTTTGATGTTTGGCAGGATCAAGCAAAGGGAAGGAAGCTCAAAAGAAGAGTATGCTGAATCTGATCACGAAGATGGATTTCAATCGCATGGTTCGAAGATCGGATTTCTGAGCTACTGTTTGAGAGTTATGATAGATTGCTAAGAATTATGTAATAGCATAGTTTTTCACTTATAATTGCATTGTAAGGAAAAGTTTTTCTGCATTTTATAAATAAATATTTTTTTTTATTTTATATCTCCTTGCAATGGTATTTATGAAAAATTGATGTTTGTATGTTTCTATCAATACTGAAAATATGAATTTGATTCTTACACTTGTGGTAGTGTCTAAAATTACCAAATAAGGAAAGATTCTCATCACCCAAGTTTCAATTGGACCAAAACTTGGAATCATGCAGGTTGTATTGTATGACGAATGAGAATTTTCATCTTTGGAAAATTAAGACTAATTCCTTGTTCACATGTATATGTGATTCAAGTGAAGGACAAAGGGATCGGGTACACTTGGTTGTACGCTGGTCAGGTCCACCACAAGGAACGATAAGGCTATTCGTCATGATTTACTAAAAGTTAGTTAATATGGTTACACTTACAAGTTTAAGTGTAATTCTGAAACATTGGAAAAGTTTCATTGTATGGTAGGACGGATGAGAAGAATCAAATTAGGCAGAAAGATAAAAGTTACTCGAATCTGAAAAGATGGGAGAGTACTTTAGTATCATGTTTTATGATCATCTTAATGATTATGAAACCATATCACAATTCATCCTCTAAGGACATATTAGTGCATTCTTATGACTAAGAAGAGGAGTCATGAATTTTTGAAGTGGTTAAATCAAGAAGATGAGTCATACTTCGTTCCAAAACAATTCTTAGAGTCATACTCCAAGATTGTAACTTGAGTGACACATCCTAAAAAAGGTTTATAACACTTTTCAAATGTATGAGTAAAAGGTTTTCTACTCTTGAATATTTGAAATTGGTAAGTTGTGATGTTTTGGATAAAACAAAGACCAACCAAGGCCAATTGTGTGAAGTGTTTGTCTTGATAAGAATCCACACTGTCTCTTGAATATATTTTTTTGTCAAGGAATGGTTCTTGGCAAGAGAGTCTTATATGTCAAGAGGACAGTGGGAGTCTAAAAAGATCCTGAAAGAGTTTCAAGAACTAATCAAGAATAAAACCTGTTGTTTATCACTAGCACACGACTTGAGGTTTATAGCCTATCGTGTTGACATATTCCTATTTCTGTGCCCATTCAAGTTAAAGTTGACTATGCATCTGAGTTCTACAAGTTATCAGTTGTTTGCATAACAACTTGGAAGCAATGGTAGGCCCTTGTGCTTCCAGGTGGCAAGTAATTAAGATTGAACAAGTTCAGTCCATATGAGTTTGAATTTGTCACTAACCTTGTCTTGTGATTATAGTTTTGACAAATTCACATGGATAGGAACACTTACACCATAAAATCTATGTGTCATAAGGTTTCTCTTCGATTCATGAAAATGATGGTGAGGAAACGCTTTCACTAAGAAGATTTAAAGTAGATAGCAATTGTGATATTTGCATTCTCAAAGTCATTAGTGGAGCGTGTGTGGTTAACCGACACACTAACATGGACTTGTGCGAAATGGAAAAGGTCTAAACAATTGAGACTATGATTACGACATCCCTTTTCATAGTTCTAAAAATTGTTTAGACACACATGTAAGCTATCTAAGTAAAGGTGTATGATATTGATAAAGTTTTATCAAAGCATCTCGTATCAGAAATCTGAACTTTGGTAAGAAAGTCAATAAAGTATTGATTTCTAGAAGTCCAGCTGATTTCTGGATACATGTCAAAGCTAGTGGGAGCATAAGTGTTGTGCTAATAATTATCATGTTAGTGAGAGCATGATTATTATGTTAGGTGTTGCAAGTTATCAATGTTAATTATAGAAAACAAGTTTCAATTTGCAAAGGTGCAGGGGTTTGAAAAGTTGTTTTGCTATAATTAAGGGAGAGGAAATTATACTTCATTTCAAATCTAAAAGCTTAGATTGTGAGATTTTAATGAAATTTAGTCATAATTACATTATTTGTGTTCTAAAATTCGATTATGATTACGGCATCCCTTTTCATAATTCGAATTATGATAACATGGCAAATTATAAGAAATATTGTATCAAAAGACTGGTCAAGTATCATGTATTTATGTGAGACATCATGAATTGTGTATTGTATGCTTCGGATATAGGATCGATTGCATGTGCTATAATACTTATCCTTTCTAAATTTTCCAAATGCCTAGGGCATTAAGAGGGAAAAAGGAAGAGAACCGGATATGACTGAAATGATTAAGCAATTGTCGAGGACAATCTGAGGATTTCCAAAGATTGGTTGCTCATGGACAATTGGAAGTATAAGTGTTAATTTTAAAAGGACCATATTGACATATTCTAGAAGGAGGCAACTCTTGTTCAGAAGTCATAGTCAAAATGGGAATATGGAAATGTTTCATAGGTGGAAGTTATTCAATCTGTGTGAGATTAGAAAACTTAATGCAAGAAGGATGTTCAAAGGAATGTACTTTGAATTTGAGACTTCGTTTCCATAGGAATTGATCTCCATTAGAGTGCTTTGTAATGTCTGTTGACAAGTCTTTGTGACTTTTGTGCATAGTCATTACAAGAGGATCAATGCATATAAGTTTAGAATCTAACAGATTTCGGTAAATGCCAGGAATTTGGAATTTACGATAAGGATTTGGGATTGTGAAATGAGCATCATTGGAATCATGTTCAATTGATCTATTTCACAAATTAAGGATCATAGACAAACATAGTGTGCATACTTGGTGTATGGCTGTCACACCCCGAAACCGATGGCGGAAACGTTCCGGGGCGGAGGACGTCATTTGTAGCATCACAACCAATGAATAATAGCAATCATAGAAACACAACCAGTACAGTGAATACTAAAATAAAAATGTTTACATCAGTTTGAAACTTTGTCTGAAACTTTGTTTGAAGTACATCACATAATTTGTATGAATATAAACATTAAACTCTTATTGTTGCCACTCCCCAAAAACTCAGCAGGTACCTGTCTACTGATTTCCTGAGAATACAAGCAGTTTGAAAATATCAGCATAAAGCTGGTGAGTTCATAAGCGGTAGTTTGTAATGAAAATCGTTGATGAGTTTGTAAAAGTGTTTTGTATAGTTCCAAGAAAATCCGATATTTTCTTTAGTGAAAATGTAGTGATTTCAATTCTGTATAAAACCATGAATGTTTGTCACTGAAAACTGTAGTGATATGCGAAAATACTACCTCATGTGACTAGCTAGAGCTAATCATAGGTATTTTGTATGTGAAGCCCATGCATAATCGGTTCTGTTTGAAAACCCTGACTTTAGCCAGTATACGTAGTGTGTGCTAGTTCTATTTAGTATAAATAAAACTGTTGAAGAGTGTCAAGTTGTAAACTAAAGGTGATTTATACATAATGTGAGTCGTATAACCATGCTTAATATGACTAGAGACCTTTCCAACGTTCTTCAGGCGTCGAGTTAAATGACATTTGTCACCCTAGGCATGCCTGCCCAACTGTAGCTAGCAGTTCGGGTGTGGGATTGTCAGTCCCGAATAGATCTATTCACAAATCTCACGCTCTCCCTCCAGGAGACTTTGGTTATACTATGGTAGGATTTATCCCTGTACACCTAAGGGTACAGTAGTGAATTATCGCCTCACAGTATCGTACAATCTAGTTTACATGTAGTGTAGTAGCGTTCTACCGTAGTGAAAATCCGTATGTATACCGTATATAGTGATAATTACAGTTATGAATACCATGATAAAGTAGTGATGTAAACTGTAAATGGTTTCTGTCTTAGTACATATGTTTAGTAGTGAAAGTTTCTATACTTGATATGTTTTAGAAAAATCCCAAACTATACCGATTATAGTTTGCATGTAAAACGTAGCGAGTAGCGTGTCCGGAAAACTATGCAAGTGAAAACGTCCCTTATGCTCAGCATAGTACAAAAGGGATTTAAAGTATGAGATTTGCATAAGTTTTATGTATATTCTTGAAAACATTTATGTTTAGCTTGTATTCACCCCCCGAAAAACATTGAAAATATGGAAAATGTAGGGGTATGAACTCACAGTTGTTGCGTGAAATCGTTGACTGAAATTAAGATCCCCGAGTTGTTGCACGTGACACTTAACGGAATCCTATTATCAAATAAATACATATAGGTATCTAAATTAGCGATTTCGTTAGATAAAGTGTCAGAAGAACACTTGTGTTCGGTTGAGGAATGTTACCGGGACTTGATCGAATTGATGAAAGTGAGTTTTCAGTCAAAAGCACCACTTAAAAGGTGTTTACGGTCGACAGACAGTTTACAGCCGTGAACAGGGTTTACGGTCGTAAACTAGGGTTTACGGTTTCTGAAGGCTCGGTGAGTTTACGGTCGCAAACTCAAGAACAGAGTTTACAGTCTTTGAAGGCTTGGACCGTAAACTCAAGAACAGTGTTTACGGTCTTTGAAGATGGACCGTAAACTCAAGAAAAATGGTGATGATTTCGAATAGATAAGCGTTTCCAGACGTTCCGAGGTGACTCCAAACGGGGTTTCTCGATGTTTTCCGAAGTTTTGAAGGCGTTTTCAGGTGTTTACGGTCAAGGTTCTTAGAGAGAGAAGGAGAGAGTTTTTGGCCAGAAATGTTCAAATGAAGGTGGAGGTCTCGTATATATAGGGGTGCTGTGATCGGTGGTGGGGGTCCACTCTTTACTGACCGTAAACGGGTTTACGGTCGTAAACTAGTTTACGGTCGTAACCTCACTTAGACCGGAAATGTTTGGTTTTTCGAGATATTCGGGTTCCCGCGCGATTTTTGGTTCCGACTCGTAAATAATTTAATTATATATATATAACTAGATTATATTCTAAACCAAGAAGTTTGACGGAAAGGTTAACGAATTCGAAATTTTATTAACGGAAATCGCGTAACATAAATGGACAAAGTTTCGGGTTGTCACAATGGCATAACTATTGTTTAGAAAACATAGTGTGCATGCTTGGAGCATGGGACAAGTATTGTTTTTAATTCAAGTGTTAAGTTGATAAATCGAAACATTATGCAATGAATAATGTGAAATCAATATGGTGATAAACAAAAGGTGTTTTGTTTATGTTCATAAGTTCTGAGACCATATTGGATTCGATTGTTCTTGTGTTTCACTTTGCATGTTTTGACTTCCCGAATAACTAGTTTATTCAAACTCTCCACAGTCAATCATAATTTGGAAGTAGGTATAAATCAAGACTGTCATGAATTGGGCTTGTAGATGTCTAAAGTGCTTAGACATAGCAAAAGTTGCTGCAACATTCATGAGTGCTCCTGGAATGAGATTCGAGTATTGGATTAAACCCACGCTCATTTGAATCACTTCATGGATTTTATCACGAGTGAATCATGAGATGATAATATCTTATATTCTTCAAACCTAGAGATATGAGTTGTTGATTATGAATTGGTTGTACATTGATTATACGAAAACGCATCAGTAACTTGATGTTATAAAACGTGCCTTTGTGTATGATTCAACAAGTAGTTAGTACAAGCATATGAGTCGAAGTTTATCCATTCCTTTTACCCTTGGAGGGATAAAAGCAATATCTGTGGGCCCCTCGATGATTTAGTGATGACACCCCTAAGTGCTTGGCCAAGCCTGGACTGATTTGATTTGTTCAATTAGTCAGTCGTCATTAATCGAAAATTGGGAAACAACAAATGGACAGAGAGAATGATTATAATCCATGTCTCAGTCCATATGATATCTAGAATGGAGTAATATATGACCCCTTATATAATGGACACGTCATTTGACTAGGTCAGAGTTCGGCAGCGGCTTTAAGAGCTACGATTGCTAGTCGGGATCTTGGAGTCATACTTGAATAATAGTTTTAGACTTATCCAAGTGGGAGATTATTGGATTAGATGTCTAAGCCCATAACTATTATTGGTATGTACTCGACCCGAGAGTAGCATGGTCCATTTGGGTTGACCTTCACCGGAACAATTTATATGGATAGTCTTTTGAGAATAGTATATTTATGATTTATTAATATATTATAAGTTCTAATATATTAATATGAAATCATATTATTTAATTAGTATTGATCAATAATTAATTTAGTGATCAAAAGAAACTAATTAAATATGGACTCTTATATATATAGAATGGGCCAAAGTTCATTTAGGATGGGCTAAGCTTGCATGGATAGTCCATGGAGTTTTTAACCCATGGATCCTATGGAAATGAAAGATCATGGGTATTAGGGTTTACATGGATGTAACCCTAATCCACCATACTATATAAAGAGGTCCTTGGCACATGAAATGGCACTCGTGTGTGAGTGAGCATGTGTGGGCCGATTTCTAGTGTGCTTACTATTCTCTCAAGTTTTCCAAGTGTTTTTGGTGATTTGTGATTCCATTTGAGGCTTCCACACTATTGGGGCTAAGCTCTTAAAGGTTCAATACATCAAGCTCCATCAAAAGGTATGTCATCTAACTAGACTCTTGCAGTATAGTTGCTCCATAATATGCTAGTTAGGATGAAACCTTGGAATATTGAATATTTGCATGTATAATAGAGAAAACATAGATCCAAGGTTTATAGGGTTGCATGTACACCATATGAGTGTTAGATTGCTTAAAACCCATCAACTATAACATCCCTATGGTGCACATACAACCCTAACGCTTTGGATCTAAGTTTTCTCTAGTTATACATGCAATATTCTTTTTCTAAATCATGAAGCGTAACTAGCATACAAATTTGATATTTGAATCATAATTACTAGTTAGATGATTACCTCTTGTTGTAGCTTTTAGAAGTTGGACTTTCAAGAGCTTAGCACCTCAAGTGTGATGCCTCAAATGTTTCACAAAACACCACCAACAATTGGATTACAATGAGAGAGAGCTTGGAGCACCAAAAACTGACTATATCCTCTTAGAATACTCTTCGTGTGATTTTAGGGGCTTAGTGGTTACATATATAGTGTAGAATTCCAAGAGTCACTTGTAAACCCTAATTCTTACACTTAGGCTTATGATCCAACAATTGATTTGGACTAACACTTCATGGACTATCTCATAAGCTTAGTCCATCACAAATCAATCATGGATCAGTAGCCCAAACCATATGTATCACTGATTTACATAATCAGTCCCCGTTAATTTAATCAGTCTCTTTTGATCACTAACTTAATTCCAAATTAATTCTTGATCAATAGTAATTAAATAATATGATTTCTCAATTAATATATTATACTTATAATATATTAATAAGTCACAAATAACCTCTTTCTCAAATATCCATCCTATTAAATTGTTCTGGTGAATGCAACCCAAAATGGACCATGCTACTATCGGGTCAGGTACATACCAATTATAGTTATGGGCTTAGACACCTAATCCAATAGTTACACGTATGTATAGTTACACGGGGCATACGGTCAGCAGGGGCAAAACCTAAATTTTAGGGTTTGTGCCCTATTTAATCACCTTAAGTCACTTATGTACCTTCAGATGACTAGCCTCCACCTCTCTAAACCCTAAGAACAAAACCCTAATTGCCATTTGTGATATTTGAGTTTGGAAGTGAGTTTTGGTGATTTGAAGGAAGAAGAACACTTGGATTGAGCTTGTAGATCTAGAACCATCATCAACTTTGCAAGCTATTTGAGGTATAAAGCTCTCAACTTGATGGTTCCTTATGCTAGATCCAATTTAGGGCTTTATTTATGCATTTTTGGGTCCTTTAAGTCATATTTGAGAGTATGGTCTACTCTAGAAGCCATGGATGGTAGATCTTTAGCACCTTTGAGGTCTATTGTTCATAAAAATGCAATCTTGGAGTGTTATATTGGACCATGAAGGATTTAGGGTTCTTATCATAGGTATTATTGAGTAATGGGTCCCATTAAGACATCCAAAGGAATAAAGTTGCCAACTTTATGTGTTAAGACACCATTTAAGGATCATATATGAGTTTGGACAAAGTGGCTTAATCGATTAAGCACTTAATGGCAAGTTTTGGGCCACTGCAGAGTATGGTGGGCGTACCCAACTCGTACGCGGCATGTACTGGCCAAAAGCAGAGTATGTTGGGCGTACTCAACAGCTTTGACTTTTGATGACTTTTGGGATTTGGGCTTTTTGGACAACTAGGGTTTTGGGCCTTGTTGGGCCATTAGACTTTTTGAATTTGGGTCATTGTTAGGCTTTGGGCCTTCTTGGATTTGGGCCCATAATGGGTTTTAGGTGTCATTTCGGAATTTAGGCTATATTGGGCTTTTATAGCCATTCGGTTGGGCCATGTTTATTGGGCCATATGAGGAAAGGGTAAACTGGTCTTTTACCTTGCGAGTTGGACAAATGAAATAGATTCCTTGTCATTGATTATGGCCCAATTATTAATTGGGTATTTTTTGATGGTGTTAGCGCGGGGATTTCTGGATAAACAATCTAAACTTTTATCTGAGATATTCAGCGGCTTGAGGTGAGTTTCCTCACTGTGTTCAGCGGGTCGAAGGCACCAATGCCGACTCATGGTTTATTATGATTAGGATGCTAGTTGTCTGCGTGACTCAGCATGTATGATATCTGATATATATACCGGGCGGGGCCCAATGCCAGGCGGAGCCTGATGACTATCTTGTATGCTATTTATCTTTGTGATTCTTGCATGTGTTTATGTGTTTGTATGTATATCGGGTTGGGCCCAATGCCGGGTCGGGCCCATTGTTTACTAACATATCTATTACGATCAAAGCTCGATGCCTTGCGGGGCCCATTATGTGTTTGATATGTATGGTATGCGGTATTTTGGGGAACTCACTAAGCTTCATGCTTACGGTTTCATTTTATGTTTCAGGTATTTCCGAATCGAAGGGGAAGAGCTCGGGGTGATCGTATCGCACACATTATATTGTTCCACATTTTATTTGACTATGATGTACTTGGATGTTTTGGCTATACTCTGATTCTATTATGGTTTTATGAATACGTTTTGAAAGATGGTTTTATTATTCTAAAATTTGAAAGTTTGGTCTTAATTTTTGGGACGTTTCAAGTTGGTATCAGGGCCTTGGTTTGAGGGATTCGGGCACACTCTTGGGTGTGTCTGAACTCAAACTGAGGGTTTGTAGATTTTTCATAAAATAAAAGTTTTATTTAAAGATTTTCTAATAACAGAAAGGGGTGTCGTGCGTACAATCAGTCGAACTCAATTAAGTGATTCCCAGAATATCCATACATGTTTGTTATGATTTTATGTTATGAGAATTGCATGTTAGATTAGGGCTAAGGATCTGCTCAGGATTTCATGCTAGTAGAGATGCATTTATATGCCTGATTGGTTGAGCTTATGGAACTGCATGCTATAATGGATTTTCAGATGATTGGATGAATTTGCCTTATATGTGATGCCTTGTAGCCTAAGAGGATCAGATGTGATGCTAGATTTGAAAATCTGTATTGGTATAAGTAATTGCTAAGTGTATGCTTTAAAAATTCTATACAGTTAGGATCATATAGCCCTAGAATCAATGATTTTGCCTTATTTCCTATTCCTCATTTGGTTGTGGTCCTATGGTAGAGTCTTTTATTCGACAGTCTATTTGATCCTATATTGTGTATAATTTCATGCACAAAGCAACCAGTAGTGAGAGTGGAAGATCCTAGCATGGGTTGTAGTAATTGAGCTTTGGAGGTTCTTTATTTATTATGTGGCTTGGAGTGTTTCTACACGAATGTTGCTTGCTTTGTGCTTTGTGGGACTCTTAGTGATATGAGTTGACTATTAAGTGAATGTGTCAAGTCACATGTTTTAAAGGTTAAATAATCTTAGAGTGATGAATTTTAATCTATTGCGCAACTCTCGTTTGAGTCTAACCGTGGTAGGGTTGAGTCTGTTACTTGAAGGATTATCTAAGCTTTATGGAATGTGACTAAATTCATGAAGTATTTAGCTGATATTAATGGGAGTTCTTCAGTAGCTGATTGCAGTGGGATGTCGAGAGCCTAGGAGAGCCTAGGAAGTGTTTTTAGCGGTTTCAGCTGCGCTCTGTAGCGAGTACTTAGAGTCTCACTTTAAGAAGGTGACTTAGAGGATTTGGGATGATTCTTGAGCAAAGTATGGATAAGTGTGGAAGGTAGTATTGGGCCCGTACTAATAAAAGCACACGATCTATACTCGAATCAAGGATAGTAACGGAGAATCTATGAAGCCTATGGTTGCTTTTTAGTATGGAGATGAGCACTCGTGGAAGAGGATCTGATTCAGGCTAAGGTGCTGGTGTTGAGCCGATGAATGAGCGGATTCAGGAATTTATTGATGGGTTTTCAGAGCATTCTAACACTCCTATGGTGTACATGCAACCCTAGAAACCTTGGATCTATGTTTGACTATGATACATGCAAATAATTATTTTTCCAAGGTTCTTATCCTATCTAGCATGGCATGGGGAACTTGAATCAAATAAAGCTAGTAGAATTACTTACCTTGTAGTTGTAGTTGATTGCTTGGAGTTTTAGAGCCTAGCACCAGTAGTGTGGATGCCTCAAATGGAAATCACAAATCACCACAAACTTGGAACTTTGAGAGAATAGTAATCACCTTCTTGAAATCGGCCCTCTTACTTTACTCACCACAACTCGTGTGATTTCAAGAACCAAAGCATCCTTTATATAGTGCGGTGGATTAGGGTTACATTCATGTAAACCCTAATACCCATGTCTTTTCATTTCCATGAGATCCATGGGTTAAAGCTCCATGGAGTATCCATGGACTTTCCATGCTAGCCTAGCCCATTCCAAATAAGCATTAGCCCACACTATATAAATACAAGAGCCCATATTTAATTAGTCATACTTTTGATCTCTAAATTAATTCTAGATTAATTATAGATCAATACTAATTAAATAATATGATTTTATATTAATATATTAGGACTTATAATATATTAATAAATCATAACTTATACTATTCTCAAACGATTATCCATAAATTGTTCGGGTGAAGTGCAACCCAAATGGACCATGCCGGGTCGGGTCAAGTACATACCAAATATAGTTATGGACTTAGACACTATATCCAACATTTATCTCATCGGAAGTCACTCGCGATATTTTGGAGAAAACTCCTGTGATGTTTGGTACCATCGAGGAAGGTATCATGGAACTTTTGGATGATCATCTTGGAGCTTTTCGGGCCAAGATTTCTACAGGACAGTTGGAGGTTTATCAGGATCTCAAGGCTTGTGGAGCCTTAGAATTCTTCGGGGAGAAGGACCCTATTGGTAGATCTTGCCAGGAGGGATCAGAGGTAGATTATGCATCATGCCTTCTGGGGGATCAATTCCATGATTGGACTGGTACTGAGGTTTCGTGATCCTTATGCGAGGAGTTACCCGACATTATTGGCTGTGTCACTGGCAGGTGGTCGTCAGGTTCAAGAATCGGACCTCAGTCATTCAGACAGTCGATGGGATGGTCGAGGTGACTCGGGAGAAAATGCTTAGGTTGGAGAGGCAATCGGGGAAGAGGAAATGGAATCATGATCCGACTCTGGTAGCATTATCGGAGCAGTATGATGTTGTAATGCTTGGTGATAGAGATCTAAAGGGCTACAAAGGGTGGAGAAACCCTTAAGCGTGTACGCAACAAGTCTAAATGCGACAGGTGCGGATAGAAGGGCCACATTTGCCAATGATGCACCTTGGGAGTAGAATTATGTCATCATTGTCATCATCATGGTCATATCAAGGAGAATTACCCATGTTTAGTGGTTGGGGCTCAAGTTCCGTCATAGGTGCTTCCACAGGAAAGGGGAGAAAAACCTTGAGACGCTACGGGTATGTATCGTATTCTCCTCTTTCATGCTTTAAATCATTATGCTTATGATTCAGTATTAATGTGTACGAAATGTTATGCCCTGATTATCTAAGAGTAGACGTACATGTATGAGTAATATAGTTATTTATCTGGAAAGTTATCATATGCCATTTTGCATACCGTGGGTCGTGTTTAGAATAGGCATGGGTATTCTGCAAGTTAGGTATGTCGGGTTGAATGTAAGATGTGTAAAGGTGTTCATGGTTCGAGATGGTCAGAAATTGGTTCGGTCATGGGTGTAAGATCGGTAGTTTCCAATTTCACACCTTGAAGCAAGGTTAGTTGCAAGGCGCATGGGGATTTCTCTAAGCGCAAGCAAGTGGTTGGGTGGATTGGGTAATTGTTCGATATCAAGATATTGTTCCTCATCAACCGATCAGTCGCCAGGGACTTGTAGTAGATTCAGCAATAAGTGCCTTAGGTCCTTGAAGCTCATTGAGGACTCGGGAAGTGTTTATTTGGTTTTAGAATGTGTGTGATCGTGAAGATTGGCTACTGATAGAATGCTAGTTTTTGTAAGTTCAACTGGTAGCCAGTTTAAATTGTAAGTTTGCGATATGGATTGGAAATCCATCAAATTTTGTGAAATGGAAGGGCGCAGTCGAATCCAAGTGGGGGAGGAGCGTTTGGTCTAGGCGTTGCGCAAGATTGAATATTCAGGTTTCATAGCACATTAGTAGTGACACTCGGTGGTTATGTAAGCAGGACAGGTTGAGGGTTGTGTAGAGCCTCTCTGCATGTTCTTGTCCGATTAAGGATTTGGGGTTCGAAGCATAACCCGAACAACTGATTAGGTTATAGTCGGGTGTAGGTTCGACTCGGTATGATCGTGATTGGTAAAGTAAATGGATGGCAAGACCATGTTGGGACCATGACAGTGTGGAAGTGTTGTGAGACTATGGGGTAGCGGTATCATTCATCACATTGATAGGTAGTTGTGGAAGTGTTGTAAGTCTGCGATGGGATCGTATCATTCACTAGAGTGAGGCAGGGCATTGTTGGGGGGGGGGGGGTCGTTGGTGTGAAGGAGGAATTTTCTTTGTAGGTGCGAGGATCGTTGGATCTAAGGCAGTGTGGGCCCTGTGTAGCATTCATTGGGTGAGACTCATGGGCGAGGCCCGCATGGTTATGATTGTGCGGGTGAGACTCGGTAGCGACCGGTTGGAGCCAAGTTTTAGACTATGTTTGGTGTGGGATGACTCTGTGGGCAGTGATTGGTATCTGTGTGATGTATAGGATAGGGTAGCCTTTACCAGTGGACTCTCAATAGGAGCCTGGTAGTTAGACCAACTATGAGAGTGTCAGTCTCAGTGGTGGATTGGGGATTTTATATCTCAGTATAATGGGAGATCGTCGTGAAATCAGAATATTTCGGATAAAAGGCAAGTGTAAATCTTTGGATTTGGGATGGGAGTTATGTTCCTGGTTGATGCAAGGGGGTTGTGTCTTGTGTTGGGAGTCACCCTTGATCTCAATTGAAGGATTCAACAGTTATGATTGGTTGGTTATGTTATCCTTGGTTGGATTAGGAGGATTGTTGAAGCCATTATGGTAGACGATCTAAGACAACTCTTGCCAGGTAGACACTCATTTAGGAGTCGCGTGGTGCGGCCGAGTGAGGCTATCAGCCTCAACAACCAGTTGGAATTCTGGTATGTTGGTTGATTGGTAGGTAAGTGCGAGACCAGGGAGGTCTCGATTGCATCAGAATTATAAACATGGGTCAACAAGATAATCCATGGTTGAAAGGGTTTATGCTCTATATGGATTGCGAAGTGGGGGCAAATTCGGTTGTGTTTCAGAATGGCCTATCTGTCAGGGACTCAGACAATACCTTAGGATTTCGGTTTTCGGGCAGGATAGTAATGGTTATTCTTCTATGGTTAACGCTAGTGGTGAAAAGGTCCATTTAGCGTTAAGATTTGAGAGCCCTGCTAAGGCCAGGATTGATTTTAGCTTTGGAAGGATGTTGTAAGTATGTGTTCACTTTTTAGTCCGTACAAAGGTTGTGGGAATATGTTTCGGGTTGTCTGACGTATCTGGAACGGAGTAAGGAATGATTTCCAGGACGAAATCTAATTTAAGCCGGGGAGAGTTGTAACACCCTGTTTCAGGTCATTCTATAATTCGGGACCATGACTCGAGGATCAAGTATCATAAGGTTTCAAGCCCTAGGAAGGAGAGGTTTAGGCCCATTTGGATGGTGGATAATGTAGGTTATAGGTATTGAGTGTTCGGTTCGCATTTTGAAGCCCAAGGGTATAACGGTGAAGTGATAGTTTGGGCTTTTTATGAATTTTCGATCTAAGCTCGGGAGGTTTTAAGGCAAAGTAGAGTTAATATAATTGTAGAGATTCTTATTACCTTTCCATGGATAAAAAGAACGTCGAAATCGGACATAGAACGAATAAGTTATGACATTTGGATGATTGGTGGTTTTAGACCCTAGCTGAGTACGCTGGGCATACGCTATGAATACGTCATGCGTACTGGATTGACATCCGGATCGTGGAGGCTTCAACATATGTGAGGTATACGTATAGTTACACGAGATGTACGGCCCGCAACGGCAAACCCTAAATTTTAGGGTTTGTGTCCTATTTAATCACCTTAAGTCACTCATGCACCTTCTTATTGATGGGTTTTTGAGCATTCTAACACTTCCTAAGTGTACATGCAACCCTAATAAACCTTGAATCTATGTTTTCTCTATATACATGCAAATTTCTTTTCAAGGTTATTTCCTAACTAGCATGGCATGGTGATTACATAGAACATAAAACTAGTAGAAATACATACCTTGTTGTTGCTTGGATTCCTTCAAGACTTTGTGAGCCTAGCACCCCAAATGTTGTGCCTTAAATGCTTCACACAACACCACAAGACTTGGAATAACTTGAAAGAATACTTCTAGCACTCAAAATCGGTTATGCCCTCTCTAGTAACACTAGGTCACGATTTTGCTAGCCATAGGGTTCCTTTTATAGTGTTGTCACAATTAGGGTTTACACATGAATGCCCTTAATTGTCATGACTCTTGATTTCTCATGACCCATGGGTTTGTAACTCCCATGGACTATCCATGGAGCTCCATATGGTTATAACCAAACCCATAAACCATGGATCATTAATCCACCATAAAAGAATTGATGATTGTCATAATCAACCCTATATATTTAATTAGTCTCACTTTGATCACCAAATTAATACTAGATTAATACTTGATCAATACTAATTAAATAATACTATTATTAATATATTAGAACTTATAATATATTAATAATCATAAGTGCCTTATTCTTTCATCTAGTCTATCCAAGTATTGCAATGCCATGCAACCCAAATGGACCATGCCGGGTCGGGTCAAGTACATACCAAATAAAGTTATGGACTTAGACACTATATCCAACAGTCTCCCACTTGGATAAGTCTAATAACTATATTTGCAAATATGACTTCAAAATCCGACTAGCAATCGTAGCTCTTTCAAAGTCTCTCGGAACTGAGATGATGATGATACGCCATTTAAGATAAGTGATCATATAATCCTCTGTTCTCATGATATCAGCCGGACAAACACATGGAACATGGTCTTACTTATTGTCCAGCATTTGTTTCTCGATTTCTGATTTGTTTCGACATAGAACTAAATTGAACACATCAATTAGGTTCTGAACGGGCCCGGTACATAAGTCAAAACCAAATCATCGAGGGGCCCAGATATCGCTTCTATTTCTAGAAGGAACAGATAAACTTCGACTGATATGCTTGTACTAACTACTTGTTGAATTATTCACAAAGGCACGTTTTATGACATCGAGTTACCAATGCGTTTTCGTGCAATCAATGAATAACCAACTCATAGTCAACAACTCATATCTCTAGGTTTGAAGATTTATATGATATTACCGTCTCACGATCACTCGAGATAAATTCCATGAAGTGATGCAAGTGAGCGTGGGTTGGATCCAATACTCAACCCTTATGAGTACTCATGAATGTTGTAGCAACCATTGCATTGTCCAAAGCACTTTCAGACAAATCATACAAGCCAAATTCATGACAGTCTTAAATCAATACTTACTTCCAAAGTTTGACTGACTGTGGATGGTTTGAATAATAACATAATTATTCTGGAAGTAAAAACATGCAAAATTGAAACATAGTAAACAATCAACACAAGATAGTAACACCTTACTCATAAATAAATAACAACTTTTATTTATCATCAAATGTCAATTACATTTTACAAGTTTCAGGAATCTAATTATTGAAACTAATATCATCCTTCAGCCCAATGCGCCTCGCATGCTGTAAATGCTTAACCCTGCTCAGTCCCTTCGTGAGGGGATCTGCCGGGTTCTCATCTGATGATACCCTCTTAGCCACGAGGAGTCCTTCTTCTATTCGATGTCTGATGAAATGGTGTTTTCTGTCAATGTGCCTAGATCTCCCGTGATCTCTCGGTTCCTTAGCTAAAGCAACCGCACTTTCGCTGTCACAGAAAATTTCCATTGGCTCCTTTATAGCTGGTACAACTCCAAGGTCTCCGATGAAGTTCTTTAGCCATATCGCCTCCTTAGCTGCTTCACTTGCTGCTATGTACTCTGATTCACAAGTAGAATCAGCTACTGTCTCCTGCTTGGAACTTTTCCAAGTAATTGGCCCTCCATTTAGGATAAAGACCCAACCTGACTGAGAGCGGAAATTATCCCTATCAGTCTGGAAGCTAGCATCGCTATATCCTTCCACTCTCAAGTCATCACTGCCTCCGAGGGTAAGGACCCAATCTTTAGTCCTCCGCAGATACTTGAGAATGTTCTTTACCGCTGTCCAGTGTGGTTTGCCAGGGTTCCCTTGATATCTACTGACCATGCTCAAAGCAAAAGCCACATCAGGGCGAGTACAAGTCATAGCATACATGATCGAGCCCACAGCGGAAGCATATGGTATATGACTCATCTCAGCTATCTCAGCCTCTGTACTCGGACTCTGAGTCTTACTCAGCTTGGCATTACTCTGGACGGGTAATTCCCCTTTCTTGGATTCTTGCATGCTGAACCTCTTCAGCACCTTATCCAAGTAAGTACTTTGACTAAGTCCAATTAGTCTCTTACTCCTATCTCTCAATATCCTTATCCCTAGGATATAGGCAGCTTCCCCAAGGTCCTTCATAGCGAAACACTTCCCAAGCCAGGACTTAACCTCCTGCAAGGTTGGGACGTCGTTTCCTATGAGAAGTATGTCATCCACATACAACACCAAGAAGCTAACTATGCTCCCACTAGCCCTGACATACACACAAGACTCATCCTCACTCCTAGAAAAGCCAAACTCTTTGACTTTCTCATCAAAGCAAAGATTCCATCTGCGAGATGCTTGTTTCAATCCATAAATGGATTTATCAAGCTTACACACTCTATTAGGGTATCTTGTATCGACAAAACCCTCTGGTTGAGCCATGTAAACATCCTCAGCCAACTTTCCATTGAGGAAAGCGGTTTTGACATCCATTTGCCATATTTCATAATCATGAAATGCAGCTATAGCTAGCAAAACCCTAATAGACTTAATCTTCGCTACTGGTGAGAAGGTCTCATCATAGTCAACTCCCGGAGTTTGAGTAAAGCCCTTCGCAACCAGTCGCGCTTTATAAGTGTGTACCTTCCCATCCATGTCGGTCTTCTTCTTGAAGATCCATTTGCACCCAACTGTCTTACGACCTGGTACATTGTCAACCAAGTTCCAAACTTGATTGTCATACATGGACTGAATCTCGCTGTCCATAGCCTCCTTCCATTTAGCAGACTCAGGGCCTGCCATGGCTTCCCTGTAGTTATTAGGTTCATCCAAATCTATTAGTGTACTATCACTAATAAATGTATCACATTCAGTGGTGATGTGATAACCATAATAAAAATCAGGTGTGTTCCTCACCCTAGTGGAACGTCTTGGAGGTACAGACTCATCTATCGGATCAACAGGAGTTTCCTCCTCAGGTTGGTCGATAGCATTTGAGGTTCCTTCACCACTTGACTCTTGAAGCTCTTCAAGGTCAATTTGCCTCCCACTGTCCCCTTGGCTTATGAATTCTCTCTCACGAAAGACTCCTCTTCTTGCTACAAAAACCACATTATCACTGGGTCTGTAGAAGAGGTAACCAAAGGATCTCTGTGGGTAGCCGATGAAAATACACCTCTCACTTCGAGGTTCAAGCTTATCATGAGTCTCACGCCTCACGAGAGCTTCACAACCCCAAATCTTGATGTGGTCCAAATTGGGAACTTTCCTAGTCCACATCTCGTGAGGTGTTTTGGCAACCTTTTTAGTAGGGACTAGATTAAGGATATGAGCGGCAGTCTCTAAGGCATACCCCCAGAAAGAGATTGGTAACGAAGCTCGACTCATCGTGGAACGAACCATATCCAACAAGGTTCAATTGCGCCTCTCAGCTACACCATTCAACTGTGGTGTTCTGGGAGGTGTCAATTGTGAGACAATCCCACATTCCTTAAGATAGTCAAGGAACTCAATGCTAAGATACTCTCCTCCCCGATCGGATCGGAGCATCTTGATGTTCCTGCCCAATTGATTCTCCACTTCCTGCTTAAACTCTTTGAACTTTTCAAAGGTTTCTGACTTATGCTTGATTAAGTAAATACATCCATATCTACTGTAATCATCAGTAAAAGTCACATAATAGCGATTAGCATCCCTTGTAGCAACTCTGAAGGGCCCACACACATCCGTGTGTACAAGGTCCAACAAACCTTCACCCCTATCACAAGTACCTGTGAAGGGTGACTTTGTCATTTTTCCAAGTAAACAAGACTCGCAACTATCATCTGACTTGAGGTCAAATGATTCCACGACTCCAGCCTTTTGGAGTTGGCCTATGCGCTTCTTGTTAACATGTCCAAGACGACAATGCCACAAGGATGCTTTATCCAAGCTATCTAAATAATCAATATACAACACATTATTTCCTAGATTGTCTACAACATTCACGGCTTCATATACACCATCACAAGGTAATGCTTTAAAGTAAAATACATCATTGTAATAAACATTAACAGCACCATTTTTATTATCAAATGAAAATGAAAAACCTTGTTTGTACAAGCCATGAAAAGAAATAATATTTCTTGCCATTTCGGGCGAGTAACAACACTTATTCAAATCTAACATTAACCCATTATTAAGCAATAAAGAATAAACTCCTATCTTGGTAACAGGTGATGCTTTCCTGTTGCCCATGACTAAGTTTATCTTCCCGTGCTCCACTTGCTCACTTCTTCTTAGTGCCTGCAAATCAGTACAAATGTGAATACCACAACCTGTATCAAGCACCCAAGAATTAGCATTAGATGAGTTATTAGATAATATTGTGTAAATACCTGCATGGGTGGGTTTAACCTTCCCGTCCTTTACATCTTGCAGATATTTAGGGCAGCTTCGCTTGAAGTGTCCCTTATCCTGGCAATAGAAGCACTGTGCTTCCTTTGGGTTTGAAGAAGGAGTAATGGGACCTTTCTTTGTCCTACTTGAAGAGGAACCATCAAGAGTCTTACCCTTGGTACCCTTCGAAGGGCTTTTCCTCTTCTTACCCTTTCCCTGCCCAATAGCCAGAACAGGGGCTTTTGAAGGAGTAGAAGTAGCAACCGCTTTACCCTTAAGGCCATTTTCAGCTGTCCTTAAGAGTCCTTGAAGTTTGCTAAGTGTGACTTCCTCCTTGTTCATATGATAAGTCATACGAAACTGATCATAACTTGGAGGTAAGGAATGGAGAATGATGTCAATCGCCATTTCCTCAGGAAAGTCAACATTTAGCTTCAGCAACCGGTCAACGAACCTTTGCATCTTCTGCAAGTGACCGGTGATGGGTTCACCATCCTTCATCCTTGCGGTTATCATGGAGGAGATGATTTCATACCTCTCCTGACGTGCGCTCTGATGGTACCTTTCCATCAGATCCAGGTGCATCTCATAGGGGTAGAAATCTTCATAGGATTTTTGAAGTTCAGGAGTCATGGTGGCCATCATGATGCATGCTACTTTAGTAGCATTCTTTTCATGTGCAACAAACTCCGCAAACTCTTCAGGAGTAGCAGTGGCTTCACTCACAACCTTAAGCTCCCTATCGAGGACATATTCTTTGTCCTCATAGCGGGTAATCATTCTGATGTTTCTGATCCACTCATTGAAATTGGATCCATCAAAGATGACCTTACCACACAAGTTCATAAGGGAAAAGGAGCCTGTTGGGTTTGAGCCAGAAGCATTGTTGGAAGACATCTGAAAGGAAAGAAAGACAAGTTTCATTAGATTAGGAATCCTTAATAATTCACCCAAATGAAATATTAAGGCTAGGATCCAACAAACTATTTATAGTTGGAAGAGGGATGCCGTAATCCATACTATAAAATATTTGAAGGTAGGTAAATGACAATTTACCAATTTCCACCATAAGAACGAAATATTTTATTGTTAGGTTTTATTGGTTTTGAAACTCCTAGATCTTTTGAGATACATTGAACTTTTCAATGGCATGTTTGAATCTCGATTGTGCCCTCTCAAGTTTGTGACTGGGATGCCGAGGATCACAAACAAGGTGTGAATAACCATACAAATTGACTTGGTACCCTCAACAATATTACCTACTCGATCTGCCGGTTAACCACACACGCTCCACCGATCTATAATAAGGTCAAGTTACCCTTTGCCACTCTTACTAGTCCATGTTAGTGTGCCGGTTAACCACACACGCTCCACTAACGACTTGGTAAGGTACAAAGTGTAATTTTATGGGCTAGCACCAATTTCACATTTTCCTAAAGTAACTAAGATTGGGAATTTATAATGTATAGTTACTTTATAATTCATTATACTTTTAACGAGTATTTAAAGTCGTATCCTACCCGTTCGGCTAACGACCCTCCACCGATCAAGGAAGCGGTGGGTGAGAGTGGACACCCATTAAGTCACCATTTTATAGGCAACAACCTTATACCCCCCTTATAGACCGGCTTCGTGAATGAGGCCTACTAACGGTAAGAATGACATATTCTTATACATATCTATATAATAAAATTATAATAATAGTATAAGTGTTGATTTTTAAACCTTTTAAAAATCTAAGGTTTAATTTGGAATTAAAGTATTAAAGTGTAAGACTTTTCAAATTCCAAAACTTGAGGGCAAGATTTGAAACTATTCCAAGTCTCTTCAATTTGTAACTTATGAGTTTTAATGGTTCATAAAAAGAAGACTCTTCATTTTATGAAACCTCTTTAGTTCTTTAATCATAATTAAAAGAAGTGACTTTTGGTTATCCATAACTTGAGGACAAGTTATGGACACCATCATAGCCATTAAGATCATGAATTAAACACACATGGAGGTTACACATAATTCCTATGATCTTCTAAACTCATATGAACACAAATTCATGTCAAGCAATTTCAAGAAAATCATATAAACATATACAATAATTGAAAATTGATAAAAGTCATGTAAAATGCGTTAACATAATCATTATCATTTTGAAAAACAGATTTTACAAGTCCAAAACAGATTGGGATAATGATCTTAATCCATTTCCAGCAACAAAACTCGAAAAAACTGCCCAGCACGCTCCTACTCGCCGAGTGCATTATTCTACTCGTCGAGTAGGATGAATTTGTTCATGGACTCGGCGAGTCCTCCCCATGGACTCGGCGAGTCCAGTCGTCAGAGTGCAGAATTTTCGATTTTTAAGCAGTTTTGCAACAAGTATACAGAAAACAATCCTAGGCTCTGATACCACTGATGGGTTTTTGAGCATTCTAACACTTCCTAAGTGTACATGCAACCCTAATAAACCTTGAATCTATGTTTTCTCTATATACATGCAAATTTCTTTTCAAGGTTATTTCCTAACTAGCATGGCATGGGGATTACATAGAACATAAAACTAGTAGAAATACATACCTTGTTGTTGCTTGGATTCCTTCAAGACTTTGTGAGCCTAGCACCCCAAATGTTGTGCCTCAAATGCTTCACACAACACCACAAGACTTGGAATAACTTGAGAGAATACTTCTAGCACTCAAAATCGGTTATGCCCTCTCTAGTAACACTAGGTCACGATTTTGCTAGCCATAGGGTTCCTTTTATAGTGTTGTCACAATTAGGGTTTACACATGAATGCCCTTAATTGTCATGACTCTTGATTTCTCATGACCCATGGGTTTGTAACTCCCATGGACTATCCATGGAGCTCCATATGGTTATAACCAAACCCATAAACCATGGATCATTAATCCACCATAAAAGAATTGATGATTGTCATAATCAACCCTATATATTTAATTAGTCTCACTTTGATCACCAAATTAATACTAGATTAATACTTGATCAATACTAATTAAATAATACTATTATTAATATATTAGAACTTATAATATATTAATAATCATAAGTGCCTTATTCTCTCATCTAGTCTATCCAAGTATTGCAATGTCATGCAACCCAAATGGACCATGCTGGGTCGGGTCAAGTACATACCAAATAAAGTTATGGACTTAGACACTATATCCAACACTTATGACTAGCCTCCACGTCTCTAAACCCTAAGAACGAAATCCTAATTGACATTTGTTATACTTGAGCTTGGAAGTGAGTTTTGGTTGTGTTTTGGTGATTTGAAGGAAGAAGAACACTTGGAGGTTGCTTTGGTGTGGATTGAGCTTGTAGATCCAGAATCATAATTAAATTTGCAAGCTATCTGAGGTATAAAGCTCCAAACTTGATGGTTCCTTATGCTAGATCCAATTTAGGGCTTTATTTGTGCATTTTTGGGTCATTTAAGCCATATTTGAGAGTATGGCCTACTCCAGAAGCCATGGATGGTAGATCTTAGCACCTTTGAGGTCCCTTGTTCATAAAAATGCAATCTTGGTGTGTTTGATTGGACCATGCTGGATTTAGGGTTCTTATCATATGTATTATTGATTATTGGCTCCCACTAAGACATCCAAAGGAATAAAGTTGCCAACTTTATGTGTTAAGACACCATTTAAGGATCAGATTTGAGATTGGACAAAGTGGCTTAATTGATTAAGTACTTAATGGCAAGTTTTGGGCCACTGCGAAGTATGTTGGGCGTACCCAGCTCGTACGCGGTGCGTATTGGCCAAAAGCGGAGTACGTTGGGCGTACACACCAGCTTTGACTTTTGATGACTTTTGCGATTTGGGCTTTTTGGACTACTAGAGTTTTGGGCCTTGTTGGGCCATTAGTCTTTCTGACTTTGGCTCATTGTTATGCTTTTGGGCCTTCTTGGATTTGGGCCCATACTGGTTTGGGTGTCATTTGGGAATTTGGGCCATATTGGGATTTGGAGCCATTGGGTTGGGCCATGGTTATTGGGCCACGTGAGGAAAGGGTAAAATGGTCTTTTACCCTCGGAGTTGGACAAATGAATTAGATTGCTCGTCATGGATTATGGCCCAATTATTAATTAGGTATTATTTTACAGTGTAAGCGCAGAGATTTCTGGATCATCAGTCCGAGATTTTATCTGAGATATTTAGCAGATTGAGGTGAGTTTCCTCACTGTGTTCGACGGGTCGAAGGCACCAATGCCGACCCATGGGTTATTATGATTAGGATGCTAGTTGTCTACATTACTCAACATGTACGATATCTGATATGTATACCGGGTGGGGCCTGATGACTATCTTGTTTGCTATTTATCTTTGTGATTCTTGCATGTTTTTATGTGTTTGTATGTATACTGGGCGGGGCCTATTGTTTACTGACTGATCTGTTCCGAGCGGGGCCCGATGTCGGGCAGGGCCTGATGACAAGCGGGGCCCATTATGTGTTTGATATGTATTGTATGTGGTATTTTGGGGAACTAACTAAGTTTCGTGCTTACGGTTTTCAGTTTATGTTTCGGGTATTTTCGAATCGAAGGGGAAGAGCACGGGGTGATCGCATTGCACACACCATATTGTTCCGCATTTTATGTATTTGGATGTTTTGGCTATACTCTGATTCTATTATGGTTTTATGAATATTTTTTGAAAGAAGGTTTTATTATTCTAAAATTTGAAATTTTTGGTCATAATTTTTGGGATGTTTCACCTCATTTTTGCTAAACTTTACAGTTTTGGTCCTTGGTTTGAATTTTTGTAATCGATGTATTTATTGTGCATTCATTTTGCAATTAATGACAATTATTGGCACAATCCCTTAATTATGAATTGATTTCTTGCTATATAAAAACGGACCTCTATTACCTTATTCGACACACAGATGAAAATACTCATTTTCTTCCTCCTTTTCTCTGTAACTATTTCCGACGATTTTTTTCAGGCAAGTAGCCATATCCGACAGGACAAACTATTACGGTTGTTGTACCATGGGAATAGACGACAAATCTGTTTAAGGAAATCGAGTCCAACTCGAGTCTCAGCCACTGCGTTTATTACTAATGTTTTATCTTGCAAATTATTCTATTAAAGACAGAGCCAACAACTAACAATCTTAAACATATTCTCACTAAATTGTTTCAATCGAGTTTATTTTTATTAAATTAGTTCTTCTTTTTTTCCCGTTTCTTTTATTTATGTTTGTTGTGTTATATTTGTGTTTTGTAAACTGTCATAATCAAGTTTTGTTTCGATTAAATATGTTTTTTCGTAAATATATTCTTCTGTTTTTATTTTAATTGTCTTAATCGAGTTTTGTTCGATTAAACAAATACGATTATTGTAACTATTATAATTGAATTTGTTCTAAAGGGTGGAAGATTCTTACGTTTTGTAAACTATTTCAATCGACTCTGTTTCGATTAAATCAGATTTCACTGTTTAATTTTAATTTTTTCCATATCATGTTATATATTTGTTTTGTCTAAACAAATTCTATTTTGTGTAAACAAAAATTGTTTTGTATAAACAAATTTTGTTGTGTGTCAATATATCCGTATTATCATTCTAATTGTACATTTGGAATAATTTTAGAATGATAGGAGGCTCCTTGTACCAGAATACTAACACGATAATGTTTATGATTACTGATCTTACGACTATGGTCTTGGAGACAAACCTCTTGGATGCAAATTCGAGAGAATGGTGGATTGACACGGGGGTTACTCATCATGTGTGTCATGACAAGGGTGTTTTCAACACCTACAAGGAAGTTGAAGATGGTGAAAAGCTCTACATGGGAAATGTAGCTACCGTGGATATTAAAGGTGTTGGTGATATTGTTCTCAAAATGACATCGGGGAAATATGTGAAGCTCAGGGATGTTTTTTATGTTCTAGAACTTTGTAAGAATCTAGTGTCGGGTGGTTTGTTGAATAAGTTTGGCTTTAAGCTCGTGTTTGAGTTGGACAAGTTTGTATAGTCCAAGAATGGTATGTTTGTGGGAAAAGGATATGCCCTGAATGTCATGTTCAAAATGAATTTAATGGTGTCAAATTTAATGAATAAAGCAAGTTCCAGTTCTTTTTATATGCTTGAGTGTTCAAATGTTTGGCATAGTCGTTTAGGACATGTAAATTACAATCCTATTAAATGTTTAGTCAAACTAGATTACATTCCAAAATTTAATGTTGACTCAAATCAGAAATGTTCCACATGTGATGAAGCCAAACAAACTATATTATCTTTCCAAACAATCAAAAGAAACATCAAACCTCTTGATTTAATTCATGCTGATGTGTGTGATTTGAAATCAATTCCTACTCTAGATGGGAACAAATACTTCATTACGTTCATCGATGATAACACAAAATATTGCTACATATATTTACTTAAGAGTACAACTGAAGAAATAGACATGTTTGTCTTGTACAAAAAGGAAGTTGAGAATCAACTCAACAAGAAAATCAAAGTAGTTAGAAGTGATTGGGGTGGAGAATATTTTTTTCCATATGCTGAATTTTGTGCTCAAAATGGAATTCGTCATGAATTCACATCACCATATTCACCTCAATCTAATTGCATTGCTGAAAGAAAGAATCGTACCTTGAAATAGATGGTTAATGCAATGTTAATTAGTTCTGTTGTAATCCAGTCAATATGGAGGGAAGATATTTTTTCGGCTAACTATCTTTTAAATAAGATACCTCGCAAAGAAAAGGATGAAACACCATATGAATTTTGGATGCGAAGAAAACCATCGTATAAGTACTTACGAGTGTGGGGTGCCTTGCCAAAGTTGTTGTACCATCGCCTAAGGTACAAAAGTTAGTTCCTAAAACAGTGGATTGTGTATTCATTGGATATGCACAAAATAATAGTTCCTATCGGTTTCTTGTGCATAATTCTAAGAATCATGAGATACACAAGAATACAATAATGGAATCAAGGAATGCTTCATACTTTGAAGATGTATTTCCTTGTTTGAACAAGGAAGTTGAAAGCCCATCTTTACCAAATAGCGAAGCTGTTCAAGAGGGGAACAAGCTAAATCTGAGGAAGAAGAGATAGAACTCAGAAGAAGTAAGAGGGCTAGAGTTGAAAAATCATTTGGAGATGATTTTTACACCTTTGTGGTGGAAAGTGAACCTAAAACCTACCAATAGGTGGTTACTTCTTCTGATGGACCTCAATGGAAAGAAGCCATCAAAAATGAGGTAGAATCTATCTTACAAAATAATACGTGGGAGCTAATGGATCTACCTCTAGGTAGCAAGCCACTTGGTTACCGTTGGATTTTTAAAAGAAAGATGAAACCTGATGGAAGTATTGATAAATACAATGCAAGACTAGTAATCAAAGGTTATAGACAAAAGGAAGGTCTAGATTACTTTGATACGTATTCGTCGGTAACACGAATAACACCCATTAGATTAGTTCTTGCCATTGCAGCTATTAGAAACCTGCAAGTTCATCAAATGGATGTGAAAACTTCTTTTCTAAACGGGGAGTTGGAAGAAGAAATTTATATGGAGCAACCTGAGAGATTCATTGCCTCGGGACAGGAGAATAAGGTTTGTAAACCTGTTAAGTCCCTATATGGATTAAAACAAGCTCCAATACAATGTCATCAAAAGTTTGATCAAGTCATGACGGAAAGTGGTTTTAGAATCAATGAGTGTGATAAGTGTATCTATGTGAAAAACACCACTCATGGTTATGTCATCTTGTTTTTATATGTTGATGATATGCTTATCATTGGTATAGATGACAAGATGATAAGATCCAAGAAGGATATGTTGAAATCCAAGTTCGACATGAAAAATATGGGTTTAGCGGATGTGATACTTGGAGTCAAGATCACAAGAACCCAGAAGGTTTGATTTTAAGTCAAACACACTACGTGGATAATATTATTGAAAAACTTACTAAGGGAGATACTAGCATAGCTAGAACTCCAATTGACACCAGTCAACATCTACGTAAAAATAGATGCGATGGTGATAATTAAGTGGAATATTCAATAGTTATTGGCAGTCTAATGTATCTAATGAGTTGCACCAGGCCTGAGTTAGCATATGCTATGAGTAGACTAAGTAGATACACTAGTAAACCTAGTTATAGACATTGGAAGAGTATTACTAGGCTGCTAAGGTATGTGAGATACAATCGAGAATATGTACTGCATTTGTAACGTACCAAATAAAAGACCCAAAAATTTCATCTTTATTTAATAAAATCAGTATTCCAAAAACATCATCAATACAATCCCAATAAAATAAGTGTATCAATCGACCTATAAAATCAGAGTAAATCACAAAACGCGGAACGAGGTGGTGTGTGCCCTGCAATCATCCTGAGCTCCTACCTTTGAAACCATCAACACATGAAACATAAATCGAAAACCATAAGCACAAAGCTTAGTGGTTTCCCCAATATACCACATACCATACATACATAAAACACATACTAGGCCCCCTCCCTCCATCGGGCCCCGTCCGGTATCGAGTCCTACTCAGCCTCGGGCCCCACCTGACATCGAGCCCCGCTTGGCTTCGGGCCACGCTCGGATTACAGATATGTCCATCACCAGGCCCCGCCCGACATTAGGCCCCACCCAATACACATATAATCATATAATCATATAATCATACAAACATATAATCTTACTAGCACATGCAATAATCACAGAGACTATCACATACCATAAATTCATCGAGCCTGGCCTGGTTAGCGCAAAAGCACATACTAATAACTAGCATACAATATACTCATCAGGCCCCGCCAGGCATCGGGCCTTGCCCGGTAAGCATACCGTACATAACTCATGAAAGTGTCACATACACATCTAGCGTACTAACATATCAACCATGGACCGATATTGGTGCCGTCGACCCGCTAAACCCAATGAGGAAACTCACCTCGTACTACCGAATCACACAAACTCATGTATGGGGGATTCTAAACCATAAATGAGACAACGTTATGAATCTAGAACCTCATAAACACCAAGAGTGGTAACTCATAGCTCCTGGAGTGGTACCAAACCACTAGATCTCATTCTTGGGGCCAAAAAGGGACCAAAAATAAAATATAATAGATCTAAGCCATCGATGAACAAGTTCATAGCTTTTTACCTCAAACAAGTTGGAAATGAAGTAGAGAATTAGGATCCACAAGCTCTTCCTTGATCCACAACCTTGCACCGAACTCCATCTTCTTGAATATGAACCAAAACACACAAGATGCACACATTGAGCTCAAAACACCACCATGGAGGCTAAGAGATGATTTCTAGGGTGTTGGGGGATTGGAGGCTGGTAGAGAGGCCAACCCTAAAGATTTAAAGTGTGTATATAGGGTACCACATCTTAAACTAAGGTTTTCACTTACACGTCGTACACCTCGCGTACTCCTTGTATGCCCAGCTTACGAGGTCTCGCACCCCCGATCCATCCTTCACACTATGCTAAGCGTCCACCACATTACACCTCACGTAGTACCCTTCGCATTAGTACGCCTCGCGTACTCCCTAGGTACGCCCCCATACTAGGGTTTTCCCCTCAAACCCTAACATACTCCGAAGGCCATAACTTCCTCATTATAAATCTGATTCCGACAATCCTTCTATCCATGAAAAGGTAACGAGAAGCTCTATGCTTTCCTCAACTCATACCTGCCCTAAGATTTCCTGAACAAGAATCCAATTTCCATAAAAACCGAACTGACACATTACTGAAATACCCCTTGACTCTAAAACACAAACAGAAGACCCGGATCATCCAAATTACATCATCCACCTCCAAATGAGTCCAAATCTCAAGTCTTCAAGTGTCCTAAGTATGCTAATACCCTCTCCTTGATCACCACCCCAAAATGGGAAACGATTCGAAACAAGGCGTTACAACTCTCCCCCACTTAAATTAGATTTTGTCCTCGAAATCATTCCTTACCATCCCCAGCATGCTAGATAACATGAGCAACACGACCACAACCCTGAGCATACCATAGCCTTCCCAAAGCAACCAAAACCAACCCTAGCAGGTCCATCCAACCCGAAAATGAACGAATCCTTTCTCAACCCAAAAGTAATCCCTTGAAAAACAACCACGTTTACTCAACCTGAAATCTGAAGTCTCGAGATGGTCTGACTTCCTGACAGACCGCCCATACTGAACCATTTCTAAACCCATTCCACTTATCTCTCAACTGACTACTCAAATTCTGTTAACTTGAGGTTCCCACTAGAAAAGAAAATCACAAACCAATTATTGCTGCATAACACTTATACTTGAGAGAAGGCTCAGATAATCCTTCGAGTATAAGACTCATCCCTGCAACGGTTAGACTCAGACGAGAGTTGCGCAACAGGGTCAAATCATTTACTCTTAATTTATTTAATCCAAACTGCAAGTGACCTAACATATTCTCCGAATAACAAGCGACTCCACACACGAGTACCAAATCAATAACCCCGTCTTGACTTATCTTGATGCCCTTCATAGATAGAACCAATCCAAGACACAATCACAAAGGCTTAATCTATCATCAAAACTGAATCCATTCCTTACCCCTTCGATTGATTCCCTCGACATATAGATACCCCAATTCTTATCCCACTGAAGAGAAAATCTTGCACATAAACACTCGCGGTCCCAACTCGAGATATCTCCCAAAAATCAACCTGATACTTAACTCATAACCCGAGATCCATGGATCTGCACTTGCATTCACCCAAAACCTTCTAATTCACGACAATCCCTCACTAGACCGGGTTATAAAGTTTTCCAAGAGTCCAAATAACAAGGCTACCCTGCCTATAAACCCCTCTGCATCACACACTGACCACCCACTTAATTATGCAACTCAAGATCCAAAACCTTGACCCAACGGTCTCTACCAGGTCCCACCTGTATTTCCATAATCACACAGGCCTCGGCCTCGGGTCCCACCCTAACTATACCACGGAGCGGCCTCGCCCATAGGTTCCACCCATCTAGAGCTACACAAGCCCGAATCCGCCTCGGACCCCAATGGTACCCAATCCTAAAACAGAGAAATACTCCTTGACAATCCTAACCAGCATGCCCAAGGCACGAACTAATCCCCCTTTACTCTCATGACCACCTACAATGATAGTCTACCTCGCACTGGTGAATGTTACGATCCCATTGCAATCTTACAACACTTCTAACCAACCATGGTTACCACCCATGGCCTTACCACACCCAAATCATCACAATCCCATGTTTCCTGAGCCAAAACTTGCATCCAACTGCATCCAATCAGGATTTCGGTTCATGCATTGAATCTCAAAGCCCTCAACCTGGACTGAAACACAAGTGTGCTATGCATAATAAAGAAGACACCGACCAGCGGTTGGAAATTTCCTGAACTCCCACTTACACAACCTCAATCTAAATAGCTACTTGGGTCGTCTCTCCTCCTGGCCAGGATGTGAAACTTGCCCTAGTTCCACACCATTCTAAACTCCTGGAAATCCTGATCGATTCTCCCCCACTTGAATTTGAAGAAGCTCTCTCTCATCTCTAAAATCCGATGGATTCCCAACCCATCAACCTCATATAGCACGAACCGTCTATGACCTACTTTTATCAATACTAGCGTTCCATTACTAGCCAAACTCAATGATCGTCAATCTCCTAAAATCCCTAAGAATACCCTGGAAATCTTAACCAGTCTGATAATAGAAATCACCTCCCATGATACCATACCAATTCCTTGAGTTCTTATGGTGGCGACCAAAAACCATAACCCTTGCCCTAAACTGATAAATCTTCACCCCAACTTCTATTCTCCAAGAATCATTGAATTCTAACCGTCTACAACCCATGTGAACACAAAAACTCCCCTAACATTTCCAATGACCAATCAACTCATGCACTGACACTACCATCTTCCTGCTACCGCTCTTCTCCTAGCAATGGTAGTGTTCAAACCCCAAAAATTCTTCCATAGACGACTGCCGATCATACCAGAGCAACTGATAAAACCACTGAACCCTAACTTCACTGGAGTACTAACTCGCTAACCCTGACTAAAAATCCTTCAAGCAATACCCCTAAATTGATCCCAACAAAGACCTGGATCAACAACTGAACACGTTGAAACCCGCTCAACAAGATACGACCCTCTAAAGATTCATTAAAGACTCTCGGCATGTAGAATGGCCTATCACAATTCTTGATAATTTAACCCAGACAATAGCATAACATCAACCTGAGATATTGCTTACCCAAACCCAAGCAAAATTCCAACACCATACAATTTCCCGATAACAACCCACAAGAAAAGAGAAGATAAAATATCCATAAAAGCATCTAGATGAATCCCGACCTCCTCCTCCTGAGTTACCTTGAACATCCTGAGGACATGGTGCGAAACTCCCCTCCGATCCCAATGACAAGAACTAACAATAGGATCTTCCTGCCTGAAGGATTCTAGGGATCCATGATCTTTGGGCTCCAGATGAGCCCCCCAACTGCCCTACTACAAACTCAGCCCGAAAGGCCCCCAGATGACCATCCAAGAGCTCAAAAATCCCTTCCTTGACTGAACCAAGGACCACCGGGGTCCATTCCAAGATACCGCGACCGCGCATCGATCATATCAGTACCTGCTCTTGAGCCGGAACCAGAACCTAAACCCCATTCCTTAGTGCTCAACACCATACCGAAAACAACATGCAAAAGATTCGAATATACCCCAAAATCCTCATCCCACAGGCTTCCTAGATTCTCCAAGACTCTCCCCGATTCGAGTATGGATTCTGTGCTTTCAGTAGTATAGGCCATATACTACCTTCCATACTTATCCATAATTTCCTCAAGAATCCTCCCGAATCCTCTAGGTTACATTCTCAAATCCATACACCAAACACTCGCTACCTAACGCAACAAAATGCACCGAAGCAATCCCTAGGCTTTCCAAGGTTTCCGACCTCACCCTGCCATCAGCTGCTGAAGAACTCCCCATAATTTCAGTCACCCACCTCATGAATACAATCACATGCAACAAAGCTTAGATAATCCTTTGAGCAACATACTCATCCTTACAATGGTTGGACTCAGACAAGAGTTGTGCAATAGGGTCAAATCGATCATTCTTAGATTATTCGACCTGTCTCACATGTGAGTTGACACATTGAATTAGTAGCTAACTCCCATCACCTAAGAGTCCCACAAAGCACAAAGATAGTAACATTCTTGCAGTAGCACTCCAATCCATAGAATAATCATGAGCATCCAATCCCACATACTGCAACCCATACTAGGAGCTCCCACTCCCACTACTGAATGACTTACGCATACAATATATACCCAATCTAGCATCACATGCTTCCTAGGCAACAAGACCTCACATATCAGGCCAATCTACCACTGACTAATCAGAACTAGCATGGAAGTCTATAAGCACATACAATAGGCATACAAGACATCTCTCCTAGAATTCTATCATGCAAAAACTAAGCAGATCCTTAGTTCTAACTAGCATGCGACTCACAGTTTCATAAATCAAATCATACCAAATACATGTATGGGTATTTTGGGAGAAACTTACTTGAGCTCGGTCGATTGCATTCACCACACCTTTTCTTGTATTAGAAAACTTGTTTTTCCCTTTTTAAATAATTTTTCTTTCATTTTTAAAAAACTTACCAAATCCCCAGTTTGAGTTCAGACACACCCGAGAGTATGCCTGAATCCCTCAAACCAAGGCTCTGATACCAACTTGTAACATCCCAAATAAAAGACCCAAAAATATCATCTTTATTTAATAAAATCAGTATTCCAAAAACATCATCAATACAATCCCAATAAAATAAGTGTATCAATCGACCTATAAAATTAGAGTAAATCACAAAACGCGGAATGATGTGTTGTGTGCCTTGCAATCATCCCGATCTCCTACCTTTGAAATTAGAAACACCTGAAACATAAACTGAAAATAGTAAGCACAAAGCTTAGTGGTTTCCCAAAGACACCACATACCATACATACATAAAACACATATTGGCCCCCCTCCCTCCATCGGTCCCCGCCCGGTATCGAGTCCCACTTAGCCTCGGACCCCGCCCGACATCGAGCCCTGCTCGACTTCGGGCCCCGACCGGTATCGAGCCCTACTCAGATTACAAATCTGTCTATCACCAGGCCCCGCCTGACATTGGTCCCGCTCGAGACACATGTAATCATACAAACATATAATCTTACTAGCACATGCAATAATCACAGAGACTATAACATACCATAAATTCATCAAGCCTTGCCCGGTAAGCACAAAAACACATACCGATAACTAGCATACAATATACTCATCAGGCCCCGCCTGGCGTCGGGCCATTCCCGGTAAGCATACCATACATAACTCATGCAAGTGTCACACAGACATCTAGTGTACTAACATATCAAACATGGGCCGACATTGGTGCCTTCGGCCCGCTAAACCCAGTGAGGAAACTCACCTCGTACTGCTGAATCACACAGATAATCTCTGGCTGCTGGCTGACAGTTCCCCTAACTATCAATATCAAAACAACACCCAATTAACATTTGGGTTCCAATCCATACCCATAAATCAATACTTGGGGTAAAAAGACCATTTTACCCCTAACATGGCTTAGCCCAAGACTAAGGCCCAAACCCACAATCTAAAAGGACCAGAAGCCAGTTAATCAACTAAGGCCCAAATATGGTCCAATTTTCCAAACTTGGCCCAAACCCCTTACATGGGCCTTACCCTAAAGCCCAACCATTATCCTAGTCCAAAATACTTGCACTTAGATGGAACAATAAGAATTCAAACACCCAAGCCCAAAAGTAAGCCCAAACTTGATGCCCAATATGCAAAATCCCACCTGACTGAGTACGCAAGGCGTACTAAGATGTACGCTAAGCATAAATGCTATTTGGCTTCTATGGTGTGCGTACAGACTTGTACGCCCAACGTACTCATCCATTAAGACAAACTCTTCATTAAGCTCTTAATGCTTAAGTCCAGAAGTCCAAACCACAGATCTGAGTCCTAATCAGTGTCTAGAACCATAAAGTCATTGACTTGGTGACTTTGCATGCCCCAAAAGAACCCAAATTCAAGATATAGCATTATACTTCCACCAAATGGACACAAACACATGCATGGGGGATTCTTGGGGATTCTTGCATGAATCTAGAACCTTAGAATCACCAAGAGTGGCAACTCATAGCTCCTAGAGTGGTACCAAACCACTAGATCTCATCCTTGGAGCCAAAAAGGGACCAAAAGTCAAATATAATAAATCTAAGCCATAAATGAACAAGTTCATAGCTTTTTACCTTAAACAAGATGGAAATGAAGTAGAGAATTAGGATCCACAAGCTCTTCCTTGATCCACAACCTTGCACCAAACTCCATCTTCTTGAATATGAACCAAAACACACCAATATGCACACATTGAGCTCAAAACACCCATGGATGCTAAGGGACGATTTATGGGGTTTTGGGGGATTGGAGGTCGGTATAGAGGCCATCCCTAAAGATTTAAAGTGCTTATATAGGGTAACACATCCTAAATTAGGGTTTTCACTTACACCTCGTACGCTCAGCGTACCCCTCGTATACCCAGCATACGAGGTCTTGCACCCCCGATCCACCCTTCGCAGTACGCTAAGCGTACACCATGTTACGCCTCGCATAGTACCCTTCGCATTAGTAAGCCCCACATACTACCTAGGTACGCCCCACGTACTCCCTAGGTACGCCCTGCATACTAGGGTTTCCCCCTCAAACCCTAACATACTCCAAATTCCATAACTTCCTCCTTATAAATCCGATTCCGGCAATCCTTATATCCATGAAAAGGTAACGAGAAGCTCTACGCTTTCCTCAACTCATACCTTCCCTAATATTTCCCGAACAAGAATCCAATTTCCATAAAACCCAAACTGACACATTATCGAAATACCCCTTGACTCCAAAGCACAAACCGAACACCTGGATCATCCAAATTACATCATCCACCTCCAAATGAGTCCAAATCTCAATTCTTCAAGGGTCTTATGTCTAATAATACCCACTCCTTGATCACCACATTGAAATGGGAAACGATTCGAAACTGTGCATTATAAAATTATGGCAGACATCCAACAGTTATCGAATGATTTAGTAATGCAAATTGGATATTTGACATAAAAAGAATCCAAATCTACAAGTGGATATGTATTTACACTTGGAGGTGCTGCTATAACTTAGAAATCGTCCAAGTAAACGGTTATATATACAGATCTACAATGGAATATGAATTTATCGCCTTATATATTTGTGTTGGAGAAGCAGAGTGGCTATGTCACTTTGTAGAGGACATACCCGAATGGCCAAAGACGGTAACGTCCATATGTATTCATTGTGATAGCCAATCGGAAATTGGGTGAGCTCAAATTACAACGTATAATGGGAAACGAAGACACATTAGACGTAGACATAAAACGATACGACAACTAATCTCTACGGGGGTTATCACGACTGAATGGGTGAAGTCAAAGGATAACATTGCAGATCCACTTACAAAAGGATTGGGTAGAGATGTAGTTTACAAGTCGTCAAGAGGAATGAGACTAAATCCCTTGAATGAATAAATTCATACGAAGGAAACCTTACCCAGAAGACTGGAGATCCCAAGATCTGGGTTCAAAATGATAACCTATTTATATGAGTGAAGCATGTTAATGTGGGGTGGGGGGAGTTAACATTACTTCCTAGTCCATTCCTATATGTAGTGACAAATTTAGGCTAAACATATGGCTTTTAATGATTATTGGAACCACCTACGTGAGAGATAAAAGGGGTCGCTTCGAAGGGAATTATGGGGGCATAATACCTAAAGCTCTTGCAGAACCAGGTGAGTGTTCATGACCAAAACGAACACCTCTACGAGGATATGACTTTATCAGGGAAAGTCCTGAGAGAATTCTATTGTCATCTACACAAATGGAAGCTCCATTCGTGTGGGGGATTGTTGGGAATTTTAGTATAAATATGTGTATTTTAATAACTTTGGACATATATAAATATATACATATGTTGTATATATAATTAATTATAGATAGGTTTGTGTTCTACTCCGTGAGAATTGTAACATCCTGTTTCGGATCGTCTGTGATTTAGGGTTCGTGGGCCGTAACCCGGGCATGAGGAAGCCTTAAGGCTGTGACGAGTTACTAGAAGCATAGGGCTTCTCGCTACCTTTCCGTGAGTATGAGGTTCATTGGAAACTACCTTATAGTGAAGGAGTTATGATAGTTTGAAGTTTTGGAAAGTTTAGTCCTTTACTAAGAAAATGTGGAAGCTTAGTATGCGGGGCGTACGTGTGTGTACGCTTAGCGTAATCATGTGCCTGATTTTGAAGCGGATCCACCTAGTATGCTGGGCGTACCAGAGGGTACACTTGGGGTACTAGGCACAGAGTGGAAACCCTAAATGAGGGATATGTCCCTATTTAAAGGACATGATGGTTTCATTTGTGGCCACCATTTCCAGCCTTCAACCCTCTCAAAACCATAATATCCGTTCCTCTAGCTTGAGTGTCCATTTGTGAGCTTCTAAGTGTTCTTGTGGTACCCTTGGAGTGAAGAAGGAGCATGGAAGAGAATGGAGTTGGAGTCCAGCCTTTGGATCTTATATTTTATGTGGTTGGAACATCATTTGAAGGTATAAAGCTCAAAGCTTTCTCATCCTTTTTGATTTGAGCATATTATGGTACATTTTAGGGTTTTTGGTCCCAACGCTTGAAGCTTTATGAGTTGTTGAACTCCATAGCATAATATCTGTCCTTTTAAGTGTTTCTAGTGGAGAGGATTCATAAAAATGAGGTCTTGGACGTTAAAACCACCTTATGCATGAGATATGAGCATTTTTGGGAGTAAAGAGTGAGTGTAATTGGGTTTGGGACTTTATCAGGCATGCAAAGGCTTAAAGTCACGAACTTTATGGAGTATGAGCCTTTAGGGAGTCCAGATCTAAGAGTGTAGCTATGGTCTTAACGGGTTAAGACCAAGAGAGTGGGAAAAGGAAATATGGATGTACGCCGAGCGTAAATCTAGTACGCCCTGCATACTGGTCAAGTGTCCCCGATTAGAGTTCGTGAGTACGCTGAGCGTACCAAGGGAGGTACGCCCCGCGTAACCTAACTGTGGGCTTTTTGGGCTAAATCTCATATTGGGCCTTAAGTGTTGGGCTTGGATTATTGGGCTTGTTGTGCTGGAAATTTTGATCAGAGAAATATATGTATATGTATTGGGCCCTTGTGATGGGCTTTCCATTTGGACCTAAGCTTAAGAGTTGGGCTTTGGGAGAGCCCATTTAGTATTGGGCCTTGGTGGGCCCAATGAGCTTAAGTTATTTGTGGGTCGGGTAGTGGACTATCTTTAGATCTAATGAGTGAGGTTTGGTCTTCGATATTAATTGGGTTAATTGTGGGTTTTGGTTCAGGCTACAAGACCTCACATATCAGGCCAATCTACTGAATGAGTCTTCTCACTATACTTACCTAGAGTGGTAACCTTTGTGTGACGAGAGGGTATTATGTGCTTATATTGAGTATTGTGATATCTTGCATTATGTTTTTGTGATTTATGTTGTGTATTATTCTGAGCTTTACTGAGTTAGGACCGGAGGGTCCACCCGAGTTTTGGGACCGGAGGGTCCCACTGAGACACATTGACCGGAGGGTCTTATTCGAGTTATAGCCATGAGAGGATAATGAGATATGTGTGGTATATTGGGGAACTCACTAAGCTTCGTGTTTACCGTGTTATGTGATATGTGTTTCAGGTACTTCTCAGGATCGCGGGAAGGCGCCGGCTTGATTGTACACACACTTGAGATGGAGTTTATGTTTTGTGGATCTTGGATTTTTATCAGACGATTTGTGATATTTGAGCTTTGACAAATTGACACTTGTGGTTTTGGAATGTGATAAAGAGAATTATGTGTTTTAAAAATGAAAAATTTGTTTGAAAATTTACGGTGTTACAAGTTGGTATCAGAGCCTTGGTTTCAGGGATCTGGATGTACCCTCGAGTGTTTCTGGACTCAAACTGAGGATTTGAGGAAAATTTTCAAAAGAAATGAATTTTCTAAAATGAGAAAGAGCTTTAAGAGAAAACGAGTTGGAGCAGTGTGTACAATCAGCCAGAGCCCAAACGGTGATTTCCTAAAATACCCTTACTTATTTCTGTTATGAGTTATTATTGAGATATTAGTGATGCATGCTAGAGGATAGTCTAGGTTTTCATATTTTAGGGCTAGAGTTGCTTGATTTGTGATGCCTTAGCCTAGGAGTTGTTGCTATCTGTTATGTTCCTTGAGTATGTGCTGAGTAAGAGTATCTAGCAGGAATCTTTTAGAGAGAGCTTTGAATAGTGGAGTAATCTAAGAGAGATACGTAGATGTGCTTTAGAGGAATCTACTGAGAGGGTAGTTGGATGCCACGAGGGATAGGGTTGCCTGACTCGGCGATGCCTTTTGAGTTGTGGATAGAGTGAGAGGAGTTATATGCCATAGTGGTTTTACGTGCTGGTGGAGGTTATTTGATGCCCGAATGCTACTTGCGTTGTGCTTTGTGGAACTCTTGATGATGGGAGTTAGCTACCGAGTGAATATGACGATATTCAGGAGATAGATGGCTGGCATGATGAGGAGATCTTCAGCAGCTGATGGTAAAGAAATGTGAGAACCTAGGAAGAGCCTGGGGAGTGACTTTAGTCAGGTGAGTACGCTGACAAAGGAGAGTATTCACTGGAGAGTGACCATGTGTAACGGGATTAGTGATCGAGAAGGTTGAGCAGCTACTTATGAAATCTGGGACGATAGGTGTGGAAAGTATGGGTAGATGTGGCAGGTAGTATGGGCCCGTACTAATGAGAGCAGAGGACCCATACTCGAAGCAGGGAGAATCCTAGAGGTTCTAAATAGCAGGTTAAGGGGAGATAACATGTTGCGAGTACCGTGATTCGTATTAGAGTGTATTTTCATCTTTACCAGTTATCCGACGATGGGTGTTCAGACTGAAAAAGGATACGGTAAACTGTGGGGCCAGAGGGCCATGTCGATTAAGCTTCGATAGAGTGTACCTTGTGAGGGAGTTGAGTTTAGATCCTGAGGAGTTGATTGGTGGGCTTCCAATTGGAGTCGTAGGACTTGAGGAAAACTGGAGATGATACGTGGAAGAGGATTACGATGTGGGTTGAGTGATCGACCGATGGATGAGATGTCACATCCTGTGACGATAATTACACTATTTCCATTTCTCATATGGAGTAAACAAGATAACGAGTTTCCAGTTCCAGAGTTTGGAGGTCACCCCGAGGGGTAACACATATAGTTGCGATATTTTCACCAGAGTAATTGTGGTATGTTTGCTGCAAGGTATTTCTTATACCGTGAAAGAGTCATTAGTGGGGACCGAGATGGATGAGGACAAGGAGATGCCTTAGTCAAGTCAAGCATACTTTTTAGCAGCAGTTCCAGGTGATCAAGAGGAGTATACAGGGGCGGCGGCCCTCGTTGTCTATGATATGGATCGACTGTGAAAGTGAGGTCCCTTGCTTCTATGATAATGTCCGTAATGGAATGTTGGTTGAGGAATAGGAGACGCGGTGTGTGATAGTGCATTTCTTCCAGAGTAAGAGTCGTGATTAGTTCGGGACAATGGGGATATCTGGCGGTGTGTCGGTATGAGACTTCGGGATGACTAGAGGCAGTCACGTTGGGAGGGTTCAGAGGATTTAATCCGAGATTCTAGGAGTTGCTTGGCCTCTATCGGGAAGATCATCGAGTGTTACGTTGTACGATTCCAAGAGTCAAAAGTGATGTATCTAGTGAGACAGCCTATGGAGTAGACTGTCGGTATGCCAATTGGTGATGGTTCGAACCATGAGTGGGGGAGAGCTGGGTATTCTATTGAGAGGATCATCGATCTGTTCAAGGGCGGTTGGAGCACTGGTTATGGAGATCTGTGGTGCGGACACATGAGACTTGGGTTATTGGTGGATGAGGCAAGGTGCAGAACGAGACGATACATGATGTATGTGTTCAGGAAAGGATGAGTGTGTCCACAGCGAGTAGCCGTTAGTCAGAGACCTTATTATGGTTAAGAACTCTTCGAGTTTGTAGTAGTTGAGTTCGAGGCGGTTGGCTCGTTAAGGTCCAGTTTCGACTGCTGAGAATTTCTAGTTCGATGTATGGGTTGTTATATGCACTCCAGGAAGGGCAAAAATTGTTTGGCAACCTGTAGTGATTATAGAACATGGTTTGGCATGCGGAATTAAAGATTGCACAATGAACATGGTGATTTGGGTGTTCAAGAGATGTATTGATTATGTATTATGTTACAAAAAAGGACATAGATCTAGTCTACATAAATAACACAGACTTACACACTCAACTTTTACACCTCTCAAGCACACCTCTACAAGTGGTATGAACCCACCTTATATAGAGGTGTTTACATGTCTCTCTCTCACTCTCTATCTCATGAGTCATAAGGCTAATACACCACATGCAAGTGGGTTTTACAAAAGTCAAACATTACAAAGTCATTCATGGAAAACTTTGTACCCTAACATTCTCCCCCTCAAAGTTAGGAACGAATGACCCACTTCAAATCTTCCAAAATCGAGCAACTATGCGATCCGAGCCTCAAGGGTGACACATGTCGAAACGAACTTCAATCTTCAATTCTTCCATGATTCTTCAATTTGGGCTCTAGGATGTGAGACCATACAAACTGAGCATCAACGAATGATCACGAGCTTCTCAAACTCCAAATTGATCACCAAAAGTTGAGCATAAAAACACACCCAAAAATCTTCAATAAAACCAAACCCATTTCGAAATGAAATCACTTGCGAATCTCCAATCGCTTCATTTCGTATGCTTCAAAAATTCAAGGTCACTTCGGTCATCAAATCCGCGTAATATGAAAAATTCAAGTGCGAATTTCCATATAAATTTCTCCCTTTGTAATAATGTCGACCTTCATCAGTTCAAGAGTATTTGTATAGCATACAACATAACCCTTCGAATCTCAGTGTACCATGAGATAATCTTCTTCAGCTTCTTCTTATCTCCTTCGTTATTCTTCTTACAGCTATTGATACGAACAATGAAATTCATATATTGGGATGTTGTGTATCTTTCCACTTCGGAAGCTTGAAACAAGAATCTTTTAGCTTTCCTATTTTTATCCTTCCCAGCAAATACCAAACCAAATGGCTTCAAACAAATTTCTCCGTCTGCATACTTCTTCAACTCAGGTTGAGTTAAAGGAAGTTCCATTGACACTTTTATTGTCAATCCCTTTGCTGTAGCTAACTCAACATCAGTAAGTGCTAAACACTCATAATAGTTGTCAATAAAAATCTTGATGTGAGCCAACCCAAGTCGAAAAACTTCAGGATCAGTTTCTCGAAGATATGAAGCGTCTTTATCCTTTAACAACAATGCAATTTGTATCAGATCATACAAGTTCATTAAAGGAAAGTCAGCCACTGAAAAATCACAAACTTGCCTATTTGCCCTCGAAACAATGAAGCGAAGATTCTGCATCATATTTTCGAACAACACATCTCACTTTATGCTTATCACCTTCTTTATCTTCACCAGTGACCAAATCTCCTCTGGAAGCTTTCCAAGTACAACATGAAATTTGATCTTCATGTAAGTGTACTCATCATCATTGTCAAATTTCTCAGCTATTTTGTACCGAGCCATAATGAACATCATCTCATTAATTGGAAAATCCAATTGACTCATGTCTGTGTTGAGAACAACATAACTCTACTTTGGCTTCTTTTCGAAAGCATACATATGATTATATGCAACTTTCGACTCTATCGTTTCATAATTGTAATGCTTTGAAGGATCACCCTTGTTCATCCCAGGTGGATCATTCGCACGAAGTTGCATAATGCTTTGCACGATTTGGAGCTTTTCAACCCCAGCCTCTGCTTCAGCTTTCTTTTCCTCCTTTGACTTTGCGACCATAACCGTTTTGCCTTTGTCTTTTACAGAGGAATTATCAATACTTTCCTTAGGCTTCGAACTACTGCCACCTTCCCCAATCACAATTCCTTTGGAAATTGGTCTTGAAATTGGTTTCGTTGAAATTGGCATTGTTGTCACAATAGTCGAAGTAATTGGCTGAGCAATTGACATGATTGGTTTTGTTATTGGAATCTTTGAAGAAAACACCTTTCCAACAACCTTTGCATCTGCATGCAAATCTTCACCACCAGCCTTCGTACCCCCAACTTTCATCTCTCCCCCTTGCACCCCTGTGAAAACAGGCGGGGCATTCGTTGGAAGAAGGCTCGTAATGTGAGAAAGAGGAGATAATTGTTTGTTTAAAATGGCTTCAAAATGAACGAATTTCTGAGACAAAAATTCCGGAGTGATCAACGGAGATGAAACTGATTTAACAGTTAAATCTTTTAGCTCCTTCAGCAGCTTGAGCACTTCCATAAAGCTTTGATTTTCCATTGTAGAAAGTTGAGTAAGTTGAGGACTCAAATCTTCGTACAATTTGACATATTTGGTAACAGTATCACAAATAATGTCAACTTTTTGATTGATCGAAGCATAATCCCTTTGCACAATAGTAATCTCCTTTTGCATATCCTGTCGAAGTTCCTGAAGTTGCAAATTCACATCTTCCCTCACTTTCTTTACATCCTGAACGAATAACACATGTCGTTCCTTCACCAAATGCTTGAATTCTTTCACCTCCCCTCTAAACATCGAAGTGAGAGAATTGACCCTTAACTCGTCATTCTGATCATTGTGATCAATCTTCTCCAAGAGTCGAGTCTCAGAGTCACGAACCATTCCAGAAACTTTATTCACCACTTTTGCTTCGAAGGTTTTTAACAAACTATCAACTTCCATACTGGATACAGACGAACTACTCCCCAAATCTGCTTGAGATTGAAGAAAAGAATTCAATTTCTTGTTGAGAATCTTGAATTGTTTCATCTTCTTCATCATCAAACTGCAAATCTTCAAACGTGCCTCCAAAACCTTCATTGTCAGTATCAGTTTCAACAACAGGTGAAGTTTTAACAGGTGAATCGATTTTGGGTGAATCAGTGGATTAAGATGGAAAAAGAGTTGTAAAAGGTTGATGAAGAATGTGTTCAAAGGTTGGGGAACTTGTAGTATTCGGAACAATAAAAGGAGGTAATGACACGAAAGTATATGTTATCGAAGATACAGGAATACCTTGAGTAGTAGCATCAACTTCTTTGTTCGACTCTCCCTCACCCATATTGACATTTACATCCGTATCAGATACGTGTGTAAAAATGCCTGAAGTTCGAACCTCCTCAGTATGCGATTCAGTTAACGAAACTTCGGGTGGTATGACAGTAGTCTTCTCAGGAGTAGAGACAGATTGAAAAACAATTGTTTCTGGTGTTTCAGGAACTATTTCTTCTTCGGAAGACTCCTCTTGGATAACCAACTTTCGTTGCCTTTTCTTCTTCTTTGAAATGTGTTTAGCCACGTCTTCAGCTCTACGTTTCTTTGACAAAGGCGAAACTGGAGCTGGAACCTCACGAAAAATGACTCCTTGATGAGAAAGTTGTGGTTTACGAACATTAGAAGGAGAAGATTTTAACAAACCATCGGAAGATTTTCGTGAACCCCTAGTTCTCTTCTTTAGCCTTCGAAAAACACCAGATTTTGAAGGAATTTTCTCTGCAACTACAGTATCATCAACAGGTTCCACTGGTTTGATGACAACAGTTGAAACATTCACTTCGACCGTCCCAGGCTTCTTTGGGGAATTCTTGGATTCGTGCACAATCTTCTCAGGAGACTTCTTAGTTTCGTGCACTGGCTTCTCAGGTATAGCCTTGGCATCCTTCTTAGAACGTTTTGACTTCTTGGAAGGACCATCTTCTTCTTTCGACAATAATTTTCCAGTCTCAACATCTAGATTGATAGTTTTCAAGTACTCAACCAACACCGAATTTGTTGGCTCAACCCTATTTAACATTGCATCAGGAATCCGAGCAATGTGTGTGAATACTTCCATATCATCCGAAACTTCCTTTGGGAAGTGATACTTCAGAAACTCAGCCTTTTCTTCATCAGCAGGGACAACAATTCCTTCTTTTTCATAGAAATAACCAAGTATTAAACTCCAATACCTATCACACGAAATGCCTTGAACAACATTCGTGTTTTCGACACTCTTTTGGAATTCCTTCTACAGTTGTGTAGAGTAATCAACAGAAAGATCATAGTACAAGCCTACCACCATCGCATAAACCTCCATGCGACCTTTGTCTAATCCAACACTTTGACCTGTCAAGCATCAAAGAAAAATTCCAAACAAGAAATTCCAAACAGTTGGAAGAGCCGAATTCTTGAAATCACTAATCTTCGTGAGTGGGGGTTGATTACCCATCTCATTAAACATATGAGTAACTTGTGCAGAAGTGAGATCAGTAACAAGTTGAGAATTAGGAATATCCAGAATTTGGAAAAAGATTTTTTTGGACAAACGAATTTTCTTGTCATTCACCAGTTGAAAGGTGATGATATCCATTGCTTTGCTATACGTAGCAGTGGATCCTGCCTGAGAAAGCCATAAGAGAGGAACTGCGAATGAGTTGAACAACGCCTTTGACAGAACAGAACTCTTCAATGCTACGATTAACATCTTCAACTCTTCAGGATACAGAGACACATCCCCTTCCACTTGATAATTGGTGCTTTGAATCTTCATTATTGGTTGAGAAGTGATATCTTCAGTTGTTCGAGAAGCAGAATCAACGCCAGCCATGATTAGGGTTTTGAAGCTTTGAAGAACAGAGAGAATTTGGGTATTTGAGTTCTTTTGTGAGCGTAAAGAGACAAAGAACCCGTAAATACCCTTTTTATATGTAACCCTGAATTTGAATTGAACGCGGGATAAGCATTGATTGAGATCTGACGTGGCACCTTAAAAGTCGCACCAGTCTGCCAATAAAGTTGCCATGCGTCAAAAAGTAACTGTCACACCGCCTTGAAACCAGGAAACGTCTCCTCACACAGTCTGTTCGTGTCACCTCAAGGAATAGTAACCGTCATCGACCTTCGGATGGAGGTTAAGCTCTTTCGTCTTTGGGTTTAGAGACGAAGTCATTTGCTAGACTGTCGGAATCATCAGCCTGAGTTGGTAGTACTCAGAACCTCAAGGATTTCGTGTGTGCAGTGTGCCAAAGAAAATATAAGAAACAAATTAACAAAAATTTGGATCTGTGATGTCAAAAAAATTTCGACACAAAAGCAGAGAAACCCCGGGCAAAGGTTGCTTCATTAATTATCAAGAGAGATAATCAACTACTTGTGTATGTTCCTGTGAATTATAATCGAATACTTATAGAGAAGTATCAAAGGGCTTCTTTTGTTAGGCTTATTGGGTGGTTTATAATTTCGTTACATATCATCCTAAACATAAGGTGAGTAATTGTAACATAAATTACTTGTTTGACCAGTGTAGTCAGTGACAAGTATGCTTTGAAGTATGTTGATAGTAACTTTGAAAGCAAATGAAACTCATACAGAAATCATATTCATGAAAAAATATTTGTTCTGGATCTTGTTGGGTAACAAACATCGTGGGCTTCGATAGTTTGATCAAGATCACTCATAAGAATAGAATATGATTTTGAGTTTCGAAAAATGGTACTGAAACAAATGTTTCGTCAAATCTGGAACACTGTTCCCAGTCAATTCCTTACTAAGATAGGAAGTTGGGTTTCACTTTCATCACAGCCTCATGATGTCAGATCATTAACACATAATTTTGATATATCTAAATCTTGATGGGTTGAATCAAAGATCTCTTGGATATATGTCTTCGTGTGTGCAAGTGTAAGAAAGTTGGTGATGAAAAAGATTGGTTTTGAGTAACGAATTGTACCTCTGTTATTTTCGGACAAAACTGATAACTCTTAACTCATGTGAGAAGAGTAAGGTAGCTCAATCGACTAATGTGAATATAAGCCTGACTTGGGAAGAAATTTTTGTATGAAAAAGTTCATTAAGGCTTTCGTGAACACACATTGAGTCTACAGAGGCTTGGGCCAACATGCTGCATCATGCTTCTAGGGACAGTCTAACTAGTACATAGTTTTCGAAATTTTACCTTCCCATAGAAACACAAGCATGAACCTTGAAAAATTTTCGTGTTATCTCCACAAAGAAAAAGAAACAAAAAAATAACAAAAATCTTTTTGATATTTTTGATTTTTCGAACAGAAAGAAAATATTTTTGAGTTTTTGTGAATTTTTCGAAAAATAAAACAATTAACAAAAGAAAATCTTTTTGGTATTTTTGATTTTTTGAAAAGATAACAACAAAACGAAAATAAAATCTTTTTAGAGTTTTTGATTTTTCGAAAATAAAACTAAGACACAAATTTACGAAAAACAGTTTTACAAACAAACAAAAATTTGTAAACAAACTACAATTTGCCATTCTTACGAAAATTTGGCAAACTAACGAAAATTTTGTACCACACAACCAACATGCAAATTGTCGAATTCGAAGCGTGTCGAAGCGTTGACTATGAACAGTAACCGCTGAATGGAGTCTTCTTGCCTCTGAATCGACACATTTGTATAACACACCTTTGCTATACATTCGAAATCCTTCGTGGAACAGAACTCGCTTCAATCATTCCCAAACCTGTCAAAATTCGAACAAATGATTTTTCATCCAAAGCTTTTTGTAAAAATATCAGCAAGCTGATCAGTTGTTTTTACAAAATGAACTTCAATGTTTCCATCTTCCACATGATCTTTGATAAAGTGATAACGAAGAGCTATATGTTTTGTTTTCGAATGTTGTACTGGATTATGACAAATGTGTATAGCACTTTGAGAATCACAGTACAATGGAATCTTTTTCATATTCACAGCATAATCTCTCAACTGACTTTGAATCCAAATAATTTGTGATGTACAAGCAGCAGCTGCTACATATTCGGCTTCAGCAGTAGAAATCGAAACACACTTTTGCTTCTTTGACTGCCAACTAACCAACTTTCCATCCAAAAATTGACAACCACCACTTGTACTTTTTCGATCCAAGGTACACCCTCCTAGATCTGCATCTGAAAATGCCTGAATGAAAAACCCTATTTTCGAAGGATACCACAATCCTAACGAAATTGTTCTCGCATCGGTTTCAAGTTGATGATTCCTCCGTATTTCAAGTTGACAACTTCAGAGTCGGTATTAGTATTCTTGCATGGGTTTTGAGCAGTAGAGGATGGGATTTCGGATTGTCGTCAACATGTTCTTGGTCATTGATGATTCCTCCATATTTCAAGTTGTGAGTTGGAGTATTTCGAGGTTGTGAGTTGTGCAAGTGGAAGATCAGCGGTCGAGGCAAGACATGGTGAGATGCTGAGAGGGTGTATTGTGGTATCCGAGTATGATGCCGTGAGTGGAAGATCAGTGGATGAGACAATACATCGTGAGATTCTGTGATGGTGTACGGGGTATCTGAGTATGACACCCTGAACTTTTGGGATTATTTTGAGACTTGAGTTTGTGAGATGACAAGTGGAGTACCGAGTGTCTATTGTTCCAGAGGGAACCCTTCAGCTAATTGTCATCGGACGGGACTATCCAAATGTGAATTGCAGCAGAAGAAAGTGTCTTGTTACGACAATTGTCGTTGGGAGTAGAGATGCTTAATCTGGGTGGGTGTGTGTACCTATCTATGGTTGGAGCACGGAACATGAGCTAGTGGACTCAGTGTGGTGACGAATTGAGGATGAGAATGTGGGGTGATAAGAGAGTGAACAGATCCAAGTGGGAGTAATCACTTAGGACTGTCAGGGGAGACCGTGGAGAGAGCCCATGGTGAGTAAGAGAGAGTATTGTATGATTACGGGGATCCGTAACATACATGAGTCAGAGAGAGAGAGAGTATCGTATGATTACGGGGAGCCATAACATACATGAGTCAAAGAGAGAGAGAGAGAGAGAGTCGTATGATTACGGGGAGCCATAACATATATGAGTCAGAGAGGGAGTATCTTATGATTTCGGGGATCCGTAACATACATGAGTCAGAGAGAGTGTATGTTGTATGATTACGGGGAGCTGTAACATACGCGAGTCAGTGAGAGAGTATCGTAAGACTGCGGAGAGCCGTAGCATTCGCGAGGAAATGAGAGAGTATCATAGGACTACAGGGAGCCGTAGCACTTGTTAGTCAGTGAGAGAGTGTTGTATAACTGCGGGGAGCCGCAACCTTACTAGTCAGGGGGTGACGCAGAGGGGCTCTTAGGCCTGGGTAGCCTTGGCAAATGGGTATGTAGGAAGCTGGTGGTCGAACTAGGGACGAGACTGGGGTCTCAGCAATGGTCGAAACCTGTTGTATTTTGAGTTAGAGAGGAGTTGTCACAAGTCGGAAGGATCAACGTGTAATGCATGCGTATATGCGTGGAACATGGGTCATGAGTTGAGTACTGGGTTGGGACGAGTGGTTCCAACTCTGTGTCGGACCAGACTCTGCTAGGTGAGTTTGGCTCTATCTGTGTGGAGAACGACCAGGTAAGGATTTCGGGTGGATTACATTCTGAAGGGGATGTGTTTCCCATTTGATGTTTTAGACTTGGGTGAACATGATCATTGGTTTGGGAAGAACCACGACGCGCGCAAGGTAATATGTGGTAAACGACTGAGGTCGTGTGTGGGGTGTGATTTCAATCGGGTGTAGAAATCGCTTGGGGTAAAGTGAGCTTCGTGATTGCGGAGTTCAGAGTGATTGGACGAGTTAGCTCGATTGAATAGGATTTTTGTGAAGTCCTATTGCCGAATGGGCTAGGGTAGCCTCGGAGATTCAAATGTTGGGTCAGGAGTCGATCTTGTAATCGGATTTGGTGTCTAGCATTGAGAGGCAGCTGGAGTTATGTTTCCGGCTATCAGTGGATAGTTCGGCCAGGCATGGACGCTGAGTTTGGGGCCGAAGCTGAATCATCCTGGGGTCGGCAGTGAAATGATTCTGTTTGACGGGAGGTCGGACCTAGAGTAGAGTTTCGAACCTAGAGTAGAATTTCGATTCCCATGTGGATTGGTAGGTCTTCATTTCGTGATGAGGACCAAGTATTGAGGTTCACTTTTCAGATGGGTTCTGATAGCATTGTCGGAGGTTGGTCATTGGTGTGATATGACCCCGTTTCCTTGGGTGTGTCGGGCAGGAGTGTTCAGCAGCTAATTATGATTAACGACCTGTCCTAGCAGTCGCGACGAGCAATCAGAGTTGGAGATGTTTTATCGAGTCTGTTATTCGATGAGCGAATGACATGGGAATATACCGAATGGGCGGTCAGTCGGGGGGAACACACCACTACAGATTCCAAGTTTTGGAGAGGCAGAGTTGGTTCTGCAACAACGAAGTGTTCGTTCTTCTGCAAGTCGGAAGGTTCGGTTGTCTTAGGGAGATCGGTTATGTTCCAAATAATCGGTTGCGCTTCTCGGGCTAATTGATGGGATCTGAGTAATGATAAGGAGAAATTTCGATGGCGAAATCTAATTCAAGTGGGGGAGAAATGTAACATCCTGTTTCAGATTGTCTGTGGTTTAGGGTTCTTGGGCTGCAACCCGGGCATGAGGAAGCCTTGACGCTGTGACGAGTTACTAGAAGTGTAGGGCTTCTCGCTACCTTTCCGTGAGTATGAGGTTCATTGGAAACGGACTTATAGTGAAGGAGCTATGATAGTTTGAAGTTTTGGCAAGTTTAGTCCTTTATTGAGAAAAGGGGGCAGCTGAGTATGCGGGGCGTACGTGTGTGTACGCTTAGCGTACTCATGTGTATGATTTTGAAGCGGAGCCACCTAGTACGATGGGCGTACCAGAGGGTACGTTGGGCGTACTAGGCACAAAATGGAAACCCTAAAGGAGGGATGTGTCCCTATTTAAAGCACATGATGGCTTCATTTGTGGCCACCATTTCCAGCCTTCAACCCTCTCAAAACCCTAATATTCGTTCCTCTAGCTTGAGTGTCCATTTGTGAGCTTCTAAGTGTTCTTGTGGTACCCTTGGAGTGAAGAAGGAGCATGGAAGAGAATGGAGTTGGAGTCCAGGCTTTGGATCTAAGATTTTTTGTGGTTGGAACATCATTTGAAGGTATAAAGCTCAAAGCTTTCTCATCCTTTTTGATTTGAGCATATTATGGTCCATTTTAGGGTTTTTGGTCCCAAAGCTTGAAGCTTTATGAGTTGTTGAACTCCAGAGCCTAATATCTGTCCTTTTAAGTGTTTTTAGTGGAGAGGATTCATAAAAATGAGGTCTTGGATGTTAAAACCACCCCATGCATGAGATATGAGCATTTTTGGGAGTAAAGAGTGAGTGTATTTGGGTTTGGGACTTTATCAGCCATGCAAAGGCTTAAAGTCACGAACTTTATAGAGTATGAGCCTTTAGGGAGTCCAGATCTGAGAGTGTAGCTATGGTCTTAACGGGTTAAGACCAAGAGAGTGGGAAAAAGAAATTTGGACATACGCCGAGCGTAAATCCAGTACGCCCCGCGTACTGGTTAAGTGTCCCCGATCAGAGTTTGTGAGTACGTTGAGCGTACCAAGGGAGGTACGCCCTGTGTAACCTAACTGTGGGCTTTTTGGGCTAAATCTCATATTGGGCCTTAAGTGTTGGGCTTGGATTACTGGGCTTGTTGTGCTGGAAATTTTGATCAGAGAAATATATGTATATGTATTGGGCCCTTGTGACGGGCTTGCCATTTGGACCTAAGTTTAAGAGTTAGGCCTTGGGAGAGCCCATTTAGTATTGGGCCTTGGTGGGCCCAATGAGCTTGAGTTATTTGTGGGCCAGGTAGTGGACTATCTTTAGACTTAATGAGTGATGTTTGGTCTTAGATCTTAATTGGGTTAATTGTGGGTTTTGGTTCAGTGTTAGAGGCCGGTGTGCAACAACAACATCTATAGGAGCTGTTCATCATCTGAGGTGAGTCTTCTCACTATACTTACCTAGAGTGGTAACATTTGTGTGACCGGAGGGTCTTATGTGCTTATATTGAGTATTGTGATATCCTGCATTATGTCTTTGTGATTTATGTTGTGTATTATTCTGAGCTTTACTGAGTTAGGACCGGAGGGTCCACCCGAGTTGTGGGACCGGAGGGTCCCAATGAGACAAATTGACCGGAGGGTCTTATTCGAGTTATAGCCATGAGAGGCTAATGAGATATGTATGGTATATTGAGGAACTCACTAAGCTTCGTGCTTACCGTGTTATGTGATATGTGTTTCAGGTACTTCTCAGGATCGCGGGAAGGCACCGGCTTGATTGTGCACACACTTGAGATGGAGTTTATGTTTTGTGGATCCTGGATTTTTATCAGACGATTTATGATATTTGTGTTTTGACAATTTGACACTTGTGGTTTTGGAATGTGATAATGAGAATTATGTGTTTTAAAAATGAAAATTTCGTTTGAAAATTTACGGTGTTACAAGAGCTTTGAAACGATATATCATATGTCCAAAATGGAGTATATGTGAATGAGATATCGATACTAAAAATTAGGTATTTGAGAATAGAAGTTGGCAAAAGAGGTGGGTGTGGGAATGAATCCCACATTGGTAGGAAGATGATACTCAAGTGAATTTATAAGTTTGAATGTATGATAGGCTTACAAGCTTGTGTTTATGGTTTTACTCCAACTCCTACCCACACAGGGGGTGCGAATCTTGGATTTCGTTGGCCAAATTCACCGAACTTGTGCATGGGCGTAAACCGTGGACACGAATGCAGCTCCGAAAACTTGGGACCACGCAACCCTCAATTTTGCTAAACATTACAGTTTTGGTCCTTGGTTTGAATTTTTTTAACCGATGCATTTATTGTGCATTCATTGGGCAATAAATGATATTTATTGGCACAATGAATTCCTTAATTAATAATTGATTTCTTGTTGTATAAAAACGGACCTCTACTGTAACATCCATAAAATTCATAAAAATTTCAAACTTTTTATACAACCCAAAAACCACTCATTGTTTACAAATTGTTTTCAAAATAGTTTAACATCATAGAAATCCCAGAAATCATAACACCAAATGTGAGGAGGTGCACGATCAAGCCTTCGCCTTTCCGCGATCATCCGAAGTACCTGAAACATAATCCAAAACTGTAAGACCAAATTTTAGTGAGTTCCCCCAAAATACCAACACCATACAAACCAGAACAATGTCATAAACAAACAGTATGCGTACAGAGTCTTCCAGCATGACTGGACCGCCTCACCGACCCTACAGCCTATCTGGCCCACTCTTAGAACCTTCAGCATGTCTGGACCGCCTCACCGTGCCTTCAGCCTGTCTGGACCGTTTTCCGGGCCTTCGGCCTGACTGGTACGCCCCGTTGGGCCTTCAGTCTATCCAGGTCGCCCTGGGTCTGTTGGCCTAGAGCACAAAGCAGGACCGCCTCAACCCACTCACCATCACATAATATCAAACGCTAGTTAGCACATACAATTATCATATAGGCCTAACAGATCATCAATCATAGCATCATCCTACCTACTAGGATACAGATCTACCCGATTGCTACACATAGTATCATACGATAAACCAAGATACAATCCAAAGGGCCGACATTGGTGCCTTCGACCCTGTCAGTATAGTGAGGAGAACTCACCTCACAAGCAGCACTGACTGGCAAGATCCAACTCCCAAATCACAGCTCCAAACTCAACTGCCTACAACCACCATGTGACTAACTCCATCAAAATCCCAATATACCAAAAAACCCTTTAAGTCAAACTTGGTCAACCATGGTCAAAGTCAGATTCAACAGTAAAGGTCAATAGTCCATGTTGAACCAACTCATCGAGTGCATCTTCCTGACTCGTCGAGTTCCTTCAGAACTCAGAAAACTGGGAAAATCCTAGTCAACTCGCCGAGTTCTCACAACAACTCGTCGAGGTCGTACAATGTCCAGAAGATCGGAGAAACCCCATAGCCAACTCGCTGAGTTGGCAAGGCAACTCGTCGAGTTTTTCTTGTCTTAACTCATTCATCCACTTTTAAGCGAGTTTAATGCCTCAAACTATAGATCTGGTCCCCTAGGGTTGAGATAACATGTAAAGGGATAAAACACTCCATCAACGCTTTATTAAGGAACTTAGGGCATGGAGGAGGGCTAATACTCGATAAAGCTTGAAACTTTAGGCTCAAGGAGCCACACAACATCCAAATCTGAAGTGACAACTTCAAGTAATGCATCATCCCAAGAATGATTCCAACATGAACCAAGAATGACAATATATTTCCGTAGAATAAGATCTAAGCAATAAAAGGCCAAGGTATCGACTTTATACCTCAAAATGGTTGCCACAACAGAGTAGACACCGGATCTACAACCTCTCCCTTAAACTATGCACCACCCATTTCAAGCTTCTTCAAATAAACACCAAAAAGGCACTCTTTAAGCTCTCACATACTCAAAATGAGAAGAAATGCATGAACTAGGGTTTCTCTGGACAAGGAGGCGATAAGGGAGGCCAACAATGAGAGTTAAGGCCTTTAAATAGGGTGCGAACCCTAAAAATTAGGGTTTTCATGTTCAACCTTCAACTCTTCGATTTGGGGCCTTCCAACTCGTCGAGTAGACCTTAAAAGATATGCGGCCATTAAAAACTCCACACGACGAGTTGGCACCTTCCAACTCGTTGAGTTGCCCTGAAAATATACATATATAAGGCTTTATATTCTTACGTGGAGTTTGGGATGTTACATCTACTCCCTCATTTGACACACAGATGTAAATACTCATCTTCTTCCTCCTTTTCTTTGCAACTATTTACGACGATTTTTTCAGGCAAGTAGCCATATCCGACAGTACACACTGTTACGGTTGTTGTACCCTGGGAATGGACGACGAATTTGTTTAAGGGAATCAAGTCCAACTCGAGCCTCAGTCATTGCGTTTATTACAAATGTTTTATCTTGCATGTTATTTGATTCAAGATATGGAGCCAACAACTAACACAAATTGACACACATACATATTGAGAAAATTTCTAGAGAGATACCTCGATGGTGTGTGTTCAAATGCGGTAAAGGTGACACTTAATCGTGTCATGCTGATCTTCCAAAATCGCTCCTTAAATCCTGGCGGAGGTGGGTGGTTGCTAATGATGGTGGTGGCTGTGGTTAGGTATATCATAGCAGAATACTTGAGATGGTGATATGAAGAACACGTGAATGGGGTATACTTGCAAATCTACGACATTAAATTAAAAAAATTAGGAATTTTAAACCAAAAATCAAAAGTAACAAGAAAAGAATCGAGTATTCAAAGATTAGAAGGGATGGGATATATAGAGAATGGGGTTTACCTAAATAGGAATATAAGAGAGAGAGAGAGAGAGAGAGAGAGAGAGGCAAATAACAATGATACGATAACGTTTCGATACTAAAAATAGCTCCTTAAATATTAAAAAAAAATTATGTATATATATATATATATATATATATATATATATATATATATATATATATATATATCAAGGTTGCAAAAATCGTTCGACGATAGCTCGACGGTCAACTGGTGTTAAGGGATTAATCGGTCTTGGCGGAGATTAATCGTGGATTAATCGGGGGCCATAGATTATTAATAAAATATTAAAATTAATCAAATATTATTATATATTAAGAAAAACAAGTACTTCAACATTAGAAAATAAAAAATTTTGTAATTTGAAAATTTGAAAATACGAAAATATGAACATTTTGGTATAATATTTAAAATTTTGATAATTTGAAAATTTTGGAGTAAAAAAAAAGTTGGGTTTTTGAATTTATTTTTTTAAATTTTTATTTTTATTATTTTTTATTTTTTTGACTTTGTTGACTTTTGTTGACCGATTAATCCCGTCAGGACCGATTAATCCCACCAAACCCGATTAATCATAAATTTTCGATTAATACCTTAATCCTCGACGGTTGAAGAACGCCAATCGATTAATCCACGATTAATCGCCGATTAATCCCGATTTCTGCAACCTTGATATATATATATATATATATATATATATATATATATATATATATATATATATAGGGTGAGGTTCAATAGAGAACCATAATTAACCAATGAACCAATCTTTTTTTCAACTTTTAAACTTATTTTTTATCAAAAAAAAAAACAAAAAATACAGAATTTCATAACTTTTTATCCTTTTTCCAATGATATCAAATTCGAATTTTTTTTTACGTCAAATTCACAATGTGAATCTTTGAAAATTCACAATGTGAATCCGGATTCACACGGTGAATCCGAAAAATATTTTTCACATTCACAATATTAATATATGAATTTAGATATTTTTATATTTTTTTTTTCGAGAAAAAGAATAAGCTCTAGAAATTGAGTTCCTTGAAGAACCAATAATTATGGTTATCTATTGAACTTTTATATATATATATATATATATATATATATATATATATATATATATATATATATATATATATATATATAAACACTTTTTTAAGAATATTATTATAACATTAAGCGTGCCACCTATCAGTATCTTATCATTGAAATTTTGTTGTCACAACTCCATTAACTTAAAGTTAAAGCAATGTTGCAAACAGTACTTAATTAAATAATCTTTCATGATTTTGTTTTACTTATTTATATATAAGTTATATTATATTATATTAACTTGATATTCGTGTTTTGGTGAGTATATTTGTTTTATTAATCTGGCAACTGACTTATATTAAGATTTGACATGTATGCACCATTGGACGTAATTTCCCAAAACTGATTTTGTATTTATCAAATTCTTCAAATGTACATTAGCTACCGAGAATAAGTTGAATAACCAAGTTTGTAATTCACATTCAAACATACGATGATTATTGATATGTTAATTCAAATAAACTTATAAAACCATCACATCGACCTTATTGATACATCAATAATTAATTTATAAAATTTAAAATATATATCTAAAATTAACTATAATATATATATATATATATATATATATATATATATATATATATATATATATATATATATATCTAATTTTGTGAGACCGTGAGACGCAATCATAGCCACTCATTTAGTAGATAAAAAAAACATTTTTAAAATGCAACATAATTGAAAATTTTCGAAAAAAAAATTTTCAAATATTATTTTCTGAATTTATATTTTCCAAAAAAAAATTAAAAAAAATACCAAAAAAAATTTAAAAAAATACATTTTTTATATATTCTAGTAGAGTATAAAAATATTCTTCATATCTGACAAATCTAGTATAATATTCTAAAATTCTAAAAATCAAATTAGAATATTTACAGTGTAATATTCTGTTAGAATATTTCACGTATTTAAAAAAAACGGTAATTTTTTTTATTTTTTTTTATTGTTTTTAGATAATTAAAGTTCCGAAAATAATAATTAAAAAAGAATTTTTGGATTTTTTCTTTTATTTTGCATTTTAATATATATATATATATATATATATATATATATATATATATATATATATATATATATATATATAGCTAAATTCAACTGTTGATGTTATCTATTGTGCGTACGTGTGTGGACAACGCAATTCTATAAGAATGACAAAGAAAATAGATTGTTTGGTAATGTGAATATGTTCAATTTTATATAAGTATTGTCATGATCATGCACTTTCAATAATTAAATCATCTATAAAGGTGGTATGAACTTTTTTATATGATTGTCTGTCTGTGAGAATGTCTTCTTAATACTTATATTTTGTATACATTCTGACTTAATTTTTATTATTTGTTATTGTGGTGTCTTTTTGCAAACTCCGCCCATATATACTCATTCAAAGAGAGAGCAATATAAAATAATATAATTTACGTGTGGCATTGCAACTAAACTTTCATCGGTTGAAAGACATAGGTTTAATTTTAATGACATGGCAGTATAGCACCGCCATGTCATTTCCAAGAACTTATTGAAAGACCGTTGTGGGTGGTTTGAGTAATGGGTTCGAAAACTTCTGAAATTTGTATGGACTAGACGTGGTGTGTGTGGGGGGGGGGGGGGAGTTGAATAATTGTTCAGTTGAACATATTCAATTTTGGGATTCTTTTGTGATCAATGTTTTCCAAATTCCAACTATTCAATGGACCTTACAAATGATGAAATTAGCGTAAGGTGGAGGAAATTAGAGTGACAAAAACCGACATAACATGCTAACCTGACTCGAACACAACACAAAATAAATTAGTTTGGGTGAACGTCTTCAACATGTTTTATTAAAACATATTGATACAACGCAGAATCTAAATGTGTAAGATTATATTTAAAGTTTCAAATCGGAAAATTATCCGATTATTTATATGTAATTTTAATTCTTTAAGTAAGTTGTGTTAGTTTTTTGTGTTGTAGAAACCACTTGAATATCTAGGTTAAGATTTTTTTCTCTTTACTCAACTTTCCTACTAGGTCACTCTCTCTTAGTGACCTCGCCCATCCATCTCTTCAACCCCTACCTCTTCCATTTTACCCCATAAATTTGGTGTGCCTTTTGTCATTCCCCACCAACTACTCCTTTTGTTTTTCACTTTTTTCCGCATCCTCGAGTCTTTCAACATGTTTGAACTTTTAAACCGACAAGACACATTACATTACAAGGTCTGAACCCTAAACTAAACCTAACACTAGATTGACATGACAAAAATGTGTTACCACAACACTTCACTAATTAAACAGGTAATGTTAGGATCAAGTTTCTCAATATGTTTAATGTATCAACATAACACGAAGCCGAGAGGATTTGACACGGTTGACAGGTCAAGATGGAATGATAATTTTTCATCCTTCATTCTCCCTTCTACACCAACATCAAATAGGTTTTTTTCTTCTCTTTTTCCACTCTATCCCACAACCATTAAAATCGTCATTTTTCTATCAATACTTTTTTAATATAATTTTTAAAATATATTCCAACTAAAAGGAATAAAATAAATTTAAAACATATAATTAAAAATAAAAAATAGAACTAAATAAATAACATCGACCGAAGAATACAACTAAATAAATAACATCAAATAAAAATTACAATAACTAAATAACATAAAAATGCAACTAGTTGTCTAGATTAGGTATGTACGTGTTTGCAATATATTCAACTAAATCCAATCTAAGATTGTTGTGAATTTCTTGGTAACATAATCCCTGAATAATATCTTGATTTACTTCTGCACCTTCTTGATTGATTGGAAGATCATTTCGTAAAAATGATATTTTGTTAGATATTTTTCTTTTAAAATCATATTTTGTAATATGACACAAACATACATTATATTTCAAATTTGTCTAAGATGCATTCCTCGTGTAAGTTTTTGAACTATAAACCAACAAATTTTGAGAACACCAAAAGCTCATTTCATGTCCTTCCTTATTTATTATGGTGTTTCCTTGAACATTTTTCGATGTAGTATCCAACTTTAGTAAAAAAGTTGAAGGAAAAGATAATCGAAACGATCAACAGAAGTATTGCAGCCATAGCCAGTAGCTATAAATGCTACGTGCTATGATATGGTTGTACCACATTAGAACATGAAGGAATGTGTCTTTCGTGCTAGAGTTTGACTCATAGAGACCTAAGTCTAGCCATTGGATCATGTGATTGAAGGTCATTAAAGCATGATCATTCGATCTGTTACTATAGCCAAAGTAAAGACTATATCATGGGTTGAGTCTGTTTGAGAAGAAGCAGGAGTCTCTGATGAAGATCAAGTTTGAAATTCTAAGGTTAAGACTAAAGGTCCAATATAGAACGAAGAGAGAGTGCAATTTTGAGCACCAATAGCAGCTAAGAAGTCCAAGAGCTTGATGAGGAAGGCATAAGAATTACGTTTATAGCTTAGGATGGAAAAGTGACTTGAGGGATCATCATGCAGTCCTGTTTTGCTGATGATTGCATGTGGTAAACATCATAAGGGGAGATAATTGTAACGCCCGTAAATTCGGGATAAATACTTAAGATATAGTAAATAATCTTATCTAAAGATGTAGTAGTCAAGGAGCGCTTAAATCCGACTTCGTATGAGAAAATCATGCTTTTGCGAAGTTTCACGATCAACCCAACACATGTAACGACCTAAAAGTTATAAGGTAAAATTTTCAATTTTAATTCCACCAGAAACATCAATTATCCATCTTCTAATTATTCAAAATTATTTTAGAATAAAAACAGTTATCAGAGTTCAATCCCAAAATCATGTAGTTGCGGAAACATGGGTGGATGCTTTGCGATCAAGTCGGGTCATTCCCTTTCGAACCAAAAGTACCTGAAACCATACCATAAAAACCGTAAGCACAAAGCTTAGTGAGTTCCCCAAAATACCACATACCATACATATCATTGGGCCTAGCCAGTATATTGGGCCCATCCCACCATAATGGGCCTACCCCTCATACAATGGGCCCAACCTAGCATACAAATGCAAGAGTCACAGAGACAGCTAGCATCCTACATAACATACATTCGGCCTAGCCCTTCCTGATCTATGGGCCTATCCCAACATACCAATGGGCCTAGCCTGTCATACAGTGGGCCTAGCCTAACATACCATGAAAGAGTCACAAAGACAACTAGCATAACAAATCCTAGTGGGCCGACATTGGTGCCTTCGACCCACGGGTACAGTGAGGAGACTCACCTCAATCCAAGATAACCGAACACACAAGCTGCTGCTACCGGAATCATCACACTGAACGTAACCAAATTATCCCTAATAAATAATTAAGGTATTTTCCCAAAATCCAAGGTCCATGTCATATACAATCCTTCCAATGGGTTAAAGATGATTTTACCCCTCTCATAACTGACCCAACAACCTATGACCCAAACTCAAAAGACCCAAGCCCCAAAAGGCCAGAAATGAGTATATCAGGAGTACGCCCCGCGTACTGAACTCGTACGCCCTTCATACTGCTTTTTGATGCACAATGTACTACTCGCCAAGCCTAAGGACAGGGACACCGTGCTCTACGTTGAGCGTATGCATACGTACGCCCAACGTACTCACCAGGTGACTAAATCCTTCATTAAACACTTAATGCTTAATAACAAAACGTCCAAACTCAGATCTAACTTCTAAATAAGGTCTTAATCCACAAAGTTGCCAACTTTACTCCTTTGCATGCCTTAATGGGACCCAAAACCCATTTTTATCAATTTAAACCCATAATATGAACACTAACTTAAGCATGATTCAACCAAACCCATCAAGATGACATTTTCATGCACCCACAACCCGAGAAATGCTAAGATATAAGATTCTAAGCTCTTGGAGTAGCTTATACTCATAAGAATGACTCTAGGGACCAAAATAAACCCAAATCATGCCCTAGACAAGATCTTACACATATAGTCATTAAGTTAGAAGCTTTATACCTCCTGGAGGTTGATGAGGATGATTAGAGCTTGGATCCACAAGCTCCAAGCCGAGCAATGCTTCCAACAAGAACTCATTTTTCTCCAAGGCACACCAAATCACTCAAAACCCTTAAGAATGTTCAAATGAAGGCAAGGGTTTCGAATTTCGGGTTAAGGTTGATGGAGGCTGAAGATAATAGGGTTTGAACATAAGTTAATGCCTTTAAATAGGGTCCAAGACCCTAAATTAGGGTTTGCACCAGACTGGAGTACGCCCTGGGTACTCTTGGTACGCCCAACGTACTCCAAGGCCATGCACGATCCATTCGAGCTAGTACGTCCGAGGTACACCCTGTACGCCCAGCGTACTAGGCTTAACCCAAAAACTTCCTAACTTCTGAATGCCATAACTTCTTCGATCTAGGTCTGATTTTGACGATCCTTATATCTATGGAAAGGTAATGAGAAGCTCTACAATCCTATCAACTATATTTTGACTTAAAACTTTCCGAACTTAAATCCAAAATTCATAAAAGGCCCAAACTATCACTTTATAATTATACCCTTGGGCTCCAAAGCACAAACCGAACTCTCAGATCTCCTAATCTACATTATCCACATCCAAAGGGGTCTAAATCTCTATTTTCTCAAGGCCCCAAGCATTATGATAACTGCTCTTCGGGTCACGACCCCGAATTAGTAAATGATTCGAAACAGGGTATTGCAACATAACTACGCGCAAGGTGAATCAAATATAGGTTACTTATTAGCCTAAGAATTCTAAACGAACGTTGTAGTAATCTTAAAAGTGAGTGAGTGCATATAATGAACGACTAACTCTGACTTCGTATGAGGAAGTTATGATTTTTCGAAGTTTCAGTATAAAAGTGTGTGACACATAAATTGAAATGTAGACTGGTTAAGTGTTTGCCAAAAGAACCTAAATGAGTTAAAGATCTCGTAAATATAAACATGTCGATATAAAGACAGTCGAGAACGTTGTTCGTATGAAATAGTTATGATTTTTGCACGGACTTTAACAGTCTAATCACTATATAAATATGAATTTAAAATAGAGTGAAAATTAGCTATTGAGACCTTAATGAAAGTTGTAGAGGTCGTTGAGAGGATTACGTGGATATAAGGAACATCAAAATTAGAACTCTAATGTGAAAGTTATGGTTGTTCGTAGATTTCAGGAAATTACTTGATTTGATAGTGTGGGACCACCAGGAGGTGCCACATGGCATGGTCGGTAGTCGACTCCTCCCCGAGACAAGGTGATGTGGAACTACGAGATTGAGAAATGTGGAAACTTCTACAAGAGAGTGATGTTGATAAACGAGGCGACGACACGTAGCAAACAGCAGGAGGAATGATGATAGCTCAAAGGCATGGCGTGCCTATAGATGTGTGCGGTACGCCTTGTGTAACGGCCGCAGATTCGGTCTAGTCAATTTAGAGACAATAAGCATCAAAAAAGAGTTTTTTATGGAAGATTATTTATAAGGATTAATCTTTTCCAAGTGGTAGTATATGTTACAAGGTTTCCGTACATATAAAGAACGCCGAAATCCGAGTTATAACGAAGAAGTTATGACCCGTCGAAGTTTTTCGGCAGAACCGACATGGCACCGGGAGACGTAAATAGTGAATTTATGATGGAGGACTTTTTTAGCCTTATAAATCTAAGCAAAATTTGTAGTATACGTTAAACCGAGAACATACAAAAAAAGAACGCCCAAATCTGACTTCGTATAAGGAAGTTATGAATTTTCTAAGATTTGGCATATGAGTGCACGACCCGAAACTCGAATTTTAAATCGATCGGTTTTTGGCCTACGCGACCTAAATGAGAATTGAATATCTCATTAATAGGAACTCAACGGTAAAAAGACAGATGAAAACGGAGTCCGTATGTAGAAGTTATGAATTTTACGCGGACATTTAGCAGTATAATCTCCTCGTACACTTAAATTTAAGATCGGTCGAGAATTAGCCGACGGAGTCAAAATGAAAGTTGTAGATCTTATTTTTACCTACGCGTGGATATAAAGAACGTCGAAAACGGAGTTCGTATGTGAAAGTTACTTGGTTTAGAAGTCGGCAGGGTGCTGCTGCAAAAGGGGTAACATTGCACAATCTTGGCCATTGCTTTCTCCCCAAGGCTTGCCACTAGATGGTGACATGTGGGACTAATTTCAACAATATTTCACCCTATAAATACAACCCCTTCCACCCTCATTTCTTCACACCTCCACCCTTCTCTCTCTACTCTCTCTCTCTAAACCTCCCAAAACTCCCCTAGCGCTAGAAGAAAGCCCCAGAGCGCTCGACGGCTCCGAGACGAAGAGCTTTCGGCTCGGAAGTTCTGCCTCTGCAGATCCCAGCTTCTAGCCAAACCTCCTCGTAGGTAAGATACGCCTACGTTATTTTAAATATTGTATTGTTATTAGGAACTTATAATAAATATTTGGGCTATTATTATGAGTTATATAAGTGTCGTTATAATATCTTTTTAACCACTCGCGGTACGGGGAATCTGGTTTAAAGGGCCGCATAGGGTTGTTGGATTTCAGAAGTGCTATATGCCAAAATGGTCATGCCCTCCGGTGTTTTATGTCTGGCCCCTGTATGTACATAGTGGGTGAAGAGTATTGTTTAACGCTTATATAATAGTAATAATAGCTAGACTATTAATTTGTCTCTGTGAATATTAGACTAAACTCTAGTGGTAATGATACTAGGTTTCGTTGAAAGAAAATAAATTAATAGAAGCGAAGCGCTGTCTGAGTTCGGAATCACCACCTTAACAAGTGAGTGCATAGTTACTTTCATCTTACACATAGATATGAAATATTTTATATAAATTACGTGCTATGTGTGCATACTATCTGAATACTTGTTGTCTATGCTGGAAGAATGATTTTATACATGTTTTAAAAATGATTTAAACTGTATATATATTTTATATCTACAAATATGTTGGGTATGACATGGGTAGATGAATAATGAGAGATAAAAGATGATGTGAGTAAACATTGGCAGCTATAGACTTAGTGCCTAATAAATAACATCAGTAACTATGGACTTAGTGCCTATTGGACAAACACTGGTAGCTATGGACTTAGTACCTATTAGGTAAACATGGGTGGCTATGACTTAGTACCTGTTAGGTGTTGGTAGCTATGGACTTAGTACCTGGTAGCTATGGACTTAGTGCCTGCTAGATAAACGTTGGTAGCTATGGACTTAGTACCTACACTGGTAGCTATGGATTTAGTACCCGATGAATGAACTTTAGCAGCTATGGATTTAGTGCATTGGCAGCTATGGAATTAGTGCCTGTCTTATAAACCTTGGAACTAAGGGACTTCGAAATGAACGAATGCAGGATAGATGACTCTTAGGAGTAAGGAAGATAATGGGGATGGTAATTGGGTTGATTGTTTGATGTTTAAACATAATAATTATATTATTGTGGGTTGAAAACCCTATGTACTCACCAGGTTTCCCAACCTGACCCACTCAGTTTATTTGAATCACAGGTGTCGATATGAAGTTACATTACACTGAGAGATTAAGGAGATATAAATCACTAGTGAAAATGAATGTAACTTCTGTTTATGCTTATGTTTGTGTATTGACAATGACATCCCAATGTTTTAAAACGAATAAAATACATTTCTTCGGAAATGCCTTGATAACGTATTTATCATGTTTTTCTGGGAACAAATTCTGCAACATTTTTTCTAAAAAGGATACTCTGATTTTTATAAAGCATAAACAAAATCGGTCTTTTCTGTCCGTGAAAATGGGGATGTCACACCTTGGCTGATTCCAATATCTACAACATACCACATTCTATATACCAAGATAAATACAAAGTTCGGAGGGCCAGCATTGGTGCCTTCGACCCCCGAGTAAAGTGAGGAAGAACTCACCTCAATCAGCTGTCAGATAAAACACGAACTAGAGCTGTTGTCCTCCAAACTCCTCACACTATTAATTCACCAAAATGCCTTAAATTAAAACCAAGGTAAAAACCTCAAACCAACAAGTCCTTAGACAAAGGTTACCTCCTCTAAGGGCAAAATACCATTTTGCCCTTCCCGAGACCTACCCTAACAATTGACCAAAAGTCAATGGGTCAAAAAGTGGTCAGACTTCTGTTGACCTACGTGTTGCGTACTCCTAGCTCTACGCATGACATAGAGCCTTATCGTGAAAACGGGACTCCAACAGGCTACGTTGGGCGTAGCCTAGATTACAAGCTGCGTAACTGCCTCAGATTCCAAAACTTACATTAAACACTTATTTCCTTAAGACCTTTCACTCAATACTCAGATCTAACTCTAATGAGTATTCAAAATCATAAAGTCTCCAACTTTATGCCTTTGCATGGATAAAGAGAGTTCAAATCCAAAACCCTAGCTTATTACACAATTTCAAGCTCCATATCTCATGCATGGATGGAAGAAAGGGACCAATATTGCATTTTTATGATTCCATGCACACAAAAATGTCTGAAAAGGATACTCATAAGGAGTGTAGTAGCTCGTAACCAATTAGACCAAGAATATGGGACCAAAAGGACATAAACCTAAAGACTAACAGTATCTAACAAAACATTCATCAAGTTCTAAACTTCATACCACCTGGAGAATGTTTATGAGATGCAAGTACCAGATCCACAAGGCTTAAAGCTTCCCAAGTGCTCTCTAATGGAATCCTTCCTTCAAAGATGAACACGAAACACTCAAGAAATCTCAAAACTCACAAATGGAGATTAGGGTTTCGAGGTAGTTGCTTAAAGGGGTTGGAGGTTGATAATAGAAGGATTCAAGGGAGTTAGACCTTTAGATAGAGCTCAAAACCCCGAAATTAGGTTATGTGCTATGGGTCGTTACGCGCTGCATAGCTCATTAAATCCCCGCATCCAGTGTCCCTCACATGCACTACGTAAGAGGATGAATTACACCCTACGTAATGTCCAAGATCCCAAGAATTACATTTTAAATAATGAAAGAAGTTTACCTGAAGAGCCGGGTGTTACAGTTCTCCCCCAGTTGAATCAGACTTCATTCTTGAAGTCCGATGCTGTGAATAGCTCTGGTTAATGCTCATGCATCTCTGCCTTGGGTTCTCAAGTCCACTCGGAACCCTTCTAATGCTGCCACTAGACCTTGACCAGAGGTACCACCTTGTTGTGTAAGGCCTTCGTCTTTCTGTCTAGAATCACTACCGTTCTCTCCACATAACTCAGGCGCTCATCAACCTGAAAGTCATCCAAAGGGATCACCGTTGAATCATCAACCACATAATTCCAGATATGGGAAAAATGGAAGATGTTGTGAATCTAACCAAGCTCCTTATACAGATTTAATCGATAGGCCAATTTGCCTACTTTTTCTACTACTCGGAATGGTCCGATAAATCGGGGACCCAACTTGCCCCTCTTCCTGAAGCATATAACACCCTTCTAGGGTGATACCTTCAGTAAAACCATATCCCCGACATGGAACTCAAGAATGTCCTAAAGGTCCACAATCCCTCAACATGTCCTCGAGTGTCTGAATGGTCCACTCACTTTGTCCATCCGTCTGAGGGTGATAAGCAGTACTGAAATGTAGTCTTTGATGGGTTTTTGAGCATTCTAACACTTCCTAAGTGTACATGCAACCCTAATAACCTTGAATCTATGTTTTATCTATATACATGCAAATTTCTTTTCAAGTTTATTTCCTAACTAGCATGGCATGGGGATTACATAGAACATAAAACTAGTAGAAATACATACCTTGTTGTTGCTTGGATTCCTTCAAGACTTTGTGAGCCTAGCACCCCAAATGTTGTGCCTCAAATGCTTCACACAACACCACAAGACTTGGAATAACTTGAGAGAATACTTCTAGCACTCAAAATCGGTTATGCCCTCTCTAGTAACACTAGGTCACGATTTTGCTAGCCATAGGGTTCCTTTTATAGTGTTGTCACAATTAGGGTTTACACATGAATGCCCTTAATTGTCATGACTCTTGATTTCTCATGACCCATGGGTTTGTAACTCCCATGGACTATCCATGGAGCTCCATATGGTTATAACCAAACCCATAAACCATGGATCATTAATCCACCATAAAAGAATTGATGATTGTCATAATCAACCCTATATATTTAATTAGTCTCACTTTGATCACCAAATTAATACTAGATTAATACTTGATCAATACTAATTAAATAATACTATTATTAATATATTAGAACTTATAATATATTAATAATCATAAGTGCCTTATTCTCTCATCTAGTCTATCCAAGTATTGCAATGCCATGCAACCCAAATGGACCATGTCGGGTCGGGTCAAGTACATACCAAATAAAGTTATGGACTTAGACACTATATCCAACAGTCTCCCACTTGGATAAGTCTAATAACTATATTTGCAAATATGACTTCAAAATCCGACTAGCAATCGTAGCTCTTTCAAAGTCTCTCGGAACTGAGATGATGATGATACGCCATTTAAGATAAGTGATCATATAATCCTCTGTTCTCATGATATCAGCCGGACAAACACATGGAACATGGTCTTACTTATTGTCCAGCATTTGTTTCTCGATCTCTGATTTGTTTCGACATAGAACTAAATTAAACACATCAATTAGGTTCTGACCGGGCCCGGTACATAAGTCAAAACCAAATCATCGAGGGGCCCAGATATCGCTTCTATTTCTAGAAGGAACAGATAAACTTCGACTGATATGCTTGTACTAACTACTTGTTGAATTATTCACAAAGGCACGTTTTATGACATCGAGTTACCAATGCGTTTTCGTGCAATCAATGAATAACCAACTCATAGTCAACAACTCATGTCTCTAGGTTTGAAGATTTATACGATATTACCGTCTCACGATCACTCGAGATAAATTCCATGAAGTGATGCAAGTGAGCGTGGGTTGGATCCAATACTCAGCCCTTATGAGTACTCATGAATGTTGTAGCAACCATTGCATTGTCCAAAGCACTTTCAGACAAATCATACAAGCCAAATTCATGACAGTCTTAAATCAATACTTACTTCCAAAGTTTAACTGACTGTGGATGGTTTGAATAATAACATAATTATTCTGGAAGTAAAAACATGCAAAATTGAAACATAGTAAACAATCAACACAAGATAGTAACACCTTACTCATAAATAAATAACAACTTTTATTTATCATCAAATGTCAATTACATTTTACAAGTTTCAGGAATCTAATTATTGAAACTAATATCATCCTTCAGCCCAATGCGCCTCGCATGCTGTAAATGCTTAACCCTGCTCAGTCCCTTCGTGAGGGGATCTGCCGGGTTCTCATCTGATGATACCCTCTTAGCCACGGGGAGTCCTTCTTCTATTCGATGTCTGATGAAATGGTATTTTCTGTCAATGTGCCTAGATCTCCCGTGATCTCTCGGTTCCTTAGCCAAAGCAACCGCACTTTCGCTGTCACAGAAAATTTCCATTGGCTCCTTTATAGCTGGTACAACTCCAAGGTCTCCGATGAAGTTCTTTAGCCATATCGCCTCCTTAGCTGCTTCACTTGCTGCTATGTACTCTGATTCACAAGTAGAATCAGCTACTGTCTCCTGCTTGGAACTTTTCCAAGTAATTGCCCCTCCATTTAGGATAAAGACCCATCCTGACTGAGAGCGGAAATTATCCCTATCAGTCTGGAAGCTAGCATCGCTATATCCTTCCACTCTCAAGTCATCACTGCCTCCGAGGGTAAGGACCCAATCCTTAGTCCTCCGCAGATACTTGAGAATGTTCTTTACCGCTGTCCAGTGTGCTTTGCTAGGGTTCCCTTGATATCTACTGACCATGCTCAAAGCAAAAGCCACATCAGGGCGAGTACAAGTCATAGCATACATGATCGAGCCCACAGCGGAAGCATATGGTATATGACTCATCTCAGCTATCTCAGCCTCTGTACTCGGACTCTGAGTCTTACTCAGCTTGACATTACTCTGGACGGGTAATTCCCCTTTCTTGGGTTCTTGCATGCTGAACCTCTTCAGCACCTTATCCAAGTAAGTACTTTGACTAAGTCCAATTAGTCTCTTACTCCTATCTCTCAATATCCTTATCCCTAGGATATAGGCAGCTTCCCCAAGGTCCTTCATAGCTAAACACTTCCCAAGCCAGGACTTAACCTCCTGCAAGGTTGGGACGTCGTTTCCTATGAGAAGTATGTCATCCATATACAACACCAAGAAGCTAACTATGCTCCCACTTGCCCTGACATACACACAAGACTCATCCTCACTCCTAGAAAAACCAAACTCTTTGACTTTCTCATCAAAGCAAAGATTCCATCTGCGAGATGCTTGTTTCAATCCATAAATGGATTTATCAAGCTTACACACTCTATTAGGGTATCTTGTATCGACAAAACCCTCTGGTTGAGCCATGTAAACATCCTCAGCCAACTTTCCATTAAGGAAAGCGGTTTTGACATCCATTTGCCATATTTCATAATCATGAAATGCAGCTATAGCTAGCAAAACCCTAATAGACTTAATCTTCGCTACTGGTGAGAAGGTCTCATCATAGTCAACTCCCGGAGTTTGAGTAAAGCCCTTCGCAACCAGTCGCGCTTTATAAGTATGTACCTTCCCATCCATGTCGGTCTTCTTCTTGAAGATCCATTTGCACCCAACTTTCTTACAACCTGGTACATTGTCAACCAAGTTCCAAACTTGCTTGTCATACATGGACTAAATCTCGCTGTCCATAGCCTCCTTCCATTTAGCAGACTCAGGGCCTGCCATGGCTTCCCTGTAGTTATTAGGTTCATCCAAATCTATTAGTGTACTATCACTAATAAATGTATCACCTTCAGTGGTGATGTGATAACCATAATAAAAATCAGGTGTGTTCCTCACCCTAGTGGAACATCTTGGAGGTACAGACTCATCTATCGGATCAACAGGAGTTTCCTCCTCAGGTTGGTCGATAGCATTTGAGGTTCCTTCACCATTTGACTCTTGAAGCTCTTCAAGGTCAATTTGCCTCCCACTGTCCCCTTGGCTTATGAATTCTCTCTCACGAAAGACTCCTCTTCTTGCTACAAAGACCACATTATCACTGGGTCTGTAGAAGAGGTAACCAAAGGATCTCTGTGGGTAGCCGATGAAAATACACCTCTCACTTCGAGGTTCAAGCTTATCATGAGTCTCACGCCTCACGAAAGCTTCACAACCCCAAATCTTGATGTGGTCCAAATTGGGAACTTTCCCAGTCCACATCTCGTGAGGTGTTTTGGCAACCTTTTTAGTAGGGACTAGATTAAGGATATGGGCAGCAGTCTCTAAGGCATACCCCCAGAAAGAGATTGGTAACGAAGCTCGACTCATCATGGAACGAACCATATCCAGCAAGGTTCGATTGCGCCTCTCAGCTACACCATTCAACTGTGGTGTTCTGGGAGGTGTCAATTGTGAGACAATCCCACATTCCTTAAGATAGTCAAGGAACTCAATGCTAAGATACTCTCCTCCCCGATCGGATCGGAGCATCTTGATGTTCCTGCCCAATTGATTCTCCACTTCCTGCTTAAACTCTTTGAACTTTTCAAAGGTTTCTGACTTATGCTTGATTAAGTAAATACATCCATATCTACTGTAATCATCAGTAAAAGTCACATAATAGTGATTAGCATTCCTTGTAGCAACTCTGAAGGGCCCACACACATCCGTGTGTACAAGGTCCAACAAACCTTCACCCCTATCACAAGTACCTGTGAAGGGTGACTTTGTCATTTTTCCAAGTAAACAAGACTCGCAACTATCATCTGACTTGAGGTCAAATGATTCCAAGACTCCAGCCTCTTGGAGTTGGCCTATGCGCTTCTTGTTAACATGTCCAAGACGACAATGCCACAAGGATGCTTTATCCAAGCTATCTGAAGAATCAATATACAACACATTATTTCCTAGATTGTCTACAACATTCACGGCTTCATATACACCATCACAAGGTAATGCTTTAAAGTAAAATACATCATTGTAATAAACATTAACAACACCATTTTTATTATCAAATGAAAATGAAAAACCTTGTTTGTACAAGCCATGAAAAGAAATAATATTTCTCGCCATTTCGGGCGAGTAACAACACTTATTCAAATCTAACATTAACCCATTATTAAGCAATAAAGAATAAACTCCTATCTTGGTAACAGGTGATGCTTTCCTGTTGCCCATGACTAAGTTTATCTTCCCGTGCTCCACTTGCTCACTTCTTCTTAGTGCCTGCAAATCAGTACAAATGTGAATACCACAACCTGTATCAAGCACCCAAGAATTAGCATTAGATGAGTTATTAGACAATATTGTGTAAATACCTGCATGGGTGGGTTTAACCTTCCCATCCTTTACATCTTGCAGATATTTAGGGCAGCTTCGCTTGAAGTGTCCCTTATCCTGGCAATAGAAGCAATGTGCTTCCTTTGGGTTTGAAGAAGGAGTAATGGGACCTTTCTTTGTCCCACTTGAAGAGGAACCATCAAGAGTCTTACCCTTGGTACCCTTCGAAGGGTTTTTCCTCTTCTTACCCTTTCCCTGCCCAATAGCCAGAACAGGGGCTTTTTAAGGAGTAGAAGTAGCAACCGCTTTACCCTTAAGGCCATTTCAGCTGTCCTTAAGAGTCCTTGAAGCTTGCTAAGTGTGACTTCCTCCTTGTTCATATGATAAGTCATACGAAACTGATCATAACTTGGAGGTAAGGAATGGAGAATGATGTCAATCGCCATTTCCTCAGGAAAGTCAACATTTAGCTTCAGCAACCGGTCAACGAACCTTTGCATCTTCTGCAAGTGACCGGTGATGGGTTCACCATCCTTCATCCTTGCGGTTATCATGGAGGAGATGATTTCATACCTCTCCTGACGCGCACTCTGATGGTACCTTTCCATCAGATACAGGTGCATCTCATAGGGGTAGAAATCTTCATAGGATTTTTGAAGTTCAGGAGTCATGGTGGCCATCATGATGCATGCTACTTTAGTAGCATCCCTATCGAGGACATATTCTTTGTCCTCATAGCGGGTAATCATTCTGATGTTTCTGATCCACTCATTGAAATTGGATCCATCAAAGATGACCTTACCACACAAGTTCATAAGGGAAAAGGAGCCTGTTGGGTTTGAGCCAGAAGCATTGTTGGAAGACATCTGAAAGGAAAGAAAGACAAGTTTCATTAGATTAGGAATCCTTAATAATTCACCCAAATGAAATATTAAGGCTAGGATCCAACAAACTATTTATAGTTGGAAGAGGGATGTCGTAATCCATACTATAAAATATTTGAAGGTAGGTAAATGATGATTTACCAATTTCCACCATAAGAACGAAATATTTTATTATTAGGTTTTATTGGTTTTGAAACTCCTAGATCTTTTGAGATACATTGAACTTTTCAATGGCATGTTTGAATCTCGATTGTGCCCTCTCAAGTTTGTGACTGGGATGCCGAGGATCACAAACAGGGTGTGAATAACCATACAAATTGACTTGGTACCCTCAACAATATTACCTAATCAATGGGCCAGTTAACCACACACGCTCCACCGATCTATAATAAGGTCAAGTTACCCTTTGCCACTCTTACTAGTCCATGTTAGTATGCCGGTTAACCACACACGCTCCACTAACGACTTGGTAAGGTACAAAGTGTAATTTTATGGGCTAGCACCAATTTCACATTTTCCTAAAGTAACTAAGATTGGGAATTTATAATGTATAGTTACTTTATAATTCATTATACTTTTATCGAGTATTTAAAGTCGTATCCTACCCGTTTGGCTAACGACCCTCCACCGATCAAGGAAGCGGTGGGTGAGAGTGGACACCCATTAAGTCACCATTTTATAGGCAACAACCTTATACCCCCCTTATAGACCGGCTTCGTGAATGAGGCCTACTAACGGTAAGAATGACATATTCTTATACATATCTATATAATAAAATTATAATAATAGTATAAGTGTTGATTTTTAAACTTTTTAAAAATCTAAGGTTTAATTTGGAATTAAAGTATTAAAGTGTAAGACTTTTCAAATTCCAAAACTTGAGGGCAAGATTTGAAACTATTCCAAGTCTCTTCAATTTGTAACTTATGAGTTTTAATGGTTCATAAAAATGAAGACTCTTCATTTTATGAAACCTCTTTAGTTCTTTAATCATAATTAAAAGAAGTGACTTTTGGTTATCCATAACTTGAGGACAAGTTATGGACACCATCATAGCCATTAAGATCATGAATTAAACACACATGGAGGTTACACATAATTCCTATGATCTTCTAAACTCATATGAACACAAATTCATGTCAAGCAATTTCAAGAAAATCATATAAACATATACAATACTTGAAAATTGATAAAGGTCATGTAAAACGGGTTAACATAATCATTATCATTTTGAAAAACAGATTTTACAAGTCCAAAACAGATTGGGATAATGATCTTAATCCATTTCCAGCAACAAAACTCGAAAAAACTGCCCAACACGCTCCTACTCGCCGAGTGCATTATTCTACTCGTCGAGTAGGATGAATTTATTCATGGACTCGACGAGTCCTCCCCATGGACTCGGCGAGTCCAGTCGTCAGAGTGCAGAATTTTTCGATTTTTAAGCAGTTTTGCAACAAGTATACAGAAAACAAACCTGGCTCTGATACCACTGATGGGTTTTTGAGCATTCTAACACTTCCTAAGTGTAAATGCAACCTTAATAACCTTGAATCTATGTTTTCTCTATATACATGCAAATTTCTTTTCAAGGTTATTTCCTAACTAGCATGGCATGGGGATTACATAGAACATAAAACTAGTAGAAATACATACCTTGTTGTTGCTTGGATTCCTTCAAGACTTTGTGAGCCTAACACCCCAAATGTTGTGCCTCAAATGCTTCACACAACACCACAAGACTTGGAATAACTTGAGAGAATACTTCTAGCACTCAAAATCGGTTATGCCCTCTCTAGTAACACTAGGTCACGATTTTGCTAGCCATAGGGTTCCTTTTATAGTGTTGTCACAATTAGGGTTTACACATGAATGCCCTTAATTGTCATGACTCTTGATTTCTCATGACCCATGGGTTTGTAACTCCCATGGACTATCCATGGAGCTCCATATGGTTATAACCAAACCCATAAACCATGGATCATTAATCCACCATAAAAGAATTGATGATTGTCATAATCAACCCTATATATTTAATTAGTCTCACTTTGATCACCAAATTAATACTAGATTAATACTTGATCAATACTAATTAAATAATACTATTATTAATATATTAGAACTTATAATATATTAATAATCATAAGTGCCTTATTCTCTCATCTAGTCTATCCAAGTATTGTAATGCCATGCAACCCAAATGGACCATGCCGGGTCGGGTCAAGTACATACCAAATAAAGTTATGGACTTAGACACTATATCCAACAGTCTTGTACCCAACTTCTCATTAAACTTCTTCCAAAACTGAGAATTAAACCATACATCGTGATCAGATACAATATAAAGTGGTACACCGTGGCGAGCGAGAATATCGTGTGCATAAACATCGACCAACTTCTCGGTCGAAGAACTCTCCTGAATGGCAAGAAAGTGGGTACTCTTGGTCAAACAATTGACAATGACCTAAATCACATCAAATCCCTTGGTCGTCCTCAACAACTTGGTGATGAAATCCAGAGTGATATGTTCCCATTTCCACATGGGAACCTCTAAGGGCTGCAACTTGCCATGCGGCCTTTGGTGCTCTGCCTTGACCATCTGACAGGTCACACATCTCTCCACATGCCATGTAATCTCCTGATTCATGCATGACCACTAATAACTAAGTCTTAAGTCCCGATACATCTTGGTGGCTCCTAGGTGAATCGAGAACCTTGACTTATGAGTCTCCTCCAATACTATCTGTCGGACATCACCAAGAAAATGGGACCCAAACCCGACCGCACCGGATCAAAAAGTCCATGACTATCGGTAGAAAATATGTCAATCTCACCTCTAATCCTCTATTTCTTCCAATTTTCCCTCTTGACTCCTTTGGTATGAGCCTCCCTAATCAAATCTAGAAGTGGGGAGTCGATGGTCATCCTCAAGCAGTGCTCTCGAGCAGGAGTAACAGTCGCCTTACGACTCAAAGCACTGACGACCACATTGGCCTTCCCTGGATGATAGAGAATCTCACAATCATAATCCTTGACCACGTCAAGCCATCTGCACTGCCTCATGTTCAGAGTCATCTGATCCATAGGATATTAAAAACTTTTGTGATCCGTGTAGATGGTACATTGGACTCCATAGAGATAATGTCGCCAAATCTTGATGGCGAAAACCACCAAACCCAGCTCCAGATCATGCGTCAGATACCTAGCCTCATGAGGCTTCAACTGCCTGGATGCATAGGCTATGACTCTATCCTGTTGCATGAGTACCACCCCTAATCCTATGATCGATGCATCACATAATACCACAAAATCCTCAACACCCTCAAGAAGGCTCATTTATGGGGTCTCACATAACTTCCTCCTCGGAGTCTCAAATGCAGCCTGCTGCTCAGAGGAACAATAATTTTGGAGAAATGTTGAATGAATCTCCGATAATAACCAGCCAATCCGAGAAAAGTCTTAATCTCAGATGGGGACTTTGGGACCTCCTACTGCATCACTACCTCAATCTTGGCCGGATCGACCAGAATCCCGTTCTGATTGATGAGGTGTCCCTGAAACTGGACCTCACGTAACTAAAACTCATACATGGAGAACTTGGAATAAAGCCTCTCCTGTCTCAGCACCCCAAGTATCATCAATGAATACAATAACTGATCGGTCGAGCATCGGGCTCCATACTCGATTCATCAAATCCATGAATGTTGCAGGTGCATTAGTTAGCCCAAAAGGCATTACCACGAACTCGTAATGGCCATAACGAGTCCGGAACACTGTCTTCTCCACGTCATCCTCTCTAACTCTCATATGACAATACCCCGACCTAAACAATCCAGGGAGTGGTAACGATTCTTCACTGTTAACTTGTTCAATTCCTGGTAATCTATGCACATACGATGGGACCCATCCTTCTTCTTCGCAAACAGAATTGGTGCTCCCTATGGTAAACTGATCGGTCTGATAAACTACTTGCTCAACAGCTCCTGGATAAGAAAGGACAACTCCTGCATCTCTGGTGGCACAAGGCGATACGACGCCTTAGCAATAAGGGTCGTACCTAGGATCAGATCGATCCTGAACTCCACCTGCCTCAGTGGAGGCACACCGGTTAAATCCTCCAGAAACTCTCTAACCAGTGGCACATCTGAAACCGAAACTCTCCCCTCATCTCGAGTGTCAACCATGTAAGCGAGATAACCCACCCATTCTAAAGATACTACCGAGCCCTGACGGATGAACAAATGGCTGAACCAAACCTATCACCCTCGCCGTAAATAGTTAATTCTTCCCCACTTGGGGTTCGAACTACCACCAACTGTCTCTCATAGTCGATCAAGGCTCCAAATCTGCTAAACCAATCCATCCCTACAATCACACATACATCCCACATAGGGGATGAGAATCAAGTCAACCGGATAGGGCACCCCGAATATCTCTAAAGTACAATCTCGAAAAACACTCGAAGCAGAAACCCCATGCTCATTGGCGATGGAAACCCACAACGGATACTCCAACTCTCCAAGAGTCATGCTAAAATCCCTACTGAAGGACTGATCTACAAAATACCGACTCACACCCGAGTAAAAAAGCACAAGAGAAGGTAAATAAGTCACTAAGAAGGAACCTATCAAAGATACAAGCATAATCATACATGAAATAATTGAATAGAAGAAAAATAAATGAATACATACCAGTAACGACGTCAAGCGATGCCCTAGACTCCTCTTCTATGAGCTGAAAGGCCCGAACCCTGGCCTTTGGCGCCTCATCTCTCCCCCGACGTCCGTTCATGAAGCTCAAAGTAGTTAGTGCTGGTGCATGCTGGTCTAGCGGCGAGCAACAGACAATTGATCTTCACATGGCCAACCCAATTACAATGGTAACATGTGACAATTAGGAATTTCCTGTCACCAATCTTCACTGGAGATTAACATCAGTCGATGATAATGATATAATTTTTCATATTAAAGCAAAGTATGATCAGTTTAATGATAATAATAAGTTCAAAAAGGAGTGACCAAAAAGTTATATCACTTTTTATGGTGGTTAGTGTATTTGGAAAGTAAACAACAAAGTGATCCAAGGATATAAGCATTGCGAAAATCTGACTCTGATTGGAGGAGTTATGATATTATAAAAGATAAAAACCAACCATGTTAACAACGCTATTAACGTCAATAATGGCATAAAAAAATTGGTTGATTTTTGGTTAACGTCGCTAAAAGGAAAATCATAGTACTCTGGGAGATCAGGACTTTGAAAAGAAAAATGTCAAAAACGGACTTTGTATGAAAGAGATACAAGTTTTAGAAAAATATAAAATACGAGTTAAAATAAAAGTTAAAATTTGACAACTCAACCTTAAGGAAAGTTGTAGTACTAGTAGAGAACTACACAAATATATAAAGAGGGTAAGAAACAAGATTCATATAAGGAAGATATGAATTTTTATAAAAGATTTAACCATTTATGGGTGGACGGAAAGTGCGCGCCATGCTCGTCGAGCACATCTGACACCCAATTCATCGAGATTAGGGAGACGTGGACCATCAGAAGTGTGACACGTGGCAAGCTCTGGATTGAGTCACGAAGCGAGTGCACGTCGCGCATGAAGTGCACTGCACCTACAACCACTATAAATAGAGGAACTCACTTTATGATCCTCTCATCCCAAACCCTCTCTCTATACCTATCAAGCTGTTTCAGAAGTCTTCTCAATGAGGTGAAGCTTCAGATGCAATGGCTTGGATGCTTCAGAATACGCTACTAGAGTGACTACATGGCCCCTCTTTTACTATTTTAAATGTTTTACAGGGAGGGGGGGGGGGAATACATGCTTATCAAATGATTTTATCAAAATATATTTATATCTATAAAAAATCAACCATTTTATAAAGCTTAAAGCTTTGGATAATGTAGTTATAGATACTATGCCTAGTTGTAAGTTATGATATTATGCCTAAGAGTTGTGATGCCCGATAGTCTAGGAAGAGATAATACCTAGATGTTATAATAGCCAAATCCCTAGGATAAGATAGTACCTAGAAGTTATGTTGGTCAAATATAGGGATATGCATTGTACCTATTCGTTACTCTGCCCAAATATCCTATTTTCAAATAACCATAATTAGGGTATATATGTATGAATATATATATATATATATATATATATATATATATATATATATATATATACATATATATATACACACACACACCCACACACACATACAAAATAATTATGAGATCAAAAGTTTAAAATGATCAAATATACGGTAAAAGATTTATATTGTGATAGTCATAGGAAATATAAAAGATAAAGATAAAAGATAAAAGATAAAATATAAATACATAAAGTTAATGCGTTAGTGAACTGATAATATTCATCCAAAGGCCTTGATTAATTTCGGTTTCCTCGGTACCTATAATCGTTAATCTTGCGAGAGCTAGAAAGATATGTATAGATCTATACGGGGATTGACAACCACACCTACGATTGCTTGCTACAATCCCAACAGGATAACTTTCTTATTATTCACTATTCGACGTCCCTTAATTCACACTCATTCTGCTCCACTCACACCCAAAAGAAATCTAACTCATCTCTCAGACTGGATCTGATCGTAAAGACTGATTGATCGATCACCAACCTGCAAAACCAAGAATTTGAAGGAAGATCTCTGCTTAGGCTTAAAATATCTCTACCTCTCAAAGTCACCACTCCGTCCAGGTGTGGAGGTCAGAATCCCATCCTATCTGCCCGGACCGTCATCACCACCTTCTTTTGTCTGATCCTTCTCCGTTTGAATGATCGTCATGATTTTTTTGAGATCGAGATCAGCTTCCCAAGTCTGAAACTACAAAGAATATTAAATAGCACCGCATATAGACTTCATATGAGAAAATAGAATGATTGCTCAGGCAGTGTAGCTTTGTCGGGGTGTACCTTTGGTAGCAGCGGCATCTCTCTTTCTCTCTGCAAATGTATCCAATTGAGACTTCTCCCCCTGGGCAGGATCTTCCAACCTTTCATTGATTTCTTGATCCATCAATCTGGGAGCGAAGCCCTTCATCTTTATCTTTTTGCGACTAATAACTATGTCCTGGCGGGGCAAATTATTAGTCAAACAACATCGATTTTGGGGGCTCATAGTAATACGTTAAAAACACCTTAGAGATCCGACTACCATTAGGGGCGTCTTGGAATGGTAGATAAAATACGTTAGGGTCGTTAGATATTCTACAAAGATAGAATCGTTAGGATTAATAAAAATATCCTAAAAGATAACAAGATAGGATCGTTAGATATCCTACAAAGATAGTAAATTAGGATTAACAATACATCCTAGAAGACAATAAGATAGGATTAGCGGAATTTCCTAAAAAATAAAGAGGTGATATAATAAAACATAGGAAACTAAGAATCTAGGAAAGAAAAGATTTCTAAAATGTTTTCAAAAGAGTTTATTATACTTTTTACCTCAAAACCTGTGAACTCACCAACATCAACTTGACGTTTTCAAAAGCCGCATGTGTTTCTAAGATGGAGTAGAGATCAAGTCATGAAAGGATTATCTACAAGAAAACATATAGATTTTCATTTAGGTAGGTAATTATGAATGGCGCTCTGTGATTTGGGAAATCTATGTAATGTCACCACTCAACATTTTCCGCCATCAGCCGGGGATGGTGTGACATAACAAAACCTCGTACTCGATAGCGGAGCCTGCTGGCGACAATTCTGCGCGAAATGCCATGCTACATTTGTGGCACCCAATAGTTGATTGGCATGCTCCCTCATGCGGCTTACAAAACTTACTACGAATGCGTCCCCTCTGTCCTCCAGATCGTCAATCAGTGGGCTTAGGCCGCTTCGCAGTTGGTTGCGTCTGAAACCAATGTCTACATCTTCTCTCACTTCTAGGTCTCAGTATTAATCTATCTCCTCCGAGCAAAGGACAAAATTTTGGAGAGAGAACTATACCTCTGGGTCGATATAAAATCACGTATCTCTATCTTGAGCATGCTCAAGTAGCGAGACATTTGAACCTGCTCCGAAGCAACATACTTGGGGCAGAATAGGGGACTCTTAGTAAAGATCTTGGTGATCTCCGTCATCGACTCTGTTGTCTGCTACAGCGACAGATACTCCTTGGCTAACCTCCCCCTCTCCACCAACGGAACATACTCTGTACGGAACATGTTCGTAAACCGCTCCCATGTAAATGTAGCCTTCTCCGCAGGAGAATAAGCACTGGTCACCAGCTTCCACCAGTCACAACGGCATATTGCTCGGAAAACTCAATCATCATGGTCTTAATAGACCCAAATACCTCCAGGATAGCCTCCCTAATAACCATGGTTACCTGAGTGGTGATCATCTCACGAATCTCAGAATCAGTCAGTCTTGGCCTCGTCGGATCGCCAACTCCTGAAACTGACATTCTAGTGATCGACCACACAAAACAAACTGGAAAACATTAGAATAAGAATCATAATTCATACTAAAACACAATTATGGAACCACTAAACCCTCAAGGTTCGTGAATCCCTTGATACATGTACAGGTCCTGTGCTTCCTGTAGTACAGGCCCATACTATTTTCTACACCTACCCGTATTTATCCTAAGGGGTCCTCACGGACCGATCTGTCACAATGCCGCACAACTAGGATACACATACAACCTATACTCACCCTCTCAAGAGTGGATACTCATCCCCCATGATGGAATACCACAAACCATTCTCACTCCTGAAACTTTCACTAACCCTACAACCGCTCGTGCATGCTAATCATACATAAAACTAGATTCGATAGACAGTCGGATACTTGATTCTACCCTAAGCCCACAACCAAAAGGAACGAAGAATAAGGCCAAATCAAACGTTCTCATGCTATAAAATTTTAGTTATGTACAGAAAGATCTTGTATGCCTAAGAGTCATTATAGAATGATATTGCTAATAATATATGATCCTATAGGGTCACACCATATAGCAAGTTACCGTCAATTGATTATTTATTAGTATAATTTGATTATTAATAAATATATCAACACTTGTATTTAATTGGAGAATTATTATTTCATGGAAATAATATTTTACTAATTGGGAATTTATTATTTATGGAAAGAATATTTATAGGAGAAATTACAACTTATGAAATATATCATAAAGTATGATTATTTATAAGTTATATCTTAATAAACTAGTTCAATTTATATAGAAGGTAGTTTTATATAAAATAAGCTAGTTACAATTTATATAAAAGATACTTTTATATAAAATTATATATATATATATATATATATATATATATATGTTGGGTATTCATTATAAAATGATTGATTTTTATAAAGATAACATATATGTATATATAAACTACCCTTGAGACAATTTTTGTCTTCTTTTGTACATGCCTTTTTCGAAAAATGGGAGGAGACAAGGCATGTATGCCTTGTCTATTCTTTTGCCATGCTTGAGACAAAGTTGTCTCTCGTTTTACTTTATGGTCTCCTTTCACTTTTTGGTCATTATATAAGAGAGAACATGGAAGGGTTTTTGGATACACTTCTTGCAAGTCTTCTTCTTCCTCTTATTAGAGCCAAATCCAAGAGCTCAATGCTCTCTATAGGATTGCCAAGTTTTCGAGATTTGAAGGCTCTTCTTCTCCTACATTCTCTTGCATTTTGATGCTAGACAAAGCCCCTTTGTTTCTTCACATTTGAACATATATTTGGTATATATTTCAAAGGCTTATGGACAATAAATCACAAGTGAATACTAGCATGTTTTGATGGTTCTACCATTGTTTGGTGGATACTTGTAGAGAACTCTTGCTTTAGAGTTTCATGCCACACTTCATCAACTTCCAACCTCCCATGACGATCAAAGTCTTCAAAGGTTGTTATGCTTTCCCTTCTATGGTTGTTTTAATCTTTCTAACTCTTACAAAATGATCCTTGGTGGGTAAAATAGTTTTAGTATTATTCAACATTTTAAAGCTTTCGTTGTCATTTTTACCGGTTGTGAAACCGAATTTTTGAATAAAAACCCAACAATTGGTATCAGAGTTATTTTTGCAAGATTAGTTAGATTATTTCTTTAGTTGATGAAATCTTTGTTTTTGGAAAACATGGATGGTTTTCTCTTTGCAAGAAAAATCCATACATATTTTCTATGACAACTTTAAAATGTTTATAATTGTTATTTTTTGACCAAAAGTTTACATGCATCTTTTTTGTCATAAAAGTTGTCTTAGAAAAACAAAGAGTTGTTTTATATATTTTTGAGTATATAAATATGTATGATGTGCATAAACTAGCCATGGACCTTTGTGTTGTTGCATGTGTTGATTTATTTAAAATGGTTGTAATTATTTATTCATATGGTATGTAATAATTAAATAGATAATTTTCTTTTGTTAATTTTTGTAAGTAATAGATTAGTTTTAGAAATAATTTATTTTTATAAAAAAATATAACAAGAATGAAGATGGTGGCCATTTTAAAGATCAAAAGTTTATAAAGTTGATTTTATTAAAGTTTCTCAAACTTTATAAAATTATTTTTATGAACTTGCTACAAGGTGTTGAAGCAAGTGGGATCACATGAAGACTTTACAAGATAAATGTCCATTATCCCCATTTAGGAATGGAATTGATAATTTTGTGATGACTCACAAAATTATTACTAGTTAATGGCTTGGTTTATGTACATATGTTATAATTGTTGTGAATGCTTGTGTTGTTTTATGTTTATGTTATTATTATTATGCTATAGTTGATAAATTAGTTTTTCGAATGCAAAATAATATTTGAACATAAATAAACATCACAAGGAGTTTGGTTTTAATGAAATTTACCTTTTAACATAAGATGCTAAAAATAGTTTTACAATAAAACAAGCTTTATCGTTAAAACTAGTAACCGCTAAAATTTCGAGATAAAAATTGTGTAAGTTTAAAATAGAGATTCGTAAACTTATCAAACTCCAAACCTTATTTTATAAAAGGAAGTTTTATTAAAAGGTTTCTTATGTTCTAAAGCGCTCAAGCATCGACTTAATACTAGCTATTAAAATTTGATCGCATTAGTTTTATAAAACCGGGTTTTATAAAAGGAACATTGTTAAAATGTGATTTTTTTTCATAAAATAAGACTTTAAAAAGGTATACCATGATTTTAAAAAGGTATACCATGGTTTATTGAATGCATGCAATAACCATGATATAACATGTTTTTTAAACTAGAATTATAAAACATCAAAGACCCTTTACAAACCTCAAATCTATGCAATCCTTTTTAAAGAACACTCGCATGTCTTCTTGTATGCACTAATGGGATAAAGGATACCTAACCGCTTAGTGTTATCTTTTGATGGCCGACGAGTTTTCGCGATTTCTTTAACCAAGTTATAGGTCGATTACACAAAATTTTCAAATTGGATGATTTGAACGGAAATCTCTTATGATAAAGGATACCTAAGCAAGAGAGTTCTGAGGCATAGATGAGATCAAAAATGTCTAATTAAATTTGTTATTAACGATCCCATAAATCTAGGAATTATATAGTAGTATATAATTGATAATCGATATCTACCGGGTTGAATTCGGATGAATGAGATAAAGGATACCTAACCATTTATTTGTTTTGCAACTTGGATCCTAGACTTTAATATTTAATGTTTTCAGAAACTAAAAGGGTATTAATTATTAATGATTAAATATTGAAATACTAAATGAATTTTGTTAAAATTTTATAGATATATAATCCACTCTCATAACCATGAATTGTCATTTCTGTTTAAATGACTTAATGAAACAATAACATTCAATAGATACAACTTCAATGAATGGGTTCATGTCTTAAGAGACAATCTCGTGAAAGATGTGAAATTGTATACACTTAAAGGACCTATTCATAAACAAATTCCTTTGAGCATTAAACCTGAATATGATACCTAGTAAATGTGTTACAATGATGCTAAAGATGCTTCTAACATCAAGATAGGAATACTTATTCATGACTTCTAGGAAGTCTTTGATAATTTAAACATATATATGATGATATAACATGTCAAGCAATGTTCCAATAAATATAGTGATATTTTGTTAGAATAGTGCAAGGCTAAAAGAGTCACCTTGTTCAATCTAAAAGGCCCATGTTTTATGGAATAAACACCTTTAAGCCCAAGAAATCCAATAAGGACCACACAGATGGATCTTGTTTCTTTTGTGAAGAAACTGGATACCGGTAGAGGAATTGTTCCTCTTATCTAGAAAGAAAGTCTGAAAGAGTCTAGTACTTCAGGTATCTACTGGATAGAACTCATACTTTTCGTGTAACACTCAAGTACTTATGTAATATCCCGAGATTTACAGGTATTTCCAAATCCTCTTTTATTGTTATTTTCTCATTGGTAGTCCCTGGGAATGGAAGAGTGAAGCCATGAGAAGAGTAAGGGCTAAAGTTGCAACTTTGAGACCAAGAAGAGTACACTAAGCATACATAAGGTACGCTGAGTCTACTAGGCGCGCCCTAGTATGCTGGGCATACACTTGTGTACGCTGGGCGTACTCACGATAGATGGAAACCCTAATATTTAGGGTTTGGATGCTATATAAACGTCCTTATGAGCTCAAAACCCTCCATCACCTCAGCCTCCATAGCTTTGAGTCGTTTTCCCCAAACCCTAACCACTTTTTTGAGTGTGTGAGCTAAAAGTGTGTGTTTTGAGTAGTTGGAGAAGAAGGTATTGCATCAAGAAGTTGGAGAAGGAAAACAAGCTTGCAGATCTGAGGTTACTTTGTGCTCTAAAAGCTCCAGGAGGTAAAAAGATCCTTTATGCTTGTATGATGTAGATCTTACCATATTAGCTTTATGAAACCATTTCTTGTCCCAAAAGTCCCAAGTTGGTGCATGTTATGATTTGAACGTAATAAGATGTCCTTTCAGACCCTAGAAAGGGTCCTAAGTGATAAAAATGATGTCCCAATGGCTAAAAGTGCCTCATGCATGTAGTAGAAAGGTCTTAATGGGTTAAGACCATGTATTAAGAACTTTCTAGATATCTATAATCTTAAAGTTCGAAACTTTATGGTTCTAAGGCACATATTTGGTAGATGGATATGGAGTTTGGGCTTAAGTGCTTAAGCCATTAAGCACTTATTAGAGTTTTGGTAAAAATCGCGTACGCCGCGCGCGATTTCTGTACGCCCAACGTACTGAGTCAACCACACTAATGGTGGTCAATGCAAGGTGGAGTACGCCTAGCGTACCAGAGGAGTACGCCCCGTGTACGCCCTCTGTTGGGCTTTTGGCGATTCGGGCTTCGGGATTGGGCCCCTTTTGGGCTAGTTTTTACATGGGCCTTGGTGGACTTTCTGAATGGATGTGTTATGGGCCATTTTTGGTAATGCATCTTAAATGAGGCCCAATTAGGGAGTTGGGCCTAATTGGGAAAATTGGGTCAATGATGGGCCTTATGGATATGGACTTTTGGATAATAAATTTGGTAATTGGTCTTGGCCCAAATTAGAGAAAAGGAAAAATGGACTATGTGGGACCCTTAGACAAGATTAATATCCCAAGTGTTGACTTAGTATTCGTTATTTTGTATAGTTTGGGATTTTCGGTGAGACAGCGGTCGGAGACTTTCAGTCCAGTTCAGCACTACTTGTGAGGTGAGTTCTTCTCACTATATCAACAGGGTCTAAGGCACCAAGGTCGGCCCTTTTTGGATTGTTATCCTGGTTATAGTATGCTTGTATGTAGTTATGATATGTTAGATTGGTATCCTGGTAGATAGGATGTAGTTATGCTATTATGATCTGTTAGATCAGTATCCTGGTAGATAGGATGATGTTATGCTTAGTGATCTGTATGATCTGTGCTTGTCTATTGATTGATATGTGTTATGAGTATGTTGAAATACGTGTGTGTGGTTGGGTTGAGGTGATCCTGCTTTGTGCTGAAGATCAACAGACCCAGGGCGGCCCGGATAGACTGAAGGCCCTGCGAGGCGGTCCAGTTAGGCCAAAGGCCCGGCGAGCGGTCCGGATAGGTTGTAGGCCCTACGAGGTGGTCCAGACGTGCTGAAGGCTTGGGAGCGGTCCAGATAGGTTGTAGGCCCTGAGAGGCGGTCCAGTCAGGCTGATGGCTCTGTATGCATGCTATTCGTATGATATTGTTATGGTTTGTATGGCGTTGGTATTTTGGGGGAAACTCACTAATCTTCGGGCTTACAGTTGTTGATTTTGTTTCAGGTACTACTGATGATCGTGGGAAGGCGAAGGCGTGACCGTACACTTCTTCACATTTTATGATTGGATTTCTGGGATACTCTGATGTTTAAACTATTTTGAAAACACTTTGTAATAATTAATGTTTTTAGAATGGTTGAAAAAGTTTTAAATTGGCTTGAATTTTATGGATGTTACAACTTGGTACTTAAATTTTAATCTAATATTTGTAACTTGATTGCAAATATTACAGAAGAGTAACTAGCTGAGCACAAGCAAGTTGGAACTACACTCTCGAAGTTTAGTTTATTATTTATGCTTAGAACGTAAATTGCTTGTAATATAAAACGATGTTTGTTTTGGAACAATGTATAATTTAAATTTAGCATGTCTAAAAATTTATGTCTCAGTTATTTATTCAAATGTTTGATTATTTACTAGATCGTTTTTCATAACGATAATACTCATATTTTGAAATTATTGACTTATATTTCTGAGACTAGATCTCTTAACAGAATTACAAAGTAAATATTAACATTCTATAAATAAAATTAAGTTCTATATGCAAGCACTTTTGACTTAAACTTGTTTTAAATCAAACTTATCCATGAAATTGTTATCTTTATTGTATAAATGAAATCCACATATTCCAACTTCAAGAAAGGGATCTTTGAAGGCAAATAATGTCGTTTATTTGACATATGTGAATCTTCTTTATATAAAAGATTCCTAATAATATTTTCACTAAAGTGTAGAGATAGTAATTATTAAGGAACTATAAACTTTGGTGTATGACTTCCTTTCTAATGAATGTATATGATTGAGCATAAGATACAACCTAATAGTACCATCTAAAGTCTTCGTGATAATAAATGGTGAATTAAACTTTACTTGATATAGTTTACTTTCTTATCGGTAGAAATATCCTCCTTTTAACCTTTTTTGGATTATACTTCAATCACTATTAATTGTATCTAGAATACAAACACCAACTAATTACATAGTTGTAGAATATTATAAAAGGGCATTTAGATTATTATATACAAACCCACCAAGAATAAATTCCTTTATTCCTCTGAAAGTTGAGTTAGCATAAAGCAAGCTTCTAATGACAAAGCAAGTGGGAGGAAAGTGGAACTTGAAGCAGCTCAAGAACCATAGCCGGATGTAACAATTGTTGGCACTGGTTTTAACAAGAAATTGTTAAACATGAATAAAAGCTATTCATAAACATAAATTGTTCACAATAATGGTAGAAATCATCTATGACTTGAGAAATGTGGAATCTTTCATTGATGAGTTCTTGATGGTTTCTAGTTAAACCATCAACTACCAAAATGTTATATCAGATATTGAGTCTGACAAATGACTTAGAGTCATGAACATTGAGATGTAATCCATGTTTAATAATCAAGTACGGGCTTGATTAATCTTCCTCTCTATAGCAAGGCTAGATGGAGTAAGAGATTCTTCTAGAAAGAATATATATATACATGGATATATATATATACATTTATAATACTTGTTATATAAGGATTTTCTCATACTCATGTCATTGAGTATGGTCCTTATCATACTCATGATATTGACTATGATCAAACCTTTTCACAAGTAGCTATGATTAGATCTACAAGGATATCATTCACTATAACTTCATATTCTTAATATGAGATATAGCAAATAGATTTCAAGAAAGACCGCCTTTCTTAATAGACATCTACTAGAATATATCTATATAGCTTAGTCCGGAGGTTTTCTTAATCCATGTTATCCTAACCAAATGTGCAAGTCTTAAGATCCAACTGTGGATATAAATCAAACATCTCAAGGTTGGAATAATCATTTTTAATATAAAGATACAAGGTATGCTTTTATATAAAAATGAAAAAGGACGTGTGTGTATTTACTAAAAACTAGTGAGAGGATAGTGATATTCCTAATCTTGTATGTACGAGACATACTTAATCATTTGAAATGACATTCCGACTATGCAAGGTGGTTTTCACCTTGACTCGGAAAGTATTTCTAAAATGAAAGACTTAGGAATGACAAGATACATTCTTGGAATGTAAAATCTATTAGAGATAGATAAAGATGTATGTTAAAGTTTTTAAATTTTTTTTTCCATGAAATGACAATATCTTGAAAGAGGTCAAGATACAAGATTCCTTTGGATGACTCTTTGCATTGTTACATGACACCTTTTGAGTCTGTCTCAAAGGACCTAGCACATAGGTTGAGCTAGATGAAATGATTTATATTCTATTTTCTTGGCAAATGAATAAATCATTTATGTTATATCATGAGATACAAAATTGAATACATGGTTAAGTCACTAGATGACTGTGAGAACATTCTAAGAGTACTTAAGAAGAGCTAAGAGAATGTATATAAGATAATTAGTTTAGAATAAAATCTTAATGTAAAGAGCTACATAGGATTTTGATTTCTAAATAAATATAGATAATTACGAAATATAATTGGATTATGACTTCATTTTGGAATGAAGGGTAAGTTTAGTGGGAATGAGGTCAAAGCAAAACATAATGACACAATCTACTACAAAATAAGAATACACAACTTTCAGAAATTGAAATCAAATATAACTGGATGAACTAGATCATTGAAAAACTATGTTGTATCCTTCCATTCAGGGATAACCTAGAAATCTTTTGTGAGTAATAGAGTGTACTTAATCAAGCTAAGAAACTCTATGTTACATAAGAGCACCAATTATATTTTCCAAAACATTTAACTATACTTAGAGTAATGTCAAATATGGAGATGATAGTATTCACGAAATTCACACAAATTAAATTTAGTCGAGCCCATTAATAAAGTCTTTCCTTTTAAGCTAAGTATGAGTGGTCACACTTAAGCCATAAGACTTTTATTATTCTAGTAATGAGATTTTTTTATTTGAATTTAGTATTTGGATATTGGAACATTGTAACAACAACTATTAAATAATGTTTTGATACAGTGGGATATGATCATTACATTAATACTTGTTGTGTTCTATATTAACATGTTTAATCCATGAATAATCTTATTATTATAAAGGTTCATATTCGGTCATGATTGTGGGAGAAATTATGAAGTAAGACTAATATGAAATGAATTGGTTGACTCTCACTAGATGAAAGTAGGCAAGTGGTTGTAACCAAGTTTCATAGGTACTTTTTAGAGAACTAGTACTGAATGGACCCGCATCAAGATCATCTCATAGATCGCAATGATGAGTGATACTTGATTAAAAGGTACTATCTTTGTATCCTTAACACCTGAGATACATAGTGTAACATCGTGATTCCCAGGTATCTTATTATAAGTATTTATCTTGAGTTTTAGGGAGGGACTTGGCGAGTAGGCGCTCAGACTCGCCGAGTAGGATCGCGCATTTCTTGTTTGATTTAATGAAGGACTCGACGAGTCAATGCGTGGACTCGGCGAGTCCGCGCTATAAATTGAAACCCTAATTCTCGGGGTCTGTGCCCTATTTAAAGGCCTTTATAGCCTCCATTGCGGCCACTTCACCCCTGAGAAACCCTAGAGAGTAGAGAGAGCGTTTTTGGTGCAAGAGGAAGGCTAATTCACCATTTCTTGTGTGTTTTAGCAAAGGAGAAGTGGTTTCCAACAAGAGGAGGTCAAGGGAGCTGTGGATCCAGGGTTTTCAAGTTCAGATCTACACTATTGAGGTATCAAATCGAACTTCCTTTCTGTTTTGGGTTAATATCTATGATTTAGGGTTTTCTATAACCTTTTAGGGGTTGAAAAGTTGAGTTTATGGTCCCTTGCTGGGTTAGACCTCAGATCTGGATCCATAGAGGTCCAGAGAACCTTCCCCATTCTGCTTTATGTTTGTTCATGGAGGAAAGGAGACTAGGTTGCCATTTTAGAAGCCATTTCACCAATGAAAGCCTGGGGTGCATTGCATGTGAGTCAAGTTTCGACCTTTACGTGGTTATTGGTCGTGGGGAAGTCAGATCTATAGTTTAGAGAAGCAGATATGACATCAGAAGGTTATTTGAGAGTTGTTATGGGAGCAACTCGTCGAGTCCATAAGTGGACTCGACGAGTCGAGTCGGGGTTGCCCCGCGATTCGTGACAGGTGTAACCCGTCGAGTGGAGGGATGACTCGACGAGCCAAGGGAGGCTAGAAGGATTCAGAGGACCCGCATGGACTCGCCGAGTCGCCCATGTACACTCGACGAGTCGGGTCAAAGTTTGACCGTTGACTTTCGTTGACCTTAGGGTTCTGGTCAAGACTGATTCAAGAGAGTTCAGGGAAGGGTAGAATGGCCTTCTACCCAATCTTTAGGGATGAGACTTTGAGAGAATATTGATCGGGGATGTTATTTGAATAATAGGAGGAGGCTAGGTCGGGACGTTGAGCACGAGAGTTTATCCGACTTCGTTGAGGTGAGTCTTCTCACTATACTGTACCTGGAAGGGTACCTATGTGTGACCGGAAGGTCTTATATGCTATGAGATGTATGAGTTGTATGTTGTTATGTGATATGTATGTGTTATCAATGTTATGTATGATAAGGACCGGAAGGTCAAGAGGTTGCGGACCGGAAGGTCGATACGGGTAGGACCGGAAGGTCTACCGGGATTTGGGACGGAAGTCCCCTGAGACACTTGGATCGGAAGATCCTACAGAGTTATGGCCTGGAAAGGCGTATATGTGGTGTGTGGTATTTTGGGGAACTCAGTAAGCATTTATGCTTACAGTTGTGTGTTATGTGTTTCAGGTACTAGCGAGGATCGCGGGAAGGCACCGACATGATCCGTACACACTCATAGAGATTATGTTTTGAGATTCTGGGATTTGTTTGTTATTATGACAGTGGATACAGTTTGCTTGATATTGTTTTGATGAATAAAAGTATGTTTTAAAAATGAAAAAAATGTTTTGGAAATTTACGTTGTTACAAGTTGGTATCAGAGCCTTGGTTTGAGGGATTCGGGTGCATCTTCGGATGTATCTGAACTCAAACTGAGGATTTGAGGAAGTTTTTCATAAAAAAAACAATTTTTCTAAGAGAGTAAAAGATTTTGAAAAAGACAGAACAGAGCGGTGTGTACGATCAGCCAGCGCCCGAACGGTGATTTCCCAAAATACCCTTACATTATGTGTTATGAGATATGATATGATATGTTATGCATGCTAGAGTAGGCTAGGTATTCATATTAGGACTAGAGTGGCCTGATTTGTGATGCCTTAGCCTAGGAGATTACTGCTGCTATGAGATGCCTCGAGAGTGAGTAGGTAGCAGTGAGGAGCTTATGAGAAGTCTACCGAAGGGTAGCCTATGCTTAGCGAGATGTAGAGTACTTGTGATCTGGGATCCCAGGAGGAGGACTTGGAATGAATGCTGATGCGGTGTGGAAGGTAGTATTGGGCCCGTACTACTGAAAACACCGGATCAGTGCGCAGTCCAAGTAAGAATCCTTGGGATACTAGGGAACAAGTAGGGTTGAGTTATCGAGTGCGAGTATGCTCGAGTAAGTCTCTAATATTATTATTATGTTGTATTTCAGAGACATCATGGTTGGGACACGCCACAGACCTGAGGCGAGCGACGTGAGTGACGAGGAGCTGCGTCAGATGATCCACGATGAGGTGGCAGCGGCAATTCGAGCCGAGATTCCGGAGATGTTTGGGTCTATCAAGACCACGTTGATTGAGACTTTTGATGAGCGGTACGCAGCGGTGACTGAGGCTGCGGCTCCTGCAGCTACTGCAGCGGTGGCTGCTGCCAGGCCTCAGGGAGGTGACTTGTTATTGCTTAGAGAGTTCAACAACACGAAGCCACCAGAGTTTGACGGGACGCAGGATCCGATCGCTGCGATGAGATGGATTTATGATATTGAGGGATGCTTCTACACGTGTTCATGTCCGGAGAATCTGAGGGTACGGTTCGCGCTGAATCAGCTTCGCTTGGGAGCGAAGGACTGGTGGAAGTTCGTGACGGCGAGCTTCACTCTTGCAGAGATTTCAGAGGTGACCTAGGAGAGGTTCACCACCATGTTCAGAGACGAGTATGTTCCTCCGGTGGAGAGGGAACGACTGGCTCAGGAGTTCTTGACCCTCAAGCAGGGTACTGATTCTGTTACTGTGGTTACCAGGAATTTTCATGAGAGGGCAATGTTCTGTCCTGAGCAGGTGTCTACTGAGCAGACACGCATGAGCCGGTATTTGGGCATTTTGAGGAGGGATATTCGAGAGTTCGTGTCGAACTCGACTTACCGGACATTTGCTGAGCTCCAGGCAAATGCCCGGAAGAGGGAGATTGAGTTGGAGACTAAGGCCAGGGAGGAGGCCGAGTCTCAGGGGATGGATCGGCGGCCGGCACAGTCTCACCCGGCAGCCAAGCGGGCAAAGCCCGCCGATTCGAGATCTGGAGGCCAGAAGGGCTGCACTTGCGGAAAGTGCGGCAAGGGACATGACGGGTTTTGTCGATCGGGTGCTTGCTACAAATGTGGCAAGGAGGGGCATATAGCCAAGGATTGCCCCAAGGGGTTCATGGTTTGCCTTCATTGCAACCAGACTGGACACCGGAAGGCCGAGTGTCCGTAGCTGCGGGGGACAGCACAGGGAGCACCGCAGGGATCTACCTCTGCTGCCGTGCGAGCTACTGAGGTTTGGTCGATGAAAGCCGAGGCACCGAAGCCTCGCGGGAGAGCTTTCCAGTTGACAGCGGAGGAGGTCTGCGCAGCGCCTGATGTGGTGGCTGGTACGTATTCTTTCATTTATTTATGCTGAGTTTGGGATATTGTGCTTATATTGTGATATGCGTATGTACTTTTCTTGTAAGTTCTGTACCTGCGTTGGTGTTATTTGACTCGGGTGCGAGTCGGTCATTTGTGTCTTCAGCGTTTAGTCAGCACATCAGTATCCAGCGGGAGGCGTTGAGTCGACCTCTACGAGTTTCCATAGCTGACGAGCGAGCTGTGTATGCCACAGATGTGATTCGAGGATGTGTACTCGAGATCTTCGGTGTTGAGTTCCCGATAGATCTAGTCCTGATTGCGATGGGGGACGTGTGTGTTATAGTGGGCATGGATTGGTTGAGCCGATTTGGGGCTGTTATAGACTGCAGGCGACAGTTGGTGACGATACGAGACCCTAGTGGGGGAGTACTTACGATATACGGCGAGGGTACCCGATCTGGGTCCGCGTTCTGTTCGGCTGCTAGGGCGAGGCAGAGTCTACAACAGGGCTGCAGCGGGTTTGTAGCTTATGTGATGGATACGCGAGTGGCCTCAGGGAAGCCGAGTTCGGTTGATGATGTTCCGATAGTGCGTGAGTTCCCGGATGTTTTTCCTGAGGAGTTGCCGAGTGTACCTCCCGAGAGGCAGGTGGAGTTCCGCATTGATTTGGTTCCGGGAGCGGCGCCTATCGCCAAGGCGCCCTATCGCCTTGCGCCACCAGAGATGCAGGAGTTATCCTCGCAGCTTCAGGAGCTGCTGGGGAAGGGGTTTATTAGACCGAGTAGTTCCCCTTGGGGAGCGCCGATCCTTTTTGTCAAGAAAAAGGATGGTTCACACCGGATGTGCATTGATTACCGGGAGTTGAACAAGTTGACGGTCAAGAACCGTTACCCATTACCGAGGATCGACGATTTATTCGATCAGTTGCAGGGAGCGTCTTGGTTCTCCAAGATTGATCTGAGGTATGGATATCATCAGATGAGAGTGCGTGATGAGGATATCTAGAAGACGGCGTTCAGGACTCGCTATGGACATTACGAGTTCGTGGTGATGCCTTTCGGGCTCACCAATGCACCGGCAGCGTTCATGGATCTCATGAACAGGGTGTGCAGGCTGATGTTGGATCGTTCGGTGATCGTGTTCATTGATGATATTTTGGTGTATTCGAGATCCAGAGAGCAGCATGAGGAGCATTTGAGAGAGATCCTCGGAGTATTGAGGTCGGAGAGGCTTTACGCCAAATTCTCCAAGTGCGATTTCTGGTTACGAGAGGTCCAGTTCTTGGGGCATCTCGTTAACCAGAATGGGATATTGGTCGACCCGGCCAAGATTGAGGTTGAGATGAGTTGGGAGGTGCCGAGATCCCCCACCGAGATAAGGAGTTTTCTGGGCTTGGCCGGCTATTATCGGAGATTTATCAGGGATTTCTCCAAGATCGCCGTGCCTCTCACCAGGTTGACCCGAAAGGGTGTTGCTTTTTCATGGGGTCCGGAGCAGCAGACCTCGTTTAAGACACTTCACCAGAGATTATGCGAAGCCTCGGTGTTAGCCCTCCCGGAAGGGATGGAGGATTTTGTGGTGTATTGTGACGCATCGATATCGGGGTTGGGTGCAGTACTTATGCAGAGGGGGCATATGATAGCGTATGCATCAAGGCAGCTGAAGCCTCATGAGACGAGGTATCCCACCCACGATCTGGAATTGGGGGCAGTGGTGTTTGCCCTCAAGATTTGGCGTCACTATTTGTATGGGGTTCAGTGTACCATATACACGGACCACAAGAGCTTGAAGTATTTGATGGATCAGCCTAACCTGAATATGCGCCAGAGGAGATGGTTGGACGTGGTAAAGGATTACAATTGTGAGATTATGTACCACCCGGGCAAAGCTAATGTTGTAGCTGATGCCCTGAGCCGTAGGGCGGAGAGTGCCCCGATACGAGATGTTTGCTTGAGATTAACAGTGATGACTCCGGTGTTGGACACCATTCGGGAGGCCCAGACAGAGGCCGTGAGACCGGAGAACCGCAAGAGAGAGCGGGTGATTGGACAGGTACCTGAGTTCGTTACCGATATCTGTGGGCTTATGACCTTTCAGGGTCGGATTTGGGTGCCGTACGCAGGCGGGACACGCACCACTTTGATGGAGGAGGCGCACCGATCGAGGTTCTCGATCCATCCCGGGCCCACTAAGATGTATTTGGATCTGAAGAAAGATTACTGGTGGCCCTGTATGAAGAGGGATGTAGTGTGGTTTGTTGAGAGGTGCTTGACCTGTCGCAGGGTTAAGGCTGAGCACCAGCTTCCGCACGGCAAGTTGCAGCCACTTGAGGTTCCTCAGTGGAAGTGGGAACAGATTTCCATGGATTTTATCACCAAATTGCCAAGGACCGCGAGGGGTGTCGATGCGATTTGGGTGATTGTCGACCGACTGACGAAGAGCGCTCACTTCCTTGCCATCAGTGAGAGCTCTTCTGCAGAGAGATTGGCAGAGTTGTATATGGGGGAGGTGGTATCGCGGCATGGAGTACCGATCTCGATTGTGTCAGACCGAGATGTACGTTTCACTTCCAGGTTCTGGAAGAAGTTCCATGAGGAGTTGGGTACGAGGCTGCATTTCAGTACCGCTTACCACCCACAGACGGACGGGCAGAGTGAGCGGACGATTCGGACGCTCGAGGACATGCTCCGAGCATGTGTGTTGGACTTCGGGGGAAGTTGGGACACGTATCTGCCGTTGGCTGAGTTTTCTTATAACAACAGCCACCATTCGAGTATTGGTATGCCTCCCTTCGAGTTGTTGTACGGGAGGAGATGTCGGACTCCCATTTGCTGGGGAGAGGTAGGGCAGCGCGTGATGGGCAGCACTGAGATAGTGCTTCAGACGACCGAGCAGATACAGCAGGTTAGACAGAGGTTGTTGACGGCTCAGAGTCGCCAGAAGAGTTATGCGGATAGGCGACGATCCGAGCTTGAGTTCCAGGTGGGAGACTTCGTACTCCTAAAAGTGTCTCCTTGGAAAGGAGTGATTCGATTCAGGAAGAGGGGCAAGCTGGGGCCCCGGTATATTGGGCCGTTCAGGGTGACCGCGAGGGTGGGCAGGGTAGCATATCGGTTGGAGCTACCTGCGGAGCTGAGCCAAATTCATGACACCTTCCACGTGTCTCAGTTGAGGAAGTGTATAGCCGACGAGTCGGCAGCGGTACCACTGGAGGATATTCAGGTAGATGCGAGCCTGAATTATGCTGAGAGGCCAATCGCGATCCAGGATCGGAAGATCAAGGTTCTGAGGAACAAGGAAGTGTCCCTGGTGCAGGTCCAGTGGCAACATCGGAAAGGGTCCGAGCTGACTTGGGAGCCGGAGTTGGAGATGCGGGAGCAGCATCCAGAGTTGTTTGCCGAGCAAGACTTCGAGGGCGAAGTCTGATTCTACTGGGGGAGAATTGTAACATCCGGATTCCCAGGTATCTTATTTTAAGTATTTATCTTGAGTTTTAGGGAGGGACTCGGTGAGTAGGCGCTCAGACTCGCCGAGTAGGATCGCGAATTTCTTGTCTGATTTAATGAAGGACTCGACGAGTCGATGCGTGGACTCGGCGAGTCCGCGCTGTAAATTGAAACCCTAATTCTCGGGGTCTGTGCCCTATTTAAAGGCCTTTATAGCCTCCATTGCGGCCACTTCACCCCTGACAAACCCTAGAGAGCAGAGAGAGTGTTTGTGGTGCAAGAGGAAGGCTAATTCACCATTTCTTGTGTGTTTTAGCAAAGGAGAAGTGGTTTCCAACAAGAGGAGGTCAAGGGAGCTGTGGATCCAGGGTTTTCAAGTTCAGATCTACACTATTAAGGTATCAAATCGAACTTCCTTTCTGTTTTGGGTTAAGATCTATGATTTAGGGTTTTCTATAACCTTTTAGGGCTTGAAAAGTTGAGTTTATTGTCCCTTGCTGGGTTAGACCTCAGATCTGGACCCATAGAGGTCCAAAGAACCTTCCCCATTCTGCTTTATGTTTGTTCATGGAGGAAAGGAGACTAGGTTGCCATTTTAGAAGCCATTTCACCAAGGAAAGCCTGGGGTGCATTGCATGTGAGTCAAGTTTCGACCTTTACGTGGTTATTGGTCGTGGGGAAGTCAGATCTATAGTTTAGAGAAGCAGATCTGACATCAGAAGGTTATTTGAGAGTTTTTATGGGAGCAACTCGCCGAGTCCATAAGTGGACTCGACGAGTCGAGTCGGGGTTGCCCTGCGATTTGTGACAGGTGTAACCCGTCGAGTGGAGGGATGACTCGACGAGCCAAGGGACGCTAGAAGGATTCAGAGGACCCACATGGACTCGCCGAGTCGCCCATGTACACTCGACGAGTCGGGTCAAAGTTTGGCCGTTGACTTTCGTTGACCTTAGGGTTCTGGTCAAGACTGATTCAAGAGAGTTTAGGGAAGGGTAGAATGGCCTTCTACCCAATCTTTAGGGATGAGACTTTGAGAGAATATTGATCGGGGATGTTATTTGAATAATAGGAGGAGGGTAGGTCGGGACGTTGAGCACGAGAGTTTATCCGACTTCGTTGAGGTGAGTCTTCTTACTATACTGTACCTGGAAGGGTACCTATGTGTGACCGGAAGGTCTTATATGCTATGAGATGTATGAGCTGTATGTTGTTATGTGATATGTATGTGTTATGAATGTTATGTATGATAAGGACCGGAAGGTCAAGAGGTTGCGGACCGGAAGGTCGATACGGGTAGGACTGGAAGGTCTACCGGGATTTGGGATGGAAGTCCCCTGAGACACTTGGATCGGAAGATCCTACAGAGTTATGGCCTGGAAAGTCGTATATGTGGTGTGTGGTATTTTGGGGAACTCACTAAGCATTTATGCTTACAGTTGTGTGTTATGTGTTTCAGGTACTAGCGAGGATCGCGGGAAGGCACTGACATGATCCGTACACACTCATAGAGATTATGTTTTGAGATTTTGGGATTTGTTTGTTATTATGACAGTGGATACAGTTTGCTTGATATTGTTTTGATGAATAAAAGTATGTTTTAAAAATGAAAAATTGTTTTGGAAATTTACGTTGTTACACATAGTGGGACTTAAGTATAGGGAGTATTGTGCTTTGATGTGGCCAAATGTTGTTCCTTGACCGGGAAGTTACAAAAGTCATATTCGGGTATGGTGTGAACTATGCAAGAGGCTTATGTAGTCAACATGGGATTTGTTCCTCTTATGTGTTGAGAGTTAGACATCTAACGTGCGTTACCCAAAGTTGAATTACAAATGAGATTGATTGCAATCCAAGGCTCATGTTCAACAGGATGAATGTAACAAAGGGATAATTGATAAACTTACCTTAATACATCAATTGAAGCTTAGAGATTTTTGGAATTGGATGTTGATTAATGACATTCTTCGTCATATGTTATTGGGGGCAGTGAAATGTTGCAAGAAGTTCAGCACTGCCTATATCAATCTATGATGAGTCTTGTTCAAGTGGGAGATTGAAAGATATTGTATGCCCAAGAGTCATTAAAGAATGATATTGCTAATAATATATGATCCCATAGGGTCACACCATATAACAAGCTACCGTCAATTAATTATTTATTAGTATAATTTGATTATTAATAAATAAATCAACACTTGTATTTAAATGGAAAATTATTATTTCATGGAAATAATATTTTACTAATTGGGAATTTATTATTTGTGGAAAGAATATTTATAGGAGAAATAACAACTTATAAAATATATATCATAAAATATAATTATTTATAAGTTATATCTGAATAAACTAGTTCAATTTATATAGAAGGTAGTTTGATATAAAATAAGCTACTTACAATTTATATAAAAGATACTTTTATATAAAATAAGATATTTATATATGACTAGTTTATATATATATATATATATATATATATATATATATATATATATATATATATATATATATATATATATATGTTGGGAATTCTTTATAAAATGATTGATTTTTATAAAGATAACATATATGTATATATAAACTAGCCTTGAGACAACTTTTGTCTTCTTTTGGACATGCCTTTTTCGAAAAATAGGAGGAGACAAGGCATGCATGCCTTGTCTATTCTTTTACAGTGCTTGGGACAAAGTTGTCTCTCTTTTTACTTTATGATCTTCTTTCACTTTTTGGCCATTATATAAGAGAGAGCATGAAAGGGTTTTTGGATACACTTCTTGCAAGTCTTCTTCTTCCTCTTCTCAGAGCCAAATCCAAGAGCTTCATGCTCTCTAGAGGATTGCCAAGTTTTCGAGATTTGAAGGCTCTTCTTCTCCTCCATTCTCTTGTATTTTGATGCTAGACAAAGCCCCTTTGTTGCTTCACCTTTGAACATATATTTGGTATATATTTCAAAGGCTTATGACCAACAACTCACAAGTGAATACTAGCATGTTTTGATGGTTCTACGCTTGCTTGGTGGATACTTGTAGAGAACTCTTGCTTTAGAGTTTCATGCCACACTTCATCAAGTTCCAACTTCCCATGAGGATCAAAGTCTTCAAAGGTTGTTATGCTTTCCCTTCTATGATTGTTTTAATCTTTCTAACTCTTGCAAAATGATCTTTGGTGGGTAAAATAGTTTTAGTTTTATTCAACATTTTAAAGCTTCCGTTGTCATTTTTACCGGTTGTGAAATCGGATTTTTGAATAAAAACCCAAAATGTACAACTATGATGCACATACTATGCAACCACAATAATAATGTCAGTTCCATATAACATATCAAGAAATTCCCCTAGGCTATCAAGCATCACAAATCTAGAAATTATAACATGCAACTATTGAGGATCCATAGCCTACAACAAGCATGTAATTCTATCATATCATTAATTCACAGAACAAGTATGGGTATCTTGGGGAATACTTTCCTTGGCTCCGGCTGACTGTACACATCACATCCTTCTTGTCATTCTTTTTAGAGTTAATTTTAAAAAAATATTTTGCATATCGTTAGTTTGAGTATGGAATCCTACAAATGTTCATCCATTTTTTCTCAAACCAGGGCTCTGATACAAACTTGTAACATCCCAAAAATCATAGTAAAAAATTTCATTTTTAAAACCCTTTAATAATCAATAAACTATACAAAACATTGTTTTCAAGAACATAGTCAAATCAGAGTATCCCAAAATCATCAATCAACAAAATATCCAAGGATGATGTACACAATCATGCCTTTGCCTTACCCTGATCATCTGATTTACCTGAAACCATGAAATCAAACTGTAAGCCAAAGCTTAGTGAGTTTCCCCCAATATACCACACACAACCAAACATATAACATCATGCATATACGAGTCTTCAGCCTGACTGGACCGCCTCACATAGCCTACAACCTATTTGAATCACTTTACGGGCCTATGACCTGACTGGACCGCCTCATAAGGCTTACAGCTTATCCGGATCATTGCGGGTATCTTGGCCTTCAGAACAAAGCAGGACCGACTCAACCAAACGTATCACAATATATCGACATATATACATAATCAAATAACAGATACTGACCCATAAAACAGGTAATCATACAAATCTACTGACTATCCAATATCTACATCATACCACATTCTATATACCAAGATACATACAAAGTCTAGAGGGCCGACATTGGTGCCTTCGACCCCCGAGTATAGTGAGGAAGAACTCACCTCAATCAACTGTTAGAGAAAACACGAACTAGAGTTGTCGTCCCCCAAAATTCTTACACTATTAATTTGTGAAATCCCCATTTTCACGGCCAAAAAAGACCGATTTTGTTTATGCTTTATAAAAATCAGAGTACCTCTTTTAATAAAAACGTTGCGAAATTTGTTCCCAGAAAAACATGATAAATACGTTATCAAAGCATTTCCGAAGAAATGTATTTTTATCCATTTTAAAACATTTGGGATGTCATCGTCAATACAGAAACATAAGCATAAAAAGATCTTACATTCATTTACACTAGTGATCTACATCTCTTTTAAATCCCTCAGTGTAAAGTAGCTTCATATCGACACCTGTGATACAAATAAGCTTGAGTGGGTCAGGTTGCGAAACCTGGTGAGTACATAGGGGTTTCAACCCACAATAATATAATTATTATGTTTAAACATCAAATAATCAACCCAATTACCCATCCCCATTATCTTCCTTACTCTCAAGGTCTACCCTAAGAGTCATCTATCCTGCATTCGTTCATTCCGAAGTCCATTGCTTTCAGGGTTTATATGACAGGCACTAAGTCCATAGGTGCCAATGCTCATTCGTAAAGCACTAATTCCATAGCTGCTAAAGTTCATTCATCGGGTACTAAATCCATAGCTACCAGTGTTCATCTAATAGGTACTAAGTCCATAGCTACCAACGTTTATTAGGTACTAAGTCTATAGCTACCAACGTTTATCCATCAGGTACTAAGTCCATAGCTACATACGTTTATCTATCAGGTACTAAGTCCATAGCTACCAGTGTTTATCTATCAGGTACTAAGTCCATAGCTACCAACGTTTATCTATCAGGTACTAAGTCCATATCTACCAGTGTTTATCTATCAGGTACTAAGTCCATAACTGCCGATATTATTTAGGCACTAAGTCTATAGCTGCCAATGTTCACTTATATCATCTTTCATCTCTCATTATTCATCTACCCATGTTTCACCCAACATATTTGTTGATATAAAATACGTATACAGTTTAAATCATTTAAAACATGTGTAAAATCATTCATCCAGCATAGATAGCAAGTATACAGACAATATGCACACATAGCACGTAATTTATATAAAATATTTCATATCTATGTGTAAGATGAAAGTAACTATGCACTCACCTGATAAGGTGGTGACTCGGCAATCGGACAGCACTTCGTTACTCTTAAAACAATTTCCTTCGACAAAACCTAGTATCATTACCACTAGGGTTTAGTCTAATATTCACCGAGACTAATTAATAGTCTAGCTATTATTACTATTATATAAGCATTAAACAATACTCTTCACCCACTATGTACAGACAGGGGCCAGACATGGAACACCGGAGGGCAGGATGATTTTGGCATATAACACTTCTGAATCCAGCAACCCAAGCGACCCTCCAAACCAGATTCTCCGTACCGCGAGTGGTTAAAAAGATGTTATAAAGACACTTATATAAATCATAATAATATCCCAAATAATTATTATAAGGTCCTAATAACATTACTATATTGAAACATAAGTTATACTAAAGATAGGGTAGGCGTAGCTTACTTACAACGAATTTTTCTCAAAACTGGGCTCTGCTTGGAGCAGCGTTTCTGAGCAGAAAGGCTCTTTTCTCGGGGCTTCGGGAGCCTCGGGGCTTCCTTCGGGTGCTAGAGGGTTTACCTAGACTTTAGGGGGCTTAAGGGGAGCTAGAGAGAGGTTCTAGAGAGAGAAAGAGACGTTGGAAGGTGTGAGGAATGAGGGTGCCCCGACACTCTATTTATATGCTGGAAATCACCAAAACTCGTCAAGTTGGACTCCAACTCGTCGAGTTCCAGGCCAGGTGTCACCATCTGGTGGCTAGCCTTGGGGAGTAAGCAACAGCCAGGATTTCGCCACGTCACCCGATTTCGCACAACAGTCTCCCGACTTAGAAAAATCATAACTCTCGCATACGAGCTCCGTTTTCGATGTTATTTACATCCACACGTAGGTAAAAACAAGATCTACAACTTTCATTTTGACTCCGTCGGCTAATTCTCGACCGATCTTAAATTTAACAGTAGGAGGAGATTAGACTGTTAAATGACCGCGAAGAATTCGTAACTCCTTCATACGGACTCCGTTTTTGTCTATATTTTTATCGTTGAGTTCCTATTAATGAGATCTTCAACTCTCATTTAGGTCCCATAGGCCAAAAACCGCTTGAACTAAAATTTGAGTTTCGGGTTGTGCACTGCTATGCCAAATCTTAGAAAATTGATAACTTCCTCATACGAAGTCAGATTTGGGCGTTCTTTTTTTTGTATGTTCTCGGTTTAACGTATTATATGACTTTCATTTATATTACTAAGGCTAAAATTTCTTCTATCATAAATTCACTATTTACGTCTCCCGGTGTCGTGCCGGTTTTTGTCGTAAAACTTCGACAGGTCATAACTTCTTCGTTATAACTCGGATTTCGGCGTTCTTTATATGTACGGAACCCTTGTAACATATAATAACACTTGGTTAAGATTACTCCTTCTAAATAATTTTCCATCAAAAAGTCATTTTTGACGCTTATTGTCTTTAAATTGACTAGCCCGAATCTGCGGGCGTTACATAATTCACCAAAAAGCCTTAAATTAAAACCAGGGTAAAAAACTCACACTAACAAGTCCTTAGACTAAGGCTAATTCCTGTAAGGGCAAAAGACCATTTTGCCCTTCCTGAGACCTACCCTAATAGTTGACCAAAAGTCAACAGTCAGACTTCATTTGACCTACGTGCTGCGTACTCCCAGCTTCCCAAGTGCTCTCCAGTGGAATCATTCCTTCAAAGATGAACACATATCACTTAAAAAAGCTCAAAACTCACAAATGGAGATTATGGTTTCGAGGTAGATTCTTAAAGGGAGTGGATGCTGATAATAGAAGGCCTCAAGGGAGTTAGAGCCTTTAAATAGGGCTCAAAACCATGAAATTAGGGTTTGTGCTATGGGCCGCTACGCACTGTGTAGCTCATAAAATTCCCGCATCTGATGTCCCTTCTACGGGATGCGTAAGAGGCTGAATTACGCCCTACGTAATGACCAAAATCCCAAGAATTACATTTTAAATAAGGAAAGAAATTTACCTGAAGATTCAGGTGTTATATAGGTATTCTAAATGCTTAGATGTTATGTGTGTTGTTTAGCAGTATTTAATATGTTTGTACGACATGATATGGTTATTCTTGATTAAACTGTATATTTATCATACTTAAAATGTGATTGGGTAGTGAAGGGCTGTGTAAAATAATAAATGAGAGGCTGTGATAAGGAAATGTTGGTTAGTGAAGGGATGTGAAAAATAATAAGTTGCGACCAAAGTACTATCGTACTGTTGTGATCACCTAAAGTACTATCGTACTGATGTACCCAATCATCTAGGGGAGTATAGATGGCGACCACTAAATATTCTATCAAATCAAGTGGAACATTGGCAGGCTTATTACCTGCAGGTGTTTAATGAACTAAACGTTCATTCTTTGTGCTCCATTCCCCACATGGTTGCTTCATTGACACTTATTACTAACGGAATCCCCGAAGCAGTATTGTCTACTGACTGTGACAAAGATCCTTTAGGAGAGGTCCCTCGAGATCATCATTTTAGGATCGGGAAGTGACCATAATGGGAATGGGTAAGTGGGTTAATTGATTGTTGTGAAATATATTATTAAAAGATTATAATATTATGGGTTGAAAATCGTATGTGCTAATCAGACTCCCAAGCCCGACTCACTCAGTTTCTTTGTATCACATGTATCGGTATGAAGGTCCAAATGTTTGAATCTGCCGAGAGATATGGAATTTTAGGCCATTAAATAAATTGATGTAAGGCCGGTAAAGACTAGTTTATGTTTATGTTTCTGCATCAGTTATGACATCCAAAGCTTTTGAATATTAATGAAAAATGTTTCTTCGTAAATGCATTTGATATGGATATCATTTCACATTAATAACGTTTTGGGACAAATTTTGCACTAATAAAAGAATACTCTATTTTAAATAAACATAAAGAAAAAGTTTTTAATTGGCCGTAAAATTGGGGATGTCACAAATTAGAACACAATTCACTAAAGTGCAATAGTGGATTAATAATGAAGGAGTTCCCGTAATACCTTTGAGTAAGAACTATTTCAATAATACTATTAATAATTAGGGTTAAATTGTTTATATAAATGAAGAACTTGGCAAGAATTTGTATAACAATCGAGTATGTATTACTACAATGGGGACCATATCCGATATAGTAGCAAAAGAGATTAATATGCATGCTATGTTTGTGTTAAAGAGGTAATGAGATGGACTCCGAGTTTAAAGAAGATAAAGGTAATTCGAAGGAACTAGAGTTTCCAAATAATGATTTTTCAAAGGAAAATGTGGTTGATGTCGATATAAAATATACCATAGATGAAAATGATGAGTTTTGAACATAACAAAAATACCTAAGTGTGCATGCAACCTTAATGCTTTGGATCTAGGTTTTCTCTAATTGAGCATGCAAACTTGAACACAAAAGAAGAAACCCTAAGAGAGGTTAGCTTACATACCTTAAATCCCTTGTAGATCTTGTAATAACAATGTAATAAAACTAGGAGAGGTATACTATTGTAATAACAATGAATCCCTTGTAGATCTTGAAGCTTGAGAACTTAGTGTCACAAGTGTAACACCTCTAATGGATTACAAACACACATTTCAAGAGAATGATATGAGAGAGGAGGAGGTGAAATTTTCGGCTCTAGCTTCTTCCAAAGATTGGCCGAAAATCATAGCCTTAAGGGTTCTTTATATAGTGCAACAAGGATGCTATGGATTAACCCTAATTTCAAATATGCTAATTATCCACCTCCTTTAATTATCCATATATGATAAGATATTCTAGAAACTCTAGAATAATCTTACATATATCATCATAAAACCGTCCACCCTTCCCTAGGAAGGTTTTGGACCCTTTTTCTCAACTATTGAACAGTTTCACTTTTAGTCTCTGCATTATTAATTAATTCCTTTAATCCCAACATCAATTCCAAATTAATTTCTGATTACATATTAACTAATAACATGATTACTAATTAATATATTATTTCCATAACATATTAATAAATCATTAATTCCAATTTATTAATCAAATTAATAAATTATTTCTCTTCCTTAATTAATCATCCTATCTAGTTGCACGTGTGAAGGCAACCCAAAAGGACCATGCCACTATCAATTCAAGTACATATCAATTATAGTTATGGGCTTAGACACCTAATCCAACAATCTCTCACTTGGATAAGTCTATGTAACACACGGAATCTAGAAGGCCAATTAAGGAAATATAATATTCATTTAAGAGGTCAACCCGTCGAGTTCAAGGGGGAGAACCCGACGTGTTGGAATAATTTGGCACGCGGGAATTTAACAAGCAACTCGACGATTTGGGGAGGACCAACTCGACGAGTTGGACGAGGTTTGGGAAACCCTAAATCTGGGATTTTCACCCTATTTAAACAACTTAAACCCTATAAGTTAGCCTTATTTCCAGCCTCCAAGTTCTAAACCCTAAATCTCGAAACCCTAAATCCATTTGAGTGTTTGTTAGCCATTTTGAGTGTTTTGGTGTGTACTTGAAGCCATTGGAAGAAGGAGAAGCTTACAGACACAATGAGGAGATACTAGATCCAGAACCTTTACCTCATTCTAGACATTTTGCTGGTAAAAAGCTTGAACCTTGATCTATGGTTATTTAGATCTCCATTTAGTGTCCTTTTTGCTTGTTTCGGTCCAAAGGACATGATTATTGAGGAGTTGGACGTCCCAAATGGAAAACACTTCAGATCTGGGGTCTTGAGGGGCTTTCATGGCATAAAGGTTCCCACTTTGTGGCCCTAGAAGCCCAATGCAACATCTTAGCTCTTATTTTGACCTTTCAAGCTCCAAATGGTCATGCATGTGGGTAAAGTTTAAGACTTTACATGACCTTCTAGTACCTAGAGTCCAAATCTATGTTCTTATGCCCTATCTTGAAGTTTTGAGGACTTTTGGATTTAGATTTAAGCCTTTTGGAGTTAGGGTTTGAGCTTAATCTCTTTAGGAGCGATATTAATGGGTAAAGTTGGAAACTTTACCCTTCCAGAAGCATTTCCAGTCTAGATCTGAAGTATAGGGTTTAGATCTAAAGGATAATGGTTTAATAAGTTAAGAAGGGGTTAACAGACTGAGCAACTCGACGAGTTCATGGAGAAACTCGACGAGTTGAATTGCGATATCACGTTTCTGTGATTTATGAGAACTCGCCGAGTTAAAGGTAACTCAACGAGTTGAGTTAACTCGGAGCGTTGACTTTGACTTTGACCTTGACCTTGCTTTTGACCAAGCTTGTCCCAAGGGGTGTTTGAGATAATATGAACTATATTCAAGGAAAATATGGGCTTAGGATAAGACCCATATGAGGTTGGGCCCAATTTGGAAAATTAGGCCATTAATGGGCTTTTATGGATTTTGGAGTTTTGGGTTTGTTGGTTTTGGGCTTGGGCCTTAATTATGAATCTTGTTGGGCCAGGGGTAAAATGGTCATTTTACCCCAAGTATGGATTATGGATCATGGGTTGGGACCCAATTGCTAATTGGGTGATATTTTAGTATTGATAGCTCGAGGAGTTGCCAGGGTAGCAGCTAAGGATTTCTTGCAGTGAACTTCAGTAGTGCGAGGTGAGTTACCTTCCCTGTATGAGTGGGTCGAAGGCACCAATGTCGGCCCACTAGTAGTTGTTTATAGTAGGGATGAATGTCTTTGTGGAAATTATCTCGTATGCCACTATCTGTATAGATTTATATGCTTGCATGCTATGATAATATGTGGTAGTGGTTGGAGGGATGAAATAGACCTCGTAACCGGTTGATATAAAACGGAGGGTAGGTCGGGCACACAAATATGCCTGATAGTATGTTTGTGATATGTTATTATGTGATAGTGGTAGGGGTGAGATAGACCCCGTAACCGTTTGAAATAAACCGGAGGGTCGGTTGGGCACCCAGATATGCGTGACAGGGTAGGTCGAGCACCCAGATATGCTTGGCATGGGTAGGTCGGGTACCCAGGCATGCCTGACATGGGTAGGTTGAGCACCCACGTATGCTCAGCAGGATAGGTCGGGCACCATGATATGCCTGATAAGGTAGGGCGAGCACCCATATATGCCTGACAGTATGTGATTATGTGGTATGAAGGGGGAACTTACTAAGCTTCGTGCTTACGGTTTTTAGTTTTGGTTTCAGGTACTTCTTCTTCGAAAGGAAAGGAGCCAGAATGATCACAACGCATCACACTATGTTTTTCCTCACATGAGATATTTGGGAGTTGTACTTTGATGTTGTTTTCTTATGACATGTTTTGATTGTTGACGTATTGGTTTTGATTACGATATGGGATGACACTACTGATGTTTTTAGACTACTGGTTTAAAATTGCGTAATTAAAAATGAAATTTTTGGTCATGAATTTTGGGATGTTACTATCTAATAACTATGATTGCAAGTATGACTTCAAAAACCAATAAGCAATCGTAGCTATCATAGCTTTTATCAACTCTGACCGAGTCAGTTGCATGTCCTAAGATAAGGGATCATATAATCCTCCGTTCTGCACGATATCATGTGAACAATGACATGGAACAAACTCATTCTCATTTTTCAACAATTTGTTTCCCGATTTCTGATTTGTAATGACAAAGAACTTAATCGAACACATCAATTTAGTCCTGACCGGGCCCGACATATAAGTCAACACCAAATAATCGAGGGGCCCAAGATATCGCTTTTCCCCCTTAGGGCAAAAGGAACATATAAACTTCGACTCATATGCTTGTACTATTTACTCATCAAATCATACACAAAAATACGTTTTATAACAGCAAGTTACTGATGTCATATAATCAATGCACAACCAACTCGTAAACAAAAACTCATATATTGTTTTAAAGATTACACAATATTATTGTCTCAGAATTATTTGTGATAAATTCCATGAACTACTGAGCGCGGGTTTAATCCAATACTTAAATCCCTATTTCAAAAGTACTCATGAAAATTACAGCAAACCATTACTATGTCTAAACACTTAGACAATCTACAATTCAATTCATGACGGTCTTAATTCACTACTTACTTCCAAAGTATGATCGACTGTGGATGTTTGAATAATCCAATTATTCGGGAAGTAAAACATGCGAAAGAAACACAAAGATAAACAATTGACAAAAGATAGTAAATGGTACTCATAAATAAATCTCTATTATTTAATCATCAAATGTCAATTACATTTATTTGTTTCAAGTTTCTAAATTGATATCTAATCACTAAAACTAATATCATCCTTCAGACCAATACTCCTTGAGTGCTAACATGCTTAATCCTACTCAAGACCCTTTGTGAGGGGATCTGCAGGATTCTCCTCTGATGATACCCACTTAACAACAAGGCTTCCTTCTTCTACACGATGTCTGATAAAGTGATATTTTTTGTCGATATGTCTTGATCTACCATGATCTATTGGTTCCTTGGTTAAGGCAACCACTCCTTCATTATCGCAAAAAATTTCCATCGGCTCCTTAATGGCTGGCACTACTCCAAGATCTCCAATGAAGTTCTTAAACGATATAGCCTCCTTCGATGCTTCGCTCATGACAATATACTCTGATTCACAAGTAGAATCAACCACGGTTTCCAGCTTGGAACTCTTCCAAGTTACTGCTCCTCCATTAAGGGTAAATACCCAGCCAGACAGAGAACGGAAGTTGTCTCTGTCTGTATGAAAGCTGGCGTCACTATACCCAGTAACTCTTAAGTCATCACTGCTACCAAGCACAAGGACCTAGTCCTTAGTTCTTCGCAGATACTTAAGTATGCTCTTAACCGCTATCCAATGAGCTTTACCCGGATTTCCCTGATATTGACTAACCATGCTCAAAGCAAAAGCCACGTCAGGGCGAGTACACGTCATAACATAAATGATCGATCCAATGGCGGAAACATATGGGACTCGAATCATTTCCGCTATCTTAGCATCGGTACTCGGACTCTGAGTCTTACTTAGCTTGGTATTACTTTGATAGGTAACTCCCTTTTCTTTGAATTCTCCTTGCTAAAACGCTTTAGCACCTTATCCAAATACGTACTTTGACTAAGTCCAATTAGTCTTCTACTCCTATTTCTCAAAATCCTTATTCTTGGAATATAAGGAGCCTCTCCCAGATCCTTCATAGCGAAACACTTTCCAAGCCAATACTTAACATCCTGCAAGGTTGGAATGTTGTTTCCCATAAGTAGTATGTCATCAACATAAAATACTAGGAAGGTGATTATACTCCCACTAGCTTTGACATACACACAAGACTCATCCTCACTTCTAGAGAAACCAAACTCTTTGACTTTCTCATCAAAGCAAAGATTCCATCTTCGAGAAGCTTGTTTCAATCCATAAATTGATTTCTCAAGCTTACACACTCTATTGGGGTATTCAACATCTACAAAACCCTCTGGTTGATTCATGTACACATCCTTATCCAATTTTCCATTAAGGAAAGCGGTTTTGACATCCATCTGCCAAATTTCATAGTCATGAAATGCATATATTGCTAACATAACCCTAATAGATTTAATCTTGGCTACCGGTGAGAAGCTCTCATCATAGTCAACCCATGGGGTTTGAGTAAAGCCCTTCGCAACCAGTCAATCCTTGAAGGTGTGCACCTTTCCTTCCATGTTGGTCTTCTTCTTGAAGATCCATATGCACCCAACTGTCTTTCGACCAGGTACATTTTCAACCAAGTTCCAAACTTGATTGTCATACATGGACTGGATCTCGCTGTCCATTTCTTCTTTCCATTTAGCATACTCAGGGCCCGCCATGGCTTCCTTGTAATTAGAAGGTTCGTCCAAATTTACCAGTGTACTATCACTGATAAACGTATCACCCTCTGTAGTTATATGGAACCCATAAAACTCTTGTGTCATTCTAACTCTATTGGAACGTCTAAGAGGTAACGACTCGTCAATTGGTTCAACATGAATTTCTTCCTAGGGTTGAGTTCTAGTGTTAGAGGTTCCTTCATCGCTTGGCTCTTGAATTTCTTCTTGCTACAAAAACCACCTTCTCACTTGGTCTATAGAACAAGTATCCAAAGGACTTTTGTGGATAGCCGATGAAAATACATCGCTCACGTCAAGGATTAATCTTGTCGTGAGTCTCTTGTCTAACGAAATCTTCACAACCCTAAACCTTGATATGTGCCAACGAGGGAACCTTCCCTGTCCACATCTCATGAGGTGTTTTGACAACCTTCTTTGTCGGGACTAGATTAAGAATATGGGCGACAGTCTCTAAGGAATACCCCCATAATGACATTGGTAATGAAGCTCGACTCATCATGGAATGAACCACGTCCAACAAGGTTCGATTATGCCTCTCAGCCACACCATTAAGTTGTGGTGTCCTAGGAGGTGTCAATAAGGTTCGATTATGCCTCTCAGCCACACCTTAAGACCTTAAGCTCCAAACAAAGATACGAGTCCAATAAAGTGTCTTAACCAATAAAGTCGATTACTTGGTGACTTGCAAACCCCCAAATGGACCCAAACTTGAAATATGGAAACCTACTTCCATAGAAATGACTAATACTCATGCATGGCCACAATAAGTCCTTAAAGATGGTAAATTTTCTGTCCTTGGGACTCATATAGCACTAGTGGTGGCAACCCTAAGCCTAGAAACGGATTTGGACCATAAAAATCCATTCTTGGGACCAAAAAGGTCCAAAACACCATTACCATAGATCTAATCATACATGAGGCAAGTTGTGAGATTTTTACCTCAAATGAGTACTAGATGATGATGATATCTCAAATCTTTGAGCTCAAGCTACACAAGTTCTTCTTCACCAACTTCTTCTTTCTCCTTCAAAGCTCCAAACCACCAAAATGGCGTCACAAGGTCAATATCACACAAAGATGAAGAAAGTAAGGCTTTATAGGGTTTCTGAGTTTGAGAGGCTGGTAAGGGGGCTAGGGTTTAGGACATAATGATGTATTTATATGACTTAAACCCTAAAAATTAGGGTTTTAGGTCAGCCCGCGTACGCTACGCGTACCCCTTGGTACACTGCGCGTACGCACATCCACCCCCACATCCAATGTTGCTACTACGCCCAACGTACATCTTCACTCGGCCCACTCACTAACGGCCCAACTCAAATAGTCCAACATTACTCTCATAGTCCAACAATTAATTTACAAAAAATAAATAATTTAACTTTACCTCGAACCACGGATGTTACAATTCTCCCCCACTTGAATCAGACTTCGTCCTTGAAGTCCGCTGCTTTGAACAACTTCGGATAGTGCCCCCTCATCTCCTCCTTGGGCTCCCAAGTCCACTCACCTTTACCAGCTCCACCCTCTTGTTTCTCAGCTCCTTCGTCTTCCTGTCGAAAATGGCTACTGGTCTCTCGATGTAGTTTAGGCTGTCATCCACCTGAATATCCTCTAAAGGCACAACTGCGGAGTCATCCACTAAGCACTTCCGCAGTTGGGAGACATGAAAAGTGTTGTGGATCTGGCTGAGCTCTGCTGGAAGATCCAAACGATAAGGAACCCTGCCCACCTGATCCAAGACCCTGAACGGACCGATGTACCTGACGCCCAGCTTGTCCCGCTTCCTGAACCGGATGACACCTTTCCAAGGTGACACCTTCAGGAGAACCATGTCGCCCACCTGAAACTCCGAGTCTGACAGGCGCTTGTCGGCATAGCTTTTCTGCCGACCCTGAGCAGTCTGGAGCCTGCTCCGGACCTGCTGGATCTTCTCCGTGGTTTTGAGTACCACCTCAGTACTCCCCATGAATCTCTGACCGACCTCGCCCCAATAGATTGGGGTCCTACACTTCCTCCCGTAGAGCATCTCGAAGGGTGGTCGGTCTATGCTAGCATGATAACTGTTGTTATATGAAAATTCCGCAAACGGAAGATACGTATCCCAACTCCCACCGAAATCCAATACACATGCGCGTACATGTCCTCCAGAGTCTGAATCGTCCTCTCACTCTGACCATCCTTCTGAGGGTGAAAAGTCATACTGAGTGTGACGAAGAGTACCCATCTAATCTTGAAACCGCTTCCAAAATCTGGAAGTGAAGCGAACATCTCGGTCTAACACAACCGAAATCGGCACTCCATTTCATGCCAGCACCTCGCGTACGTAGCTCTCGGTTAACTTCTCAGTCGATATACTCTCCTGGATCGGGATGAAGTGTGCACTCGATCCATGATGACCCAAATCGAATCCACTCCACGTGCAGTCTTGGGAAGCTTTGTGATGAAATCCATGGTGATGTCTTCCCATTTCCACCCGGGAATCTCCAACGGCTGCATCTTGTCATTGTTGGATAAGTTGTCTAAGTCCATAACTATTTCTGGTATGTACTTGACCCGACCCGACATGGTCCATTTGGGTTGCATGGCACCATGCAATTGGATAAACTAAAATGAGAGAAATAACACTTATGGTTTATTAATATATTATAAGTTCTAATATATTAATAATGTTATTTAATTAGTTTGATCAAGAATTAATTTAGAATTAATTAAGTGATCAAAAGATAACTAATTAAATATATGGGTAGATTATGTAAATCTTCCATATCTTATATAGTGGGCTAAGAGGCTCCATGGATTATCAAGTTGGGTTCCACCCATAGGATGCTCCATGGATGCTCCATGTGAGTTACAAACCCATGGGTCATGGAAATGAAGAGTCATGACACATTAGGGTTTACATGGTGTAACCCTAGATGTGTCAACACTATATAAGAAACCCATTCTCCACCAAAATAGGCTACACATAAGAAACAAGAGGGCTAAGCCGATTTTAGAAGTGTGTATTCTCTCTAAAGTCATTCCAAAAGCATTTGGTGTTGTGTGAAGCATTTGAGGCATCACACTTGGGGTGCTAGGCTCACAAGGTTTCAAGGATCATAAGCAACAACAAGGTAAGTTATTCTATCTTTCATGCAAGTTAAAATTTGTTCCCCATGTATGCTAGATAGGAATATAACCTTGGAATTCAACTTTGCATGATAATTAGACAAACATAGATCCAAGGTTATTAGGGTTGCATGTACACTTAGGAAGTGTTAGAATGCTCAAATCCCATCAGTGGTATCAGAGCCTGGTTCGTTTGTTTTTTTTTTTTTTGTGCAAACAGCTTGAAAAAAAATCGTTTTTTTGTTTTCTGCTCGTATGAAAGTTTGCACATTTGTTGCTGCAAATGGACTAGAAACATTACCCTAAACTGTTTTGATGTTTTAAAGCTTGTTTTAGATGGTGTAATGTTTATGCTAATCCATTTACAATGGCAATTATTAAAATTACAAGTTTTTTTTAAGTGTAATTTTTTATTCTTGAAACTATTCATATTCATGTTCTTGAACTTATGAAGATTAGATAATCATAGGAATTGTTTGTAACCTTCATGGTAGTTTAATTCATGATCATAATGTGTTTTAATGGAGTCCATAACTTGTCCTCAAGTTATGGAAAACCAAAAGTCTCACTTTTATTAAAGCCATTAAAAGAACACAAGAGTTATAAAAATGAAGAGTCTTCATTTTTATTACTCAATTAATTCATAAGTTATAAGAAATGAAAAGTTTTGGAAGTTTACAAAACTTGCCCTCAAGTTTTGGAACATGTAAAGTCTTGATTAAAACTTTAGTTCCAACCCTTAGAATTTTAAAAGTTAAAATTCAACCCTTATACTTTATAATATTATAAGTTACTAATATATATATGTATAACGACAAGTCGTCTTACCGCTAGTACGCCTCATTCACGAAGCCGGTCTATAAGGGGGTATAAGTTTGTTGCCTATAAAATGGCAACTTAATGGGTGTCCACTCTCACCCACCGCTTCCTTGATCGGTAGAGGGTCGTTAGCAGAACGGGTAAGACAAGGACTTATAAATTCTCATTAAAATTATGATGAATATTATAAAGTAACTAAATGCTTTTATTAAATTCCCAATCTTAGTTACTTTAGGAAAATGTGAATAAGGTGCTAATCCATGAAATTACACTTTACACTTTGTTTAAGTCGTTGGTGGAGCGTGTGTGGTTAACCGACACACTAACTTGGACTTAACAAGGTAGGTAAAGGGTGACTTAAGGTTTACCATAGCATCGGTGGAGCGTGTGTGGTTCACCGGTACATCGATTGAGTGATAAACCTTGAGGGTACCAAGTGATTTGCATGGTTACTTCACACCTCGTTTTGTGATCCTCGGTATCCCAGTCACAAAACTTGGAGGGCACACTCGAGATTGAAACATGCCTTTGAAAAGTTCATTGAATCTCAAAAGAATCTAGGAATTTCTAAGAACCAATTAAAAACCTAATATTTATATTTCATTTTTCATGGTGGAAATTGGTGAATCGTCATTCACCTACCTTTCAAATATGTTATAGCTTGGATTACGGCATACCTCTTCTAAGTTATAATATATTGTGATTGGATCCTAGCCTTAATATTACATTTGGGTGTTTTATTAAGGACTCTCTTAATATCTAAACTAATCTTGTTCTCTTCTTTCAGATGTCTTCAAACAATGTTGCTTCTGGCTCTAATCCTAATGGCTCCTTTACCCTTATGAACTTGTGTGGGAAAGTCATTTTTGATGGATCCAACTTCAATGAATGGATCAGAAACATCAGGATGATTACCCGCTACGAGGACAAAGAATATGTCCTTGACAAGGAGCTTAAGGAGATTGATGAGACCACTGCAACTCCCCAGGAGATCGCTGACTTCCGGGCACATGAAAGGGATGCTACAAAAGTGGCATGCATCATGTTGGCCACCATGACATCGGAACTCCAAAAGTCCTATGAGGACTTCTACCCTTTTGAAATGCACCAAGATCTAATGGAAAGATACCATCAAAGTGCACGACAAGAGAGGTATGAAATCATATGCTCTATCATAACATCCATGATGAAGGACGGGGAATCCGTCACGAGCCACATGCAGAAAATGCAAAGGTATGTGGATCGGTTGCTGAAGCTTAATGTGAACTTCCCTAAGGAGCTTGCAATAGATATCATTTTGCACTCCTTACCATCGTGCTATGATCAATTCCACATGACATATCACATGAATAAGGAAGAGGTCACACTCAGCAAACTTCAGGGACTCCTCAAGACCGCATAAACAGGTCTTAAGGGTAAGTCGGTTGTTAACACTCCTACTCCAAACTCCGCCCCGGTTTTGGCAATCGGGAAAGGTAGAGGGAAGAAGAGGAAGAGCTCTTCGAAGGGTACCAAGGCTAGGACCCTTGATGGCTCTTCTTCAAGTGGAACCAAGAAAGGTTTTGTCACTCCTTCTGACCCTAAAGAGGCTGAATGCTTCTATTGCCATGAAAAGTCACATTGGAAGCGGAACTGTCCAAAGTACCAGCAAGATGTGAAGGATGGGAAAGTTAAACCCAACCATGCAGGTATTTACACTATCTTATCTAATAACTCACCCCATTCTAACTCTTGGGTCCTTGATACCGGTTGTGGTATTCATATCTGTTCTGATTTGTAGGGACTAAGAAGAAGTGAGAATGTGGAGCATGGAAGAATAAACTTAATCATGGGGAATAGGAAAGCTTTACCTGTCACCAAGATTGGAGTTTATACTTTATCGCTAAGTAGTGGTTTTAGTTTAGATTTGAATAAATGTTGTTATTCGCCAGAAATGGCAAGAAATATTATTTCCTTTCATGCATTGTATAAACAAGGTTTCACCTTTTCATTTGATAATGAAGTTGGTTCGATTAATGCTTTCTTTAATAATGTTCTTTATTTTAAAGCATTACCTTGTGATGGTGTGTATGAAATTGTATCTGTGGTTGATAACTTAGGAAATAATGTATTGTGTATTGATTCTGTTAATGATAATAACTTGGATAAAGCATCATCATGGCATTGTCGTCTTGGACATATAAGCAAGAAACGCATAGGCCAACTCCAAAAGGATGGAGTATTGGAGTCATTTGACCTAAAGTCAGATGATAGTTGATAATCATGCTTACTTGGAAAAATGACAAAGTCACCCTTCACAGGTTCTTGTGAGAGGGGTGAAGGTTTGTTGGATCTTATACACACGGATGTGTGTGGGCCCTTCAAACATGCCACAAGGGATGCTAATCGTTATTATTTGACTTTTACTGATGATTACAGTAGATATGGATATGTCTACTTAATCAAGCATAAGTCAGAGACTTTTGAGAGGTTTAAAGAGTTTAAACAGGAAGTCGAGAATCAATTGGGCAGGAACATTAAGATGCTTCGATCCGATCGAGGTGGTGAGTATCTTAGTTCAGAGTTCCTCGACTATCTTAGGGAATGTGGGATTGTCTCACAATTGACACCTCCCAGGACACCGCAGTTGAATGGTGTAGCTGAGAGGCGTAATCGAACCTTGTTGGATATGGTTCGTTCCATGATGAGTCGAGCTTCGCTACCAATCTCATTTTGGGGGTATGCCTTAGAGACTGCCGCCCATATCCTTAATCTAGTTCCCACAAAGAAAGTTGCCAAAACTCCTCATGAGATGTGGACTGGTAAAGTACTCAAACTAGACCACATTAAGATTTGGGGTTGCGAGGCTTTCGTGAGACGCGAGACTCATGATAAGCTCGAACCTCGAAGTGAGAGGTGTATTTTCATCGGCTACCCACAGAAATCCTTTGGTCACCTCTTCTACAGACCTAGTGAGAATGTGGTCTTTGTAGCTAGGAGGGCTTTCTTTCGAGAGAGAGAGTTCATAAGCCAATGAGACAGTGGGAGGCAAGTTGACCTTGAAGAAATTCAAGAGTCAAGTGGTGAAGGAACTTCAAACCCTAGCACTCAACTTGAGGAGGAAACTTCTGTTGAGCCAATTGACAAGTCTGTACCTCTGAGGCGTTCCACAAGGGTTAGGAATGCACCTGAGCATTACTATGGATTCCATATTACTGCGGAAGGTGATACACTTATCAGTGATGAGACACTGATAGGTCTGGATGAACCTAACAGTTACGCGGAAGCCATGGCAGGCCCTGAGTCAGCCAAGTGGAAAGAGGCAATGGACAACGAGATACAGTCCATGTATGACAATCAAGTTTGGAACTTGGTTGAGAATGTACCAGGTCGTAAGACTATAGGGTGCAAATGGATCTTCAAGAAGAAGACCGACATGGATGGTAATGTACACACTTATAAGGCACGACTGGTTGCAAAGGGTTTCTCACAAACTCCGGGAGTTGATTATGATGAGACCTTTTCTCCAGTGGCCAAGATTAAGTCTATTAGGGTTCTGTTAGCCATAGCTGCATTTCATGACTATGAAATATGGCAAATGGATGTCAAAACCGCTTTCCTTAATGGAAAGTTGGCTGAGGATGTTTACATGAGTCAGCCATAGCGTTTTGTCAATACAGAGTACCCTAATAAAGTGTGTAAGCTTGGGAAATCCATTTATGGGTTAAAGCAAGCACCTCGCAGATGGAATCTTTGCTTTGATGAGAAAGTCAAAGAATTTGGCTTTTCTAGGAGTGAAGATGAATCTTGTGTATATGTCAAGGCTAGTGGGAGTATAGTTAGCTTTTTGGTATTGTATGTGGATGACATACTACGCATAGGAAATGACATCCCAACTCTGCAGGAAGTTAAGTCCTGGCTTGGGAAGTGTTTCTCTATGAAGGACCTAGGAGAAGCTGCCTATATTCTAGGGATAAGGATCTTGAGAGACCGGAGTAAAAGACTAATTGGACTTAGTCAGAGTACTTACTTGGATAAGGTGTTGAAGAGATTAGGCATGCAGGACTCCAAGAAAGGAGAGTTACCCATCCAGAGTAATGCCAGATTGAGTAAGACACAAAGCCCTACTATTGAGGCTGAGATAGCAGAAATGAGTCGAATACCTTATGCTTCGGTTGTAGGATCGATCATGTATGCTATGACGTGTACTCGACCTGATGTAGCCTTTGCTTTGAGCATGGTTAGCAGGCATCAGGGGAACCCTGGCAAGGCACACTGGACTGCGGTAAAGAATATCCTCAAGTACCTACGGAGGACTAAGGACTGGGTCCTTACCCTCGGTGGGAGTGAAGACTTGAGAGTTGTAGGGTATAGTGATGCTAGCTTTCAGACTGATAGGGATAATTTCCACTCTCAGTCAGGCTGGGTCTTTACCTTAAATGGAGGAGCAATTTCTTGGAAGAGTTCCAAGCAAGAGACAGTGGCTGATTCAACTTGCGAATCAGAGTATATAGCAGCTAGCGAGGCAGCAAAGGAGGCAATATGGCTGAAGAACTTCATTGGAGACCTTGGAGTTGTACCAGCTATTAAAGAGCCAATGGAAATTTTCTGTGATAGTGAAAGTGCAGTTGCCTTAGCCAAGGAACCAAGGGATCACGGGAGATCCAGACACATCGACAGAAAATACCATTTCATCAGACATCGAATAGAAGAAGGACTCCTCGTGGCAAAGAGGGTATCATCGGATGAGAATCCAGCAGATCCCCTCACGAAAGGACTGACTCGGGTTAAGCATCTCCAGCATGCTCGGAGCATAGGGCTGAAGGATGATATTAGATTTAGTAGTTAGATAACCTTGAAATTTGTAAAGTGTAATTGACATTAGATGATGAATAAAAGGTGTTTTATTTATGAGTAAAGTGTTGCTATCTCTTGTCGATCGTTTACTATATTTCTTTTGCATGTTTTGACTTCCAGAATAATTATGTTTGGTATATCATATTATTCGAACCTCGACAGTCGGTCATATGTCGGAAGTAGGTATGAATCAAGACTGTCATGATTGGTTGCAGAGGTCTAAGTTGTTGGACATGGCTACAACACTCATGAGTTCTCATAAGTTCTGAGCATTGGACTCAACCCACGCTCACTGGAATCACATCATGGAATTTATCTCGAGTGATCGTGAGACGGTAATATCATATAAGTCTTCAAACCTAGATATATGATTTGTTACTTATGAGTTGGTTATGCATTGATTGTACGAAAACGCATTGGTAACTCGATGTTATAAAACGTGCTCTTGTGTATAATTCAATGAGTAGTAGAACAAACATATGAGTCGAAGTTTATATGTTCCTTCTTGGATTAGAAGCTGATATCTGGGCCCCTCGATGATTTTGTTTTGACCTATGTACCGAGCCCGGTCAGAACTAAGTTGATGTGTTCAATTGAGTTCTATGTCAAACAAATCGGAAATCGGGAAACAAACTGCTGGACACAAAGTAAGACACTGTTCCATGTATTTGTCCGGCTGATATCTAAAACAGAGGATTATATGATCACTTATCTTAAATGGCGTATCATCATCTTCTCAGTTCCGAGAGACCTTGAAAGAGCTACGATTGCCGATCGGTTCCTGAAGTATTGCAGTTATAGTTATTAGACTTATCCAAGTGGGAGACTGTTGGATAAGGTGTCTAAGTCCATAACTATTTCTGGTATGTACTTGACCCGACCCGGCATGGTCCATTTGGGTTGCATGGCACCATGCAATTGGATAAACTAAAATGAGAGAAATAACACTTATGGTTTATTAATATATTATAAGTTCTAATATATTAATAATATTATTTAATTAGTTTGATCAAGAATTAATTTAGAATTAATTAAGTGATCAAAAGATAACTAATTAAATATATGGGTAGATTATGTAAATCTTCCATATCTTATATAGTGGGCTAAGAGGCTCCATGGATTATCAAGTTGGGTTCCACCCATAGGATGCTCCATGGATGCTCCATGGGAGTTACAAACCCATGGGTCATGGAAATGAAGAGTCATGACACATTAGGGTTTACATGGTGTAACCCTAGATGTGTCAACACTATATAAGAAACCCATTCTCCACCAAAATAGGCTACACATAAGAAACAAGAGGGCTAGGCCGATTTTAGAAGTGTGTATTCTCTCTAAAGTCATTCCAAAAGCATTTGGTGTTGTGTGAAGCATTTGAGGCATCACACTTGGGGTGCTAGGCTCACAAGGTTTCAAGGATCATAAGCAACAACAAGGTAAGTTATTCTATCTTTCATGCAAGATAAAATTTGTTCCCCATGTATGCTAGATAGGAATATAACCTTGGAATTCAACTTTGCATGATAATTAGACAAACATAGATCCAAGGTTATTAGGGTTGCATGTACACTTAGGAAGTGTTAGAATGCTCAAATCCCATCAGTCATGAGGTCGCTGATGTTCAGCCTTGACTTTCCTGCAAGTCAAGCACCGCTCCACATACCATGCCACATCCTGCAGGGCCACCAGTAATCAGGGAAAAGATCCTGATACATCTTTGTCGCCCCGGGATGGATGGAGAACCTAGACTTATGGGCCTCCTCCATCAGAGCCTGCCGTACACCACCTATATATGGCTATCATAATCAAAGGAAGCCACCTGACCCACTATGCTCTCACTCTTCCAGTGTTCTTCCTTCATAGCCTCTACATGTGCCTCTTGGATCTGCTCCAACAATGGAGTGATCACTGTCATTCTCAAGCATATATCCCGAATCGGTGTCGCTACTACCTTGCGGCTGAGAGCATCGGCCACCACATTGGCCTTTCCCGGGTGATAAAGGATCTCACGGTCGTAATCCTTCACCACATCCAACCAACGACGCTGCCTCATGTTCAGATTCGGCTGATCCATCAGGTACCTTAAGCTCTTATGGTCCGTGTAAATGGTACAACGAACCCCATAGAGGTAGTGTCGCCAAATCTTGAGGGTGAGAACTACAGCCCCCAGCTCCAGATCATGAGTCGGATAGTTTTCCTAATGAGGCTTCAGCTGCCTAGACGCGTACGCAATCACGCGACCCCGCTGCATCAACACCGCACCCATGCCCGTGATCGAAGCGTCATAATAAACCATGAAATCGTCGACACCCTCCGGGAGCTATTGGGAGTCTTGAGACAAGAACGACTTTATGCCAAGTTCTCAAAGTGCGAGTTTTGGTTACGAGAGGTTCAGTTCCTTGGACATCTCGTTAACCAGGAGGGGATTTTGGTCGATCCGGCCAAGATCGAGGCGGTTACGTGGTGGGAGGTTCTGAAATCTCCCTGGGATATCAAAAGCTTCTTGGCATTGGCAGTGTACTACCGGAGATTCATACAAGATTTCTCCAAGATTGTAGAACCCCTCACTCGTCTGACAAGGAAGGGGGTGGATTTCCAGTGGGGCCCTGAGCAGCAGAGGGCATTTGAGACCCTTAGACAACGACAGTTGAAGCCGCATGAGACGAGATACCCCACGCATGATTTGGATTTGGGGAGCGGTGGTATTCGCTCTCAAGATTTGGAGACATTATCTCTACAGGGTCTGATTTGGAGACATGAGACGAGATACCCCACACACGATTTGGAGTTTGAGACATATCATGGACCAACCGAGCCTGAACATGAGACAACGCAGGTGGCTGGACGTAGTCAAGGATTATGACTGCGGGATCCTTTACCATCCGGGTAAAGCGAATGTTGTGGCAGATGCCCTGAGCCGCAAGTCGGATGGATCTTCGGTGCCAGCAACATGTATGAGGATATCTATAGATTATCCACATGTGAGCTTGATCAGGGAAGCTCAGGCCGATGATGTACGGCAGGAGAACTGGAAGCTTGAGCGGATTAGAGGTGAGATCACCCGATTTGTGTAGGACAGTCGGGGATTGTTGACCCAATGCGGTCGGGTCTGGCTACCGATGTCTGGTGGGTCAGACAGATTGTACTGGAGGAGGCTCATAAGTCTCGCTTCTCTCTTCACCCGAGGGCCACCAAGATGTATCGGGATCTGAGTTTGAGTTACTGGTGGTCGTGCATCAAGCGAGAGATCGCTTGGTACGTCGAGAGGTGCTTGACCTATAGGATGGTCATGGCCGAGTATCAGAGGCCATACGGCAAGCTGCAGCCTCTATAGATTCCTATGTGGAAATGGGAGCAGATCACGATGGACTTCATCACCAAATTGCCGAGAACGACAAAGGGTTTCGACGCTATATGGGTCATCGTGGATCGATTGACCAAGAGTGCCCATTTTCTGCCCATTCGGGAGAGCTTATCGGCCGAGAAGCTGGACGATGTGTATATACGCGAAATTGTTGCTCGCCGTGGGGTTCCAGTCTCTATCGTCTCAGAACGTGATGTTCGGTTCACCTCCCGTTTCTGGCAGAATTTCCACGAGGAACTGGGCATGCGGTTACATTTCAGTACAATTTATCATCCACAGATAGACGGCCAGAGCGAGGGGACCATTCAGACCCTCAAGGATATGTTACGGGCCTGCGTTATTGACTTCGGTGGGAGATGGGACTCCTACCTACCCCTGCAGAGTTCTCCTACAACAATGGCTTTCACTCCAGCATTGGTGCTCCACTTTATGAGTTGTTGTATGGACGGAGATGTCGTACCCCAGTCTGTTGGGGCGAGGTTGGTCACATGGTAATGGGTCGGACCGAGGTGGTCCTGCAGACTACCGGAATGATACAGTAGATCAGGCAGCAGTGGCAGACTGCTTATAGTCGGCAGAAGAGCTATGCCGACTGACGCCGATCTGAGTTAGAATTTCAGGTTGGTGACATGGTACTCCTTAAGGTCTCACCCTGAAAGGGTGTGATTCGCTTCAGGAAGAGGGGGAACTTGGGTCCCCGATACATTGGACCATTCAGGATCATTGCCAGGGTTGGCAAGGTGGCTTATAAACTGGATCTTTCAGAGGAGCTAAGTCAGATTCACAACACTTTCCACGTCTCGCAATTGCGGAAGTGCATATTAGATGAGGAGGCAGTGGTGTCATTAGATGATATACAGGTCGATGAGCTCCTGAACTACGTGGAGAGGCCAGTAGCCGTTCTGGAGAGGAAAGTGAAGGTTCTATGGAACAAGGATGTACCTTTAGTAAAGGTACAATGGGAGCATCAGAGGGGATCCGAGTGGATTTGGGAGCCGGACGCCGAGATGCGGGAGCATTATCCGGAGTTGTTCACCGCAGCAGACTTCGAGGACGAAGTCTAATTCAAGTGGGGGAGAATTATAACATCCCGACTCCCAGGTATAAAATTTAAAGCTTTATATGTTCATGTTTTAGACCTACTCGACGAGTTGGTTGCCCCAACTCGTCGTGTAGAGACAGATCAGGCCGCGTGGTTTATAGAACCTACTCGACGAGTTGGAGGACCCTAACTCGACGAGTAGAGGCTATGCATGAAAACCCTAATTTTTAGGGTTTGCACCCTATTTAAAGGACCTTAAGTCCTTTATCCAGCCTCCTTACCACCTTCTCATGTCTAGAAGCAAACCCTAGGCGAAGCTAACCCTATTTTGAGTGTGTGTGAGGCTAAAAGTGTGTGTTTGGTGCATTTGTTGAAGAGGCTTGAAGTTTGAGAAGCTTGGAATGAGAAGGAGCTTGTAGATCCAGCATCTACATTGTTTTGGCTTTCATATGAAGGTAAAAAGTCATTACCTTGATCATTCTCTTGTTAGATCTCTTCATTCAAGAGTTTAGGACCATTTCTAGCTTATTCTTGAAGTATTTCTGGTGTTGAGCATGATTTGAAGTTGTAACTTCAGATTGGACTCCTCTAGGGCCATTATGGACAAAAAGCCTCAAGCTTTATGAAGCTTTAGCCCTCCTTCTTGTCCAAAACCTCTTCCTAAGGCTAGTTTTGAGTGTTTAGCTTATTGAAGCCTTGCATGCACGTAAAGTTAGCAACTTTACATGGTAACTACACCCTAGGAGGCTAGATCTACAGTTTGGAGCATTGGTTTCGCTTAAAAGCGTCTGAATGAGAAAAGGACTGAAGGAACTCGACGAGTTGCATAGTCAACTCGACGAGTTGGATGAGGGTTTCCCGCTTTCTGGATTCTGCATGAACTCGACGAGTTGTTTGGAAACTTGGCGAGTTGACTCGAGTTTTCGGTCTCCGAGTTCTGAAGGAACTCGACGAGGTGCTATATGCACTCGACGAGTTGGGTCAACAAGGACTGTTGACCTTGACTGTTGATTGTTGACTTTGACCAAGGTTGACCAAGTTTGACTTTAAGGGTATTTTGGTAATTTGGGTCTTGATGGAAATTGGTCCTATGATGATTGTAGGTGTTTGAGTGTGGAGCTGCGTTTGGAAGTTTGACATTATCATCTAATGCTAATTGTGAGGTGAGTTCTTTTCACTATATCAACAGGGTCTACGACACCAAGGCCGACCCTTTATGGTTTGTATCCTGGTTATATGATTATGCTATGATAGTGATCTGTTAGATATGTATCCTGGTTATAGGATTGTGTTATGTTAGTGATCTGTTAGATTTGTATCCTGGTTATAGGATGATGCTATGTTAGTGATCTGTAAGATTGGTATCCTAGTATATAGGATGATGCTATGATTAGTGATTTGTTAGATCTGTATGACTATCTGTACATGCTAGCTAGCGTTTGATATTTATGTGTTGATTGCGTGATTGGGGGTTAGGTTGAGGCGGTCCTGCTTTGTGCTCTAGGCCAACATACCCAGGGCGGCCCGAATAGACTGCAGACCCGGTAGGGGGTACTAGTCAGGCCGAAGGCCTGGAGAACGGTCCAGTCAGGCTGAAGGCCCGGAAGGGCGGACCAGACATGCTGAAGGTTCTGAGAGCGGGCCAGATAGACTGATGGCCCGGTGAGGGCCGTCCAATCATACTGTAGACTCTGAGAGTGGACCAGGTAGACTGATGGCCCAGTGAGGGTGGATCGGTCGTACAGTAGACTCTATATATGCATGTTGTTTGTATGATATTGATATGGTTTGTATGACGTTGGTATTTTGGGGGAACTCACTAAGCTTCGGGCTTATAGTTGTTGATTTTGTTTCAGGTACCTCAGATGATCGCGGGAAGGCGAAGGCGTGATCGTGCACCTCCTCATATTTTTATGATTTGATTTCTGGGATACTTTGACATGAAACTATTTTGAAAACAATTTGTAATAACTATTGATTTTTTAATGTTTTAAAAAGTTTTAAATTGGCATGAGTTTTATGGATGTTACAGTTAGATCTAAGGCTGCTTAGTTAGAAGCTTGGTGCGGATCTAATGAGTTAAAGAAAGAAAAGGAAAACTTGTGTGTATGCGTGTGCATGTATGTGTGGGTGTAAGTATAGGTGTGGGTATAGGTGTGGTGTGGGGTGTGAGAAATGATAATAATTTGTTTTGATTAGATGAATCATGTCTAGAATAAAGAGGAGGGTGGAACACATTTTTTTAGTAAAAACATAAGGAATTAAATCTAAATATTTTCCCATTAGCCAAAGAATGACCAATTCATTAAAATGTGGAATTTAATGGTATTTAAAGAATTTTAATTCCTATGATTTTGTTAGCCAATCACAAGTTTTATTAGAACATACGGTATGAGCAACGAGAAGTTGTACTATTGCTGATGTGACACCTCATAACCTAGTCATAACAAGATGAACACCCCCCCCCCCCCCCCAATTCTTGTTAAGAGGGTGTTATGGCATATCTCGTTGTGACGAAGACAAGATGCAACAAAAATTTTAATTGGTTGTTGCCTTTATCAACCAATCAAATCTTTTTCTTTCTTTCTCTCTCTACCTCTTAATATATTATAACATGAGGAAGACCATTTCCCCCGTGGTGTTATGGTGATGTTATGGTTGAGGTGACATATGAATTTGGTGTTATAACGTGACCCATATCTAATGTTCTTAGAATTAATATTCAAATTCCTTTGGTCACTTCGTCATTCGCTAACAAAGTAAACCCTAATTATATAAATATAAGCTTCTATTTCATTTCTTTTCTAGATTATGCGACGCAACTACATATTACTATTTGTGATTATTTGTTCCCTACATGCTATAAATATTACACTCTAACGATTATAACATTTAAGGACATACGTAGTTTTCTTTTTAAAGAATTCTTGGTTATAGAATCAAATTCTTGTGATTACTTTGATTTTTTTTCCTATCATTTTGGTAGTTATAAAATATATAGATTTTCCAAAAAAGAGACATGGATAGAATTTTAAATCATTTGTCTTATTCAACAACTACCTAAGAATTCTATTGAAATGAGCTGGGTGCACGGCGGATACGAGATTTCATATTAGGTGTTGACGGTGCCACAATAATAATGATACAATAGTAGAAAAAAATTCAACACATTGTGTTTTCGGAAGTCAGACGTTGTCGGTGCCACTGTGAGACACCATATAGAACTGCCACTGGGTGGTGGAGGTAGATGTCGACAATCATACATTTATTGAAAACAACCGTGTCACATATATGACCTCCGACGTATATGAACAACGAAAACATGTAAATGCATTAAACAAGGAGATAGTAATTCATAATGAATAGCAAGACATATGGATGAGTAATCATAAAGATATACATATGAATCTGGAAACTTGAAAAAACAAGGCAAACAAAAAAAATTACAAGGATATTTGGCTACTATCTCATATGATATTTAAACCATTGGTCTTATTCAAATAAACAAATTTGAGTTTGGGTTATTCAACAATTGTATAACTTTAAGACTTATAAATAATTAACACATACTTATTAGCTTTGTGGTACATCCGAATCACATATGTAAGATACACAAATTTAAAGCAAGATCGCAACAAAAAAGAAGACAATATGCAGTTGTAACCCACAGTTAGTGATCCAAACCTATAACTTTGCTACGATTTATTTCCCTAGTAGTTAATGTTATAAAGAAAAAAAAAGTAGTGATTCGTACAAGACAATTTATCTCTGTACACAATAATTTATGCTTTATAGAGTTGTATAATAGAACATTGTAAATCACATATTGTTGTGCATAAAAAAATTTTATTAGGTAAAAATCACTCTAAAAAAAATGTCTAACCTAACTTTATACTTACCAAGAATTAAGGTATTTCCTTCTTTTGTTGATCAAGACTTATCATAATCATAACTCCTTACAAAGTAGTTGAACTAACATTTTTTTTGGTATTGGCTGGTTTATTTTTGTCCACTTCCATTTGATGCTACACGAATTATTTGCAAACTTTTGTTATTCAATCGTAAAACTCATTCTTTAATTTCTTTAGAAATAACAAAGAAATGCCTATAACTCTTATAAAGATTCTTATTTGTTACTTTGAATTCAGCAAGCAAGCTATATATATATATATATATATATATATATATATATATATATATATATATATATATATATATATATATATATATATATATATATATATATATATATATATATATATATATATATATATATATGTGTGTGTGTTTAAACCATCACCTCACGTCCTCACCACATTAATGGTGGTTAAAATATTTGGAAGTCAAAGCACAATTCCAAGAGATAAGCTATTTTTATTTTATGTTATTGTGGCTACTTTTTCACCAGTCTCTTCTAAATGTAGCAAGTTTATTATTAGCCAGATAGATTGACTTAAAAACTCATATCTAATATTCTAATTTACCATATTATGAAGCTCTTTGTTCTATTAATATTTAACAACTAATTTAATAATAGTGGGCTGTTTGTAAAAAGATGACCTATCATTTTTTTTTGTAAGTTTTACTGGTCAAACTCTAAATCATATAGGATGGAATCGCTTTACCATATCTGAGTATAAAAATAGTCATTTGAGACAAACGAGAATTTCAAAATAAATCAAACACAAACTGCGATGTGATGTACGATTTGACCAAAGTTTTTAACGGTTAATAATGATATCATACCATTTCAATAAAAAACAAAATATAAGGTCATCTGCAATATCTCTTATGGACCACAAACCACCTCCAGCTCCACCTAGCCATCACGAACCACCACAACCACAAGTTACGACGAGGCATCGAGATGGTGTGCACGGTCGTGGTTCGTGGCCACGTAGACCACAAGCCTCTTCGTCGTTGGTTTACCGGATGGTCTAATACTTTTGCAACCTAAAATCATTGCTATGCACCAATCAAAATATATAAACTATATATATATTAGGGTGATTACTAATAAATGATAAACCTATTTAACCTTACCCAAAAAGAACGTTGCATTTATTTCTTCCATAACCCTACTCAGGCCGACCCTAACACATATTGGTGTACAACAATATAGGACCCGTGTCATTAGTGGGCCCGGGATTTTAATCCATCAGGGTTTCTGTCACTAATCTATCAATATTCGATGCTAAATTTTAAATTTAAGGACTCGTCTTTTATTCGCATACACCGTCCAAAATAACACTAATGCAGAACCATTATATGCATATAGAGAAAAAAAAGTATTATTTCCGTAAAAAGGAATAAATTTTATTTATTAAGTAAACATTTCATATCAAATGACTTCTTACCCACCGGTATTAGGTGTTGTCCTCACTCTTTGAGGTTGAGAGTTCAAATATTGTCTGAAAATTATGTAGATTTAAAAGTAGTTTAGAAATATATTGTATTTTCCGTTATTAAAAAAAAACATTTTTATTATCATATTAGTTTTCACCTTTTAGAAATAACTATATAATATTAATAACTTTATCTATAATAAGTTAATAACTACTTTATCGACACTTATGACAATTTATTTTTCAAAATAATTTATTTCATATCTTTTTATTATTATTTTGTATTATAAAAACAATATTGAAATATTTAATTTAACTTGCTGTTAAATTATTTTGTTAACACCATTTTATTTATATATTATAATTATAGACAAATCCAAAACAAATGATAAATAAAGTAATTTAGTGGGAAAGAAATTATTTAGAGAGAGAGTGAGAGGATACAAAGCATGTGATGTGATGAGGCACATGCATGTGAGTCAGTGTGGACAAAGAAAATTTGGCTGGATCCACCGCGTATTCCCTACACCTCACCCTCACCCAACAAAAACCATTTAAGTGGTGGTACCATCCGTAGTCCACTAGTCCGTACTTCTCCGTACCAATTTCCAAATTCACACCTGTTTTTCTTGTCTTGATTCCCCACTTACAAAATCAGTCATATGATATTTAGAATAATGTTCGATTACACTAAGAATATTTGGTTATGAAATAAATATTTAAAAAAAGAAAATTACTAAACTAGTCGATAACATTAATTAATTATTTATTTTTAGCCAAAAATTAGGAGATATCTATTTTTAGCCATTCAAACCGTAGGTTTGTTAATTTGGCTATTCTTTTGTGTTGAAACCTATTCTTTCAATTTTAATAAAAAAAATCATTTTTGAAATAAAAACCATTGGTTTTAGGGTTAATGACCTATAAAGGTAAAGAACTTTGGTTTTTGTCCACATTTAGGTAACCATGTTTTTTCGTTCACATTTGACCATTGAACTTGTTTGATCTGTTCAAAATAGGGTAATATGACCGGTAATTAGCGGTAACATTACCCTATTATGAACAGGTCAAACAAGTTTATTGGTCAAATGTATACAAAAAAAACATGGTTACCTAAATGTAGACAAAAACCAAAGTTCATTACCTATTTTGGTAATATTGGGTTCTTTATGATAAGTGTAAGTAGTCATAAGATCCATTGATGTGAAATGAAATTGGGTTATCCGGTCTTGTGTATGAGGAGATGGTTAAGTCTTGGGCCAACCCAGTTTAGACACAGCTAGTTAGGGGTTAGGTTGTATACGTTTAAGGGGCTAGGTTGTATGTGTTTTAAAGACTAAGCGACATAGCTTAGCCCACGACTAGCCGGGACTAAACTGGGTTAGACCAAGCCTAACCAAATTGTTCATTGATTGTCGGAGCTTGATCCCAAGGCACACAGTCTCTAAGACGGTTCTTGTCAAGTATTACCAAAACGGGTAAGAAACTTTGGTTTTTGTCCGTATTTAGGTAACCATGTTTTTTTCGTACACATTTGACCAATAAACTTGTTTGACCTGTTCATAATAGGGTAATATTACCGTAATTACCGGTCATATTACCCTATTTTGAACAGGTCAAACAAGTTCAATGATCAAATGTGAACGAAAAAAAACATGGTTACCTAAATGCGGACAAAGACAAAAGTTCGTTACCTTTCTAGGTCATTAACCCTTGGTTTTAAGATATCTATGGTTTGCTCTCAACAACATACGGCCTCCTAAAAAGTATTTTACCCGAAACTTATTCTTTCGGCAAGAAACATACGGTATACAAGTTGTCAATGCACAAATTATGCATTAACTGCTTGTACATCATATGTTCTTATGAAACCTATGTTTTCCTTTTTCTTTTTTTGAAAAAAAAAAATCATCATATGCTTATCATAATACAATTATATACAAGGTAAAAGCAAACAAAATCTGAAAATGAACAAAAAAGCGAAAAAAGTAGGTTCATACGATACCTATGGTCTATAAGCATTCGATGCACAATATGTGTATTGTTTACTTGTACACCGTAGGTTTCATATGAAGCCTACAGTTTCATAATTTTGTTTTTCGGTTTAAAAAAAAAATAAAAAAATAAAACTATAACTATTAACTCTAGTCCTAATCAAGAATACACTAAAATTACAACAATAATTGAAACATACATATTTGTTCTTTAAAGGCTCGATTGAAAGAGAAAAAAAGTAGTCCAATTGTTTGAAAAGAGTGAACAAAATGACCTAAACTGAAAACTAACATTTTATATACTATGAGACGACGGACCCTGAAAGAGTAGACGGCCCTCGAAACAATAGCTTATTGCCCGAAAGAGTAGTTAATTTTTTTTTTGCTTTGACCGTAGTTAACTACGTTTGATCGTAAGTTTCTTTAAGAAACCTACGATTTTAGTGACTAATATGGGATAATTCGTATTTTTTGGCTAAAAATGGATAATAGAGATGTCAAAAACCCGTGGGGCTCCGGTCCCATATGAGAGATATTTGTTAAAAAAACTAGGGGCGAGGGTGGGAACGGGGGCACAGTTAACCCCCGTTTTAATTTCGGGGGTAGGGACGGGGATAGGCAGTCCTATCTCTAACCCCCATGGAGCCCCCTTTAATATATTATATATATTTATATATATTAGTTATATAAATAATAATATGTAAAATTATGTTATAAATAAATATTTTTAACCCAAAAAAATAACAGCTTTAAGCCTAAAAAACAACTTCTTTTAGCCCAATAAAAGATATTCCAAAATCAATCGGGGCGGGGGCGGGAGTAGGGAGGCTGGAAATTTTGGAGGCGAAGGAACGAGGAAATTTTGGGGGTGGGGGCGGGGGATGCAATCCTTGTCCCGTTTGCCCCCGTTGACATGCCTAATGGATAAATAAGTAATATTTTTGGCTAGTTTAATAATTTCCGTTTTAAAATATTATTTAAGAAAAAAAAATACTAAACTAGTCATTTTCACTAATTACTTTTCAGTTTTGAGCTAAAATTAAGTCATTAGGTGGAAATAGCCCCAAAACCGTAGACTTTAGAATTATCTAGGATCAACGCACCTTTGACTACGGTCCAAGGGTGTTTGACTATGCTTTTAGTGGCCTACCTACGGTTTGGTGGATCGGCTACTGTTTCGCGGCCCGTTGGTGCAGAATATATAAAGTTAAAATTTTCATTTTTCTTATTTTGTAAGCGTTTCAAGTCCGAAATTCTCTCTCAATGGAGCCTTCAAAGAATAATCAAGTGTTTCTCTGAATCTAGACCTTCTTTTGTTCATCTTGCTTAATGGGGTATGGTAGTATATGCGTTTTTTTTTGGAAACCTACGTTGTACAAACGTTCAACGAACAAAACGCGCATTGAATATTTGTAAACCGTAGGTTTCCTTTGCACCTACGGTTTTCGTAAGAAAATTTGTTTTTAATTTTTTTGTAGCTTGTATAAAACCTCATATATATAATGAATTGTTGTGATTTTTTGTTAAAAAACAAAAATTTTAAGATCTACGGTTTGAGAAATCGTATAATTTTGAGAGGATACCGTATTTGTTTCAAAACAGGAAAAAATAATTATATCAAAGCCGAAACCGTATGCGACATAGGCGAAATGGTAGACGAACTAAGAGGGCTACGGTTTTGAGGGATATTTCCAGCTAATGGCTTAATTTTGGCAAAAAAACTGAAAAATAATTACTAATTAGTGAAAATAACTAGTTTAGTAATTATCCCATTATTTAATCATATAAATTATTTTACAGAATAATCATTTTAAGAATTATATTGTTAAAAAACACAACATTCTTTAATATAGTTTGGATTTAGATTTCATCTTTTTGCAAATTGTTAGTTTTTATTAACTTTTGAATCCCGGTTTTATTTTTTTTATTATATTATATATATATATATATATATATATATATATATATATATATATATATATATATATATATATATATATATATATATATATATATATTAAATCCAAAGGAGCTTAGGAATAGTATTCTTTTAGCCTTTAGGATTTTGCCACATAAGTTTGCTGAACTTGACACTTTTAGTCCCTAAAGTCAAAATTTTACATTTTTGCCTTTTGATTAAGTTTTTGTGCCTTAAGGTTTTTGCCACAAATCTTTAATGACTTTGACACTTTTAGTCCTTATATTCAAAGGTATTACATTTTGGTGTTTTTGCCACAATTCTTTAATGAATTTGACACTTTTTGTCCCTATAGTCAAAAGTTTTACATTTTGACATAAAAAAATACAAAAAAACCTCCTTTAAAATTTTGCCAACATATTTTCCCAACGTTAACAACTTTAATATTATTGCCACAACATTTTGGATTTTCTCCACCAATGTCCCTTTTTTTCGTTGTACACTTTTGACATCTAATTTTAGGAGTTGTCGACTTTCTTCCCTATTTATGGTGATTTACCATTTCAGCACATATCTTTTAAAGTTTGCCGATTTTTTCCATATTACCCCAAAAGCGGCATAGCCTCGGGTTCTTTACTAGTATATATTAAATCCAAGGGACCTTATGAATAGTAATCTTTTTTGCTTTAGGTTTTTGCCACAAATGTTTGATAAATTTGACATTTTTAGTCTTCGAAGTGAAAACTTTTACATTTTTAAGTTTTGATTAAGTTTTTGTGCCTTTAGATTTTTGTCACAAATCTTTAGTGACTTTGACACTTTTCGTCCTTACAGTCAAATCTTTTATATTTTGATGTATTTGCCACATATTTTTAGTGACTTTGACACTTTTCAACATTGCAGTCAAAACTTTTACATTTTGACATAAAAAAACACAAAAAACCTCCTTTAGACTTTTGCCACCATATTTTTCCAACTTTGGCAACTTTCACATTATAGCCACAACAATTTTCGTTTTTTTCCATCAATGTTTTTTCTTTTCGTTCTACATTTTTGACATCTAAATTTAGGGGCTGTCGGTTTTCTCCCTTATTTGTGGCGATTTACACTTTCGACACATCTTTTAAAGTTTGTCGATATTTAACTTCTATGACATAGTCCAAAAGCGGCGGAGCCGCGTGTCCTTTTCTAGTATATGATTAATTTTTAATGACCTTAGGAATAGTAAAGTTTTATGTTTCAGACTTTTGCCATATTTCTTTGCTTGTTTTAACAGTTTTAGTCCCTAAAGTAATAAATTTTCCTTTTTTTCTTTTTGCCCAAATATTTGTCAACTTCCGACTACGTGGCTGACTCATCCGACTTTTTCGATTTTTATCTCAATTTGCTTAGTCATCCACCTTTATCCACATTTGTTCACATTTCTTTATCTGTTTTGACAGTTTTACTCTCTTAATATTTATTTATTTATTTATTTATTTATTTTTGTCTTTTTGCCCCAACATTTTTCAAAACAACCAATAATTAGCAAAAAAACAAATCATCGATCATAAAATTTGCATGTTACAGTTTCCCGACACACTAAACTAAACCCGCAACGTAGTGTGGAGGATTTTACTAGTTAAAAACCATATTTTTTTAATGTTGCACTCTCTACATTTCTTTACAATGGGAAGTTAATATATATATATATATATATATATATATATATATATATATATATATATATATATATATATATAGACACACTCTGAAAGGGTGTACATTAGTCATGAATTGGACATTAAAGAAAAATATACAGTACAAAATAATATAATGGGCCTAAACACTTAGACTATATAATAATGGAATATACACATACACCCCCACAGTTGGAGGGGGAGAACCACCGTGGTTGGTCAAACTATATGTGTAGTCTGAAAATAGTGTCGATGGAAGTCCTTTCATGAAGATATATGCGGAATGATGACTGGAATGGACATGAATCACACAAGTTTCTTCAGTAGCCATTTTATCCCGAACAAAGTGAATGTCAATCTCTATATGTTTTGTACGTTGATGTTGAACGAGATTAGTGGAAAGATAGATTGCGGTGACAATGTCATAGAAGATAATGGTGATCTTAGATAATGGGAAATGAAGCTCTTGTAACAGTTTGTGAAGCCAACATGTCTCTACTATGACGTTGACAACAACTCTGTATTCTACCTCGACACTAGAGCGGGAGACTGTTGTCTCACGTTTGGATGAACAGGATATAAGATTGTAGCCAAGGTAGATACAATAACCAGTAGTCGAACGACGAGAGACTGGGCATTCCCCAGTCAGCCTTAGAGTAAGCAATGAGGTTCGTAGTGGATGAAGGATGAATCTGTAAACCATAGTCAAGACTACTTTAGATGTATCGCATGGTGCGCTTCAAATCATGGAGACGAGGTTCTCTCGGGTTATCCATGTATATACATATATGCTCAACCGCAAATACGATTTCTGGGCCTATAAAGGTAAGGTACTATAAACCACCCAAAAGGTTGCGATATAGAGTGAGGCCGAAGACCGAAGGACCGTATATATCAAGCTTTGCCTGGGAATTGGTTGGGTGTGACAGGGATTACAGGTAGACATGTGATTACAATCCAAAATTTCCAGCGCATACTTATGCTGGGAGAGAAAAATACTTGTGTGATCTCGGGTAGTTGAGATGTCGAGATAGTAAGACAAGTCACCAAGATCAATCATGGCAAACTCAACTGAGATCATGGAGATGGTACGATGCAATAGGTCAATAGATGAAGTCGTCAAAGTAATGTTATCGACATATAGGAGCGGATAAGTCGTGGCTTGCCTTTTGCTAAGGATAAAGAGAGAATAGTTAGTCTTGTTGTGAGTGAAGCCAATAATGGTAATGTACTCAACAAAGCAGTGAAACCATGCTCTGAGGGAATTTTTAAGGCCATATAAAGACTTCTTCAGAAGCGAAGTCTGGGTGACTTGGGTCGCAGAAGCCTAGAGGCCGATGCATGTAGACAGTCTCATGAAGATTTCCATTAGAGTTGGCAAAAATCGACCCAACCCAAAATTAACAAGTTGGGTTGAGATTTTCAACCCATTTAGGTTAAATGGGTCAACCCTCCTAACCCATTGAATTAAATTGGTTGGGTTGGTTAAATGTTATCAACCCGTTTTCAACCCATTTAACTTTAATATACATTTAATTTAATAGTTATTTAAATATTACCATGTATTAATCTAAGTATTTATTTGTAAATTACAATGTTGTATTATTATTTATGTTTTAAAAATGCAATCCTAATTCCTCTCTTTTTTCTTTGTGCCGACAACACTAGTCACTATTCAAAATCACTTTGAAATTAAATATATTTAATGTTATTTGAACAATTTCTTTGTATATGTGAATTAGGATTGTGCTTTTATTATACTTTGAAAGTTTATTTAAGTTTGTAACTAATTTAAGTGGTGTAATCTTTAGTTAAGTTATTTACTTTTTTATTTTAAATGAGTTAATCCAAGTTTAACCCTTTCATTTAATAGGTTGGGTTGGGAATTACGTAAACGGGTCAACTCGATGACAACTCATTTATCTGAAAGGTTGGGTTGGATTGGAAATATCCATCCATTTAAATAAAAATATTGGGTTAGGTTGAAATCTTCAACCCAATTAATAAATCAGTTGAACCCGAACCCAACCTATATCGACCCATTGCTAGCTCTAATTCCCACTTAAGAAGGCATTCTTCTCATCGATATGGTGAATAGGCCACTGATGAGAGATGACAATGTTGAAGACGAATATGATGGTAGCATGTTTGACAATCGGGCTAAAATTCTTGTAATAGTCAATACCCGGTCTTTGATTTTTTTTCGCCACAAGACGAGCTTTATACTTGTCAATAGAGCCATATGCTTTGTATTTCTTCTTAAATAACCATATAGAACAAAAAAATTGGCCCCGAGAGGCCTAGTGACAAGCTCCCAAGTTCCATTAGAAATAAGAGCATTAAATTCATCTTGCATGATAATGGTCCAGTTAGGGTAATGAAGGGCGTGAATGTAGGATTTAGGTATAGGTGACTCAGTGGAAACATGTAGGTTGAGGTGTATAATGGGTTATGAGATGTCTTGACACAATCTGATGACCATGGGATGACTCGAAGAGGGGGATGAGGAGGAGTAAGTGGATCAGGAGAGTCTGTTGGAGATCCCGAAGAGGTGAGGATTCCCTTGGTGTTTTCTAGTTGGGGGAAGGAGTACTCTCGGTATTGTGGTTATGATTGATGTGAAAATAAGCTCAATAGGAGAGGATATCTTGAGAAACGATCGATTAATAAGATATGGTTCATAGTGATGATCAGGGAAGCAATAAAGAAAGGTTGATCTAGAGTCATGGATCTATAAGGGAAAGATGTCTTGTCAAAAACAACATGATGTGTTATGATGATTTTACGTGATGAAAGATCAAGGTAGTGGTAACCGTGATGATGAGAAGACTAGCCAAGGAAAACACACAGAGTAGACCCTAATGCAAGTTTGTGAGGTGTTGGAATGTGAGGGTAGCAAAAGCATCCAAAGACTCGAATATGGGTATATGAAGGTGGTTTCTTGACTAGTTTGGTGAAGGGGATTTAATTTTTGATTGATATGGACGCGGTTAGCTTTAAGAAATGGGTATTCATGTGAAGGGCCTCAACCTAATACGTGGGTGGTAAGTGGGCTTGAAATAAAAGGCGTGTATGACATTATTAATCTTGTGTATCATACGCTCAGACATGCCCTTTTGTTGGAATGTTTAGTCGCAAAAGAAGCGAAAGGTGATGCCATTTTGGTCAAATAGGGAGTGGAATTTGTGATTTTCATATTTTCCCCTGTGGTGACATTGGAAAGATTGAATGTCACATTTGAATTGATTTTTAATATATGCATGAAAATGGAGAAATCTAACGTCCATAGTTTCGGGCTAAACATTTAAGATATAATAAATAATCTTATCTAAATTTGTAGTAGTTGTAATAACGATCTCGCGAATATAAGGAGCGCTTAAATCCGACATCGTATGAAGAAGTTATGCTTCTTCGAAGATTTTGCATCTAGCCCTATACGGCAAAGTGCGTTGTAAAAGATGAATCGGAGATTGATTTCTTTTTGGCCTAAGTAATCTAAACGAAATTCATAGTAGTCGTTAAAGCGAGAGCATGCATACATAGAACGTCTAATTCTGACTTCCTATGAGGAAATTATGTTTTTTCGAAGTTTCAGTACAACAGTGTGCGACACATAAATCGAAATTAAAATCGATCAATTCTTAGGCAGAACAATCTAAACAAGAATCAAATATCTCATGAATAGGAATCCGTCGATATAATGACAATCGAGAATGGATGTTGTATTATTATTTTTATATGGACTTTAATAGTCTAAGACTGTAAAAATATAACTTTCAAAGTAAAGTGAGAATTAGCCGACAGAGTCTACGAAAGTTGTAGTACTCATCGTGCGTACCGACAGCGTGCACAACATGCACTCACAACAGACGCGGTCCACCTGGTTTGTGACACGTGGTGGAATTCTAATGGAACAACATCAACAGCCCCGACAAAGTACGTGGAACGCACCAGACCAAGCGTGCGACGTGCCCTCTTTCTAGCCTATAAATATGTTGCGATTGCAGCTTATTTTCTCACACATTTTAACCTAAATGCTATAGATATCTGATATGGCCTTAATTAACTATGTGTTTTAGGACATTATCCTAATATATTTGAGTAAAAATGTTATATTTTAAGATATATGATATTTAATATACTTTGAAAATGCTCAGTACAGTTAAAATGGAAGCTTGGAATGCAAAAGGAAGAGAAATCAGTTAAAAAGACGCAAAAATGATGTTGCAAGAAAACTTAACCCCTCGTCAGTGTTTTAACTATATCTCATGAGTCATAGCTCAGATTGACAATATTCAAGATGTTCTGAAAACTAGAGAAAATTTTGGATGACTTTCGTGTTTACAAAAAATTCAGATTCCTAATTCCCACTCCGTGGAAAAGCCATTTTCTAAGTGTGGAAAAATAAAGAAATTAGTGAACGTTCTGAATCCAGTTCCCACGGCGTGGCAAGTATTTTTTCCAAGCCGTGGTGATGTTGAAACCCATAACTAGAGCCGAAAATTATCCTGAATGACATATCTTCAACCCTAATTCGTTCCCTATGAAAATAAACCCTAGAACTGACATTTTGAGGGTCTAGAAGGCGGCCGGTGGGTCGTTAAGCTTATATGGAGTGAAGATATGAAGGATTTGAGAACGAATTCATGTCAGGAATCATTTGATTTGATTTTTTTTATCAGTATTAGTATTCCAACTGTGTTCCCTTTGTTTTTACTTTCTGAATTTAGGTGTTAAAACGTTTTTCTTTGTGTTAAAGCTTAGACAAATCATGAGATTTTTGATTAAATTGCATATTTGGTTTGGTTATTCTTATTTAATTTATTATGTCAAGTTTGATTGAAGATCCATACGTGTTAAAGATTGTTTTTATTACCTATTGTTGAGTTTATGTGATTAGAAGAACAATCTAGTTATATATTCTTGAATCATAGTTGTTTTCATTACCATAAAATGATTGTGACTAGTGTCGGATCAAAGCCTAGGGTTAGGTTAATAAAGCTATGAAGTTTAATGGGTAATAACCTTTAGGATTAATAAAAATTTAATCTTGCATAATAGGAACTTAACAATAAATTTAGGGATAACTAATTGCATGGCTATGAAATTAAAAGTCCTTATAGTCATTAGTATTTGTGTATGGACCAAATACATAAATCGATTTAGGATCGGTGAATAATTAATAAAAGACCATTGCACTAAAGTAATTATCCATGATTTTGAGATGTAATCTAATTTGAACCAAAGTACCTTCAGTGATTCCTTTCCATTTTTTATCTAGTTAGTTTAGTTGTTGATTTAATTGACTTTTAATAATAATGCCCCCCATTTTATTGCTTTATTCAATTTGGTATAACCTATAATCAAATATTCTAACATTCATTCACTACCGTTCCCCTTGATTTCGACACCCTTTCTTATCAAAACTGTACTATGCTCGATCAGGTTTACTGCCTGTAAGGTGTAGTTTAGATGAGATAGACTAGGAACTATAAATAAAAAACTTGTGCATTAAGAATACACATCAAAATCCTTTCCACCACTAGCCCTAATACTCCTTAATTCCTGACTACTTTAGCGAGGCCCGTACGACATCAAAGAGCCGGAGAACTAGAAGCTTCTGTGTCAGACTTTTCCTGTGTAATTACCAGTTCTTGTTAGAAAACTCTATAAATTAAGCCGCACTTATAATAATTGAAGTGTAACTTGTATTTATAGTCATAGTCATTGTTATGAACCTATAAATAAGATTTATCAGTGATTCCGAGTCATAATATTGATTGATCTATTTATGGGAGTGATGTCTAGGTTGGATTTAGTGAGGTGTTTAAAGTGGGATTTCCAAATAGTATACTGTGTATACCAAATGGAGCGTACCTCTAATATAATCCTACCTGGTTATTCCTTACTTGATAGATCTTGATGTAGACATTGGGATTATTTAGGAATCTATACTATTGTTATTATAGTCACAAGGATTATAAAACTATACTAAGACTTAGTGTTATTTACATCTAGGTATTTTGAAAAGATAAGGTGTTAGGAGAAGCGCCGCCCTAACCTTAAATCACCCACTTTTGTCAGGTGAATGCATAGTCCCTTTTATGAACATGAGTTTAATACAAGTATTAATCAAAGTATTAAATATATGTGGAAAGTTATATGTGAAATATATGCTTATCGCCTGTAATTTTGTGTTAGATGTATATTAATGATCTACTATGTGCAAACCTGATATGGTTCTAGATGTGTTGTGATGCATATATATGATATTATTACAAAAATAATTGAAGGATTAATAGTGAGAAAGATAAAAGTATATTAATACCTAAATGCTATGTGTTAAATATATATGCTAAATTAAGACAGTGTTGACTAAACAGAGTTGGTATTATGAAGTTCAGCTATAAGCTTTGTAGTATTGCCTATTAATGAGATAAGACTTACACAGGATGTTTAGTTCGAGTTTGTAAGGTCACACTTTATGATCTGGTGACTCAAACACATAACACATTGTCCACCAGCGCCAATGCCCGCACCATCATTAACTTGATCAGTGACAACATGATCCCACTTAGTGAGCGTTTGTATATTAGGTAGATATAATTTGTAATTATAGAATATATATCAGATCCTTAATCTTAGTGATTAGGATCAGATTTTGCATAGATATAGAATATATCCCTAAAATAGTGCGATCTCCATTTCTGTAATCCTATATAGTATACTATCAGGGTTAAATCCTAATAGATCTTTGTGCCTCGCTTTGTGCAGCTGTTCTCTTTGTGAGAACATTTTCTTAGTGAAAGCATCTTTGTGATAATCTTGTTCTCCTATTCTTTGTTTATTCTTCATTATTCATACTCGAGTGTATCCGTTCGATACAAACCTTCAATTATTATCAAAGCGGGTTTACAATACATTCAAGTTATCATGTCTTTCTCCTATAATCCAAAGTTGTCTATTGTTAACAAGACTCCTCCTTTCGAAGAACACAACTTTAAAATGTGTAAATCAAAGGCTATGGTTGTTCTTGAAACCATGAACTTTGATATTCTCAATATCTTTGTAAGTCCCTAATCTGCTTGTGTATCAATCAGATCCGTTTGATGGTGCATAATCCCAATCAAACGGATGATGTCAGATAAAATAGAAGAGAAGAAGAAGAAGAATATGATGAATCTATGTATGAATTGATTAGAATGAAGATCCAGATACAAGAGATTCACACACACAAAACTTCTCTCTAATTTCTCTCTCTAGAATATGCTCTCCTTCTCTCTAGCCTTACACATCTTCTCTTGTTCACACCCACTCCTCACATGCACTCCTCACTATATATAGTAGACATGGGCCGTGAATGGGTTTACGGACGTAAACTTGTTCACGGCCGTAAACACAGCCGTAAACTCATATACAGCCGTAAACACCAAACTGTTTACGGTACTAGACATTAAAGTACATTTTCCTAGAAAAGTAAAGTATAAACCAAATTTTGACCCAACAATCTCCCCCTTGGTTTATAGCTTTCTTTTCTAACTGACCCAATAAACTCCCCCTAAAAAGTAGCTGGTTTTTCTTGTTAATCTTCATTGGGAGCTTTGGCTTCAGCTTTAATCTTCGATATCTTCATGACTTCAAGATGAACATATGAATCTTCAATGAATGACTTCATCTTGAGCAGTTGGGCTTTTCTTCAGAATTTGGCATTGAATGCACGTTGGGTGAGGAGGCATCTTGATAAGATTCTTGAAAGATAGCGCTTTCAGCTTGAGAATCTTCAGAGAGAAAAACAGAGAGAACTAATCTTCTGGATCACTTCAGCAGGTTCAAGAATAGCAACAAATTGATTGATGAGGCTTCAATGCAAGTTGTCACATAATCTTCAAGTCAGCTTCACCTTGCTTCTGGGGTTGAAAGATATGAAAGTTGAAAGAATAATCTTCATTTCTTGCTCCTTCGAATGAGAATTCTTCGATGCTCACGGATGAAGCCTTGGCTCAGAAATTTTCGATTCAGTCTCCATGATTCTCATCTACATCTGAATTCACTTTTCAAGACAAAACAAAACTAAAAGAAAACTTAGCACACAATATTTTTGGATTTTTCATATTTTCTGAAAAAATAAAACAGAAACAAAAGTATTTTTGGATTTTTGATTTTCAGAACAAAAATAAAAAATAAAACAGACATAACACTATTTTTGGATTTTTATTTTTTCTAATTTTTGTTTGATTTTTGAATTTTTTTTAATTCTCACCCTAAATTTGTGCATAGAGGAAAACTATGAACAAAAGATCTGGTCAATCACCGACATTGTGGTCCACTTAAACACAAAAGATGTTGACAATTTGGACAGATTATAAGTGACAAGTCATTGTGATATATATATTCCTAAATGGACACTTAGCTGACGACGACCAAGGATATTGTTGTCCACTTAAATTAAGCAGCAAGATCTACAGACAACCTATTAAATGGTTCAATTTTAGATGTACTAGAACGTGTTTCCCACTTCCCGATATACCCCGGTAATCAAGAACTTCCAAAGAACTCCTTACTTTAGGTGAGTATTCAATCATTAAGAAAGAAGTCAGATATAGAAGTGCATATGTTGTATCCCAGGTCAGATATCTTCCAATCACACAGAAGGAACAACATATGACTAACATAGATAGGGGTTTAGAGAGATAGAAGGGTGCATATGCTGTGTTCCAGGTTGGATCATTTCAATCACGCAGAGGAGACATCATATGACTAATAGATAGAAAGAATTGCATAGATAAAGAGGTGCGTAGAATTAGAGTTGCATATGTTGCAATCCAGGTGGGATATCTTCCAATCACGCATAGGAAGCAACATATGACTGACAGATAGAAAGCAAGAAAATAATTTCCTACAGACCTACTTTATCAGAACCCACCAGTTGCCCTATCAATACCGGAATTAAGGACATGAGTCCATACATCAACGAAGAGTTAAGCCACAGTTCTAGATAATTAACTTTTAGTGTATCTCGCAGGTTCCCATGTTTATCTCACTGCTCAATCCACCCGAGCATCGTATGGTCAGTCCAAATGACAATATCTAAGTCTATATTGTCTAGTCCTTTCATGGTCAATCAATGTCTAGTCCTTTTGAATCCTTTGTGCCTACCAGCACATTGAATATAAAGTCTAGATAATTCGTCTTTAGTGCATTACACGAATTGCATATTGCCCTTTAGCACTAGACTTCATATCACTTCCCAAACAATACCTACTAACGAAAAACTATAAGAAAATAAAAGATTGTCTTCAAAACGAATCAGTGTAAGATAAACTCAGGAGAATCGAGAAGAAAACTCAAACCGTAAGTCACAGATTGAATTTGCATCCAGAAGGTCTGAGAACATCACGCATAATCTCAGAACAGATCCAAAAATTCTTCATGTCATTAAGCACTAACCCCATGTGTGATCCCTTCCTTTCTTCCTTTCCCGCAAAGGACACATACTCTCAAACAAAGTTCTGAGTGTTGCACAGTTGAGAGATGCCTCCTATCATGTGCCTGGAGCATCCACTATCAACAAACCGAAGTTTGATGATATTCCTCCATAGCTGCTCCAGCACAGAGTGCGAGATCAGTTGGTCTTTGGAACCCAGTCCATTTTGAAATTGGGTTGACCTTTGTCATCTGTGCAAGGAACTCTCTCCCATGACATGTCCTGTTTATCACAAAAAGAAGATGTAGAAATATTAGAAGCATTAGGAGATTTAGGAGATTGAACCTTCGGAACCCATTTGTAGTCAGGTTTAACCCATTTCTTTTTCGAGCGGATGGGTGCCCCGGCACTTGTTTCATAACTTGAAACCGATCGTCGAGATGACTTTAACCTAACCGGTCTTGGTTTCACTGGAGCATCTCTTGGATTGGACTTCTTGGCCGACATTCCCTTCTTGCCCTTGGGATTTTGATTCTTGGCCTTTTGCGCGTTCCAGTCGCCATTGTCTGAACGTGACCTCAAAGGGTTTCTTTTGAAAGATCTCCCTCTTGGCGCGTTCTGCCAGCCTTGTGTGTAGTAGGGGATGTATGCGCGATTTGGACAATTTCTGGCAATGTGTCCAGGTGTTCCACAGAGAAAGCAAGTCTTTTTCTTCACTAGGAAGTTGTTTCTTCCTGCCCCTGGTGGCGTATCCATGCCTTGTCTCTTATTGTTCCCACAAGCACAATTACAGCAAGCACTCTGTTTCGCTTGTTTTGGTGGCCTGTATTTCTCAACAGCAGGTTGATCAGAAGCAACTGAGTTCGAAGCAACAGATTCAGAGTTCAAGGAGACATTGATTTGTTCAATAGTTTTCTCCTTGTTCTCATCTTCCATTACTTTACCCGCACAAGAAGTAGAAGCATTAGAATCGTTCAGCTCAACACTTTTTGGCACAACCACGGCAGAATTATCAAGGATATCATCAAATATATCGAAAAAATTTAAGTCATCAGACTTTGATACAATTTCATTATCAGACACACTCTCTTCAGCTGCAAGCTTTGATTGACTTAAAGATTGATCTCCATGGGAAGTAGAAACATTGGTATTTTCAACATTAATACTACCTCCTGACACAAATCCATATTTAAGATGTGGCTCTCTGTCCTTTTCCTCTTTTGTCAAAGGGTTATACTAATAGGTGTGATTAAAAGGAGGAGGCACATTATCATACCCTAAGCCCTTTGACTGATTATTTTTAAATCTCAAACTATTTTCCATCATGGATGCAACTACTTCACTCGACACATCAAATTTTCTGAAATTAAAATCCGCATTTTCAAACTTATGTTTTAATGTGTCAAGTTCAGCAGTTAACTCAGCAAGTTGTTCTGTCACAAATCTATAGTTTGCACATTTATTACTGTATTCTTCTTGAAGTTTTCTAAAATCTTTTGTTTTGGTCTCTAATTGTGTTTTAAGGGTTTTTGTCCTTTCCTAAGTTGATATCCTTCGTATTTTAGGTCCTCATTTTCCCTTTTTAGTAAATCTATTTGTTCACGAAGAAACTTAATTGTAGTTTCACAAGATGGAGTACATGAAACTTCATTGACCGGGACGCTTGAAGAACTCATTATTTACCAAAAATGCCCTTTGACTAGAAACTCAAAAGTCAACCTTAAAAGATCAAATTTAAAAAAGTCAAACTTCAAAGTCAAACCGAAAAGCTAAATTTGAAAAATTGAAAGTCAAACGAGAAAGTCAAAGTTTAAAGTCAAAGTCAAAATTTGACGTCAAAGGTCAATTTAGAAATTTAAAAATTAAAAGCTAAAATTTTTGGAAGAAAATAGAATTTAAAAATAAAAGAAATTTGAATTTTGGGCTAAAAGTGTCAAATTTGCGAAAATAGGTGCGAAAGGGAGTCTTTTTGAATTAAATCTGGGAGTAATGGAACACCAGGGATGCTAGAGGAGTTGGTAAGGCGTGTGGCTCAGTTGGGAGGAGACCCGGGTTCGATCCCCGGCACCCCCTAAATTTTCTTCCCTTTTTTTTAAGTGTATGCGGTGCGAACTTCGGACCTTATGCGATGCTGATCACGAATCCGAGGCGAGGCTGTAAACTCCGGCCGTACACCGAGGACCGCAAACCGAGGCCGTAAACTCCGAGAAACCCTAGCTACTGGCCGTACACGCTGCCACCCCCTCGCTGGTTACGACCAAAAACAACGTTTTTCACCCTTTTTGCTCCAAAACTCGATCAAAAACTCATTTTTATCAAAAACACGAAGAACAAACCCCCTTATTTTGCCAAGATCTATCCAAAAACGTAGGAATCCTTCAAAAATAAGATCAAATAAGTTCCAGATCTGACAAAAATGATTGATACAATCCAAGCTCTGATACCACTTGTAAGTCCCCAATCTGCTCGTGTATCAATCAGATCCGTTTGATGGTGCGAAATCCCAATCAAACGGATGATGTCAGATAAAATAGAAGAGAAAAAGAAGAAGAATATGATGAATCTATGTATGAATTGATAAGAATTAAGATCCAGATACAAGAGATTCACACACACAAAACTTCTCTCTAGTTTCTCTCTCTAGAATATGCTCTCCTTCTCTCTAGCCTTACACATCTTCTCTTATTCACACCCACTCCTCACATGCACTCCTCAATATATATAGTAGACATGGGCCGTGAATGGATTTACGGCCGTAAACCTGTTCACGGCCGTAAACACAGTCGTAAACTCATATACAGTCGTAAACACCAAGTTGTTTACGGTCCTAGACATTAAAGTACATTTTCCTAGAAAAGTAAAGTATAAACCAAATTTTGATCCAACAATATTCGATAATGGTTCACACATTCCCATGTATCAACCTATGGTTAACAACGCTCTTATTGGTCCCATGAATCAAAAGCCAAAGACTAACTAAGACGACGACGACAAAAGACTTATCAGTCTTGATATTAAATCAAGGGCATCCATAGGAAACTCTCTTCCTTATCATGTGTATCATCTGGTTCAGAATTGTGAATCTACTCAAGATATGATGTAAATGTTGACTGTAGCTTATGAAGGTAATGTGGAAGTTCAAGCAACAACCATCAACAATATCAACTGGAGATACGAGCATTTCTTTGCTCAGCAAGGTGAGTCTCTAACTCAAACTTTAACAAGTTTAACTTTTTGGTATATGATATGCACAGGTTGGGGATTGTCAAGCATTCCTCTTAGTTGGTATTGAAGTTCTTGGACTCCCTTGAGAAAAGCTGGGAACATCACGCTGACGTTCTTATGAACAGTGAGAAAATAAATCTCATGGATCTAAACTTCTTATTTAGAAATATACGGAATTATGAAGAAACAAAATCTCTTCGTAAAGACATCACGAGGGACTCCAACAAAGAAAAATATGTAGCTAAGGTCTCCAAAAAAGAAGTAGCCAATCTCCTCAGCAACTCTAATGATTATGATCAGGGTGAAATAAGTAATGACGAAATCCCTGATAAACTGGTTGCTAGTGTTGTGCTTATTGTCAAATGCTACGAAGAAAGCAAATCTAATGGAGCTAGAAGAGTCCAATCCAAGGGAAATGGCTCAACAAGAAAGCATAACACATAGAAAAGAAATTCAGGTAATTGTTTTAACTGTGGAAGTCCTGACCACTTTTCCAGGGACTGTAAAAAAGAGAGAATCCCAAAGCCATGAAAGTTATGAAGTCTTTTTGTAACACCCGGTATCAGGTACGCATTTAAATTCAAGCCAAACTTCATATTTTACCCTTGGACTCGGTGAGTTAGAGGCCCAACTCGTCGAGTAGGATCGACTCCGAGTCGGGGGATTAAGTGACCTACTCGGCGAGTCGGAAGGCCGACTCGGCGAGTAGGAGCTGTCTGAGTGAAACCCTAAATTGGAGGGTTTGCACCCTATTTAAACATCTTATGAGGCTTCCTCCCCAGCCTCCATCACCTTCAAGCTCTGTCCTCGAAACCCTAATCTATTGTGAGCATTCTTGAGCAATTTGTGCCTTTCCTTGTGATTTGAAGTTAGAAGAAGGAAGGGAAAGCTTGGTGAATCAAGAAGCAAGTCAGTGGATCCAGAGTTGTGGTTGCACCAGGGCCGGCCCATGGCAGGTTCTCCAAGTGCCAATGAATAGGGCCTAAAAAATCATAGGGCCCATTTTTTTTTTCATTTATCGTTGCCTATGTTACTCTTTGGCCCAAAAGAAAATTTAGGTTACTCTTTCTCTATCAGCCGACGTTGCACGCAAGAAAGGAAATTTCAGGAAAAGAGAAAAAAAACTTTTGAGTTTCTTCTTTACTTATAACGCACGCACGCATGGGACATTCTCCAATGGAAATCGTTGACAGTAGAAATTTTTACAACAACTGTATTATTTATTAGTCCATTCCAATTCCAGTTATCCACTATCACTATATATGATAGACGCAATCAAAAGACTACAATCATAACTTCTTTTTCTTTCTTCTCAAAACTATGAAGGAACGCTTCAAACAACGATTTGACTTTACAATCAGAGATTCAGAGTCAATCACTCATCAGCAATATCAGTAGGTGGGAAGTGTATTTCTGATTTTTAGAAGCTTAAAATATGTTATCTGCTTGAGGTTTCGAAATCAGAAGGTAACATTAAAGTATTTCTTATTTTTTTCATGGGTTTGTTAATTGTTACTGATAAATGCTCAGTTTTCTTATTTCTAATTTCTGATAAGTTTTTCTTCTTCTTCTGCTTCCAAATCAGTAATTAGAAAATCCTAAGAACAAGGATATCAGTTTGGTAAATCAGAAAGGAACAAGGAATTGTGGAAATCAATTTTTGAAGTTTGAAGGTACAAACAAATAAATTTCTGCTGTTTCATTTTCTTTGTTTTTGATAAATTTATCTTATTTGTAAGAAATAAATTCTGATTACGCTTCTCATTTCAGATTTGTGATTTCGTTTCTGATTTCAGAATACCATACACATGTTCTCATTGGTGTTCAATTGGATTTTTATTTATTTGGATCGGAATACTCTTGAGGTAGCAAGCTTTATCAAAATTTTTCAATGATGACATGGAGTTTTGAGAATTCTGCTCACTACCACAAGAATGCCGACAACTACCAGCTTGTAGATATTAGATCACTATTTATAAACTAAGTTATTAATTGGCCGAAAAAGAATTGTAAATGGAATCCATGTTGATTAGGATTTTTTGGATACTTTATTCAATTGTGAAGTAAATAAAATGTGAACTTTATGATGGAACGCATCTATATAGGCTCAAAGAGTTCACATGTGTAAAAGTTCATTCCTTTGAAGAACATACAGAGGTATCTATGTGTTTACGTTTAAATTTATAATTTTTTTGCTTAAATTTTGAAAGCTTTCAGATTTTAGGGCCTACTTTTCATTAAATCGCACAGGGTCTCTAAAATCTCAGGGCCGGCCCTGGGTTGCACTTCCAGTTATTGAGGTAAAGAGCTCCTACCTTGACTCCTTATTTATTAGATCTACCTTGAGGCTTGAATCTTGGCATCTTTGGGGGCCTTTCCAAGCCATTTCGGATTTTAGAGTGTAATATAGGGTAAATGCTTCAGATCTGGAACCTTGGAGGGTTCTCATGGCATAAAGGTGCCAAATTTATGGCCATGAGAACCCCATGCATGTAATAAACCCTATTTTTGGTCTTTTGAGCTTAAAAGTCTCATGCATGGACGTAAAGTTCATGACTTTACGTGGTATATCGACCTTAGGAGCCCAGATCTACCCTTTGGATGAGATTAGCACAACAGAAATCGAGTTATGGGCATGGACATTAGTTGACTCGACGAGTCGTTCTTGGGACTCGACGAGTCGGGGGTTTTGTTCCCCAACCTTTTCTGATTCGAAGGGATCTAGATGAGTCCAGAAGGGGGACTCAATAAAATAGACGTAGTTATGGACCTGGAAACCATGGGACTCGGCGAGTGTATGAACACACTCGGCGAGTCCAAGGCAATCTCCCAACCCATGAAGACGGACCCGACGAGTTGTTCATACAACTCGGCGAGTCTCAGGCTAGTCACACTCATATGATGAAGATGAACTCGACGAGTTCAAGCATGAACTCGGCGAGCCAGATGAAGATAATCCCGATGTTATGTTTGAAGGAGAACTCGTCGAGTTCTTGCTAGACTCGACGAGTAAAGTCGGGGTTGGGAACAGATGAAAGAATAGGGACTCGACGAGTTGCTGAACCAACTCGGCGAGTCAGATCAACTAGGTGTTGACTTTGACCAGGATGGTGACTTTGACCAGGGGTAAAATGGTCATTTTACCCTAAGAATAGTATATGTTTTTGACTAAGTGTCCTTATTAAATTATAGTCGGTGAGTCACCGGAGCAGCAAACAGAGATTCCTCACCCAAATTTTCAGCAGTCAGTCAGACGAGGTGAGTTTCCTTCCAGTAGGAACGAGTCTACAGCCACAATGCCGACCCATTTAGATGATAGTAGTTTCGGACTTCGGTCCGATGCCGGGGTGGTCCCGAGAAATAGTTATGTATGCTTGATGTCTTCGTGATTCATGCATGTTTATGATATGTGTTATATGTTCCGGACTCCGGTCCGATGTCGGGCAAGCCCGATGCAGTATATGTGATTATGTTATATGTTCATATTTATGTTATGTTTAGTTCATTCTGGACCACGGTCCGATGCCGGGCGTGGCCCGATGCAGTGGGTGGGGCCCAAGTTATTCCGGACTTCGGTCCGATCTCGGGCGGGGCCCGATGCAGTGGGCGGGGCCCAAATGTATGCCGGACTACGGTCCGATGCCGGGCGGGGCCCGATGTAGTGGGCAAGGCCCAGTATGTGTTATCTCTGTTATTGTATGGTATGTGGTAGTTTGGGGGAGCTCACTAAGCTTCGTGCTTATAGTTTTTAGTTTTGATTTCAGGTACTTCCACTAGTAAAGGGAAGGGGTCGGGATGATCGCATGGCACACACCACAGTCATAGCCTGGGAGTTTACTCTGATGTTTTGTTATGAGATTTTGATTTGAGATAGATACTATGATGTTTTATGATACATGATTTATGATTTTACTTATGACTTCAGATGGTTTATGATTTTAATAATGATTTGAAAACGAAATTTTTGGGTCATATTTCTGGGATGTTTCAAGTTGGTATCAGAGCCTTGGTTTGAGGGACTCGGGCACACTTTCAGGTGTGTCTGAACTCAAACTAAGGAAGTGGTATGAAAATTTCAAAAGAAAATCATTTTTTTACAAAAAAGATTTTGAAAATAGAAAAGAACTTTGAAAAGAGAAAAGGGTGTGGTGCATGCAATCAGCCGAGCTCAAGTATGTACTCCCAAATTACCCATACAAGTTATGCTATGTTATGATTATCAACTTTATTAGAACAGCATGCTAGATTAGGACTAAGGATCTAGGAAGGATGCCTTATGTGCCTGTTATATGTGTTCAGCTTTATGAGAACTGCATGCTAGTACAGATTAGTTAGTTTGACAACGAGAGTAGTAGATGCCTGATTATGTGTACTCGATGCTCGAATGCTGCTTGCTTTGTGCTTGTAGGAGTCTAAGTTATCTTTTACTAACTAGTGAACGAATATGTTACGTTACATATTGTGAGGATTAAATAATTTCAGAAGGTTAGGTCTAGCTCTATTTTCAGCTCTTGTTTGAGTCCAACCGTTGTTGGGTAGGATCTCTCATTCGAAGAATTATCTAGTCTTAGTGATATGTAATAGTATTCACGAGATAGTTATGGGGAGGTAGCAGGGATTTCTTGTATAACTGATAGCGGAGAGTGGGTTGGTGATTACCCTAGGGCAAGTCTAGGAAGAGTTTAGTATGAGATCAGCAGTAATAGTAGTAGAAGGGACTTGGTGGAGTCGAGGCAGTTCTTGAGGAAAGTACAGATATATGTGGAAGGTAGTATGGACCCGTACTACTGAAAGCAGAGGATTTGTACTCGAATCAAGAAAGGATGAGATAAGACCAGGGAACTTGCAGTGTATGTGATCCCTCCAGTTATATTAGTGTTCTGATGTTTGTTATGATGTGTTTTCAGAATGGTGGTTTTACGCCCTAGACCAGCAGTTGGTAGTTCAGGTGCCGGAGAGGGATCGGGCTCAGGCTCTGGAGTCGGGCAGTTAGATGAGCAGACCAGGGAGTTCATCTCCTCGGAGGTCACACACAACATACTAGACCATAATCCTATGATTTTTGGATCGGTCAAGGAGGGTATCTTGGAGCTTCTGGATGAGAAGCTGTGTGCTTTCCGCACTGAGATAACGGTCATGATGGAATCACGCACGTTGACTTTCAGGGAGTTTAGAGCTTGTGGGGCTCCCGACTACCATGGGGCTCGGGACTCCATTGCGAGTACCAGATGATTGGCGGATGTTACCAACACATTTCCGCACCAGCAGATGTCCCGCGGGGGACAAGGTTAGGCTTGCGTCTTGTCTTCTGAAGGACAGGACACGTGACTGGTGGGAGGAGGTTGGGAGAGCCATTGGTGATGACACAGTATTGGATGCAATGACCTGGAGTGATTTCACGACCAGGTTCAGGGCCGAGTTCGCACTTGTTATTGAGGTGCAGCAGCTTGCTAGAGAGTTTCAGGACCTCCAGCAGACGACAGAGACTGTGGCAGAAATTACCGCCAAGTTTAGGGAGAGGGCTCTTCTCGTTTTGCAGTATGTAGCGGACGAGGAGATGAAAAAGGCCCGATATCATGAGATGTTGCGGTGTGATATTTGCCAGTTTGTGAGCCGCTCCAGCTGCAAGATGCTGGAGGACATGATTGCGAGGGCCCGTAAGCGGGAAATTGATCTCGAGATGGAGAGGAAGAGGAAGCCAGAGGTGGCATCTGGTGCAGCAGGTTCGGGCAAAAAGCCCAAGGTGTCGGATCACAGGTCTAGGGGACAGCAGAGCAACAGTTGTTGTGGCAAGTGTGGCAGGTTGCACGATGGGGTGTGAAAGGCGGGGAGTTCCGGCTGCTTCAAGTGCGGCCGGACTGGGCATATGAGCAGGGATTGTACATCTACTACTACTACCACCACCACAATATCTGATCTGATTTGCTTCCATTGCAATCATAGGGGACACAAGAAGTCCCAGTGTCCGAGTTTAACATCAGTAGGACAGGTGGTGGCACCCGCTCCTACTACTCTGAGGATTACAGACGGTCGACAGGGTCGGGCCGAGGCGCCAGTGGCGAAGAGCAGAGCCTTCCAGTTGTCAGTAGAGGAGGCACGAGCGGATCCTGATGTGGTTACCGGTATGTACCTTCTCCATCATCTCTTATTTATTCTTGATTATCGCTCATGTTTATGTATTTGTTATAGGATCGTTCCTAGTGAACGGTATATCAACTATGGTATTGTTTGATTTGGGGTCTACCCGATCTTTTGTGTCGCTCGCACTTAACAAGCGATTTAGTAGAGCTCCAGAGGAGCTGGATTGCCCACTCGATGTAGATATAGCAGATGATAAGACTGTCTGAGTCGCGAGGGTTCACAAGGGTTGTACTCTACGGTTATTTGATGAGCAGTTCTCAGTGGATTTGGTACCTATTCCCCTGCGAGGGAATAAGGTTATAATGGGCATGGATTGGTTGAGCTCCAACGAGGCAGTGATTGATTGTGAGCTTCAGCTAGTGAGGGTTCACACTCCTAGTGGGGGAGAGTTAGTGATTCAGGGCGAGAGGCCACAACGCGGACCGGTTCTCTGTTCAGCAGCGAGAGTGAGACGCTACTTTCAGCAGGGTTGCACAGGATACGTCGCCTATGTCATGGATACCCGAGATAAGGGTAAGACGACAGTTGATGATGTACTGATAGTGCGAGAGTACCCGGATGTATTCCCAGAGGATCTGCCTGGGATACCTCCGGAGAGACAGGTTGAGTTCCGGATTGACATGGTCCCCGGTGCGGCTCCGATAGCCAATGCACCATATCGGTTGGCTCCTCCCGAGATGCAGGAGTTGTCTACGCAGCTGCAGGAGCTACTAGACAAGGGTTTCATCAGGACGAGAAGTTCACCATGGGGAGCCCTGATCCTGTTTGTGAAGAAGAAGGACAGGTCGCACCGTATGTGCATAGACTACCGGGAGCTGAATAAGGTAATGGTGAAGAACCGTTACCCACTCCCGAGGATAGATTACTTGTTTGACCAGCTTCAGGGAGCATCTTGGTTTTTCAAGATTGATTTACAGACCGGACATCACCAGATGCGGGTCAGAGATGATGATGTGCAGAAGACCGGTTTTAGGACCCGCTATGGTCATTATGAGTTTGTGGTGATGCCGTTTGGGCGCACCAACACTCCAGCCGCGTTCATGGACCTCATGAACCATGTACGTAGACCGATGCTAGATCGGTCTGTGATAGTATTCATTGACGACATCTTGGTTTATTCTAAGACTCAGGAGCAGTATGAGAAGCACCTGAGAGAGGTGCTAGAGACGTTGAGGAGGGAGAGACTTTTCGGAAAGTTCTCCAAGTGCGAGTTCTGGTTGCGCGAGGTGCAGTTTCTGGGACACCTCGTCAACCAGAAGGGTATTTTAGTCGATCCGGCCAAGATAGAGGTCGTGATGCAGTGGGAGGTCCCGAAGTCTCCATCCGAGATTCGGAGCTTCCTAAGTTTGGCAGATTATTACAGGAGATTCATCCAGGATTTCTCCAAGATAGCAGTTTCGCTGACCCGACTGACCAAGAAGTCGGTGGTGTTTCGCTGGGGTCCTGAGCAGCAGACAGACTTTGAGACGCTCAGGCAACGACTGTGCGAGGCGCCGATTCTTACACTGCCAGAGGGAGTAGATGACTTTGTAGTCTACTGTGACGTTTCGATCACAGGTATGGGAGCAGTGTTGATGCAGCGGGGGCATGTGATAGCTTATGCCTCGAGACAGTTGAAGCCTCACGAGGCTAACTACCCGACGCTTGATTTGGAGCTGGGGGCGTTGGTGTTCGCCCTCAAGATTTAGCGGCATTACCTCTACGGGGTCCGATGTCTTATCTACATGGACCACAAGAGTTTGAGGTACCTCATGGATCAGCCGAATCTGAACATGAGGCAGCGTCAGTGGTTAGATGTGGTAAAGGATTACGACTGTGAGATCCTTTACCACCCGGGCAAGGCCAACGTAGTGGCCGACGCCCTGAGGCGCAAGGCGGTAGCAGCTCTGATCGGAGATATCTGTCTGAGGATGACAGTGATTACTCCACTGCTAGAGCAGATTAAGGAGGCGCAAGTTAAGGGCCTGAAGGAGGAGCGCCAGAAGTGCGAGATGATAGTGGGCCGAGTAGCTTCGTTTGATTACGATAGCCGATGATTGTTGACCCTACATGGGAGGGTCTGGGTACCATACTGGGGCAGAGTACGGCAGAAGTTGATGGATGAGGCCCACAAGTCTCGGTTCTCCATCCATCCAGGGGCGACGAAGATGTACAGAGATCTTCGACCCGATTACTGGTGGCCCTGCATGAAGCGGGACGTAGCTTGGTATGTGGAGAGATGCCTGACCTGTAGGAAGGTCAAGGCAGAGCTCCAGAGGCCCCACGACAAGATGCAACCGTTAGACATTCCCATGTGGAAATGGGAGGATATCACTATGGACTTCATTACTAAGCTTCCCAGGATCGCACGTGGGGTTGATTCGATATGGGTCATCGTGGATCGGTTGACCAAGAACGCCCACTTTATACCGATCCAGGAGAGCATCTCGGCCGAGAAGTTGGCCGAGATTTATGTGCGAGAGGTAGTGGCATGGCATGGAGTGCCTGTCTCGGTGGTGTCAGACCGAGATGTCCGGTTTACTTCCAGGTTTTGGAAGCGGTTTCACGACGAGATGGGTACTCGTCTCCATTTCAGCACCGCTTTCCACCCTCAAACGGACGGACAGAGTGAGAGGACGATTCAGACTCTTGAGGACATGCTTCGGGTATGTGTGCTAGATTTCGGTGGCTGTTGGGATACGTATCTTCCGTTAGCAGAATTTTCGTATAACAACAACTATCACTCCAGTATAGACCGGCCTCCCTTCGAGATGCTCTACGGGAGGGAGTGTAGGACCCCAATCTGCTGGGGTGAGGTCGGTCAGAGAGTCATGGGGAGTACGGAGGTAGTACTCAAGACCACGGAGCGGATTCAACAAGTCCGGAGCAGACTCCAGACTGCTCAGAGTCGGCAGAAGAGTTACGCCGACAAGCGGCGTTCGGACATGGAGTTTCAGGTGGGCGATATGGTCCTTCTGAAGGTGTCACCCTGGAAGGGTGTTACCAGGTTTCGGAATCGGGGCAAGCTGGGCCCTAGGTTCATTGGTCCATTTAGTGTTTTAGAATGGGTGGGTCGGGTCGCCTATCGGTTAGATCTTCCAGCAGAGCTCAACCAGATCCACAACATGTTCCATGTTTCTCAGTTGCGGAAGTGCTTAGTGGATGATTCAGCAGTGGTACCCCTTGAGGACATTCAGGTTGACGATAGTCTGAACTACATCGAGAGACCCGTGGCGATTTTAGATCGCAAGACGAAGGAGCTGAGAAACTAGAGCGTAGAGTTAGTGAAGGTGCAGTAGCAGCACCGCAAGGGTTCGGAGTGGATGTGGGAGCCCAAGGAGGAAATGAGGGAGCACTACCCAGAGTTGTTTTCAGAGACAGCAGACTTCGAGGACGAAGTCTAAGACAAGTGGGGGAGAATTGTAACACCTGGTCTCAGGTACACATTTAAATTCAAGCAAAACTTCATATTTTACCCTTGGACTCGGCGAGTTGGAGGCCCAACTCGTCGAGTAGGATCGACTCCGAGTCGGGGGATTAAGTGACCTACTCGACGAGTCGGAAGGCCGACTCGACGAGTAGGAGCTGTCTGAGTGAAACCCTAAATTGGAGGGTTTGCACCCTATTTAAAGATCTTATGAGGCTTCCTCCCCAGCCTCCATCACCTTCAAGCTCTGTCCTCGAAACCCTAATCTATTGTGACCATTCTTGAACAATTTGTGCCTTTCCTTGTGATTTGAAGTTAGAAGAAGGAAGGGAAAGCTTGGTGAATCAAGAAGCAAGTCAGTGGATCCAGAGTTGTCGTTGTACTTCCAGTTATTGAGGTAAAGAGCTCCTACCTTGACTCCTTATTTATTAGATCTAGCTTGAGGCTTGAATCTTGGCATCTTTGGGGGCCTTTCCAAGCCATTTCGGATTGTAGAGTGTAATATAGGATAAATGCTTCAGATCTGGAACCTTGGAGGGTTCTCATGGCATAAAGGTGACAACTTTATGGCCATGAGAACCCCATGCATGTAATAAACCCTATTTTTGGTCTTTTGAGCATAAAAGTCTCATGCATGGACGTAAAGTTCATGACTTTACGTGTTATATCAACCTTAGGAGCCCAAATCTACCCTTTGGATGAGATTAGCACAACATAAATCGAGTTATGGGCATGGACATTAGTTGACTCAACGAGTCGTTCTTGGGACTCGACGATTCGGGAGTTTTGTTCCCCAACCTTTTCTGATTCGAAGGGATCTAGATGAGTCCAGAAGGGGGACTGAACAAAATAGACATAGTTATGGACCTAGAAACCATGGGACTCGGCGAGTGTATGAACACACTCGGCGAGTCCAAGGCAATCTCCCAACCGATGAAGACGGACTCGACGAGTTGTTCATACAACTTGGCGAGTCACAGGCTAGTCACACTCATATGATGAAGATGAACTCGACGAGTTCAAGCATGAACTCGGCGATCCAGATGAAGATAGTTCGATGTTATGTTTGAAGGAGAACTCTTCCAGTTCTTGCTAGACTCGACGAGTAAAGTCGGGGTTGGGAACAGATGAAAGAATAGGGACTCGACGAGTTGGTGAACCAACTCGGCGAGTCAGATCAACTGGGTGTTGACTTTGACCAGGATGTGGACTTTAACCAGGGGCAAAATGGTCATTTTACCCTAAGAATAGTATCTATTTTTGACTAAGTGTCCTTATTAAATTATAGTCGGAGAGTCGCCGGAGTAGCAGACAGAGATTCCTCGCGCAGATTTTTAGCAGTCAGTCAAACGAGGTGAGTTTCCTTCCAGTAGGAACGGGTCTACGGCTGTGACATCCCCATTTTCATGGCCAGAAAAGACCGATTTTGTTTATGCTTTATAAAAATCAGAGTACCTCTTTTAATAAAAATGTTGCGGAATTTGTTCCCATAAAAACATGATAAATACGTTATCAAAGCATTTCCGAAGAAATGTATTTTTATTCATTTTAAAACATTGGGATGTCATCGTCAATACAGAAACATAAGCATAAATAGAACTTACATTCATTATCACTAGTGATCTACACCTCTTTAATCTCTCAGTGTAATGTAACTTCGTATCGGCACCTGTGATTCAAATAAGCTTGAGTGGGTCAGGTTGGGAAACCCGGTGAGTACATAGGGATTTCAATCCCACAATTTCATATCATATATACAGTTTAGAACTCACCAAAATATACAATTTTACCATATATATAATAGCAACTCTTACCCCACCCCGTTAATCCTCACAACGAGACTATCCATACTCCCAGACCTTAAATTTTACCTCTTACTTAATCCATACTCTCGGATCTAATCCATGCTCTCGGATCAATAATTGTGCCCATTCCATACTCTCGGATTAGGGACAAGTGTCTATGTGTAAATCCATTCTCCCGGATTAACGACGAATGACTATGTCCTATCCATACTCCCGGACTGAGGACGACTGACTAGGTCTTCATCCATACTCCCGGACTAAGGACGATTGACTATGTCCAATCCATACTCTCGGACTAGGGACAATGACTATGTCTAATCCATGCTCCCGGATCAATGACATATACTAAAGTTCTATTCTCTGAGTATAACTCACTCGTACTCGTAAGAAAATACTACCCAATATTCCTCATAATTAATTTAGGTTTACTCTTTATCCTAAATCATCATATATAATCAGGTACGTTCTTTAACACGTATTTCAGGCAACATCAATTAACTCGCACATAAACATATAATTAATACTTCAATCAATAATTGTATTAAAATTATGTTCATGAAAGGGACTATGCACTCACTTGATTAGGTGGTGACTCGGTACTCGGACAGCACTTCGTTATCTCAAAATAATTTTCCCTTGACAAAACCTAGTATCAATATCACTAGGGTTTAGTCTAACGTTAACCGCGACTAATTAATAGTCTAGCTATTATTATTATTATATAAGCATTTAAAAAAAAACTCTATATAACTCATAATAATAGCCCAAATAATTATTTTAAGGTCCTAATAATGTTACTATATTAAAACATCCTGATGGACTCGCCGAGTCGATTCACTGACTCGCCGAGTCAGTGACATGTGTCATCACCTGATGGCTTTTCTTGGGGAGAAAGTCTTGGCCCATATTCAGCCACGTCACCCCTTTTGCAGCAGCATCCTGCCGACTTCTAAACCCCGTAACTTTCGCATACGAGCTCCGTTTTCGACGTTATTTTTTTCCTCGCGTAGGTAAAAACAAGATCTACAACTTTCATTTAGACTCCATCGGCTAATTCTCGGCCGATCTTAAATTTAATAGTAGGAGGAGATTAGACTTTTAAATGACCGCGAAAAATTCGTATCTCCTTCATACGGACTCCGTTTTCATCTGTCTTTTTACCGTTGAGTTCCTATTAATGAGATCTTCAACTCTCATTTAGGTCGCGTAAGCCAAAAACCGCTCGAACTAAAATTCGAGTTTCGGGTCGTGCACTGCTATGCCAAATCTTAGAAAATTCATAACTTCCTCATACGAAGTCAGATTTGGGCGTTCTTTTTTTGTATGTTCTCGGTTTAACGTACACTAAAACTTTTGTCTAGATCAATAAGGCCAAAAGTCGCTCTATCGTAAATTCACTATTTACGTCTCCCGGTGTCGTGCCGCTTTTGCCGCGAAACTTCGACGAGCCATAACTTCTTCGTTATAACTCGGATTTCGGCGTTCTTTATATGTACGGAACCCTTGGAACATATACTACCACTTGGTTATGATTACTCCTTCTAAATAATCTTCCATCAAAAACTCATTTTTGATGCTCATTGTCTCTAAATTGACTAGCTCGGATCTATGGGCGTTACAACGGCCAAAATGCCGACCCGTTTAGATGATAGTAGTTCCGGACTTCGGTCCGATGCTGGGGTGGTCCTGAGAAGTAGTTATGTATGCTTGATGTCTTCGTGAGTCATGCATGTTTATGATATGTGTTATATGTTCCGGACTCCGGTCCGATGTCGGGCAAGCCCGATGCAGTATATGTGATTATGTCATTTGTTCATGTTTATGTTATGTTCAGTTCATTCTGGACCTCGGTCCAATGCCGGGCGGGGCCCAAGTTATTCCGAACTACGGTCCGATGCCGGGTGAGGCCCGATGCAGTGGGCGGGGCCCAAAGGTATGCCAGACTTCGGTCTGATGCCGGGCGGGGCCCGATGCAGTGGGCAAGGCCCAATATGTGTTATATGTGTTATTGTATAGTATGTGGTAGTTTGGGGGAGCTCACTAAGCGTCGTGCTTATAGTTTTCAGTTTTGGTTTCAGGTACTTCCACTAGTAAAGGGAACGGCTCTGGATTATCGCATGGCAGACACCACAGTCACAGCCTGGGAGTTTACTCTGATGTTTTGTTATGAGATTTTGATTTGAGACAGATACTATGATGTTTTATGATACATGATTTATGATTTTACTTATGACTTCGGACGGTTTATGATTTTAATAATGATTTGAAAACGAAATTTTTGGGTCATATTTCTGGGACGTTTCACTTTTACAAGAAGTTGTTGGCTCATATGAAGAAGGAGAACATCTCTCTACTAAAAGCTTTCATCACAAAGTTGGAGTAATATGAGGAATGAGCTGAAGAAGAGAAGTACTCTGAAGATGAAGGACTAAAGGTTAAAGGTCTTATGGCTCTTGTCAATGAAGGTCCTGATAATAGTTTTAGTAGGTGTGACGTTGGTCCTTATCAAGCTGTTAGGGTTCAAAAACAAAAAACAAGAATTACTCTTCTTGTAACATCTTGATTTCCAGGTATTCCTTTTTGACCTTTGGTTTGAGTATGGTTTGAAAATTTAGTCCCAAGGGGCATTTTCGTAATTTTGGTCCATGCTTGCGTACGTTGCGTATGCTGGGCGTACGTGGCCAGGGTGCCAACCCTAAATTTTAGGCTGTGGAACCTATTTAAGAATCATTATAGCCTGATACCCTTCCTTAACTCTAGCTTCTATCTCTATTTCGAAACCCTAAAGTGTGTGAGTGTGTTTTGAAGGTTGGAGTGTCATTTTGGTGCTCTTGGTGGTGAAGAAAGAATCTTGAAGTTGTGGTGTTTCACTCAAGGTCTTGGATCCAGCATCTACTCTCCCTTGTGCATCTTTTGGAGGTATAAAGCTCCAACCTTGATGAGTATTCCTGTAGATCGTGGTCTAGCTTAAAAGTTACACCTTTTGTCCCAAATATTGAACCTTGTGAGTATACAATACTACAAGACCTTTGAGTTGTCCTTACAGACGTTTTAGGGTGTGATAAGTCAGAAAAATGTGATATTGGACATTATTTTCTTTCCATGCATGATCTAGGTTGTCTTAATGGGTCAAGAAATTAGGGTTTTTGATGTTGATGTTTTAATAGCCATGCAAGACCATAAAGTTGGAAACTTAATGGCTAAGAACATCATTTGAGGGCTAGATCTGGGTTTTGGACGAAAGAGCTTAAGGATTAAGCTCTTAATGGGAAGAAATGGGTGGCAGCTGCGTTTGTTGGGTGTACCAAAGGGTACGCTGCGCGTACGTGGTCAGCCCCTCAACTCTGGTCAAACGCGTAGTACACCCCGCGTACATGTTGTGTGTGCCCAACGTACTCACCGAGTTGACCCGATTGACTCGGTTGACTTTGACTTTGACATGGATTTTAACCAAGTTTGATTTAGGGGTATTTTGGGTATTTTAGAGTTGTAGTCTGAATTTTGGTCACTGTTATTTGTAAAGGTGATCGGTAGAGTTGGTTTTCGGAGCAACGTATTGTTCAGATTTTCATCCGTCTATGAGGTGAGTCTTCTCACTGTATCCATCGGTCGAAGACACCAATGTCGTCCCATTATTGTGTTATTTAGGATGATAGCTGTTATGTGGCTTATATGAGTTTGTAAGATGGGTTGAAATAAACCCCAGAGCGGGGCCCACTATTGTATGTTCGAGTTGAAATAGACCCCAGGGCGGGGCCCACTATTGTATGATTAGGTTGTAAGATACCCCAGGGCGGGGCCCATATGTGTTGATCGGGTTGAAATACACCCCAGGGAGAGGCCACAGGGCTGGGCCCATATATGTATATTGGGTTGGAATATACCTCAGGGTTAAGCCTAATTGTATGATTGGTATGTGGTACTATTGGTAACTCACTAAGCTTTGTGCATATAATTTATGTTTATGGTTTCAGGTACTTCCGGTTCGAAAGGGAAGGGCCCGGCGTGATGGCACAACATCCTCCCCTCATGATTTCCACATTTTGAATAATTGTACTCTGATATTTTGGATATTATATTTGGTGATGTTTTTGAAACATTTAATGAATGAAATTGATAGTCTTTCAATGAAAAAATTTATCACTGTTTTTGGGCTGTTACAAGTTGGTATCAGAGCCTCAGTTTGAGGGATTCGAGCACACTTTTGGGTGTATCAAAACTCAAAATGAGGAAATGATAAACTTTTCAAAAGAAAAAGAAAAGGGATGCAATGTGTGAAATTAGTCGATCTCAAGTAAGTGGTTCCAAAATTACCCATACGTACTTGAGACAAGAGCAGACCTGGAGACTCTAAGGAGAACTGTATAGTGAGGATTCCCTCGATTAATATACCGATTATTTATATGTTTGTGTTTCAGTTTGAGTATGGTGATGACTACTCGAGGAGGTTCTGGCTCTGGTTCTAGTTCAGGTTCTGGCTCAGGTGCAGAACCGATTGATGAGTGGCTACGCGAGTTCATTGTGGCTGAGGTTACTTGCGGTATCTTGGATGCTACTCCTGTGATGGTCGGTACCATCAAGTATGGGATTATGGAGCTGATGGATGAGAGGCTCAAGTCTTTTCGAGCAGTGATTGTTGCGGGCCATATAGGAGCTCGAACTCCCTCATTCCAGGAGTTCAAGTCATGTGGAGCTCCTGAGTTCTTCAGGGCTAAGCACCCCATTACTAGCCGACGCTGGATCGCTGGCATGGAGAATGCTTATTGGGCGAGTTTTTGCCTTTAGGGGGCAAAGGTGGGATTTACATCCTACCTGCTGAGGGATCGAGCGTGAGACTGGTGGGATGAGGTTGGCCGAGCTGTAGGGTCATCGGTAGTGACAGTCATGACTTGGGAGGATTTTGTTTCGAGGTTCCAGAGGGTGTTTTCACCAGCTATCGAGGTGCAACAACTGGCGATAGATTTCCAGGATGTGACGCACGCAGATTCGGGCTGGTCGATTTAGAGAAAATAAGCGTTAAAAATAACTTTTTGATATAAGATTATTTAGAATAAATAATCGTAACAAAAGTATAGTATATTTCACAAGGATTCCGTATATATAAAGAACGCTAAAATCCGACTTATAACGAAAAAGTTATGACCCGTCGAAGTTTTGCGATTAAACCGACATGGCTCCGCGTATCGTAAAAAGTAAATTTTTGATAAAATACTTTTTAGTCTTAGCAATCCAAAAAAAGTCGTAGTAGACGTTAAAACGAGAGCGTGCATATAGAGAACGTCCAAATCTGACTTCATTTAAGGAAGTTATGATTTTTCTAAGATTCAGCGTAACAATATACAGCTCGTAAATTGAATTTTAGATGGATCGAACATTAGCCGACACAACCTAAACGAGAATTGAACGATATAAAGACAGTCAAAAACAGACGTCAGATGACAAAGTTATGAATTTTTAACGGAATTTAACTGTCTAACTTTGTTAAAATATAACTTTAAAAATAAAATCAAAATTTGTAACATCCCGTTATTTTTCTATCTTGTAAAGTCAACCATAGTCAACCAAACTCTAATGTGGGTAAACTAAAGTCTTCTTTATTGTTTTGGGTTTTTATTTAGGTTATAATAATAACCTTTTCTTGTTAAAAATCCTTAAAATAATGATAATTGAATTTAGAAGGGAAATGCTTAAAAACCGAGAACTTTCACATCTCTCTCTCTTCCTTCGCTTCGGACCGCATACGAGGGCCGCAAACCCTCGGGCCATGAACGAGGCCGCAAACTCATCGGATCTTATCGCCTCGAAAACCAAACCTTATCGCATTGGGGCATGTTCTCGGTCGCAAACAGCCTTCGGACCGTAAACACTAGCCGACCTCGGACCGTAAACGGTTTCGGCCGTAATCAGCTTGGACCGCAAACGAGGTTCACGACCGTGAACCCTCATATATATATATATATATATATATATATATATATATATATATATATATATATATATATGGTTCAGTCTATTTTTCTTCACTGTTTACACATTCAAACACAATTCCAAGCTATTTTCTCTCAAGTATCATCAGTCAAGAACACAAAGAACAACCTCTCTCCTCAAGAACATGCTATAATCATCCATTCTCATCATATTCAAGCAATAATCACTAGTTCTTCACAAGATCTAATAGGTATCATTTCTTGATCTTGTTAACACTTCAAGAACATCATTCAATCTTTTTATATTAGATTGAAACCCGTTAATTTCATCTATTTTTCACGAAGAACACGAAGAACACGCGAAGAACACGAAGAACAAACACCTGAAAGCCTTAGAATTTTCTTAGAATCTGTTTAAGACCATCAAGTGTTCTTCATTCCTCAAGAACTTCTAGCCGTGAACACCTGGCCGTGAACACATATCAGCTTCTTTTTTAGCTTCTAACACTCCAATTTGTAAGTTATACTTACAAATTACCCCAATTTTCAATCATTCATATGATTATAATTGCTAATTGGTTGCATATATACAATACAAATTGCTATATAGGACTTGTTTTGCTACGGGATTTCACTCGTGTGTCTAGACATCCTATATCAATTCGTCATTTGAATCACCCTCCAAAAGGTGAGTTTATACCCCCGTATTTTCATAGTTTTTACTGTTTTAAAGGGGGGGAATACAAGTCTAACACAAGAATTTTGTGTTACAAACAAATGATTTCAAAACATCTTACCAAAATGGATTTCAATTATCATCAAATCAAATGGTTTCAAATTGTGTTAAAATGACATCAAGTCACCAAAGGTATTTCAAAATATTAAACTTTTTAAATGATTTTATAAACTTATATTTTTCCCTAGAAATCATATATATATATATATATATATATATATATATATATATATATATATATATATATATATATATATATATATATATATATATAAGATTTAAAAGGCTTAGGACTGATAACTCACTTTCGTTTCTTTTCCTTGTTTGGATGTGGGCTTATAGTATCGGTTATTTGTCCGAATGTCGTTTAAATTTTACTTATATATATTTGTATATGTATATAAATATAAAAGTCATCTCATTCAGTTCAAATACCCTTTGTAACATGTTGAGCAAGGGGTTGCATTCATGAACAATTAGTAGAAATTCAGAAAGTACATATAAATTATAATAGGTATAATTTATTATTCATAAAACATTAATTCATGATTCAAGCATTCTAGAGTACACCATTTTACAAGAACAAGAGTTTGATTCAAAACTAATTCAGGGTATACATCTTTCAAATACACTTTAAGAATACTAATTCAGGGGCATACTATCAATCATTCATTTCAGAATGATTGGGTTTTCATTACTATTATTCATGTAACGTCTATATGCTTTTTATGAGTCAATTGATTCAGGTTATTTAATTCATTTAAACAACATAGTTAAAGTCCTGAAATTATAACCAGAATCTCCAGTTGGGGATCGAAACAAGTGTGTATAGATCTATATTGGGACTGATAACCCCGCACTCAGACTGCTAGTTATAGCCAGGCATACACGCCTACGAGTGACAATTGTTATCAACACTTTTTGACGCCTTCAAAGAGTTGGGTCAGGCCATCTAGTCTCAGTATGGTTATAATAACTCATTAAAAGATATTAACAATACATTAGTGTGTAATTAACTAAACATGAGTACATTTTCAAAGTACCAGTTTACTAAAATACACTTTACAGTATTACATCACAGTTACAATAACAGCTGGTGGAACTAGGCACACTCACAGTTACAGGTTTTACAAAAGGAATACAAATACAGAACATTGGTTTACAAACAGAACGGTTTTATGCGATTAAAACTACTTTTCATATACAACATAAAATATAGGATTTTCTGGAACAGTTTATACATTCTTAGAATAGAAACATACTTTCAAACATAAATGCTTATGCACTCACTCAACTTTATGTTGACACTCTCTTTTCAAATTACTTGTATTCTCAGGGAATCAGTAGAAAGGTACTCCCCGAGCTTTTGAGAAGATGGAGCTATTTTGAGTCATGTCTTTTTCTTTTGTATAACTAATTTGGTGTCAATATACAATGACTGAACACATGTAAATACTTATACGTTTTAAATACAATGATTGTTTGTACTTTGATTACTATGATGCATGTGTTGTCATACTACAAATGAAGTCATCCACCCCCGGACGTTTCCGTCGTCTGGTTTGGGGGTGTGACAAAATTAATCAACGGAGTCTAAAAAAAAGTTGTAGATCTCTTCGATACCTATGCGTGGATATAAATAATGTCAAAACGGAGCTCGTATGCAAAAGTTATGGATTTTAGAAGATAATTACTTTGTGGATTAACCAGCGAGTGACATGTGGCAAGATTTAGACCACACCTTCTTCCCCACGGCTTGCCACCAGATTTCGACACGTGGCACATTACGCCCATCATAATTTTTGAGTACACCCAGCGTAACCCTTAGAAAGCCATTATGCCTAGCGTAATTCTTGAGTACGCCCAACGTACTTGGGTGCTGACAACTATAAATAGAGCTCATTTCTCACTCTTTTCTTCACACCTCTTCAACCAATTCTCTCCCAAACCTCCCAAGGCCCTAAGACCTTATCTCTAGCACTTCTTAAGAGTTAGTAGTGAGCCCCGGAGCACCAGAAAGCTCCGAGAAGAAGAGCTTTCGGCTCAGAATTTCTGCACGCACAGAGCCCGATTTCTCGCTAAACCACCTGTAAGTTAAGTTATGCTTACTGTACTTTAAGTATAACTTATGTTTAAGTTCATTATCGTTATTATGAACCTATAAACAAGATTTATTAGTGATTCCAAGTCGTTATATTGATTGATCTACTTATGGGGATGATGACTAGGTTGGATTTAGTGAGGTGTTTAAAGTGGGATTTCCAAACAGTATACTTCATATACCAAACAGACCCTACCTCCGATATGATCCTACCTGAGTGTTCCTTACTTGATAGATTTTAAAGTAGACTTTGAGTTTATGATGAATCTAAAATAATAATTAGTTGTAATAAATATTAGACTAAAACTTAGTGATAATGATACTAGGTTTCGTCAAAGGAAAAGACAATTGCTAGAAGAGAAGCGCTGCCCGAATTTCGAATCGTCACTTTAAGATGTGAGTGCATAGTCCCTTTCATGAACATGATTTTAATACAAGTAATAATAAAAGTATTAAATATATTTTGAAATTTCATATGTGATTTATATGCTTATTATCTGGAAATATGTGTTATATGTATATTTGATGATATACGCTATGCGAACCAGACATGGTTCTATATGTGTTGAGATGTATTTACATGATAATAGTAATAGAAGTATTATAAATGAGAAGATAAATGTATATTAATACTTAATACTATGTATAAAATATTACACTAAATTAGGATAGTGTTGCAAAAATAGAGTTGGTATTGAATGATGTTTTAAGCATTGTAGGCTTGCCTGGTGATAAAATAAGACTTAAAAGAGATGCTTAGTTCAATTAAGTTTGGATATTGGGTAGCATCTTATTAAGGGTACGTGTGTGATCAAAATAGAGAGTAGAAACTCTGTTCGAGGAGATTGATGATCAATGGAGTATGTCCTACGTACAAAAGTACTTTGTATGTACCAAGTCTTTTTCAAAGCTCTGTATCTCAGGTGTTGCTTGTGTAGGGGTATTATTATGTTATGGGTACGGGTCCTACTTATACCAGGGTACTATAATGTGGCAGAAGTACTATCATGTATAAAGTCCTTTTTGACACTATTATGTGTCAGAGTAGGCGAGTACTTTATTAGTATTTCCCCATACTCTTTCTTTTGATGAGATTTGTGTGTCGACGTTTCCTTTCACGAAGTAATTGAGGGAACTTCGTAGTCTGCCTAATAGAGTGTGTCAGTAATATACCACTACTAGGTATGTCTGATGTTATATTGCAGGATAGGGTGAGTCTGGGGGTAAAATACCTCACAGTGTCAGACCACTGCTAGGCACAGTTATCTAGATAACCACCCCTTACTTAATTGTCTTGTTGTTTTTTCGAATGGAGGTTCGTGGTGAAACTTATTCCATTCCCCTTATTTGATGTATTTTTTGATCCTCGTTTGCTGTCAGGGAATTTACGAAGCAGCGTCGTCAATTCGTTGTTCATATTAATCCTTTAGGCTAGATCTTGTAAGATCGTTGTATAGGATCAGCAAGTGGGAATCAACGGGATGGGATAAATTGTTTTAGAGATATGATATATCAGTGTTAATGATAATAGTTGGTTTTGCAGGTTTGAGATATACATTATTATCACATTGTGGGATTGAAATCCCTATGTGCTCACCAGGCTATATGAAAGATACATTCTGCTAAGAGATTCAAGGAGTATTAGTCCATATGATATCTAGAATGGAGGAATATATGATCCCTTATCTAATGGATGCGTCATTGATTTGTTTAGAGTTTGACAGCATCTTTTAAGAGCTACGATTGCTAGTCGGGTTTTGGAGTCATACGCAATAATAGTTTTAGACTTATCTAAGTGGGAGACTGTTGGATTAGTGTCTAAGCCCATAACTATAATTGGTATGTACTTGACCCGATTTAGCATGGTCCATTTGGGTTGCATGGAATCGGAAAAATTGGATAAACAAAATGAGAAAAAAAGGATACTAGTGATTTATATTAATATATTATAAGTTCTAATATATTAATATGAAATCATATTATTTAATAATTATTGATCAAGAATTAATTTAGAATTAATCTAGTGATCAAAAGGAACTAATTAAATATGGACTCTTATATATGTGGTGGGCCAAGTTCATTTAGTTTGGGCTAAGCATTCATGGATAGTCGATGGATTGTTTAACCCATGGATCCTATGGAAATGAAAGGTCATGGGTATTAGGGTTTACATGAATGTAACCCTAATCCTCCACACTATATAAAGAGGTTCCTAGTTCATGAAATGTACACTAGTGTGTATACACAAGAGGGCAAAAACGGATTTGGTGCATGTATCCTTATTCTGTAGTTATTCCAAGGGTTCTTGGTGTTGTGTGAACCATTTGAGGTGTCACACTTGAGGCACTAGGCTCTTAAGCTCCATGGAATCAAGCTACTACATCAAAAAGTATGTCATTCTACTAGATTTTTGTAGTATAGTTACTTCTTATTATGCTAGTTAGGATGAAACCTTGGAATATTGAATATTTGCATGTATAATAGAGAAAACATAGATCCAAGGTTTATAGGGTTGCATGTACACCATAGGAGTGTTAGAATGCTCAAAACCCTTCACTTACCAGATTGACCAGGAAAGGTGTTACTTTTGCTTGGGGGCATGATAAGCAGGCCTCGTTCGAGACTCTTCGCCAGAGATTTTGCGAAACTCCAGTGTTAGCCCTTCCCGACGGAGTGGAGGACTTCGTAGTTTACTGTGATGCATCTATATCGGGGATGGGTGTTGTGTTGATGCAGAGGGGACACGTGATTGCATATGCATCGAGGCAGTTGAAGCCTCACGAGACGAGGTATCCCACCCATGATTTGGAGTTGGGGGCAGTGGTCTTATCCCTAAATATTTGGCGTCACTATCTATATGGTGTTCGGTGCACCATATATACGAATCATAAGAGCCTGAAATACCTTATGGATCAACCCAACCTGAATATGAGACAAAGGAGATGGTTGGATGTAGTGAAAGACTACAACTGTGAGATTTTGTATCACCCTGACAAAGCTAATGTGGTGGCTGACGCCTTGAGTCACCGAGCAGTGAGTGCTCCGATCCGAGATGTGTGCATGAGGATGACGATGATGACGCCAGTCTTAGATACCATCCGAGAGGCCTAGGTGGAGACTGTGAGACCAGAGAAGCGTAAGAGAGAGAGAGAGAGAGAGAGAGAGAGAGGGCCATTGGGTAGATTTCTGAGTTTGAGACTGATAGTTGTAGGCTTATGACTTATCATGGGCGGATTTGGGTGTCGTATACAGGTGGAGCTCCGAGTATTTTGATGGAGGAGGCCCACAGATCGAGATTATCGATCCATCCGGGAGCCACCAAGATGTATTTGGACTTATAAAGGGATTATTGGTGGCCTTGTATGGAGAGGGATGTGGCATGGGTAGTCGAGAGATGCTTGACCTGTCGTCAGGTCAAGGCGGAGCACTAGCGTCCACATGGCCTGTTGCAGCCTTTAGAGGTTCCCCAGTGGAAGTGGGAACAGATTTCCTTGGATTTTATCACCAAATTACCGAGGATCACGTGAGGTGTCGATGCGATATGGGTGATTGTAGACCGGATGACGAAGAGTTCTCACTTTCTGGCTATCAGTGAGAGCTCTTCAGCGGAGAAGTTGGCAGAGATCTATGTGTGAGAGGTAGTGGCACGACATGGGGTGCCAACATTGATAGTGTCAGATCAGGATGTGCGTTTTACTTCCAGGTTCTAGAAGAAATTTCATGAGGAGTTGGGCACCCGGTTGCATTTCAACACCTCTTATCACCCACAAACCGACGGGCAGAGCGAGCGGACGATTCAGACGCTCGAGGACATGCTACGTGCATGTGTTATGGACTTCGGAGGAAGTTGGGACACTTACTTGACCTTGGCTGAGTTTTCATACAACAACAGCCATCATTCCAGTATTGGTATGCCTCCCTTTGAGCTCTTATATGGGAGGAGGTGTCGGACTCCCATCTGTTAGGGAGAGGTAGGGCAGAGAGTGATGGGGAGCACTAAGATAGTGCTCAAGACGACAGAGCAGATCCAGCAGGTCAGACAGAGGTTACTGACAGCCCAGAGTCGTCAGAAGAGTTACGCCGACCGGCACCGTTCAGAGCTGGAGTTTCAGGTCGGAGATCTTGTCCTCCTGAAGGTATCCCCATGAAAAGGGGTGATACGATTCAGAAAGAGGGGTAAGTTGGGCCGTAGATACATCGGTCCTTTCAGAGTGATCACACGAGTGTGTAAGGTAGCTTATCGGTTGGAGCTGCCTGTGGAGTTGAGTCAAATTCATAACACCTTCCATGTGTCCCAGCTAAAGAAGTGTGTAGCAGATGAGACAGCGGTGGTCCCCTTAGAGGGCATTCAGGTTGATGGGCGCCTGAATTACATTAAGAAGCCGGTAGCAATCTTGGATAGGAAGGTGAAGGTCTAGAGGAACAAAGATGTGCCTTTGGTTCAGGTTCAGTGGTAGCATCAGAAGGGATCCGAGTGGACTTGGGAGCCGGAGTCCGAGATGTGAGAGCAGTACCCCGAGCTGTTTCTGGAGGATGACTTCGAGGGCGAAGTCTGATTCTAGTGGGGGAGAATTGTAACATCCTGAGTCCCAAGTATATTATCTAATTATGTATATCCATTTTGTGTTGAGAGAAAAATTTGAGACACACTTGAACAAACGTTAGAACAAGTATAGTTGAGGAATAGTTTATCTCAAAGGATCTAAAAGCTCAACAATAATAATAAGTTAACGAGTTAGATAATTAGAGAGTTAGTTGCAGAAATGTAAGGAAATATAAATGACAGCAGGTGTTATATCAAGTATACACATAAGTTGATTCATAACATGGAATGCATTCAGACCAAGTTAGTAAGTGAGATCAAACTTAGTGATTAAGTCACGAATGACTTGCTCCGAAGAGAAATAATATTCAGTTATGTTCAAGTGAACTTTGAGAGTAAGGAGAGATTTAAGATGCGTAATCAGATAGAAGTGAGAGTGTAATTGATAGCATATAAGTTGTTTTTTTTAGAATAAGAAAGATTGAGCTCTATATATAGAGACTCAAGAATTACATTGGATCAAATCTCTAAGAGTAGCCATGCAAGGCATACTGGACAATAGAGAGTACTACAACAAAAGTAGATAAAGTTAAACTAAGTAAACTAGTAAGTAAAGCTGCGGTTGATGATGACTTCGAATGAGGTTGCTGATGAAGGTTGATTGTGGATCCTTGAGAGCTGCGGTAGCTCAAGTTCAAGAGGGTCATTTTTATGATTAAAAAATTTCCCCCTAAGTGACCTCTTTAACTTCTCTTCAGTTATCAAGTTTTAGGAACTTGATTAGAATCCACCAAAACTTTCTGATATTTTCAAACCAGGTGATCCTTCTTAAAATTTCGAACTTGACTTCGGCAGTCGTGTGTTTTGATCTTTCAACTGCGGTTCGACAAATTTCAAGTTGCTTCCTTGTGAGACAATTCATGGCAGTCATGGGAATGAAGTATTTGGTTTTATCGACCTTTCTTTTGAAAATGACTCCAAGTTCTGGGAAGTTTGTTGCACCTAGGGATCTCTCTTAATAACCATCGGTAGGCATCGGTGCAGGGTCAAGTGGTGGTAGATCGAACTTTTTGGCAATTCTAGGGTAAATGTTTGCATCAATCTTTGCAAAGTCACAGACGGTTTCCCTCAGAAATGTGCTTGCCCTTTCAAGTGCTATCTTCATCTTTGGATACTTCTCACTTTTGTTTTGGAACACCTTTGCTATGAGGAAGACTTCTTCTGGATTCATACATGGGAAGTCAGCTTGGGTGCGGACGTAGTCCTGATTCCTTCTTGTAAGAGTATACTGAATGAAGTCAGCTTTCATGAATTTCCGGGGCTTAAAGTTCTTGACTGCGGATGGTCTATCATTAGACCATATTTTCTCTATGGAAGAAGCATGTTTGGCATAGAATCGATTGAGTCTTTCGAATTCCATGGACAGTCTCTTGTGATCAGGTAGGCTACGGTCAAACTGCTCAAATACAGTGAAGTATTTAGCATTTGGGGAGATTGGAACATCCCAGTAACCGTCAGAAGGGGGTTCAACATAAGTAAGGTAGGGTTTGTAGTCATCATCCATCAGTCTTCGGTGGGGATTGATCTAGGAATTGACTAAGGATTCATCCATGGTGATGTCGAATCCGTTTTCTCTCCAGATGAGTTCAGCAAATTTGGCTGCTTTCCAATCTGCTTTCTTTTGTTTTGTTGTGGGAGAGTCGTTGGAGTGTTTGGATGACATGTTGGATGCTAGATTCTAGAAGTGGGGAGGAGTCTCCGGTCGCTCAGGAGAAGTTTCTTGAGTGATTTTCTGTTGCGGTGGAGACTGATACGGTGGTGTCTGATGAGGAGATGGTTGCGGTGAGGGAACTTTTTCAGTTATGATGGGGGGGGGAGCTCCTATGATGAGAGACGCTGTTTGAATGATGGTCTTCATCACTTCCCCCTCTTGAGGAATGCAAAACCGGAGCATCCTCAAGCCATTGCTTAAGACCATCGACTTTGGCACACACCTCCTGGAATTGAGCTTTAAGAGCATCAACCAGTTGCTGATTGTCTGGGATGGCGGTGTTGAAGAGTAGTCGATGAATCTCCTTTGTAAGTTGAAGAATCTCAGGACCATGAAAATTTGACGACAAAGATCGTTGAAGTCTGTTGATGGTAGATTGAAGGACAAAGATGGTGGACTCATAGGCAGTGTCAGTCTCAGCTATCAGATTATGTGAGTGAGTTGACTGGTCCGCAATGGCTGTTTGTAAATCTGCCTTGATTGCGGATACCTCAGAGATGAGGCGCTCCGCAGCAGCCATGAATTGCTTATGATCAGCCTGGCGACTTGTATCCAGGGATCGAATCCCCATTTCAACTTTCAGAGAAATTCGCTCAGCAGCCAGTCGTTCATGGGTTTCCAGTCTTTCGATTCTTTCAATTAAGGACTGCGGTCCTGAAATGTCGTCAGGTCGCGGTTGAGTGGGCTTAACCGCAACAAGAATCTGATCTACTTTGGCTTGTAGACTCAGAAATTCTTTTCTGGACACAACGACATTCTTTTTCTTCTTTTTCTCTTTCGGCTTGGAGGTTGAGTGTTGAGAGCCACTTGATTCTTTTTCCTCATCAAACATCATTAAATCATCATCAGAAGGGTTAGGCTGATTTACCTCATTGAGATCAAAATCATCGAATCCGACGGTAGGAGCGGAGCTAACTTCGATTGCGGTTCCCTCGTCTTGAGAATCTCTAACAGTTGGAGTTGGAGCTGGAGGGAGTTTAGATGTACCTTCACCAGCATGAGTGGAATGAGCCTTGAGGATTGTCTCAGCCATTGTGGACATCCACTCTTGTACTTTCAGAATGGTGGCTACGATATTGGCGTTATTGATTGCGTCCGCCCAATACTTGGCTACGGATTGAATCTCCTGTTGTTTCTGTTGAAGTTGCTTGATTTGCTAATCCTTCCTTGCTTGAAATGCCCTACGGAAAGCGGCATATTTCTTGATATCAGATTCAGAGACCGGATTGTAGTGTAACCATGAATCATTCGATTCGTCACCGTCAAATCCTTGGAATCGCACCGAGGTGTCCCTCGGGTCCACGGATCCTTGCACATTGGTGCTCACCGTGCCTAAACCACCGTTTGGAGTTAGAAGGAGTTCTTTATAGTTCTGGAATCCTGAACAATCATAGTTTCCTATAAAATTTTGTTAAAGCTATGTTTCTGTTTTATATTTTGGAGTAAATCCGTTTTGAACAGCAGGTCTGTTTTAGAGACCTTGCTGTGATTACTCTTTTCTCAACTCATAGCTTCATTACTTCTCCTTTCTAAACTTTAGTCCTTCTTAGGTGAGGTTTTGAAGTTTGCTCAAGCTTGGTAGCATTATTTGATTGTTAGCTATCCTTACTACTCAGTCAAGGTGAGTTCTCTCACACCGTTGTATTGATGTTTGCGTTTGCTAGTTAGCTCGTGTGTGATTATTTGAATTTATTATAAAGGCATGCTATATAACCATTGTTTTAATTCGTACATGTGCACTGTATGTAACTAATTATGGATATGGGACACCACCAAAGGATACGGATTTACCGGTGTGGTGGGTAGGTAATATCACCAACGTAATACTCATCATGAGGTGCGGTGATTAGGGCCAAATGATACGGGATCTTCCCGGTGCGGTTCAAACCTACAAGTCCTTCTTGTATTATAGGCATTGATTCGTTCTTTGCCCTTATCATATAATTATAAATGGAAAATGGATTAGGGTTAGTAAATATGAATGTTAGTACAATGTCTATGTTTGAATTCACTAAGCTTTGTGCTTACGGTTTCCCTTATAACTTTTCAGGTGTTAAGATTAAAGAGGCTAAGGCTTGACATGGAGCACCGGGACATCGCTACTAGTTATTTTGTTGGGACCTTATTATTATTATTACTTCCACACTTGTTTTATATGATTATTAAGTTGATGGATTATGTTATCACTATTTCAGTTGTTTTAATTTAATTTAAGATGTGTTTTAAAAGTTTAAAATTTTTGCAAAAATTTGGGTGTCACAAGTTGGTATCAGAGCCACAGTTTGAGGGAACTAGGCATTCCTGTGGATGTTCTAGACTCAAATTTGAGGCTCTATAAGAGTTTATTTTCTTTTTAAAATATTTTTCAAACCTTCTGAAGACTAGTAGTGGAAGAGGTCGCGGTGTGCCAGTCAGCCAGCCAAGTAAGCCTTATTTCTTATGTTAAATGTTTATGTTAGATTGTTGACTATGAATTGGATTCTACTAGTCTTAAAATGTTAGATTACACACTTATTTAGTGTTAGCATGTGAGAGAGTTGTAAAATTAACGGCTAGAGCGAACTGGAAATTTTGAAACTAGACGGGAATGCGAAATTGGAACTTGTGTGGAAGGTAGTAGAAGGGCCCCTACTATTTGAAACATCGGTGCCGGTTTCGGGAGCGCCGGGTATGACCCATGACATAATCAACCAAGTCGGTGCTCTTCTGGATGAGCGCCTCGCAGCTATTCCCGGGGGAGCGTTACCGGCTCCGCCCGTTCTGGATTCGGCATACTACTTCGAGAAGTTCAGCAAGTGTAGCCCTCCTCTTTGGAACGGTGAATCCGACCCAGTTGCTGCTAAGCACTGGGTGTCAGATTTTGAGGAAGCCTTCATGACTGTTGGGTGTCTGGACCAGTACAAAGTTGTGATCGCCATGAATCAGCTGCGGAAAAGGGGAAAGACATGGTGGAACACCATCACCGCTCTATTAAGCGAAGAAGAAGTGAGGGCCATGCCTTGGGCCCAATTTGTGGAGAGGTTCGAGGCACAATATGTGCCTAAGGTGGAGCAGCAGGGGATGCAGCAAGAGTTCATGGCCTTACAGCAGACTACCGAGTCCGTTAGCAACCTGAACGCCAAGTTCTTGGAGATGCTATCTTTTTGCCCCTCGTTTGCTGGGAACGAGGCCTGGTTGGTCAGCCGGTACATGGCCATCCTACATACCGAGATTCGGGAATTCGTTAGCATGCAGGAGTTCTCGACCTTATCCGCGATCATGAATGCAGCGAGGAGGAGGGAAATCGAGTTGCAGACCCAGTCCAAGAGGAAGGCCAATGACACCTCTTCCAAGACATCCAGAGATGCCCAGAAAAAGCGAAAGCAGGGTAGTAAGTCAAGGTATGAGTATAGGACGTCTTCAGGGCGAGAAAAATCCGTTGATATGCTACAACTGCAAAAAGCCAGGGCATCATTGGAAGAATTGTAGGGATCCCCCTGCAAGTGCAGCACCTGATGTTACTTCTGCAGTTCCCGTCTGCTATCACTGCAACGAGACGGGACACAAGAAGCCCGAATGCCCGAAGTTGAAGACTGGTAAAGGAGACGGGGGTACAAATTCTGCAATTGCATCGTCCTCTAAGGGACCCACTATGGTGACACGAGGTCGTGCTCACCAGATGACTGTGGAGGAGCCGGTGATTACAGCGACAGTGGCAGCCACTTATTTGCTAGATTCCGAGCCCGATGTTGTTATATTTGATAGCGGTGCTACCCATTCTTTTGTATCTCGCATGTTTATTAATCGTTTGGGGCGTAGTATCGGAAAATTGGCTCACCCAATGGTTGTCGAAGTTGCCGACAACCGCACTATTTATGTCACCGATGTTTATCGGGGTTGCACTCTCGAGTTTTCTGGAGTGGAATTCCCCATTGATCTTATCCCTATTGCGATGCAAGAGCTCTGCGTTATCGTAGGCATGGATTGGCTTGATGCGTGTGATGTGGAAATCCCTTGTCGTAAGAAGCAAGTTCGTGTTCAAAACCCTAGAGGTGGAGAACTTATCATTCAGGGGGACATTCCCCGCGTGGCCATCGCTTCTTGCTCTTCTGCTATAGCACTAGACGACGTTCCTATCGTTTCCGACTTTAGTGATGTCTTTCCGGAGGAACTCCCTGGTTTGCCACCTATTCGGCAAGTGGAGTTTCGCATTGATTTGGTGTTGGGTGCGACTCCGGTAGCTAAATCTCCTTACCGCTTGGCACCACCTGAGATGAAAGAGCTCCAAGATCAACTTCAGGAACTAAGTGATAAAGGGTTTATACGGCCAAGCTGCTCGTCATGGGGTGCTCCTATTCTCTTTGTGAAGAAGAAAAATGGATCCCAGCGAATGTGTATTGATTATAGGGAGCTAAACAAGCGCACGATAAAAAATAGGTACCCATTTCCACGTATTGACGATCTTTTCGATCAGCTTCAGGGAGCGTCTTGGTTCTCCAAGATTGATTTACGTTGCGGTTACCATCAGATGCGGGTTCGTGAAGAAGACATTGAGAATACAACATTCCGTACTCGTTATGGGCATTTTGAGTTCGTGGTGATGCCTTTTGGGCTCACCAATGCACCCGCAGCGTTTATGGATCTCATGAACCGGGTGTGTAGCCCGATGCTTAACCGTTCGGTCATAGTGTTCATTGATGACATCTTGGTCTATTCTAAGACCAAAGAGGAGCATGAGCAACACCTTCGGGAGATTCTGGAAACTCTGGCAAGAGAAAGGCTTTATGCTAAATTCTCAAAATGTGAATTTTGGTTAGAAGAAGTTCAGTTCTTGGGGCATGTGGTAAACAAACACGGTATTAAGGTCGATCAAGCCAAGGTTGATGCGGTTAAACAATGGGAGATTCCAAAAACACCTTCTGAAATTCTCAGTTTCTTGGGTTTAGCCGGTTATTACCGTAGGTTCATTGAAAATTTCTCTAAAATCGCCTTGCCACTCACCCGATTGACCAAGAAATCAGTGAAATTCGTTTGGGGCCCGGAGCAACAATTTGCGTTTGATGAGCTGAGGAAGCGATTGTGTGATGCTCCGATTTTGGCCTTACCTGATAGGGTTGAGGATATGGTGGTTTACTGTGATGCATCGCTTCAGGGTCTTGGTGCCGTGTTAATGCAACGGGACAGGGTGATAGCCTATGCCTCCCGACAGCTGAAACCCCACGAACGAAACTACCCCACTCATGATTTGGAGCTTGGGGCTGTTGTTTTCGCTCTTAAGATTTGGAGACACTATCTCTATGGAGTGAAGTGTATCACATACACTGACCATAAGAGTCTGAAATACTTGTTCAAGTAGCGGGATTTGAACATGAGGCCGATCAGATGGTTGGATGTGGTAAAAGATTATGATTGTGAAATTCACTACCACCCCGGTAAATCTAATGTTGTAGCTGATGCTCTCAGTCGTAAACAATCTGCCGAACCGATTCGATCTAAGTGTCTCCGGATGACGATGGTGTCGTCTTTGTTAGATATGATTTGTGGCGCCCGTTTGTTGGGGTGAGGTTTGGCAGAGGGTACTTGGGAGTACCGATATCGTGCTTCGGACTACAGAGAAAATCCACGTGATTCGGGATCATTTGGTTACAGCGAGGAGTCGTCAGAAAAATTATGCCGACAAAAGATGCTCCGATCTTGAGTTCCAGGTGGGAGATTATGTGTTGCTCAAAGTCTCCCCCTGGAAAGGTGTGATTCGATTTCAAAAACGGGGAAAGCTCGGACCCCGATTCATTGGACCCTACAAGGTCATAGCCCGTGTGGGAAAGGTGGCTTACCGTTTAGAGCTGCCTGAAGAGCTTAGTCTAATTCATAATACGTTTCACGTGTATCAGTTACGAAAATGCCTTGTTGATGAGACCACTGTGATACCACTGGAGGACATACAGGTTGACGAGCGTCTCAATTATGTTGAGAAACCAATCGCTATTTTAGAACGAAAGACGAAAGCTCTCCGCAACAAGACTATAAACCTGGTTAAGGTGCAGTGGCAACATAGGAAGGGTTCGGAATGGACTTGGGAACCGGAAGGCGAGATGAGGGATCACTATCTGGATCTGTTTTTAGGTTTTGACTTCGAGGACGAAGTCCGTTCTTAGTGGGGGAGAGTTGTAACGCCCCGGTTTTTCTCGGTACGTTTAGTTATTTTAATTTAATTATTCTTGTAACCTTGGGTTAATTTATTTAACCAATGTCTGATTTTCTTATGTTATTGGACTCTTTTGATCATCTTGTAAACTCCTTTTATTGAAGTCCATGGGCTATGGGCCTATTTGCAAAATCCATCTAGTTAATAGTACTTAATGTGTTAATTGAGTCATTTGGAACACACACAAGAAAAACACTCTAAACCCTATTCTCTCTCTCTCGCTCTCTCTCTCTCTCTCTCTCTCTCTCTCTCTCTCCCTCACGCATAGGCGGATCCAAGGGGATCCCGGGGTAGCCCGAGATACCCCTTAATTTTTTTCGATAGTGTAATTTTTGTTTACCATTTATTTAATTTTTCGTTATAATGTATATATATGTATCCCTTCAATTATAAACACAAACAAATAGTAGAGCTACTGGTTAAGGCGCTACCTTATGGAAGTAAAGGTCTCAGGTTCAATTCTTGCTCCTTGCATATTCTTTGTTTATTTTTGTTTTATTTTCCCAGCTATTCTATCCCACATCGCCAAACATATGTAAACTCAACCATTTTTGTCTATTATATAAGCTTGTTATCCTCATACTTCATTTGATATCTACTTTGAATCCCACATCGATTCAAGTATCAAAATATACTTCAACTTCATGTTTATATAACAAGACTTGAGGTTAGCTAAAGATTCGATTAAGGTTTGGGTTTAGAAAACCGAAATTGAATCGGGGAAGCCCAAGTACCCCGGAAAAAAAATTTGGGTTACCTTAAAAATAAAATTGGGATACCCCTTTACTTTGATCCTGGCTCCGCCACTGCCCTCACGCCATCCTTCTCTCTCTCTTTGGGATCAAGAGCAGCCAAGGGGCTGTTGTTTGGAGCTTAATTCTTGTTCATTTCCAGCCTTGATTCGTATTGGTATGAACCTCCTTATCATTTCTTACAACTTGATTCATAACCTTGTTCTAGTTTTATGATTTCATCTTCACTTCTTCTCCTTCTTATTTGATTTGTATATCTTTTGTTATTTGCAAAGAATTGTATGTTATACATCATCTCAAGATCCTATCTTCACCCCATATATGGTGGATGATGGATCTAGGGGATTACATGTTGCAAAAGATCATGGAAACCCTAAAAGGAAGAATGGTGATTTTATGTGCTTTATGTTCATTTTCATGTTGATTATTATTACAATCTTGTGGCAAAATGAAATCCTAATGATACCTAACCCTTTTTAGTACCACCATGATCATGGGGACTAAATTGGGATGATGAACACATCTTAAAATGTGTTTCAAAGGGAGAAGGATGGATAAGCCAAAAAGGAATCACGGGTGGCTACGATTCTGTTTTCCATCAGATCTGTGGTCATTTTGTAAAAATCATATCTTGAGTTCTAGAACTCAAACGGACCCCAAACGAGTTCCCAAAGTTCACAAATTGAGTTGGCTAACTTTCTTAAGCAGGCCAACCTCACTGATAAGGACTTTATCTATGGGAAAGAATGGAATCTTTGCTGTTAGGTCTGATCCGGGTCTGTTCTAATATGTCATTTTGTTTTCATCATTTCTAAGGCTTGGAAAAGGATCCAGAGTGATTCCAAGTTTCTATATGTTCATTATATTATAAATTTAATATCTGGAGCATATGAGGTGTTGTTTCCAATAATAAATTGGTTATAATGGATCCACACTCCAGATCAGTGGGCAGTCACCAGCTTTTACTAGTGCTGTGATTGTCCACAATGTGAATTTTATATCCGGATCTTGGGAGATGCTTTTCATTCAATTCCAACTCTGAGACTTTCATTTGTATGTCCTTTACTTCTCTGAATTTTGGTTTGGACGAATTCTACTCACAAGTTGGGTAGAATTGGCCAACATCACTTGACTGTATTGTTGGAGACAGAAGTGATACACCATTTTGTAAAATTCATATTTAATTCATCTTTTGGAGTTGGAAGGAGTTATTTATAGTTCTGGAATCCTGAACAATCATATTTTCCTATAAAATTTTGTTAAAGCTATGTTTCTGTTTTATATTTTGGAGTAAATCCGTTTTGAACAGCAGGTCTGTTTTAGAGACCTTGTTGTGATTACTCTTTTCTCAACTCATAGCTTCATTACTTCTCCTTTCTAACCTTTAGTCCTTCTTAGGTGAGGTTTTGAAGTTTGCTCAAGCTTGGTAGCATTATTTGATTGTTAGCTATCCTTACTACTCACTCAAGGTGAGTTCTCTCACACCGTTGTATTGATGTTTGCGTTTGCTAGTTAGCTCGTGTGTGATTATTTGAATTTATTATAAAGGCATGCTATATAACCATTGTTTTAATTCGTACATGTGCACTGTATGTAACTAATTATGGATATGGGGACACCACCAAAGGATACGGATTTACCGGTGCGGTGGGTAGGTAATATCACCAACGTAATACTCATCATGAGGTGCGGTGATTAGGGCCAAATGATACGGGATCTTCCCGGTGCGGTTCAAACCTACAAGTCCTTCTTGTATTATAGGCATTGATTCGTTCTTTGCCCTTATCATATAATTATAAATGGAAAATGGATTAGGGTTAGTAAATATGAATGTTAGTACAATGTCTGTGTTTGAATTCACTAAGCTTTGTGCTTACGGTTTCCCTTATAACTTTTCAGGTGTTAAGATTAAAGAGGCTAAGGCTTGACATGGAGCACCGGGAAATCGCTACTAGTTATTTTTGTTGGGACCTTATTATTATTATTACTTTCGCACTTATTTTATATGATTATTAAGTTGATGGATTATGTTATGACTATTTCAGATGTTTTAATTTAATTTAAGATGCGTTTTAAAAGTTTAAATTTTTTGCAAAAATTTGGGTGTCACACACCTGTAAAAGATGTAAGTAGAGTAGGATTTCCTGAGCTTCCTCGGTCTCCTTGACCAGTGGTCAAGTCTGGCCTCGGCTCAGTTCTGACAAAGGCGGAAGAATTGCCCTGCGGTTGGGAAGGTGTGTACAGTGTTTGGGTTACAGACAAAAGGATGGAGTTCAACTCCTCAGGGGAAAAGAAGTGTAGACGGGAAGCCTTGGAGAGCTTAGGGCGAGAACCAGTTCCATCCCCTTGGGAGTGAGCTGGGGGTGAGTCTCCACGTTGAGTTGAAACAGACACACTTTCTGTGTCTGAGTGGAATTCTATGGTGGTATTGAATGGGTCTGCGGCTACCCCAAGGACTACCGGAGCCTTTTGAGAGGCTGCGGTATCGGTCCGGTCACGCATTTGGTCTGTGTGACTGGTCTTTCTTTTCTTGAGGATAGAGATGGGTTGTGCATCCTCATCAGAATCACTCATAGAGGGAGAGTGAGATTGATTTTCGGTTGATTCGTCATCTGAGGGCACAGTTTGTTTGAGTTTTTGTTTCTTTGAAGGTTCAGCTTGTTTGGGAGCATCTTTTTTCTTTGGGGTTCCATGTTTCTTGGTGATGTTGTGGGGGCCTTGATGGACTGAGGCTAACTGCTTGCGTCTTTTTGATAAAGATAAGTTTGATAGAGTGGTGGAGGATGGGACTGCGGTACTACCAGGGATGGTGAGTGCGGATGTGGCTTGTAGAGGCGGGGTAGGAAGATATGGGTCAATACCTTCCGTAGCCTCTATATGGTCTGTGACATCAGTGGTTTCAAGACCAAGGGTAGATAGAATGTGGACTGATAGCCGTCTAATGGGTCCAAAAATAGATTGATCGGTAGAGGGATTGTACCTTTTAAGATCTTTAGTGATGAAGAGGTTGATATCGTTGCCCATGCTAAGTCCTGCATCCGCATGAAGATCTGAGATGCATAGAGACCAGAACCTAGCAAATGTGAGTTTGGTAGGGTTTTCTCTTGGACTCTCTTTGGGAATGTACTGCAAGAAGTCATCGCACAAGATATGACCGTAGTTGACATCGTGGCCAGTGAAAATACTACACACTAACTCCAATAGCTTGAGACCCATGTTATCAGTGCCTCCGGTTCTACCTGACAGGCTGCGGATCACAAAGTGGCAAACGAACTGCCACACCGCAGGCAACTGATTTTTCTTGAATTCGCCTATGCCTTTTGTCACACCCCCAAACCAGACGGCGGAAACGTCCGGGGGTGGAGGACTTCAATTGTAGTATCACAACACATGCATCATAGTAATCAAAGTACAAACAACCATTTTATTTAAAAAAAATATAAGTATTTACATGTGTTCAATCATTGTATATTGAACCAAAATAGTTATACAAAAGAAGATATGACTCAACATAGCTCCATCTTCTCAAAAAGCTCGTGGAGTACCTGTGTATTATTTCCCTGAGAATACAAGTAATTTGAAAAGAGAGTATCAACATAAAGTTGAGTGAGTTCATAAGTGTTTATGTTTGAAAGAGTATCTCTGTATTTTGTATATGTAAACTGTTCCAGAAAATCCTATATATTCTGTTGTATATGAAAAGTAGTTTTATTCCTATATAACCGTTCTCTTTGTATCAATGCTTTGTATTTGTATTCCTTTATGAAAACTTGTAACTGAGAGTGTGCCTGGCTCCACCAGCTGTTATTGAAAACTGTATTGAACCATTGTAGTTTGTATTTTGTAAACTGGTACTTTAAAGGTGTACTTTCGTTTAGTTGTTTATACATTAACGTATTGTTAATATCTTTTTAATGAGTTATTATAACCATACTATGACGGATGGCCTGAAACAAACACTTTGTGGGCGTTTAAACTGTTGATAACAATTGCCACTCATTGGCGTGTATGCCTGACTGTAGCTAGCAGCCTGAGTGCGGGGTTGTCAATCCCGATATAGATCTACACACAACTTGTTTCGATCCCCGGACTGGAGATTCTGGTTATAATGTCAGGGCTTTACCTTGGTTGTCTAAAATGAATTAAACAACCTGAATTGAATGTATCATAAAAAGCATATAAACGTTACATGTATATTAGTTCTGAAAACCCAATCATTCTGAAATAAATGATTGACAGTATGTTCTTGAATTAGTATTTCGAACATGTATGTTCTTGAATCAAAATCCAATCATTCTGAAATAAATGATTGACATTATGTTGTTCAATTAGTATTCCGAACATGTATTTGATAAGTGTAAACCCTTGATTTGTTCTGAATCAAAACCCTTGTTTCTTGTAAAACAGTGTATTCTAGTATACTTGAATCATGAATTATTGTTCTATGTATAAGTTATACCTATTATAATTTATATGTACGTTCTGAATCGGTATCTAACTATGTTTGCATGTAATCCCTTGCTCAACATGTTACAAAGGTAGTTAAACTGATGAAATAACTTTTATATTTATATACATATACAATTTTATATATAAGTAAAATTTAAACGACACTCGGACAAATAACCGGTACTACAAGCCCACATCCAAACAAGGAAAAGGACCCATAATGAGTTATCAGTCCTAAGCCTTTTAAATCTTATTTATATACCTATATATATATATATATATATATATATATATATATATATATATATATATATATATATGTATATATATATATATATATATATATATATATATATATATATATATATACAAATATGAATTTTGGGGAAAAATATAAGATTATAAAAGAGTTTAATGTTTTGAGTATTTTTGATGATTTAATGTCGTTTTATCATGATTTGTAATCATGATTTTATAACACAAAGCTCTTGTGTTAAGCTTGTATTCCCCCCGTTAAAACAATAGAAATTATGAAAATACGGGGGTATGAACTCACTTGTTAGATGGTGATTTGGGCAGCGTTTCGTTTCCCAGAAAGGAGTTTATTTGACGAGAAACCGGCTCAAATCGGGCAGAGTTTCGACTGGAAAGAGGCTAACTTCTCGGGAATCTCGGGGCTTCGAGGCTTGCTTAGGGTTTTAGACTTGATACCGGGCATTTAGGGGTTGTATGTGAGCTTATGGAAGTGAAAAATATGAAAGAGGGTGAAATTTGGGGTGAAAAGTGAAAATATTTCGGAAGCCCTCGCATGCCTTATATAGGCCGAAGCCTCAGATCCGAGGCTATGCGAGGCTGACACGTGCTCGGACAGGTGGCGAAGGGAGGGGCTGCTTCAGACAGGTGGCTCGCAGATGGCTGCTTCGGACTGGACCGGACTTCGGTCCAATGGGAAGAGGGCACAAAGGTCCGAGGGTTGTCCGAGGGAGGTGTGCGGGGTGTCTCATGCGAAGGTGTCCATCCCCTTGGGAGTGAGCTGGGGGTGAGTCTCCACGTTGAGTTGAAACAGACACACTTTCTGTGTCTGAGTGGAATTCGATGGTGGTATTGAATGGGTCTGCGGCCACCCCAAGGACTACCAGAGCCTTTTGAGAGGCTGCGGCATCGGTCCAGTCACGCCTTTGGTCTGTGTGACTGGTCTTTCTTTTCTTGAGGATAGAGATGGGTTGTGCATCCTCATCAGAATCACTCATAGAGGGAGAGTGAGATCGATTTTCGGTTGATTCGTCATCTGAGGGCACAGTTTGTTTGAGTTTTTGTTTCTTTGAAGGTTCAGCTTGTTTGGGAGCATCTTTCTTCTTTGGGGTTCCATGTTTCTTGGTGATGTTGTGGGGGCCTTGATGGACTGAGGCTAACTGCTTGCGTCTTTTTGATAAAGACAAGTTTGATAGAGTGGTGGAGGATGGGACTGCGGTACTACCAGGGATGGTGAGTGCGGATGTGGCTTGTAGAGGCGGGGTAGGAAGGTATGGGTCAATACCTTCCGTAGCCTCTATATGGTCTGTGACATCAGTGGTTTCAAGACCAAGGGTAGATAGAATGTGGACTGGTAGCCGTCTAATGGGTCCAAAAACAGATTGATCGGTAGAGGGATTGTACCTTTTAAGATCTTTAGTGATGAAGAGGTTGATATCGTTGTCCATGCTAAGTCCTGCATCCGCATGAAGATCTGAGATGCATAGAGACCAGAACCTAGCAAATGTGAGTTCGGTAGGATTTTCTCTTGGACTCTCTTTGGGAATGTACTACAAGAAGTCATCGCACAAGATATGACCGTAGTTGACATCGTGGCCAGTGAAAATACTACACACTAACTCCAATAGCTTGAGACCCATGTTATCAGTGCCTCCGGTTCTACCTGATAGGCTGCGGATCACAAAGTGGCAAACGAACTGCCACACCGCAGGCAACTGATTTTTCTTGAATTCGCCTATGCCTTTTGTCACACACCCAAACCAGACGACGGAAACGTCCGGGGGTGGAGGACTTCAATTGTAGTATCACAACACATGCATCATAGTAATCAAAGTACAAACAACCATTTTATTTAAAAAAAAATATAAGTATTTACATGTGTTCAATCATTGTATATTGAACCAAAATAGTTATACAAAAGAAGATATGACTCAACATAGCTCCATCTTCTCAAAAAGCTCGGGGAGTACCTGTGTATTATTTCCCTGAGAATACAAGTAATTTGAAAAGAGAGTATCAACATAAAGTTGAGTGAGTTCATAAGTGTTTATGTTTGAAAGAGTATCTCTGTATTTTGTATATGTAAACTGTTCCAGAAAATCCTATATATTCTGTTGTATATGAAAAGTAGTTTTATTCCCATATAACCGTTCTCTTTGTATCAATGCTTTGTATTTGTATTCCTTTATGAAAACTTGTAACTGAGAGTGTGCCTGGCTCCACCAGCTGTTATTGAAAACTGTATTGAACCATTGTAGTTTGTATTTTGTAAACTGGTACTTTAAAGGTGTACTTTCGTTTAGTTGTTTATACATTAACGTATTGTTAATATCTTTTTAATGAGTTATTATAACCATACTATGACGGATGGCCTGAAATAAACACTTTGTGGGCGTTTAAACTGTTGATAACAATTGCCACTCATTGGCGTGTATGCCTGACTGTAGCTAGCAACCTGAGTGCGGGGTTGTCAATCCCGATATAGATCTACACACAACTTGTTTCGATCCCCGGACTGGAGATTCTGGTTATAATGTCAGGGCTTTACCTTGGTTGTCTAAAATGAATTAAACAACCTGAATTGAATGTATCATAAAAAGCATATAAACGTTACATGTATATTAGTTCTGAAAACCCAATCATTCTGAAATAAATGATTGACAGTATGTTCTTGAATTAGTATTTCGAACATGTATGTTCTTGAATCAAAACCCAATCATTCTGAAATAAATGATTGATATTATGTTGTTCAATTAGTATTCCGAACATGTATTTGATAAGTGTAAACCCTTGATTTGTTCTGAATCAAAACCCTTGTTTCTTGTAAAACAGTGTATTCTAGTATACTTGAATCATGAATTATTGTTCTATGTATAAGTTATACCTATTATAATTTATATGTACGTTCTGAATCGGTATCTAACTATGTTTGCATGTAATCCCTTGCTCAACATGTTACAAAGGTAGTTAAACTGATGAAATAACTTTTATATTTATATACATATACAATTCTATATATAAGTAAAATTTAAACGACACTCGGACAAATAACCGGTACTACAAGCCCACATCCAAACAAGGAAAAGGACCCATAATGAGTTATCAGTCCTAAGCCTTTTAAATCTTATATATATATATATATATATATATATATATATATATATATATATATATATATATATATATATATATATATATATATATATATATATATACACAAATATGAATTTTGGGGAAAAATATAAGATTATAAAAGAGTTTAATGTTTTGAGTATTTTTGATGATTTAATGTCGTTTTATCATGATTTGTAATCATGATTTTATAACAAAAAGTTCTTGTGTTAAGCTTGTATTCCCCCCCTTAAAACAATAGAAATTATGAAAATACGGGGGTATGAACTCACTTGTTAGATGGTGATTTGGGCAGCGTTTCGTTTCCCGGAAAGGAGTTTATTTGACGAGAAACCGGCTCAAATCGGGCAGAGTTTCGACTGGAGAGAGGCTAACTTCTCGGGAATCTCGGGGCTTCGAGGCGTGCTTAGGGTTTTAGACTTGATACCGGGGCTTTAGGGGTTGTATGTGAGCTTATGGAAGTGAAAAATATGAAAGAGGGTGAAATTTGGGGTGAAAAGTGAAAATATTTCGGAAGCCCTCGCATGCCTTATATAGGCCGAAGCCTCGGATCCGAGGCTATGCGAGGCTGACACGTGCTCGGACAGGTGGTGAAGGGAGGGGCTGCTTCGGACAGGTGGCTCGCAGATGGTTGCTTCGGACTGGACCGGACTTCGGTCCAATGGGAAGAGGGCACGAAGGTCCGAGGGGTGTCCGAGGGAGGTGTCTGGGGTGTCTCATGCGAAGGTGTCCGAAGGTGAGTGGACCACGGACTTGGTCGAATCAGAAGGTGCCATGCGAGACATCGGTCCAATCAGAAGTCGACACGTGGAAGCTCGCATGCGAGTATGACGTGTCCGAGGGTCATGCATGCGAAATTGCCCGGTTTTCCATTTTTCTTGATTTTTGTGCCAAAAACTTGCGGAAATCATAACTTTCGCATACGAGCTCCGTTTTTGGCGTTCTTTATATGCACGCGTAGGTAAAATTATATTCTACGACTTTCGTTTAGACTTCGTCGACTGATTTTGACTTGATTTTTAATATTATTATTTTTAACAGACCGGGACAGGAAATCCGTTAAAAATTCATAACTTCTTCATCCGACGTCCGTTTTTGTCCGTCTTTTTACCGTTGTACTACTATTGACGAGACCTTCAATTCTCGTTTAGGTTGTTTCGGCTAAAAATCACTCGATCTTTATTTCGAGTTTTTAGCTGTACACTGCTATACTGAAACTTAGAAAAATCATAACTTCCTCATACGAAGTCAGATTTTGCCGTTCTTTTTATGAAAGTTCTCGGTTTAACAAAAACTACAACTTTTGTTTAGATTGTTAAGGCTAGAAAGCCTTTTATTGAAAATTCAGTTTTTACACTGAACAATGTTTTTCCGGTTTTGTCACGGATTTTCGATTGGTCATAACTTCTTCGTTATAACTCGGATTTTATTGTTCTTTATGTTTTTGGAAACCTTGTTACAATCTCTATCACTTGGTTCATTCCAATAGTGTTTGTTTAATAATTTATTTTGAGGGTCAATTATGTAAATATGCACAGTATGCTAAAATTTCTCTTTATTATATTAAAAGAAATACAATTTGACCTACATTATTACATAGGTTTGAAATAACGATTGTTTTAATTCGTACATGTGCAATGTATGTAACTAATTATGGATATGGGGACACCACCAAAGGATACGGATTTACCGGTGCGGTGGGTAGGTAATATCACCAACGTAATACTCATCATGAGGTGCGGTGATTAGGGCCAAATGATACGGGATCTTCCCGGTGCGGTTCAAACCTACAAGTCCTTCTTGTATTATAGGCATTGATTCGTTCTTTGCCCTTATCATATAATTATAAATGGAAAATGGATTAGGGTTAGTAAATATGAATGTTAGTACAATGTCTGTGTTTGAATTCACTAAGCTTTGTGCTTACGGTTTCCCTTATAACTTTTCAGGTGTTAAGATTAAAGAGGCTAAGGGTTGACATGGAGCACCGGGAAATCGCTACTAGTTATTTTTGTTGGGACCTTATTATTATTATTACTTTCGCACTTATTTTATATGATTATTAAGTTGATGGATTATGTTATGACTATTTCAGATGTTTTAATTTAATTTAAGATGCGTTTTAAAAGTTTAAATTTTTTGCAAAAATTTGGGTGTCACACACCTGTAAAAGATGTAAGTAGAGTAGGATTTCCTAAGCTTCCTCGGTCTCCTTGACCAGTGGTCAACTCTGGCCTCGGCTCAGTTCTGGCAAAGGCGGAAGAATTGCCCTGCGGTTGGGAAGGTGTGTACAGTGTTTGGGTTACAGACAAAAGGATGGAGTTCAACTCCTCAGGGGAAAAGAAGTGTAGACGGGAAGCCTTGGAGAGCTTAGGGCGAGAACCAGTTCCATCCCCTTGGGAGTGAGCTGGGGGTGAGTCTCCACGTTGAGTTGAAACAGACACACTTTCTGTGTCTGAGTGGAATTCTATGGTGGTATTGAATGGGTCTGCGGCTACCCCAAGGACTACCGGAGCCTTTTGAGAGGCTGCGGTATCGGTCCGGTCACGCATTTGGTCTGTGTGACTGGTCTTTCTTTTCTTGAGGATAGAGATGGGTTGTGCATCCTCATCAGAATCACTCATAGAGGGAGAGTGAGATTGATTTTCGGTTGATTCGTCATCTGAGGGCACAGTTTGTTTGAGTTTTTGTTTCTTTGAAGGTTCAGCTTGTTTGGGAGCATCTTTTTTCTTTGGGGTTCCATGTTTCTTGGTGATGTTGTGGGGGCCTTGATGGACTGAGGCTAACTGCTTGCGTCTTTTTGATAAAGATAAGTTTGATAGAGTGGTGGAGGATGGGACTGCGGTACTACCAGGGATGGTGAGTGCGGATGTGGCTTGTAGAGGCGGGGTAGGAAGGTATGGGTCAATACCTTCCGTAGCCTCTATATGGTCTGTGACATCAGTGGTTTCAAGACCAAGGGTAGATAGAATGTGGACTGATAGCCGTCTAATGGGTCCAAAAATAGATTGATCGGTAGAGGGATTGTACCTTTTAAGATCTTTAGTGATGAAGAGGTTGATATCGTTGCCCATGCTAAGTCCTGCATCCGCATGAAGATCTGAGATGCATAGAGACCAGAACCTAGCAAATGTGAGTTTGGTAGGGTTTTCTCTTGGACTCTCTTTGGGAATGTACTGCAAGAAGTCATCGCACAAGATATGACCGTAGTTGACATCGTGGCCAGTGAAAATACTACACACTAACTCCAATAGCTTGAGACCCATGTTATCAGTGCCTCCGGTTCTACCTGACAGGCTGCGGATCACAAAGTGGCAAACGAACTGCCACACCTCAGGCAACTGATTTTTCTTGAATTCGCCTATGCCTTTTGTCACACCCCCAAACCAGACGGCGGAAACGTCCGGGGGTGGAGGACTTCAATTGTAGTATCACAACACATGCATCATAGTAATCAAAGTACAAACAACCATTTTATTTAAAAAAAATATAAGTATTTACATGTGTTCAATCATTGTATATTGAACCAAAATAGTTATACAAAAGAAGATATGACTCAACATAGCTCCATCTTCTCAAAAAGCTCGGGGAGTACCTGTGTATTATTTCCCTGAGAATACAAGTAATTTGAAAAGAGAGTATCAACATAAAGTTGAGTGAGTTCATAAGTGTTTATGTTTGAAAGAGTATCTCTGTATTTTGTATATGTAAACTGTTCCAGAAAATCCTATATATTCTGTTGTATATGAAAAGTAGTTTTATTCCCATATAACCGTTCTCTTTGTATCAATGCTTTGTATTTGTATTCCTTTATGAAAACTTGTAACTGAGAGTGTGCCTGGCTCCACCAGCTGTTATTGAAAACTGTATTGAACCATTGTAGTTTGTATTTTGTAAACTGGTACTTTAAAGGTGTACTTTCGTTTAGTTGTTTATACATTAACGTATTGTTAATATCTTTTTAATGAGTTATTATAACCATACTATGACGGATGGCCTGAAAGAAACACTTTGTGGGCGTTTAAACTGTTGATAACAATTGCCACTCATTGGCGTGTATGCCTGACTGTAGCTAGCAGCCTGAGTGCGGGGTTGTCAATCCCGATATAGATCTACACACAACTTGTTTCGATCCCCGGACTGGAGATTCTGGTTATAATGTCAGGGCTTTACCTTGGTTGTCTAAAATGAATTAAACAACCTGAATTGAATGTATCATAAAAAGCATATAAACGTTACATGTATATTAGTTCTGAAAACCCAATCATTCTGAAATAAATGATTGACAGTATGTTCTTGAATTAGTATTTCGAACATGTATGTTCTTGAATCAAAATCCAATCATTCTGAAATAAATGATTGACATTATGTTGTTCAATTAGTATTCCGAACATGTATTTGATAAGTGTAAACCCTTGATTTGTTCTGAATCAAAACCCTTGTTTCTTGTAAAACAGTGTATTCTAGTATACTTGAATCATGAATTATTGTTCTATGTATAAGTTATACCTATTATAATTTATATGTACGTTCTGAATCGGTATCTAACTATGTTTGCATGTAATCCCTTGCTCAACATGTTACAAAGGTAGTTAAACTGATGAAATAACTTTTATATTTATATACATATACAATTCTATATATAAGTAAAATTTAAACGACACTCGGACAAATAACCGGTACTACAAGCCCACATCCAAACAAGGAAAAGGACCCATAATGAGTTATCAGTCCTAAGCCTTTTAAATCTTATTTATATACCTATATATATATATATATATATATATATATATATGTATATATATATATATATATATATATATATATATATATATATATATATATATATACAAATATGAATTTTGGGGAAAAATATAAGATTATAAAAGAGTTTAATGTTTTGAGTATTTTTGATGATTTAATGTCGTTTTATCATGATTTGTAATCATGATTTTATAACACAAAGCTCTTGTGTTAAGCTTGTATTCCCCCCGTTAAAACAATAGAAATTATGAAAATACGGGGGTATGAACTCACTTGTTAGATGGTGATTTGGGCAGCGTTTCGTTTCCCAGAAAGGAGTTTATTTGACGAGAAACCGGCTCAAATCGGGCAGAGTTTCGACTGGAAAGAGGCTAACTTCTCGGGAATCTCGGGGCTTCGAGGCTTGCTTAGGGTTTTAGACTTGATACCGGGCATTTAGGGGTTGTATGTGAGCTTATGGAAGTGAAAAATATGAAAGAGGGTGAAATTTGGGGTGAAAAGTGAAAATATTTCGGAAGCCCTCGCATGCCTTATATAGGCCGAAGCCTCGGATCCGAGGCTATGCGAGGCTGACACGTGCTCGGACAGGTGGCGAAGGGAGGGGCTGCTTCAGACAGGTGGCTCGCAGATGGCTGCTTCGGACTGGACCAGACTTCGGTCCAATGGGAAGAGGGCACAAAGGTCCGAGGGGTGTCCGAGGGAGGTGTGCGGGGTGTCTCATGCGAAGGTGTCCATCCCCTTGGGAGTGAGCTGGGGGTGAGTCTCCACGTTGAGTTGAAACAGACACACTTTCTGTGTCTGAGTGGAATTCGATGGTGGTATTGAATGGGTCTGCGGCCACCCCAAGGACTACCAGAGCCTTTTGAGAGGCTGCGGCATCGGTCCGGTCACGCCTTTGGTCTGTGTGACTGGTCTTTCTTTTCTTGAGGATAGAGATGGGTTGTGCATCCTCATCAGAATCACTCATAGAGGGAGAGTGAGATCGATTTTCGGTTGATTCGTCATCTGAGGGCACAGTTTGTTTGAGTTTTTGTTTCTTTGAAGGTTCAGCTTGTTTGGGAGCATCTTTCTTCTTTGGGGTTCCATGTTTCTTGGTGATGTTGTGGGGGCCTTGATGGACTGAGGCTAACTGCTTGCGTCTTTTTGATAAAGACAAGTTTGATAGAGTGGTGGAGGATGGGACTGCGGTACTACCAGGGATGGTGAGTGCGGATGTGGCTTGTAGAGGCGGGGTAGGAAGGTATGGGTCAATACCTTCCGTAGCCTCTATATGGTCTGTGACATCAGTGGTTTCAAGACCAAGGGTAGATAGAATGTGGACTGGTAGCCGTCTAATGGGTCCAAAAACAGATTGATCGGTAGAGGGATTGTACCTTTTAAGATCTTTAGTGATGAAGAGGTTGATATCGTTGTCCATGCTAAGTCCTGCATCCGCATGAAGATCTGAGATGCATAGAGACCAGAACCTAGCAAATGTGAGTTCGGTAGGATTTTCTCTTGGACTCTCTTTGGGAATGTACTACAAGAAGTCATCGCACAAGATATGACCGTAGTTGACATCGTGGCCAGTGAAAATACTACACACTAACTCCAATAGCTTGAGACCCATGTTATCAGTGCCTCCGGTTCTACCTGATAGGCTGCGGATCACAAAGTGGCAAACGAACTGCCACACCGCAGGCAACTGATTTTTCTTGAATTCGCCTATGCCTTTTGTCACACACCCAAACCAGACGACGGAAACGTCCGGGGGTGGAGGACTTCAATTGTAGTATCACAACACATGCATCATAGTAATCAAAGTACAAACAACGATTTTATTTAAAAAAAATATAAGTATTTACATGTGTTCAATCATTGTATATTGAACCAAAATAGTTATACAAAAGAAGATATGACTCAACATAGCTCCATCTTCTCAAAAAGCTCGGGGAGTACCTGTGTATTATTTCCCTGAGAATACAAGTAATTTGAAAAGAGAGTATCAACATAAAGTTGAGTGAGTTCATAAGTGTTTATGTTTGAAAGAGTATCTCTGTATTTTGTATATGTAAACTGTTCCAGAAAATCCTATATATTCTGTTGTATATGAAAAGTAGTTTTATTCCCATATAACCGTTCTCTTTGTATCAATGCTTTGTATTTGTATTCCTTTATGAAAACTTGTAACTGAGAGTGTGCCTGGCTCCACCAGCTGTTATTGAAAACTGTATTGAACCATTGTAGTTTGTATTTTGTAAACTGGTACTTTAAAGGTGTACTTTCGTTTAGTTGTTTATACATTAACGTATTGTTAATATCTTTTTAATGAGTTATTATAACCATACTATGACGGATGGCCTGAAAGAAACACTTTGTGGGCGTTTAAACTGTTGATAACAATTGCCACTCATTGGCGTGTATGCCTGACTGTAGCTAGCAGCCTGAGTGCGGGGTTGTCAATCCCGATATAGATCTACACACAACTTGTTTCGATCCCCGGACTGGAGATTCTGGTTATAATGTCAGGGCTTTACCTTGGTTGTCTAAAATGAATTAAACAACCTGAATTGAATGTATCATAAAAAGCATATAAACGTTACATGTATATTAGTTCTGAAAACCCAATCATTCTGAAATAAATGATTGACAGTATGTTCTTGAATTAGTATTTCGAACATGTATGTTCTTGAATCAAAACCCAATCATTCTGAAATAAATGATTGACATTATGTTGTTCAATTAGTATTCCGAACATGTATTTGATAAGTGTAAACCCTTGATTTGTTCTGAATCAAAACCCTTGTTTCTTGTAAAACAGTGTATTCTAGTATACTTGAATCATGAATTATTGTTCTATGTATAAGTTATACCTATTATAATTTATATGTACGTTCTGAATCGGTATTTAACTATGTTTGCATGTAATCCCTTGCTCAACATGTTACAAAGGTAGTTAAACTGATGAAATAACTTTTATATTTATATACATATACAATTCTATATATAAGTAAATTTTAAACGACACTCGGACAAATAACCGGTACTACAAGCCCACATCCAAACAAGGAAAAGGACCCATAATGAGTTATCAGTCCTAAGCCTTTTAAATCTTATATATATATATATATATATATATATATATATATATATATATATATATATATATATATATACACAAATATGAATTTTGGGGAAAAATATAAGATTATAAAAGAGTTTAATGTTTTGAGTATTTTTGATGATTTAATGTCGTTTTATCATGATTTGTAATCATGATTTTATAACAAAAAGTTCTTGTGTTAAGCTTGTATTCCCCCCCTTAAAACAATAGAAATTATGAAAATACGGGGGTATGAACTCACTTGTTAGATGGTGATTTGGGCAGCGTTTCGTTTCCCGGAAAGGAGTTTATTTGACGAGAAACCGGCTCAAATCGGGCAGAGTTTCGACTGGAGAGAGGCTAACTTCTCGGGAATCTCGGGGCTTTGAGGCGTGCTTAGGGTTTTAGACTTGATACCGGGGCTTTAGGGGTTGTATGTGAGCTTATGGAAGTGAAAAATATGAAAGAGGGTGAAATTTGGGGTGAAAAGTGAAAATATTTCGGAAGCCCTCGCATGCCTTATATAGGCCGAAGCCTCGGATCCGAGGCTATGCGAGGCTGACACGTGCTCGGACAGGTGGTGAAGGGAGGGGCTGCTTCGGACAGTTGGCTCGCAGATGGTTGCTTCGGACTGGACCGGACTTCGGTCCAATGGGAAGAGGGCACGAAGGTCCGAGGGGTGTCCGAGGGAGGTGTCTGGGGTGTCTCATGCGAAGGTGTCCGAAGGTGAGTGGACCACGGACTTGGTCGAATCAGAAGGTGCCACGCGAGACTTCGGTCCAATCAGAAGTCGACACGTGGAAGCTCGCATGCGAGTATGACGTGTCCGAGGGTCATGCATGCGAAATTGCCCGGTTTTCCATTTTTCTTGATTTTTGTGCCAAAAACTTGCGGAAATCATAACTTTCGCATACGAGCTCCGTTTTTGGCGTTCTTTATATGCACGCGTAGGTAAAATTATATTCTACGACTTTCGTTTAGACTTCGTCGACTGATTTTGACTTGATTTTTAATATTATTATTTTTAACAGACCGGGACAGGAAATCCGTTAAAAATTCATAACTTCTTCATCCGACGTCCGTTTTTGTCCGTCTTTTTACCGTTGTACTACTATTGACGAGACCTTCAATTCTCGTTTAGGTTGTTTCGGCTAAAAATCACTCGATCTTTATTTCAAGTTTTTAGCTGTACACTGCTATACTGAAACTTAGAAAAATCATAACTTCCTCATACGAAGTCAGATTTTGCCGTTCTTTTTATGAAAGTTCTCGGTTTAACAAAAACTACAACTTTTGTTTAGATTGTTAAGGCTAGAAAGCCTTTTTATTGAAAATTCAGTTTTTACACTGAACAATGTTTTTCCGGTTTTGTCACGGATTTTCGATTGGTCATAACTTCTTCGTTATAACTCGGATTTTAGTGTTCTTTATGTTTTTGGAAACCTTGTTACAATCTCTATCACTTGGTTCATTCCAATAGTGTTTGTTTAATAATTTATTTTGAGGGTCAATTATGTAAATATGCACAGTATGCTAAAATTTCTCTTTATTATATTAAAAGAAATACAATTTGACCTACATTATTACATAGGTTTGAAATAACGATTTGTTACATTATCCCCCCGTTAGAGAGAATTTCGTCCCGAAATTAACATTATAGATAGACTAGGGAAAAAGATGTGGATATTTCTGTTGCATTTGATCCTCCCCTTCCCAAGTGAATTCAGGTCCCCGTTTTGCATTCCAGCGAACCTTCACTATCGGGATACGACTTTGTTTAGTTTTCTTAACTTCCCTGTCTAGAATCTCTACGGGTTCTTCCACAAAGTTGAGGCTCTCGTTTAACTCGATTTCCTCGAGTGGGATCACAAGAGTCTCGTCGGATAGACACTTTTTCAAGTTCGAAACGTGGAAGGTAGGATGAATGTTATTTAGTTCTTGGGGTAGTCGAAGTTTGTAAGTTACAGGACCAATTCTAGCAAGAATTTTGAAGGGTCCTATGTACCTTGGATTCAATTTGTCACGCTTTCCAAAGCGTATCATGCCCTTCCAGGGTGAGACCTTTAACAAGACGCGGTCACCAACCTGAAATTCCAAGGGTTTTCTCCGTTTGTCAGCGTAGCTTTTCTGTCTATCTCTGGAAGCTTTAAGTTGCTCTCGAATTTGTACGATTTTGTCGGTGGTTTCTCAAATAATTTCCGGACCAGTGAGAGCACTGTCCGGAGTTTGACCTCTAGCTAGCTGCGTGTCACCCACTTCAGCCCAGCACAGAGGGGTTCTGCACTTGCGGCCATAGAGGGCTTCGAATGGAGCAGCCTTTATGCTAGTGTGGTAACTATTGTTATAAGAGAATTCAACAAGGGGTAAATGAATATCCCATGCTTTTCCAAAGTCTATCACGCAAGCTCGCAACATGTCTTCTAATGTTTGAATCCTCCTCTCACTTTGTCCGTCGGTTTGTGGATGGTAGGCTGTACTCATGTCCAGCCTAATTCCCAAAGAGTTTTGTAAAGACTGCCAGAAACGAGAGGTGAATCTACTCTCTTGGTCCGAAATAATAGATATTGGTACACCATGCAGTCTAACAATATCCCTGAGGTAAGTTCTGGTTAGTTTCTCCATCTTGTCGGTTTCTTTTATTGGCAAGAAGTGTGTGGATTTGGTTAATCTGTCGACGATTACCCAAATAGTATCATAACCACCCGAAGTCTTGGGTAATTTGGTTATGAAATCCATTGTAATCCACTCCCACTTCCATTCAGGGATTTCAGGTTGTTGTAATAAACCTGAAGGTTTCTGGTAGTCTACCTTGACTTTGGCACAAGTAAGGCATTTTCCCACAAAGGTAGCGATTTCGGCCTTCATGTTAGGCCACCAGTATAGTTTCTTAAGGTCCAGATACATCTTGTCTGAACCTGGATGAATGGAGTATCGGGTTTTGTGTCCTTCATTCATAACCACGTCTCTGTAACCACCGAACTTTGGTGTCCAGATCCGGTTCATGAAATAATAGACTCCATCATACTTGATTTCGAAGTTCTTATCCATTCCTCTCAGAGTTTCACCTGCCACGTTTTTGGGTTTCAAGTCTTCAAGTTGAGTTTCTTTGATTTGTATGGACAGATGTGAATGGATTGTCATTGTCAACGACTTTACTCGGCGTCCCGAGTATTCTTTTCTGCTAAGGGCGTCAGCTACTACGTTTGCTTTACCAGGGTGATAAAGAATTTCACATTCGTAGTCGTTCAGTAGCTCCACCCATCGTCATTGTCTCATGCTCAGCTCTTTTTGATCGAAGATATGCTGGAGACTTTTATGGTCCGTGAATATTGTGCATTTCATGTCATATAATTAATGTCTCCAGATCTTCAGAGCAAATACCACCGCTCCTAGTTCAAGGTCGTGTGTTGTATAGTTGACTTCATGCGTCTTAAGTTGTCTTGAGGCGTAGGAGATAACCTTTCCTCGTTGCATTAGTACACACCCAAGCCCTTGATTTGAAGCATCACAGTACACTACAAAGTCTTCTGTCCCTTCGGGTAGAGAAAAGATCGGTGCACTGCACAAGGCTAGTTCGAGCGTTTGGAATGCTGTTTCTTGCTTCTCTTCCCAACTAAAAGTTACACCCTTTTGCGTCAGGGTGGTAAGTGGTTTAGCGATTCGGGAGAAATTTTGGATGAATCTGCGATAGTAGCCGGCAAGACCTAAGAATTGACGGATTTCTGTAGGTGTTTTGGGTGCTGGCCAGTTTTCAATTGCTTTGATTTTGGAAGGGTCCACGTGTATTCCTTCTGAACTGACCACGTGACCTAGGAATTCAACCTTCCTAATCCAAAACTCGCACTTTGAAAACTTCGCATAGAGTTTTTCTGTCCTAAGGGTTTGTAATATTTGAAGAAGATGTAGGCCATGTTCTTCTTTGCTTCTTGAGTAGATAAGGATGTCGTCGATGAAGACTATGACGAATTTGTCCAGGAATGGACGACACACTCTGTTCATTAGATCCATGAACACAGAAGGTGCCTTCTTCAATCCGTATGGCATCACTATAAACTCGTAATGACCATAACGAGTTCTAAACGCGGTCTTGGGAATGTCTTCCTCCAAAATCCGTAACTGGTGATACCCGGATCTTAAGTCTAATTTTGAGAAGTAGTTCGCACCTTGAAGTTGGTCGAACATATCGTCAATGCGAGGTAAAGGATATAGATTTTTGATGGTAAGTTTATTCAGCTCGCGGCAGTCTATGCACATGCGGAATGATCCATCCTTCTTCTTTACGAACAAAACCGGTGCTCCCCATGGTGAGAAGCTTGGTCTTATGAAACCTTTACTAAGGAGTTCGTTAAGTTGGCTGGATAATTCTTGCATTTCATAAGGTGCAAGACGATAGGGGGATTTGGCTACAGGGGTAGCTCCAGGGATTAAGTCGATTCGGAATTCGACTTGTAGTTCGGGAGGTACTCCTGGAAGATCATCGGGAAAGATATCGGGAAAGTTGAAAACCTCTGGAATGCTCGCGGTATCCTTCACTTCTTTCTTTTTGTCTACAACGTGAGCTAAGAAAGCACATTACTCTTTGCGAAGGTACTTCTGTGCCTTGATGCAAGAAATGATCCGAAGGTTCGTTCCGGGTTTGTCGCCATAGATAATAAGAGTTTCATTAGTTGGCAAGTTCAAACGAATAACTCTTTCATAACATAGGATGTCGGCATGGTTGGGGCACAACCAATCCATACCTATTATGGTGTCAAAACTTTTGATAGAGACCAGCATAAGGTCTATTGGGAAAGACAAGTCATTCAAGGTAAGGATACATCCTATGTATATATCGTTGGTGGATTCAGATTTCCCGTTAGCCATTTCTACTGTGAAAGTTTCATTTAGTGGTTGGGAGTTTTGATTTAGTAGATGTTTAAACTTATGGCTCACGAAGCTCCTCTCAGCACCACAATCAAATAGAATGCATGCATAAGTATTGTTGAGAAGGAACGTACCCGTGACCACTGCAGGGTCTGCCACCGCTTCTTCATGACCCAGTGCTAAAATCCTCCCAACTCCACCGACATTTCCAGCTTTTGGACAATCTTTCTTGAAATGCCCCACATCACCGCATTGGTAGCATGCTCGGCCTACTCCAGCGGCATGTACTTGGTTAAGTGGTTGGGGTGGTATTCTATAGAATTGGGCAGTATGCCCTTTCCTGTTGCAGTTACGGCACTGCAATTCTCGGCAATTTCCGTTGTGGTGAAAATTGCACTTGTTGCATTTAGGGAGGGTACCAACATAGGGCTTAGTTGGTGCAAGGTTATTAGGGACAGCAGCAGGTACATTAGCGGGTATGGTAGCAGGTACAGTAGTAGCATGGACTGCCACTACTTGTTGCTTCTTTGCAGGTTCCAGAGGAGATTTGCCCTTCCTCTTGTTCCAACCCTTCTTCTTGCTGTTGTTGTTGTTCTCCTTGGGTTGTTCTGGAGCAGAAACCACAGAGTGTTGACGGGCTTCGTGGTCGATAAGAGATTGTGCCAGCTCTTTGGCACTGTCAAAAGTAATATGCTTCGAAGCTAAAACACTTGACTGAATTTGGGGCGACATACCCCAAATATATCTCTCAATCTTTTTGCTCTCCATAGGAACCATATCCGGACATAGAATTGCCAGATCACAGAACCTACTGGTATAGGTTGATATGTCAGAACCAACCATTGTAAGAGCCCATAGTTCTTGCTCCAGTTTCTGTATTTCTCCTCATGGACAGTATTCCCGCATTAACATGGCTTTTAGGCTCTCCCAGCTGATCGAGTTAGCCACTACCAGAGTAAGTGACTTAATGTGGCCATTCCACCACGTTAGGGCCCTATCTGAAAAAGTACAGGCAGCAAATTTAACTTTGCTACCCTCCGGACAGGAGCAAATTTCAAAGATTGATTCCGTCTTCTCTATCCACTGCCTTAGTGCCATAACTCCCCCAGTCCCATTAAAGGTCCTGGGTTTGGCATTAGAAAAATCCTTATAAGTGCACTCTCGCGAATGCCCATGACTTTCGCCGTGGTTAGAAGGATGTGCACCAACTCCCGACCCACTAACACCAGAAGTATGGATATGAGACATGGCAGCCGCTACAGCCGCCATGACCGCCGCTTGAAACATAGCGGGGTCGAATTGAGGAGGTGGTGGTGGGGGTGGCGTCGGTGCTTCATTGTTACGTCGTGGATTTCTACGAGGAGGCATATCTTGCTATAAAAGTCAATAGATAAAAAGATAGTGAGATATCAAGAATAAATATGAATTTGATGTCTCTGAACTAAACACTTAATTCAACATGAATTTCGCAAAGAATTGGAAATAGAAATCCACTGCAAGTACAACTTGCAACATGATAATATGAAATTGAATGGTTATTTTTCAAAGAGTATGAATGTACATGTCGACTGTATTGGTATATTAAGTGTACGTAATCTGGAACACTTGACCTTAAAGTAGGTCTATAATATACCACAATACTGAGGAAGTGTCGACATCAAATCGACCTACCGAAAATAACATTTCAGCGGTCGTATTGAAAGCATGAAAAATAACACTGGAACATTTATGTGATCCAAAACTTTGGAATAGGATGTTTATGAGAATTGTACTAACTCTTGTTGAAGTAAAGTGCTTATTGTTTTATTGATACTCGGTTTTGTACATATCGTGAAAAGTAGTATATACATTCGATATAAAAAGTAGAAAGTAGAAGTAGTGCGAACACTACTTGCGGCGGTTGCTACCACGATTGCTAGGTCCTGCTTCATCCTGCTTCTTCCAGTGCCTTTCTTGGGCAGCTTGATTCTCCCTCAATTCTCTTATCTCTGATTCAGCAGCATTAAGTTGCCTTTGAAGGGCTTCAGTATGGTGCTGGGTGTCATCCTGCATTTCGTCAAGACGAAGGATATCTGCAGTGTTCGCCTGCGCAACCGTATTCACTTCTAGGATTCGATTGATCTACATCCTTGATTGATCGAATTGTCGGGCTATTCGGTTCACTATAACTGCAAGAGCTATGTCGGCTGTTCCTCCTCTTGAGACGTTATAGAAACCTCGTGCCATTCCGTAGGGAGGGCGTTGGTTGTCTTGTCGACTCCAATAGTTTATGTATTGGCCCCACTCGGGTATGGGTTCTGCTTCCTCTTGCCTCAGGGGACGCTCTCCAGGGTTGCAGACTTGTTGCTCTGTATCCGTACCACTTGATTCGCTGTCCTCAAAGGGTTCTTCATCTGAGTCTGTGATCCAGCCTGCATTTTGTGGATTATAGGGGTCTCCTGGTAAATTGTGTTCAGCCATAGGTTCTATATTTAGAAGTAAGGTTAGTAAAATACTCTCCGTAGTATTTTAATCTTTGTATTCTCTTTTATAGTTCTTCTGAATATGTAGGGTAAGTTTTAGACATGTCGCAACACCACTATCACTCCCAAACACATGTTGGTCATATCTCAAATCAATATAGTTGATCAGGCTATATTAATTCCAGATATGATTACATAACTGTTCAGGTTTGACTATAGTGTTCAACATCCAAATACTTTTAAGTTCTTATGACTGTGATATTGTACTTGTAGGTATGAGTGTTAGTATACTTCTTATAAAAATACTTAAATCTTTAAAAAGTATACTTGTAGTCAGAGCTCCTTGCCCCGATGTATTTATAGTTTGTATATCTTTTATGGATTGATATACTGAGTTCACTATAAACAATGCTCTGATACCAATCTGTCACACCCCCAAACCAAACGGCGGAAACGTCCGGGGGTGGAGGACTTCAATTGTAGTATCACAATACATGCATCATAGTAATCAAAGTACAAACAACCATTGTATTTAAAAAAAATATAAGTATTTACATGTGTTCAATCATTGTATATTGAACCAAAATAGTTATACAAAAGAAGATATGACTCAACATAGCTCCATCTTCTCAAAAAGCTCGGGGAGTACCTGTGTATTATTTCCCTGAGAATACAAGTAATTTGAAAAGAGAGTATCAACATAAAGTTGAGTGAGTGCATAAGTGTTTATGTTTGAAAGAGTATCTCTGTATTTTGTATATGTAAACTGTTCCAGAAAATCCTATATTTTCAGTTGTATATGAAAAGTAGTTTTATTCCCATAAAACCGTACTGTTTGTATAAATGTTTTGTATTTGTATTCCTTTATGAAAACTTGTAACTAAGAGTGTGCTTGGCTCCACCAGCTGTTATTGAAAACTGTATTGAACCATTGTAGTTTGTATTCTGTAAACTGGTACTTTAAAGGTGTACTTTCGTTTAGTTGTTTATACATTAACGTATTGTTAATATCTTTTTAATGAGTTATTATAACCATACTATGACGGATGGCCTGAAAGAAACGCTTTATGGGCGTTTAAACTGTTGATAACAATTGCCACTCATTGGCGTGTATGCCTGACTGTAGCTAGCAGCCTGAGTGCGGGGTTGTCAATTCCGATATAGATCTACACACAACTTGTTTCGATCCCCGGACTAGAGATTCTGGTTATAATGTCAGGGCTTTACCTTGGTTGTCTAAAATGAATTAAACAACCTGAATTGAATGTCTCATAAAAAGCATATAAACGTTACATGTATATTAGTTATGAAAACCCAATCATTTTGAAATAAATGATTGACAGTGTGTTCTTGAATTAGTATTTCGAACATGTATGTTCTTGAATCAAAACCCAATCATTCTGAAATAAATGATTGACAGTATGTTCTTCAATTAGTATTCCGAACATGTATTTGACAAGTGTAAACCCTTGATTTGTTCTGAATCAAAACCCTTGTTTCTTGTAAAACAGTGTATTCTAGTATACTTGAATCATGAATTATTGTTCTATGTATAAATTATACCTATTATAATTTATATGTACGTTCTGAATCGGTATTTAACTATGTTTGCATGTAATCCCTTGCTCAACATGTTAGAAAGGTATTTAAACTGATGAAATAACTTTTATATTTATATACATATACAATTCTATATATAAGTAAAATTTAAACGACACTCGGACAAATAACCGGTACTACAAGCCCACATCCAAACAAGGAAAAAGACCCAGAATGAGTTATCAGTCCTAAGCCTTTTAAATCTTATATATATATATATATATATATATATATATATATATATATATATATATATATACAAATATGAATTTTGGGAAAAAATATAAGATTATAAAAGAGTTTAATGTTTTGAGTATTTTTGATGATTTAATGTCGTTTTATCATGATTTGTAATCATGATTTTATAACAAAAAGTTCTTGTGTTAAGCTTGTATTCCCCCCCTTAAAACAATAGAAATTATGAAAATACGGGGGTATGAACTCACTTGTTAGATGGTGATTTGGGCAGCGTTTCGTTTCCCGGAAAGGAGTTTATTTGACGAGAAACCGGCTCAAATCGGGCAGAGTTTCGACTGGAGAGAGGCTAACTTCTCGGGAATCTCGGGGCTTCGAGGCGTGCTTAGGGTTTTAGACTTGATACCGGGGCTTTAGGGGTTGTATGTGAGCTTATGGAAGTGAAAAATATGAAAGAGGGTGAAATTTGGGGTGAAAAGTGAAAATATTTCGGAAGCCCTCGCATGCCTTATATAGGCCGAAGCCTCGGATCCGAGGCTATACGAGGCTGACACGTGCTCGGACAGGTGGTGAAGGGAGGGGCTGCTTCGGACAGGTGGCTCGCAGATGGTTGCTTCGGACTGGACCGGACTTCGGGCCAATGGGAAGAGAGCACGAAGGTCCGAGGGGTGTCCGAGGGAGGTGTCCGGGGTGTCTCATGCGAAGGTGTCCGAAGGTGAGTGGACCACGGACTTGGTCGAATCAGAAGGTGCCACGCGAGACTTCGGTCCAATCAGAAGTCGACACGTGGAAGCTCGCATGCGAGTATGTCGTGTCCGAGGGTCATGCATGCGGAATTGCCCGGTTTTCCATTTTTCTTGATTTGTGTGCCAAAAACTTGCGAAAATCATAACTTTCGCATACGAGCTCCGTTTTTGGCGTTCTTTATATGCACGCGTAGGTAAATTTATACTCTACGAATTTCGTTTAGACTTCGTCGTCTGATTTTGACTTGATTTTTAATATTATTATTTTTAACAGACCGGGACAGGAAATCCGTTAAAAATTCATAACTTCTTCATCCGACGTCCGTTTTTGTCCGTCTTTTTACCGTTGTACTACTATTGACGAGACCTTCAATTCTCGTTTAGGTTGTTTCGGCTAAAAATCACTCGATCTTTATTTCGAGTTTTTAGCTGTACACTGCTATACTGAAACTTAGAAAAATCATAACTTCCTCATACGAAGTCAGATTTTGCCGTTCTTTTTATGAAAGTTCTCGGTTTAACAAAAACTACAACTTTCGTTTAGATTGTTAAGGCTAGAAAGCCTTTTATTGAAAATTCAGTTTTTACACTGAACAGTGTTTTTCCGGTTTTGTCACGGATTTTCGATTGGTCATAACTTCTTCGTTATAACTCGGATTTTAGTGTTCTTTATGTTTTTGGAAACCTTGTTACAATCTCTATCACTTGGTTCATTCCAATAGTGTTTGTTTAATAATTTATTTTTGAGGGTCAATTATGTAAATATGTACAGTATGCTAAAATTTCTCTTTATTATATTAAAAGAAATACAAATTGACCTACATTATTACATAGGTTTGAAATAACGATTTGTTACACCTTTGATCTTCTTCTGGTAACCCATTTGGTAGAGTGCAAAAAGAATGTCCGCCATGCTTGGAGTGAAGACCTTGGTTGAAGGATGAACTAACAGATTGATGGCATTGAGGAATTTTTCCTTGGTCAGAATGACCAAAGAATCGTTCACCAGATTCAGATGCACCTCTTGAAGATTTTCGAGGGGTCGATATGCAGAGAAGGCACATTTGAAGAGGGTTGAAAGAGGAACCACATATGTGAATGAATCGAAGGGACCAAACAGTGGGTGATTGGACAGGAACTTGATCATCAACTTGATCGGAGCATTATAGGAGGAATGTTCTTCGAACAAAGCCCTAAAATTGGTTGAAGCAATCGTTGGCATTTGGTTCCTTGAAGCAGAGTCTGAACCAGTTGGGTTTGCTGAGGCAGAAGCCTTGGAATGTTTCTTTGAGATACCAGATTTCACCATTTTTGAGAAATGAAGAAACTTGCAGGAAAACAGAGTGCAAGAAGATGAAGGAGAAGAAGTTCGATGTTTAGAAAGCGTAAAAACTTTCTTGGGGAAGAAGAAGGGGGTTTTATAGTGGCGGATTTGAAACAGTTATTGATTTTACCCTAAGTGAAATTAGATAAGGTAAAAACGTTTTGGTGTTTTCTTTGATTAGGAGAGGAAATCTCAGCCACAGATAAGAAAAGGTTTAATTTATTTTTCGAGATTTACCAAAAAGAGGTTAGCATTTAATGAAGTGTCAGTCTAAGACATCACGTCTGAAGAACGTGTGGTGAGGGTGAGTTTAATCCGTTGTGTAAAAGGGGAAGATGTAACGGATTTGACATTTTGGGGTAATAGGAAGAGACAGTTTACAAATGGATTTTTTTTATGGAAAATCATTCTTTTTGTCATCATACCCAAAATAGGTCTGACACAAGGTTTATTCAAAAAAGTGGAAATGGGACAGTGATATGTTACACAAGGAATGTTTTTTTTCTTATTTAATGAAGGATCATTAAATAGCACACCATGATTCAAGAATTAATGAAACAGTTGAGAAATCAATCAATGTGATTGCGGATTGAGACTTCATTGCGGATGGATCATTTGTCATTGCGGATAGATTTTTTTTTGTCATTGTGGATGGACGGTTGGATGACTGCAGTAGAAGAACTGAGGAGAACACTTGAACAAAAATTAGTAACAACAAACAATAAGGACCATTGAAAGATAAATACGATATATAGTTGCGGTACATATACTGCGGTACACAGGATATACCAAATCTATCTATCATAAATAACTTCAATTACGACCGCAACAGAGACCAAGGATGGTCTGCGGTACCTATCAATTCAAAAAGAATTGTGGGTCCGGATTCATCATTCCTAACATTTGTAAGAAACTGTTGAGTTTTGTAGAGTCAAGTGCCTTTGTGAAAACATCAGCAATCTCTTCATGAGTATGGACAAAAATTAGTTCAGTGTTACCTTTCAGGATGTGGTCTTTGCTGAAGTGATACCGTAGTTCAATATGCTTTGTCTTGGAGTGCTGAATTGGATTGTGAGAAATCGCTACAGCACTTTCAGAGTTACAATAAATTGGTATCCGCAGCATTCTGTATCCGTAGTCCATAAGTTGTGTTTTCATCCATAAGACTTGTGAACAACAGCTGGCTGCGGCCACATATTCAGCTTTTGCGGTAGATAGTGATACACAATTTTGTTTTCTTGATGACCAGCTGACGAGTCTTTCACCCAGAAATTGACATCCACCGGAGGTGCTTTTTTGATCTAGTCTGCATCCGGCATGATCCGCATCAGTGAATGCTTGTAGGCTGAAGTCATTCCCTGTGGGGTACCATAAGCCAAGAGTCTTGCTACCCTTTAAGTATCTTAGAATCTGCTTGGCTGCGGTCATGTGTGACATTTTTGGGTCAGCCTGGTACCTTGCGCATACACCTGTTGCAAAGACGATGTCTGGTCGGCTTGCGGTGAGGTACATCAATGAGCCAATAATATCTCTATAAGTCTTGTGATCCACTGATTCGCCTGAGGGATCAGCAGATATTTTATATCCGAAGGCCATGGGGACCTTAGCCGAAGAACAGTTGTCCATTGAATATTTCTTTAAAAGTTCAGTGGTGTATTTCTCCTGATGAATGAATATCCCTTGAGGGACTTGTTTCACTTGAAGTCCTAGAAAGAAGTTAATCTCTCTATTCATGCTCATTTGGAACTTGTTGGTCATGAGCTTAGCGAATTCATTCACCATTTTTTGATCAGTTGATCCGAAGATGATATCATCCACATATATTTGTACAAGAATAAGGTGATTACCATTTGCTTTTCTAAATAAAGTGGGATCAATCACTCCTCTTTTGTATCCGGACGAGACAAGAAATTCAGAGAGAGTCTCGTACCACGCTCTTGGGGCTTGCTTTAGAAAAGCTCCTCTTTTAATTCACCGTTGAGAAAAACACTTTTCACATCCATTTGATGAACCTTGATGTTCTTGTGAGCTGCGTATGCTAAGAAGATTTGGATGGCTTCCATTCGTGCTACCGGAGCATACGTTTCATCATAGTCAATACCTTCAAGTTGACTATATCCCTTGGCAACTAGCCTTGCCTTGTATCTGACGACCGCACCAGATTCATCCAACTTATTCTTGTACACCCATCTAGTACCAACAATGGTGTGACCTTGCGGCTTCGGAACGAGCTGCCATACTTTGTTTCTTTTGAATTCTTCTAGCTCTTCTTGAATTGCGGATATCCAGTCTGGTTCTAGTAATGCTTCTTTGATCGTTCGGGGCTCGACCGAGGACATAAACGTTGTGTAGTGACAGTGATTAGATAAATCCTTGGAAGATCGAGTCTGGATACCTGCAGAAGGGTTGCCGATGATTTGACCTGGTGGGTGGTCCTTCTTCCATACGTGTAGATGGGGTTGCAGATGATTAGCAGCTGCGGTAGAGGGAATGTCTTCAATATCGGAAGACTCTGCGGTTGGAGATGGAAGTTCCCCCTGGACTTGAGAACATCCTGCTGAATTGTCTTGAACTGGAAAGGTGGGATCAGAATTTTCTTGGGCAGATGGTGAAGGTTCCCCCTGGAGTGCAGACGGGAGTTCCCCTTGAACCTGAGAAGGTTCCCCCTGGATTGCGGATGGGAGTGTGATAATCCTCGAGTCTGTTCTTGTGTCAATGTTCTCTATGTTTTCATCATCCGAGTCCGAAGAAAAGTTTGATGGTTGAAAAACTCTGCGGATAGGGATTGGAGCTGCATCTTCTAGTACTGGAACCTCGATGGTTGTTGTATGGTCCGGAGTTGAGCTTTCCCCCTCCACCGGTGAGGTGGAAGTATTTAGTGATACCTCATCGGACGGTGTAGGACTAGATACGTCAGCATGCTGCTGCTGAGCTTCCAGGGACACAAGAACTTCGGATAACTTGGCTGTTTTTATAGGGTCGAAGATATCATCATAGGTTACTTCAACTAGGTTTAGTGGACCCGAAGAGGCAGGAATATCACTTTCTAGGATTGCTGTGGTTTCGGTTGATTTAGCGGTGTTGCGGATGTGATAGTCATCAAATTTCACATCGAAGCTTTCGATTATTAGCCTTGTGCGTCTAATGAGAACCATATAAGCAACTTTGTTAGTGGAGTAGCCAAGGAAGACGCCCTCATCAGACTTCGGTGCGAATTTGTTAAGGTGTTGTTAAGGTGGTCTCTGTTGTTGATTACGAAACATCTACACCCGAATATATGGAAGAATCGGACATTTGGCTTGCGGTTGTTAAGGCTCTCATACGGAGTTTTTCTGAGACGTTTGCACACAATGCTTCGGTTCTGTACAAAGCAAGTTGTGGCCACTGCTTCGGCCCAGAAGTAGATAGGAAAGTGGGCGAAGTTGAGCATAGATCTGGCAGCTTCTACTAGAGTGCGGTTCCTTCGCTCTACTACCCCATTTTGTTGCGGTGTGTAGGGAGATGAGAAGTGTTGGATAAGGTGTATAAATCCATAACTATTTCTGGTATGTACTTGACCCGTCCCGGCATGGTCCATTTGGGTTGCATGGCACCATGCAATTGGATAAACTAAAATGAGAGAAATAACACTTATGGTTTATTAATATATTATAAGTTCTAATATATTAATAATATTATTTAATTAGTTTGATCAAGAATTAATTTAGAATTGATTAAGTGATCAAAAGATAACTAATTAAATATATGGGTAGATTATGTAAATCTTCCATATCTTATATAGTGGGCTAAGAGGCTCCATGGATTATCAAGTTGGGTTCCACCCATAGGATGCTCCATGGAGGCTCCATGGGAGTTACAAACCCATGGGTCATGGAAATGAAGAGTCATGCCACATTAGGGTTTACATGGTGTAACCCTAGATGTGACACACTATATAAGCAACATGTTCTCCACCAAAATCGGCGACACTAAGAAACAAGAGGGCTAGAGCCGATTTTGCAAGTGTAAGATTCTCTCAAAGTTTACTCCTTTGCATTTGGTGTTGTGTGAAGCATTTGAGGCATCACACTTGGGGTGCTAGGCTGACAAGGTTTCAAGGATCATAATCAACAACAAGGTAAGTTATTCTATCTTTCATTCAAGTTAAAAAATGTTCCCCATGTATGCTAGATAGGAATATAACCTTGGAATTCAACTTTCCATGATTATTAGACAAACATAGATCCAAGGTTATTAGGGTTGCATGTACACTTAGGAAGTGTTAGAATGCTCAAAACCAATCAGTGGTATCAGAGCCTAGGTTTGTTTGTTGTTTTTTTTTTGTGTGCAAACAGCTTGAAAAAAAAGCGTTTTTCTGTTTTCTGCTCGTATGAAAGTTTGCACATTTGTTGCTGGAAATGGACTAGAAACATTACCCTAAATTGTTTTGATGTTTTAAAGCTTGTTTTAGATGGTGTAATGTTTATGCTAATCCATTTACAATGACAATTATTAAAATTACAAGTTTTTTTTAAGTGTAATTTTTGATTCTTGAAAGTGTTCATATTCATGTTCTTGAACTTATGAAGATTAGATGATCATAGGAATTGTTTGTAACCTTCATGGTAGTTTAATTCATGATCATAATGTGTTTTAATGGAGTCCATAACTTGTCCTCAAGTTATGGAAAACCAAAAGTCTCACTTTTATTAAAGCCATTAAAAGAACACAAGAGTTATAAAAATGAAGAGTCTTCATTTTTATTACTCAATTAATTCATAAGTTATAAGAAATGAAAAGTTTTGGAAGTTTACAAAACTTGCCCTCAAGTTTTGAAACATGTAAAGTCTTGATTAAAACTTTAGTTCCAACCCTTAGAATTTTAAAAGTTAAAATTCAACCCTTATACTTTATAATATTATAAGTTACTAATATATATATATATATATGTATAAAGTCAAGTCGTCTTACCGCTAGTACGCCTCATTCACGAAGCCGGTCTATAAGGGGGGTATAAGGTTGTTGCCTATAAAATGACAACTTAATGGGTGTCCACTCTCACCCACCGCTTCCTTGATCGGTGGAGGGTCGTTAGCCGAACGGGTAAGACAAGGACTTATAAATTCTCATTAAAAGAATGATGAATATTATAAAGTAACTAAATGCTTTTATTAAATTCCCAATCTTAGTTACTTTAGGAAAATGTGAATAAGGTGCTAATCCATGAAATTACACTTTACACTTTGTTTAAGTCGTTGGTGGAGCGTGTGTGGTTAATCGGCACACTAACTTGGACTTAACAAGGTAGGTAAAGGGTGACTTAAGGTTTACCATAGCATCGGTGGAGCGTGTGTGGTTTACCGGCACATCGATTGAGTGATAAACCTTGAGGGTACCAAGTGATTTGCATGGTTACTTCACACCTCGTTTTGTGATCCTCGGTATCCCAGTCACAAAACTTGGAGGGCACACTCGAGATTGAAACATGCCCTTGAAAAGTTCATTGAATCTCAAAAGAATCTAGGAATTTCTAAGAACCAATTAAAAACCTAATATTTATATTTCGTTTTTCATGGTGGAAATTGGTGAATCGTCATTCACCTACCTTTCAAATATGTTATAGCTTGGATTACGGCATACCTCTTCTAAGTTATAATATATTGTGATTGGATTCTAGCCTTAATATTACATTTGGGTGTTTTATTAACGACTCTCTTAATATCTAAACTAATCTTGTTCTCTTCTTTCAGATGTCTTAAAACAATGCTGCTTCTGGCTCTAATCCTAATGGCTCCTTTACCCTTATGAACTTGTGTGGGAAAGTCACTTTTGATGGATCCAACTTCAATGAATGGATCAGAAACATCAGGATGATTACCCGCTACGAGGAAAAAGAATATGTCCTTGACAAGGAGCTTAAGGAGATTGATGAGACCACTGCAACTCCCCAGGAGATCGCTGACTTCCGGGCACATGAAAGGGATGCTACAAAAGTGGCATGCATCATGTTGGCCACCATGACAGCGGAACTCCAAAAGTCCTATGAGGACTTCTACCCTTTTGAAATGCACCAAGATCTGATGGAAAGATACCATCAAAGTGCATGACAAGAGAGGTATGAAATCATATGCTCTATCATAACAACCATGATGAAGGACGGGGAATCCGTCACGAGCCACATGCAGAAAATGCAAAGGTATGTGGATGGGTTGCTGAAGCTTAATGTGAACTTCCTTGAGGAGCTTGCAATAGATATCATTTTGCACTCCTTACAATCGTGCTATGATCAATTCCGCATGACATATCACATGAATAAGGAAGAGGTCACACTCAGCAAACTTCAGGGACTCCTCAAGACCGCAGAAACAGGTCTTAAGGGTAAGTCGGTTGTTAACACTCCTACTCCAAACTCCGCCCCGGTTTTGGCAATCGGGAAAGGTAGAGGGAAGAAGAGGAAGAGCTCTTCGAAGGGTACCAAGGCAAGGACCCTTGATGGCTCTCCTTCAAGTGGAACCAAGAAAGGTTTTTTCACTCCTTCTTCTGACCCTAAAGAGGCTGAATGCTTCTATTGCCATGAAAAGTCACATTGGAAGCGGAACTGCCCAAAGTACCAGCAAGATGTGAAGGATGGGAAAGTTAAACCCAACCATGCAGGTATTTACACTATCTTATCTAATAACTCACCCCATTCTAACTCTTGGGTCCTTGATACCGGTTGTGGTATTCATATCTGTTCTTATTTGCAGGGACTAAGAAGAAGTGAGAATGTGGAGCATGGAAGAATAAACTTAATCATGGGGAATAGGAAAGCTTTACCTGTCACCAAGATTGGAGTTTATACTTTATCGCTAAGTAGTGGGTTTAGTTTAGATTTGAATAAATGTTGTTATTCGCCAGAAATGGCAAGAAATATTATTTCCTTTCATGCATTGTATAAACAAGGTTTCACCTTTTCATTTGATAATGAAGTTGGTTCGACTAATGCTTTCTTTAATAATGTTCTTTATTTTAAAGCATTACCTTGTGATGGTGTTGTTGGATAAGATGTCTAAGTCCATAACTTATTTGGTATATACTTGACCCGACCCGGCATGGTCCATTTGGGTTGCACTTCACCCAAACTAGTTATGGATAATTTTATGAGAGTTGTATACTTACGATTTATTAATATATTATAAGTTATAATATATTAATATAAAGTCATGTTACTTAATTAGTTTTAATCTTGAATTAATTATGAATTAATTTAGTGATTAAAAGGAAGACTAATTAAATCATGGGCTATTATATTTATATAGTGTGGGCTAACACTCATTTAGGAATGGGCTAAGCTTATATGGAAGTCCATGGATGATCCATGGAGCTTTTACCCATGGATCCTTGGAAGAGGAAAAGACATGGGTTATTAGGGTTTCACCCTAACCATGTACACTATATAAACAAGCTTATGTTGCATGAAAAAACACTAATGTGTGTGTAAGTGTGGTGGCCAAAATCAAGAGTTAGTATACTCTCTCATACATCTTTTCCAAGTTTGTGGTGATTTGTGATTTCCATTTGAGGCATTCACATTATTGGTGCTTGGCTCTCAAACTCCAAGGAATCAACAATCAACAAAAGGTATGTAATTCATCTAGTTCTTTTATGGTTAAAAGTACCCCATGCCATGCTAGATAGGTTATAAACCTTGGAAAATAATATTTTGCATGTATCTTAGACAAACATAGATCCAAGGTTTAATAGGGTTGCATGTACACTTAGGAAGTGTTAGAATGCTCAAAACCCAACAGGTGTGTATGAAACTGTATCTGTGGTTGATAACTTAGGAAATAATGTATTGTGTATTGATTCTGTTAATGATAATAACTTGGATAAAGCATCATTATGGCATTGTCGTCTTGGAAATATAAGCAAGAAACGCATAGGCCAACTCCAAAAGAATGGAGTATTGGAGTCATTTGACCTAAAGTCAGATGATAGTTGTGAATCATGCTTACTTGGAAAAATGACAAAGTCACCCTTCACAGGTTCTTGTGAGAGGGGTGAAGGTTTGTAGGATCTTATACACACGGATGTGTGTGGGCCCTTCAAACATGCCACAAGGGATGCTAATCGTTATTATTTGACTTTTACTGATGATTACAGTAGATATGGATATGTCTACTTAATCAAGCATAAGTCAGAGATTTTTGAGAGGTTTAAAGAGTTTAAACAGGAAGTCGAGAATCAATTGGGCAGGAACATTAAGATGCTTCGATCCGATCGAGGTGGTGAGTATCTTAGTTCAGAGTTCCTCGACTATCTTAGGGAATGTGGGATTGTCTCACAATTGACACCTCCCAGGACACCGCAGTTGAATGGTGTAGCTGAGAGGTGTAATCAAACCTTGTTGGATATGGTTCGTTCCATGATGAGTCGAGCTTCGCTTCCAATCTCATTTTGGGGGTATGCCTTAGAGACAGATGCCCATATCCTTAATCTAGTTCCCACAAAGAAAGTTGCCAAAACTCCTCATGAGATGTGGACTGGTAAAGTACCTAAACTAGACCACATTAAGATTTGGGGTTGCGAGGCTTTCGTGAGACGCGAGACTCATGATAAGCTCGAACCTCGAAGTGAGAGGTGTATTTTCATCGGCTACCCATAGAAATCCTTTGGTTACCTCTTCTACAGACCTAGTGAGAATGTGGTCTTTGTAGCTAGGAGGGTTTCTTTCGAGAGAGAGAGTTCATAAGCCAAGGAGACAGTGGGAGGCAAGTTGACCTTGAATAAATTCAAGAGTCAAGTGGTGAAGGAACTTCAAACCCTAGCACTCAACTTGAGGAGGAAACTTCTGTTGAGCCAATTGACAAGTCTGTACCTCTGAGGCGTTCCACAAGGGTTAGGAATGCACCTGAGCATTACTATGGATTCCATATTACTGCGGAAGGTGATACACTTATCAGTGATGAGACACTGATAGGTCTGGATGAACCTAACAGTTACGCGGAAGCCATGGCAGGCCCTGAGTCAGCCAAGTGGAAAGAGGCAATGGACAGCGAGATATAGTCCATGTATGACAATCAAGTTTGGAACTTGGTTGAGAATGTACCAGGTCGTAAGACTGTAGGGTGCAAATGGATCTTCAAGAAGAAGACCGACATGGATGGTAATGTACACACTTATAAGGCACGACTGGTTGCAAAGGGTTTCTCACAAACTCCGGGAGTTGATTATGATGAGACCTTTTCTCCAGTGGCCAAGATTAAGTCTATTAGGGTTCTGTTAGCCATAGCCGCATTTCATGACTATGAAATATGGCAAATGGATGTCAAAACCGCTTTCCTTAATGGAGAGTTGGCTGAGGATGTTTACATGAGTCAGCCAGAGGGTTTTGTCAACACAGAGTACCCTAATAGAGTGTGTAAGCTTGAGAAATCCATTTATGGGTTAAAGCAAGCACCTCGCAGATGGAATCTTTGCTTTGATGAGAAAGTCAAGGAATTTGGCTTTTCTAGGAGTGAAGATGAATCTTGTGTATATGTCAAGGCTAATGGGAGTATAGTTAGCTTTTTGGTATTGTATGTGGATGACATACTACTCATAGGAAATGACATCCCAACTCTGCAGGAAGTTAAGTCCTGGCTTGAGAAGTGTTTCTCTATGAAGGACCTAGGAGAAGCTGCCTATATTCTAGGGATAAGGATCTTGAGAGACCGGAGTAAAAGACTAATTGGACTTAGTCAGAGTACTTACTTGGATAAGGTGTTGAAGAGATTCGGCATGCATGACTCCAAGAAAGGAGAGTTACCCATCCAGAGTAATGCCATATTGAGTATGACACAAAGCCCTAGTACTGAGGCTGAGATAGCAGAAATGAGTCGAATACCTTATGCTTCGGCTGTAGGATCGATCATGTATGCTATGACGTGTACTCGACCTGATGTAGCCTTTGCTTTGAGCATGGTTAGTAGGTATCAGGGGAACCCTGGCAAGGCACACTGGACTGCGGTAAAGAATATCCTCAAGTACCTACGGAGGACTAAGGACTGGGTCCTTACCCTCGGTGGGAGTGAAGACTTGAGAGTTGTAGGGTATAGTGATGCTAGCTTTCAGACTGATAGGGATAATTTCCGCTCTCAGTCAGGCTGGGTCTTTACCTTAAATGGAGGAGCAATTTCTTGGAAGAGTTCCAAGCAAGAGACAGTGGCTGATTCAACTTGCGAATCAGAGTATATAGCAGCTAGCGAGGCAGCAAAGGAGGCGATATGGCTGAAGAACTTCATTGGAGACCTTGGAGTTGTACCAGCTATTAAAGAGCCAATGGAAATTTTCTGTGATAGTGAAAGTGCAGTTGCCTTAGCCAAGGAACCAAGGGATCACGGGAGATCCAGACACATCGACATAAAATACCATTTCATCAGACATCGAATAGAAGAAGGACTCCTCGTGGCAAAGAGGGTATCATCGGATGAGAATCCAGCAGATCCCCTCACGAAGGGACTGACTCGGGTTAAGCATCTCCAACATGCTCGGAGCATAGGGCTGAAGGATGATATTAGATTTAGTAGTTAGATAACCTTGAAATTTGTAAAGTGTAATTGACATTAGATGATGAATAAAAGGTGTTTTATTTATGAGTAAAGTGTTGCTATCTCTTGTCGATCGTTTACTATATTTCTTTTGCATGTTTTGACTTCCAGAATAATTATGTTTCGTATATCATATTATTCGAACCTCCACAGTCGGTCATATGTCGGAAGTAGGTATGAATCAAGACTGTCATGATTGGTTGCAGAGGTCTAAGTTGTTGGACATGGCTACAACACTCATGAGTGCTCATAAGTTCTGAGCATTGGACTCAACCCACGCTCACTGGAATCACTTCATGGAATTTATCTCGAGTGATCGTGAGACGGTAATATCATATAAGTCTTCAAACCTAGAGATATGATTTGTTACTTATGAGTTGGTTATGCATTGATTGTACGTTAACGCATTGGTAACTCGATGTTATAAAACATGCTTTTGTGTATAATTCAATGAGTGGTAGAACAAACATATGAGTCGAAGTTTATTTGTTCCTTCTTGGATTATAAGCTGATATCTGGGCCCCTCGATGATTTTGTTTTGACCTATGTATCGGGCCCGGTCAGAACTAAGTTGATGTGTTCAATTAAGTTCTTTGTCAAACAAATCGGAAATCGGGAAACAAACTGCTGGACAATAAGTAAGACATTGTTCCATGTATTTGTCCGGCTGATATCTAGAATAGAGGATTATATGATCACTTATCTTAAATGGCGTATCATCATCTTCTCAGTTCCGAGAGACCTTGAAAGAGCTACGATTGCCGATCGGTTCCTGAAGTATTGCAGTTATAGTTATTAGACTTATCCAAGTGTGAGACTGTTGGATAAGGTGTATAAGTCCATAACTATTTCTGGTATGTACTTGACCCGTCCCGGCATGGTCCATTTGGGTTGCATGGCACCATGCAATTGGATAAACTAAAATGAGAGAAATAACACTTATGGTTTATTAATATATTATAAGTTCTAATATATTAATAATATTATTTAATTAGTTTGATCAAGAATTAATTTAGAATTAATTAAGTGATCAAAAGATAACTAATTAAATATATGGGTAGATTATGTAAATCTTCCATATCTTATATAGTGGGCTAAGAGGCTCCATGGATTATCAAGTTGGGTTCCACCCATAGGATGCTCCATGGAGGCTCCATGGGAGTTACAAACCCATGGGTCATGGAAATGAAGAGTCATGCCACATTAGGGTTTACATGGTGTAACCCTAGATGTGACACACTATATAAGCAACATGTTCTCCACCAAAATCGGCGACACTAAGAAACAAGAGGGCTAGAGCCGATTTTGCAAGTGTAAGATTCTCTCAAAGTTTACTCCTTTGCATTTGGTGTTGTGTGAAGCATTTGAGGCATCACACTTGGGGTGCTAGGCTGACAAGGTTTCAAGGATCATAATCAACAACAAGGTAAGTTATTCTATCTTTCATTCAAGTTAAAAAAATGTTCCCCATGTATGCTAGATAGGAATATAACCTTGGAATTCAACTTTCCATGATTATTAGACAAACATAGATCCAAGGTTATTAGGGTTGCATGTACACTTAGGAAGTGTTAGAATGCTCAAAACCAATCAGTGGTATCAGAGCCTTTGTGAAAACATCAGCAATCTCTTCATGAGTATGGACAAAAATTAGTTCAGTGTTACCTTTCAGGATGTGGTCTTTGCTGAAGTGATACCGTAGTTCAATATGCTTTGTCTTGGAGTGCTGAATTGGATTGTGAGAAATCGCTACAGCACTTTCAGAGTTACAATAAATTGGTATCCGCAGCATTCTGTATCCGTAGTCCATAAGTTGTGTTTTCATCCATAAGACTTGTGAACAACAGCTGGCTGCGGCCACATATTCAGCTTTTGCGGTAGATAGTGATACACAATTTTGTTTTCTTGATGACCAGCTGACGAGTCTTTCACCCAGAAATTGACATCCACCGGAGGTGCTTTTTTGATCTAGTCTGCATCCGGCATGATCCGCATCAGTGAATGCTTGTAGGCTGAAGTCATTCCCTGTGGGGTACCATAAGCCAAGAGTCTTGCTACCCTTTAAGTATCTTAGAATCTGCTTGGCTGCGGTCATGTGTGACATTTTTGGGTCAGCCTGGTACCTTGCGCATACACCTGTTGCAAAGACGATGTCTGGTCGGCTTGCGGTGAGGTACATCAATGAGCCAATAATATCTCTATAAGTCTTGTGATCCACTAATTCGCCTGAGGGATCAGCAGATATTTTATATCCGAAGGCCATGGGGACCTTAGCCGAAGAACAGTTGTCCATTGAATATTTCTTTAAAAGTTCAGTGGTGTATTTCTCCTGATGAATGAATATCCCTTGAGGGACTTGTTTCACTTGAAGTCCTAGAAAGAAGTTAATCTCTCTATTCATGCTCATTTGGAACTTGTTGGTCATGAGCTTAGCGAATTCATTCACCATTTTTTGATCAGTTGATCCGAAGATGATATCATCCACATATATTTGTACAAGAATAAGGTGATTACCATTTGCTTTTCTAAATAAAGTGGGATCAATCACTCCTCTTTTGTATCCGGACGAGACAAGAAATTCAGAGAGAGTCTCGTACCACGCTCTTGGGGCTTGCTTTAGAAAAGCTCCTCTTTTAATTCACCGTTGAGAAAAACACTTTTCACATCCATTTGATGAACCTTGATGTTCTTGTGAGCTGCGTATGCTAAGAAGATTTGGATGGCTTCCATTCGTGCTACCGGAGCATACGTTTCATCATAGTCAATACCTTCAAGTTGACTATATCCCTTGGCAACTAGCCTTGCCTTGTATCTGACGACCGCACCAGATTCATCCAACTTATTCTTGTACACCCATCTAGTACCAACAATGGTGTGACCTTGCGGCTTCGGAACGAGCTGCCATACTTTGTTTCTTTTGAATTCTTCTAGCTCTTCTTGAATTGCGGATATCCAGTCTGGTTCTAGTAATGCTTCTTTGATCGTTCGGGGCTCGACCGAGGACATAAACGTTGTGTAGTGACAGTGATTAGATAAATCCTTGGAAGATCGAGTCTGGATACCTGCAGAAGGGTTGCCGATGATTTGACCTGGTGGGTGGTCCTTCTTCCATACGTGTAGATGGGGTTGCAGATGATTAGCAGCTGCGGTAGAGGGAATGTCTTCAATATCGGAAGACTCTGCGGTTGGAGATGGAAGTTCCCCCTGGACTTGAGAACATCCTGCTGAATTGTCTTGAACTGGAAAGGTGGGATCAGAATTTTCTTGGGCAGATGGTGAAGGTTCCCCCTGGAGTGCAGACGGGAGTTCCCCTTGAACCTGAGAAGGTTCCCCCTGGATTGCGGATGGGAGTGTGATAATCCTCGAGTCTGTTCTTGTGTCAATGTTCTCTATGTTTTCATCATCCGAGTCCGAAGAAAAGTTTGATGGTTGAAAAACTCTGCGGATAGGGATTGGAGCTGCATCTTCTAGTACTGGAACCTCGATGGTTGTTGTATGGTCCGGAGTTGAGCTTTCCCCCTCCACCGGTGAGGTGGAAGTATTTAGTGATACCTCATCGGACGGTGTAGGACTAGATACGTCAGCATGCTGCTGCTGAGCTTCCAGGGACACAAGAACTTCGGATAACTTGGCTGTTTTTATAGGGTCGAAGATATCGTCATAGGTTACTTCAACTAGGTTTAGTGGACCCGAAGAGGCAGGAATATCACTTTCTAGGATTGCTGTGGTTTCGGTTGATTTAGCGGTGTTGCGGATGTGATAGTCATCAAATTTCACATCGAAGCTTTCGATTATTAGCCTTGTGCGTCTAATGAGAACCATATAAGCAACTTTGTTAGTGGAGTAGCCAAGGAAGACGCCCTCATCAGACTTCGGTGCGAATTTGTTAAGGTGTTGTTAAGGTGGTCTCTGTTGTTGATTACGAAACATCTACACCCGAATATATGGAAGAATCGGACATTTGGCTTGCGGTTGTTAAGGCTCTCATACGGAGTTTTTCTGAGACGTTTGCACACAATGCTTCGGTTCTGTACAAAGCAAGTTGTGGCCACTGCTTCGGCCCAGAAGTAGATAGGAAAGTGGGCGAAGTTGAGCATAGATCTGGCAGCTTCTACTAGAGTGCGGTTCCTTCGCTCTACTACCCCATTTTGTTGCGGTGTGTAGGGAGATGAGAAGTGTTGGATAAGGTGTATAAATCCATAACTATTTCTAGTATGTACTTGACCCGTCCCGGCATGGTCCATTTGGGTTGCATGGCACCATGCAATTGGATAAACTAAAATGAGAGAAATAACACTTATGGTTTATTAATATATTATAAGTTCTAATATATTAATAATATTATTTAATTAGTTTGATCAAGAATTAATTTAGAATTGATTAAGTGATCAAAAGATAACTAATTAAATATATGGGTAGATTATGTAAATCTTCCATATCTTATATAGTGGGCTAAGAGGCTCCATGGATTATCAAGTTGGGTTCCACCCATAGGATGCTCCATGGAGGCTCCATGGGAGTTACAAACCCATGGGTCATGGAAATGAAGAGTCATGCCACATTAGGGTTTACATGGTGTAACCTTAGATGTGACACACTATATAAGCAACATGTTCTCCACCAAAATCGGCGACACTAAGAAACAAGAGGGCTAGAGCCGATTTTGCAAGTGTAAGATTCTCTTAAAGTTTACTCCTTTGCATTTGGTGTTGTGTGAAGCATTTGAGGCATCACACTTGGGGTGCTAGGCTGACAAGGTTTCAAGGATCATAATCAACAACAAGGTAAGTTATTCTATCTTTCATTCAAGTTAAAAAATGTTCCCCATGTATGCTAGATAGGAATATAACCTTGGAATTCAACTTTCCATGATTATTAGACAAACATAGATCCAAGGTTATTAGGGTTGCATGTACACTTAGGAAGTGTTAGAATGCTCAAAACCCATCAAGAAGTTATGAGTGATGCCCTTTGAAACCAAGAAACTATTCAGGAGATGGTTAGTAAACTCGGTTCCATTGTCACTTCGGATACGTCGTACTGGTAACTTGATCTGAAGTTCAATTTCCTTGATGAAATTGATCAATATCTACGGAGTTTCTGATTTGAGTCTTAAGAAAAAAACCCAGGTGAACCGTGTGAAGTCATCAACTATAACCAGTATGTATTTCTTGTGATGAAGACTGGCTACGGTAGATGGACCGCAGAGATCAATGTGCAAGAGTTCCAATGGTTCAGAAATTGAGGAGTCAATCACCATGGGGTGACTTGCTTTGGATTGCTTTCCACGTTCACATGCAGGACAGAGAGTATCATTGCTGAACTTGAGGATTGGAAGACCTCTGACTAGTTCTCCAGTGACCAAATTGTTGATGTATCTGAAGTTGAGATGAGCTAGCTTGTGGTGCCATAGCCACCTGACTTCGGATACTGCTTTGGATAGGAAGCATAACTGCAGTTTGCCTATGATCATAGACACGTCCAGAGGATACATAGTACCTTCGGATCGGGACTTGATCACACACGTGCTCCTATCACTTGTCATTACATAGCAAAATTGGTCATCAAATTCAACTTGATGGCCTGCCTTACATAGTTGACCAACACTGATGAGATTGTGTTTAAGGCTTTCTACATAAGCAACCTTTTGAATAGAGAAGTTTCCCGTAGTAAGAACACCATAACCTCGGATTATCCCATTCGCATTGTTGCCGAATGTGACATTGCCACCGTTACAAATTGGCCTGAAATCCCGAAGGTATTCTATCCTTCCGGTCATGTGCAAGGAGCAGGCACTGTCGATTAACCATTCTTCTTCTTGTTCCTCCTTGCACAAAGCCTGAGAATTACACGGTTAGTTTAGGCATCCAAACTAGTTTGGAGCCTGGGCCAAAAGATGAGTTTCTGAATGATGCATGAGCCGAGATTGCAGGGACTGGTTTCGTGTCAACTTTTAATCCTAGTCCTGGGTGTTTGTGAGTTTTTGGAGTGTTGCGTTTTTTAGAAAAGTTACGAGGTTTCTGACAAGGATCAGATTTGACATGAGATAAACCATTTTGACAGCTACATTGACATTGACATGCTAAAATTTTGTCTTTTGCTCTGACACTTTGTTTGGTCAGCGTTCTAAACCATGAGGTAAGCTTGTGACCGGTCCGAGGTTGGTAATATCTGACATTGGTGCTGTTGGAATTTGAAAAAGTTTGTTTCGAAAAAGATTTAGCACGTGTAGATTCTTTGGACCTTTTTATTGGGTTTGGTAAAATGCCCTTCCACTTGTTAAAATTTTGATGTGATTTTAAAAGTGTTGGAGTGGGTAAGATACCCTTCCATTTTGGATCATCTGAGGAATAGATTTGAAAACCATTGCTTCGAAAAGACCTTTCTTTCTTTTGGGTTGTGTCAGATGAGCTTGGAATGACTGTTGAAACTGTACATTCCTTTTTGCATGTTTTCTTGATGGGAGAGTTTTTTGAAAAATAGTGCGAGAAAACAAACTTTTCTGGACTCTTAGATTTTGGAAATCTGATATGTCTTTTGTTTTTAGAAAATATTTGTCGATTTGTGCATCGGGATTGAATTTCCTCTTTGAAAGCCTTTTTTGCTAAGGTTTTTGGAGAACCAAAGTCATTAGTGTTTAGATGCGGTTTCCTGGAAGCCTTTTAAATTTTTTGAAAACGAGGGCTTGATTCATCCGAACTTGAAGATTCAGGGTTTTGAGAGCATTGACCCACTTCAAAGTTCTCTATGGGTAATTCATGATGAATTGGCTGAAGAGTCACAGAGCTTTTTATTGAGGACTGTGGTAAGGATGATTTGACTACCACAGAGTAAGTCTGAGTTGGGACTTCAGTGGGACTTTTGTGGGACTTCTGCGGCTCATGACTACAGTGAGAGACATTGCGTTCTGAGGGCAGAGATGGGAAGTCCTGTGAGACTTCGGGACTCTCTATGACAATTTCTTCATCAACAACTGATGAGGTCTGAGAATTTGAATAGATTGTGCCACAGATAGGAGTTTGATCACTTGTGTGACCCGAAACCTCAGGCACAATTCCCTCTATGACACAGTTATTACTTAGATTATGAAGTCTATCGAAGTGTGTTCTGATATCTTCGGGAAAGGTCTTGTCATTGACTGGGAAATGAAATTCTCGGTCCAGAGGGACATATAGTCGATCTTTGTTAAACCGGGGTGAGGAATCCTTTGCGGTAGGATATCCATTGGACCAACCCCAATTGTATGTATTGTCTACAGTGCCATTATTCACCAAATTTTCAATAGCTTCACTTTCATTGAACAGTTTTTCTATTAATAGATTTAAGCATACAATCTCACTCTGAGTTAAATCTCTTTGGTTCAAAGCTATCTCTAGTTGTGATTCACTCAACATTCTTGCATCTTTTTCTAACTCTAAGTCCTTTTCTAACATAGCCATTTTGAGTCTTTTGTTGTCCAGTCATCCTCTTACATGAAACATCTCTTGGAACGCTATGTTCTACTCATCTAGCGTTATTCTGTGGATTGAAGTTACGGTTGAATGGAGGTTTGTTGAACTGCTGATTCTAACGAAAAGAAGGAGGTGGTATCCGGTTGAACTGTTGACTAACAAGAGCAATAGCCTTCTGAAATTCTTCTTCATCATCATACTCTGAGTCGGCTTCGTATGACTGCGGTGTAGTGTCATATGAGGGAGAGTAGGATTGATTATGTGGAGCTTGTGCTATAAGAGCGAGTGGTCCTCCGAAGTCAGCACAGTCTTTGAGTACGGTGGATTCTTGTGCTTGCAGTTCCCCGTAGAGCTTGTAGAGAGACAAAGAATGAATCTTTCTATCCCCTTGAACTATCATCTTAGCAGTAGTACAATGTCTTCCCAAACCGTTGAGAAACTGAAGGTTTGTTTCATGGTTACTGTGGATGGTGCCAGCATTCGATAACTTGGTGACTATCAGGTTGAACCTTTTAAAGGAGTCTTCTAAACTTTCGCCAGTATGAGCTTTGAAATTGTTGAACTTATTGAGTGCAGTTGTGAGCTTCTTATCTTGAGCTTGTTCTGAGCCTTCGTACAAATTCTTGAGAACTTCCCAGATCTCTTTTGCTGATTTGCAGTTTATGATAATGTCAAAGTTGTCAGGAGCAACTCCACAAGAGATTTCATAAAAAGCAACAACATCATTTTCCATTTTATCGAGATCATCTTTGGTGGGACGGTTCATGAATGGTTGTCCTCCTCCTAGTCTGGTTGTGGCGCCATCAGTTTGAACTGGTGTAAGAACAGGGACATATGGTCCTTCTTCTACGGACTGCCATACATCTCTACCAAGTCTCCTTAAGTATCTTTCCATTCTCTGAGACCAGTGATGATATTTATTTGCCACCAATATTGGGGCTCGATTTGAACCACCAACACTGTTGGAAACATTCAGAGATAATGCTTGTGCCATTTTTCCTTGTTTTTTTTTGAAGTTTTTTTTTAAGAAATGAGCTTCAGTGGTATAGAAGGCCCTTTGAAAATCAGAGTTTTGTTTTTCAAAAAGCAACCACTATGGCTCTGATACCAATTGTTGAGAGAAAAACCTGAGACACACTTGAACAAACGTTAGAACAAGTATAGTTGCGGAATAGTTTATCTCAAAGGATCTAAAAACTCAACAATAATAATAAGTTAACGAGTTAGATAATTAGAGAGTTAGTTGCGAAAATGTAAGGAAATATAAATGACAGCAGGTGTTATATCAAGTATACACATAAGTTGATTCATAACATGGAATGCATTCATACCAAGTTAGTCAGTGAGATCAAACTTAGTGATTAAGTCACGAATGACTTGCTCCGAAGAGAAATAATATCCAATTATGTTCAAGTGAACTTTGAGAGTAAGGAGAGATTTAAGATGTGTAATCAGATAGAAGTGAGAGATGTAATTGATAGCATAGAAGTTGTTTTTTTTTAGAATAAGAAAGATTGAGCTCTATATATAGAGACTCAAGAATTAAATTGGATCAAATCTCTAAGAGTAGCCATGCAAGGCATACTGGACAATAGAGAGTACTACAACAAAAGTAGATAAAGTTAAACTAAGTAAACTAGTAAGTAAAGATGCGGTTGATGATGACTTCGGATGAGGTTGCTGATGAAGGTTGACTACGGATCCTTGACAGCTCTGGTAGCTCAAGTTCAAGAGGGTCACTTTTATGATTCAACATTTTGAAAAGAGAACTCGACGAGTTGGAAGCTACAACTCGTCGAGTAGAGTTTGAGATAGTCGTGGTACTCTTAGAGTCTACGCGACGAGTCAGTGGACCCCGACTCGACGAGTAGGAACTGGGTGAGAAAAACCCTAATTTTCAGGGTTTGTGTCCTATTTAAAGGACCTTGAGCCCTCATTTCCGGCTCCCCTATCATCCCAACCCTCTGTGAGAAACCCTAATCTTGTGTATCCATTTGTGAGAAAGAGAGAAGCTAACTTTGAGTGTTCTAGTGCATATTTGGAGGGGGTGAAGAGCATCAAGGCTTGGAACGAGAAGAGGCTTTTGGATCAAGATTTTTTCGGTGATAGCTTTTGTTTTGAGGTAAAAAGCTACCACCTTGATCATTTCTTTTGTTAGATATCTTTCTTGTGAGTTTTAGGGCTTTCTTCCATCCATCTTTTGGGTATTGAGTCATTTGAGCATGGCATGAGGTTGAGACATCAGATCTGGACTGAAGGAGGTCCCTTGAGTCCAAAGATCCAAGCTTTATCAAGCTAGAGATAAGCTTTTATGCATTAGACCCCATATGGAGCTTATTATGGCATTTTGAGCCCTAGATGCCATGCATGGATGTAAAAGCTTGCATATTTACGTGGTATTTCAGCCTTGGGAGGCTAGATCTGGAGTTTGGGACATTATTTTTGCTTAGAATCGTCGAAATGAGAATTGGTCTAGAGAGACTCGACGAGTCAGCAAGGGTTTCCCGATAGCCTGAACGCGCTACAACTCGACGAGTTGGTGAGACAACTTGACGAGTTGAGTTGGGGTTTTCCCGACTTTCTGAGGAGAGGAGGAACTCGACGACTCACATAGGTGCACTCACCGAATTCAGTCAACATGGACTATTGACTTAAGTGTTGACCTCCGTTGACTTTTAGGGTTTGGTCGATAGTGGATTGTTGGAGACCATTGAGGGGTAAAATGGTCTATTCACCCTTTTGGGACCTAGTGGTAGAGTTAGCCTGGTGGTTATTACAGATTGTTGGTTAGAGATAATTATATTATGTAGGTGGAGTCTAGATTGTTGGTAGGGTGCTCGGTCTACTTGCTTACTTACGAGGTGAGTCTTCTCACTATTCTTACCTGAGCGGTAATGTTGTGTGACTGGAGGGTCTTATTTGCGTTATTGACTGGAGGGTCCTATGTGCTTATATTGAGTTATGTGATATTATGCATCTTGTATTTGTGATATATGCTATATTATTCTGTGCATTACTGAGATAGGACCGGAGGTTCCAAACTGAGCTGTGAGACCGGAGGGTCTCCACTGAGATACAAGACTGGAGGGTCTGACCCGAGCTGTGAGACCGGAGGGTCTTCACTGAGACACATGATCGGAGGGTCCACACTGAGCCGTGAGACCGGAGGATTCTCATTGGGACGAAAGAGCGGAGGGTCCATGATGAGCCAGAGCCATGAGAGGCTTATTATTTGTGCATGTGGTATTTTGGGGAACTCACTAAGATTTGTGCTTACAGTGTTGTGTGATATGTGTTTCAGGTACTTCTCAGGATCGCGGGAAGGCGCCGGCTTGATTGTATACATGAGATGGAGTTTATGATTTGAGGATCTTGGATTTTATCAAACAATTTATGAATTGGTGTTTTTGACAATTTGACAATGGCGATTATTTGAAATGTGATGTTGAGAATTATGTGGTTTGAAAATGAAAATTTTGTTTGAAAATTTACAGTGTTACACCTAGCCTAGATCTAAACCATAGAACCATAAAGGTAGGAGCTTTATACCTCTAGAAGCTTGAAAAAGGTGATGAATACCCTGGATCTACAAGCTGTAGCCACAACAATCTTCAAGGAAAAGCTTCTACTCCTTCACTATGCACCAAGAACACACAAAAGAGGCTCACACAAGCTTTAAAAGGATTAGGGTTCGAGACACTGGTTGGGGAGGACGGAGGCTGAATATGGGGAAGCCTCAAGGGACTTAAGGTCCTTAAAAAGGGGCTCAACCCTAAAATTTAGTGTTTGGAGTCTGCATGAGTACACCCTTCGTACTCCTTACATACGCCCTGCGTACTCAATAAAACCCACGTCCAACTTACACGACCTATGCCCAACGTACGCATTAGGTACGCCATGCGTAGGGACGAATTTTGCAAAGAATTTGTTATTTAAGTTGGAAATGAAAAATACCTGGAAACGGATGTTACACTGATGAGAATTTGAAAATTTCGTGGCGATGGGTATATCACGTTCCTTGATGTATTACACAAACCTACCCATTATCTCCCAACAAATCTTCTATTAAAGAAGTTGATGATTTACTTTATGTACCACAAACTGATAAAACTTCGACATTATTTGCGAATGGTTACATTTAAACACCAAAATGTATTACACGCATCATACGACTCTTATTCATTGTCTTCTAATAAAAGAAGTTCATGATTCAGCATATCAAACCATATGCTGATCAAACTTCACAATATTATGTCAGTGAATGATAGTACAAACACATACTATCAGGAGACATCACAATCTCACTCATTTGACAGGTAAAACTTCAATCCACTGATAATGCAACTCTGATACGCTAATCGCTTCCGTTCATGAATCATGTCGTTGATGCTATGACTCAATGATACATAATTCACCGATCTCAAAGATAATTTTGGATGACGATTAAGATATGTGACAACACTTGAAATACAAGGATTTTACGGTGCCGCTTTCACCAATCATGATTACACAAAAGGAAGAAAATCCATAGATAAAATAGGAGAATTCTCCCTCCTATATCAATTTTATAACTCGTCCAAGCAGTCGAAGTTCTCTTATAAAGTCACTCTCGATCATCATCTTCTCTGTCTCAAGTTCTTCAAGATTTCATCATGTCAAAAGATTCTCTATGTGTTTGCTCCTGATGCTAATATAGTCAAAGCCCCCCATGCTCCTAATACTCCCATTGTTGTCCAAGCAAACAACGTTTCCTTCTCAGATATCATTCCAACTCAATACAAAAACTTAGGAATTGAAGATTTTGTCAACTATGTCAAAATTTGTCCTCTTCGTTATGCATTCTATGATTTTCCGGAGCCATTGTACCCTAAGCAAGCTATGAGTTTAATTATTCTTGCACTTTCAATGCCAATGAATAGACCATCTCTAGAACTATTGGAGACGGTCATTCTAGGGTTTTTATCAATATCGCCTCTTTTCGACTTGCTTTACGTCTTCATCAATTAGACCACTACTCTAAAATTCCTTCTAAGGAACAATGCAGGTTTATTCGACCCAAATTAGGGTAGAATTTCTCTCTTTAGGGTATTACACGTGATCCAACTAAATATACCCTTCGCCAATGTTATTGTGTTGGGTGGAAGTATTTGACAGGGCTGATTAGCAAGCGTCTTGGACATAAGACTGGTACTTTGGACCTGTTGAACTTGTTTGAGTAATGAATTATGTATGACATTGCCTGCAAAAAAAGATTAGACATTTCTCAACTCTTCTTCATGTTGGATTAGGTATCTAAGCCCATAACTATAATTGGTATATACTTGAATCAATAGTAGCACAGTCCTTTTGGGTTGCTCTCAAACCTAACAATTGAATATGATAGCTATTAGAGAGAGACTGATTTAATTTAGACAAAACTGCAAAATGGTACCTATGGTATGCATTTTTTGGGGCTTTTAGTCCAAGCCCCGACTTTTTTGGCTTCGTGGTACTTTTGAGATAGTTTTGTTGTGTTTTTGGTCCCTCTGAATAGTGAAATGACTGTAATACCCTTGGGGTATTTATTTTCCATTGTTCTTTCATTTCTTCTTAAATTTAATACTAATTTATTTATTTTAATAATTAAAAAGTAAGAAGGGGCCCACCTTCTCTCTCCCCCACTCTCTCTTTTTCTCTCGACTTCATTTTCTTTTCTTCTTCATCTCTCTAAATAAACATTCAAGAAACACTTGATCTGTTCATTTCTACCCCCCAACAATTGAAATCATAACTTAGTTTAGCCTCAGCTGCATTTCTCTCATCATAAGCTACCGACCAAATAGATTGAACCATTATAGCTTCCTTCAACCCCTTTTCTGCCTAGAAACTATAAGCACATCAAACCCCCGCTCAATCCACAAAGCTTGAAGAACATAAACTGCTGCCAAGATTTGAAGAAATCCGAACGAGCCGTGTCTGAATATGTGAAGGCCTGAGAAAATTACTATGAAGATCTAAGAGAATAACTGTGGATTACTTTTCAAAATTACTTGAAATTTTGGGGTTTCGTATCCACAAATTATGTAGTGCAACTTACGATTTTATGTTGACTAACCTCGAGTAAAATATTTTTTAATTGAAGATCTGACTTTATGAGATGATACAACAATCTTCCATGGAACATGCGATGATAATCATATGTGTCTAGATCATAACTTAATGCCCGTTGGATCCACCAATATTCAACAACCACAGTACCTCCACAGCAGCATATGTTGGATCCAACCCTCAAGAGCTTCTTCTAGATTCATCTAAAAAGAAGAGAAGATCTCTAACAGAGATTATCCCTTCACAACCTCTGATTGAAGCACTAAAACTCAATCCCATTCAAAATTGAAACTTATGTTAAAAAGCATGACTCAAATTTAAAATTCGGATCCATCTTCTTCACCTGTATGAACCCATTTAATAGAATCCTCCATCGATTGATTACAAATAATAATTACAAACTTGGATTTTGAGGAAAGCAGCGATTATGGAGTTAGTCCCATTCCGGGTGGTGTTCATCGTCGTTTCAAGCGGTGTTCTTCGAATTATGATTTTTTGCATAGGTTTTCGTTTCAGATATGCCATTCGACTTCTGGATTAAGGTTTCGTTTCAAATATGGGACTAAGAACAAGTCCCCTTCTTCATATTTGTTTCAGGTCTGGAACATTGAGTGTATGTGTGTGTTGTGTTTTCATGAACATGACCACTGCATGAAATGTATGTGTATTTTTTTACAGACAAATAATTGTGTGGGTTTTCTTGAGAGAGAGAGAGAGAGAGAGAGAGATGTGGGCCCAAATTAATTAACTATTTTCTTTTTCCTTTAAATTAAAATGAAAAAACATAAAAAGTATATCAGAAAGCTCATTTTAGTCTTTTCAGTTTTTCGAGGGACCAAAATCACAAGAAAACATGGTCAAAAGGACCACGAAGCCAAAAAATTCGGGGTTTGGACTAAAACCCCCAAAAAATGCATACCATAGGGACCATTTTTGCAATTTTGTCTTCAATTTATTATATGATTAATAAATTAATTGGAAATCAAAATAAATAGTTTGTTAATATATTATGAGAATAATATATTAATTAGAAATAGTATTATTCAATTAATAATTAATCATAAATTAATTGGAATTAATTTTAGAATTAATTAGATTAATTAAAAGTGCAGGGTCTATTTGGTTATTTATTAAAAGTTGAGGAAAGGAGCCTATAGACCTCATTGGATGAGGTGGACGAAAATCACTTGGGCAAGCCCAAGAAATTTCGTCCAAGCCCATTGAAAGAGGGGAATGGGCTGCTTGGTCACCAAGGAAAGGGATTAGGGTTTCCTCCTTAAACGCTAACTATGGCACCAAGCTACCTAAGCTATAAAAAGACCCTTAGCCCTAGGATTTTGGCCATGGTATTCCTTTAGAGGCTTATGGCCGAAATTTCCACCTTTATCCTCTCTCTCTCTCTCTCTTCAAGCTCCTTGGTTGCTAGGGTTTGGGTGTGAACCATTAGAGGCACGACACTTGTGGTGCTTGCTTCCAAGAGTTTTTCAAGAAGGAATTCAAGAATGTTTTACAATAACAATCTTAAAGGTTAGCTTTCTTGTCTTATAAATTAGTTTGTTCATAGGAAAGTTTTGTATGATACTGTTCATAGAATGTTGCTATGTGAAAGACATAGATCCTTATTAGGTTACATGTGCCCTAATCAGTTGAATTCTTTAATTGTTTTTCCGCTTTAGGCATTGTAGATGTAACCCTAATAACCCATCACTTCAATCAACTGGTTGATTGCATCACTGTGAACAAAAAGCCATCCTACGTTCCATATCCTCGTTGGCTTGCATTAATCCTAGCTCGTACTGGATAGAGTTCAATATAAACCATGGAATCTTCACACAACTTCCAGTTCTCTTATCAAAGATTATCAATGCCAACCCTATTGATGGAGATATGCATCATACTCAGCGTATGGAGGATTGGGTTGCAAAACCTTATGTTGTTGAATCCTCTAACTCTAATTAATAGGATGATGATGACAATAATGAAGATGAAGATTATGATGTTGATAATGAAGATGATGAATCTGATGTTGATAATAACACATCAGACATTGATATAGAGGAGGCCTCTGTCAAGGGAATGGCGATTAATTATCCTCCAATATTAAACAAGCACATTCTCTTTTCCTCGACCTTTACTTCATCAATAAGTTGTTTTCATAAGATATAACACAACGTGGATCATCACCACCTCTAGCAGAAACCATTGATCTACTGATTCAAGCTGTAAATTCTCCAAGACCAGCATCTCCTCCTCCACAACCTACACATCTCTTTCCGATGCCAACTCCTATACAACTTACTGCTACCTTTCAGGGGGAGTCTAGTCCCAACTTCCAAACAAGTGTTCTCTCCCAACTCTCGTTTTTGGTTCAAATGACTAAGTCACTTGGAGAAATACTGAACAAAGTTGAGAGTGATGTGGCTGACATCAAATGCAAAATGGATTTAATTGAAGATGATGATGTGATGATTGAAGACACTCCTCCTATCTCTCCAGATAATGATCAACCACCTCCAACACCACCACCATCGAATCCTCTTCCTTGTACTCCCTATCCACCTCATAACACCCCTCCCCAAACTGATGATGACAAAAGGGGGAGAATAATCAAGAACTAGTGATGGTGACTGAAACTCCATTTCAGTCTAAACAGTATGAATCAGAAAAGGAGGATAATCAAGGAAAAATGGTTGTCTTTCAGTCTGAACCAATGAATGATTATCAGCCTAATCTGGAAGCGGATGATGATCAGTCTGAGACTGATCAAAATGATTATGAAGGGTTTATGATATGGACTTCATGGAACAGACAGCTAGTCCTATAAGTTTTGTTTATCTGATGCATATATTGAAGGGAGACTCCTCAAGGAACTCAAAATGACATTGAGTCTGATGATGATCAACTCAATCCAATAATGGCTCTTTCTGGGGGGGGGTGGTGGGCAAATAACAGTGAAGCTGGAAGTTCCTCAGCTGCTGGTAGTTCTCTAGTCCTTCCTCCATCCAAGAAAATCAAGTTAATAATTGATTTGGTCAGAGAAATTGAAAATGACCATTGAGGAGGTCAGAGAAATCATGTTGGAGCATAACGCTTCAGTTCAAAAAAGAAGAGAAGAACATCGATCTATCAAACTTGCTCAGATTCTTGCCTCAACTAATGTTTAAGAGACAAATATTCAACTTTTCATAATTATATTATGGAATTGAAATCCTTATGTATCTCACCAGGTTTCCCAACCTGGCCCATTCAGTTTGTACGCATCACATGTATCAAGGCTTAAGCTGCCGGAACTTGATTATGATGTTGAGTGATTAAGAGACGACCTGCAATAGTTTTCAGGACCGTTAGGTATTTACACTGTAAATTATGTATCTATATTGATGATGACTTCCTTAGGGTTTTATTACTTTAAGACAATCATGTGTACTAAAAATGTTTCATTATACTGGAATTTTCTGCAGATAATGATAATATGATTTTTAAGAGCATTAGTTTAAGCGAACTAAGAATTTCGAGTATTTCTATACTTAAACTTAGAATGTTAAGCGATGATAATGAGATGTGTGTCTATTATATTTTAGGTTGTATGCTTGAATTGACACAAGCACTAGCCTATATTAGGATAAGATTTCTAATTTTTTGTTATGTGCTAAATGATTTATATTATAGTATACCTTAGGTTGCCTACCTGAATTGTTATTTACTTGACTAAATCTAAGGTCTGTTGTCGAACTTGAATTTGAAACTTTATGTGTTAAGGATTTTAAACATATAAATTAATGTGGTTGAACTGACATATAATTTTTCGGGGGTGATAAGGAGGATTATGCGTCTAAACATAACTAAAACCTTCCCTATCATAAAATTCTCAAGATTTTGGTACACTGAACCCCTGCTTCGGTGTACAAGTCGTCATGGTGAAGGCAACATTCTAGTAGAATCTAGGAAAATTTGTTGTATATGCTTGTTTGCAATTGGCATGTCACATCTTGATGCTTCATTCATCATGATGCGACACATGGTTTTTCGAAAAAACCTTACCTTTGATCCTTCTAAACCCTCAACCGATCTATTCTAGAAAACGGATGTTCCAGTATACTCTTGTAATTCAAAGCAAAGGCCTTTTTGGGTTGCCCTCATAGCTAGAAATGGTATAATATGACTTTTGAAGATTTAGGAAATAATTTGTTAATTTCTAATGGTTAATAAATTAATTAGAAATTATAATATTTAATTAAGAATTAATCAAAAATAATTTGGAATTAAAATTTGTGTTAATTATAATTAATTAATGGTGCAAGTAGTGAGCTGTAATTGTTTAATAGTTAAGTAATTGAGAGGTTCCAGAACCTTCCTAGGTTGGATGGTTTTGGAGTTCCCTAAATAGGATTCTGGAAGCCGCCAATTGATATAAGGAGAGTGAATATTCAATGATTTTAAATAACATTATTTTATGTTCAAATCTAAGGTTTTTAGTGTTTCCATACAAATATCTAAAGGGTCCTAACCCCACTAATTTTCATCCACCTATCTCTTGTGAAGTCATATCCTAAGTTATCCCATATCATCCTCTCTCCTAAAAGTCTTCTAGTTTCTAGCGTTTAGGTGTGAGCCATTAGAGGCATCATACTTTTGGTTCTAATCTTTCTAAAGTTCTACAAGGGAATCAAGGGTATTGTTTGATATTACAATATCAAAGGTATGTGACCTTAAGTTTTATATTTCGATTAGAGCATAGGGATCTTATAATTTCATAGTATGTTGTTATTTATGTGCAAAGACATAGATCCTTTAGGTTACATGTACCCTTAAGGGTTTTAAGTGAATTTTTCCGCACAAACTTGTAACCTACAAATTTCATCAAATTGATGGATCTGACATGCAGAAGATCAACAAGCTAAAAGAGCAACTGGCCAGTGAGTTCGAGATGAAGGGCCTAAGGGCTGCTAAACAAATATTGGGCATGAGCATAGCCAGGGATAGAGTTATCGATACACTAAAACTTTCACAAGGCAAGCACATCAAGAAAGGTTTTAAAAAGTTCAACATGTTAGATGTGAAAGCTATAAGTACACCATTGGGGATTCAGTTGGTACCCACAAAGAAAAAATCGAAAAAGATGGAAGAAGACAAAGAATACATAGCTAAAGTTCCCTACGCATCTACAGTAGGTAGTTTAATGTATACACCAGACCAGACATTCCTCATGCAGTGGGAGTTATGAGCAGATTCATGTCAAATCCAGGAAGACAACATTAGGAAGGAGTGAAATGGTTGTTACGCTACTTAAAAGGAACAAATGATTATTCCTTATGTTTCAGAAGTAAAGGAGTACTCTTATAAGGGTTTGCTGATGCAGACTTACGTGGATGTGCAGATTCAGGAAAAAGCACAGTGGGTTATGTGTTCACGATTGGAGGTACAACAATCAGTTGGATGTCAAGGTTATAAAAGAGTGTTGCTCTTTTAACTTTCGAAGCAGCATACATAACACTTACAGAAGCAGCCAAAGAACTCATATGGTTGAAGAGTTTCTTGTCAGAACTTGGAATGCAACAAAAGGATTGTGTAGTACATTATGACAACCAAAGTGCAGTTCACATGTAACATACACGTTCAGTTATCGTGTTATGTAATTTTAAAAGTGAATAATATTATGAAATATTATATAATTATGAGTATTGAGTTTTAACGGATATTTTTTACTAGAAATGAAGTAAAACTATGTTTAGAATCACTCGAAAAATATTGGAAGTCTTTTGAGATTCTAATCAAAAGGCAAATATTGAAATTTAACGAAAATATAAAATTTGAAATAAGTATAATTTTATTATTGAAAGTTGTAAAGAATCTCGTTAGAAACATTTAGGCGAAAACCTCATCGAAATCCGAGTTATAACGAAGAAGTTATGACCAATCAAAGATCCGCGACAAAACCGGCACAACGCCGAACGACGTAAAAAGTGAGTTTTTGATAAACTACCTTTTAGCCTTAGTGATCTAAATGAAAGTCGTAGTATTTGTTAAACCGAGAATTTTCATAAAAAGAACGTCAAAATCTGACTTCATATGAGGAAGTTATGATTTTTCTAAGTTTCAGAATAGCAGTTGACAGCTAAAAACTCAAAATAAAGATCGAGTGATTTTTAGCCAACACAACCTAAACGAGAATCAAAGGTCTCGTCAATAGTAGTATAACGGTAAAAAGACTGACGAAAACGGACGTCGGATGAAGAAGTTATGAATTTTTAACGGATTTTCCTGTCCCGGTCTGTTAAAAATAATAATATTAAAAATAAAGTCAAAATTAGCCGACGAAGTCTAAATGAAAGTTGTAGAATATATTCTCGCCTACGCGTGCATATAAAGAATGTAAAAAACGGAGCCCGTATACGAAATTTATGGATTTTAGAAGTTCGGGGCACAATTTTCGAGAATTTCCGCATGGATAAGATCGGCCTCGTCACCTCGCTCCGAGCATGCCGCGTGTTCAAGTCCTGGAGGCGTCTGATGCGAGCCACGTCGCTCTCCCCTGCGAGCCGCTCCGTGTCCGAAGCGCTGGAACAATCCGAGACCGCCACCTGCCCCCTCCCCCGTGTCGACCTACGAAGCGAGCCACCTGGGGCCTCCCATGCGAGCCATGTCCTTGCTTCTCATTGCTTCGAATCCGAAGCCTCTCCCCTATAAATAGTTGTAAGTCCCGATCTATAGATCCAAATCAGTAATCAATGAATTGCAAACAATCGAACAAAGTGTAGAAGAAGTAGAAAGAGAATTAAGCCAAGCATGCACACATCTATATCACATAAATGTCAGGTACACCTTGGGAAACACATACATACGTCACTCTTCAACTGACATAGACTTAGACTATTTATACCACCTGAAGCAGTACACAAGTGTGCAACCGTACACACGTGTGCGGCCGCACACACATGTACGACAGCACACACCCACCAACAAGTTACAATCACCACAACACTCTCTATCATCCTACCAAGACCAATACATTAGAATGCCTAGCCCAAACCACAAAATTATAGCCTATCAATCTCCCCCCTTGGTTTGAGGCTAGCATGGACTTGGTCTTCATTCTCCAGGATTATCGAACAGCTTCAGGTCAGATTTTCCCATGGATCCCATCCAAAGCTTTCCATTTATGATATTGGCGACCATCCCAGTGAATTCCTTGGCTGCAGCCTCCATGACTTCTTTTCTGCAAATAATTTGGTGACGAGCTAGGGTATGAATGTCTTTCTCCCTGAATCTCAGAAGATCCTTTGCGCAGACGAGCCTCAGAACGGTGTCGCTGTTTTTGAACTTTATTGCCGCAGTTGTCGTTTCGTCATCAAAGTCCCAAAACTCCATATCGTCAAGATATCCATCCTGAAAATGTTGTGGAATGGGAATATCCTTGACTTGATTTGTAGCAGGCCACAACATGATCTTCATTGGTCGGTTAGTTTCAGGATCAATAATATCCTTATCCTTTATAACCAGCGCTTTTGCCGTCTTCATTGATGGGAAGTTATCCCTGACCTGTCTGTCCAGGAACTGCTTGAAATTTGTAGCGCTAGGATCGTTAGAGGGATTGTGGAATGGGGCTCTTGAGAGCTCAGAGAGATCGACCTTCGTCCATGAGTTAAAATCATGGGTGTTTTCGTAGTATTCTGAGTGACCAGAATTCCTCTTAACCACCCATAGATTAGACTCAGGATCATAACCCCACATTTTGATCCCGGAGCGATCTCCATAATCGTCACCAGACTTTTGTTTTTTAAGATCCGTCACTGTCAATTCAAGATCCTTTGACTTGCGATTTTCGTTTGAATTCTTCATAAAGAGTAATCCTTCATTTTTGGTTGCAGTGACGGTCCTTTTTCCATGCCAGATTGTGATCCGAGGTCTGGCATTTTCGGGTTCCCTTTCAAACCGATCAACGATGTTTGTTGTTCTTGGAGGAGGTGGATTAACAGGAAAGTCGCTTTCTGAAGGTTGAGAGGAAGCAGTGGGAGGATCATCAATACCATGAGGCTGTTGAAACAGAGATTTAAGCTTATCCCCAAAAGCGTCAAAGAGCGTGTTCTTCAAGTCAAAGTAAAAAGCAGTTACTGACCCAAGATTGGTTTGCAGGTCAGTAATCTGTTTTGACTTTGAGACATTCTCTGCCTGAAGCTCAGCGATAAGGTTGCCATGTTGTTCCAGCAAGATGTCCTTTTCAATGTTTTGCTGCTTCAGAATGCCGATTTCTTCTTGAAGTTTGGACATTAAAGGATTATCATTCCCTGAGCGACCTTCCTCGAAAGATATTCCCTTTCCACGGGAGGAAAATTCTGGGCTATGTTGAGACAAATGCTTAGCGAGTCTGATTGAGGCCTCATTTAGCGACGGTCTCGTCGGGGAATATTCTGGAACATTAGATGGTCCTCCTGTCTCAAGCATGGTACTTGGACCTTCATTGGATTGGAGGGGTGGTGTTGCAACAGTTGTGGTGATAACAGTGGCTGAAACAGGTGGTGACTGGCTTTGAGTGAACACTCCCTGCCTCAAATTTTGATGCCTTCCTTGTACGGGAGGCAGAGAGGTCTGCGTCTGTGTCGAGATACTTGAAAAAGGAATTGAGGTATGAATAGCAGAATCTAGGGGAGGAATCCTTGAATCTGTACCCTGTTGACTTAAATTTTCTTCCATTTGGGTAGACGAAGGAGGCATAGTTTTAAGAGACTTCTTTGCAGCCCTAGTCTCGGTTGCAGTTTGAGCAACTTCATCAACCTTTTCGAAGAACCTATCGGAGAGATCCAGACCTGTGTCAAATTCAACTTCATGTTCAAAATCGAAGTTGAGGGGAATGGCAACATTGTCAAGGCCTGAGAAGTCCATTTCATGTTCTGATGCAACTCTGGCCACAAGAGAGTTTAAGCCTTCTTTAGTTTCGTGTTCAGAAGTGGAGATGACTGCATCGTCGGTCTCCGTAGGACAATAAGACTCAATGGGTTCAGATTGGTCACTCTCCTCAGCAAAAATACCAAATCTGATTAAAGGATGTTTTCCTTCAAAGTTGAGCTTTCCTGATCTCTTTTGCTTCATTAAATCGAAAGCACTTGGGCCGACTGACTTGATATCCAGGGTCTCTCCTTTCCTTTCAATCTCAGGATGCATGATGTTAAGGATCAGTTGGATAAACCTTGGATACATCAAAAACTTGTCCCTTTTGTTTCCTTCAATATTCAAAATCATCTCATGCAAGATGAATTTTGAAAAATTAAAGTTTACTCCAGAGGCCAAAGCAGTGATGGCACCAGTATTCGCCAGGGATATCTCGTTAGCACCAGATCTGCGTCCTGAAATACAACTCACAAAGACATGAGCCAGATATTTCCAACAAGGTGGCAATAACTTCTTGTGGGTAGGTGGAAAGGTTCCTTCATAGCCCATTTGTCCAAGGACATTTTGAATCTGGTTAACATCAATTTCCCTTGGATATTCATGCTTATCACCAATTTGTAGGGCTTCTCGAATGATGTCTTCAGAGACTAATACTTTCTTTCCTTCTACACATGCCTCAAGATATTTCTCATCGTCATTGTTCCTTTTCACAGAAGCGCTTCCCCAAAATTCTTTAATCAGATTTTGATAAATTGCTGGACTAAAGGTGAAAGCAGAGACCAAGCAGCATTTTCTCAGACCATCGACAATAAATTTGAGATCATTGTGGGCCACTGGAGGATCTTCTACAAAAATGGCCAGGTTGTGCACTTTTGCGAACTCAGAGTCTCCCATGATTTTTCCTGAAAAAGAAAGTATAAATTTAAAGCATTAGAAAAATTAAGAGATTTTCCATTAATTTAAAGTCAATTTTAGGTATGCAACCATATACCTAGATTCAGCCACACACACAAGGTGTGCGGCCGCACACGGTGTACTGTTACACAACGACTCCAACTGCACACAGTGTTAACCGCACACGAGTCCAACCGCACACGGATGGTGCGGCCGTACACGGGTCCCACCATACACGAGTCAGCCACACATGAGTCAACCGCACACGGGTCAACCGCACACGGGGTCAACCGCACACGGGGCCAGCCGCACACGCACAGTTGATACCGATTCCTTCAATTGACCATCGATTCAATGTCGTTTTTGCTCAAAAACTGTATAATGGGAGTCGATTTCATGATACTTACGAATATTAAGCTTTAATTTCACGAAAGATGAGATGTGTTCTTGAAGATTTTAGAGAGAGAGAAAATGGAAGAGTGTGCGGTCGAAGTAAAAGTGAAGAAGGAGATTTTGACCGCACATTCCCCCTTTATATACATTCCAATAAGGCCGCTCCCCCCCCCCCCCCCCCTTTTCCTTTTTACTTTTTGACAATAAGGACCCAAAACTCAAAAATATTTAAAAAGGAAACATTTTGAGGATTAATTACAGGATAAAAATAAAAATGAAATTAAAATTAGAAAAGAAGTAAATTCTAAGATTTACCAATCCTAAAAATTAAAATAAAAATAAAAATAGAATTAAAAATAAAATAAAACTTTATTCAACCTAAATTTAATCATCTATATTGAAATTGATTAACCTTTTGTGATATGGGATCAAAGTTGTTAGACAATTATTACCCGTTTATCAGTCCCTCTCCTTTCATGAATAGATCTGGTCGATCGCCAGTATTGTGGTCCACTTAAGCACGAAAAATTTGTGACAAGATTTAGGAATTCTATCAGTGACAGGACAGATTGATCAAGATTTAGGAATTCTATCAGTGACAGGACAGATTGATCCTAAGTTACTAGAAAAAAAAATACCTAAGGACCATTCATCTGACGACAACCAAGGATATTGTTGTCCACCTAAATTGAGCAGCGAGATCTACAGACAATCTAGAATTGTTCAATTTTAAGTGTACTAGAACATGTTTCCCTCTTCCTGACATACCACAATAATCAAGAACTTCCGAGATACTCCTTACTTTAGGTGAGCAGACTATTATTCATAGAAAGGATAGATTTAGATTGCATATGTTGTACACTTAGGTCGGATCTTTCAATCACGCAGAGAGTGAAACATATGACTGACTGGAATTTCAGAGGGATTGAGAAGTAGAAGATTGCATATGCTGTGTACCAGGTCGGATTATTAATCACGCAAAGGAGACAGCATATGGCTAACAGATGGAAAGAATTGCATAGATAGAGGATGCAGAGAAATAGAGTTGCATATGCTACAGTCCAGGTCGGATCTTTCGATCACACAGAGGAAGCAACATATGACTAACAGTAAGAGAGAAAGAAAATAATTTCCTACCGATCTAGTTTATCGGAATTCCCCAGTCGCCCCATCAATACCGGAATTAAGGATAGAGTCCGTACATTGAGGAAAAGTTAAACCACAGCTCTAGATACGGGTTCTTTAATGTGACTGGTGGATTCTCATGTATATCTCCCTGCTCAACCTATCCAAGCGTCGTATTGTCAGGCTAAATGGAACTATCTAGGTCAAAATTTATCAAGTCTCTAGATTCCTTAAGTTCATCTGCACCTAGTCAAGTCCATTAAATTTTCCGTGCCTACCAGCGCATCGAACACAGAGCCTAGACAATTCAGCTTTGGTACTTTACACAGACTCATATATTAATCCTCAAAGAGAATCATTTTCAAAAAGTTTACCAGCACATCGAATCGAGCTTTGTTACACGACTTGGTGAACAGATCTGCCACATTATTAGCAGTGGGAACCTGTTCTAGCCGAATGAGCGAGCGCTCATAACAATCTCTGATAAAATGAACTTTGATGTCGATGTGCTTGGTTTTTGAGTGTTGAACCGGATTTTTAGCAATTTGGATCGCAGCCTCATTGTCACAAAAAATAGGGGTTTCTTGAAAATTCAAACCGTAGTCCAACAGCTGATCTTGGATCCATATGACTTGAGAACAACAGGCAGATGCAGCAACGTATTCTGCTTCTGCTGTTGAGGTCGAGACAGTATGTTGCTTCTTGCACTGCCAGGAGACCAGCCTATCTCCGATAAATTGACATCCGCCTGAAGTCGATTTCCTGTCAAGCTCGCAGCCGCCATAATTGCTGTCTGCAAAAGCATAAAGATCAAATTCGGAATTTTTCGGATACCAAAGACCCAGTTTTGGGCTGCCTTTGAGGTACCGGAAAATTCGTTTAACAGCAATAAGATGAGACAGTTTAGGATTAGCCTGGTAGCGCGCGCATTGACAGACCGCAAACATCACGTCTGGGCGACTTGCAGTCAGATACATCAGCGATCCAATCATCGATCGGTAGTATGTTTGATCTACGGATTCGCCTTCAAGATCAGGAGTCAGCAGTGGTCTCTCCGCCATGGGCGTCAAAGAAGGTTTGGCGTTTCTGAACCCGAACTTCTCGAGCATATCGTCCACATATTTGGCTTGATGAATCAGGATTCCGGCTGAAGATTGTTGGACCTGAAGCCCCAAAAACGTGGTCATCTCCCCCAATGAACTCATCTCGAACCGCTTTTTCATGACGTCCTCGAACTCCATGCATAGCTGAGGACTCGTTGACCCGAAAATGATGTCGTCCACATAGATTTGAACAAGGATTTGATATGGACCGACATGCTTGATGAATAGGGTCTGATCAATAGTTCCGCGTGAGTAGCCATGATTGAGCAAGTGCTGTGCTAGGGTAGCATACCAGGCTCTAGGAGCTTGATGCAGCCCATACAAAGCCTTGTCTAACTTGTAGACATGGTTGGGAAGTTTTGAGTTAACAAACCCAGGAGGTTGGTCAACATAAATCTCCTCCTTCACCTTGTCGTACAAGAAAGCCGTCTTGACATCCATTTGATAGACACTAAAGTTCATGTAGGAGGCATAGGCGAGGAAGATACGAATAGCTTCCAAGCGCGCCACCGGAGCATAGACTTCTGTATAATCAAGACCTTCAATTTGCCTGAACCCACGGACTACCAATCTCGCCTTATTACGGACAATGACACCCGAATCGTCTTGCTTGTTACGAAACACCCATCTGGTGTCGAGAGATTTCTTGCCTTTAGGCAGCTTCACCAACTTCCAAACCCCGAGCTTTTCGAACTGATTCAGCTCGTCATGCATGGCATCCACCCAGCTGGGCTCATTCAATGCCATTTTGACGTTCTTGGGCTCTATTTGAGAAATGAAACAAGAATAGAGACATGTGTTGACATCTCCACTCTGGCTTCTCGTTTGAACTCTGTCGCCCAGCTGGCCAATAACGTTCTCTATCGGATGATCGCGCTGTATGCGAGAAGGGATTTCGTGACTGATGTCATTAAGTGAAACGGGAAGAGTATGAATATTAACAGCTCCTTCATGTGCTGAAGAATCCAAGGTAGATGTATCAACTTCGTTTGGTGGATTTGCTACAAACTCATCAGCGATTTTATTGGGAAAGAGAAGGTCCATCAGATTCTAAGTGTCAGCGGAAGCATCTTGGTTCATAAACTCTCTTTCGACCGGAGTTAGAGGAGTAGCATCAGCATCTGGAGCAGATCGTTGTGTTGAGGACTCAGGAGAAGCAATTGGAACAGTAGACTCGACCGAAGGATCGGTAGCAGAAACCAATGGTGGTTTGTAGACAACCTCTTCATCTTCGTCTTCAATAATACTCTTCGAGCAAGAGGTAGACCCGGCTTGGTTATTAGACGACACACTAAAAGATTTGAATAGTGAAGTGTAGTCAAATAGCCAATCCGGACCCACCCTAGCGTCCATTTCATTCTCTTCAAGCCAGCGAACATCGTCCTTGCAGGGGCAACCAAATACTCGGAAATGGCTGACCGATGGCTTGTGTCCATAAAGAATTTCATATGGTGTTTTCATCTGGGCTTTATTGATCAGAACACGATTTTGAACGTAGCACGCAGTGTTGATCGCCTCTGCCCAAAAGAAAACTGGAAGTTTAGAATCACAGAGCATCGTCCTTGCAGCGTCTTGTAGCGTCTGATTTCTCCGTTCAGCAACACCATTTTGTTGTGGTGTCCGAACAGAGCTATACTGACGCACAATACCCTTCTCAGTGCAAAAGTGATCAAGAACGGCGTTCTTGAACTCTGTTCCATTATCTGTGCGTAGCGCTTTCACTTGGTGGTTGGTTTGATGCTCGATCATTACAATGAACTTTTTGATGAGGTCAGCTATCCCAGCTTTGTTGGACAGAAAGAAGACCCACGTGAAACGAGAGAAATCATCTATCACAACGAGACAATACGAATTTTTGTTGATGCTGAGAACGTTAACTGGACCAAACAAGTCCATGTGCAACAACTGGAGCACCTGACTGATGGAGTTGACTTGTTTTGGCAGATGTGGTTTCCGATGATGTTTTCCTTGAGCACAGGAAACACATTTTTCAAAGGTAATGAAATCTCTGACGGGCAAACCACGGACCATTTCGTTCTTAGCAAGCCGGTTCAGGTTCTTTGTATTTTCATGGCCAACTCGACGATGCCACAACATTGCGTTTTGTTCTGAGACTTTGGAAAAGAGACAGGTGACTTCATCGGGTATATTGCTGTTCATGTCAATAATGTAGGCATTCCCATCCCGCTTAGATTTGACGAGAATCCACTCTTCCGGAATGACAATGCCTGGCTTTAAGATTAGACATTCTTTATCATTGAAGTGTGTCGAGTAGCCCTTGTCACATATTTGAGACACACTCAGCAGACTGTGCTTCAGCTCAGGAGCATAGTTAACATTCTCAAAACTAAGCACTCCGTTCGTCACCGTTCCCTTTTGCGTTATCTTTCCGCCTTCTCCACCCGCGAAGGAGACATATCCCCCATTAAATGTCTGAATGTCGTGCAGTTGGGAGATATCTCCAGTCATGTGCCGGGAGCAGCCGCTGTCGATATACCACGGTCTGACGACATTCCTCCGCAACTGTCCCTGCACGATGAGCAGAATTATTTAGATTTGGGGACCCAGGTCATCACTGTCCTGGGTTTCCTTTTCGCTTTCTCTGATTTATCTTTAAATGTTTTCAAATTAGGATCCTCATTCCTAATCACTTCAGAGGAAGGTGATGACGGATTGGAAATTGATTTGGGCATCCAATGATATTTAGGTTTTACAACATTCTCAGGTGGTTTTGAAACAGGTTTCTTATGAGTTTGCACTGAGCCTTTGGATGTTCTACCAAAAGTGGTTGAAGATCCAGAATTGCTTTTTGACGAAACCGATCTTGGCGGAGCCTTGTTCGGTTTTGGCAAACTATTTGGAGCTTTGTTAGTAAAGACCCTTTTATTCTTTTGAAAAACAACCCTTTTTCTGCTTCGATCATCTTTCCAATCATCATTTCGAGAACGAGTTCTTGAGGATTTTCTAATTAAAGACCTTCCTCGAGATTCGTTCTCTCCTCTTGGCGACGTATTGTTTACAAAGATTCTATTTTGACAATTCCTAGCTATATGACCACCAATACCACAATTAAAACAAATTTGTTTATTATTTGAACTTGTACTGCATTTCTCATACTTATTTTCTTGACAGATACTCTTACTCTTCTCAGAAGAACATGCATGAGAAATGGGTTGTGTGATAAGTGAGGGTGCCTCAGATGGTGTAACTTGTGGAATTGATGGATTTTCATGAGAATCACAAGCATAAGAATTACCAAACAATTCATCAAACATATCAAAGAAATTAAGTTCAACAGTAGCAGAAGTAGAAACATCACACGAAACATTATCAGTCTTATCATCAGAAACACAAACATTTTCATTTGAAACCGAAATATCAGAATTAGAAACAGAAACAGAAATAGATTCTCCAGCTTCACGCTTTGCCTGATCTAATGGTTGATCTGCAGGGGAAGTAGAAATGTTAGTTCTTTCAACATTAATGAATCCGCCTGAAACGAAACCAGATGGCTTGCCATAAACCATAAATGGTTCGTTGGCAATCTCATCCTTGGATAGGGGTTGATACTGATATGTATGATTATAAGGAGGAGGTACACTATCATATCCTAAACCCTTTTGTTGGTTTCGTTTGAACTGCATGCAGTGATCAATCATGTTGGCAACTACCTCGCTTGATCCATCAAATTTTCTAAAATTAAAAGTTGCAGTTTCAAATTGTCTTTTTAATGTATCAAGCTCGGTAATTAACTCATCATTTTGTCTCTTAACATAATCATACAGTTCATATTTTTCACTGTACTCTGTTTGAATTCTTTTAAAATCTTTGATTTTTGTTTCTAACTGGGCCTTAATGGGTTGCTGTCCTTTCCTAAGTTGATAGCCCTGTTGGGTTTTGAGCATTCTAACACTCTTATGGTGTACATGCAACCCTATAAACCTTGGATCTCTGTTTTCTCTATTATACATGCAAATATTAACTATTCCAAGGTTTCATCCTAACTAGCATATTATGAAGCACCTATACTACAAAGTTCTAGTTAGATGACATACCTTTTGATGTAGCTTGATGTCTTCAAGCTTTAAGAGCTTAGCCCCAATAGTGTGGAAGCCTCAAATGGAATCACAAATCACCAAAACACCTTGGAAGAACTTGAGAGAATATGTATCCACACTAAAATCGGCCCACTCTTATTTTCACACACTTGTGCCAATTTTGTGAGTCAAGGACCCCTTTATATATTATGGAGGATTAGGGTTACATCCATGTAAACCCTAATACCCATGACCTTTCATTTACATAGGATCCATGGGTTAAAAGCTCCATGGACCATCCATGAAAGCTTAGCCCAACCTAAATGAACTTGGCCCATTCCATATATATAAGAGTCCATATTTAATTAGTTCTTTTTGATCACTTAATTAATTCTAAATTAATTCTTGATCAATACTAATTAAATAATATGATTCCATATTAATATATTAGAACTTATAATATATTAATATAAATCATAAATATACTATTCTCAAAAGACTATCCATATAAATTGTGCCGGTGAAGTGCAAACCAAATGGACCATGCCGGGTCAGGTCAAGTACATACCAAATATAGTTATGGACTTAGACATTAATCCAACAGTCTCCCACTTGGATAAGTCTAGAACTATTATTGAGTATGACTTCAAAACCTAACTGGCAATCGTAGCTCTTAAAGCCGCTGTCGAACTCTGACCTTGTCAATGACTTGTCCATTAGATAAGGGATCATATATTCCTCCATTCTAGATATCATATGGACTGAGACATGGATTATAATCATTCTCTCTGTCCATTTGTTGTTTCCCGATTTTCGATTTATGTTGACTGACTGATTGAACAAATCAAATCAGTCCTGGCTTGGCCAAGCACTCACATGTGTCATCGCTAAATCATCGAGGGGCCCACACATATCGCTTTTATCCCGAAGGGAAAAGGAATGGATAAACTTCGACTCATATGGCTTGTTCTACTACTTGTTGAATCATACACAAAGGCACATTTTATAACATCGAGCTACCAAATGCGTTTTCGTGCAATCAATGTATAACCAACTCATAGTAACAACTCATATCTCTAGGTTTGAATAATATAAGATATTATCGTCTCATGATCACTCGTGATAAAATCCATGAAGTGATTCAAATGAGCGCGGGTTCAATCCAATACTCAGAACTTATGAGCACTCATGAGTGTTGTAGCACCACTTTGTCCACCAACTTGGACCTCTACAAACCAACCCATGACAGTCTTGATTCATATCTACTTCCAACATATGACCGACTGTGGATGGTTTGAATAACTTAATCATTCAGGAAGAGCGACTTAGTTATTCTGGAAGTCAAAACATGCAAAGTGAAACACAAGAATAAATGAATCAAATATGGTATCAAACCCTATGAATATAAATAAACACTTTTATTTATCACCATACTGATTACTCATTATTCATTGTCTCGGTTTTATCAACTTTATATTTGAATTAAAAACACTAGTTGTCCCATGCTCCAAGCATGTACACTATGTTTTTCTTAAACAATAGCTTTGCCATACACCAAGTATGCACTCTATGTTTGTCTATGATCCTTACTTTGTGAAATAAACCAATTGAACATAATTTCAATGATTCTAATTTCACACTCCCAAATCCTTATCGAAAAATGTGAGAATTTCAAATTCCTATCATTTATCCAAATCTGTGTTGATTTTAAAATTATATGCATTAACCCTCCTGTAATGAATATGTACAAAGTCACAAAGACTTGTCAACAGTCATTATAAGGTATTCCAATGGAGATCAACTCCATGGAAACTAAGTCACATATTCAAAGTACATTGCTTTGGACATGCTTCTTGCATTAAGTTTTCTAATCTTACACATATAACTTCCACCTATGGAGACAACTCCATATTCTCATTTTGACTATCACTTCTGAATAAGAGATGCCTCTTTTCAGAATATGTCAATATGGTCCTTCCAAAATTAGCACTATACTTCCAACTGTCCCTGAGCAACCAATCTTTGGTAAACCTCAGATTGTCCTCGACAATTGCTTAATCATTTTAGTCATATCCAATTCTAGACCTTTTCCCTTCTTAATGCCTCTAGGCATTTGGAAAAATTTAGAAATGACAAATATTATAGCACATGCAATCGATCCTGTACCCAAAGCAAATGGTACACGATTCATGATGTCTCACATAAAGACATGATTCTAGACCAGTCTTTTGCTACAATATTTTTATTTGCCATGTTTTCAAAATTTGACTATGAAGAGGGATGCCGTAATCATAATCGAATTTTGAGAACGCAATATATAGAATTTCCTTAAGTTGAACCAATCCAACATGAAATTCATATATATATTCTTGACTAAAGATGATTAAGGTCTCAATCTAAGCCTTTAGAACTGAAATAAAGTATATCCTCTCCCTTAATTATAGCAAAACAACTTTTTCAATCCCTGCAGCCTCACGAATTGAAACTTTTGTTTTCTATAATTAACATTGCTAACTTGCAACACTAACAATAATTATCATGCTCCCACTAACATGATGATTATTAGCATAACACTTATGCTCCCACTAGCTTTGACATGTACTCAGAAATCAGCTGGACTTCTAGAAATCAATACTTTATTGACTTTCTTACCAAAGTTCAGATTTCTGATACGAGATGCTTTGATAAAACTTTATCAAAATCATACACCTTTCCTTAGATAGCATGCATGTGTGTCTAAACAATTTCAGAACTATGAAAAGGGATGTCGTAATCATAGTCTCAATTGTTTAGACCTTTTGCCATCTGCTTCAAATCTACTTGGTGGAAGTGTTTCCTCACCATCATTTTCATGAATCGGAGAGAAACCTTATGACCCTTAGATTTTATGGTGTATGTGTTCTTATCCATGTGAATCGTCAAAACCATAGTCACAAGACAAGGATAATGACAAATCCAAACTCATATGGACTGAACTTATGCAATCTTAACTTCTTGCCACCTGGCAGTACAGGGCCTGCCATTGCTTCCAAGTTGTTATGCAACCAATTGAGAACTTTCAGAACTCCTATGCAAAGCCAACTTTAACTGGAACGGGCACAGAATATGTCAACACGATAGGTTATAAACCTCAAGTCGTGTGCTAGTGAAGAACCTCAGGTTTTATTCTTGATTAGTTCTTGAAATTCTTTTTAGGATCTTTAAGACTCCCACTATTCTCTTGACATATAAGACTATCTTGCCAAATATTCAAGAGATAGTGCAGATTCTTTATCAAGACAAACACTTCACACAATTGGCCTTAGTTGGTCTTTGTTTTATCCAAAACATCACAACTTACCAATTTCAAATGTACAAGAGTAGGACACTTCTACTCTTACATTTGACAAGTGTTTTAAACCTTTCTTTAAGATATGTCACTCAAGTTACAATCTTGGAGTATGACTCTAAGAATTGTTTTGGAACGAAGTATGACTCATCTTCCTGATCTAACCATTTCAACAATTCATGACTCCTCTTCTTAGTCATAAGAATGCACTAAGATGACCTTTAGAGGACTAATTGTGATATGATTTCTAAATCATTAAGATGATCACAAACATGATACTAAAGTACTATCCCATCTTTTCAGATTTGAGAAACTTTTATCTTTCTGCCTAATTTGATTCTTCCTATTCGTTCTGCCATACACTGAAACTTTTCTAATGTTTCATAATTATACTTAAACTTGTAAGTATAACCATATTTACTAAACTTTAGTAAATCAAATAGTCTTAACGAGCTTTGTGGTGGACATGACCAGTGCACAAGAATGTGTACTCGATCCCTTTAGTCCTTCACTTGACTCACACATCCATGTGAACAAGTAATTAGTCTTGATTTTCCAATGCTTGAAAGTTCTCATTCATCATACTATTCAACTTGCATGATTCCAAGTTTCGGTCCAATTGAAACTTGGGTGATGAGGAACTTTCCTGATTTGGTAAATTTAGACACTACCACAAATGAAAGAATCAAATCCATTTTCCAATATTGCTGTCAGTGGAATCATATAAGCAACAATTTTCCACAAATGCCATTGTAAGGATACTTCAAATAAATAAAATTAAACAATTTTCTTTTATTTTAAAACTTTGCGGAAAAACTTATCCTTAGAATCCACATGGAAAATTGTTGTTATCTATTCCTTAGCAATATATCATAACTTCTTAAGCAACTGCTCAAAATTCTGATGCGATCGAAATCCACCTTCGCGATCAGAATCAGCATATACTTCCTTTAAGATTTCTCTCTATTCTTTGATTCTTAAAACATCAACATGTCACCCATTCACATCATGTAATGAGGATCTCAGAATAGAACTTAACAGAGTTAGATAATGGGCTCTACCTGATGTAGAGTCAAACTTATTGACTTTAACATCCTTAGGTAAATTTGGTAGCTTTGCAATCAACGCCCCTTCCTTTGGCAAAATAAACATATGGACCCTTTGGTAATGGGACTATCTCAGACTTAGCCTTTCTCTTTACCATTTGGTCAACCGGGTTGACTATGGCCAATCCCTTTCCATTGGGAAGAGAATGCTTTTTCTGGATTTCCAGTGTCACCATTGTCACTGTCCATAAAGTTTTTGGGAAGTTGATCTTCTATTCAAATTTGCTTGACTATCGTTCCAAATCATTGCTGATTCAGCAGCACCAAGCAAATAGATATGATCATTAAGGTTCATGTCATAGTCTGTTATAGTAGTCCCAAAGGAACTCACTATGTGACTTAGAAAGTGATTGAACATCCAGCTTTCTCAAGACTTTGAGACCCAACTCTCCCGGCTTGTCAATATGTGACTTCATCTCTAAGATGTGATCACACATGGACCTTGCTTGCCATTAGGGCTTGAGTGACCTTGAACTTGTGGGTTAGGGAGAATAATTAGAGGAGGTGGAGGAAGAGAAGTATGACTTCCATGAGCCAAACTCGGGAAGTCATATTCATTAGGAAAGCTTGGTTTGGGAAGATCATTGTTGTCTAAACCAGACATCAACAATGGGAGAAATTCACGTAAAGTTGATTTAAGTCCTTAATATAACACCCAATATGATATATTAAGGCTAGGACCCAACAAACTATTTTATAACTTGGAAGAGGGATGCCGTAATCCAAGCTATAAAATATTTGAAGGTAGGTGAATGACGATTCACCAATTTCCACCAAGATAAACGAAATGTATTATTAGGTTTTAATTGGTTTTGAAACTCCTAGATTCTTTTGAGATTCATTGAACTTTTCAATGGCATGTTTCAATCTCGAGTGTGCCCTTCAGGTTTTGTGACTGGGATGCCGAGGATCACAAAACAAGGTGTGAAGTAACCATGCAAATATACTTGGTACCCTTAATATTTACCCCTCAATCGATGTGCCGGTTAACCACACACGCTCCAACGATACTATGATAAACATTAAGTTACCCTTTGCCTACCTTGTTAAGTCCAGGTTAGTGTGCCGGTTAACCACACACGCTCCACTAACAGCTTAAACAAAGTGCAAAGTGTAATTTCATGGATTAGCACCTTATTCACATTTTCCTAAGTAACTAAGATTGGGAATTTATAAGTGTTTAGTTACTTAGTATTTATCATTATACTTATAATGAAGGGAGAATTATAGTCCTTGTCCTACCTGTTCGGCTAACGACCCTCCACCGGTCAAGGAAGCGGTGAGTGAGAGTGGACACCCATTAAACTACCATTTTATAGGCAGTAACCTTATACCCCCCTTATAGACCGACTTCGTGAATGAGGCCTACTAATGGTAAGACGACTTGCTCTTATACATATAATATATTAAACTTTTAATATTATAATAGTATAAGGGTGTATTTTAGACATTTAAAATACTTGGTGGTTTAATCTATTAATTAAAATAGACTTTTAATTTAATTAAACTCAAACCATATATTTATGGATTAATAATACTCTTTTAATTAAACACTTTAATTAACTATTAATAAAGTCCATAAGAGTTAATTTGAACTATTCAACAAAACATCATAATTCCAATTATTAAACTCAAAATTAAAACCATTTAATTAATTGTTTAAGTTATGAACCCAAGAGTTTTAGAATTCAATTCTTTTTTTCATAAAAAACTTTTCTCAAATTCCAAAACTTGAGGGCAAGTTTTGTAATTCTTGAAAACCTTTGGATTCCATAACTTATGGAATTAATGGTGTTTTATGATGAAACTTTCCATGTTCCATAACTTAAGAACAAGTTATGGAATTCTTTAAAACATTAACACCAAATTTTGTAACTCCATAAAAACTTTGAATCAAATTTTTTTTTTTTAAAAAACTTTCATATCCATAACTTATGGAAGTTTCAAAAACCCTTAAGATCACAACTTTAAAAAAAACTTTTGAGCTCCAAAATTTTATGACAAAATATGTAACTCCTTAAAACATTTAGATCAAACTTTTAAAACTAATAAAATAATTATATCATTTTATCTTTTACTAAATTTGACCTAATTCAACTCATATAACAAATGATTCAAATTTTACAAATAATTCGTTTTTCACAAAACAAGTAATTATCTTAAAATTTGACAAACGTCATGTTTTTTTTCTTTTTTTTTCAACTTGAAAATAGACATTTGCATCAATATAACAGAAAACAACCAATGGCTCTGATATCACTGTTGGGTTTTGAGCATTCTAACACTCTTATGGTGTACATGCAACCCTATAAACCTTGGATCTCTATTTTCTCTATTATACATGCAAATATTAACTATTCCAAGGTTTCATCCTAACTAGCATATTATGAAGCACCTATACTACAAAGTTCTAGTTAGATGACATACCTTTTGATGTAGCTTGATGTCTTCAAGCTTTAAGAGCTTAGCCCCAATAGTGTGGAAGCCTCAAATGGAATCACAAATCACCAAAACACCTTGGAAGAACTTGAGAGAATATGTATGCACACTAAAATCGGCCCTCTCATATTTTCACACACTTGTACCAATTTTGTGAGCCAATGACCCCTTTATATATTATGGAGGATTAGGGTTACATCCATGTAAACCCTAATACCCATGACCTTTCATTTACATAGGATCCATGGGTTAAAAGCTCCATGGACCATCCATGAAAGCTTAGCCCAACCTAAATGAACTTGGCCCATTCCATATATATAAGAGTTCATATTTAATTAGTTCTTTTTGATCACTTAATTAATTCTTGATCAATACTAATTAAATAATATGATTCCATATTAATATATTAGAACTTATAATATATTAATATAAATCATAAATATACTATTCGCAAAAGACTATACATATAAATTGTGCCGGTGAAGTGCAACCCAAATGGACCATGCCGGGTCGGGTCAAGTACATACCAAATATAGTTATGGACTTAGACATTAATCCAACAAGCCCTCATATCTAAGATCCTCTACTTCTCTACGTAATAACTGAATTTCATCATGAAGAAGTTTGACATATTCATTACATGCCTGAGAGCAAGAAGGTAGATTTACCTCACTCTTCCTGGGCTCGGAAGTAAAAGATACCATTAGAGCAAACTGCATCTCCATTATTTCAGCTTCAGGATTAGCTTCATCATTCTTCATGGGAACATCATCAATTTGAGCTAGGTGAGCATTTTCTAGCTCTGAAATATTCAAAGCCTGAATCTAGTCCTCCCAGTCAAAGGACTGAGCGACCATAGCAGTCTCACCATTAATCGCAGCACCTGCACGGTTGTTTCCCACTGCAACCATTGTCCTGTTGTTGTTCATCCTACGATCTAGTTTTGGACACTCACGAGCAAAGTGACCCGGCTCGTGGCAGTTGAAACAACGTAGCTTGCCCTTGTTGAATCCCACCTTTTTGTCAGCATTCATGCCCCAGTTGTTCTTCCCTGTCTTCTTAGCAAACTGCTAGGCCCTGAAAACAGCCATAGCAATCTGCCATGTAATGTCCATCTCTTCCACGTCTTCAGGATGAATCTGATCCAGGTCAGCAAAGGACAACTGAGGTGGAAGCTCTCCAGCTACAAAAGCATTGTAGCAATTAACAAGCCCAGTGGCTAGAGCTAGATTTTCATCAGTGTCTTTAGTGTTTGAGGAAGAGGCTACAACAGGCACATTTGGAGAGGGAACAACTTGTGGAGTGACAAATGGCTGGCTTTGAGAATGAGGAATGGATGATGTAGCAGCAAAGGTCTGAATCTGAGGTTGTTGAGTAGCAAAAGCTTGACCTGAGGAAGACATAAATGATGAGAGAGCATTGTTGGATGAGATTCCAAGATTTACAGTAGAGTACGAGTTCACATGGTTGATTTCTCTTTGTTTATCATCAATATCACAAGCTTTGATGATCGCCATGATTTCAGCAAGGGTGAGACGATTCAGATCCTTGGTCTTCTTAATCACAGCAACATTCATGTCCCATGATCTAGGAAGAGCATACAGAAGCTTATTGTTGATCTCTGACTTGGTCAAGAAAATTCCAGATATGTTCATGTCAGTGGTGAGAGTTGTGAATCGCTGCAGCTGTGCTTCAAGAGTCTCTCCGGGAACGTAGTTGAACAAATTGAACTTTTGTCGCAACATGTCCTGGCGACTCTCCTTCATATCTTCATTTCCTTCATATACCTCAATTAGCGCTTCCCACAAATCTTTAGCGGAAGTATACTCTCGGAAGCCTTGAGCAGTATCAGGAGATAGTGCCATGGTTAGAGTGGCTAGGGCCCTTTGCTGTTCTTCCACCTTTTCAACCGCTTTGTCAATCACTTGACCTCCAACTGTCATAGTGATTCTAACAGGGCCTCTAGGAATGCTTCTCCAGACTTTGAAATCCTTCATTTTAATGTATTTTTCAATTCTGTATTTCCACTCAGGAAAACCATCTGCAAACATTAATCTAGGAATACGCGTAGTAGTGCCCATGACAGTATCAAGGTCGTGGAAATGAGTTTGACTTTGAGATTCCATTTTGTCTTTTTCTAGAGGGAACAATTCAACAGGAAGATCAAAATTTTGAAAAATTTTTAACCAAGAAAAATGAGTTTCACACTTCAGCCGCACACGCTAACCGCACACGCTGACTGCACACACTGACTACACAGGCTGACCGCACACACTTTGACCGCACACACTGACCGCACAAGCTGACCGCACACACTTTGTCAGCACAGACTAACCGCACACCCAAACGTACACTTGGCAGCACACTGGGCAGTACACCTAGCCTTTCACTTGGCAGCACTCGTTCAACCGTACTCCTTAACCGCACTCCTTCAAAATCTCAGCCTCACACCTTCAAAGTCTCAACCGCACACCCAAAAATACTAGATTTTTGAGTGAATTTAGGTTTCAAACTAGTAAAAACAGAGATTAGACGCAGTTTCTCGATAAAAAATATAAGTGCACTTCAAAAACCACAACTATCTTCAACCGCACACTCTTATGATTCTTCAAATTGACACTGATCAGGCTCTGATACCAATTGTAAGTCCCGATCTATAGATCCAAATCAGTAATCAATGAATTGCAAACAATCAAACAGAGTGTAGAAGAAGTAGAAAGAGAACTAAGCCAAGCATGCACACATCTATATCACATAAATGTCAGGTACACCTTGGGAAACACATACATACATCACTCTTCAACTGACACAGACTTAGACTATTTATACCACCTGAAGCAGCACACAAGTGTGCAACCGTACACACGTGTGCGACCGCACACTGTCATGTACGACAGCACACACCCACCAACAAGTTACAATCACCACAACACTCTCTATCATCCTACCAAGACCAATACATTAGAATGCCTAGCCCAAACCACAAAATTATAGCCTATCAATAGTGCTTGTGAGACTTGCCGGGTAATTTTGGAAAATTACCATTTTCACTCCTAATTTCATATTTTAGCTATTTCCATTTCCCCCGAAGCCCCGAGATCATTTCCAACACCCGAAACACGCCCCGAAGTGCCCGAGAAGCCCGAGAAATTTATCTTTTCGGTTTGAAGCTCAACCCTCGCAGGACCCGGTTTTCAAGAAAACTCCCGATTTTCATCGAGGAAAGCCAATTATAGTAACGAAGTGCTGCTCAAATTACTATTTTAACCCCCGGTTATTTCACGGTTAGTTCAATATATAGGAACAATTGTATGTTATGTGTTATATGTGCTATGTGCTTTTCCGTTGTTATTATTTCCACTATTTATGATAGCAAAGTTATACCTTTGACCATGTGATCAGTGAAAGGACTTAGATTCACGGTGGTACTGGTATGTAGCCTTTGACCATGTAGAGCATGTCTCGTAAGAGAATGACTTATATTCTATGGTATTGGCAGAAGGTTAGAGAGGGCTTTCAGCCTGAAATCTACCAAAATGTTTAAATCAGAAAGTGTATGTCTTTTGTTCCATTTGGGCCGAAGCTTTCTTGATATATATCAAGTATAGAAATTGTCATGTCTCATTGATCGTTTATCTTTGAATCAAATCATTGATTGATATGGAAAGTTTGTCACATGATTCACATATGCCTTTGTTGTTTCTTGTTCCTCTTTGCTTCTGCCATATTGAAGTACATATATAGCATAACGTTATATTGTATCTATTATTGAACTCACTAAGCGTCACCGCTTACCCCTCTCAGTGTTTAACAATTGCAGGTAATAAGAATCCAGTATAGTCATATATTGTTGGAAGATTTAGAATAGTTTATATACTATTACTTTTGTACTTGGGTTTACGTATGTATAAAAGCTTAAATATCCTGGGTAGTTATGTAATATACTAAAACTTAGTCGGTTTGTATCCAGTCTTTTGTAATCAAATTATCAGTGTAAAATATTGTTTTTATGAATATGCATGTAGCATGTTTTGAAGTAACAATTGTCAAGTATGAAAGTTTGGGTCTTTCAGAAATATGAAATTTTAGAAAGGGGTTCTTTCAACCATGGTATCAGAGCAATAGTTTAAGTGAACTAAATACCACGGATTGGTATTTAGACTTAAACCGTTGGAAGTTCAATATATGAATAGATTCATTAGGAATATATGGATACAAACCATAGGAAAGATTTAAGTGGGGTATTGGGTAGTGATAAACCCTAGTATTTTAAAATATTAAGTTACTTCAAAATTTTTAGAGAATTAGTTTAAGTGAACTAGGAATTTTGAGAATTTCTAGACTTAAACATGGATTGTTAAGTGATGATGATACGATGTGTATCAAGTATACTTTAGGTTGAATACCTAAATGGATAAGCACTAGAATATTAGAGGAGATATGCCTTATATTCTAATATGTGCTAAATGATAAATGAATATAGCATGCCTTAGGTTGCTTGCTTATATTTCTATTACTTGAGAGAGTTTAAGGTCTGTTGTCGACCATAGTATGGAAGAGGAAATTTTATGTATTCCAGATTTAAAAATTTCTATATTAGAACTGATATGAAGCTTTTCGAAGTAATAAAAAGACTTATGATAGTCGACATCGATAATGTTATAGATATACGATCGAGGGATATCGTAAAATAATACTTATCAAGTGATATCGTAAATAGTGTATTAATACCTATAGAGTGGTGTTGTACATTCAAACTATGTTTAGTGAAATAATAACGCCGTTGGAAGAATGTTGTGTATTCGAAGTATATTCGGACGAGATGAATGTTTTGGCATAACCGATGAAGTTGTTCCACCGCTGTCCAGATTGAAGCAATAATTACTTATAGAGTAGGAAGAACCGAAGATGGTGATCAATACTTTGGCAGTATCGAAATTGATGTTGTACAAGATTTAGAAGAATTAAATAAAGATCAAAGGAAAGGCTATTGAAGTTTTCAGACTCAATAGGCCAGAGCCTTGTCAAAACATTGTGATGTAGTATGTAGTTCGAGTAGTAACCCTATACAGGATGCTCAGACTTAGTATTTAATAATACTGAGTTACGATTGACTTCTATCACATCCTTATGAAAGTTCCATTGTGTGTTAAGCCGAATTTAACATACATGATTAGGATGGTGAATTACGTGATTTAGTGGTAAAAGGCTAAGTAACTTACTTGTCCAAGTAAGGTAGAATGCTTAGTTGAAGAAGATATACACTCATAGTGTTGTATGAGAAGAGATGTTGTAGTTAGGAATGAAAGAGAACTAATCTGAGTGTAGTAGAACATGCTGAGATGCAGCTATAATTCAGACTTCTCTAAATAGACTCCTATTAAGAAGACTTAAAAGATACAACCATGCGAAGAAGACTTTCTCATATGCCGGAATGACGATGTCATAGAAGGATAATGAAATAAACAAATATGCATGATGACTTGTATGAGTTAAAAGATGATGCACATAGTTGCAGATCGTTTGTCTCCACACTACTAGGGTAAATTCTGATATAGTGTGTCTTGCAGAGTAGACACTACCTGAGAAAGAATTTATATGATGAATTTGGAAGTGAAATTCCTATCGACCTAGGAAAAGTATTAGGATGTGGTAGATCGAGCATATGCGTAAAGAGAATTCTAGAAGGCGAGTATAAGAAATCCAAGATATGTTTGATAGAAATGTGAAATCCCTAGTTGAGTCTAGGAGAAATTGTCATATGTACTTGTTTGAATACATTCATGTGTGATAAGTCGCTTTGTGAAAACTTTTGAATGGTGACTTGGAAAACTGCGAGATAATACTTGGGACGAGTATGAGTAGGTGTGAATTGTAGTAGAGTGTAAGTCCCTAATCTGCTTGTGTATCAATCAGATCCGTTTGATGGTGCGGAATCCCAATCAAACGGATGATGTCAGATCAAATAGAAGAGAAGGAGAAGAAGAATAATATGAATCTTGTATAGTATTGATTAGAATGAAGTTCCCTTACAAGATTCACACACACTAACACACTCTCTTGTCTCTCTCTTTCTCTCTCTAGAACACCTTCAAATGCACACACTTAAGCTCCTCTATTCTATGTGTTCATCACTCAATTCCTCACACCCCTCACCCCTATATATACTGGACTGGGCCGCAAATTGGGTTTACGGCTGTAAACGTGTTTACGGCCGTAAACGTGTTTACGGCCGTAAACTCTGTTTACGGTCGTAAACGTGTTTACGGCCGTAAACTCAGTTTACGGTCGTAAACTCACAACACATATACGATATTACATAACAATACAATTTCCTAGAAAAGCAAAGTATAAACCATATTTTTGACCCAACAATCTCCCCCTTGGTTTATAGCTTTCTTTTCTTTTCTCAAATGACCCAACAAGATCCCCCTAAAAAGTAGCTGGCTTTCTTGATAATCTTCATTGGGAGCTTTGGCTTCAGCTTTAATCTTCGAATTCTTCACAGCTTCAAGATGAACATGATGAATCTTCAATAATTGACTTCATCTTGAGCAGTTGGAATTTCTTCAGAATTTGGCATTGAACGCACATTGGGTGAGGAGGCTTCTTGATAAGATTCTTGAAAGATGGTGCTTTCAGCTTGAGAATCTTCAGAGAGAATATCAGAGAGAACTAAACTTCTAGATCACTTCAGCAGGTTCAAGATAGCAGCAGACTGATTGAGGAGGTTTCAATGCAATCCGTCACATATTCTTCAATTTCAGCTTCACCTTGCTTCTGGGGTTGAAAGATTGAATGTCGAAAGAATAATCTTCATTTCTTTCTCCTTCGAATGAAAATTATTCGATGCTCACGGATGAAGCCTTGGCTTAGAAATCTTCGACACAAACTCCATGAGTTTCATCTTTACCTGAAATCACTTTTCAAGACAAAACAAAACTAAAAGAAAACTTAGCACACAAATTAAAACAGAAATAATTTTTTTTTTTTAAAATTTTTCATATTTTCTGAAAAAGAAATAAAACAGAAATAACACTATTTTTGGATTTTTAATTTTCTGATTTTTGTTTGTTTTTAAAATTTTTAATTCTCCCCTAATATTTAAATTAGAAGAAAACTATGAACAAATTTATCAAAAATAAAATGATATCTAACTTTAAGAATGATTAGGGATCAAAGTTTTTAGACAACCTTTATCCGCTTGTCGGTACCTTCTATTTTCACGTCTTTGTCTGGTCGATCGCCGGTATTGTGGTCCACTTAAACACGAAAAATTGTGACAATTTTTAGGACATACTAATAATTGTAAGACAAAGTGATCATAAGTTCCTAGATACTATATCTTAAGGACCATTCAGCTGACGACGACCAGGGATATTGTTGTCCACCTAAATTGAACAGCGAGATCTATAGACAATCTTTGAGTGTTCAATTTTAATTGTACTGGAACATGTTTCCCGCTTCCTGGTATGCCCCAGTAATCAAGAACTTCCAGAGTACTTCTTACATCGGGTGAGCAGACAATCATTAAGAGAGAGAATGGATTCAGATTATTATTAATTATAGTTCTTAGAGGGATTGAGAAGTAGAATGGTGCATATACTGTGTACCAGGTCGGATTATGAGTCACGCAAATGAGACAGTATATGGCTAACAGATAGGAAGAGTTTCACAGAAATAATATGCATAGAAATAGATTTGCATATGTTGCTGTCCAGGTCGGATCTCTTCCAATCACACAAAGGATGCAACATATGACTGACAGATAGGAAGAGAAAGAAAACGATTTTCTACAGACCTAACTCATCGGAATTTACCAGTCGCCCCATCAATACCGGAATTAAGGACATAATCCGCACATCGAGGAAAAGTTAATCCACAGTTCCAGATACGAGTTCTTTAATATGACCAGTAGATTCCCATATATATCTCCCTGCTCAACCTATCCGAGCGTCGTATTGTCAGGCTAAACGGATTTAACTAGGTCAAGATTTGTTAAGTCTAAGAATTTCTTAAGTTCAACTCTGCCTAGTCAAGTCCATTTATAATCTTTCATGCCTACCGACGCATCAGCCCAGAGCATAGACCCTTCAACTTTGGGTACGTTACGCAGACTCAGATTGCCTGTTATCACTTGATAATATCACTTCCCAAAACATCTCACTCAAACTCATTTCATTAACCAACATATTTTTGGATTTTTGGATTTTCTAATGTTTTTGGATTTTGTTTAAAACTTTCTAATTTTTTTTGTTTTGTTTTTATTTCTCCCCCTAAATTTGTGCATAGGAGAGAAACGAAAGTAAATGCGCAAATTTAAACTATCCTAAAACAAAAATTAGTCTTTAAAGTGAATCAGCTTACGAAAAACTCAGGAGTATAGAGAAGAAAACTCAAACCGTAAGTCACCGATTGAATTTGCATCCAGAAGGTCTGAGAACAGCACGTGTAATCTCAGAACAGATCCAAAAATTCTTCACGTCGTTAAGCACTAACCCCATGAGTGATCCCTTCCTTTCTTCCCTTCCCACAAAAGACACATACTCTCAAACAATGTTCTGAGTGTTGTACAGTTGAGAAATGTCTCCTATCATGTGCCTGGAACAGCCACTACCAACAAACCAAAGTCTGATGATATGCCTCCATAGCTGCTCCGACACAGAGCGGGATCAGTTGGTCTTTGGAACCCAGTCCATTTTAAAACTGGGTCGACCTTTGTCATCCTTGCACGGTACTCTCTCCCATGACATATCCTGTTTATCACAAACAGAAGATGAAGAAATATTAGAGTCATTAGTTGATTTGGGAGAGTGAGCCTTTGGAACCCATTTGTAGTTGGGTTTAACCCATTTCTTTTTCGATCTGATGGGTGGCTCAGTACTTGCTTTTGAACTTGATGTCGGCCGTTGAGATGACTTTGATTTTGACTTCACGGGAGCATCTCTTGGATTTGGCTTCTTGGCCGGCATTCCCTTATTTCCCTTGGGAGTTGGATTCTTGGCCTTGTGGGTTTGATTCTTGACCTTCTGCGCGTTCCAGTCATCATGGTCTGATCGTGACCTTGAGGGGTTTCTTTTGAAGTATCTCCCTCTTGGCGCGTTCTGCCAGCCTTGTGCATAGTAGGGAACGTATGCGCGATTTGGACAATGTCTGGCAATGTGTCCAGGTGTTCCACAATGAAAGCAAGTCCTTTTCTTCACTGGGAAATTGTTTCTTCCTGCCCCTGGTGGCGTATCCTTGCCTTGTTTCTTGCTTTTCCCACACGCACAGTTACAACAGGCACTCTGTTTCACTGGAATTGGTGGCCTATATTTCTGAACAGCAGGTTGATCAGAAGCAACTGAGTTCGAAGCAACCGATTCAGAGTTCAAGGAGATGTTGGTTTGTTCAATGGTGTTCTCCTTGTTCTCATCCTCTACTACTTTACCTGCACATGTAACAGAAACATCAGGAGCATCAGGATTATCAACATTAATAATGCCTCCTGATACAAAACCAGCTGGTTTGCCATATTGAAGATGTGCCTCCCTGTCAATTTCTTCCTGTGTCGAAGGGATGGATGTGTAGTTATGATTGAAAGGTGGAGGAACACTATCATACCCTAGACCCTTGTTTTGATTATCTTTGAATTTTAATTGGGTTTCAAATAAGGAGTCGACTGTCTTACTTGACGCAGTATAATTTTTGAAACTAACATCAGTTTTTCCACACTTAATTTTCAAGGCGTCAAGTTCTTCGGTTACAGCATCAAGTTGTCTCTTAATATAGTCATAATTTTCACATTGTTGCTGAATTCTTCCTGAAGCTTCCTAAAGTCCTTTATTTTTGTTTCTAACTGGGCCTTTAGGGGTTTCTGTCCTTTCCTGAGTTGATAACCTTCATATCTCAGGTCCTCAACTTCTCTTTTTAATAAATCATTATGTTCACGAAGAAGTTTAATCGTGGCTTCACATGATTGAGAACATGAAACTTCACATGATTGAGAACAAGAAACTTCATTGACCGGAAGGCTTGTGGAACTCATTGTTTTTCGACAATTCAAAGCGTCAAGTTCTTCAATTACAACAGCAAGACTAAGACGATTGAGATCTTTTGTCTTCTTGATGTCAGCCATGTTCATATCCCATGATTTCGGAAGTGCATTCAATAGCTTTTTGTTTATCTCAGATTTGGTCAAGAAGATCCCAGCTATATTCATCTCAGTAGTGAGTGTGGTAAAACGCTGCAACTGAGCTTCCAGGGTTTCTCCAGGGATATAATCGAACATGTTGAAATTTTGTCTTAACATCTCTTGACGACTCTCTTTCATGTCTTCAATTCCCTCGTAAACTTCAAAAACTATTAAAAGCACAACTAGAACTTAAAAGTCAAACTTAAATTTAAAAAGGCCCTTTCACTATAAACCTCAAAAGTCAACCTTAAAAGTCAAATTTAAAAAGTCAAACTCAAAAGTCAAACTTGAAAAGTCAAACTTAAAAGTCAAACAGAAAAGCTAAATTTGAAAATTTAAAAGTCAAACAAGAAGGTCAAAGTTTAAAGTCAAAGGTCAAACTTTAAAGTCAAAGTCAAAACTTTAAGTAAAAAGTCAAAAATAAAAGTCAAAATTTAAAAACTAAAATTTTGGTTGAAAATGGATTTTAAAAATAAAATTTTTGAATTTTTGGGTTAAAAATGACAAATTGCGAAATATGGAAGCGACTGGGAGAGGTTAAGTTCAAAAATTCGAAGTTAAGTCACAAGGGATTGCTTGCTGAGTTGGTTAAGCGTGCTGACTTGTGAACTAGAGGTCCCGGGTTCAATCCCCGGGAACCTCAAATCGCGTGGATTTTTTAATGCGAAGCACTGATGCGAGGCTGCTGCGATGCGAGGATGAAGCGAGGCCGAGGATCCGAGGCGCGAAGGCGAGGACGTTGTGCGAGATGCGAGGCCGTAAACGTTGCTGACCGTAAACGCGAGCCGTAAACTCCGAGTCCTCGGACCGTAAACTCCGGACCGTAAACCCCGGACCGTAAGCTCGGAAACCCTAGCCGTAAACGCCGCCGCCGACCGTAAACACTTCGGAAATCGCTGTTCTTGACGAAAAACAGCGTTTTTGCCCCTTTTTGCTCCAAAACTCGATCAAAAACTCGTTTTTAGGAAAAACGTGAAGAAGAAACCCCCCTTATTTTGCCACGATCTATCCAAAAACGCAAGAATCCTTCAAAAATAAGATCAAATAAACTCCAGATCTGACAAAAATGAGTGATACAATCCAAGCTCTGATACCAATTGTAAGTCCCTAATCTGCTTGTGTATCAATCAGATCCGTTTGATGGTGCGGAATCCCAATCAAACGGATGATGTCAGATCAAATAGAAGAGAAGGAGAAGAAGAATAATATGAATCTTGTATAGTATTGATTAGAATGAAGTTCCCTTACAAGATTCACACACACTAACACACACTCTCTTTTCTCTCTCTTTCTCTCTCTAGAACACCTTCAAATGCACACACTTAAGCTCCTCTATTCTATGTGTTCATCACTCAATTCCTCACACCCCTCACCCCTATATATACTGGATTGGGCCGCAAATTGGGTTTACGGCCGTAAACGTGTTTACGACCGTAAACTCTGTTTACGGTCGTAAACGTGTTTACGGCCGTAAACTCAGTTTACGGTCGTAAACTCACAACACATATACGATATTACATAACAATACAATTTCCTAGAAAAGCAAAGTATAAACCATATTTTTGACCCAACATAGAGGCCTATACTACTGGAAGCACAGGACTCACACTTGAATCAAGGAAAGTCACAAGGTTACCAAAAAGCTAGAAATTGATTCCGTTTTTGTTTGAGTATTTCATTACCATCGTTTCGGTGATGACTAAGAAGATGATTTTCGTTCAGACCTTAGTGGTCATAAGAATCGAGTCTGATTAATATAAATCTGCGAAGTGAGTTGATTGGTTCAGAGAACCATGTTTTATGTAGCGACGAAACTTCATTCGGAAGATTGAAGAAGGAGATGGTCGAGGTAGTCGATAAAAGTATAACAACCTTCATTAAGGGATTAAGCAACTATTAGCTAGAAATGCTACTAGTTATGAAGATATTATATCATATTAGAACATGAAGGAAAGTTTCTTATATGATAGTGTTCAACTAATAGAAATAAGAGTATGGTTCGTTGTGTGTCTTTTGCGTTATGAAATCAAAGGTCATTATGTGACAACCCGAAATTTCTATTCTGTACAACCATTCACTTCAATAGAAGTCAGAACTGTTTATGCTAACGTTTAAGCTTTCTGGAGTCAGTTTAAGTGTTTTAAAGCTTAGTACTTCAGGAGATAACTGGAGAGAGGATACCCTAGGGTTTATTATGCATCAATAAAGTCTCAAAACTCCAAGAGTTTGGAGTTTACGACCCAAACATGGTGTTTACGGCCGTAAACCCCAAGGAGTATAAATATGACACTTAGTCATATTTATCACTTTTTCACATTTTCAAGACTAGAACATCAAAATCCTCTCAAGTATCATCCGATTTTCCTTCTTGATCTTCAACTTTGTAAGTGTTTCTTGCCTTAATTAGGTGATATCTTCCTTAATCTAGTGATCTTACATGATTTCATCCATGAAATCATTCCATTTGTGTAGATCTTCAAGTGTTCTTCATTTCACCAAGAACACACACTAGTGTTCTTGGACTTTAAACACCCTTACAAGCTTCTATATTGTAAGTACTCTTACCCTAGTGTGTTATAAGGCTTGTTACACTTGTTAATCATCTAGAAAACACAAACAAACTCAAGATCAAAGGTGTTTACGGTCAAGACATGTTCTTGGACCGTAAACCCTAATGAAAGGGCCATTGTGAGCCCTAGTCCCTTACCAAGCCTTGGATACTAGTCTAGATCACATCCTTGAAGTGTTTAGGACCTTAAACATAAAAAAGACCAAGAACCATTAGAGTTTACGGCCGTAAAATCATGGAGAAATGGTCCATGGGCCGTAAACTCTATAAGTTGGTGCAATGGTGCCACAATCACTTCCTAAGGCTTAGACTTGAAGTTGGGATGCTTCTTTATGACTTATAAGACCTCAAAACACAAAATGGTAGAAGTTACCATGGGTTTACGGCCGTAAACTCATGGGTTTACGACCGTAAACTCCATGGGAGTTGGTCCCAAAACCGTAAACTCCAAATGAGTCTACCCTTGGACCTTAAACTCATAAGCAAGGCCCTAGAACCCTTAGATGCAATCCTTAGTACTTATAGCACTTAAATCAAGTGTTTTTCATGTCCTAGGGTGTCTTAACTTGGTTAATTAGTTGTTTAATGACTAATTGGATACATATATGTGTTATTATATGTTAACTAGGATCCTTGTGTGTGCTCAAGTCTTCACTTGACACTTAGCATCCTATAACATCCGTTCATCCAAACCACTCACTACAGGTGAGTTCATACCACTTAATCAACCTTTTAAATGATTTTAAATGCTTTTATGGGGGGGGATACAAGTTGAACTATTATAGTTATTATATCAATCACATGTGAGTAATAACTACCAAACAAGTGGATTTCTTATTTTTCAAACTGTGTTATCAAACAAACTACTTCAAACTGTTTTGATAAACTCTTTTACATGTCAAATACTTTTATTAAACTCTTTTAAACTTATATTCTGTTAAATGTGTATCTATATAGATATAGTTATATAAGTAGGATTGAAAGGACTTAGGACTGATAGCTCACCCTACCTCCTGTTCCTCGTTTGGTTGTGGACTTAGGGTATCGGTTGTTTGTCCGAAGGTCGTTTGAATCCTAGTTATATATTATGTATATGTATATAGATATAAAAGTTCCCTCTTTCTATTCAATACCTTTGGGTAGCAAAGGTATACAAACATGTTCATACATACAAACAACATTACTAGTAAACTATAATAGGTATAGTTTAGGAAGTTACTAATACTATTACTAGAACAATGAAACATACAATGAGTCAGTTCATACATTAGTCAACACACACTATTATGAGAAACATAGAGAACATACATACATACTAGACAGAGAGAACATACAATACAGCTAGTACATACAATACATATACAAGTACATTACACAGTTATGTGAGCCACGTAACAGGGCATGGCATCACCTGTCATGGCTCGTTTTGTATCCAGAATCTCCTTAAGTGGAGAGCGTTGAGTTTGTGTATAGATCTATACTGGATTGACTATCCTACACCTTGCTGCTCGCTACAGTGGGACTTGCAAGTCTACGGGTGCCAAACGTCATTGCTTCCGACGTCTTACATCGTCGTGTTACTAGTCGGTAGTATGGTACAGGCCGATCACATGATACTTTAAATAACAATTGGTTTAAGGTAGTTAGTACAGCAGTAGCACTTAATACAACACTACAGTACTATTTTATTTTCCCATCGCATTCACTTTGTGATCTTCACACAATGAACGGTAATGTAAAAACTATATTTTTGGTTAATGATAGTCAGATTTGGGAAAATACATACTCTTACAAGAGACACACATACAAACACTTGATGCCTTGGTAGAAGGCTACTTTTAGTAGTAAAACATAGGGTTTTCTAGGAGATTTAAACATTTTACCAACTTACACAAACTTTTACAAACTTACACATCACATACTTACAAACACTTTCATACAAACACAGACACTAAAATACTTATGATCTCACCAGCTTTAAAGCTGATACTCCCTTTCAAAATAACTTGTATTCTCAGGTCACCAGTAGATAGGTACCGACGCCAGGTTTTGAGAAGATGGAGCTCGTTCAAGACTCATCTTTTATTTTGATTCATATTTTTGGTGTCTATTAACTTGACAGAACACACTTGTATTAAATTATATTATTAATGCAATGGATGATGTTGTTGCTTGTTTACTACTATGCATTGTTGTGATAGTGAACATGACGTCCTCCACCCCTGAACGATTCCGTCGTTCCGGTTTTGGGGTGTGACACATTAGAATATGACCATTCGAGTTGTTGTTGTAGCAAAGTAAAGACCTTATCTTGGGTTAAGTCTATAACCCAAATTCAAAAAGGAGTAAGAGTCTGCAATGAGACTTGATTTTTCTCAGAGATTAGAACCGAAGGCCCAATAGAGAATTAAGAGTGAGTGCAGATTTGAGCACCGCCATCAATTAATAAGTTTGAAGAATTTGACAATCGTGTAGTCAAAGGCCGTATATTTCAGATTACCATAGAGGAGGCACACGAGGACCCAAATGTTGTGACTAGTTCATTTCTCGTGAACTCTAGATCTGCTCTCATCTTATTTGATTATGATGCCTTAGATTCTTTTGTGTCTCATGAAATTGCGCATTCTTTTCAAATTGCTTGATATGCAGTTGCACAACCATTTCACGTAGATACCATAGGAAGTGTATCATTACTTGCTAGTAAAGTCCATAGGGATTTTGTCATAAAAACTGAAGGTTATAGTTTTCTTGCTAACCTGATTCCTATCTTTTGTCGAACTTCGATATTATTCTCGGCATGGATTGGTTGTTAAAGAACCACACAGAACTCATGTGTTACGAAAAGATAGTACGCATCCCTGTCAAAGGGAAAGTTCCTATTTATGTCTTCGGTAAACAAAGACTTAAAAATCTTAAAAATAATCTCTTTCCTAGAAACCTGTAAACTTATATCGAAAGCGGATTCTACTTATCTAGCCTATACAGTTGATACCTCAAAAGAGGAGAAGAAAACTGTAAATAATATTCCCGAATATCCTGACGCTTATCTCGATGATTTGCCTAGACTATCCCGGATAGATCCAATAGAGAAATACGTACAAGTATACTTGGATGAAACTGTTGCAAGACATGTTGTACCGCTAAAGATTACTTCCGATCGTGCTAGTAGCTTCACTTCTCATTCAGGGACAAGTATGCAAGGTGAATTGAGATATTGTGTTACTCTCAGCACAACTTATCATCCCCAGACTAATGGTGAGAAGAAAAGAACAATCCAAACAGCATAAAATATACTAAAGGTATATAAAGCAATATATAGGCATAAATGTCATACTATGTTGGCATGATGTAGGACAGAAAGTCCTTAGTGGTCCTGAAATGATTCAAGACACCACTGACAAGATTCAAATTGTACGATAAAGAATCAAAGCGGCCCAGGATCGACATAGGTCCTATGCAGAAAATAGGGGACGACCCATAGAATTCCGGGTGGGTGATTTTGTAATATTGAAAGTATCCCAATCAAAAGGTATTATGCAATTTGGGAAGAAAGAACGATTGGTAAGCAAGCATACCACTTAGAATTTCCTGAAGATTTAACAGATATTCATGATGTGTTTCATGTAAGCTATATGTGTAAAATTTTAAGCATATATGATGAAACGGTTCCGTTATCCGAAGTAAAACAGGATAATAAAATAAGAATGAGATAAGAGCGAAATATTCCCAGTCATTTATATCGTTGTGATTTCGGGGACGAAATCCTCAAAAGAAGGAGGTATTTGTAACATACACGTTCAGTTATCGTGTTATATAATTATGAGTATTGAGTTCTAACGGATAGTTTTTACTAGAAATGAAGTAAAACTATGTTTAAAATCACTCGAAAAATATTGGAAGTCTTATGTGATTTCAATCAAAAGGCAAATATTGAAATTTAACGAAAATATAAAATTTTAAATAAGTAGAATTTTATTATTGAAAGTTGTAAAGAATCTTGTTAGAAACATTTAGGCGAAAACCTCATCGAAATCCGAGTTATAACGAAGAAGTTATGACCAATCGAAGATCCGCGACAAAACCGGCACGACGCCGAAGGACGTAAAAAGTGAGTTTTTGATAAACTACGTTCTATCCTTAGTGATCTAAATGAAAGTCATAGTATTTGTTAAACCGAGAATTTTCATAAAAAGAACATCAAAATCTGACTTCATATGAGGAAGTTATGATTTTTCTAAGTTTCAGAATAGCAGTAGACAGCTAAAAACTCGAAATAAATATCGAGTGATTTTTAGACGACACAACCTAAACGAGAATCGAAGGTCTCGTCAATAGTAGTACAACGGTAAAAAGACTGACGAAAATGGACGTCGGATGAAGAAGTTATGAATTTTTAACGGATTTTCCTGTCCCGGTCTGTTAAAAATAATAATATTAAAAATAAAGTCAATATTAGCCGATGAAGTCTAAATGAAAGTTGTAGAATATATTTTGGCCTACGCGTGCATATAAAGAACGTAAAAAACGGAGCCCGTATGCGAACGTTATGGATTTTAGAAGTTCGGGGCACAATTTTCGAGAATTTTCGCATGGATAAGATCGGCCTCGTCACCTCGCTCCGAGCATGCCGCGTGTTCAAGTCCTGGAGGCGTCCGATGCGAGCCACGTCGCTCGCCCCTGCGAGACGCTCCGTGTCCAAAGCGCTGGACCAATCCGAGATCGCCACCTGCCCCCTCCCCCGTGTCGACCTGCGAAGCGAGCCACCTGGGGCCTCGCATTCGAGCCATGTCCTTGCTTCTCATTACTTCGGATCCGAAGCCTCTCCCCTATAAATAGTTCTTGTGAGACTTGCCGGGTAATTTTGGAAAATTACCATTTTTCACCCCTAATTTCATATTTTAGCTATTTCCATTTCCCCCGAAGCACCGAGATCATTTCCAACACCCGAAACATGCCCCGAAGTGCCCGAGAAGCCCGAGAAATTTATCTTTTCGGTTTGAAGCTCAACCCTCATAGGGCCCAGTTTTCAAGAAAACTCCCGATTTTCATCGAAGAAAGCCAATTATATTAACGAAGTGCTACTCAAATTACTATTTTAACCCCCAGTTATTTCACGGTGAGTTCAATATATAGGAACAATTGTATGTTATGTGTTATATGTGCTATGTGCTTTTCCGTTGTTAGTATTTCCACTATTTATGATAGCAAAGTTATACCTTTGACCATGTGATCAGTGAAAGGACTTAGATTCACGGTGGTACTGGTATGTAGGCTCTGACCATGTAGAGCATGTCTCGTAAGAGAATGACTTATATTCTATGGTATTGGCAGAAGGTTAGATAGGGCTTTCAGCCTGAAATCTACCAAAATGTTTAAATCAGAAAGTGTATGTCTTCCGTGCCATTTGGGCCGAAGCTTTCTTGATGTATATCAAGTATAGAAATTGTCATGTCTCATTGATCGTTTATCTTTGAATCAAATCATTGATTGATATGGAAAGTTTGTCACATGATTCACATATGCCTTTGTTGTTTCTTGTTCCTCTTTGCTTCTGCCATATTGAAGTATATATATGGCATATCGTTATATTGTATCTATTATTGAACTCACTAAGCGTCACCGCTTACCCCTCTCAGTGTTTAACAATTGCAGGTAATAAGAATCCAATATAGTCATATACTGTTGGAAGATTTAGAATAGTTTATACTATTACTTTTGTACTTGGGTTTACGTATGTATAAAAGCTTAAATATCCTGGGTAGTTATGTAATATACGAAAACTTAGTCGGTTTGTATCCAGTCTTTTGTAATCAAATTATCAATGTAAAATATTGTTTTTATGAATATGCATGTAGCATGTTTTGAAGTAACAATTGTCAAGTATGAAAGTTTGGGTCTTTCAGAAATATGAAAGTTTAGAAAGGGGTTCTTTCATCACCTATCAAATAATTCAATGTTGTTGGGTTTTGAGCATTCTAACACTCCTATGGTGTACATGCAACCCTAGAAACCTTGGATCTATATTTTCTCTAAATACATGCAAATTTGATTTTCCAAGGTTTAGTTCCTATCTAGCATGTTATGGGGAACTTGTAATACACAACTCAAGTAGAATAACATACCTTTTACTAGCTTGGATTCCTTGATGACTTTGTGAGACTAGCACCCCAAATGTGATGCCTCAAATGCTTCACACAACACCACAATTCTTGGAATAACCTTGAGAGAAGTTCACTATACTCAAAAATCGGCTAGCCCTCTAACTTGCTTGTAGTAGTGCCGATTTTGCTAATCTAGGAGTCTTTATATAGTTGTGGCACAAGTAGGGTTACACCATGTAAGCCCTAATTGTCATGGCTTTCCATATTCCATGATCCATGGGTTTGTAACCTCCATGCACTATCCATGGAGCACCTTATGGGTTTTAACCCAATCCATACAAACCATGGATCATTAGCCCACTATACAAGAATATATTATTTACACAATCAAGCCCATATATTTAGGTAGTCTCTTTTTGATCACTTAATTAATTCAAGATTAATTCTTTGATCAATACTAATTAAATAATATTATTAATATATTAGTACTTATAATATATTAATAACCTTAAGTGTCCTTTCTCTCATTTTGGTCTATCCAAGTATTGCAATGCCATGCAACCCAAATGGACCAAGTCGGATCGGGTCAAGTACATACCAAATATAGTTATGGACTTAGACACTATATCCAACAAATGTTTCACAGTAGAACCAAACACATTCAAATGAGATACCATTTCATTCGAGAGTTAATAAATGAAGGAACTCTAAACTCGAATAAAATCATTGGAATGGAGAATCCATTTGATATGTTCACCAAGGTGGTTACCAATGAGAAGTTGAAACTTTGCATGGCTTCAACTAGGCTTCCAGAAGTTTGAAGATAAGGTCTTGGTAGAAAGAAAAAGAGAGAGGGGAGTACTTTGAGGAATGGAAAAAAAAATTAAATAGCAGATGAAGTTGTCCACGCCTTCAAGTGGGATATTGTTAGGGTATGAATTCTTGTCCAACATCGAGCATTTAGAATCACTTGGAGCAACTTGGAGCACTTGGGAGTGGAATGGGCAACTTGATGCATAGTTGCGCTATTTGGAGCAACTTAGAGCACGTGGAGCACTTTGGGAGTGGAATGGAGCAACATGTATGCCATTGGCACACATGTTGCACCATTCATGATACATGTTCTGCCATTCATGGAAGATGTTTCCCAAAACTGATAGATGTTGCGCCAAAGTGATAGATGGTGCACCAAAATGGAAGATCTAGCACCACGCTTGAAGGATGTTGCACCATCCCTGCACAATATGGGCCATCATCATGCAAGTTACACCATCTTGGTGCAAAGTGTTCTATTGTGGTTCCCTGATGAGCCATATATGTTATGAAGTCCTTTATGATGCTCAAGATTGTTCAGTATTACTTAGAAGTTGGTGATTCTCAAGGAATACACCATGTTGTGCCACCATGATGGATGTTGGGCCAATAGTGATCATGATGCTCGATTATAGCTCATGGTGCTCCATCATGTGTTTGGTTGATGCTCATGAGGTTGAAGGTTCTAGAAATCTATGCATGACACTCTGTGATTGGTTTGAAATTAGGGCATCTCCTTAAATGGTTAATTATATGGATGGGTCTGGCCCATCAGAATTAGGGTTTCCTATGCTTGCCTATAAATAGGCTCATATCCCTATCACTGTAAACTGCTAGATTTTTATGAGAGTTCAAAGTGAGATACAATCTTGAGTTCTTGTAATAGTTCCAGAAAGTTAATAAAATCCTCTATCTTTTCTTTCTTTCTTTCTCTCTCTATATCTCTATCTATATATCTATCTCTCTTGTTCGTCCGTGAACGTAGGTCACCTTCATCGAACCACATTAAATATTGTGTTCCTTTTTATTTACATTTTTCAGAGGTTTTATTTCCGCGAGTTTCACTGAAGGTTGTTTGATACTTATCAGAGGTGATTAAATTGTTTTGTTCTCACCCAACAACTAGGTATGTCTGGATCATCAACTAGATTAAGATGACAACACATAATTATTCTAGACAGTCTTGTGAATTATGTTGTTAGTGTGGATTTATAGCACACAAACATATTGTGTAACATAACGAGTGATCATTCATGTTGGTGTTTATACTCTGCCCCTCACGGTTTCCTTATTGACTTTCCACTGCCCCCGAAGAACGAAAGTCTACCACTACTAGAAAACAGGTCTTTAATGACACACGAACTATGACATGCACTAGCTTATGATACGTAAAAGTGTGTGACATAAAAATAATGTCATCTCTCCCAAAATATTAAAGACTTAGGACGCACATTTTTACGTGTCCTAAAATTAGTGTCACAAAAAATTAAAATAAATACACAGAAGGCACCCATCATAAACGCCAGTTGTGTACACCATGTTGTTTTATAAATTTTAAACGCGTGTTCCTATATAACAAAATGGGGACCAAAACTAGGGCTTTTTTTCAAGAACATTACGAAGACTGCTCTACAATGTTTCTTCTCCTACATTTTTTTAATTATTCTTTCATATCGCAGCTCCTTTGTCTCCGCCCCTAACCCACCATCACCGCCTCCAACCCTCACTGCCTCTTTTGGCCTCACGCGACAGCGGTTCACCTGTCCTATCGAATAACGCTTTATCCACCACCATCGTATCAATATTGCGAGCCAGTATAAAGCATATAGGAGGTTTTTGAAATTCACGAGTTATGGTATCGGGAACATCGATAGGGTTATTGTGTTCTGTAGTATCTTAGGATCGATGCTCCCTTCTCCTGCTTTAACGATTGAGCTGCAAATCATGGCAATCATCTCGTGGATGTACTCAAATAATGGTCAAATTTTAAGAGAAGCAATTAAAGGTATACAACGATGCTCCTTCTCTCTTTCTTCATCTCTCTCTCTCTCTCTCTATCTCTCTCTCTCTCTCTCTCTTTCTCTCTCTCTCTCTCTCTCTCTCTCTCTCTCTCTCTCTCTCTCTCTCTCTCTCTCTCTCTCTCTTTCTCTCTCTCACACACACACTTATTGCTAAAAAGATGGTGCTGTTGGTCGATTGTGAATTCTGGTTCACAAGGTGCATTAAATTTTAATGAAAACTTGCATAATACTTAAGTACTCAAGGGTTAGACCTATGCTCTTCTGATAGGTGATAGTCATTGCATATCTTCTCGGTTATTTTTTTTTTTGCATCTGAGCACATTCAAAAAGGAAAAACATGAATTCCTACGTATTTGAGAGATGCTTGGGTAAGCCACAAAACAAATAGATAAATTTTATGATTTCATTGCTATTGATGGGGTTCCGGTTCTGTTCAGATTTCAAAAGAGTGAGTAAAAAAAATCGCATACACGTATGTTGATTCAAAAAAAAAATCGCACCCATCATAAACACCTGATGTGTACACAGGGATGCTGAAAGAAGAGGGGTTAAGGCGACTGCTGCTCTTTTATTTCCTATCTATCCTTCTTTTGTGCTCTATGTTGATTCACAATGAGTTCAATGAATAGGTGATTACAAATTTAGCATACAAGAATAAAGAATATGCCTCTTTCATTGATCATGAACTAGAGTGATGATAGTGGATACATATCATTTCAGTTAGAGAAAGCATGAGACAAAGTCATGATGGCACAAATAACAAATCGAAAGAAGGGTGTGACATTTGGTTCATTTAAGGTACATCTTATATCTTTGAGCTAATTGACATGTTAGACATGTTGTTTGATTTCCAACTCTACTTATTGTATTTCTATGAAAAATGCAGGTTTCAAATCACATTAAATATGCCGATAAGCAACCAATTATCCCATGGGGACCAAGGTTTACTCTTTTACAATACCCAAAGCAATTTTCCACTAGTTCTTTAAAATGAGATATGTAATAATTGGTGCATTCTCGTTTTCTCAGATTCACTAAGTTTGAGGAGAAGGGCATAAGGATAAACATAGAAATATCAATTGCATTTGTAAGTAACTAAGTGCACAAATGATTTATCTATCTTATTTTTACTTGGCTTAATAGTATGTAACAAGTATTCTCTATATAACATTTATGCTATTAGGCAGAAAGAATGTTTACATAACCATACAAGTTCCTTTCATTTGTGCTTTTGTATTATTTGTACTTATAGTTGAGCTGATTGGGGTGTAGGAATATGGTGAAGATGAAGGATGCATGATTCGAATGGGAAAACGATTGCTACGTTCCCTTGCACTGTCTTTTGGATGTATAGTTGTTCTATCGTTGGTATGTCGTATTTTTAAAACATTTGTTTCAATAAAGCAACCTTTTTTTTTACTAGAAATGTTTAAAAAAATCTTTTGTATTTCAAGGATATACTGGGATTATGATATTGATCGAACTTATTAGTAGTTATGTCTTTATTGCCTTGTATAACAACCAGGTATGAATTGTTGTTATGAATTATTGTTATTAATTCCCATAACTTCTATTATTTATCGTAATAATCATTTAATACTACTATTGTTGTTACTATTATTACTACTACTATAAATTAGTTATAACTATAATTGTTGTTTTTAATTTCTAAATACTTTTCTATCAACCCAAAAAATCAGAAAGGAGTTAAATTAAGGGTAGTTTGGACGCTTATTGTTGGATTAGGTGTCTAAGCTCATAACTATAATTAGTATGTACTTGACCCGATAGTAGCATGGTCCTTTTGGGTTGCCTTCACCATAACAACTTGACAGGATGAATTATGAGAAAGAGGTTGATAAATGATTTATTAATATATTATAAGAATAGTATATTAATTGAGAAATCATATTATTTCATTAGTATTGATCAGGAGTTAATTTGGAATAAATTTAGTGATCAGAAGAGACTGATTAAATTAACGGGGACTGACTATGTAAATCAGTAATAGTTGTAGTTTTGGCTAATGGACCCTATTGATAAGGGGTGGACGAAAACACTATGAGACTCCATAAAGATTTCGTCCAAGGCCCTTCATGTGGGGGTTCTGTGGATTGCTTAGGGCTTAAGCAACGAAATTAGGGTTTCCAGTTGAAAAACCCTAGTAGCAGTTCAACTATATAAGTACCCCTTGGCTACCAGTTTTCGGCCAATGCTTTCATAGAAGAACCCTAGCCGAAATTGATAGCCTTCATCCTCTCTCTCTTGTTAATCCATTGCTAAGTGGTGTTTGTGACTACATTAGAGGTGCAACAATTGAGGCACTAAGCTCTTGAAGGTCAAGATCAAGCAATCAACAAGAAAGGTATTCTTCTAACTCTAGTTTGTTTATTAAATCCGAAAATTGTATGCTAGATTAGGGTTCTTGCTTTGGATAACTGATTTGCATGTATAAGTTGAGAAAAACCTAGATCCAAAGCAATTAGGGTTGCATGTGCACCATAGGAATGTTGTAATGCTCAAAACCCATCAGTGGTATCAGAGCTTAGGGTGTTTTTCTGTTATATTTAATGCTATTGTGTTTTGCCAAAGCTGTAACAAAATCGATTTTTGGTCTCTGCCTGATGAACTCGACGAGTCCACTAAGGAACTCGACAAGTTGGACCAACTTGACGAGTCTATGCCCTGACTCGACGAGTCTATGCCCTGACTCGGATTTCAAGCCTAAATTAGATAATGATCATTACCTTAAATTGTTTTAACTGTTAAAATTTGAATTTTCTGTTATGGTAATGATTATCCTCATCTAATTGAAAGATAATGGTCAAATTTTAAGATAATGTCCATAATTATGTGATTAGTTTAATTATTTAAAATTTGATGTAGAAGTTGTCAGAAGTTTCAAAATTTGTCCTCAAGTTTTGGAATTTAAAATTTGATTAAAAGTTTTAATTTTGAAATATTAAATTCTAAAACCCTAGTGTTTTAAAAGTTTAAAATACAACACTTATACTATTATAATATTAAAAGATTAATATATATATATATATATATATATATATATATATATATATATATATATATATATATATATATAAGATGAGTCAGTCTTACCGTTAGTAGACCTCATTCACAAAGCTGGTCTATAAGGGGTGTATAAGGAAGCGACCTGTAAAATGACCGCCATTGGGTATCCACTCTTACCCACGGCACTCTTGACTAGTGGAGGGTCGTTAGCCGAACGGGTAGGATAGGACATTAATTCCTCGTTAATAAGTATAATGAATATTATAAAGTAACTAAATGTTTATATAAATTCCCAATCTTAGTTACTTTAGGAAAAATGTGAAAATGATGCTAATCCATGAAATAGCACTTTTCACCTTTTCAAGTGGTTAGTGGAGCGTGTGTGGTTAACCGGCACACTAACTTGGACTAACAAGTGTGGTAAAGGGTAGCTCGAGAATTACCATAGATCATTGGAGCGTGTGTGGTTAACCGACACCTTGATTTGGTGAAAAATAACGTCGAGAGTGCCAAGCTAATTAGCATGGTTATTCACACCTTGTTTGTGATCCTCGGTATCCCAGACACAAACTTGAAGGGCATAATCGAGATTAAACATGACATTGAAAAGTTCAATGAATCTCAAAAGAATCTAGGAATTTCATTTCATTTAAACCTAATTCTTCATTTCGTTTTTCGTGGTGGAATTGGTAAATCGTCATTTACCTACCTTCAAATAATTTGCAATTGGATTACGGCATCCCTCTTCTAAATTGTGAATTATTGTGATGGGTCCTAGCCTTAATATTTCATTGGGTGTTATATTAAGGATTCTTTATCTAATCAAAAACTTTGTTCCTTTTTGTAAAGATGTATTAATCGAGTATGAGAATCAAATCATAGTAAAAGATGAACACAAGAAGTAAATAAGATATGGTTTAGCTCGTATTACTTTCAGAGAACAAGAGTACAAAACTGATAGCAAAACATGGAAAACTCTCCTATCAACTCTATGTTCAGCTCCTATTTATAGGAGGCTGAAATTACAAAAAATACTAAGCCTAGACTTTAAGCTTCGTTAAAAAGATGCCTTAGCAAATACATAAGAAAACATATGAAATATACAAATACACAGACTTCGACTTATTACAAGATATTTCGACTCTACAATCTCCCCCTTTGTAATCATGTCGAACTTCTCAATTAGTGAGAATCTGTGCAGCAAAGTGCATCATCCTTCGTATCTCCGAGTACCATGTCAATATCTTCCTTAACTCAACTTTATCTGCATCATTGTTCTTCTTGCAATTATTCATACGAACAATGAAGTTCGTATATTGCGAAGTAGTATATCTTTCTATCTCTGAAGCCTGGAATAAAAACCTCTTAGCTTTGCCATTCTTATCTTTTCCAGCAAAGACCAATCCAAAAGGCTTTAAGCATATCTCCCCATCTACATATTTCTTTAGTTCAGCTTGAGTCTTCGACAATTCCATAGCAACTTTCACTTCCTTTCTCATTGTTGATGCTAACTCCACATCAGTCAATGCTAGACAATCATAGTAATTGTCTATGAAGATTTTGATATGGGCAGGACCAAGCCTCAATACATCTTTATCAGTCCCTTGAAGTTGCGAAGCCTTCATTTCTTTCAAAATTAATGCAACTTGAATCAGGTCATTCAAGTTCATTTGAGGAAAATCAGCAACTGCGAAATCACATACTTGATTATTCGCTCTTACAACATGATACCGAAAATTCTGTATCATATTCTCGAACATTATATCTTTTGTTATACTGACAACCTTCTTGATCTTCACTAATGACCATATTTCTTCTGGTTCTTTTCCAACAACCGCATGAAACCTAAGTTTCATATGGATATAATCATCCTCGTTGTCGAACTTCTCAACTATCTTGTACCGAGCCATGATAAACATCATTTCATTCACTAGAAAATCAAGCTGATTCATATCAGTGTTAGTGATAGAATAGCTTTTCTTGGGCTTTTTCTCAAACGCATACATGTTATTGAACGAAACTCTTGCTTCAATATTCTCATAGTTATATAACTTCTTTGGATCTCCCTTATCCATACCTGCTGGATCACTTTCACGAAGTCTTAGTATGCTCTGTATCTGCCTTTGTTTCTCCATTTCAGCTTCAATTTCGGCCTTCTTCTCTTCTTTCGACTTTTCAACCACAATCACTTTCCCTTTATCTTTTACTGCTTCACAAACCTTTGGATTTAAACTTGAACTCCCTCCTTCCGTTGTTGGACCAACAACAATTCCCTTCAGAATGGGTCTTGTTGTTTTCTTGATAGATTATGTTGTATTCACCTTTGGTATTATAGGTGTTGAGACTTGTGTAGATACCACTCTCGTTAATTCACCGGTGGTTTCAGTCTTCTCAATCTTTTTTGACTTATCATCCCCTTTTGTAATTTTCGAAGATTTTCCTTCTTGAATTTTCTTTTCTCCCCCTTGCACCTCTGTTACAACAGGAGGGGCACCAATAGGCAACATGTTGGCAAATTTCGAAATTGGAGCAACAGCCTTCTGAATGGCTTGATCCAAACTATGTAACTTCAGATTTAAAAACTCAGGAGTTAAAAACGAAGTTGGAGCTGGTTTCGACACTAACTATTTCAGTTCACCAAGTAAAACACCCATCTTGTCGAAATTTTGAGCATCTGCAGTAGTCTTTGCATCAAACTTGGGATTTAAAGCTTGATACCATTCAACAATCGTTCTGACTGTAGCGGCTATAGTGTCAACATTCGACTTGATTGTCGAATAATTGGAATTCAGCTCATTCAGCTCTTTTGAGACTTCAACTTTCAGCTCCTCAACTTTGCGATTGACATCTTCGCGTACAGTCTTGACATCTTTAACAAAAAGAACATGACGTTCTTTTGCTATCAAACGAAGATCTTTTATTTCAGAATTAAACGACCCAGTCTGAGCTTTGACCCTCAATTCGTTACTTTTATCCATCACATCCAATTGGTTCTGCATTCGAAGCTCCATAGCCTTCAACATTACATCAACTTCTATCCCTGACACTAAATTCTTTGCTCCAGAATCAGCTTGTGATTGAAGAATAGAATTGAGTTTTCGATTGAGAATCTTGAACTCCATACCTTCTTTCTCATATACATACTGAAGAATCAAACTCCAGTAACGTGCACATGAAATTCCTTTTACTACGTTCGTGTTTTCTAGGTTCTTTATAAACTCTTTCCAAATCTGAGTAGCATAATCAACATTGAGATCATAGTACAACCCTGCTACCATAGCATAGACTTCCATTCTCCCCTTGTCAAGCCCTACACTACGCCCAGTTAAGCAACGAAGGTATATCCCGAAAAAAAATTTCCATATGCAAGGAAGACTAGACTTCTTGAAATCACTGATCTTAAGGAGTGGTGGCTGATGACCCATCTCGTTAAACATGAATATAACTTGATCACCAGTAGGTTTAAAGTGTTGGATTAATGTCTAAGTCCATAACTATATTTGGTATGTACTTGACCCGACCCGGCGTGGTCCATTTGGGTTGCACTTCACCGGCACAATTTATATGGATAGTCTTTTGAGAATAGTATATTTATGATTTATATTAATATATTATAAGTTCTAATATATTAATATGGAATCATATTATTTAATTAGTATTGATCAAGAATTAATTTAGAATTAATTAAGTGATCAAAAAGAACTAATTAAATATGGACTCTTATATATATGGAATGGGCCAAGTTCATTTAGGTTGGGCTAAGCTTTCATGGATGGTCCATGGAGCTTTTAACCCATGGATCCTATGTAAATGAAAGGTCATGGGTATTAGGGTTTACATGGATGTAACCCTAATCCTCCATAATATATAAAGGGGTCCTTGGCTCACAAAATTGGCACAAGTGTGTGAAAATAAGAGTGGGCCGATTTTAGTGTGCATACATATTGTCTCAAGTTCTTCCAAGGTGTTTTGGTGATTTGTGATTCCATTTGAGGCTTCCACACTATTGGGGCTAAGCTCTTAAAGCTTGAAGACATCAAGCTACATCAAAAGGTATGTCATCTAACTAGAACTTTGTAGTATAGGTGCTTCATAATATGCTAGTTAGGATGAAACCTTGGAATAGTTAATATTTGCATGTATAATAGAGAAAACATATATCCAAGGTTTATAGGGTTGTATGTACACCATAGGAGTGTTAGAATGCTCAAAACCCAACAGTGGTATCAGAGCCATGGGTTGTTTTCTGTTATATTGACGCAAATGTTTTATTTTCAAGTTGGAAAAAAAAAGAAAAAAAAAACATGACGTTTGTCAAATTTTAAGATAATTACTTGTTTTGTGAAAAACGAATTATTTGTAAAATTTGAATCATTTGTTATATGAGTTGAATTAGGTCAAATTTAGTAAAAGATAAAATGATATGATTATTTTATTAGTTTTAAAAGTTTGATCTAAATGTTTTAAGGAGTTACATATTTTGTCATAAAATTTTGGAGCTCAAAAGTTTTTTTTTAAAGTTGTGATCTTAAGGGTTTTTGAAACTTCCATAAGTTATGGATATGAAAGTCTTTTAAAAACAAAAAAATTTGATTCAAAGTTTTTATGGAGTTACAAAATTTGGTGTTAATGTTTTAAAGAATTCCATAACTTGTTCTTAACTTATGGAACATGGAAAGTTTCATCATAAAACACCATTAATTCCATAAGTTATGGAATCCAAAGGTTTTCAAGAATTACAAAACTTGCCCTCAAGTTTTAAAATTTGAGAAAAGTTTTTTATGAAAAAAAGAATTGAATTCTAAAACTCTTGGGTTCATAACTTAAACAATTAATAAAAATGGTTTTAATTTTGAGTTTAATAATTGAAATTATGATGTTTTGTTGAATAGTTCAAATTAACTCTTATGGACTTTATTAATAGTTAATTAAAGCCTTTAATTAAAAGAGTATTATTAATTCCATAAATATATGGTTTGAGTTTAATTAAATTAAAAGTCTAGTTTAATTAATAGATTAAACCACCAAGTATTTTAAATGTCTAAAATACACCCTTATACTATTATAATATTAAAAGTTCAATATATTATATGTATAAGAGCAAGTCGTCTTACCATTAGTAGGCCTCATTCACGAAGCCGGTCTATAAGGGGGGTATAAGGTTACTGCCTATAAAATGGCAGTTTAATGGGTGTCCACTCTCACTCACCGGTTCCTTGACAGGTGGAGGGTCGTTAGCCGAACAGGTAGGACAAGGACTATAATCTCCCTTCATTATAAGTATAATGATAAGTACTAAGTAACTAAACACTTATAAATTCCCAATCTTAGTTGCTTAGGAAAATGTGAATAAGGTGTTAATCCATGAAATTACACTTTGCACTTTGTTTAAGCTGTTAGTGGAGCGTGTGTGGTTAACCGGCACACTAACCTGGACTTAACAAGGTAGGCAAAGGGTAACTTAATGTTTATCATAGTATCGTTGGAGCGTGTGTGGTTAACCGGCACATCGATTGAGGGGTAAATATTAAGGGTATCAAGTATATTTGCATGGTTACTTCACACCTTGTTTTGTGATCCTCGGCATCCCAGTCACAAAACCTGAAGGGCACACTCGAGATTGAAACATGCCATTGAAAAGTTCAATGAATCTCAAAAGAATCTAGGAGTTTCAAAACCAATTAAAACCTAATAATACATTTCGTTTATCTTGGTGGAAATTGGTGAATCGTCATTCACCTACCTTCAAATATTTTATAGCTTGGATTACGGCATCCCTCTTCCAAGTTATAAAATAGTTTGTTGGGTCCTAGCCTTAATATATCATATTGGGTGTTATATTAAGGACTTAAATCAACTTTACGTGAATTTCTCCCATTGTTGATGTCTGGTTTAGACAACAATGATCTTCCCAAACCAAGCGTTCCTAATGAATATGACTTCCCGAGTTTGGCTCATGGAAGTCATACTTCTCTTCCTCCACCTCCTCCAATTATTCTCCCTAACCCACAAATTCAAGGTCACTCAAGCCCTAATGGCAAGCAAGGTCCATGTGTGATCACATCTTAGAGATGAAGTCACATATTGACAAGCCGGGAGAGTTGGGTCTCAAAGTCTTGAGAAAGCTGGATGTTCAATCACTTTCTAAGTCACATAGTGAGTTCCTTTTGGACTACTATGAAACAGACTATGACATGAACCTTAATGATCATATCTATTTGCTTGGTGCTGCTGAATCAGCAATGATTTGGAACGATAGTCAAGCAAATTTGATTAGAAGATCAACTTCCCAAAAACTTTATGGACAGTGACAATGGTGACACTGGAAATCCAGAAAAAGCATTCTCTTCCCAATGGAAAGGGATTGGCCATAGTCAACCCGGTTGACCAAATGGTAAAGAGAAAGGCTAAGTCTGAGATAGTCCCATTACCAAAGGGTCCATATGTTTATTTTGCCAAAGGAAGGGGCGTTGATTGCAAATCTGCCAAATTTACCTAAGGATGTTAAAGTCAATAAGTTTGACTCTACATCAGGTAGAGCCCATTATCTAACTCTGTTAAGTTCTATTCTGAGATCCTCATTACATGATGTGAATGGGTCACATGTTAATGTTTTAAGAATCAAAGAATAGAGAGAAATCTTAAAGGAAGTATATGCTGATTCTGATCGCGAAGGTGGATTTCGATCGCATCAGAATTTTGAGCAGTTGCTTAAGAAGTTATGATATATTGCTAAGGAATAGATAACAACAATTTTCCATGTGGATTGTAAGGATAAGTTTTTCCGCAAAGTTTTAAAATAAAAGAAAATTGTTTAATTTTATTTATTTGAAGTATCCTTACAATGACATTTGTGGAAAATTGTTGCTTATATGATTCCACTGACAGCAATATTGGAAAATGGATTTGATTCTTTCATTTGTGGTAGTGTCTAAATTTACCAAATCAGGAAAGTTCCTCATCACCCAAGTTTCAATTGGACCGAAACTTGGAATCATGCAAGTTGAATAGTATGATGAATGAGAACTTTCAAGCATTGGAAAATCAAGACTAATTACTTGTTCACATGGATGTGTGAGTCAAGTGAAGGACTAAAGGGATCGAGTACACATTCTTGTGCACTGGTCATGTCCACCACAAAGCTCGTTAAGACTATTTGATTTACTAAAGTTTAGTAAATATGGTTATACTTACAAGTTTAAGTATAATTCTGAAACATTGGAAAAGTCTCAATGTATGGCAGAACGAATAGGAAGAATCCAATTAGGCAGAAAGATAAAAGTTTCTCAAATCTGAAAAGATGGGAGAGTACTTTAGTATCATGTTTGTGATCATCTTAATGATTTAGAAATCATATCACAATTAGTCCTCTAAAGGTCATCTTAGTGCATTCTTATGACTAAGAAGAGGAGTCATGAAATGTTGAAATGGTTAGATCAGGAAGATGAGTCATACTTCGTTCCAAAACAATTCTTAGAGTCATACTCCAAGATTGTAACTTGAGTGACATATCTTAAAGAAAGGTTTAAAACACTTGTCAAATGTAAGAGTAGAAGTGTCCTACTCTTGTACATTTGAAATTGGTAAGTTGTGATGTTTTGGATAAAATAAAGACCAACTAAGGCCAATTGTGTGAAGTGTTTGTCTTGATAAAGAATCCGCACTATCTCTTGAATATTTGGCAAGATAGTCTTATATGTCAAGAGAATAGTGGGAGTCTTAAAGATCCTAAAAAGAATTTCAAGAACTAATCAAGAATAAAACCTAAGGTTCTTCACTAGCACACGACTTGAGGTTTATAACCTATCGTGTTGACATATTCTGTGCCCGTTCCAGTTAAAGTTGGCTTTGCATAGGAGTTCTGAAAGTTCTCAATTGGTTGCATAACAACTTGGAAGCAATGGCAGGCCCTGTACTGCCAGGTGGCAAGAAGTTAAGATTGCATAAGTTCAGTCCATATGAGTTTGGATTTGTCATTATCCTTGTCTTGTGACTATGGTTTTGACGATTCACATGGATAAGAACACATACACCATAAAATCTAAGGGTCATAAGGTTTCTCTCCGATTCATGAAAATGATGGTGAGGAAACACTTCCACCAAGTAGATTTGAAGCAGATGGCAAAAGGTCTAAACAATTGAGACTATGATTACGACATCCCTTTTCATAGTTCTGAAATTGTTTAGACACACATGCATGCTATCTAAGGAAAGGTGTATGATTTTGATAAAGTTTTATCAAAGCATCTCGTATCAAAAATCTGAACTTTGGTAAGAAAGTCAATAAAGTATTGATTTCTAGAAGTCCAGCTGATTTCTGAGTACATGTCAAAGCTAGTGGGAGCATAAGTGTTATGCTAATAATCATCATGTTAGTGGGAGCATGATAATTATTGTTAGTGTTGCAAGTTAGCAATGTTAATTATAGAAAACAAAAGTTTCAATTCGTGAGGCTGCAAGGATTGAAAAAGTTGTTTTGCTATAATTAAGGGAGAGGATATACTTTATTTCAGTTCTAAAGGATTAGATTGAGACCTTAATCATCTTTAGTCAAGAATATATATATATGAATTTCATGTTGGATTGGTTCAACTTAAGGAAATTCTGTATATTGCGTTCTCAAAATTCGATTATGATTACGGCATCCCTCTTCATAGTCAAATTTTGAAAACATGGCAAATAAAAATATTGTAGCAAAAGACTGGTCTAGAATCATGTCTTTATGTGAGACATCATGAATCGTGTACCATTTGCTTTGGGTACAGGATCGATTGCATGTGCTATAATATTTGTCATTTCTAAATTTTTCCAAATGCCCAGAGGCATTAAGAAGGGAAAAGGTCTAGAATTGGATATGACTAAAATGATTAAGCAATTGTCGAGGACAATCTGAGGTTTACCAAAGATTGGTTGCTCAGGGACAGTTGGAAGTATAGTGCTAATTTTGGAAGGACCATATTGACATATTCTGAAAAGAGGCATCTCTTATTCAGAAGTGATAGTCAAAATGAGAATATGGAGTTGTCTCCATAGGTGGAAGTTATCTGTGTAAGATTAGAAAACTTAATGCAAGAAGCATGTCCAAAGCAATGTACTTTGAATATGTGACTTAGTTTCCATGGAGTTGATCTCCATTGGAATACCTTATAATGACTGTTGACAAGTCTTTGTGACTTTGTACATATTCATTACAGGAGGGTCAATGCATATAAGTTTAAAATCAACACAGATTTCGATAAATGATAGGAATTTGAAATTCTCACATTTTTCGATAAGGATTTGGGAGTGTGAAATTAGAATCATTGAAATTATGTTCAATTGGTTTATTTCACAAAGTAAGGATCATAGACAAACATAGAGTGCATACTTGGTGTATGGCAAAGCTATTGTTTAAGAAAAACATAGTGTACACGCTTGGAGCATGGGACAACTAGTGTTTTTAATTCAAATATAAAGTTCATAAAACCGAGACAATGAATAATGAGTAATCAGTATGGTGATAAATAAAAGTGTTTATTTATATTCATAGGGTTTGATACCATATTTGATTCATTTATTCTTGTGTTTCACTTTGCATGTTTTGACTTCCAGAATAACTAAGTCGCTCTTCCTGAATGATTAAGTTATTCAAACCATCCACAGTCGGTCATATGTTGGAAGTAGATATGAATCAAGACTGTCATGGGTTGGTTTGTAGAGGTCCAAGTTGGTGGACAAAGTGGTGCTACAACACTCATGAGTGCTCATAAGTTCTGAGTATTGGATTCAACCCGCGCTCATTTGAATCACTTCATGGATTTTATCACGAGTGATCATGAAACGATAATATCTTATATTCTTCAAACCTAGAGATATGAGTTGTTACTATGAGTTGGTTATACATTGATTGCACGAAAACGCATTTGGTAACTCGATGTTATAAAACGTGCCTTTGTGTTTGATTCAACAAGTAGTATAACAAGCCATATGAGTCGAAGTTTATCCATTCCTTTTACCTTCGGGATAAAAGCGATATCTGTGGGCCCCTCGATGATTTAGCGATGACACATGTGAGAGCTTGCCCAAGCCAGGACTGATTTGATTTGTTCAATCAGTCAGTCATCATAAATCGAAAATCGGGAAACAACAAATGGATAGAGAGAATGATTATAATCCATGTCTCAGTCCATATGATATCTAGAATGGAGGAATATATGATCCCTTATCTAATGGACAAGTCATTGACAAGGTCAGAGTTCGACAGCGGCTTTAAGAGCTACGATTGCCAGTTAGGTTTTGAAGTCATACTCAATAATAGTTCTAGACTTATCCAAGTGGGAGACTGTTGGATTAATGTCTAAGTCCATAACTATATTTGGTATGTACTTGACCCGACCCGACATGGTCCATTTGGGTTGCACTTCACCGGCACAATTTATATGGATAGTCTTTTGAGAATAGTATATTTATAATTTATATTAATATATTATAAGTTCTAATATATTAATATGGAATCATATTATTTAATTAGTATTGATCAAAAATTAATTTAGAATTAATTAAGTGATCAAAAAGAACTAATTAAATATGGACTCTTATATATATGGAATGGGCCAAGTTCATTTAGGTTGGGCTAAGCTTTCATGGATGGTCCATGGAGCTTTTAACCCATGGATCCTATGTAAATGAAAGGTCATGGGTATTAGGGTTTACATGGATGTAACCCTAATCCTCCATAATATATAAAGGGGTCCTTGGCTCACAAAATTGGCACAAGTGTGTGAAAATAAGAGTGGGCCGATTTTAGTGTGCATACATATTCTCTCAAGTTCTTCCAAGGTGTTTTGGTGATTTGTGATTCCATTTGAGGCTTCCACACTATTGGGGCTAAGCTCTTAAAGCTTAAATACATCAAGCTACATCAAAAGGTATGTCATCTAACTAGAACTTTGTAGTATAGGTGCTTCATAATATGCTAGTTAGGATGAAACCTTGGAATAGTTAATATTTGCAGGTATAATAGAGAAAACATAGATCCAAGGTTTATAGGGTTTCATGTACACCATAGGAGTGTTAGAATGCTCAAAACCCAACATAAAGAATGGAGGTGAATTTGGAATTACCAAGATTTGAGTAAACAACTTCTTCGTGAGTCGAATTCGCTTTTCATTCACCAGATTGAATGTGATTACATCAGTGGATTTGCTGTAAGAAGCAGTGGAACCAGCCATTGATAACCAAGACAACGGGACTTCTAAAGCATTGAACATCGCAGTTGCGAGACCTGAATGTTGAAGAGCAACAGTCAGCATCTTGACTTCTTCAGGATACATTGATACATTTCCTTCAACCTGATAGTTGGTGCTTTGGATCTTCATAAGTGTTTGAGATGACGCATCGTCGGTGGTGTTGGTGGGATCAGCAGCCATTGATTAGGGTTTTGAGAAAATCTTGAAGAACAGAGAAATTTAGGGCTTTTTGATCGTCTGAGAATATGAACGCATAATTATAAAAGGAGATAAGAATTTCCTTTTATATGTAAGCCCAATGGAATTCCAAACGGTTCATTAAGAGTAACCCACGTCTGTCCTTGAAAGTCGCAACACTAGCCGTTATAAGCACCACGTCAGAAAAGGTTCCTTGAAAATCGGACCAAGTTGCCAAACTGTCCCATCAAACTGTTCGTGAGTACCAAGTGGATAAGATCGAAAACCTTCGGCATGGAGGTTAGGCTCTTTCGTCTTTGGGATTAGAGACGAATTCATATGCCAGACTGGTGAAATCATCAGCCTGAGTTGGTATTACTCAGAACCTCAAGGATTTCGTGAGTGCAGTGTGCCGATAGAATGAGATAAGAAGCAAATTAACGAAAATTTGGGATCTGTGATGTCGAAAAATAAAATTTTGACACAAAAGCAGTTAAACCCCGGGCAAAGGTTGCTTCGTTAATTATCAAGAGAGATAATCAACAGCTTGTGTATGTTCCCGTGAATTTCAATCGAATACTTGTAGAGAAATATCGAAGGGCTTCTTTTTCAAGGCTTCGTGGGTGGCTTAAAAATTTCGTTACATATCAACCTAAACATAAGGTGAGTAATTGTAACAGAAATTACTTGTTTGACCAGTGTAGTTAGTGACAAGTATGCTTTGATTGAAATATTTGAAATGACTTTTGAATTTCAAATGAAACTCACCCTAAAATCATATTCAAGAAAGAATTTTAAACTGGATCCTGTTGGGTAACAAATATCGTGGGTTTCGACAATTTGCTCAAGATCATGAAAAATAATTGAATATGATTTGGAGTTTCGAAATTTGGTACTGAAACAAATGTTTCGTTAAATCTGGAACATAGTTCCCCGTCAATTCCTTAAATGGGTTCGATAATGTGGGTTTCACTTTCATCACGGCCTCATGAATCAATATCATAAACACAGAGTTTTGATATGTCTAAGTCATGATTGGTTTGATCAATGACCTCTTGGACATACGTCATTGTGTGTGAAATGTGTTAGAAATTTGAGATGAAAAAGGTTGTTTCACGAATTCAATTGTACCTCTGTTATGCTTAGACCAAACAGAAAACTTGTGACATCCCCAAAATCACGGCCAGAAAAGACCGGTTTCATTTATGCTTTTAAAATAATTTCAGAGTAAATCCATTGATTTAAAAGAGTTGAGGAATTTGTCCCAAAATAATACATGATAAAATAAAGTTTATCAAAGCATTTCTTAAAGAAATTGTATTTTCATTATATATCAAAACTCGGGATGTCATGTTCCGATACAGACACAAAAGCATAAACAATAAAACATAGACCTTACACAGTTATATATAACTACAGGTCTATAAACAAAAATATCTTCACAAGTTCTCCAACTTATGCTCTCGCGCCAGTACCTGTAATACAAAGAAACTGAGTGGGTCAGGGTTGGGAGCCTGGTGAGCATATAGGGTTTTCAACCCACAATAAATAATTATATTTAATTTCACCAACCAACAATAACCCGATAACTCATTCCCGTTATCCTCACTTTACGTCCCTGTGACAACAACTATTACAAGGGACCTAATCTAGGATTTTCATCGGGACGGACAATACTGCAAAGGGGTTTCCTCAACAATGAATGTCCTAAGGCAACCATGAGGGGGATAGAATACAGCAAATGAACACCCAAGTTCATTACACCTACAGGTTATGAGCCTGCCAGCGTTCCACTGAACTGTCTAGAAAAGTCTGTGGTCGTCATCCATTTTCTGCTGAATGACTAGATCACAATCACATCGAGGCCTCTCATCAGTTTATCACACATCAACTATCTACCCAAGTTCTACCCAACATTTTTGTAGATAACAACATACATATGCATTCATATGCAACTTAAAAACTGATAAGATACTCATTCAATACTCATCCCAAATAAACAGATAACATATATATACACGTATATTTATACACATGTAACACGTATTCTAAAGTAGATACTTCATATCTATGTGTTAGAAGAAAGGGAATATACACTCACAATGAACGTATACTTAATACATTCAACAATACTTATATTAAATCGTGTTTATGAAAGAGACTATGCACTCACTTGATCAGAATATGATCGGGCAGCACTACGGCTCTAAGAGTAGTACTTCTTCGGTGAAACTAGAATATCTTCAAACATCGGGCATCTCGCGGGCAGAGCTTCGGCTCGGAAACTCTTTTTCTTCTCGGGATCTTCGGGCTTCGGGACTCGCTTCGGGTCTCGGGATGATACCGGTGGTTCGGGGGGTTAAAATAGGGCTTAGAGAGGGTATCGGGAGTGAGAGAGTAAGGGAGGAGCAACCGAAATCGGCTGACCCTTGATTTCTATTTATAGGGTGAATTTTCTGGGTTCACGTCGTGAGTTTCAAGTGCTCACGTCGTGCGGCTTGATCGTCACTGCATGCGTCATCACAAGTGGGGTCTGACAGATTCCAGGTGACGTTTTTCTAAGTTCACGTCGTGAACACAGTGTTCACGTCATGAGTTCTGACACAGGATCAGATTTTGTGCCCCGAACTTCAGAAATTCATATCTTTCGCATACGAGCTCCGTTTTTGACTTTCTTTATATGCACTCGTAGGTGAGATTATGCTCTACAACTCTCGTTTATACTCCGTCGGCTAATTTTGACTTTATTTTTATTATATTTTTATTATATTATTTTTAGTAGGCCGGGACAGGAAAACTCCGTTAGAAAATCATAACTCCTTCGTCTGGCGTCCGTTTTCGTCTGTCTTTCCGTCGTTACACTACTACCGATGAGATCTTAGATTCTCATTTAGATTGTTTCGGCTAGAAATCACTCGATCTCTATTTCGAGTATTCGGGCTGCATACCGCTAAGTCGAAACTTCGAAAAACCATAACGTCCTCATACAAAGTCAGATTTAGACGTTCTTTTTATGCACGCTCGCGGTTTAACGTATTCTACGACTTTCGTTTAGATCACTAAGGCTAAATATCGCTCTATCTTAAATTCATATTTTACGTCATTCAACGTCGTGCCGGTTCTGTCGCGAAACTTCGACAGGCCATAACTTCTTCGTTATAACTCAGATTTCGGCGTTCTTTATATGTACGAAATCCTTGTAACATATACTACAACTTAGTTAAGATTAATCCTTCTAAATAATCTTCAATCAAAAATTCATTTTTGATGCTTATCGTCTCTAAATTGACTAGCCCGGATCTACGGGCGTTACAAAACTCTAAACTCATTTTAGAAGAATTAGGTAGCTCAGTAGACTAATGTGAATGCAAGCCTGATTGGGAAGAAATTTTCGCGAAGAAAAATTTCATTAAGGCTTTCGAAATCACACATTGAGTCAATGGAGGCTTGGGTCGACATGCTGCAGCATGCTTCTAGGGACATCCTAACTAGTGCAAAGTGTCCTTGTAAAACTTACCGTACCCTAGAAACGCAAGCATGACCCTTGTAAAACTTCCTTTGAATCTGCACTAAGAAAGAAAAAAAAAACAAAATACACAATAACAAAAATCTTTTTGGATATTATATTTTTGAAAAGAGAAAAATGTTTTTGGTATTTTTTATTTTTCGAAAACAAACACAAAGTAACGAAAATATTTTTGGTATTTTTCATTTTTCGAAAACACACAAAAAGTAACGAAAATTTTTTGGTATTTTTGATTTTTCGAAAACACACACAAAGTAACGAAAATATTTTTGGTGTTTCCAATTTTTTTCGAAATTAAAAAAAATGAAAACTTAAGAAAGTACCAAACTAACGAAACTTTTCTTTCCCAAATGTCGAAAACGAAGCGTATCGATGCGTTGAATATGAGCAGTAACCTTTGAATGGTTAATACTACATGCCTCTGAATCATTCAACAATGCCTCTGAATCGACACTTTTTATCTTATTTCTTTGTTATTCTTTCGAAAGTAGTCGTGGAACCGAACTTGCTTCAATCATTCCCAATCCTGTCAAAATTCGAACAAATGATTTTTCGTCCAATGCTTTTGTAAAAATATCAGCAAGATGATCAGTTGTTTTTACAAAATGAACTTCAATGTTTCTATCTTCCACATGATCTTTAATAAAATGATAACGAAGTGCAATGTGTTTGGTTTTTGAATGTTGTACTGGATTATGACAAATGCGTATAGCACTTTGTGAATCACAGTACAATGGAATCTTTTTCATATTAATTGTATAATCTCTTAATTAACTCTAGATCCATATGATTTGCGAAGTGCAAGCAGCAGCTGCAACATACTCAGCTTCAACAGTAGAAATTGCAACATAAGTTTGCTCTTTCGATTGCCAACTTACAAGCTTCCTATCTATCAATTGACATCCACCACTTGTACTTTTTCGATCAAGTGTACATCCTCCCAGATCTGCATCCGAAAACGCTTGAATGAAAAATCCTGACTTCGAAGGATACCACAATCCTAATGAAGTTGTTCCCTTGAGATAACGAAAAATATTTTTCTCCGCAGTCAAGTGTGGTTCTCCTGGATTTGCTTGATACCTAGCACAATTACATACAGAAAACAAGATATCAGGTCGACTTGCTGTAAGATAAAGCAATGAACCTATCATACTCTTGTATAAAGTAAGATCAACAGCAGGTGTGTCTAATGAAGGTGTTAGCTTTGTTCCAACCGTCATTGGTACTCTTAACTTCGTGTTGTTTGTCATTCCAAATTTTTCGAGCAAATTCCTGGTATATTTTTCTTGATTGATGAAAATTCCTTCTCTGCTTTGATGTATGTTTAAACCAAGAAAATTATTGATTTTACCCATCATACTCATTTCGAATTGGCTTTTCATCAAACATTCAAATTCACTAGACAAAGCAGGATCAGTAGAGCCAAAAGTAATATCATCAACATAAATTTAAACAAGCATTAGATGATTCCCAACTTTCTTTCGAAATAATGTGGGGTCAACTGATCCTTGTTTAAATTTCAATTGTTTTAAAAAACTGGTAAGAGTTGCATACCAGGCTCTTGGTGCTTGTTTTAACCCATATAATGCTTTATCTAAAATATAAACATGATCATGATATTTTTCATTTATGAAACCTGGAGGTTGTTCAACATAAACTGTTTTTTCGAGTTCACCATTGAGAAAAGCACACTTCACATCCATTTGATAAACATCAAAATATTTGTGAGTTGCATAAGCCAAAAATATTCGAACAGCCTCGAGTCTTGCGACAGGGGCAAAGGTTTCTTCATAATCGATACCTTCTTGTTACGAATATCCTTTAACAACTAATCGTGCTTTATTTCGAACAATATTTCCATCCTTGTCGGTTTTGTTTTTGAAAATCCATTTTAATCCGACAATTGAAACATTTTCAGGTTTAGGAATTAACCTCCAAACCTTGTTTCTTTCGAACTCAGCAAGTTCCGATTGCATTGCTATAACCCAATCTGAGTGTTCCATTGCAACCTTAACTGTCTTTGGTTTTATTTTCGAAATGAAAACATTGAACATGCAAAATTCTTGACGAGCATTCAGTACCTCATTCTTTGCACGAATTTGAGCTCTAGTCAAAAAACCATCTTGTGGATTTCCAATGACTTGTTCTTTTGGATGATTTCTTGTCCATTTTTCCAATGGTGGATATGCTGGATCAAAGTCCAAAGGTGCATCTTCGTACATCTCTTCATTTTCAGATCCTGCAATAGAATTATTATCATTTAGTTCATAAAATTCATCGTTTTGATCAAGATTGATGGTTTCAGTATCATTATGCTCCTCCACAACATAATTGTCATTCTGATGCTCCCCCTCGAAAACATCATTCATACAGCTCTTCTTCCCGTCGAAAGGATGCTCCCCCTCAACCGTTGAAGGTATATTCAAGTGCTCCCCCTCCACTTGAGCATCTAGCATACTTTCTCCATTAGCAGTTGTATCATATGTGATTGTCGAATTATCAGAATGTTTCGAAGATTCAGGAGTTTGATTATCAGCAGCATGTACTTCAGCATCAGCAGCCCTGTCTGGAACACCAAAAATTAAATCATAATCAAAATCAGATGAATTATAATTTTCAGACTCATCATTTGATTCATTAAGAATTGGTTTTTGTTCGAAACGTTTTTCAACTTGTTTCACATAGTAATCGTCAAATGTGAGATTAAAGGTCTCTTCAACTTTTCGTGTTCGTTTATTTAGGACTCTGTATGCAACCAAGTTATTTGAATATCCCAAAAATATTCCTTCATCAGCCTTAGCTTGAAATTTCGAAAGATTATCTTTGAGATTCATGATAAAACACCTGCAACCAAAAACATGCAAGAATTTGACATTAGGTTTTCGGTTATTTATGATTTCATACGGAGTTATATTAAAACGACAGTGAATGAAAGATCGATTCTGAGTAAAACATGCTGTCGAAACTTCTTTTGCCCATAGATATTGAGGAAGATTCGCATACGTCAACATTGGTCTTGCTGCTTCGCAAAGAGACCTATTCCTCCTTTCAACCACACCTTTTTGTTGTGGTGTATATGGCGATGAGAAATTATGCGAAATTTCTTTCTCGGTTAAGAACGAATGAAGCACGTTGTTTTTAAACTCGGAACCATTATCACTTTTGATTTTACAAACATTCTTTTTCATACTTGTCTCAATTTTCTTGATAAATTGAATCATTGTTTGAGCGACTTCAGATTTTAACCTGAGAAAATACACCCAAGTAAATCATGAAAAATCATCAACAATAACCAAAATGTACCGTTTCTTGTTGAGAGTTTCAACAGTTGATGGTCCACAAAGGTCAATATGAAGAAGTTCCAGTGGTTCAACAATTTTCGAATCTATGACAATTAGATGTCCTTTACGATGTTGTTTTCCTTGTTCACAAGCTGTACATAAAGTATCATTATCAAACTTTAGAACAGTTAAACCTCGAACAAGATCGTCTACTACGAACTTATTCAGATTTCGAAAGTTTAAATGTGATAAATGTCGATGCCACAACCAGCTAACATCAGATGAAGCTTTCGAGAGTAAACAAACTGAGGGTTTGCCGATTATTGGTTTGATATCGAGAGTAAACATGTCGCCATGTCGTTTGGATTTGAGCAAAACTTCGTTAGTGTCAACATTCGAAATTATGCTTCCTGCTTCATTAAACACCACTTGATTGCCAGTGCCCACAACAAGTTATGAAACACTTATCAAGTTATGTTGAATACCTTCGACATATGCTACTCGCTTAACAGAAAACTTCCCATTCGTGACTTTTCCATATCCTTTCACCTGACACTTGTGGTTGTTTCCAAATTTAACTACTCCTACATTCTCCAAACTTCGATAATCACACAAATTCTCCTTCTTTCCAGTCATGTGATGAGAGCAACCACTATCAATGTACCATTTATCATCATAGTGCTCGTCACACAAAACCTGCAATTAATGAAAGAATTTAGGTACCCAAGGCTGTTTGGGTCCTTGGTTATTAGCTTTGAAAATCGAATGAAATGAAGAACCTAAAACCCAATCACGAACTTTTGATTTGAAAGTATCAATTAAGTCGACATCATTAGGTAAAGGAGCAGAAACATAAGTTTTCGAAGGTTTAGGATTGTCACTAATATTCGCCTTTTTGTTCTCAGTTCGTTTCTCAACAAGTCTGTCTTTCGAAACTGGTTTCCATGTTTTCGCATGAATATTTGATTCCTTGGAAGAAGAGCTTCCATTTGAAGAATCATTCAAATATTTCTCATAAGCTTCGTGAATTTCTTGGTGAGAATACTTGCAAGATTGAAACATCTTTCCTTGTCCTTCAAGCCAATGATCGATATTCTTCACATTTGATGAACCCTTTGCGTATGAAACTTTCAAATTCTGTTTCCCAAAAGGATTTGGAAAATTTGGTTTTTGTGGAATAAACTTTGCAGATGTTTTGGATTTATTATTCACAAATGTTTGATTGTTTGCAACCTTTCGAATGTTTCCAAATTTTCGAACATTCTCAAATTTTCGAACATTGTCAAATTTTCGAACATTCTCAAATTTTCGAACATTATCAAATTGTCGAACATTGTCAAATTTTCGAATATTCTCAAATTTTTGAATATTGTCAAATTTTCGAACATTCTCAAATTTTTGAACATTTTCTAATTGACGAACATTAGCAAAATTTCGATTTGTTCTATTTGAAGAAAATATGTTTTGATCGTTTGTTGGTTTTGGAAAAGATGAAGTTGAAGTTGAAAACTTTTGTTGGCTTTTTAAATGAAAATTCTTTTGTTGAACATTTTTTTGAAAAGTCTTTGAAGATGTTGATTTTGAAAACTTGGTTTAATGATTTTGAGAATCAGACGAAATTGGTTGAGCGGGATTTTCCTTTTTATCCGAACGAGTTGAAAACTTTGAAACTTTGTTTGTTCTGATTTAGACAACCCATTTTCAGACATTTTTCTTGGTTGGTATTGTTGATTGCTTTTCATTTGACACAACTTGCCAAAAAATTCTCTTTCGTGCTTGTCTTTTCGAAATTCCTTTTTCATTCGAAAATTTTTCAACAAGATCTTTAAATTCTTGTGAATTAAGTTTCACATTCCCATTTGTTTCATTAGATTCCTATTTCAAAATCTCTTTTGTTTTTTCTTGTTTATTAACCCATTTTCTTTGTGGTTTTTGTCTTTGAAAAGCATATGAATTCTTTGTTAGATTGATTTCGACAGTGCTTTGGTTTGAAAAGAATCATTCGTCTGATGTTTTCTTCTTATCTTCTTCAACCATTTTGTTGAACTCCGGTTTAATGTTTTCCACATTTCCTTTTGTTACGAACACTTGATTTGGAAAACAACATCATCTGTGCATTTGAAGTTTGGATATACCACTTGATTGGTTTCGAGATAATGAGCACTCTTTTCAGTCATCACTTTGTCGAATTGTTCAGTGTCACCATACACCTGATCAACAAAAATCTGTGGAATTGTTGTTTCTTTCGAATCTTTACTTATTGATGGTGATCTTTTCGAAACTTCATCATCATTTTCATCATCACTGCTATCAGTTTGACTATCTCTGACACTCACATGATCGAAATCACAAACTTTCGAAGTTGAGGGTTTGTCAGTGACAATCTTAACCCACAAATCATTACACTTTTCTTTTCCTTTAGACTTAGATGCAACATTAACGATAGACAACTGAGAACAATCAACATCCTCAAAATCACTAATTTCGCTAATATTATCAGAATTATCTTCAATATCAGCAAAATTAGGTTGAGAATCAGATGTCGAATTCTCAGTTCTTTTCAAAATTTTAATTTGTTCATTTTTGGTTAAGGTATCATTTACAATATCAACCAATTCATTTGCATCAAGATATTCGTCAATTTTCACAATTCCATATGCATATCTATCGTCAGGAATTTTATCGAATTTTGCAATTGTTTTCTCACAGTCATAGAAAATGTTATCAACCTTCTCTCTCTTATAAGCTAAAAAAAGGTAATAACTTCCTATGTTGTTCCTTGCTAATATCAGATGAATGATGCAAGGTAGTAAATTTTCATAAAGTCTTTTTGCAGAGTTACAATAAATGTTTCGCTGAGCAAGTAACATTCGAACTTCATTATCTAGACATTCCCTATCATTATTCACATTATTCAATTGCAATTCTAGATACTCTAACCTGCTTCGTTTCGAATCTAGAAATTTTTAGGTCTCTATCAACTGGATGTTTAGTTTCTTAGCTTCATTACTAGCAGGCACCACAATTGTATCAAAGTAAGCAACAGTATCATCGAAAGCACTTATTTCATAATCATAAGCTTGTAAAGGAATATTGAAAGATTGAAGAATAGAACGTACCTTGGTTGTCATCGGTGATTTGTCTCCTGATTTGGTCATAAAACAACGACCAGTCACCATTTCGTCCTCATCTTCTTCAAATTGTGCGAACATAGCCCCATGTATCGGATTACGCATCTCTTCATCATCAGATCCTGAAGACCAGATGTGATATGTTCCATCTTCATCAACTTCGCCTCGTGCAACCAAAGACATCCCCTTCGCCTTTGTACGAACTTCTTCCAATTTTTCAACATAATAGGCTTTGTCCTTGACCCTATTCTTTTTCTCTTCTTTCTTACGAAGCATACAATCATTAGCCAAATGATTTGCTCCGTTGCAATAATGACAGTCAATGCCCGAATCTCCCTTAAGTTTCTTCTCAATTTTCGCTTCAGTTGCCTTCACATCATTCTTCTCTAATTTCTTCTTCTCCTCACCCACAGACTTATTAATGAAACTTCCTTTCACATCACTCTGCTTCACCTTGGGATTGAAAGGTTTCTTGAAAAACTTTTTAACTCGGTTGTTCGAGTAAAAAGCAATCGCTTCATCATCATAATTCATTAGAAAGCCTTCTTCATTAGAATCATCTTTCTCAACTGCTTCTTTCTCAGACACTTTCGAAACAAGAGCTAAAGGACCTCCCAAACTAAGTTTCGACTCTTCATCCATCTCATTCACTTCAATTTCGTGAGTTTTCAACTGATTATACAAATCATTCAGAGATGAAGTATCGAAGCTTTGTTGATTCTTCACCATCATGCTGACACTTCTCCACTCCTTACGAAGTCCCATCACAAAAGTGAGATTGAACTCCATTGATGACCTTGTGATTCCATAATGATTGCATCTATAGATCAGTTCATTAAGACGATCATAGTAAACTTCAATCGTTTCATTCTCTTTTTGTCTGAACTCTTTCAGCTCCACAAGACACTGCTTAACAGAATTTATCTTTGTTTTCTCGCTTCCCTGATACTTTTCCTTAAGAGTATTCCAAATTTCCTTTGCAGTTTTACAACCACGGATGTAATTGTAAACAATAGGTGGCAAGGCACCTCGCAATTCCCTCAAACAACACTTTTCGTTGTTCTTCAGCCTGGTGGATTGATCAGTAACTGCAGGTGCTGATCCAGATGATCCAATATTTTGAACATTTGATGGAGGTTGAGCGATTCCTGTAATGCAGCTCCAGAGTTCCTCGTCCAATCCGTTCAAGTAATCGTACATTCGATCAGCCCACTGATCATAGTACTCTGGTATCAACATAGGAATCTTCGTAGAAGATCCTAACAGATGAGAAAATGAAGTCATCGTGTTCATGTTGAAATTCGCCATTAACGTATGGATGAGATTTTTCAGAAAAACTTGAAAGAATTCAAAATTGAATGAATGAATTTATCAGAAACTCAAAATCGACTACTCGATTACAGAATTCAAACGCAGAATCAAATCAAAACTGTAGATCAGAGATGATTTTCAGAATCAAAGAGTGCGGAAACTTTTGAGGCAAACTCGTGACTCAAAAACTAGAGATTCAATTGAAAATCAGATCTTCGCAGTATTGATTCCTACTCTGATACCAATTGTAGAGATGAATTAATCGAGTATGAGAATCAAATCAGAGTAAAAGATGAACACAAGAAGTAAATAAGATCTGGTTTAGCTCGTATTACTTTCAGAGAACAAGAGTACAAAACTGATAGCAAAACATGGAAAACTCTCCTATCAACTCTATGTTCATCTCCTATTTATAGGAGGCTGAACGTACAAAAAATACTAAGGCTAGACTTTAAGCTTCGTTAAAAAGATGCCTTAGCAAATACATAAGAAAACATACGAAACATACAAATACACAGACTTCGACATATTACAAGATATTTCGACTCTACACTTTTCATTTTAGATGTCTGGCTCAAACAACGCTTATGGCTCGAACTCTAACTCCTCAAGCTCATTCTCTCTTATGAACATTTGTGGGAGGGTCACCTTCGATGGATCCAATTTCAATGATTGGATTCGCAACATTCACATGGCCCTTCGATACGAGGAGAAATAATACGTCCTCGACAAAAAGCTCAAAGAGATAGATGAAACCAAAGCTACTGAAGAACAAATAGCTGAGTATAGGGCTCACGAAAAAGACTTGACAAAGGTGTTGTGTATTATGGTAGCCACTATGACTCCTGAGCTCCAGTGGTTCTACCAGGACTACTAACCTTACGAGATGTGCCAAGATTTGATGGAAAAGTACCATCAAAGTGCGCGTCAAGAAAGGTACGAGATTGTCGCCTCGTTGGAGAGTCCATCACGAGCCACTTGCAAAGAATGCAAAGGTATGTGCATCGTATGCTCAAGTTGAATGTCAATTTTGACGAAGAGTTAGCGATTGATATTATCCTACACTCTTTACCTCCTTGTTATGATCAGTTCAAGATGACTTATCACATGAACAAGGAGGAATTCACCTTGAGCAAACTTCAAGGTTTGTTGAGAACTGCTGAAAGTGGACTTAAAGGCAAATCTGCCGAGTCCGCCCCTACTGTTGATGCCTCTATCCTCGCTATATGATATAGAAAAGGGAAGAAGAGCAAATCTCCCTCTAAGAACCACAAGGGAAAGTCTCATGATGGGTCCTCTTCAAATGGATCCAAAGGTAAAACAGGTTCTACCACTCCCTCATTCGATCCTAAAGAAGCAACGTGCTTCTACTATAACGACAAGGGGCATTGGAAGCGAAGCTTCCCAAAATACTTGCAGGACATCAAGGATGGGAAGATAAAACCCTCCTTAGCAGGTATTTACACTATTCAATCTAATAACTCATCACATGCTAGTTCTTGGGTCCTTGATACAGGATGTGGTTTTCACATTTGTTCTGATTTGTAGGGGCTAAGAAGAAGTAAGGATGTGGAGCATGGGAAGATAAACCTAATAATGGGGAATGGGAAATTATTTCCTGTCACCAAGATCGGGATTTACTCCTTAGTGCTTAGTAGTAGGTTAGGATTATACTTGAATGATTGTTGCTACTCGTCAGAAATGACGAGGAATATTATTTCTTTTCATTGTTTATACAGACAAGGTTTTAGATTTTCATTTAATAATGAATTTGGTTCTATTAATGCTTTCTATAATGGTACTTTATATTTTGAAGCATTGCCTTGTAATGGTGTATATGAAACTGTGATGGTTGTAGAAAACTTAGGAAATAATGTTTTACATATCAATTCGTCTAATGGTTTAGACAAGGCATGCTTGTGGCATTGTCGTGTTGGACATTTCAAGAAGAAGCGCATAGCCCAACTCCAAAAGGATGGAGTCTTGGAGTCATTTGACATAAAGTCAGATGACACGTGCGAGTCTTGCTTGCTTGGAAAGATGACTAAATCACCTTTCACTGGTTCTTGTGAAAGAGGTGAGGGTTTGTTGGATCTCATACACACAGATATGTGTGGGCCCTTCAAATCCACCACAAGGGATGCTAACCGCTTCTATGTGACTTTTACCAATGATTATTGCAGATATGGATATATCTACTTGATCAAGCACAAGTCGGAAACCTTTGAAAAGTTCAAAGAGTTTAAGCAAGAAGTGGAGAATCAATTGGGCAGGAAGATAAAGATGCTCAGATCCGATAGGTGTGGTGAGTATCTTAGTATCGATTTCCACGACTATCTTAAGGAATGTGGAATTGTTTCACAATTGACACCACTTAGGACACCACAACTTAATGGTGTGGCGGAAAGGCACAATCGAACCTTGTTGGACATGGTTCGTTCCATGATGAGTCGAGCTTCGTTACCTACCTTATTCTGGGAGTATGCCTTCGAGACTACCGCCCATATCCTTAATCTAGTCCCAACTAAGAAGGTTGCCAAAACACCTCACAAGATGTGGACAGGGAAGGTTCCCTCATTGGCACATATCAAGGTTTGGGGTTGCAAGGCTTTCATAAGACGAGAGACTCACGGAAAGATTGAACCTCGTAGTGAGTGATGTATTTTCATCAGCTACCCACATAAATCTTTTGGATATCTTTTCTACAGACCTAGTGACAATGTGGTCTTCATAGTAAGGAGAGGGGTTTTCCGCGAAAGAGAACTCATATGCCAAGAGGACAGTGGGAGACAAATTGACCTTGAAGAGCTTCAAGAGTCAAGCGATGAAGGAACCTCTAATACTAGCGCTCAACCTGAGGAAGAGATTCCTGTTGAACCAGTTGACGAGTCCTTACCTCTGAGACGTTCCAGTAGAGTTAGTGTTCCACCTGTGTTGTATGGTTTCCATATAAATGCTGAGCGTGATACGTTTATCAGTGATAGTACACTGATAAATTTGGATGAACCTAACAACTACAAGGAAGCCATAGCAGGCCCCGAGTCTGCAAAATGGAAAGAGGCAATGGACAACGAGATTCAGTCCATGTATGACAATCAAGTTTGGAACTTGGTTGACAATGTGCCAGGTCGTAAGACGGTCGGGTGCAAGTCGATCTTCAAGAAGAAGACCGACATGGATGGGAAAGTACAGACAGACAAGGCACGACTGGTTGTGAAGGGTTTTACTCAAACCCCAGGGGTTGACTATGATGAGACCTTCTCACCAGTGGCCAAGATCAAGTCTATTAGGGTTATGATGGCCATAACTGCATTTCATGATTATGAAATATGGCAAATGGACGTCAAAACTGCCTTCCTTAACGGGAAGTTGGTTGAAAATGTTTACATGTGTTAGCCAGAGGGTTTTGTAGATGCAAAGTACCCAAATAGAATGTGCAAGCTTGAAAAATCCATTTATGGATTGAAGCAAGCGTCTCGCAGATGGAATCTTTGTTTCGATGAGAAAGTCAAAGAGTTTGGATTTTCGAGAAGCGAGGATGAGTCCTGTGTGTATGTTAAGGCTAGTGGGACTATATTTACCTTTCTAGTTTTGTATGTTGATGACATACTGCTCATAGGAAACGACATCCCAACCTTGCAGGAGGTTAAGTCCTGGCTTGGGAATTGTTTCGCTATGAAGGATCTAGGGGAAGCTGCTTATATTATGAGGGATATGGATCCTGAGAAATAGGAGTAGAAGACTAATAGGACTTAGTTAAAGTACGTACTTGGACAAGGTGCTGAAACGTTTTAGCATGGAGAATTCGAAGAACTTCCGCTCTCAGTCGGGCTGGGTATTTACCCTAAATGGAGGACCGATTACTTGGAAAAGTTCCAAGCAGGAGACTGTGGCTGATTCAACGTGCGAATTAGAGTAAATAGCAGCGACCGAAGAATCGAAGGAGGTGATATGGTTGAAGAACTTCATTGGAGACCTTGGAGTTGTACCAGCCATAAAGGAGCCTATGGAAGTTTTCTGTGATAACAAAGGAGCGGTTGCCTTAACTAAGGAACCAAGGGATCATGGTAGATCCAGAAACATCGACAGAAAATACCACTTCATCAGACATCGGGTAGAAGAGGGACTCCTCATAGTCAAGAGGGTATCGTCAGAAGAGAACCCAACAGATCCCCTCACAAAGGGTCTGAGCATGGTTAAGCACTTACAGCACGCGAGGAGCAATGGTCTGAAGGACATATTAGTTTTATTGATTAGATAGATGTTTAATAACTTGTAATAGATAAATGTAATTGACATTTGATGATTAATTAATGGAGACTTATTTATGAGAAAAGTTTACTATCTTGTGTCAATTATTTACTATTGTTTCGCTTTTGCATGTTTTACTTCCAGAATAATTAGTTTGTTTCGAATTATCCACAGTCGATCATACTGTGGGAGTAAGTTATGAGGTTAGACTGTCATGAATTGGTTTGTAGATTGTCTAAGTGCTTAGACATAGCAAAGGTTTGTTACAACGGTGATGAGTACTTCTGAAATAATATTTGAGTATTGGATTAAACCCTCGCTCATATGAATCACTTCATGGAATTTATCACGAGTGATTATGAGACGATAATATCGTATAGTCTTTAAACCGAGATATATGGTGTGCTGTTTACAAGTTGGTTGTGCATTGATAATGCGTAAACGCAGTAGTAACTTGATGTTATAAAACGTGTTGTTGTGTATGATTTAATGAGTAAATAGTACAAGCATATAAGTCAAATTTTATCTGTTCCTTTTATCCTAAGAGGGTAAAAGCGATATCTTAGGCCCTTCGATGATTTGTGTTGACTTATGTGTCAGGCCCAGTCAGGACTGAATTGATGTGTTCAATTAAGTTCTATGTCAAACAAATCAGAAGTCGGGAAACAAACTCTTGGGCATTGAGAATGATTATGTTCCATGTCTTTGTCCACACGATATCTTGAAGAACGGAGGATTATATGATCCCTTATCTAAAGGACGCGTCATTGAGTAGGTCAAAGTTCGACAACGGCTTTTGAGAGCTACGATTGCTAATCGGATTTTGAAGTCGTACTTACAGTTATAGTTATTAGACTTATCCAAGTGGGAGACTGTTGGATTAGGTGTCTAAGCCAATAACTATAATCGGTATGTACTTGACCCGATAGTAGCATGGTCCTTTTTGGTTGCCTTCACCATAGCAACTTGATAAGATGAATTATGAGAAAGAGGTTGATATATGATTTATTAATATACTATATGAATAATATATTAATTGAGAAATCGTATTATTTAATTAGTATTGATCTGAAATTAATTTGGAATTAATTTAGTGATCAAAAGAGACTGATTAAATAAACGGGGACTGATTATGTAAATCAGTAATAGTTGTAGTTTGGGCTAATGGTCCCTATTGATAAGGGGTGGACGATAACTTTATGGGAGTCCATAAAGATTTCGTCCAAGGCCTCTCATGTGGGGGTATGTGGATTGCTTAGGGCTTAAGCAAGGGAATTAGGGTTTCTAGTTGAAAAACCCTAGTAGCAGCTCAACTATATAAGGACCCCTTGGCTACCAGTTTTCGGCCAATGCTTTCATAGAAGAACCCTAGCCGAAATTGATATCCTCCCTCCTCTCTCTCTCTTGTTCATCTATTGGTAAGTGGTGTTTGTGACTCCATTAGAGGTGGAACAATTGAGGCACTAAGCTCTTGAAGGTCAAGATCAAGCAATCAACAAGAAAGGTATTCTTCTAACTCTAGTTTGTTTATTAAATCCGAAAATTGTATGCTAGATTAGGGTTCTTGCTTTGGATAATTGATTTGCATGTATAACTTGAGAAAAACCTAGATCCAAAGCAATTAGGGTTGCATGTGCACCATAGGAATGTTGTAATGCTCAAAACCCATCACTTATATAATCACTTTATTTGATCATTATTTTTCTTGTGTTTTATAGTTTACTTTCACATTATGCTTGTGTTGGTTTATTTTCTCCAGATCCGTAGCTTCAGTCATCTCATTTCTTTCAAAGTGACATCATCAACATGGGGTCTTGTACTTCACACCTTTGTAGGAATGGTCGAAATGTTTCTTGGCATATCTGTAATAAAGAGAGATTCTTCAAAAAATATTTTCAAATTTTACTTATTTAAAACTTGCAAAGTTTCCAGGTCTCTTGTTGATGCTAATCAGAGAACAATTACACTGTCGGACAATGTGCAACTCTTAAACTTTCTTCTCAAAATAGTTACATTATCTCACAATTTTCGAAAAAGCAATACATGGGAAATTCAGACAACTATTTTTATAATGATTTGTGAAGTTTTCTCAAGAGTTGGGACTTATTTACCAACTAGGTATTGTCAATCATCACAACTCAGGACTCACAACTCACAACAAGGTTAAACCGTTTTTATTTTTATTTTTATGTTGATATGGTATGTTCAGGGACTAAAAGGTACACCATAGTGTGTGTGTGTATATATATATATATATATATATATATATATATACAATAGATTAATATATAATTAACTTATATTGGTAGAAGTAAAATCAAAATTCGATTTGTGGTGTCAATTCGTTCTATCCCTTTCAGTTATGTTCCATTCTATTGCTTTTTTTATTCCCTCACACTAGCTTCATTTTCGAGTGGTGTTGTCCAAGAATAGGCAATTAAAGTCTGAACAGGGCTTCCACTTTCATTTGTTGGCGTTCAAAGAAAAACGAGTGATTAAATTTCTATTGGTAGTGTCGCCTCATAAGTCTTTGGAAACATCACATTTTTCATCTTGCAGCGTTGTGGGAAGGCTTTGCTAACATCAATTTCTTTTCCTTGTATTTATCATAGATATGGTTGTACTTGTATGTAGAGTGATGCATAGATGTGGTAATTAAAATGCAATAATGCAAGAATCCAGAGGATGATATCATAAACAAAGTACATGGTTATTTCTTGTGTTTATTTTAATCTTTTTTTCACTTTTCAGCCTCCATGGGACGGAGAAGTTGGAAATAATTTCATTATCGATTACACATATGGTTGTGATTACAACATGAAGGTAAGGTACACAACTATACAAACTAAAAATCTACTTTCACGTATTCTATCAAATAATCACAACCCGAATAGGAAGAAGTGAAAGTAGGATGCTAATTTTGACTTTAGGGAGTGTTAACTTGTGGGAAGATTGAGGAATGGCATTTTGTTGTAATAGAAATAAATGGAATTTGGTTTTTGTAATGTACAAATAACTAAAAGTACATTGCCATTTCTTGCATATTGTCAATGTAAAATCACATAATTAAACGTTTTTGGTCATGTGACATCTGATAGATACATAGAGACTGCAGATTTTTCGTTTCGAAGCAAAAAAGCTGTAGAAATAGTGAAGAGGATTGCGGATAACTTGGTACATAAAATTGAAGAAACAATGTAGAGAGATTTGTTGGAGACAATTGAGAGTCTTGAAAATTATGTTAAGCTTGTTGGTAAAATGTATCAAGATTCAACACAAGGTAGATTAGATGAATGAATGTTGGTGCATTTATTGTATGAAATATATGTTTTTGTTTAATGTATTTTATGTTGTGTTTGAGAAATTAATTGTCATTTAACTTCGAAATTAGTAAATCTATTAAAAATATATTTTTTTTAAAACGTTAAAAATTATGACACGCAATGCATGTCGTAGATTCGCGTCAAAAGGTTACGACATGCATTTTGCGTGGCGTCTTCCTTTATGACATGGTCTTTCTTGATACACATTGTGTGTCATCTATGCGTGTCGTAAATGTGTGTCGTAAATATGCGTTATAAGGTTACGACACGCAAATGTGTGTCGTCTTCCTTTATGACATGGGCTTCTTTGACACGCATTTGCGTGTCATCCGATCTTTTTACGACACTCAATGTGTGTCATTAAAGGGTACTTTTCTAGTACTGTACTCGTTTCTTACAGTGATCCATCAGGTTAGATCTCAACAGATCGTTGTTATAGGATCAACATGTGAGAATCGATGGGATGGGTGACTAAGGGTAAAATGTATATATATTTATGTTATATGATACATCTATATTGTTTGGTAGCAGTTGGTTTTGCAGGATTAATTATTTCTGATTGTTATCATAATAATATTATGGGATTGAAAACCATATGTCTTTCACTAGGTTCCCAAACCCGAGCCACCCAAATTATATGCATCACAAGTAGCGTTGCTAAGACTGCTGGAACTTGATTAGGATGTCGAGTGAATAAGAGACAATATGCAATAGTATTCAAGACTGATATGTCTTTATACTGTAACTTATGTTATGTATTGATTATGACATCCTTAAGGTTTTGTTATTTTGAAACAACATTTGTACTTCAAATGTTTTAACAAAATTGGACACTTTCTGCAAACAAAGACAATGTGGTTTGAAAGCATAAAGAAAAGTTTTTTTTTTCGGTTCTGGATTATAAGGGATGGCATAGCAAGGGTTTCGTCCAAGCTTGTTTCTTGTGGAACAAAACCTAAAATTAGAATAGAATGAGAAGAATCCCAAGGTTGATGTTAGTTGTTATCGTATGCTTGTAGGAAGGTTGCTTTACCTTCAAGCTACTAGACATGATATATCTTATGCCATGAACATTCTCATTTAGTTCATGGCCAATCCTCGACAAAACCATATGTATGCGACATTTCGAGTTCTCCGTAATCTCGAAACCATAATGGGGCAGGGAATTATATTTCCAAAGGCAGGAGGTTTAAATCTTGTTACTTACGGTGTTGCAGATTGGCTTAGATGCCCCTAAACTAAACGATCCAGAACTGACTAATTGCTTCTTTTGGGAGGAGCTCCAATTTCTTGGAAAATGAAGAAGCAATCAGTTTTTTCCTCGTTCTTCGGCAGAAGAAGATTATCACGCCATGGTTACTACTGTTAGTGAGGTAATACAGATGCATTGGCTTTTGAAGCAGTTAGTAGTACCTTTTACTTATTGGTCCTATTAATCAAGTTGCGTGTCACATTGCAAATAATCTTGTGTTTCATAAACATGCTAAACATGTAAATGTGGACATTTATTTTGTCCGAGAATGAATGGATTCTCAACAAGTCATGACTCAACAGATAAACACTAAAGATCAATTAGCAGATCTCTTCATTAAGGCACTAAGAGGAAAATGTCACTGACGACTATTTAACAAGTTGGGCATTTACTACCTTCATGCTCCACTTGAGGGGAGTAAAGATGATGGTTCCTTATTCACCAAGTCTCCTAGGGTTCTTAGGTTTATAGTTTCCTAGTTTATCGATAGTTTGATAGTTTCTTTATTCGTTAACTTTGTTTCTATATTTAAATCCCTTTTGGTTGATATAAATGAATTGAGTTTTTATTACATTAGATTCTATCTCTTTGCTTTCTTTCAACATAATGGTCAGTTTAAAATAAAAATTAAAAAATTAAAAAAAAAAAAAAAACTTTTAACGAACTATTTTTACACTTTTATACTATTTCAAAAACCACATTTTTTTTCTTCCGTTCCATTCTAATTCTCTTCTCTTTCATTTTCACTTTCTCTAATTCCGGTCAAATTTAATTTTAAATGTAATGCTATTTTTATTTTTAATTTAAAAAATAAAAATTAAGTGGATTACAAAAGATTGGAAATATGAGTGCTCATGTGTTGTAGGATGGAAGGATGAAAATAAGTGGGAAAAAAATGATGTAACAGATGGGTTAGAGACATGAGAAAGGTGGACTATCCCTTCAACCTAATTACCAAACACATGGAAATTCATCGATCCTAACTCAAACATTTTAATACAAGTTAATATTATGGTACAAATGGATAAGAAGAAAAGATATGTGGAACATGGTCATAAAGAGCCCTTGTTCAAACCATAAATTCTTGTAGTACCACCCACCACATAATAGTGTTTCAAGCGATGCCACCCATACCACTACCGAATTGCACATCTTGCGGTTGAACTCCGTCCACCCTATGAAGTAAGAGCGTGTTAAGCACAAAAATAAATATATGGATGAACCTTTGTGCCGCGATGATCTGCTGATTTAAAGATGAATGGTCGAAACTTTGAGGCTCTCCTTGGTTTCATTTTCAATTTAAAAGGACAAATTTTATGGCTTCAAATCCAACTAAAAAAAATGAACTTTTAAAATTTTGCGTTGGATCTTCAACATGACATGTTAGATCAGTTTATTAGGATTATAAACGACTTTATAGTTTATCTTTTTAGACACTACATATCAGAATTTTAAAAATAGGTGGATCATATCGGTTTACGATTTTATCCGGGTTTTTCCTTTTTGTAATATAGCTGAAATTAAAGCAAACGAATATTGTCGGCTACATGGGCATGAGATATTAATTTTTGAATTTAACAAAATAATTGATTGACCACCTATTTTGAGAGAGACAACACAACGAGTCATTCCTATTTTAATATTAAAAGATGTCCATATTTCTACATAATATATTGTCATACAATTTAACATATAAAATAAAATTAAAATCATCCAAATGAAAATTCGGTTATGTGTATTATTTTACTGTTCTTAGACAAGTATAATATTTATTTTGGGAAACAACAAACGAATTAAGTGGAAGTTTACTCATAATATTTCAACGAGCACCTTAGTTTAGAGTTTATTTACAGGGCAAACTCAGTCCTCATAGGAATTTCTAAGGAAAAATACTTCACATGTGGCAGCACAAAAGCTAGTTTAAGGACATCGAACTTCGAACCTCACGCCCACATGGATATTAGACAAGTATAATATTTATATGGGATAATAACTTAAAATGGCAATATATTTTTTGATTTGAACACATTTAGTCACTAAGTTTTTTTCGCTCACATTTGCCCTTCAACTTGTTTAACTATCAGTTATTATGACCGACTACTCCAAATAAGACGAAAAAAATGACTTAATAAAGTAATATATTTCTCACTTTGTACACATTTAGTTTCTTAATATTTTTTTGCACATTTAGTCTTTAATGTTTTTTTATTGCAAAATGAAAGACCCTAACTTTCAAAACTTTCGTAATTCTGAAAGACCCAAACTTTCATACTTCACAATATTACTACTCCAAAACATGCTACATGCATATTTATAAACAATATTTTACATTGATAATTTATTTACATAAGAGTGGATACAAACCGACTAAGTTTATTACAAAGTGTTATATACTTATAACATAACTACCCAGGATATTATAGTTTTATACATATGTAAACCCAAGTACAAACGTAATAGTATAAACTATTCTAAATCTTCCAACAGTATATGACTATACTGGATGCTCATTACTTGCAATTCTTAAACACTGAGAGGGGTAAGCGCTTAGTGAGTTCAATAATAGATACAATATAACGCTATGCCATATACATATCAATATGACAGAAGCAAAGATGTACAAAGAACAACAAAGGCAGATGAGTATCATATGACATGCTTTCCATATCAACGAATAATCTGATTCAAAGATATACAATCAATGAGACATAACAATTTCAATACTTGATATACATCAATAAGACTTTTGCCCATATGGCATGGAAGACATATACTTTCTGAATAAACATTTTGGCGAGCAAATTATAGGCTTTCAGCCCTGCTTAGCCTTCTGCCAATTTCATAATGGTAGAAGTCATTCTCTTACGAGACATGCTCTACACGGCCAGAGGCTACATAGCTGTACCCAAGTGATGCTTATGTCACACACTTCGTGGTCTAAGGTATAACTCATTATCATAATAACACGGGAAAGCACATTGAACATATAACACATAACATATAATTGTTCTTATATATTGAACTCACTGTGAAATAACCGAGGATTAATTGATAATTTTGGGCAGCACTACGGCTCTAAATATGACTTTCTGTGACGAAACCGGGAATTTTAGTTGAAAACCGGCCTTACACGGGCAGAGTTTCGGCTTGTAAATATAATTTTCTCAGGAACTTCGGAGCGTCGGGGCTTGCTTCGGGTGTCGGGAATGATACTGGGACTTCGGAGGGTTAAAAGTGGGTTAAAATGTGAAAGAGGGTGAAAGAGATCAAAAAATGTAACATAAATCCGGAGATCCTCGGTCTCTATTTATAGGGTGCGAAGCTGCTGACTACGTTGGGCGTAGTCCTCGGTACGTTGGGCGTACTGCGAGGCGGCTCTGTACGCTAAGCGTACCCCTCGTACACAGGGCGTAAAGGCTTAGTGTCTTCGGATGTGTCTAATGTACGAGATATGTGGCATCCGAGCGAAGACCGGCGACGTGGCTGATCCGAGGCCCTGCAAGTGCGAAGTACGTTGGGCGTACGAAACTAAGTACGCTGGGCGTACCCTTCGGATAAGGCTTCGAATTTTGATTTATTTTTATTAAAAACTTCGAAAATTCATATATTTTGCGTACGAGCTCCTTTTTTTACGTTCTTTATATCCACGCGTAGGTAAGATTATGCTCTACAATTTTCGTTTAGACTCCGTCGGCTAATTTTGACTTCATTTTTAATATTATATTTTTAATGGGCCGAGACAGGAAAAGTCTGTTAAAATTTCATAACTTCTTCATCCGACGTCCGTTTTCGTCTGTCTTTTTACCGTTGTACTACTATTAACGAGACCTTCGATTCTCGTTTAGGTTGTGTCGGCTAAAAATCACTCGATCTTTATTTCGAGTTTTTAGCTATGACAAGCCGAGATTTCTATCTTGTACAACACTTAAACTCAATCAAAGTCAGACTTGTGTATGCTATCTTCTAGCACTATTTAGAGTCTGTTTGAGCATTCTGAGCCTAATACACCAAAGGAATGAGTGAAAGGAAGTGTCAATTGAAGTTGTAACCTAACAAGCAAGCCATAAACCCCTTTCATGAGGAGTTTATGGCCAAGACACATGAGTTTATGTTCGTAAACTCATGGTGGCCGTAAACTCTTGGCTATATATGTGATACTTGGCCATTTTTCAACACTTTTACCATTTCGAAGCCAAGAAAATCGAGTTTTGCTCTTAACTATCATCAAGGATCTTCATTTTTTTTTCCAAAAATGTAAGTGATTCATCCCTTGATTAGTTACTACATCTTCTTATCTAGCATAACCCATTTGATTCCATCCATTAACATCATCTTTTGGGTTAGATCTTCAAGATCAACAAGAACACCAAGAACACACTAGTGTTTTTGGACCTTAAACACCCTTACAAGCTTCTAATACGTAAGTACACTCTCCTTAGCTTGTTATATACTAGGAACACTTGATTTGCTCATTGAAAACAAGCATTATACTAGATCAATAGGAGTTTACGGCCATGAGGATCTCCCTTGGCCGTAACCCTAATTAAAGGGGCATTTGTTGGCCCTAAACTCCCTTAAGCTAAAGCATTGAAACTAGAACCCTTCCTAGATGCTTGATTGGACTTTAAAACACCTTTGGTACAAAATACCATGAGTTTACAGTCGTAAACTCAAAACTTATGGGGCCGTAAACCCATGGGTCGTGAACTCATGGGAGTCTTACCATTTGGGTCGTAGACTCCAATGTGAGGCCCTACACCCGTTATATGCAACCCTATGTGGTTTAACACTTCATTACAAGTGTTTCCTAGTCCCTAAGGTTGTTCCATTGCATGATTAGTTGTTATAAACACTAATTGTGTTCATATATGTGTCATTATATGCTAAATAGGATCTGTGTGTGTGTGCTCAAGCTTTCACTTGACACTTAGCATCCTTTATCGATCTTACATTCGAGTTACTCACTACAGGTGAGTCCATACCCCTTTAACTTACCTTTTAAATGACTTTAAATGCTTTTATGGGGGGGGGGGAATACAAGTACAAACATAATGGTTATTATATCAATCACATGTGATTAATAACTATCAAACATATGGATTTTGTTACATTTCAAACTGTGTTATCAAACAAACTGCTTCAAATCGTTTTACAAACTCTTTTATATTCAAAAATCTTTATCAAACTCTTTTAAAACTTATATTTTGTCAAATGCATATCTATATAGATATAGTTATATAAGTAGGATTGAAAGGACTTAGGACTGATAGCTCGCCTTACTTACTGTTCCTTGTTTGGTTGTGGACTTAGGGTATCGGTTGTTTGTCCGAAGGTCGTTTGAATCTTAATTATATATTATGTATATGTGTATAGATATAAAAGTCTTTCATTCAGTTCAATACCTTTGGGTAACAAAGGTATGCAAACACGTTCATACATACAAACAACATTGCTAGTAAACTATAATAGGTATAGTTTAGGTAGTCACTAATACTATTACTAGAACAACGAAACATACAAACAGTCAGTTCATACATGAGTCAATACATACTATAACGAGAAATAATACTCACTATAAAGAGAAACAGATAGAGAATACTATAACGAGAAACAATACTCGCTATAAAGAGAAACAGATAGAGAATACTATAACGAGAAACAATACTCACTATAAAGAGAAACAGATAGAGCATACTATAATGAGAATCAATACATACTGCGTACTAGAGAACATACTACATAATAGACAGAGAGAACATACACTACACTAGTACATACTATACAAATACAAGAATACTATAACACTAATGTGAGATACTACTTCATGGCTCGGCATATACTGATGTGTCACGTTTTGTACCTAGAGTCTCCTGGAGGGAGAGCATGAATTTGTGTATAGATCTATACGTGACTGACCCTCCTACACCTTGCTGCTAGCTACAGTGGGACCTGCAGGTCTGCGGGTGATGAATGTCATATCATTTCGACGTCTCGAACGTCGTGTTTTACAGGTCAATTGAGTATGGTTAGAATCATATCACATTTTACCTTAATTAACTAACAAGTTTAAAGGTAGTTAGTACATTAGTAGTTACTTAGATAAAACTGTTGGGTTTTGAGCATTCTAACACTCCTATGGTGTACATGCAACCCTATAAACCTTGGATCTATGTTTTCTCTATTATACATGCAAATATTAACTATTCCAAGGTTTCATCCTAACTAGCATATTATGAAGCACCTTTACTACAAAGTTCTAGTTAGATGACATACCTTTTGATGTAGCTTGATGTCTTCAAGCTTTAAGAGCTTAGCCCCAATAGTGTGGAAGCCTCAAATGGAATCACAAATCACCAAAACACCGTGGAAGAACTTGAGAGAATATGTATGCACACTAAAATCGGCCCACTCTTAATTTCACACACTTGTGCCAATTTTGTGAGCCAAGGACCCCTTTATATATTATGGAGGATTAGGGTTACATCCATGTAAACCCTAATACCCATGACCTTTCATTTACATAGGATACATTGGTTAAAAGCTCCATGGACCATCCATGAAAGCTTAGCCCAACCTAAATGAACTTGGCCCATTCCATATATATAAGAGTCCATATTTAATTAGTTCTTTTTGATCACTTAATTAATTCTAAATTAATTCTTGATCAATACTAATTAAATAATATGATTCCATATTAATATATTAGAACTTATAATATATTAATATAAATCATAAATATACTATTCTCAAAAGACTATACATATAAATTGTGCCGGTGAAGTGCAACCCAAATAGACCATGCCGGGTCGGGTCAAGTACATACCAAATATAGTTATGGACTTAGACATTAATCCAAGAGTCTCCCACTTTGATAAGTCTAAAACTATTATTGAGTATGACTTCAAAACCTAACTGAAAATCGTAGCTCTTAAAGTCGTTGTCGAACTCTGACCTTGTCAATGACTTGTCCATTAGATAAGGGATCATATATTCCTCCATTCTAGATATCATATGGACTGAGACATGGATTATAATCATTCTCTCTGTCCATTTGTTGTTTCCTGATTTTCGATTTATGATGACTGACTGATTGAACAAATCAAATCAGTCCTGGCTTGGCCAAGCACTCACATGTGTCATCGCTAAATCATCGAGGGGGCCACAAATATCGCTTTTATCCCGAAGGTAAAAGGAATGGATAAACTTCGACTCATATGGCTTGTTCTACTACTTGTTGAATCATACACAAAGGCACGTTTTATAACATCGAGTTACCAATGCGTTTTCGTGCAATCAATGTATAACCAACTCATAGTAACAACTCATATCTCTAGCTTTGAAGAATATAAGATATTATCGTCTCATGATCACTCGTGATAAAATCCATGAAGTGATTCAAATGAGCGCGGGTTGAATCCAATACTCAGAACTTATGAGCACTCATGAGTGTTGTAGCACCACTTTGTTCACCAACTTGGACCTCTACAAACCAACCCATCACAGTCTTGATTCATATCTACTTCCAACATATGACCGACTGTGGATGGTTTGAATAACTTAATCATTCAGGAAGAGCGACTTAGTTATTCTGGAAGTCAAAACATGCAAAGTGAAACACAAGAATAAATGAATCAAATATGGTATCAAACCCTATGAATATAAATAAACACTTTTATTTATCACCATACTGATTACTCATTATTCATTGTCTCGGTTTTATGAACTTTATATTTGAATTAAAAACACTAGTTGTCCCATGCTCCAAGCATGTACACTATGTTTTTCTTAAACAATAGCTTTGCCATACACCAAGTATGCACTCTATGTTTGTCTATGATCCTTACTTTGTGAAATAAACCAATTGAACATAATTTCAATGATTCTAATTTCACACTCCCAAATCCTTATCGAAAAATGTGAGAATTTCAAATTCCTATCATTTATCGAAATCTGTGTTGATTTTAAACTTATATGCATTGAACCTCCTGTAATGAATATGTACAAAGTCACAAAGACTTGTTAACAGTCATTATAAGGTATTCCAATGGAGATCAACTCCATGGAAACTAAGTCACATATTCAAAGTACATTGCTTTGGACATGCTTCTTGCATTAAGTTTTCTAATCTTACACAGATAACTTCCACCTATGGAGACAACTCCATATTCTCATTTTGACTATCACTTCTGAATAAGAGATGCCTCTTTTCAGAATATGTCAATATGGTCCTTCCAAAATTAGCACTATACTTCCAACTGTCCCTGAGCAACCAATCTTTGGTAAACCTCAGATTGTCCTCGACAATTGCTTAATCATTTTAGTCATATCCAATTCTAGACCTTTTCCCTTCTTAATGCCTCTGGGCATTTGGAAAAATTTAGAAATGACAAATATTATAGCACATGCAATCGATCCTGTACCCAAAGCAAATGGTACACGATTCATGATGTCTCACATAAAGACATGATTCTAGACCAGTCTTTTGCTACAATATTTTTATTTGCCATGTTTTCAAAATTTGACTATGAAGAGGGATGCCGTAATCATAATCGAATTTTGAGAACGCAATATACAGAATTTCCTTAAGTTGAACCAATCCAACATGAAATTCATATATATATTCTTGACTAAAGATGATTAAGGTCTCAATCTAATCCTTTAGAACTGAAATAAAGTATATCCTCTCCCTTAATTATAGCAAAACAACTTTTTCAATCCTTGCAGCCTCACGAATTGAAACTTTTGTTTTCTATAATTAACATTGCTAACTTGCAACACTAACAATAATTATCATGCTCCCACTAACATGATGATTATTATCATAACACTTATGCTCCCACTAGCTTTGACATATACTCAGAAATCAGCTGGACTTCTAGAAATCAATACTTTATTGACTTTCTTACCAAAGTTCAGATTTCTGATACGAGATGCTTTGATAAAACTTTATCAAAATCATACACCTTTCCTTAGATAGCATGCATGTGTGTCTAAACAATTTCAGAACTATGAAAAGGGATGTCGTAATCATAGTCTCAATTGTTTAGACCTTTTGCCATCTGCTTCAAATCTACTTGGTGGAAGTGTTTCCTCACCATCATTTTCATGAATCGGAGAGAAACCTTATGACCCTTAGATTTTATGGTGTATGTGTTCTTATCCATGTGAATCGTCAAAACCATAGTCACAAGACAATGATAATGACAAATCCAAACTCATATGGACTGAACTTATGCAATCTTAACTTCTTGCCACCTGGCAGTACAGGGCCTGCCATTGCTTCCAAGTTGTTATGCAACCAATTGAGAACTTTCAGAACTCCTATGCAAAGCCAACTTTAACTGGAACGGGCACAGAATATGTCAACACGATAGGTTATAAACCTCAAGTCGTGTGCTAGTGAAGAACCTCAGGTTTTATTCTTGATTAGTTCTTGAAATTCTTTTTAGGATCTTTAAGACTCCCACTATTCTCTTGACATATAAGACTATCTTGCCAAATATTCAAGAGATAGTGCGGATTCTTTATCAAGACAAACACTTCACACAATTGGCCTTAGTTGGTCTTTATTTTATCCAAAACATCACAACTTACCAATTTCAAATGTACAAGAGTAGGACACTTCTACTCTTACATTTGACAAGTGTTTTAAACCTTTCTTTAAGATATGTCACTCAAGTTACAATCTTGGAGTATGACTCTAAGAATTGTTTTGGAACGAAGTATGACTCATCTTCCTGATCTAACCATTTCAACATTTCATGACTCCTCTTCTTAGTCATAAGAATGCACTAAGATGACCTTTAGAGGACTAATTGTGATATGATTTCTAAATCATTAAGATGATCACAAACATGATACTAAAGTACTCTCCCATCTTTTCAGATTTGAGAAACTTTTATCTTTCTGCCTAATTGGATTCTTCCTATTCGTTCTGCCATACATTGAGACTTTTCCAATGTTTCAGAATTATACTTAAACTTGTAAGTATAACCATATTTACTAAACTTTAGTAAATCAAATAGTCTTAACGAGCTTTGTGGTGGACATGACCAGTGCACAAGAATGTGTACTCGATCCCTTTAGTCCTTCACTTGACTCACACATCCATGTGAACAAGTACTTAGTCTTGATTTTCCAATGCTTGAAAGTTCTCATTCATCATACTATTCAACTTGCATGATTCCAAGTTTCGGTCCAATTGAAACTTGGGTGATGAGGAACTTTCCTGATTTGGTAAATTTAGACACTACCACAAATGAAAGAATCAAATCCATTTTCCAATATTGTTGTCAGTGGAATCATATAAGCAACAATTTTCCACAAATGCCATTGTAAGGATACTTCAAATAAATAAAATTAAACAATTTTCTTTTATTTTAAAACTTTGCGGAAAAACTTATCCTTACAATCCACATGGAAAATTGTTGTTATCTATTCCTTAGCAATATATCATAACTTCTTAAGCAACTGCTCAAAATTCTGATGCGATCGAAATCCACCTTCGCGATCAGAATCAGCATATACTTCCTTTAAGATTTCTCTCTATTCTTTGATTCTTAAAACATCAACATGTGACCCAGTCACATCATGTAATGAGGATCTCAGAATAGAACTTAACAGAGTTAGATAATGGGCTCTACCTGATGTAGAGTCAAACTTATTGACTTTAACATCCTTAGGTAAATTTGGCAGCTTTGCAATCAACGCCCCTTCCTTTGGCAAAATAAACATATGGACCCTTTGGTAATGGGACTATCTCAGACTTAGCCTTTCTCTTTACCATTTGGTCAACCTGTTTGACTATGGCCAATCCCTTTCCATTGGGAAGAGAATGCTTTTTCTGGATTTCCAGTGTCACCATTGTCACTGTCCATAAAGTTTTTGGGAAGTTGATCTTCTAATCAAATTTGCTTGACTATCGTTCCAAATCATTGCTGATTCAGCAGCACCAAGCAAATAGATATGATCATTAAGGTTCATGTCATAGTCTGTTTCATAGTAGTCCCAAAGGAACTCACTATGTGACTTAGAAAGTGATTGAACATCCAACTTTCTTAAGACTTTGACACCCAACTCTCCCGGCTTGTCAATATGTGACTTCATCTCTAAGATGTGATCACACATAGACCTTGCTTGCCATTAGGGCTTGAGTGACCTTGAACTTGTGGGTTAGGGAGAATAATTGGAGGAGGTGGAGGAAGAGAAGTATGACTTCCATGAGCCAAACTCGGGAAGTCATATTCATTAGGAAAGCTTGGTTTGGGAAGATCATTGTTGTCTAAACCAGACATCAACAATGGGAGAAATTCACGTAAAGTTGATTTAAGTCCTTAATATAACACCCAATATGATATATTAAGGCTAGGACCCAACAAACTATTTTATAAGTTGGAAGAGGGATGCCGTAATCCAAGCAATAAAATATTTGAAGGTAGGTGAATGACGATTCACCAATTTCCACCAAGATAAACGAAATGTATTATTAGGTTTTAATTGGTTTTGAAACTCCTAGATTCTTTTGAGATTCACTGAACTTTTCAATGGCATGTTTCAATCTCGAGTGTGCCCTTCAGGTTTTGTGACTGGGATGCCGAGGATCACAAAACAAGGTGTGAAGTAACCATGCAAATATACTTGGTACCCTTAATATTTACCCCTCAATCGATGTGTCGGTTAACCACACACGCTCCAACGATACTATGATAAACATTAAGTTACCCTTTGCCTACCTTATTAAGTCCAGGTTAGTGTGCCGGTTACCCTTTGCCTACCTGTTCGGCTAACGACTCTCCACCGGTCAAGGAAGCGGTGAGTGAGAGTGGACACCCATTAAACTACCATTTTATAGGCAGTAACCTTATACCCCCCTTATAGACCGGCTTCGTGAATGAGGCGTACTAATGGTAAGACGACTTGCTCTTATACATATAATATATTAAACTTTTAATATTATAATAGTATAAGGGTGTATTTTAGACATTTAAAATACTTGGTGGTTTAATCTATTAATTAAACTAGACTTTTAATTTAATTAAACTCAAACCATATATTTATGGATTAATAATACTCTTTTAATTAAACGCTTTAATTAACTATTAATAAAGTCCATAAGAGTTAATTTGAACTATTCAACAAAACATCATAACTCCAATTATTAAACTCAAAATTAAAACCATTTCATTAATTGTTTAAGTTATGAACCCAAGAGTTTTAGAATTCAATTCTTTTTTTCATAAAAAACTTTTCTCAAATTCCAAAACTTGAGGGCAAGTTTTGTAATTCTTGAAAACCTTTGGATTCCATAACTTATGGAATTAATGGTGTTTTATGATGAAACTTTCCATGTTCCATAACTTAAGAACAAGTTATGGAATTCTTTAAAACATTAAAACCAAATTTTGTAACTCCATAAAACTTTGAATCAAATTTTTTTTTTAAAAAAAAACTTTCATATCCATAACTTATGGAAGTTTCAAAAACCCTTAAGATCACAACTTTAAAAAAAACTTTTGAGCTCCAAAATTTTATGACAAAATATGTAACTCCTTAAAACATTTAGATCAAACTTTTAAAACTAATAAAATAATCATATCATTTTATCTTTTACTAAATTTGACCTAATTCAACTCATATAACAAATGATTCAAATTTTACAAATAATTCGTTTTTCACAAAACAAGTAATTATCTTAAAATTTGACAAACGTCATGTTTTTTTTCCTTTTTTTTCAACTTGAAAATAAAACATTTGCATCAATATAACAGAAAACAACCCATGGCTCTGATACCACTGTTGGGTTTTGAGCATTCTAACACTCCTATGGTGTACATGCAACCCTATAAACCTTGGATCTATGTTTTCTCTATTATACATGCAAATATTAACTATTCCAAGGTTTCATCCTAACTAGCATATTATGAAGCACCTATACTACAAAGTTCTAGTTAGATGACATACCTTTTGATGTAGCTTGATGTCTTCAAGCTTTAAGAGCTTAGCCCCAATAGTGTGGAAGCCTCAAATGGAATCACAAATCACCAAAACACCTTGGAAGAACTTGAGAGAATATGTATGCACACTAAAATCGGCCCACTCTTATTTTCACACACTTGGGCCAATTTTGTGAGCCAAGGACCCCTTTATATATTATGGAGGATTAGGGTTACATCCATGTAAAGCCTAATACCCATGACCTTTCATTTACATAGGATCCATGGGTTAAAAGCTCCATGGACCATCCATGAAAGCTTAACCCAACCTAAATGAACTTGGCCCATTCCATATATATAAAAGTCCATATTTAATTAGTTCTTTTTGATCACTTAATTAATTCTAAATTAATTCTTGATCAATACTAATTAAATAATATGATTCCATATTAATATATTAGAACTTATAATATATTAATATAAATCATAAATATACTATTCTCAAAAGACTATCCATATAAATTGTGCCGGTGAAGTGCAACCCAAATGGACCATGCCGGGTCGGGTCAAGTACATACCAAATATAGTTATGGACTTAGACATTAATCCAACAAAAACTACAGTACATCTTTATTTTTCCCAATTCATTCACATTGTGATCTTCTCACATAAACGGTAATGAGAAACTATATTTTGGTAATGATAGTCATACTTTGGGAAAACTCATACTTTTACAAAAGAACAAACATAGAGAACAGTTGGGTCTTGGTAGAAGACTGCTTTAGTTGAAAATATAGGATTTTCTAGGAAGGTTTTCAAACATTTACATCAAACACTTACAAACTTTTACATCAAACATTTACAAACACTTCTTCAAACTTATACAAACAATGACACTAAAATACTTATGAACTCACCAGCTTTAATGCTGATCTACCCTTTCAAAATAACTTGTATTCTCAGGTCGCCAATAGACAGGTACCGATGGCCAGGTTTTGAGAAGATGGAGCACATTCAAGACTCATCTTTTATTTTGATATGTATTTGTGGTGTCTAATAAACTTCAGAACACACTTGTATTAAAATATTACTATTAATGCAATGGATGATGTTGTTGCTTGTTTACTATTATGCATTGTTGTGATACTGTACATGACGTCCTCCGCCCCCGAACGTTTCCGCCGTTCCGGTTTTTGGGGTGTGACAGATTGGTATCAGAGCATGGTTTATAGTGAATTGAGTATATCAACCCATAAAAGATATACAACTATAAACACAACGGGATAAAATACTCTGACCAAGAGTTTATACTTTTAAATAATAAAATATTTAACCAAAGTATACATACCTGCATTCATACTAAAATCAGTGTCACTAGGACAGAACAAAAGTATTACGATTGTTGGACAAAGCGAGTAGTCTTGGGGACATATAATCAGATCTGGGAGTGATATAGCCTGATCAACTATATCTTTCCGAGAAGTGATTAGCATGTGTCCAGGATTGTTGTGATGTTGCAGCAAGTCTAAAAACTTACCAACACTACTACAATGAAAACATTAGAATAGCACATAAACTTAAAATACTATAGGAGTATTTTGTGTTACTATAAATTACTTATGTGCAAACTAAAAAGGTCTTTATTAGTATGTCAATAGATTGCGGAGTGGATACGCTAAGGTTACATGTGACTAGGGTGTTATAGACTTAGAATTTGTGACCTTTGCTTTACTTCCTGTTCCTTGTTTGGTTGTGGGCTTAAAGTTAGGGTCACTTATTCGAAGGTCTATCCTGTTTTGGTTACATATGACTGGTATGCACTACGCAAATGTTAGAGTAACTAGTAAGTATCATCTTATAATTATCTTAATTAGTACGTCTATTAATTATTTCTTTTACCCCTTTTCTCGCTTAGATAACATGGCTGGGTTCCATCTCCCCGGAGACCCGTACTTTCCCAACCAAGGCGACGGAGGATGGCTTGATGTTGAGCCTGAAGAGGAACTTGGAATTCCACTGGATGATGACCTTGTTGAGAACTTCCCGGAGGATTCTGACTCCGATCCGGAAGTCAACAACCTACCCCCTGTGGCTCAAATCCCAAATCTCAACCCTCGTCCAGCATTTCAAGGCCTCACACCTCTGTGGGCAACAAACTTGAACAGATGGAGTCAAGAACAGGGTCAACCCATGCCCTACAATGGGAACCGAAGTTTCTATAACCTGAGCGAGGGAGGCTCAGCGGACAGAGTCCTGCCTATTCTGGTCCGTAGGGTTGCTCGTAATGATGAGCAGGGTAAGGCGGCCATCAACCGAATCATGGAGGTTGATGCCGATACAGGAGTCAATACCGTACGCATCCGCCAGCTGGAGTCTGCTCATGCAAGAACTCAGAACCAGAATGCGGCCCTGCAGAGAGAACTTATTGCAACCCAAGCCAAAGTCAGGGAACTTCGAGCTCGGCAGGCTATGTCTGAAAGGCGCATGAGGGACATGGAGCGCCGTCAGTCAAAATCAAGAACTCACTCTAGTTGTTCTCGTCGCAGATGGAGCCTACTCAACTTTCTCTTTTGGATATAAATTAGGACTAAGTAAAAACTCTAGTTTTATTTTTCCTGTCTATGTTAAGACCTTGAACTTTCGATAGTTAGGTCTTTATCCTGTCAAATTTTCTCATCTTGGTTTGATGTAAGACCTTCTCTTAGGTCGTTTTTCCCGAACTAATTGCATCTGTAATACCAGTATTATTTACAGATATCTAATCTATTAGAAATTAAGTATTTAATCATGCTTTCATCTGTGTTGTTGGGCTATGGAGAGTTAGTCCATGAGTCACTCTCATCATACTCTCTATTAAATTCTTATCAATATCTTCATCTTAGTGATCTTATAGCTTCAAGATGCCTCCACGCCGAGTAACGAGGCGCACTACTCGTAATCAAACTCCACATCCTCCTCCTCAATACAACCCAACAGTTACCCAAGTTGTTGTGAATGCGGCTGTTACTGCAGCTCTAGCACAATTCACCACCACCGGTACTAGCGGGAGTAGGACTAATGTGCCTCCCACCCCAGTTGAAACTCCAGTGCGCTCTAGAGAGTGCTCGTATAAGGATTTCACCAGCTTCAAACTCAGGGCCTTCAATGGAACTGGCGGAATCATTGCCCTCTCGCAATGGTTCGAGAAGACGGAGTCGATCTTTGAGATCTGCTCCTGTCCGGAAGGGAGCAAGGTAAAATTTGCCGCTTGCACCTTCGCGGACCGAGCTCTGACATGGTGGCACAGCCATGTCAAGTCACCATCCCTTATAGTGGCAAATGCCATCGGCTGGGAAGCTCTTAAGGAGCTGATGACCGAGGAGTATTGCCTGAGGGGCGAAGTACAGAAGTTAGAGCAGGAGCTCTGAAGCCTGACCATGAAGGGCTCCGACATAGTCTCCTACACTGCCAGATTCAATGATCTGGTAGCACTATGTTCAGGAATGGTCCCTTCTAAGGCCAAGAAGGTGGAGAGGTACATATGGTGGTTGGTGCCTCCATTTCAGGGGAACGTCCTAGCTTCCAACCCCACTACCTTCGATAGTGCCAATCGATTGGCACAAAGGCTCATCGACCATGGGGTCCGTACCCCGTCAGCAACAACAACCCTAGCCATCTCAGAACCCTCCAACGCCGCCAACAACAAGCGGAAATTCTAGGATGACAAGAAGAAGAAGAAGGCTGCCAAAAAGCAGCAGGTCGTAGCTGTCCACGCTGCGATAGCACCTGCCGCTGCTGCACCGGTAAAGCAGTACGCGGGAAACTTGCCGAAGTGCAACAAGTGCAGCTTCCACCATAACGGACCCTGCTGTGAAATGCAGTGCTCTAACTGCAACAGGAAGGGGCACACTGCCCGTTTCTGCAAGGCTCCGGCAAAGCCAATTACCCAAGTCCCCGGCGCTGGTGTGGGCCAGACTTGCTACGGTTGTGGCGAGGTGGGCCACTACAAGAGGAACTGCCCAAAGACAGGGAATGCCGGCAGAGTGGGAAGAGTTTTGGCTATAGACCACGAGGAAGCGGTTGCCGACCCCACAGTGGTCACTGGTACGTTTCTCCTCGATAACTCATATGTATGCATTCTGTTTGATAGTGGAGCAGAGAGGAGTTTCGTGAACCAGAAACTTGCTCACTTACTTAAGAATAAATCGCATGCACTTAAAGAACCGTTACAGTATAAATGGCTAACGGAAAGACAGAGAGTACTAGCTGCATATACATAGGTTGTTCACTAACACTAGATAGCCATTCATTTCCAAACGACCTCATGCCGGTCTCAATTAAAAGTTTCGACGTCATAATCGGCATGGATTGGTTAAGTTCTCATCATGCCGGCATCATGTGTTACGAAAAGGTTGTTCACCTTAATCTGCCATCTAGCGAAACCCTAGTAATATACGATGACAGACCCGACACCAACCTTCGCCTCATCTCGAGCATTCAAGCCCAGAAATACTTGCGAAAGGAATGTCGCACATTCCTTGCTCATGTTGTCGATGTGAGCCAAGAAACGAAAGACATTAAGAACATTCCAGTAATATGCGATTTTCCCGACATATTTCCAGAAGAACTTCCAGGATTACCTCCGCAACGTCAAGTCGAGTTCAGGATCGACTTAGTTCCAGGGGCTACCCCAGTAGCCAAATCGCCCTATCGTCTAGCACCAGCTGAGATGCAGGAGCTATCCAGTCAACTTAACGAATTGCTCAGCAAGGGCTTTATCAGACCAAGCTTCTCACCCTGGGGAGCACCGGTCTTGTTCGTCAAGAAGAAAGACGGATCGTTCCGTATGTGCATCGACTACAGAGAACTTAACAAACTAACCGTCAAAAACCGTTACCCTTTGCCTCGCATAGACGATTTGTTCGACCAACTGCAAGGGGCGAATTTCTTCTCAAAGATTGACCTGAGATCCGGGTATCACCAATTACGAGTGTTAGGAGAGGATGTTCCGAAAACAGCCTTCCGAACTCGTTATGGACACTACGAACTTGTAGTGATGCCGTTTGGATTGACCAATGTGCCCGCAGTATTCATGGATTTAATGAATCGGGTGTGTCGTCCTTACTTGGATCAGTTCGTCATTGTCTTCATCGATGACATACTTATCTACTCTCGTAGTAAGGAGGAGCATAGTCAGCATCTGCGTCAGGTCTTGGAAACACTGCGATCAGAGAAACTCTATGCGAAGTTCTCGAAATGCGAATTTTGGATCCGAAGAGTCGAATTCTTAGGCACGTGGTTAGCGAAGAGGGAATACACGTGGACCCTTCCAAAATCAAAGCCATTGAGAACTGGTCAGCACCGAAGACGCCTACAGAAATTCGTCAATTTCTAGGCCTTGCTGGCTACTATCGCAGGTTCATTCAGAACTTCTCTCGGATTGCGAAACCGCTTACAATATTGACCCAGAAGGGCGTGGCCTTCGACTGGGAAGAGAAGCAAGGGAAAGCGTTCCAAACGCTAAATCGAGCCTTATGCAGTGCACCGATACTGTCCCTCCCCGAAGGGATAGAAGACTTCACGGTCTATTGCGATGCGTCCAATCAAGGGCTCGACTGTGTTCTGATGCAACGAGGTAAGGTCATCGCCTATGCCTCAAGACAGCTGAAGACACACGAGGTCAACTACACCACACACGATCTTGAGTTAGGAGTAGTAGTGTTTGCTCTGAAGATCTGGAGACACTACCTGTATGGTACAAAAAGCACTATCTTTACAGACCACAAAAGCCTACAACACATATTCGACCAGAAGGAGCTCAACATGAGACAACGACGGTGGGTCGAGCTACTCAGTGATTACGAATGCGAAATTCGTTATCATCCCAGCAAGGCCAACGTAGTAGTTGACGCCCTGAGTCGGAAAGAATACTCTGGCCGTAGAGTCAAATCATTGACTATGACTATCCATTCACACTTGTCCACACAGATTAAGGAAGCTCAGCTCGAAGCTTTGAAACCTAAAAATGTGGCGAGTGAATCCCTGAGAGGGATGGATAAGAATTTAGTGGTCAAGGGTGGCGGAGCCTTATATCTCGTGGATCGGATCTGGACACCGAAACACGGTGGTTTCAGAGACTTGATCATGACCGAAGCTCACAACACTCGATATTCCGTCCACCCAGGTTCGGATAAGATGTATCTGGATCTTAAAAAGTTATATTGGTGGCCTAACATGAAAGCAGAGATTGCTACCTTCGTGAGTAAATGCCTTACTTGCGCCAAGGTTAAGGTCGAATACCAGAAACCATCAGGTTTACTTCAGCAAGCGGAGATACCTGAATGGAAGTGGGAGCGGATCACAATGGACTTCATAACCAAATTGCCCAAGACAACGGGTGGTCTCGATACCATTTGGGTGATCGTAGACAGGTTAACAAAGTCCGCACACTTCCTGCCTATCAAAGAGACTGACAAGATGGAGAAACTAACCAGAACATACATCAAAGAGATCGTACGACTGCATGGTGTTCCCATATCCATTATCTCTGATAGGGATAGTAGATTCACTTCGAGGTTCTGGCAGTCGCTACAAAGTTCACTAGGAACTAGGCTGGACATGAGTACAACCTATCATCCACAAACCGAAGGACAAAGTGAGAGGACTATTCAGACTTTGGAAGACATGTTGCGAGCCTGTGTGATGGACTTTGGGAAGGCATGGGATACGCATTTACCCCTTGTCGAGTTTTCCTACAACAATAGTTATCACACGAGCATAAAGGCTGCTCCATTTGAAGCCCTCTATGGTCGTAAGTGCAGATCCCCTCTGTGCTGGGCTGAGGTGGGTGACACTCAGTTAGCTAAAGGACGAGTTCCTGACAGCACTCTCACAGGTTCGGAAATCATTCGGGAAACGACAGATAAGATCGTTCATATTCATGAACGATTGAAAGCCTCTAGAGACCGACAGAAAAGCTATGCAGACAAACGAAGGAAACCGTTGGAATTCCAGGTGGACGACCGTGTTCTATTGAAGGTCTCACCCTGGAAGGGCTTGATACGCTTCGGAAACCGTGGAAAGCTAAATCCAAGATACGTAGGGCCTTTCGAGATTCTCGCTAGAATCGGCCCTGTAGCTTACAAACTCAAACTACCTCGCGAACTTAGTAACGTACATTCTACTTTCCACGTCTCGAACTTGAAAATGTGTCTGTACGACGAGACTCTTTTAATCCCACTCGACGAGATCAAGATCAACGAGAGCCTCAACTTCGTGGAAGAACCTGTAGAGATCATGGACCGGGAGGTCAAGCAAACGAAGCAAATCTGTATCCCGATAGTGAAGGTTCGCTGCAACGCCAAGCGAGGACTTGAATTCACTTGGGAGCGTGAGGATCAAATGAAACTGAAATATCCTCATCTGTTCGCTTAGTTATTTGTAATAGCTTATTTGTTAAACTCTAATTTCGGGACGAAATTCTCTCTAACGGGGGGATGATGTGACAATCCGAGATTTCTATCTTGTACAACACTTCAACTCAATCAAAGTCAGACTTGTGTCTGCTATCTTCTAGCACTATTTAGAGTCTCTTTGAGCATTCTGAGCCTAATACACCAAAGGAATGAGTGAAAGGAAGTGTCAATTGAAGTTGTAACCTAACAAGCAAGCCATAAACCCCTTTCATGAGGAGTTTATGGCCAAGACACATGAGTTTATGTTCGTAAACTCATGGTGGCCGTAAACTCTTGGCTATATATGTGATACTTGGCCATTTTTCAACACTTTTACCATTTCGAAGCCAAGAAAATCGAGTTTTGCTCTTAACTATCATCAAGGATCTTCATTTTTTTTCCAAAAATGTAAGTGATTCATCCCTTGATTAGTTACTACATCTTCTTATCTAGCATAACCCCTTTGATTCCATCCATTAACATCATCTTTTGGGTTAGATCTTCAAGATCAACAAGAACACCAAGAACACACTAGTGTTTTTGGACCTTAAACACCCTTACAAGCTTCTAATACGTAAGTACACTCTCCTTAGCTTGTTATATACTAGGAACACTTGATTTTCTCATTGAAAACAAGCATTATACTAGATCAATAGGAGTTTACGGCCATGAGGATCTCCCTTGGCCGTAACCCTAATTAAAGGGGCATTTGTTGGCCCTAAACTCCCTTAAGCTAAAGCATTGAAACTAGAACCCTTCCTAGATGCTTGATTGGACTTTAAAACACCTTTGGTACAAAATACCATGAGTTTACGGTCGTAAACTCATGGGGCCGTAAACCCATGGGTCGTGAACTCATGGGAGTCTTACCATTTGGGTCGTAGACTCCAATGTGAGGCCCTACACCCGTTATATGCAACCCTATGTGGTTTAACACTTCATTACAAGTGTTTCCTAGTCCCTAAGGTTGTTCCATTGCATGATTAGTTGTTATAAACACTAATTGTGTTCATATATGTGTCATTATATGCTAAATAGGATCCGTGTGTGTGCTCAAGCTTTCACTTGACACTTAGCATCCTTTATCGATCTTACATTCGAGTTACTCACTACGGGTGAGTTCATACCCCTTTAACTTACCTTTTAAATGACTTTAAATGCTTTTATGGGGGTGGGGGGGATACAAGTACAAACATAATGGTTATTATATCAATCACATGTGATTAATAACTATCAAACATATGGATTTTGTTACATTTCAAACTGTGTTATCAAACAAACTGCTTCAAATCGTTTTACAAACTCTTTTATATTCAAAACTCTTTATCAAACTCTTTTAAAACTTATATTTTGTCAAATGCATATCTATATAGATATAGTTATATAAGTAGGATTGAAAGGACTTAGGACTGATAGCTCGCCTTACTTCCTGTTCCTTGTTTGGTTGTGGACTTAGGGTATCGGTTGTTTGTCCGAAGGTCGTTTGAATCTTAATTATATATTATGTATATGTGTATAGATATAAAAGTCCTTCATTCAGTTCAATACCTTTGGGTAGCAAAGGTATGCAAACACGTTAATACATACAAACAACATTGCTAGTAAACTATAATAGGTATAGTTTAGGAAGTCACTAATACTATTACTAGAACAACGAAACATACAAAGAGGCAGTTCATACATGAGTCAATACATACTATAACGAGAAACAATACTCACTATAAAGAGAAACAGATAGAGAATACTATAACGAGAAACAATACTCACTATAAAGAGAAACAGATAGAGAATACTATAACGAGAAACAATACTCACTATAAAGAGAAACAAATAGAGAATACTATAACGAGAAACAATACTCACTATAAAGAGAAACAGATAGAGCATACTATAATGAGAATCAATACATACTGCATACTAGATAACATACTACATACTAGACAGAGAGAACATACACTACACTAGTACATACTATACAAATACAAGAATACTATAACATTAATGTGAGATACTACTTCATGGCTCATCATATACTGTTGTGTCACGTTTTGTACCCAGAGTCTCCTGGAGGGAGAGCGTGAATTTGTGTATAGATCTATACGTGACTGACCCTCCTACACCTTGCTGCTAGCTACAGTGGGACCTGCAGGTCTGCGGGTGACGAATGTCATATCATTTCGACGTCTCAAACGTCGTGTTTTACTGGTCAATGGAGTATGGTTACAATCATATCACATTTTACCTTAATTAACTAACAAGTTTAAAGGTAGTTAGTACATTAGTAGTTACTTAGATAAAACTACAGTACATCTTTATTTTTCCCAATTTATTCACATTGTGATCTTCTCACATAAACGGTAATGAGAAACTATATTTTGGTAATGATAGTCATACTTTGGGAAAACTCATACTTTTACAAAAGAACAAACATAGAGAACAGTTGGGTCTTGGTAGAAGACTGCTTTAGTTGAAAATATAGGATTTTCTAGGAAGGTTTTCAAACATTTACATCAAACACTTACAAACTTTTACATCAAACATTTACAAACACTTCTTCAAACTTATACAAACAATGACACTAAAATACTTATGAACTCACCAGCTTTAATGTTGATCTACGCTTTCAAAATAACTTGTATTCTTAGGTCGCCAATAGACAGGTACCGATGGCCAGGTTTTGAGAAGATGGAGCACATTCAAGACTCATCCTTTATTTTGATATGTATTTTTGGTGTCTAATAAACTTCAGAACACACTTGTATTAAAATATTACTATTAATGCAATGGATGATGTTGTTGCTTGTTTACTATTATGCATTGTTGTGATACTGTACATGACGTCCTCCGCCCCCGAACGTTTCCGCCGTTCCGGTTTTGGGGTGTGACATTAGCTGTCTACTGCTATACCGAAACTTAGAAAAATCATAACTTCCTCATACGAAGTCAGATTTAGACGTTCTTTTTATGAAAGTTCTCGGTTTAACGAATACTATGACTTTCATTTAGATTACTAAGGCTAAAAAGTAGTTTATCAAAACTCACTTTTTACGCTATACGGCTTCGTGTCGGTTCTGTCGCGAAACTTCGATTGGTCATAACTTCTTCGTTATAACTCGGATTTCGATGAGGTTTTCGCCTAAATGTTTCTAACGGGATTCTCTAAAACTTTCAATAATAAAATTTTACTTATTTCAAATTTTATATTTTCGTTAAATTTCAATATTAGATTGGGATCTCATAAGACTTCCAATATTTTCCGAGTGATTCTAAACATAGTTTTACTTCATTTCTAGTAAAAACTATCTGTTAGAATTCAACACACAAATTCATATAATATTTCATTATATTATTCACTTTTAAAATTACATAACATGATAACTGAACGTGTATGTTACAAATACCTCCTCCTTTTGAGGATTTCGTCCCCGAAATCATAACGATTTAAACAAATGGTGATATTTCGTTCCTATCTCATTCTTATTTTCCCAAGTATAATTTGGGCCTCGATGGTGTTTCCACTTGACGTGCACTAACTCCAATACATATGCACAAAGCATATCTTCTACTGTTTGGATTGTTCTCTTCTTCTGACCATCTGTGCTCAGAAATAATCTTTAGCGGTACACCATGTCTCACAACAGTTTCATCCAAGTACACTTGTGCGTATTTCTCCATAGGATCTATTTCATGCATGGCGAGAAAATGTACACTCTTAGTCAATCGGTCGACTATTACCCAAATGTTATCATTCTGTATAGCAGTCTTTGGCAATTGGAGCAACACTAGACATAGAGTCATTTCAAAATTCTATTTGCCTATCAGGGGTAGTCCAGGCAAATCATCGGGGAAAATATCAGGATATTTATTATTAACAGGAACGTCATTTACAGTTTTCTTCTTCTCTTTTGAGATATCAACTGTATATGATAGATAGGCAGAATACCCCTTCGATATAAGTTTACGAGTTTTTTTTAGGAAAGAGATTATTTTTAAGATTTTAAGTCTTTGTTACCGAAGACATAAATAAGATTCTTCTCTTCGATAGGGATACGTACCATCTTTTCGTAACACAAGAGTTCTTTGCGGTTCTCTGACAACCAATTCATCCCGAGAATAATTTCAAAGTTGGGCAAAGAGATAGGAAATCAGGTTAACAAGAACACCGTAACCTTCAGTTTCTATGAATAAATCTCTATGGACTTTACCAGCAAATAATGATACACTTACTATGGTATTTACGTGAAATGGTTGCGCGAGTGCATAGCAAGCAATTTGAAAAGAATGCGCAAATTCATGAGACACAAAAGAATCTGAGGCACCAGAATCAAATAAGATGTGAGCAGGTCTAGAATTGACAAGAAATGTACCCGTCACAACATTCGGGTCCTCGCGTGCCTCCTCTGTGGTAATCTGGAATGCACGACCCTTAGCTTTTCGCATCTCCTCCTTTTTAGTTGATGTATCTACCGGTTGTTGAACAGAAGCTTGACTTCCCGCCATTTAACTAGTAAGAGTAGGACAAAAACGCTTCCTGTGGCCAGTAACACCACAAGCAAAGCATGTAACGTTCTTCCTCGGGCAAACGGGCTTTACATGACCCGTTTCTCCGCATCCATAGCAAATCACTGGTCCTTTTCTGCTCTTCATTGACCTTGGTGATTCTTCCCACATTTCTGACATGGTGGTGACTGAAGAGGAAAAGATTGTGACCAACTGCGGTCATGAAAAGTATTATGAGATAGTACTTGTCTGCTAGTATCAGAACAAGCCAATGAAATAGAAGAAATAGAAACACTTCTATTGACACGTGGATGTTTCGGAACAGAAATTGTAGCACCATGTATTTCTAAGTCATGATCACGCTTTCGGGCATACTCAACAACTTTTCCAAATGATAGAATATTTCGATTAATTACGAATTCACGGATTTCATACTGTAATCCTTCCAGGAATAACTAAATTTTCATCGTCTTCATAACAGGTAACGCCTCTAGCTAATGGTTGCTCAATCCTTTAATGAAGATCGTTATATTTCTATCGACTACTTTGACCATCTCCTTCTTCAATCTTCTGACTGAAATTTCGTCACTACACAAGACATGGTTCTCTGAACCAATCAAATCACTTCGCAAATTTATATTAATCGGACTCGATTCTTTATGACCAATAAGGTCTGAACAAAAATCATCTTCTTAGTCATCACCGAAACGAAGGTAATGACATACTCGAACAAAAACAGAATCAATTTCTAGCTTCTTGGTAACCTTGTGACTTTCCCTGATCCAAGTGTGAGTCATGTGCTTCCAGTAACTTAATATTTTAGAATACTAGGGTTTACCACTACCCAATACCCCACTTAAGTCTTTCCTATGGTTTGTATCCATATACTCCTAATGAATTTGTTCATATATTGAACTTCCAACTGTATAAGTCTAAATACCAATCCATGGTATTTAGTTCACTCAAACTATTGCTCTGATACCATGATTGAAAGACCCTAACTTTCTAAACTTTCGTATTTCTGAAAGATCCAAACTTTCATACTTCACAATATTACTACTCCAAAACATGCTACATGCATATTTATAAACAATATTTTACATTGATAATTTATTTACATAAGACTGGATACAAACCGACTAAGTTTATTACAAAGTGTTATACTTATAACATAACTACCCAAGATATTATAGTTTTATACATACGTAAACCCAAGCACAAAAGTAATAGTATAAACTATTCTAAATCTTCCAATAGTATATGACTATAATGGATTCTCATTACCTGCAATTGTTAAACACTGAGAGGGGTAAGCGCTTAGTGAGTTCAATAATAGATACAATATAACGCTATGCTATATACATATCAATATGACAGAAGCAAAGATGTACAAAGAACAACAAAGGCAGATGAGTATCATATGACATGCTTTCCATATCAACGAATAATCTGATTCAAAGATATACAATCAATGAGACATAACAATTTCAATACTTGATATACATCAATAAGACTTTTGCCCATATGGCATGGAAGACATATACTTTCTGAATAAACATGTTGGCTAGCAAATTATAGGCTTTCAGCCCTGCCTAGCCTTCTGCCAATGCCATAATGGTAGAAGTCATTCTCTTACGAGACATGCTCTACACGGCCAGAGGCTACATAGCTGTACCCAAGTGATGCTTATGTCATACACTTCGTGGTCTAAGGTATAACTCATTATCATAATAACACGGGAAAGCACATTGAACATATAACACATAACATACAATTGTTCCTATATATTGAACTCACCGTGAAATAACCGAGGATTAATTGATAAATTGGGCAGCACTACGGCTCTAAATATGACTTTCTGTGACGAAACCGGGAATTTTAGTTGAAAACCGGCCTTACACGGGCAGATTTTCGGCTTGTAAATACAATTTTCTCGGGAACTTCGGAGCGTCTGGGCTTGCTTCGAGTGTCGGGAATAATACCGGGACTTCAGAGGGTTAAAAGTGGGCTAAAAATGTGAAAGAGGGTGAAAGAGATCAAAAAATGTAACATGAATCCGGAGATCCTCAGTCTCTATTTATAGGATGTGAAGCTGCTAACTACGATGGGCGTAGTCCTCGGTACGCTGGGCGTACTGCGAGGGGGCTCTGTACGCTAAGCGTACCCCTTGTACACGCGGCGTAAAGGCTTAGTGTCTTTGGACGTGTCTAATGTACGAGATACGTGGCATCCGAGCGAAGACCGGCGATGTGGCTGATCCGAGGCCCTGCAAGTGCGAATTACGTTGGGCGTACTAAAAGTCCGTTAAAATTTGACTTCTTTTTTAATATTATATTAATATTATATTTTTAACGGGCCGAGAGAGGAAAAGTCCGTTTAAATTTCATAACTTCTTCATCCGACGTCCGTTTTCGTCTGTCTTTTTACCGTTGTACTACTATTAACGAGACATTTGATTCTCGTTTAGGTTGTGTCGGCTAAAAATCACTCGATCGTTATTTCGAGTTTTTAGCTGTCTACTGTTATACCGAAACTTAGAAAAATCATAACTTCCTCATACGAAGTCAGATTTAGACGTTCTTTTTATGAAAGTTCTCGGTTTAACGAATACTATGACTTTCATTTAGATTACTAAGGTTAAAAAGTAGTTTATCAAAACTCACTTTTTACGCTATACGACGTCGTGTCGGTTCTGTCGCGAAACTTCGATTGGTCATAACTTCTTCGTTATAACTCGGATTTCGATGAGGTTTTCGCCTAAATGTTTCTAACGGGATTCTCTACAACTTTCAATAATAAAATTTTACTTATTTCAAATTTTATATTTTCGTTAAATTTCAATATTAGATTGGGATCTCATAAGACTTCCAATATTTTCCGAGTGATTCTAAACATAGTTTTACTTCATTTCTAGTAAAAACTATCTGTTAGAATTCAACGCTCAAATTCATATAATATTTCATTATATTATTCACTTTTAAAATTACATAACACGATAACTGAACGTGTATGTTACACAAAATAAGTCTTTATTGTTTTTGTACACATTCAGTACTTATAATCGGTTTCTTTATGTTTTTCCCACGGTATTCTATGTGAGACAATCATTAATGTGGTGTTCATGGTTGTTGATGTTTATGGCCACCACGACCTTGGTTGTTTGGTTGCTTAGGTCTTGTGGTTTTGCTTAGGTCTTGTGTTATGAACGTCGTAATTTCTTCATACGATCTCGACTTTTAACGATCTTTATATCCACACGTTCGTATTTGAGTCTACTACAATTTGTGCTTAGAGTACTCCCGTTAAAAATAATATATTTTTACTAATGATTTTATAACCAAAAAATGTGAATACATACATTTGTAAAGAACGCGTATATAAAGATCATAAGTAAAAATATATAACTTTTTAACGAGAGTAATCTGAATGAAAGTTGTAGTAGATTCAAATACGAACGCGTGAATATAAAGATAGTTAAAATCTGAGATCCTATGAAGAAGTTACGACGTTCAGAACACAAGACCTAAGTCAAACCATAAGACCTAAGCAACCAAGCAGCCGAGGACATGGTGGCTATAAGCATCAACAGAACCGAACACATCATCAGTGATTGGCCCATATAGGATACCATGTGAAAAACTTAAAGAAACCGGTCAAAAGTATTGAATGTGTACAAAAACAACAATGATCTATGTTGCAACAAAAATAAATATTAAGAATTAAATGTGCAAAAAATATTAAAGACTAAATGTGTACAAAGTTAGAAATATCTTAACGTATTAAGTCATTTTTTCTAACTTACCTGGAGTAACCGGTAATAAGAACTGAATGTGTACAGTTAAATAAATTGGAGCGACAAATATGGACAAAAAAAACTTAGTAACACTACAAATCGATAAATACATTTTTTTTAAATCATTATCCTTTTTTTTAAGTGTTAGTATACTACTTAAAAGGATAAGAACTTATTTAAGTATTAGTATAATAAGAATAATAATAATGACTTCTTATTATTCTTAGTTTACCCACACAGTTTCAAGAAGTCGCTACTTTTGGTCCCTTGCTTTTTATGATTGCTTTTTATGGTTCATAGTTTAGCCATAACAGTTTCAAGAAGTTGTCACTTTTGGTCCCCTTTATTTTATGTTTTCCATTTTTGGTCCATTGTATTTTATGTTTGCCACTTTTGGTCTCTTGCATTTTATATATATTCATATTTTAGCCATAAAGTTTCAAAAATTTGACACTTTTGGTCCCTTGTGTTTTATGTTTATCACTTTTCGTCCCTTGCATTATATATATATATATATATATATATATATATATATATATATATATATATATATATATATATATATATATATATATATATATATAAGATTTGTCACAAATGTTCAAGATTTTGCCACTTTGGTCCCTTGCATTTATCAAATGTGAGCCCTGAATTTTTTGTCGTATTACTTTGTGGAGTTGGCGTTTTTGGTCCCCTTGCACCCTCCGCCTTCGATATTTTAAAAAAACAAAGAAACACCGAAATATGTAAACATTATATATATATATATTCTAACCGCAACGAAGCGCGGATCACCTTCTAGGTAAACTACAACACAGTTATGAATAGTGATGTTTGCCTTCTTCGTGTTTTGACCACCTATTTTTTACCTCGTTATCAATTTTGGTCCCTAAGTGTTATACATTTTGTGGTTCCTTTGCATAAATGGTCCTTGGATTTGTTGAGTTTGACACTTGTGGTCCTAATATGGGTTTTGCTATTATGCACCGTTTATTTATTTAGTTTGTTATCTTATACATTTGTCATAAGTTAGATAAATGATCCCTGCATTTTGCTGACTTATTAAGAAATCATTTACTTTTCATTTTTTGTTTTAGTTTTTGTTGTTTTAAATGCATCGATTTGTGTTTTTTTTTAAAACGCTTTGGGTGAAGCCCGAAATCACCTACTAGTTTATATTAAACCATGTTAAAAAGGTATATTTGTAACAAAATAAAAGATACTCTTTTTGAACTAAAGAAATAGAATAAAAAATTCTAAAAAGGTAAAGCAATTTTATTTTATATTTATCTTATAAGTAAATTACATGATGACAAACAAAAAACTTAGACAACACTAACTATAATTTTAAACGTGTTAAATTTACTTAATTTACCATTTCTTTTTTTTAAAATCGTTTTACCAATACTTATTACATTTGTTATCGATTTTTTTTTTTAATTTAACCAACATCATAATTATAGGAATACTATATGAAAAGATATAATAATACTTTATCCATTAAATTTTTTAGTAACCCAATATTAACATGAACAGACTTATAATTTTTTAATTCTACTTTTAAATTTATATTTTTATCCGATTCTAGAGTTAAATCCTCAACCTTTTAACAAATACACACATTTTCAATACAAGTATACATAATACAAGTGATACTATGAGGTCAAAATCCTTTCGTACATTTCAGGTTTTTCTCGATCAATAGAATTTAATATAAGACTTTATTTAAGTTCGTATTTTACATAAATGAAATAAATTCCACTCTTCGTACAAATAGGATTTAACATTTTTGTTAATCATATTAATATTTTAGTAGTTTTTGACCGAACCGATACGGAACAAGAACCATTTTAATTGAAATGAGTGGACCAAAAATCAGACCGGTAAGCCTACATCGGTGTTGATGCTGGTTTTCTGGTTATTCATCCGGTTGGAACTAAAACCTCATAAAGTCATGATTTGATTTGTTCAACTTTGATATCTTGTATTCCGACGCTTGTAAATCAATCAATATATAACAAAATTTGGTGATTATATCGTCTATAATGAAATAAAAACACCCACATGTTGTAGAAAAAAATTGTGTTATTTGAATTTCAAACGAATGAGTTATGCAGTTTAAAAAATAGAAAAGTTGTAAGTAGATGTTGAAACAATTTATGAGTCGGTCCCGATTGTTTCCAAACTAGTTTGGAACCGAAACCGATTAAGCTACCATATAAAGAACCGATAACCGGCATGTATTCCCAAAACTGGTCCTACTTTAATACCGATCTGGCACGGTCCAACCTATCCAAAGGCTCACCACTAGTTTTAATAGAGTAATGTGTTAAACCGTTACTAATTATGTTTCAAAATCGTTCAAAAAACACCACCAAACTTTGGTCTTTTCAAAAAAACAGCATCCAAGTAAGGCCTTTTATGCAAAAAAAACACCAACAAACTACATACTTTGTTTAAATGTCACCCTTATGGTAACCGTCATTTACCGGTAAAAATTAAGTAAGGGAAAAAATTACGAAAATGACTCGGGAGGGTAACTATGTTTCAAAATCGTTCAAAAAACATCATCCAAGTTTGGTTTGTTTAAAAAACATTATCCAAGTAAGATCTTTGTACAAAAAAACACCATCAACCTATATGTTTTGTTCAAATGTTACCCACTAGTAACCGGCTCTTGCATGTTAAATGATGACTTCGCCTAATTATTATGACATGGCATAATAACTAGTGATATGACATTAATTGATATATTTATCCTTTATAAATCGACTTAGGGTTTATTCATGAACTAATGACTTCTTCTTTTCATCTGATTGCTTCTTCCTCTACTAAACTAATGATCTCCAACTCAAGCTTGCACATTTCAAAAGGCACATAATATATTTGACGATACAAACTCTCATGGCTGTAGGCATCCTTCTCGAATTTGGACATCAACTACGAAGACTAATCCTGAAAAAAGAAAGTTTGGGGGTTTGTCCAAACCGAATGGTAACTTTAATTGAAATCTTTATCATGTCCTTCTACTACATATATATATATATATATATATATATATATATATATATATATATATATATATATATATATATGGGTAGTATAACAATCTAGAACAATATAACTAAAGTATATTGTAACGTCCAAAAATTTCATGCCAAATTCAAACTTTTTAAATCACAAATAAAAGTCAAATAGTAATGTTTACAAAATGCTTTCAAATCAACATCCATCAGAGTGTCCCAAAATCATAACATAAGGATGAGGAGCGTTACGGTCACGCCTTCGCCTTGCCACGATCTCCTGAAGTACCTGAAACAATAAACTGAAAAGTGTAAGCCCGAGGGCTTAGTGAGCTACCCCCAAAATACCAATACCACACTGACAATACCATATCAGTAACAATCAATCAATCAATCATGCATACTGGGCCATCGGCCTGACTGGTCCGCCCTACCGGGCCTACAGTCTATCTGAATCTATTCATGCATACCGGGCCATCGACCTGACTGGACCGCCCTACCGGGCCTACAGTCTATCAGAATCTATCCCAAGCCTTCGGCATGACTGGTCCGCCTCGTGGGCCTGTAGTCTCCCCGGACCGCTCATAGGGTATGTTGTCCTTCAGCACAAAGCAGGACCGCCTCAACCCAACCAATAAGCAAATAACCAAGTTCGCATAACTATCATATACTGGCATATACAAACATCAAACATATCTGTCATACTGATCATCAACCATAGAATCCTCTCGTAACGAGAGTACCGACCTAGCAGGTCACTAACATACCAATCCTTACGGATCATAAAGCATAACATACTGTCTACCCTGATTCCGATCTAGCAGACCAAACCATATGTAGCATACCATAACAATAACAACAAAAGGGCCGGCCTTGGTGCCGTAGACCCTATCGATATAGTGAGGATAACTCACCTCGTAGATGCCGACTCGAAAGGTAAACTCCAATTCTCGGATCACTTGACACAAGCTCCACCACCTATGACCATAGTACAATATACTCATAAGTCCTTAAATCTATAAGGTACTCCATAACCCACCAGTCAACCCCTGGTCAAAGTCAAAGTCCTCAGTCAAGGTCAACAGTCCATGTTGACCCCCAACTCGCCGAGTACCCTTGGCTACTCGCCGAGTTCCTCGAAGCACATTTCACTCGCCGAGTCATCGGGGTGACTCATCGAGTTCCTTCGATTCCCGTTCAAACTCTAAGGCCACCCGTCGAGTTCCCTCCTTGCCACTCGACGGGCACACACGCATACATATCCTAGGGAAAACTCATCCGACTTGCCGAGTTGTTCTTCAACTCGTCGAGTCTTATGGTGATCTTCATCGGACTTGCCGAGTTGTTCATCCGACTCGTCGAGTCCACGACCATCTTCATGTGACTCGCCGAGTCAACCTTGCGACTCGCCGAGTCCATTCAGTCCTTTTTCCATACATACTTGTTTTGAGCCATGCAGCGGCTCCAAATCACAGATCCAAGCTTCTAAGGCATGCTTTTCACGTAAAGTTGCAAACTTTACGTGCATGCATACCTACAAAGGTTCTAAATGCCAAATCTAATCTGTTAATGGGGCTTCATGTCCAAGAGGGACCTCAATCACGACCAATACAACAACTTTATGATTCTAAAACTTAAGGAGGGTCCAGATCTGAAGTTACAACTTCAGATCTAGCCCATAGCCCACCTTATCAACCTCAAAATCCATGAAAACCCCCAAAACTCAACAGAAGGAGAAAGGGAAGTAAGGATGGCAACTTGATACCTCTAAGGGATGCCAACTGAGGTAATTTCTGCTTCCCACACCTTCCTTGCTTCAATTCCTTTGCACTTCTAGCTTTTCTCTTCTAGCCAACCTTCTTTCCAAGCTTAGGACACACCGAAAGGGAATACCACACGAATTAGGGTTTTTAAGGAGCTCTCAGAGGCTGCAAAGAGGCCAAAGGAGGCTGAAGCTCCTTTAAATAGGGTGCAAAACCCCGGGATTTAGGGTTTCATCTGCCAGCTCCTACCCGCCGAGTCCCAATATGGACTCGTCGAGTAGGTCACTTAACACGCGATCCCACCCCGCTGCTACTCGACGAGTAGGTCAACCAACTCGTCGAGTAGAGCTTCACCCAATAAATCTTATTTAAACAATACCTGAGAATCGGGGCGTTACATATATTGCTCAAGGTAAAATTTTGAAATGTGTAAGCTTGAGTTGGAGATCATCGATTTAGTAGAAGATGAAGAAAATAGAGGAGAAGAAGAAGTCATTAGTTTATGAAGAAGCCCTAAATTGATTTATAAAGGAGAAATATATTTATTAATGTCATATCACTAATTATTATGTCATGTCATAATAATTAGGCTAAGTCATCCTTTAAGGCGCAAGAGCCGGTTATTGTAACATCCCAAAAATCAAGGTAAAATTTTCATTTTTAAAATCCAACCAAAAACCATAATTGTTTACAAAACATAGTTCCCAAAAGTAATAATCACGAATCAGAGTATCCCAAAATCAAATATCATAAAATCTGAAGAATGTGCACGATCACGCCTTTTCTTTTCCAGATCATATGAAGTACCAAAAACATAAAACTTAAACCGTAATCCAAGGCTTAATCAGTTCCCCCAAAGTACCACACACAACCAAACAAATATACATACTGCGTGTTGGGTCCATAACCTCCCGGTTGGATTACACTGGCCCACAACCTCCCAGTTGGATTGCCACTCATATCGCATACTTGGTCCACAACCTCGCGGTTTGATTACCCTGGCATACAATCTCCCGATTGGATTGCCCCGAGTTTGTTGGCTTACACCACAAAACAATACAGCCTCAACCCAACCACACTATGTCGACATATGTAACAGATAATTAAATAACTAGAAACTACAGTAATCATACAAATCTACCAGTCTAACATAGCATCATCCTATATATCAGGATACATAACGTAGTGGGCCGACATTGGTGCCTTTGACCCACAAGTACAGTAAGGAGAATAAAAGAATGTTTCTCCAAATGCCAACTCTATAGATCACCTATACAACAAAGTCAAAGTCAACAAGTCAAAAAAGTCAATGGAAGGTCAATTGGCTGAGTACGTCCCGCGTACTCAGCTGTTACATTGGGCGTAAACGCAAAGCACCCAAAACTATGGGCCTCTGAAGCAGTAAGCACAGCGTACCCATTGGTACTCCTAACGTACTACATATGAATCCACTCTTCATAATAAGAGCTCATTCCTTAAGGCCTTTCCATCCAAACTCAGATCTAGACTCACAACATCGGCTCAAGTCATAAATTTTCCACCTTTATAACTTTCCATGGCTAGACAAAGCCGAAAAGCTAAAATCCTAACTCAATGATCCATTAAGACATCATAACTCTCGCATGGAAGGAATAAAAGGGTCAAGATCACATTTTTATGGTTTCGAACACCTAAAAATGTTTAAAAGGACAGCTCTTTGGTTATGTGTAATCGATACTCATGAACACCAAGCTTATCGGACCAAAATGAACATAAACATAAGGCTAATAAGATCTAATCAATTAACTCATCAAGTTTATGACTTTATAACTCCAAAAGATGCTTGAGGGTGAAACACTTCTAGATCCAAAATGCATTGAGCTTCTAAGATGATTTCCTTTCCTTACCTCCTTCAAGAACACCAAAAAAACACACTAAGGCTCAAAGATACTCACAAATGGATTAGGGTTTGTAAGGGACGAAGTGGGCAATGGAGGCCGATGAAAGAAGGGGTCTCAATGAGATAATAATGCTCAAATATGGCTGAAACCCTAAAAATTAGGGTTTGGGCATCAGCCACATTTGCCCAGTGTACATGAGAGTAAACCCAGTGTACGTCACAGACCCACGCTTTTCATTTAAATGCTACTTTGGACCAATTTTGCAGTAAATTTCATACTTAGGATCAAAAATGGAAATTACCTGGATCAAGGTGATACACTTCTCCCCCACTTGAATCAGCCTTTGTCTTTGAAGTCTGATGCTACAAATAACTCAGGGTAGTGCTCTCGCATATCTGCCTCGGGTTCCTAGGTCTATTCAGAACCTTTCCGATGCTGCGATTGGACCTTGACCAAAGATATCACCTTGTTGCGCAAGGTCTTCATCTTCCTATCCAAAATCGTCACTGGTCTCTTAACATAGTTCAGACGATCATCAAACTGAATATCATCCAAAGGCACCACTACTAAATCATCAGCCACACACTTTCGAAGCTGAGAAACATAGAAGGTGTTGTGAATATGGCTAAGCTTCTCAGGCAAAATCCAACCGATAGGCTACCCTGATAACCCTATAAATCTCTCTAAACGACCCAATATGTCGGGCCCCAACTTGATCCTCTTCCTGAAGCGTATTACACCCTTCCAGGGTAATACCTCCAGCAAGACCATGTCGTCGACATGGAACTCCAACTCAGATCGACGTCTGTGAGCATAACTCTTTTGCCGACTCTGCAACCTCTGCTTGATATGCAGAATAAGTTCTATCGTCGGAAGAACTACCTCGGTCTTTCCCATGACCCTATGACCGACCTCTCCCCAACATATCGGGGTACAACACTTCCTCCCTTAAAGAAGCTCAAATGGCAGCGCACCGGTACTGGAGTGATAACTGTTATTGTAAGAAAACTTGGCAAGGGGAAGATAGGAGTCCCAACTCCCAGCGAAATCTATAACACAAGCTCTCAACATATCCTCAAGTGTCTGAATGACCCGCTTACTCTGGGCGTTCGTCTGCGGATGATAAGTAGTGCTAAAGTGTAACCTCGTACCCAGTTCCTAGTGGAACCTCTGCCAAAATCGAGTAGTGAACCGAACATCTCTATCAGATACAATGGAAACTGTAAGACCATGTCGAGCGACGATCTCGTGCACGTAAACATCGGACAATTTCTCGGCAGAGGAGCTCTCCCAAATGACTAGAAAAAGGGCATTCTTGGTCAGACTGTCCACTATAACCCATATCGTATCAAATCCCTTAGCCGTCCGAGGTAGCTTGGTTTTGAAATCCATGGTGATATGTTCCCATTTCCATATGAGATCCTCCAAAGGCTGAAGCTTGGCATGCGGCCTCTAGTGCTCAGCCTTGATCATCCAACATGTCAAGCACCTCTCAACACACCAGGCTATCTACCTCTTCATACACGACCACTAGTAACTAAGTCGCAAATCCTGTTACATCTTGGTGGCTCCAGGGTGTATCCAAAATTTGGAATTGTGTGCGGAAAGATCTAGTATGCTCAAGAGTCATATTAAAGTGATATTGCTAAATAACATATAATACTAATGGGTCACACTGACAACAACTTGATACAATTGATTATTTATTAGAAATTGATTTTAATAAATATTCAATAAAACTCTTATAATTAAATTGGAAATGATTTATCTCATGGAAATGATTTATTTCATGGAAATAATAATTTTCATTAGCAAGTAACATAATATATCATATGGTATGATTTATAAGTCATCTACAAACTTTTGGACTATTTGAATCCTTTTGTTTTTTCCTAAAAGACAAGGTTTATATTTTATAAAAGAGTTTATAAAATTTTGACTTTCTTTCTTCTTCTTTATGCAATTTTCGAGATATGCATAAAAAGAAGAAGTGTATGACTTGTCTAATCATGCTTTAAAGGCATGGGATACATGCTTATGACAATGGGGACAAGTTTGCTTAAAGTGCTAAGGACTAATGGTTAATAACTTCACTTTATGCATATAAACAAGAGAGCTTGCACTTGGATTATTTGCTCATTCATTCCTTGATGCAAAATCAGAATCCTCAATTCCCTCTCCCTTTCTCTCTAGTTTTGGTTAGAAAACTTGAAGAACACTTGCATCTTCAAGTCTTATTTAAGTTCATATTGGTTATAAACTTAAACCTTAAGGGTTTAAGAGTTTTGGACTAGCATCTACATCAAGTTGAGTCATTGTTGGTGTCTCAAAGGTTCCACATTCTTCATCAACTTCCAAGCCTCCCATGAGGACCCAAAGAACTACAAACGTTGTTATTTCTTCATCCTTTTATGGTTGGTGTTTTAATCTTTCTATAACTTGCAATAAGATCCTTGGTGGGTATAACATGTTTATGTTATTTCAAAAATTCAAGTCTTCCGTTGCCATACTTTAAAGTTTTTGAAACTATTTTTGAACTAAAACCCAATAATTGGTATCAGAGTCACCTTGCAAGTTTGGTTAGATTTTTGATTTTTGGAAATCTTAGTTTTTGGAGAATATGGATAACTTGTTTTTTGTATAAAAATAAGTTCATACATATTTTCTATGACAACTTTTTTTTTTGTTATGTGAAAAAAGCTTCATGCATCTTTTGTCATTTAAAGTTGTCTTAGAAAAACAAATGTTGTTTGATGTGTATATTGATGTATATGATGTGCATAAACGAGTCAAAGACCAATGTGTTGTTATGTTGTTGTGTTGGTTATTTTTTGTTTTAAAATGGTTGTAATAATTTATTTATTCATATGGTATGTAATAATTAAATAAATTAGCTTTTCTTGGTTATTTTTGTAAAGTAATAGATTAGTTTTTAGAATTAATTTATTTGTACAAAATGTAACAAGAAATCAGGTTGGAACCATTTTTTGAAGACAAAAGAGCAATTTTGAGTCTAAAAGGTGTGCAGGATTTTCAGTGACATTTTCTGAAAAGTGTCGCTAATGCTATTCACAAAGGGTTGTTGGCTTTTAGCGACAATTGCTGGATTTTAGCCTTCAAAAGGTTTTTCCAATCTTTTGCAAGCAATGGGTGCTTACTCAAGTGCGATCTTCTTCAACAACATTACAAGAAGATTTTTGGTCCCCTTCAAATGTCCCTTTAGAAATGGACTTGACATTTTTGTGTTGGCTCACAAAAACGTCATTAATTTGTTATGTTTATGCACATATCTTTTTTTATGCATGTTATGTGTTGATTATTTTATGCATTATTTTGTGTGGTTGATAAAATTAGTTTCTCACATGCTAAAAATAATTTTAGACAAAATAAACATCACATGGAGTTTGGGTTTTCAAAATTGGATATAATATGTAACAAGTTATTATTTTAAAAATAAAACCCGGTTTTATTAAATCGTTAATAACGAAAAATTTTGAAATACTTCATTATAAGTTTTAAAATGGTGATTTTTGTAACTTATACAAACTCCAAATATATAAGTAATAAAATGAAGTTTTATTAAAGATATAAAATGTTCAAATACACTCGAACTTAATATCGGTTATTAAAATTGAATTGCGTCTAATTATATAAAAGTAGCTTTTTATATAGAACCTTTAAAAGGTAATTTTCTTTTGAAAATTGATACCATGGTTTATTATATGCATGTAATAACCATGATATCATATGTTTTTAAGCTAGAATTATAAAACATATAAATACCCTTTTTACAAACCTCAAATCTATGCAATCCTTTTGAAAAACACTCGCACGTCTCTTGTATGCACTAGTGGGATAAATGATACGTAACCGCTTAGTGTTATATTTTGATGGTCGGGGTGTATTCGCGATTTCTATAACCAAGTTATAGGCCGATTACACAAGTTTTTTCACATATGACGATTTGATCGAAAATCTTTTGTGATAAAGGATACCTAAGCAGGAGAGTTCCGAGGCATAGATGGTATCAAACATGTCTAATTAAATTTGTTATTAGCGATCCCATCAATCTAGGAATTATATAGTGAGATATAATTGATAATCGATATCTACCGGGTTGAATTCAAATGGATGGGATAAATGATACCTAACCATTTTTTTTGTTTTGCAACTTGGATCCTAGACTTTGATAATTGATATTTTTGGAAACTAAAAGGGTATTAATTATTAAAGATTAAATATTGAAAATACTAAATGAATTTTGTAGTTAAATAATCCATTCTCATTATAATGAATTGTCATTTTCTTTAATGACTTTAATGAAACAATAACATTCAATAGATACAACTTCAATGAATGAGTTAATGAAACAATAACATTCAAACAACTTCAATGAATGAATTTATGTCTTAAGAGACAATCTCGTAAGAGATATGAAATTGTATACACTTAAAGGTCCTAGTCCTAAACCATTTGCTTTGAGCAATAAGCCTGAAAATGATACCTAGTAAAGGCATCACTGTAATGCTAAAGATGCTTTTAACATCAAGCTAGGAATAGTTATTCATGACTTCTAGGAAGTCTTGGATAATTTAAACATATATCTGATGATATACAGGTCAAGCAATATTCCAGTTAATACATTGATATTTTATTTAAAGCTAGTTTAAACATTGGAATAATGCAAGGCTAAAAGAGTCACCTAGTGTGATTTAAGAGGCCCATGTTTTATGGATTGAACACCTTTAAGCCCAATAAATCTACTAAAGCCCACATAGATGGATCTTGTTTCTTTTGTGAAGAAATTGGACAATGGAAGAGGATTTACTCCTCTTATTTGGAAAGAAGGTCTGGAAGAGACTAGTACTTCTTGTATCTACTAGATAGAACACATACTTTTCATATAACACTTAGGTACTTGGTACTTAAATGTTAATCTAATATTTGTAAATGGCTTGCAAATATTTATTGAAGAGTAACCAAGTTGAGCACAATCAAGTAGGAACTACACTCTCGGAGTTTAGTTTATTATTTATGCTTAGAACATATATTACTTGTAATGTAAAACAGTATTTGTTTTGGAACAATGTATGTTTTAATTTAGCATGTCTAAATTTATGTCTCAGTTACTTTATTCAAATGTTTGATAATTTACTTAATCATTTTTCATAACGATAATATTCATATTTTGAAATGATTAACTTCAATTTATGAGACTAGATCTCTTAAAAGAATTATGAAGTAAATATCAACATTATTATAAATAAAATTAAGTTCTATATGCAAGCACTTTTTGACTTAAACTTGTTATAAGTCAAAATCATCTTTGACATTGTTATCTTTATTATATAAATAACATTCACATATTCCAACTTCAAGAAAGGGATATTTGAAGGCAAATAATGTAGTTTATTTGACATATATGAAACTTATTTATATGTAAATGATTCATAATGATATTTTCACTAAAGTGTAGAGAAAGTAATTAAGGAACTATACACTTTGATGTATGACTTCCTTTCTAATGAATGTCCGAGATTAAGCACAAGATATCAAATCAACTTTATTAACAACTATAGTAGTTTTAATTATATTTTACGTGGTAAAGCATAATTGTGAAATCTTTTTTGAAGGTTTCAAAAGTTTAGATACAAAATGGTAAGAACCATGTAAGGCCTTAATGATAATAAAGGATGAATTAAATCTTACTTAGTATGATTTGTTTCCTAATCGGTAGAAATATCCTCCTTTAATATTGTTGGGATAATACTTCAATCACTATTAATTGTATCTTGATACAAATACCAAATAATAAGTAGATTAAATTTTTTTATAAGATTAAGTATAGAAAGGCTCCATCCTCATCTTACTTAATGTTTTATGGATTTGAAGCCGACGTTGGACTAAAGCTTCTAAACCCAAAATCTACTAAATACATATTTGTATAATACTCTAAATGTGGCTTAGATTGCAATATGCAAACCCACCAAGAATAGGTCCTATTATTCTTGTGAAAGCTAAGTTAGTAGAAATCAAACTTCTAATGACAAAGCAAGTAGAAGGTACATGGAACTTGAAGCAGCTCAAGAACCATAACCTTATGTAGTAATAGTTGGCACTAGTTTTAACAAGGATTGTTAAAAATTGAATAATAGTTATTCACAAACACAAATTGTTCGCATTAGTGGTAGAAATCATCTATGACTTGAGAAATGTCGAATCTCTCATTGATGAGCTTTTATTGATGGTTTCAGGAAAATCCATCAAATACTAAGATGCTATGTTAGATCTCGAATCTGATAAATGACTTAGAGTCATGAACATGAGATGTAATCCATGTATGAGAATTAAGTATGGGCTTGATTAAAATTTGTCCTTATTGCAAGGCTAGAAGGAGTAAATAATTCTTCTAGAAAGAATAAATTACATGGATAACCATACACATTTAAAGCAAGACTTATAGTAAAAGGATTTTCTCATACTCATATCATTGACTATGGTCCTCATCATACTCATGACATTAACTGTGATCAAACCTTTTTCACTGGTAGCTATGATTAGATCAACAAAGATATTATTTGCTATAAATTCATATTCTTAATATGAGATATAGTAAATAGATTTCAAGAAAGACCGCTTTTCTTAATAGACATCTACTGAAAGATATCTATATAGATTAGCTTGGAGGTTTTCTTGATCCATGTTATCCTAACAAAATGTGTGGATCTTGAGATCCACTTGTGGATATAAAAGCAAACATCTTAAAGTTGCAATCATCATTTTATGTAAAACCACAAGGTGTGTTTTTTATATCAAAATGAATAGAACATATGTGTTTACTAAGAACTAGTGGGAGTATAGTGAAATTCCTAATCTTGTATGAATGATACATACTTAATCATTTGAAGTCACATTCTGACTAAGCAAGGTCATTTACACCTGACTCGAAAAGTGTTTCTAAAATGAAAGACTTAGGAAGGAAAGGATACATTCTTGGAATGTAAAATCTATAAGGGATAGATAAAATTAATGTTAAAGGTTTCATGTCCTTATACATATATTGACAATATCTTGAAAGGGATCAAGACACAAGATTCTTTTGGAGAATTCTTAGCATTGTCATATGGAATCATTTTGAGCTAGCCTTAAAAGTACATAACTGATAGGTTTAAACTAGATGAAATGATTTATATTCTATTTGCTTGGCAAATGAATTCATCGTTTACATCATATTATGCATAGGACATGGTATTTGATCATGTTGTAAGCATGTCATAGGATACTAACTGAATACATGGTTAAGTCACTGGATGACTATGAGAGCATTCTAAGAGTACTTTAGAAGAACTAAGAGAATGCATATGAGACAATCAGTTTAGAAAGGATCTTTATGGAAAGAGCTACACAAAATGTTAATTTCTAAACAGGTATATATAATTATGAATTATAATTGGATTTTTTACTTCATTATGGAATGAAAGGTAAGTTTTGTTGGAATGAGGTCCAAGCAAAACATAATGACACAATCTACTACAAAATAAGAATACACTGCTTTAGAAGTTGAATTCAAATATGATTGGATGAATGAGATCATTGAAAAACTATGTTGATTTCTGCCATTCGAGGATCACATAGAAATCTTTGTGACTTCGAGAGTATAATTAATCAAGCTAAGAGACTCTATGTCACGAAAGAACACCAATCATATTCTCCAAGTGTCACAACTAGCAAATTAGGGCTGAGATTGTGATTCTTGTACGAGGCAATTTCCTCCATGTAACCTTGCAACACCCCATTTAGTGAAATTCAAACGACAATGTTATTTAAATTCATACGTGCATACATTGTGAATCAAGCCTCGTACAAGCGCAAAAACTTGATCCGATAGTTAAGACCAATCCATTTTGGGCTTTAATCCAAGAATTCTCGGCCCAACACCCTATTGGGCCTTATTGGGCCGATAACCCTTCATTGGGCCCTATTGGGCCGAAAACTCTTTCCGTGAACCTTATTGGGCCGAGAGCATTCCTTTGGGCCTTATTGGCCTGAAAGCCTTTTCTTTAGGCCTTATTGGGCCGAGAGCTTTCCTTTGGGCCTCATTGGGCCGAAACCCTTTTTCTTTAGGTTTTAATGGACCGAAAACCCCTATTGGGCCAAGCCAAAAATCGAAACCCACTCTTTTTGGGCCCCTTTGGACCGAGAACCCTATGGGGTCGGTTGGAGTTTGAACAAAAAAAAAAGATAAGGAAAAAGATAAGGAAAATACCTAGCCACCTCATAATTGTCTCCCATGTAACAAAGCTATGGACCTCCATATATCCATGCAACTCTCACATCAAATATCACAAAAGTCAAACAAACCCTCTCTCTCTCTCTCTCTCCCTCTCTCTCTTTAGGATCGGCCGACCCTCACCCTCCCATACTCCCACAAATCTCTCACTCACTACTCTCTCAAGTGCCTCTCATTCTCTCAAAATTTTCGTGTGTATGTGTGTGTTTGGTAAGGGTTTCTTCAAGCAACACTCAAAAACTTGCTAAGTTTCTTGTAAACTTAAGTGATTTCTATACATATCTAAGTCAAGAACTTCTTGTTTACACATCTTTGTTGTGTGTTAAGCTCTTAAAAACACCAACTTTTCGAGAATCTCTCCAAGGCAAGGCTAGGCTCAAAATTTTCCTTCTTCTTCTTTTACCTCACGAAATCAACCAAGGTGAGCTTCAAACCCCACTATTTTCGTGTTTTTCATCCTTTTGGGGGGAATACAAGTCAAGTTTTGTTTAAATCTTTGGATATTTGCATGCACTTGTCTGTTTGTGTAACTACTTGTGTTTGAAATGTTGATTTCCTCATGCTAACCCACCATCAACTCGAGATTTACAAGGTTCATGTTGCTAGATTAAGTTTATCCTTTGGATAATTTCATGTTCCATAGTAATGGGTTGAAGATGAAACAAGTTCTCAACTAAAAATGTTCTTAATATATGTTAAAAACCACAAAGTATTTGTCAATAACATCTTTGTGTTATAAAAGTTTTGGTGGATATGTTTGTTCACCCAAAATGGCAAAAATATGGGTTTTATACTCAAATATGTTAACTCTTGGACATAGACACTTTTAGCTCTTATACTTTACATAAATACGGAAAATGTCAGACCCCCAAACCAGACGACGGAAACGTCCGGGGGTTGAGTGACTTCATCATGTAATATCATCACCGTGAATATAAATGAAACATAACAAACACCATCATCATACATACCAAATACAACCATCATTGTTTACATCAAGTATTGTATTAAATATTACATGCCCATATAGTTAATGTATGATGATACAAAATATGACAATTTCCATATGTTCCTGTCGACCTTTCTGCTTAACGATTTCCTGAGAATACAAGTTAATTTGAAAACGTCAACACATATAATGTTAGTGAGTTCATAAGCATGTTTGAGTAAAATGTTTTGTATTACTTTGTAAACACCAGAAAATCAGATATTTTCTGAAAAACGATTTGAAATGTTTGTGTCCCAGACAATCCGATATTGTCTCTTTATAAAATGTTGTGGTCTTATCACCCTAAGACTAAGTACCAGTGTATGTTTCCGTGTTACCAAACTGTAAATGTAGTCCGCAAATTTTTATAATGGAGTTAAATTTCTTTGTGAGTCCCTATAACCATACTTGATAATGACTGATCCGCCCGTCATGACGTTTTTCAGAGGTCGACTTGTTTATGGTAACGTTTGTCACCCTAGACTGGCCTAGTCTAACTGTAGCGAACAGCTCAGGTGTGGGGTGTCAACCCCGTATAGATCTATACACAAACTCTCGTTCTCCCTCCAACAGACTCTGGTTATAACTACAGGCTACGATTGTACACTAGATAGGTGTCAAGAGAAATGTATCACACAAGCCTTAACTTAATTTACGCGAATATGAAATTGCACAGTATATATTGTTTCCATGAATGTATTTAGTTTTCAAGTCCCAACGAGTATGTACGTGAATGTACAAAGTCACAAGCATGTAAATGGACTACAAGGGCCCAAATAAACATGTAAAGTAAGTTCCAGGCCCAATAGCATGTAAAAAGGACAACTAAGGCCCACTAAACATGTATTGTATATTCCAGGCCCAATAAGCATGCAAAAGGACAACTAAGGCCCACTAAGCATGTAATGTATATTCCAGGCCCAACAAGTATGGAAAAGGACAACTAAGGCCCACTAAACATGTATTGTATATTCCAGGCCCAATAAGCATCCAAAAAGACAACTAAGGCCCACTAAGCATGTAATGTATATTCCAGGCCCAACAAGCATGCAAAAGGACAACTAAGGCCCACTAAGCATGTAATGTATATTCCAGGCCCAATAAAAGTGAGTTTGACGTGTTAGACTTATTTTCTATTGTAATGTTCGTTCTTGTTTAATCGTTTTCTAAAATGACATAAAAAGGCCACTTTTGTAATATTGACATTTTTGGTTCATTAGACAAAAAATTTACAATTTAGGCATATGTTTGGTAAAATTGACTTTTTAGGTCCCTTAAGACCAAAACTTTACACTTAAGGCTAGATTCAAATAAAATAACATTTTTAACCAACTTTTGTCAGAAATATCATTTTCGGCCCAAGTGTATGAAGTTTTACATTTTCGGCCCAAAAGCACAGAATTTATGCTCTTTGGTCCAAGTTTGATAAAATTATCATTTTCAACCCTTATAACCGAAAAATAACATTTTTGGCTCAACTTTGTTTAAAATGACACTCAAGCCCACAAAAGTCTAAAAATTTACAAACTTAGCCCAAAAACCGTGAAAGCCCAATATTAGGCCCATTTGTGAAAATTTACACTTTTAGCCCTTTTAAAATCATAAATACCATAAAGATCCATATTTATTCAAAATAAATCCTTTTTGGTTCCTTCAAAACCATGAGTTATATAATAACTTCACTTTTTTTATTATTTTTGGCCCTCTTATGCGATTTTCTTAGTTTTAAACAACCTTGTAATGTTTTAAACCTTTTCTTTTCATAATAAGTTGTATCAAGTGTTATGTTCCACAAATATCATCATATTTTAGCATATTTTCGAGTTCATGAAGTTTATAACACATAATCACAACATATATCATGAAAAACACACAAATCATGCATATACACGTAGATCTACACAAAAACAACTTGTATTCTGCCCCAAAACATAGTAAAAATCGAAAATAAGGGGGTATGAACTCACATTGGGGTTGATGGAGCGGTTTTGGAAGAAGATTGGAGGAGTTTTCGGCTCTAACAAGCTCCCTTGAGTAGATCTCGAACTTATGAGGTTTCTAACGAACATGGATCATGAAATGAAGTGTTAAGAGAAGTAGGTTTAACAAGAACATGAAGTTAAACCCCTTGAGTGGAAGTAGCTTACCAAGATGAGTGGATTTTTGGATGAAGTGTTCTTGTTGCACACTTACAATTCATGAAAGTTTGGAAGAATGGAGATGAAATCTTCTTGAGAGCTCTAGAGAGGATTTTGTGTTTGAGAAATGAGAGAGGTGTGGGTGGTGTTTGGGTTCTAAGGCTAGAAGAAGAGGAAGGGAGGGGTTTGATGTGTGGTTATTACATGAAGGATTAAGGCTTAACTTGGATGTTTGTGATGCAATTAGCTTGGGAGCCCATTAAATAAAATTGAGGTGTCAAGTTCTAATTCAACCAAATTTTGTTTTCTTTTTTTTTATATTAAAACCGAGGATGGAGTGAGGGAATGAAAGGAATTTTGATTGTTGGGCTAAAATTGAACATAACCGAAAATATAAGGTCCAATATGGAGGTTCTCGGCCCATTGGGCCCTCTTATGAGTTCACGGCCCAAAAGGGGCAAAGATATGGGTTTTCGGCCCATTTAGGTTCAAGAAGATTGTTCACGGCCCATCAAGGCCCATGAAAATGAAGTGAGTAATTTTAGGCCCAATAAGGCTCATTATGGTATAGTTTAATGAATGTGGGTTCAACTGGAGCCCAAATGGGGTTCCTTGGCCCAAAATAATCAAATTGAGAGTTTATTGGCCCAATAGGCTCAATAATAGGATCCTGGTCCATTCCGAGTTTGAATCGGGACATTAGGGTTACAAACCCACAATTGAGTATATGAGATGTATTGAATTGGGTTTTGAACTTCACGAGTGAGTTTTGATTCAAATGATTGTTTTTGGGATGAGCATGTGTACATAACATCAACTTAGATTACAAGTTACACAAGAGTCGATTACACGAAGACAGAGTTTCCTAGCCAAAAATGCTAGTTGTGACAGAAAATAATAGGACTCAAGGTTGTTATATGTGTTTTGTAAAAATTGTGACTTATTAGAGTTAAAACAAAATAAAGTATTTTGTGTCACAAAACTCTTAAACTAAACTTTGGTGTGTTAAACAAACTACAAAACTAGGTTATTTTACTAAAAAAAATAAATTTTTACTAGTAAAATAGTCGTAATATGTTGTCACCATTTTAATAGTTCGAAAACTTGGAGAATTATGCTATTTACACAACATATATTACAAGTAGACAATACCATTAATGATTATTTATAAAAACTGTTTTAAATAATTTAACCAAAACGGTATACAAAACAGAATTGTTACGACAGAAAAATTTGTTTGTCATAATCTGTCCGTCATAAAGCTTTTAAAAGTACAAGTTATAAGCTGTATGTCATAAAGCTGTAAAACGCATGTCATAAAACTCAGTCACGAATTTACACTAGTAATGTCATTTTCATTATTCAATATTGGGAGTCAAAGTTCGCGTAAATCTGTTAAGACACTTGTGAGACTTTCCTTCGCCGTACCTACCAAGCATACACCGTAAGTTCTGTAGTTATAACCAGAGTCTCCTGGAGGGAGAGCGAGGTAATTGTGTATAGATCTATACGGGGTTGACACCCCCACACCTGAGCTGTTCGCTACAGCTAGACGGGGCCAGTCTAGGGTGACAAATATCTTACCGAAACCGACGCCTGAAGAACGTCACGACAGGCATATCAGTCATATCAAGCATGGTTGTAACGACTCACATAGGGATTAACAATGTTATTTTGGATTTACGAAATTATACACTTCATTGGTTTTATAAAATATAAAACTACGCTTCATTTTTGTACAATAAAATCACCACCCCAGTCTTAGGGTTTTAAGACTACAATTTTTCATAAAACAGGAAATATGGGATTTTCTGGGAACACACACTCTTTTTAATTACAAACAAAACAAAACAAATGACATGCATGCAATTATTCACAGTTATAGAACGAGACTTACAAACCATTTTTCACAGAAAATATCGGATGTTCTAGAGTTTTACAAATTATTACAATCAAAGATGTTACAAATCTTTTTATACAACTATGCTTATGAACTCACCAACTTTTTAGTTGACGCTTTTCAAAATGACTTGTATTCTCAGGAACACAGTAAGCAAGTACTTGGACTATGTATGTTGGATATTTTGCTGCAATTTAAATATTACATCTTTGTCACTTTTGTGTGATTTGTGAACAAATACAATTTGTAAACGATGTAAGAATGTTATCTCAATGTATGTCGTTGGTTGCTATGTTTTTAATTATATTCAATTGTGATGATACAATACAATAACGGCATCCGCCCCCGGACGTTTCCGCTGTCCTGATTCGGGGGTGTGACACCAAGATATTTAACTATACCTAGAGTAAATTTGAGTATGGAGATGATAGTATTCACAGAATTCATACAAATTAAATTTTGACAAATCCATTAATAAAGTCATTCTTTTGAGCTTAGTATGAATAGTCACACTTCAACTATAAGACTTTATTATTCTAGAAATGGGCATTTGATTTTGATTTAGTATTTGGATATTGGAACATTATAACAACAACTATTAGATAATGTTATGATATATTGGGATATAGTCATCACATTAATACTTGTTGTGTTCTATATTAACATGTTTAATCCATGAATAATGTTATTATTCTAATAGTTCATAGTCGGTTATAATTATGGGAGCAATTATGAAGTAAGACTAATATGAATTGGACTGGTTGACTCTCACTAGATGAAAGTAGGCAAGTGGTTGTAACCAAGTTTCATAGGTACTTGTCACAGAACTAGTATTGAACTGACCCGCATCAAGATCATCTCATAGATCGCTATCGTGAATGATATGGTCAAATGTTGTTCCTTAACCGGGCAGTTATAAAAGCCATTTTTAGGTATGGTATGAACTATGGAAGAGGCTTAGGTAGTCAATATGGGATTTGTTCCTCTTATGTGTTGAGAGTTAGACATCTAAGGCACCTTACCAAAAGTTGAACAACTAATGAGATTGATCGTGATTCGAATCTCATGTTCAACATGATGTCTGTAGCAAAGGGATAACTGATAAACTTACCTTATACACCAATTGTAGCTTTGAGCTTTTTTGGGAATTGGGTGTTGAAAGAATGGCACAAACAGTCGTATGGTCTTAGGGGCAGTGAAATGTTGCTAGACGTTCACCACTGTTAATATCAGTCTAATATGAGTCTTGCGCAAGTGGGAGATTGAAAGGTCCAGTATGCTCAATAGTCATATAAAAGTGATATTTCTAAATAACATATGATACTAATTGGTCACACTAACAACAACTTGATACAATTGATTATTTATTAGAAATTGATTTTAATAAATATTCAATAAAACTCTTATAATTAACTTGGAAATTATTTATTTCATGAAAATAATAAATTCCATTAGCAAGTAACTTAATATATATCATATCGTATGATTTATAAGTCATGTACAAACTTTTGGACTAGTTGAATCCTTTTGTCTTTTTCCTAGAAGACAAGGTTTATATTTTATAAAGGAGTTTATATGATTTTGACTTTCTTTCTTCTTCTTTATATAATTTTCGAGATATGCATAAAAAGAAGAAGTGTATGACTTGTCTAATCATGCTTTAAAGGCATGGGATACATACTTATCACAATGGGGACAAGTTTGCTTAAAGTGGTAAGGACTAATGGTTAATAACTTCACTTTATGCATTGCACTTGGATTATTTGCTCATTCATTCCTTGATGCAAAATCTGAATCCTCTCTTCCCTCTCCCTTTCTCTCTAGTTTTGGTTAGAAAACTTGAAGAACACTTGCATCTTTAAGCCTTCTTTAAGTTCATATTGGTTATGAACTTAAAGCTTAAGGGTTTAAGACTTTTGGACTAGCATCTACATCAAGTTGAGTCATTGTTGGTGTCTCAAAGGTTCCACATTCTTCATCAACTTCAAAGCCTCCCATGAGGACCCAAAGAACTACAAAGGTTGTTATTTCTTCATCCTTTTATGGTTGGTGTTTTAATCTTTCTATAACTTGCAAGAAGATCCTTGGTGGTTATAAAATGTTTATGTTATTTCAAAAATTAAAGTCTTCCGTTGCCATTTTTAAAGTTTTTGAAACTATTTTTTGGAACTAAAACCCAACATGTGCCTCCTCCAGTACAGTCTGTCTGATCCCACCAGAATCTGGTACCCAAACCCGACCACATCGGGTCAACAATCCACGTATATCGGTAAAAAACCTATCGTTCTTACCCTTGCTTCCAATTCTCCTTCTTGACTCCCTCGGCCTGAGCCTCCCTAATCAGATCCATAATTGGCGAATAGATCGAAATCCTCATACATAAACTCATAACCGAAGAACTAGACGAATTACGGCTCAAAGCATAAACGACCGCAGTCATAATCCTTGACCACGTCAAGCCACCTACGTTTTCTCATGTTCAGATTCGGTTGATCCATGCGATATCTCAAACTCTTGTGATTCGTGTAGATGGTACATTGGACCCCATATAGATAATGCCGCCAAATTTTGAGGGCAAACACCACTACCCCCAACTCCAGAATATACGTAGGATATCACACCTCGTACGACTTCAGCTGCCGAGAAGCATATATAATAACCCTCCCTCGCGGCATAAGATTTGCCCCTAGACTGATGATGGATGCATCACCATATACAACAAAATCCTCAACACCCTCAAGGAGGGTCAACATTGGGGCCTCACATAACTTCTATCTCAGTGTCTCGAATGCAGCCACTTACTCAGGCCCCCAACGGAAACCCATGCACATCCTCGTCAGACGAGTGAGGGGTACAACAACTTAGGAGAAATCTTGAATAAATCACCGATAATACCCTGTTATACCCAGAAAAATCCTGCTCTCTGAGGGAGACTTCGGAACTACCCACTGGATAACAACCTCAATATTGGCCGGGTTGACCAGAATCCCATTCTGGTTCACGAGGTATCCTAAGAACTGGACCTTCCGTAAACAAAACTCATACTTCGAGAACTTGGCATACAACCGTTCCCGCCTCGAAACTCCTAGAAGCTCTCGAAGGTGCTCTTCATGCTGCTCCCTAGTCTTAGAATAGACCAAGATATGATCAATGAACACAATAACCGATCGATTCAACATCGGCCTGCACACCCGATTCATCAGATTCATAAATGCTGCAGGCTCATTGGTGAGCCCAAACGACATCGCCACGGACTTATAATGACCATAACTAGCTCGAAATGTTGTCTTCTCCACGTCCTCCTATCTAACCCTCATCTAATGATACCCTGAGCTCAAATCAATCTTAGAGAACAAAGAGGCATGTTGCAGCTGATCGAAGAGGTCATCAATCCGTGGAAGTGGATAACGGTTCTTCATCGTTAACTTTTTCAACTCCCGACAATCAAGACACATACGGTGAGGTCCATCCTTCTTCTTCACAAAACAGATTGGTGCTCCCGAAGGTGAACTGTTTGGTCTAATAAACTGCTTTCCCAAAAGCTTATGAAGTTGGGAGGATAACTCATGCATCTCAGGTGGTGCTAATCTATACAGTACCTTAGCAACCGGGGCCGCATCCGAGAACCAAATCAATCCTGAACTCAACCTGCCTCCCAAGAGGCACAACGAATCATCCGTATTTATTAATGTACTTTCACTGACCAATGTGCTTTGCTTTAGTAATTAAATGAAGAACATAGAACTCATAAGCATTGTCAACTCGATTGTAGGTGCACATAAATATGTCAATTAAACATAACATGTTTTCAACCTTTGGTCGTGTGCTAGTGATAACTAAAAGGATTGTTGTCAGTTAACTCTTGCAAGATCAAGATCAACATGACTTCCACTGACTTCTAGACATGTGATTTTTCTCTCAAGGAACATTCCTTGACGAGCTAAAATAGACATTCAAACAGTCGTGTGAAAACTCATCATAGAATAGGACTCAATTTATCTTTTGTTTCTCAATTAACAAAAACATCAGAACTCCAATTCTAAATGTGCTAGAGTAAGAAAAAATTATTAGTCCACATGTTATCATCCTTCTTAGTTTGAATTTAGTTTCCAGATACGATTCATAGTTACTAGATCATCTATGATCGAACCATTTCCGACAATGTTCGATTCCCCTTCTTAGTCACAAAACTGCACTAAGATGTTCTTGGATGATTAATTTTGATACAATTCCACAATTTCTAAGATGATCATAAAACATGATACAAAAGCAATCTTCTTTCTTTTCAGATTGGAAAATCTTTTATCTTTCTGCTTAATTGATTCTTCTATTCGTTCTAGTACTCTTTGAATCTTTTCAAAGTATCAGAATTCTGTTTAATCTTATAAACACAATCATATTTACTGAAACATCAATAAATCATGAAGAATAGAGTTATCGTCCCTTGTGGTGAATTTAAGAGTCCATATCAACATGTACTAAAACCATTAGTCCTTAATTTTCCTCATATAAGTGTGTGATCAATGAATTAAGTCATAATTTCCAATGAACAAGATTCTCAGATATTACACAATTTGACTTGTACAACACCAAGGATCTGGCCAGTTGGTGATGAGATTTCTTTTCATTTGGTCAATTCTGACAATACCACGAGCGATATCATAATAATCAAATTGACAATTAATATTGATGTTATCATAAACATAACTAATATTTTCGTTAATGTCATTGCAAGGAAATAAGATAAGGCAACCAAGTAAACCAAAATTTTGCTTTTATTGAAATAAATGAAAATTTGGAACTTGTCCTTACAATGCATAAAATGAAAAACTATGTTTCTAAACATCTATGAAGAGTAATAACAATCTATTAAATTATCCTAACTCCCTAGTACTAGCTCCAAATTATGACCATCTAACAGTGTGAGCAAAGTCCATTTCCCACGATCAGATTTAGCTCACTTCACTTAAGCTTCCTTCTTTCTTTTAGATTATGCAATACCATCAAATTATGATCATCACATCATGTATTAAGAGTCTATAGAATAGGAACTTATGGAATTAGATAATGGATGTACCCGAAGTTGAGTCACACAACTTGACTTTGCAATCTCTAAGATCTTTCAGGTATTTTGGGCCGCTTCGCTTCCAATTTCCCTTCAATGGGCAGTAGAAACAAATGGATTCATTGGAATTCTTGGAATTAGACCCTATAAGGATTTTTGCTTTAGTTGTGTTCTTAAGCATTTTTGCTTCAGCAACCATCAACATATTGGTCAGATCAATGACGGTTACATCGAGATTTCTCATATGAAAGTTCTTAATGTACTGAGCATATTAATCAGGAAGAGAAAGAAGAACCAAATCAATGGCTTGATCCTTTGGGAATACGATACCCATCCTTTCCAATTTATCAATGTACGACTTTATTTTCAGAACGTCCACACACATAATTTCCATTTACATGTCAACATGGCTTGAGTAGTTTTATATCTTTCAACTCGAGGAAAATGTGATGTGGGGAGAGTCAGAGGAGGAAGTGGAAGAGTTTAATAGAGATGATGTCTAATTCCACCATATCCTAAGGAAGGGAAGACATGTTCACCTTGACTTGAAAGTAGAAGACCATCTCCATAAGTGTGACATCCCCATTTTCACGGCCAGAAAAGACCGATTTTGTTTATGCTTTATAAAAATCAGAGTACTTCTTTTAATAAAAATCTTGCGGAATTTGTTCCCAGAAAAACATGATAAATACGTTATCAAAGCATTTCCGAAGAAATGTATTTTTATTCATTTTGAAACATTTGGGATGTCATCGTTAATACAGAAACATAAGCATAAACAGAACTTACATTCATTTACACTAGTGATCTACATCTCTTTTAAATCTCTCAGTTTAATGTAACTTCATATCGACACCTGTGATATAAATAAACTGAGTGGGTCAGGTTGGAAAACCTGGTGAGTACATAGGGTTTTCAACCCACAATAATACAATTAATATGTTTAAACATCAAAAAATCAACCCAATTACCCATCCCCATTATCTTCTTTACTCTTAAGGATCTACCCTAAGAATCAATTATTCCTCGTTCATTCATTCCTAAGGATCATCCTAAGGAATCGGCACGAAGTCCATCGTTGTCAATGACACATCTGTCAAGCACAGCTGCTAGTTCTATCACTTAGGCGCAGCTGCCAGAATTGTGACATTCTATGTGAGGCGCAGCTACCAGTATTGTCCTTCGAGCACAGCTGCTAGGGTTATCTCGTTTATTGACAGTATCGTTTTCGAGAGTCCACTCGCAATACATGTCAATGGGTTTTTAGATTACACCGGTGAACACATCGTTCACAACACCTACAGGTTGCAAGCCTGCCAGTGTTCCACTGGACTGTCTAGAATAGTCCGTGGTTGTCATCCATACTCTGCTAGATGACGGGGCCATCATTTGTGAAAGGCTTCTCACATCGTCCACCTCTCACACTCACCTCGTGGTCTATAACACCTCTCAACTCATCATCCAACTCATATTCCATCTACTCATATTTTACCCAACATATTCTCGTAGATATATATATATATATATATATATATATATATATATATATATATATATATATATATATATATATATACAGTTTAAATCATTTAAAACATGTATAAAATCGTTCATCCAGCATAGATAGCAAGTATACAGATAATATGCACACATAGCACGTAATTTATATAAAATACTTCATATCTATGTGTAAGATAAAAGTAACTATGCACTCACTTGAAAAGGTGGTGATTCCGAACTCAGACAACGCTTCACTTCTTAAAAATAATTTCCTTCGACGAAACCTAGTATTATTACCACTAGAGTTTAGTCTATTATTTGCCGAGACTAATTAATAGTCTAGCTATTATTACTATTATATAAGCGTTAAACAATACTTATATAACCCATAATAATAGCCCAAGTACTTATTATAAGTTCCTAATAACGCTACTATAATTAAATAAACGATATATTAAAAATAGCGTAGGCGTAGCTCACTTACATCGGGTTTTATAGAAAACCGGGCTTTGCTTGGAGCAGCGTTCCCGAGCCGAAAAGCTCTTCTACTCGGAGCCGTCGATCACTCCGGGGCTTCCGCCTCGTGCTAGGGAGGTTCCCTAGGCTTTTCGGGGGGTTTCGGGGCTAGAGAGAGGTTCTAGAGAGAGAGAGAGAGAGTAAAGAGAAGAAAGAATGGGAAATATGTGAAGAAAATGAGGTGTGGGAGAGGTTCTATTTATAGGGTGAAAAATGGCTGAACTTGGTGCCACATGTCACCATCTAGTGCCAAGACTTGGGGAGAAAGCAATGGCCAAGATTGTGCCACATCACCCATTTTCGCACAGCACACTTCCGACTTCTAAAATCCGTAACTTTCACATACGACCTCCGTTTTTGACGTTCTTTATATCCACGCGTAGGTAAAAATAAGATCTACAACTTTCATTTTGACTCCGTCGGCTAATTCTCTACCGATCTTAAATTTAACAGTACGAGGAGATTATACTGTTAAATGTCCGCGTAAAATTCATAACTTCTACATACGGACTCCGTTTTCGTCTGTCTTTTTACCGTTGAGTTCCTATTAATGATATCTTCAATTCTCCTTTAGGTCGCGTAGGCCAAAAACCGCTCGATCTAAAATTCGAGTTTCGGGTCGTCCACTACTATGCCAAATCTTAGAAAATTCATAACTTCCTCATACGAAGTCAGATTTGGGCGTACTTTTTTTGTATGTTCTCGGTTTAACATTTTCTACGACTTTCGTTTAGATCGCTAAGGCTAAAAGTTGCTCTATCATAAATTCACTATTTACGTCTCCCGGTGCCGTGCCGGTTCTACCGTAAAACTTCGACGGGTCATAACTTCTTCGTTATAACTCGGATTTCGGCGTTCTTTATATGTACAGAAACCTTGAGACGTATTCTACAACTTGGTTAACAATATTTATTCTAAATAATCTTTTGTCGAAAAGTCGTTTTCGACCCCTATTATCTCTAAATTGACTTGCCCGGATCTACGGGCGTTACAATAAGATAACGGAAAACCATTTCCATAAAAACGAGGAAGGCCATTATTTTCTTGATTTGACATTCAAAATTTGGGAGAAGAAAGAATTCAAGTTAGTTGATTTTAATCCTTAATTATTTGTAACACCCCGAAATAAGGTACATTTTATCATTTCTTGAATCCTTATCAAAAGTGTCACATTTGGTCCCTCATAGAAAAAGGCTTGCAAAAGTGGTTGTACGCGGAGCATGCATATGAGTACGTGCAGCGTACTCATGCAACATGCATGGATGCGGATGGCCAGCTAGTATGTTGGGCGTACATGTGGTACGCTGGGCGTAGTAGCCCGTAAACCCTAATTTTAAGGGTTGCCCCTATTTAAAGAACATCATGACTTCATTTCTGGCCACCCTTATCGGCCTCCAACCCTCCCATAAACCCTAATCTGATGTGAGTTGCTTGTGTGTGTTATTGCAAGTTTTGAGTGTTTTTGGCTCTTGTAGTAGAAGAAAGAGGTTATAGAAGAAGAAGAAGGTGCTAGCAAGCTTGAAGATCTAGAAACTTCCCACCTTTGTGCATCATTTTCAGGTATAAAGTCTATACCTTGACTAGTGTTCTTCTAAATCTATTTGGTTTAAGATTTATGAGCTAAAAGTCCCCAAGTTTGGACCTTTAAGAGTTTGGGACTCTCCAGAGGGTTTAAGTTGTCCTTTCATGCATATTAGGACATTTAGATTCATAAAAATGCTTGCTTGATCTTCCCCTTTGGCTCATGCATGAGTAAAGTAGGTTAGAATAGATGAAGTGATGTTTTGAGCCTTTCCTTGCCATGCAATGGATTAAAGCCAAAGACTTTATGGATTAAGAGGTCTTAAATTAGTCAGATTTGTGGTTAGGTTGGTTGTCTTAAAGGATTAAGACACCAACTTAGTTGAATTAGAGGTTGATGGAGTACGTTGGGTGTACTCTTGGCTACGTGCAGCGTAGCCTGATCCTTCCCCGATGAGTGCTGACCCTATTGTACGCCCAACATAAGGAGTTGTATGCTCAGCGTACGCGCTGAGTGTTGACTTTTTTTTTACTTTGACCCATGGTCAAGTTTTTCGACCTTGAGAATAGCAAAATGGTCCTTTTGCCCTTAGAAGGTTTAACCGTGGGATTTGGACTTGCTAGTGAGGTTTTTGACCTTAGTTATTAATTAGGGTTAACTATTTTGTTGACTAGGCGGAGTCTAGATCCGGCAGTTCGAGTGCTAGGTTTTTGTGTCGTCAGTATCAGGTGAGTCTCCTCACTTACTCTTACCAGTATGGTAGGATAGTTGTGTTTATGATGACCAACCGGGTCTAGTTGTTATGACTATATTATGTTATTTATACGTAATTAGGGTTGTTGATATCTAACCAGGGTTGCTGATAACCCACTGGGCATGCTGTTAGCTCATCGTGACTGCTGATAGTCCTCAGGGTTGTTGATAACCCATAGTTATTTTTATATGTTGTGCTGTATGTGGTATCTTGGGGAAATCGCTAAGCTTTGTGCTTACAGTTATTGATTTATATGTGACACGTACTTATCAAGACCGCGGGAAGACGAAGGTCTGATTGTACACACACGCTCTGGGTGATTTACTACCGGGACATGTTTATGAACTCTGATAATTATGATATTGGTTGTGTTGGGATAGTTATGTATTTAATAACTTGGTTGTGAAACTCTGATTTTGGTAATCTAAAAATGAAAATTTATGTTCTAAAATTTGAGTTGTTACATTATTAACCCAAAATTTAAATTAAGGTTAGGATCCATATTTTCGGTTCGGACTTTGAAGTGGGATGTCGTTATCAAATTCAAATCAATTTTTGGTAAATAGAGTCATCTCACCAATTTCAATCACATGAAACTCCTAGATATTTTGAGATTCGTTGAATCTTATCAATGTCATGTTTAACCTTGACTATGCTCTTACCAATTGTGATTGGGATGTCGATGATCACAATTAAGATGTAAATAACCATGCAAACTCGCTTGACAACCTCGAGGTCACTTATCATCTCGAATTGATGTGCCGGCTAACCACACGTGCTCCATCAATAATGATAATTTTCGATTTATCCATCACCTCAACTTTATAGTCCCAAATTAGTGTGTCGCTAGCAATGCGTGCTACACTAACAGCATATGAAGAATGATGTTCATTTTCATGGATTAGCATACATTTTGCATTTTTCCTAAAGTAACTAGAGTGGGATTTATAAAAGATTTAGTTACTTTATAGTATCATACTTTTAGAGGTTATGTCCTACCAAACCCGTTCGGTTAACGACCCTCCATCATACAAGGGAGCGGTGGGTGAGAGTGGACACCCAATGACGGTCATTTTATAGGTCGTTTCCTTATACCCCCCTTAAAGTATGGCTTCATGAATGAGGCATGCTATTGATTTGACTGAATTGTCTTATACATATAATATATTAAACTTTTAATCATATATAGTATAAGGTGTATTTTAAAACTTTTTCAAAATACTAGGTGTAAACAGGGCCGACCCAAGGGATGGGCGAGCTGGGCCATGGCCCAGGGCAGCAGTGGGCTGAGGGGCATCAGATTTTCTAGGTCTTCTGTAGGTTCATATTTTATTTGGGAAAATTTTATATGTAGTAGGGAAAATAAATCCATAGTGGTCTATGGGGGCCGATGTATAGGTAAATGCAACGTCGCTTCAATGTAGAAGCATGCGATATTATTGAATCTATTGGTAAATGCAACGTCGCAGACTTCCAACCCACCTAGATCGAGGAGCCTCCTTTATTATCGGGTTTTGATTTAAAATCCGAGTTCTCTTATTTTTTATTCAAGTTCTGAATTCTTCTTCTTTTTGATTTTTGATTTCACTTATGAATTCAGTATTATAGATAAGTTTTGGTAGTATTGCTCAACTGTAGACACAATATTTGTCGATCATTGTTTTGCCGGTAGTAAGCAGCAAGTAGGCATAGGTTAAGCAAATTATCGAATATCTTGATTCTTTACCGAGGTAAATATTATGATTTCTGATATATGTTTTCTCACTTTCTGAAATTATAAATACTTTTTCTATTTTTAAATGAACTTGTGAAGGTTTTAAGTTTTGTTAGGAGATTTGAAGGCAACAGTTAATTCAATTTGGTATAGAAAAAACTAACTTTTTCTACAATCCGTTGACCATGATCACATCCATTGATCATATTTAGTTATTTCCTATAATGCAGCATGTATAAACTAAACATTTGGAAGCAAAATAGTTTATGGACATGGTTTGTCTAATGGTTGTATCGCTTTGGTTTGAAGTTATAAAAAATATTACAAAAGATTTTAATTAGGTGTTGTATTGGATGTCATTCACCAACATAATACTTTGATAAAAAAAATATACCAATCAAATAAAAGTTTTAATTATCTGTTTATAAAAAAAGGATATAAGATATTCTAGAAAAAGCAAAATTCTAAATGCAGGTCTTGTACTCATATTTTATTATGATATGTAAGTTGGAAATTTAGGCTATATTCCTTGACCATTGTTCAAGTATTTAAAGAGACTTTTCTCTATTTTGTATTGATCTAATAGCACAGAGAAATAAGACTTTTTATATGTAATATTGATTAAATTGGTCAAGTAACTAAAAGTCATATTGTTTGTAATTTGAATCATGATTTGAGTTTAATTTCATTCTTTTGATAGACTACAATTGTGCATTTCATGTATTGTGATACAGATTTACCAGTTTCATTCGTATACTAATTTTTGTTTTATTTGGTTTTCACATTTCAGGTCAATTTGATTCACAATGTCAAGCATTTTCAATTAACAACTTGAAACGAAAACTTATTTGAAGTTTTATCCCTCTTTAACGAGTATTATCTTATAAGATATAAATGATGTTTTTGCTTTAAAATAACACATCAATACAACAATTTACATGATTGCAAGTTCTAGTTTTATAGATTAAGAATTTTAAAATAATAATGGGTGTTGCAATTTTGGGGCACTATTAAGCTTTTTCGCCCGGGGCATGAAAATCTTATGGACCGGCCCTGGGTGTAAAATTAGTTTTCTAAATTAATCAATTATTTAATTGATCATTTACACATGTAAAATTAATTATATTAATCAATTAATTAATTAATCATTTAAACCTATCATGGATTTATAATTATCTTTTAATTAATCTTATAATTAAATTTGTTATTAAATCCATAAGGATAATTCATTTAATTAGTATTATAAATAAATATTATCTTTCCAAGAGTATCTCCTAATATTTATGGTTTTTATTTTAATTATCTAAGGCATTAAAAAATCGGATTTTTGACAGATTTAAAACTAGATAATTACCAAAATTAACCACACAAATCAAATTAGGCAGCAAATCCCGAAAATCGGTTTTAGGCTAATGTCATGTCGTGGCTGAAGGTATCCCACGTCGTGGCAGACGAATTTTCGAAAATTTTGATTTGTTCGGTTCATCTCATGTACAACCAATGTTAGACACACCTAGGCTCTGATACCACTGATGATTTTATAGGTTACAAAAACTAATGTGCTTGCAAAATTTCACTTAACACTTAAGGGCACATGCAACCTAAATGATCAATGTCATACACTTTGAATGCAGCATACTATGAACAACAAAACTAACATAACCCTAATGAAACCCTAGTATAATCAAAACAAAATAATTATGGTTACATACTTTTGATTTGTTGTAGTAAACAAATCACTTCAATCCTTCCATAGAAGAGCTTGGAAAGCTAGCACCAAAAGTATGACGCCTCTAATGGCTCACACCCAAACCCTATGTGACATCCCCATTTTCACGGCCAGAAAAAACCGATTTAATTATGCTTATTTTATTTTAGAGTATCCTTCTCAAAGAACTATAATGCAAAATTTGTTCCCAATAATGTGATAATATTATTACCAAGCATTTATGAAGAAATGTGTTTCATTTATAAATTTGGGATATCATCGTCAATACAGAAACATAAGCATAACAAATATATTACAAGCCTTACAACATCTTATTATACTATAGCCCACAGACTCCTTAAATCACTCAACATCCTTGGGTCTTCGTACCGTTAACTGTGATACAAAGAAACTGAGTGGGTCATGCTTGGGGCCTGGTGGGCACATAGGGGTTTCAACCCACAATAATTAAGTTCTTTAATTATTTATACTTCACATCAAATATTTTACCCGATTACCCATTCCCGTTATTCTCACATTGTAAAACCTTAAATTTTAGACCAAATTTTTTATTTTTAAATTACCAAAATCAGAGTTTCACAACCAAGTTATCAAATACATAATTATCCCAAAACAACCAGTATCATAATTATCAGAGTTTAAAAACATGTCCCAGTAGTAAATCCCCCAGCGCGTGTGTGTATAATCAGACCTTCGCCTTTCCACGGTCCTAAGAAGTACCTCCCACATATAAATCAACAACTGTAAGCACGAAGCTTGGTGAGTTCCCCAAGATACCACATACAACACAACGTACAAAAACAACTATGGGTTATCAACAACCCTGAGGACTATCAGCAGTCCCGATGAGCTAACAGTATGCCCAGTGGGTTATCAACAACCGTGGTTGGCAATCAACAGCCCTAGTCACATATAAATAGCATAACATAGTCATAACAGCTAGACCCGGCTAGTCATCATAAATACAGCTATCCTACCGTACATGTAAGAGTAAGTGAGGAGACTCACCTGATACCGACGACACGAAAACCTAGCACCCGAACTGCCGGATCTAGACTCCGCCTAGTCAACAAAATAACTATCCCTAATTAATAATTTAGGTCAAAAACCTCGCTCGTGAGTGCAAATCCCATGGCTAAACCTTCTAAGGGAAAAAGGACCATTTTTCCCTTCTCATGGTCCAAAAACCCTAAAACTTGACCAAGGGTCAAAGTTATCACTCATCGCGTACGCTGAGCGTATAACTCCTTACGTTGGGCATACAACAAGGTGAGCACTCATCGGGGAAGGATCAGGCTACGCTGCGCATAGCCAAGAGTACGCCCGGTGTATTCCATCAGCCTCTAATTCCACTAAGTTGGTGTCTTAATCCTTTAAGACAACCAACCCAACCACAGATCTGACTAATTTAAGACCTCTTAATCCATAAAGTCGTTGGATTTAAGCCATTTCATGAAAAGGAAAGGCTCAAAGCATCACTTCATCCATTCTAACCTACTTTACTCATGCATGAGCCAAAGGGGAAGATCAAGCAAGCATTTTTATGAATCTAAATGTCCTAATATGCATGCAAGGGCAACTTAAACCCTTTGGAGAGTCCCAAACTCATAAAGGTCCAAACTTGGGGACTTTTAGCTCATAAATGTTAAACCAAATAGATCTAGAAGAATACTAGTCAAGGTATAGACTTTATACCTGAAAATGATGCACAAATGTGGGAAGTTTCTGGATCTTCAAGCTTGTTAGCACCTTCTTCTTCTTCTTCTCTAACCTCCTTATTCTACTACAAGAGCCAAGAACACTCAAAACTTGCAATAACACACACACACAAGCAACTCACACGAGATTAGGGTTTATGGGAGCGTTAGAGGCTGATAAGGATGGCCAAAAATGAATTCATGATGTTCTTTAAATAGGGGTAACCCTTAAAATTAGGGTTTAACATCTGGGCTAGTACGCCCAGCGTACCACGTGTACGCCCAGCGTACTAGTTAGCCATCCGCGTCCATGCATGATGCATGAGTACACTGCACGTACTCATACGTATGCCCTGCGTACAACCACTTTTGCAAGCCTTTTTCTATGAGAGATCAAATGTGACACTTTTGATAAAGATTCAAGAAATGATAAAATGTACCTTAGTTCGGGATGTTACACACATACTGATCCTAGAATACTGATCTCAAGGGACCTATCCTAAGGATCACCATCATCAACGAGTAGACAATATTGCTTCGGGGATTCCCATAGCAATATACGTCAATAAGGCAACCATACGGGGATAGAGTACATCAATGAACTTATAGTTCACTAACACCTACAGGTTGTGAGTCTGCTAGCGTTCCACTGGACTGTCTACAACAGTCTGTGGTTGTCATCTATACTCTGCTATATGACTGGTTCATCAAAATTCAAGTCCTCTCATCATAATTACTACCCAACATATTCTATATAAATATATAATAAAATACATATATAATTAACCAAGTGAAATAATATAATTTATCTAACACATATATCAAGTAATTCAGATAATAGGCACACGTAACATTTAATCATCTAGATATTTTATATTTATGTGTAAGCTGAAAGGAACTATGCACTCACTTGATAAAGTGATGACTTGGAAATCGGACAGCGCTTCGCTTCAGCACTTAGCTTTTCCTTTGATGTGACCTAGGTTCAGTTATCACTAAGTCTTAGTATAGTTCGTATGACTAATGGTAGTCTAGATTCCTCAACAATCTCAATGTCTACATCAAGTAAGGAATAAATAGATAGGATCATATCGGAGGTAGGGTCCGTTTGTTATACAGAGTATACTGTTTGGAAATCCCACTTTAAACACCTCACTAAATCCATCCTAGACATCATCCCCGTAAGTAGATCCATCAGTAATATGATGTTATATTTACAGACAAATCTTATTTATAAATTCATAACAACGAGTATGAATTTAAATATAAATTGCACTAAAATAAAATAGAGTGTAATTTAACTTAAAAATATTCAATAGATAAAAGTATGGAAATTGCACTGGCAGAGATTCTACTCGATGGCTACCACTTTTCGGGCACTCAGAGGTCGTCGTAGGGCTTCGTCGGTATAATAAAAACTAAGGTAAAATAGGTATAAGTCGAAGAATATCGAGAGAGAAGGCGTATAGGGGTGAGGTATGAAAAACTTATACGGAGGCGAGTCATGTCTCTGCGTGCGACATGTGTCGCAATATCGTGGAATGTCAGTGTGCGTCGCACATCTTGTCTCTGCGCGACCGTGCGCGAATTTTTATAAAATCTTAGAAAACTCATATCATCTTCATACGAACGTCATTTTCGACGGGTTTTATATCCACGTGTAGCTATCGACAAGATCTACAACTTTTATTTAGACTCCGTCAACTAATTTTGACTTTATTTTTAAAGTTATATTTTTAATAGGCTTAGACTGTTAATATCCGTTAAAAATTCATAACTTTCTCGTCCGCGCCTGTTCTCAAATGTCTTTATATCGACGGACTTCTATTAACGAGATCTCTGATTCTCGTTTAGATTGTTTCGGATAAAAATCAAGCGATCTAAAATTTGATTTTTGTGCTAGCATGGTTACGCTGAAATATTGGAAAAATCGTAACTTCCTCTCATGAACTCAGATTTAGACGTTGTCTATATGCACGCTGTCGGTTTTATGGTTACTATAACTTTCGTTCAGATTATTGAGGCTAATAAGCGATATATCTCTAATTCACTATTTACGACACTCGATGTCGTATCGTGTCGAACACAAAACTTCAACAAATCGTAACTTCTTTGATATATGTCGTACTGGAGAGTTACTTATATCTTCAGAATCCTCATCACGACTAATTTCTCATTCATCAAGGATATTCGACCTAATTACTATTCAATTTTAGACGTTTATTTTATTCCTATTTTATTATATCGATTTAAGCACGTATACTACATATAATTATTCATAAATCACATAATACTCAAATAATTATTCTTTATTACTTCAAAATAGGTTACAATTATTGACCCTAACTATTACACCATCATATTAATGCCTAGCGGGAAACGCGTGTGTTTCACCCTAGAACTAGAGGACAATTGAGGAGAGAGGATAATTTCGTTCCCAATGTTAATAGGGAGTGCATGAATGAAATTAAGGTCATATGGGGTCCTATTTATAGTTTAGGTAACTTGGGGACCAAGCAAGATTTGAATGAATTTAATCACAATCCAAATCATTTCCTTATATGCATCCAAGAGACTTATGGAAACCCCAGGGAAGCTCTCAAAATCGTCCACCCCTTTGATGGTTCTAGAATTTCTTCTTTTGTTCAACTATTGAACAATTACAATTCACCCATGCACCTTTAATTAATTCCAATTAATACCAAATTAATTCCAGATTAATTCTGATTAATAATTAATTAATTCTAATTCATTTCTTATTCATTTATTAACCTTACAATTTAACAAATCGATTGTTCGACTATTGATCTCATACTAATTTATTAATCACAAAATAAATTAACAAATCAACTATCTATTTCTAATTAATATATTAATCACATAATATATTAATAAATCAATTCCTCATAATTTCCAATTAGATTATTAACCATATAGTAATCTAATAATCATCCTCTCTCTATAATTCTTACACTAATCAAGTTCTAGTTATTAGGGAAACATAAAAGGACTTTGCTTCTAACTACAAGAATATACCAATTTAGTTATTGATTCAGACACCTTAATCCAATAATTAGTTCATGAAGAAACCCTAAATTGATGTGTAAAGGAGAAATATATCAATTATGTAACAGCTCAAAAAAACTTAGGTATAAATTTTCATTTATTAACTAGAAATCATATCCATATTTGTTTTCCACAAATTCCATTACATAATACGTTGTTCAAAATATCAGAGTATTCAAAACAACTAGTGCGAAATACTGGAGAGTGCACGCTGCGCCATCAAGCCAAGCCCTTGCCCTTAGAGCCAGAAGTACCTGAAACACCCAATAAATTGTAAGCAAATTCCTACTGAGTTCTCCCAAAATACACAACATATACAGACATGTAAAAACCATGCAATAGAAAGACATACATGAATTTCCATGTACTCCCTCCATGGTCTTTACTTGGAATGCCATGGGCTCCCCCATGGTCTGATAACCAAGTGTCATGGGCTCCCCCATGCTCTTTACCTGGAATGCCATGGGCTCCCCCCATGGTCTGATAACCAAGTGTCATGGGCTCCCCATGGTCTTCACATAAAACAATCCATACCACAAAGCATACTATTTCATATCAACTAATTACTACATATCAGATAATGGGCCGACATTGGTGCCTTCAACCCATGGGTATGATGAGAAGACTCACCTCAGTCTGTTGAACACAAAAGCTGCTCGCCTAACCACCCGAAACCTCACATTCAACAATGGTACAAATAACCCTAAATTAGGATTATAAATCAACCTAGTTAAAGAGTCCAAAACCTAAACCTAAATCCTTACATGGTGGCCTAGAATTCCTTCCTTTACTAATGGGCCTAAGATCCAAGATAAAAGCTATTAATGGTCCACATGGCCCAATAAGGCCCAACCAAAACAACTATGGCTTAAAACAGAATAATCTGACCACTAACCCATAATGGAACCAGGCCCAAAGAGCTTACAAGCCCAGACGAAGCGCAAACCCATACGGGGTGCGTACAACTCCAGTACGCTTAGCGTACTGAGCCCCTTGGATGTACGCGCAACGTACATAATATTATGCCTAGCATACAAGCAGAATATGCACCACAGCCATTAAGTGCTTAATACTTGGGATTTAAACGTTAAACTTCAGATCTAAGTCCATTAAGATGTACTAGGGCATAAAGTTGGCAACTTTATGCCCTTGCATGCCATAAGGGTCCCCAATACTTCATTCTTCCCATTAACACCTCATTTAAGATCTCAAACTCATGCATGGTATCAAAACAACCTCAAAGATGGCACCTTTATGCATCAAGCATGCTCAAAGAGCTTAGATCTAACTATCCTAGTCTCTAGAGTTGCTCAACTCACAAGATAGGGTCCAGGAATCAAAAAGGGACTTCATAACAAAACCCTAGCTCAAACTAACAAAAGAGATGACAACGTTATGACTTTATACCTCCAGAAGTTCCTCAAGATGAACTAGATGCAGGATCTAGAAGCTCAATGACACCCAAGACTTGATCACCACCTTCTCCTTCTTGAATGCTCTCTAAAATGGCCACCAAAACACTCTTTAAGCTCAAGAATCACACTCACAAGAAAATTTGGGGTTAAGGGACGAAATGAGGCTATGGAGGCTGATTAGGGTTTGGTCCAAAAGATATAAGGTTGATTAAATAGGGTGCAAAGCAAGGATTTAGGGTTTTAGACACCCGCCACGTACACCCCGCGTACATGCTCGTACGCCAAACGTACGAGCCCCAGCCACCGATGCCCTCACACACGTACGCTAAACGTACACAGATGTACGCCCAGCGTACAGAATGACCATTTCTGAAAAAATTGAAATACTTGAGGGTGAATAATAGAATACCTAGATTGGAGTGTTACAACTCTCCCCTACTTGAATTAGACTTCGTCCTCGAAGTCTGCAATCACAAATAAATCCGGGTAATGCTGTCGCATCTCGTCCTCCGGCTCCCAAGTCCATTCAGAGCCCTTCCGGTGCTGCCATTGCACCTTCATTAGCTTCACCACCTTGTTACGAAGAGCTTTAGTTTTTCTATCCACGACTGCGATGGGATTCTCTACATAATTCAGGCTCCTATCCACCTGAATGTCGTACAAGGAAATAACGGCGGCCTCGTCCGCAACACACTTCCGGAGCTAAGACACATGAAAGGTGTTGTGGATCTTGTTGGGTTTTGTATACTACAACATCGTATGGTGCACATACAACCCTAAATGCCTTGGATCTATGTTTTCTCTAATTATACATGTAATGGTGTTTCCAAAGCATTAAGCCTAAAACTAGCATGCAATTGACATAAACCATATAAGTTACTAGTTAGGATAACATACCTTTTATTGTAGCTTGGATTCTTGTTGTAATTGGCCTTAAGAGCTTAGCACCAATAATATGAAATGCCTCAAATGGAATCACAACACACCTAGGACAAAAATGGACATTTGAGAGAGAATCTTCATACACAAAAACCATCCATATGAACTCCAAGAATATGAGTAACTACAAGTGGCGATTTTGGGCAAAGGAACACATATTTATATGTGGTGGATTCCAAGGGTCATGGGTATAACCCAAATCCATACCCATGGGTTTTATGATCCATGGTTCATGTGGCCCAACTCTTTATGTATCCATACATAAACTTGGTCCAACATGGATCATAAGACCAACACATATAAATATAACGAATTACCATAATTAGTCCCCATAGATTTAATTAGTCTCTTTTGATTACTAAATTAATTCCAAATTAATTCTTGATCAATACTAATTAAAACATATGATTTCATATTAATATATTATAACTTATAATATATTAATAAATCATATATAACCTTTCTCTTAAGAGTCCATCCTAACAAATTGTCTAGATGATATGCAACCCAAATGGACCATGCAACTCTCGGGTCAAGTACATACCAATAATAGTTATGGGCTTAGACATCTAATTCAACAGTCTTCCACTTGGACATGTCTAAACTATTATTGCAAATACGACTCCAAAATCCCGACTAGCAATCATAACTCTTAAAATCCGCTGTCGAACTCTGACCTAGTCAATGCCGCGTCCATTAGATAAGGGATCATATATTCCTTAATTCTAGATATCATATGGACTGAGACATGGATTATAATCATACTCTCTGTCCATCTGTTGTTTTCCGATTTCTGATTTATTGAGACTGACTAATTGAACAAATCAAATCAGTCCAGGCCCGGCCGAGCACTTACGGTTGTCATCACTAAATCATCGAGGGGCCCACAGATATCGCTTTTATCCCTCCAAGGGTAAAAGGAATGGATAAACTTCGACTCATATGCTTGCTCTATTTACTCATCAAATCACACACAACAATGCGTTTTATAACACCAAGTTACTGGTGCATTTTCACATTAGCAATGTGTAACCGACTTGTAGACTGCAACTCATATCTCTCAGTTTCAAGAATATAATATATTATCGTCTCATGATCACTCATGATAAAGTCCATGAAGTGATTCAAATGAGCATGGGTTTAATCCAATACTCGAATCTTATTCCAGGAGCACTCATGAATACTACAACTATATCTAAAACACCTAGACACACTACAGACCCATTCATGATAGTCTTGCCTCAATACCTACTTCCAAAGTATGATCGACTGTGGACGATTTGAATAACTTAGTTATTCGGGAAGTCAAAACATGCAAAGTGAAACACAAGAATAATACTAATCCTATATGGCCCTAAAATTTTTGAGTCATATTGATTACTCATTATTCATTGTATAATGTTTCGAATAATCAACTTAATACTTGAATTAGGACAATAGTCATGCCATTCTCCAAGCATGCACACTATGTTTGCCTATGGTCCTTTCTTTGTGAAATAGATCAATTGACAACATTTCAACGATGCTCATTTCACAATTCCAAATCCCTATTGTAAATGTAAGAATCCAAGATTCTTTGCCATTTACTGAAATCTTGTTAGATTCTAAGCTTATATGCAATGATCCTTTTGTAATGACTATGCACAAAAGTCACAAAGACTTGGCAACAGACATTACAAAGTATTCCAATGGAGAGCAATTCCAAGCAAACGAAGTCTCATATTCAAAGTACATTCCTTTGAACATCCTTCTTGCATTAAGTTTTCTAATCTTACACAGATTTGACGAATAACTTCCACCTATGGAAACATTTCCATATTCCCATTTTGACTATCACTTCAGAACAAGATTTTCCTCTTTTCAGAACATGTCAATACGGTCCTTCCAAAATTAACACTATACTTCCAACTGTCCATGAGTAACCAATCTTTGGTAAGCCTCAGATTGTCCTCGACAATTGCTTAATCATTTTAGTCATATACAGTTCTGGTCCTTTTTCCCTCTTAATGCCCTAGGAATTTGGAAAATTCAGAACACATAGAAATATTATAGCATATGCAATCGATACTACACCTGAAGCATATGGGATACGATTCACAATGTCTCACATAAAGACATGATCCTAGACCAGTCTTCTGCTATAATTTTTCTATTTGCCATGTTCTCATAATTCGAATTATGAAAAGGGATGCCGAAATCATAATCAAATTTTAGAATGAAAATAATATTTGTATATATAGAATTTCCTTATGTTGAACCATTCCAACATAACATCCATATATATACTTAACTAAATTTGATTAAAATCTCAATCTAAGCTTTTAGAATTGGAATGAAGTATAATTTCCTCTCCCTTAATTATAGCAAAACAACTTTTCAAACCCTGCAACTTTGCAAATTAAAACTTTCGTTTTCTATAATTAACATTGCTAACTTGCAACACTTAACATAATAATCATGCTCCCACTAACATTATAATTATATTCTTATCAGCATAACATTTATGCTCCCACTAGCTTTGACATGTATCCAGAAATCAGGTGGACTTCTAGAAATCAATACTTTATTGACTTTCATTACCAAAGTTTAGGTTTCTGATACGAGATGCTTTGATAAGACTTTATCTAAGATTCCCAAAATCATACACCTTTCCTTAGATAGCTCACATGTGTGTATAAACAATTTTAGAACTATGAAAAGGGATGTCGTAATCATAGTCTCAAATGTTTAGACCTTTGCCATTGCTCATAATTCGAACTATGAAGAGGGATGCCATAATCATAATCGAATTTGAGAATGCAAATACCACAATTGCTATCTCCTTAAAATCTACTTAGTGAAAGCGTTTCCTCACCATCATTTTCATGAATCGAATAGAAACCTTATCAAACTTAGATTTTATGGTGTATGTGTTCCTATCCATGTGAATTTGTCATAACCATAATCACAAGACAAGGTTAGCGACAAATCCAAACTCATATGGACTGAACTTGTTCAATCTTAACTTCTTGCCACCTGGCAGCACAAGGGCCTACCATTGCTTCCAAGTAGTTATGCAAACAACTGAGAACTCATAGAACTCACATGCATAGTCAACTTTAACTGGAATGGGCACATAAACAACAATATGTCAACACGATAGGTTACAAACCTCAAGTTGTGTGCTAGTGATAAACAATACCCTTGATTAGTTCTTGAGACCCTTTTCAAGATCATTAAGACTCCCACTGACCTCTTGACATATATGATTCTCTTGTCAAGAACCATTCCTTGACAAAGCAAATATATTCAAGAGTTAGTGTGGATTCTTATCAAGACAAACACTTCACACAATTGGCCTTAGTTGGTCTTTGTTTTATCCAAAACATCACAACTCACCAATTTCAAATATACAAGAGTAGAAAACATTTTACTCAACATTTGATAAGTGTTTTAAACATTCTTAACACTATGTCACTCAAGGCTCGATCTTTGAGTGTTACTCTAAGACTCAATTTTGGAACGAAGTAAGATTCATCTTTTGATTTAACCATTTCAACAAGTCACGATTCCTCTTCTTAGTCAAACAAATGCACTAAGATGTCCTTAGAGGATCGATTGTGATATGCTTTTTCCTAATTATTAAGATGATCATAAAACATGATACTCAAGTACTCTCCCATCTTTTCATATTGGAGAAACTTTTATCTTTCTGCCTGATTTGATTCTTCTCATTCGTCCTGCCATACATTGAAACTTTTCCAATGTTTCAGAATTACACTTAAACTTGTAAGCATAACCATTTTTACTAAACTTTAGTAAATCATGACGAATAGCCTTATCGTTCTTTGTGGTGGACCTGATCAACGCACAACCTAGTGTACCCGATCTCCTAGTCCTTCACTTGATTCACATATACATGTGAACAAGGGATTAGTCTTAATTTCCCAAAGATAAAATTCTCATTCATCATACAATACAGGTTGCATGATTCCAAGTTTCTATCCAACTGAAACTTTGGTGATGAGAATCTTTCCTTATTTGGTAAATTATCACACTACCACAAACGAAATAATCAAATCCATTTTCCAATATTGTTATCAATGGAATCATATAAACAACAATTTTTCACAAATGCCATTTTAAGGATACTTAAAATAAATAAAATCAAAAAATTTTCCTTTTATTTTAAAATTACGGAAAGACTTATCCTTACAATGCAAATACAAATGAAAAATATGTTGTTGTCCATTCCTAAGCAATCTCTCATAACTCTCAGTAGCTCAAAATTCTGATCTTCAGATCATGCGAACGAAATCCATCTCTTCACGATCAGAATTAGCTTATTCTTCCTTTAAGCTTCCTTTCTTTTCTTCGATTCTACAAAACATCAAAATGCGATCTAGTCACATCATGTAATAAGAATCTCCAAATAGGAACTTAATAGAGTTAGACAGTGGACTTTACCTGAAGCATAGTCAAATTTTTGACTTTTACCATCCTAGTGAACTTCCAGGTAAATAGGCAGCTTTGCAACCAAATGCCCTTTCCTTTGGCAATAGAAACATATGGACTCTTTAGTAATGGTACATGGGACTATCTCAGACTTAGCCTTTCTCTTTACCATTTGGTCAACCTGGTTGACCATGGCCGATCCATTTCCATTGGGAAGAGAAGACTTTTCTGGACTTCCAATGTTACCATTGTGAATGTCCATGTAAGTTTGGGAAGTAGATCTTCCAATAGAATTTTCCTTACCAGTGCTCCAAATCATTGTTGATTCAGTAGCAACAAGCAAATAGGTAAGATCATTAAGGGTCATGTCGTGGTCTGTCACATAGTAGTCCTTAATGAACTCACTATATGACTCGGAAAGTGATTGAAGAACCCAGTCAATAGTCAACTTCCTTGAGACTTCGACACCCAAATCTCCCAACTTGTCAATATGTGACTTCATCTCCAAGATGTGAGCACATATGGACATTTATTGCCAATCAATAGGGCTTTGAGTGACCTTGAACTTTTTCAAGAACTTGTGGGTTAGGGAGAATAATTGGAGGAGGTGGAGGAAGTGAAGTATGATTTCCAGTCCCCTTAATGCACAACAAAGGGATTAATCTTTCACCTTAATCGCCATTTGGGATATCATCTTCATTAGTAAAGCTTTATCCAAAAGGATAAGGAAGACCATAGTTGTCATAACTAGACATCTATGAGGGAGAACTTCAAGTTTAGTTGATTTAAGTCCTTAATATAACACCCAATATGAAATATTAAGGCTAGGACCCAACACAATATTTTATAACTTGGAAGAGGGATGCCGTAATCCAAGCTACAAAATATTTGAAGATATGTAAATGACGATTTACCAATTTCCACCATGAAAAACGAAACTTAACATTAGGTTTTAAATGAATTGAAACTCCTAGATCTTTTGAGATTCATTGAACTATTCAATGGCATGTTTAAATCTCGATTGTGCCCTTCAAGTTTGTGACTGGGATGCCAAGGATCACAAACAAGGAGTAAATAACCATGCAAATTAACTTGGTTCACTTAATGTTACAACCACCTAATCAATGTGCCGATTAACCATACACGCTCCATTGATCTATGATTAACATCAAGCTACCCTTTGCCACACATTGCCAGTCCCAGATTAGTGTGTCGGTTAACCATACACGCTCCACTAACGACTTAACAAGGTGCAAAGTGCAATTTCATGGGTTAGCACCAAATTCAAATATTCCTAAGTAACTAAGATTGGGAATCTATAAGAATTTAGTTACTTAGTATTTATCATTATACTTTTAATGAAGGGAGAATTAATGTCCTATCCTACCCGTTCGACTAACGACCCTCCACCAGTCAAGGAAGCAGTGGGTGAGAGTGGACACCCATTAAACTGCCATTTTATAGGTAGTAACCTTATACCCCCCTTATAGACCGGCTTCGTGAATGAGGCCTACTAATGGTAAGACTGACTTACTGTTATATATATATATATATATATATATATATATATATATATATAAATATTAAACCTATAATATATAATAGTATAAGGGTTGAATTTTAAACTTTTTAAATTCTAAGGGTTTTATTTGGAATTAAAGTATTCATGGGGGAAACTTTATAAATTCCAAAACTTGAGGGCAAGTTTTGAACAATTGAAAAACTCTTGGTTTCCATAACTTATGAGTTTAATATGCTTTTTATGGAAGACTTTTCAAGTTCCATAACTTGAGGACAAGTTATGAAAGACAAAAAAAAACATTTTATGATGACATTAAAAATAGAGACTCTTCCATTTTCATAACCTATGAGACTTAATGTGCCTTTAAATGAAAAACTCTTCATTTTCCATAACTTGTTCATTTTCCATAACTTGAGGAGAAGTTATGGAGTTCACAAAAACCATTAAGATCAATTATTTCAATTAACACAATAATCAAAATAATTTTTCTACGAACAAGATTAAACTCATAAGCAAAGATAATTCACATCAACATTTTTCAAGAACTTAGCTAATCACATAAACTAACACATATCTTGAAACTTTGACAGTTATCCTTTATTTGGATGAGGATAATCATTACCATGGCATCAAAATCAAATTTTATGAACAAAAACATTTTGTGGTAATGATCCAAATCCAAAACAGGCCAAAAAAAAGTCGAAATCTGTTGTCAGGGGCTCCAACTCGTCGAGTGCAAGAACAAACTCGGCGAGTTGGATGAATTTGTTCATGGACTCGGCGAGTCCCCCAGTGGACTCGGCGAGTCCCCCAGTGGACTCGGCGAGTCCACTGTCCAGAACAGCAAAAAATCAATTTTTTTTGCTCCGAAAAACAATAATAACATCAAATATAATAGAATACAACTCATGGCTCTGATACCACTGTTGGGTTTTGTATACTACAACATCGTATGGTGCACATACAACCCTAAATGCCTTGGATCTATGTTTTCTCTAATTATACATGTAATGGTGTTTCCAAAGCATTAAGCCTAAAACTAGCATGCAATTGACATAAACCATATAAGATACTAGTTAGGATAACATACCTTTTATTGTAGCTTGGATTCTTGTTGTAATTGGCCTTAAGAGCTTAGCACCAATAATATGAAATGCCTCAAATGGAATCACAACACACCTAGGACAAAAATGGACATTTGAGAGAGAATCTTCATACACAAAAACCATCCATATGAACTCCAAGAATATGAGTAACTACAAGTGGCGATTTTGGGCAAAGGAACACATATTTATATGTGGTGGATTCCAAGGGTCATGGGTATAACCCAAATCCATACCCATGGGTTTTATGATCCATGGTTCATGTGGCCCAACTCTTTATGTATCCATACATAAACTTGGTCCAACATGGATCATAAGACCAACACATATAAATATAACGAATTACCATAATTAGTCCCCATAGATTTAATTAGTCTCTTTTGATTACTAAATTAATTCCAAATTAATTCTTGATCAATACTAATTAAAACATATGATTTCATATTAATATATTATAACTAATAATATATTAATAAATCATATATAACCTTTCTCTCAAGAGTCCATCCTAATAAATTGTCCTGATGATATGCAACCCAAATGGATTTGCTAACGGACTGCCCACAGACTTTGGCCCAACAGTCAAGACGGCAACTACCTTGAAAACAGCCGTTCGAGCAGCCAGGAATGTTGAGACCTAGATTAGGGAAAATGGTCTGTAGAGAGCTGAAGTTGGTGAGAAAAAGAAGTATGAAGGATCTTCAAAAGCCAACAAAGAAAGAAAATTCTCAAAGACTGAAGGAGGAGGAGGAGATGAAGCTAAGTGGTGCGACAAGTGTAATAAGAAACACTTCGGGAAATGTAGCGAGGAGGTGACTTGCTACAAATGTGGAAAGACAAGGCATTACGCCAGCAAGTGCGCATCCAACAAGAGGGTGTGCTACAGATGTAACAAAGAAGGGCATGTTTCTAAAGACTGCTCAGAGAAAAATGAGGCAGCAAGGCCATAAACGCCACTAAGGCCAAGGGCATTCCACATGATCCTCGACGAAGCAGAAAACAACGCAAGGAATCGAGGATGAGGAATTCATACTCGAAGATCAAGTTATGAAGTAGCCAAGGGGATAGAATCATATGATGTAGCCTATTAGAGGCATAGTCTTGGGTGAACTTGAACACCTATGTAATAGTTTCAAGAAATAATAATAAAACCTTCGTTTTGTTATCTGGTGTGTTAAAATGTTATGTGATTTTCTTGTATGGTGACTTGGAAAACTGCGAGACAATACTTGGGACGAGTATGAGTAGGTGTGAATGGTAGTAGAGGCCTATACTACCGAAAGAACAGGACTCACACTTGGATCAGGGAAAGTCACAATGTTACCAAGAAGCTAGTAATTGATTCCGTTTTGTTCGTGTATGTCGTTACCATTGTTTCGGTAATGACTAAGACAGATGATTATTTCGACCCTAGTGTTCATATCAAATCGAGTCCGACTAAAATGAATATGTTACGTGGTTTAGAGAACCAAGATCGATGTAGCATCCAACTTAAGCCAAAAGATTGAAGTAAAAGATAAGCGAAGCACTCAATAGACGTATTGCAATCATTGTTGGAGTAAGAAGCTTGTAGCTAGAAATATTACATACTAAAATGTGATCATATCACATTAGAACATGAAGGTAGGTATATTCTATTCTGGAATTTGACTCTAAGAGACCTGAGTCTAAGCGTTTCATCATACGATAAGAGGTCATTACAACACGACCCATCAGTCTATCGTGGAAATCAAATAAACTTAACTTAAGTTTGTTAAGAATAAGAAGGAGTCTCTAAAAAAAGCGAGGTTGTGACATGAAGGTCATGATTGAAAGTCTAACAAGACATAGAGAACGGATGCAAGATCAAGCACCGCTTACAGTCAAGAAGATCAGGAGTTAAATACGCATTCGAAGAAACATAGAAGTTACGAGTACTACCTAGGATGAAGAGATAACGTAGGGAGTCATTATACAACCCTGTTTCGTTGATGATTCAGGGACGTAATCATCGTAAGGGGGAGATAATTGTAACGCCCGTAGATTCGGGCTAGTCAATTGAGAGACGATAAGCGTCAAAAATGACTTTTTAATAGAAGATTATTTAGAATGAATAATCTTAACCAATTCATAGTATATGTTACAAGGGTTCCATACATATAAAGAACGCCGAAATCCGAGTTATAACGAAGAAGTTATGGCCCGTCCAAGTTTTACGGCAAAACCGGCACGACTTTAACGCCTTGATTCTCAGGTATGGATTTAAATAAAAGGTTATTTGGTTTTATGTCCTACTCGACGAGTTGGTTGCCCTACTCGTCGAGTAGCAGCGGGGTGGGGTCGCGTGGTTAGTGACCTACTCGCCGAGTCCATGAAGGGACTCGACGAGTAGGAGCTGGCAGATGAAACCCTAAATCCCGGGGTTTTGCACCCTATTTAAAGGAGCCTCAGCCTCCTTTGGCCTCTTTACAGTCTTTGAGAGCTCAGTGAAACCCTAATTCATGTGGTACTCTTCTTGGTATGATTTAAGCCTTGGAAAGAAAGTTGGCTAGGAGGGAAAAGCATGAAGAGCAAATGAGTTGAAGCAAGGAAGGTGTGGGAAGCAGAACTTACCTCAGCTAGCATCTTCTGGAGGTATCAAGTTGCAATATTTACTTCCCTTTCCTTCTAGATCTCTTTTCTTTTGGATGAGTTTTAGGGTTTTATGGATTTGAGTTGATATGGGGAGCTATGGGCTAGATCTGAAGTTGTAACTTCAGATCTGGACCCTTCCTAAGTCCAAGAGTCATAAAGTTGCGGGTTTGGGGGTGATTGAGACCCTCCTTGTGCATGAAACCCCATTAAGAGCTTAGAATTGCCATTAAGAGCCTTTTTAGCCATGCATACACGTAAAGTTTGCAACTTTACGTGAAAAGCATGCTCTAGAAGCTTGGATCTGTAATTTGGAGCCATTGCATGGCTTAAATGAGTCTGTATGGCTTAAGGGACGAAGGAACTCGGCGAGTCGCAAGGTTGACTCGGCGAGTCGTATGAAGATTGCCTTGAACTCGACGAGTTGGATGAGCAACTCGGCGAGTCCGATGAAGATTGCCATAGACTCGGCGAGTTGTATGAACAACTCGGCGAGTCGGATGAGTTTTCTCCAGGATATGTATGCGTGTGTATCCGTCGAGTTGCAAGAAGGAAGCTCGACGGGTGGCCTTAAAGTTTGATCGAGAATCGGAGGAACTCGACGAGTCACCTCGATGACTCGGCGAGTTGGAAAGTGCTTCAAGGAACACGGCGAGTAGCCGAGGGTGCTCGGCGAGTTAAGGTCAACATGGACTGTTGACCTTGACTGAGGACTTTGACTTTGACTAGGGGTTGACTAGTCGGTTTATGGAGTACCTTATAAGGTTAAGGACTTATGAGTATATTGTGCTATGGTATTAGGTGGTGGAGCCTGTGTCAAGTGATTCGAGAGTGGGGATTTATCTACCGAGTCGACATCTGCGAGGTGAGTTATCCTCACTATATCGATAGGGTCTAAGGCACCAAGGCCGGCCCTTTTAGTTGTTATCATTATGGTATGTAACATGTGGATATGATCTGTTAGATCGGAATCAGGATAGACAGTATGTTATGCTCTTATGATCCGTAGGGATTAATATGTTAGTGACCTGCTAGGTCAGTGCTCTAGTTACGAGTGATTGCTATGTTTGGTGATCAGTGAGATAGATATGTTTGATGATTGTATATGCCAGTATATGTTAGGTATGCGCACATGATTAATTGCTTGTTGCTTGGGTTGAGGCGGTCCTGCTCTGTGCTGAAGGCCAACACACCCTATGAGCGGTCTGGGGAGACTGTAGGCCCATGTGGCGGTCCAGTCATGCCGAAGGCTCGGTATAGATTCAGTTGGACTGTAGGCCCTGTAGGGCGGTCCAGTCAGGCCGATGGCCCAGTATGCATGTTGATTGATTGATTATTACGGACATGGTATTATCAGTGTGGTATTGGTATTTTGGGGGTAGCTCACTAAGCCCTTGGGCTTATAGTTTTCAGTTTATTGTTTGAGGTACTTCAGGAGTTCATGGCAAGGCGAAGGCGTGACCGTACCGATCCTCATCCTTATGATCTGGCTTTCGGGACACTCTGATTGAATAATGAATTGAAAACACTTTTGTAAACAATTACTATTTGGTTTTATTTATGCTTGAAAAGTTTAAATTTGGCGTAAAATTTATGGATGCTACAAGTGGTTTCAGAGCCTTGGTTTGAGTGAATTGGGGGAAACACACGTGTGAACCCAGTCTCAAATCAAGGAAATTTTGAAATAAATTCTAAAATGGTTTTCAAAATAAGGATGGAGGATGCAGAGGGTACGATCAGTCGGAGCCTGTAAGTAAACCCCAAAATACCATACAGTTATTTGATATTGTGATATGTTAGAACAACATGCTAGTGCTAGGCTAGGGATCTTCAGGAATCGCATGATAGATTTTTCTGATTATATGATTCCTATTAGCCTAGGGTTTCTTGTATATGTAATTGACATCATAACTGTAGATGTTTAGTGTATGCATCACGGCTGTGCATAATAAAGACCTCATAGCCTAAGAATGTTGATTCGGCCTTCGGGTAGGAGTGGACATTCGAAAGTCTATTGGGTCCAGCGTTATGTGCAGTTAGCATACACTAGCGCTGCAGGGGATGATGAAAGTTCATGGATGTGTGAGTTGTGAGAAGCGGTAAGACCAGTTGCGAGATAGTTGATATTCCTCTAGGGGTGAGGGCTGAGCGCATTTTATGTTGATGCTAGTGTTAGGGTGTTGTGGTGATACTTGAGACAAATATGGGTAGGTGTGGAAGGTAGTATGGGCCCGTACTACTGAAAGCACATTACCCATATGCGTAGCAAGGAAGTCACAACCCCTAGGGTTTGTGGGTTTGGTCTCCCGATATTATGTTATTTATCTGATGAATTGAGTATATCTTTCAGTATGGTGGTGACGAGACGTTTTGCTGCTGGACCCGGATCAGGATCAGGGTCCGGATCGGGGTCAGGGTCGGGAGACGGAGGGTCGGAGGTGCCGGTAGCACCTGAGCCCGTGGTACAGATAGGGACAGAGGAGTTGGATGCCAGGATCCGGGAGATTATGCACGACGAGATTGTTGCGGCATTCCGAGCGCAGCTGCTAGAGATGTTCGGGTCGATTAAGTCCGCGATGGTTGAGTACTTTGATGAGCGATATGCAGCTCTAGCAGAGACAGCTACCGCTGCAGCCACTTCGGCTGTAACTGCGGCAAGGGTTGGAGGAGGAGCCAGCAGGGCTTTCCAGTACCGGGACTTCGATAATACGAAGCCCCCGACGTTTGATGGTACACAGGATGTGATCAGGGCTATGAGGTGGTTATCTGACGTGGAGGGATGTTTCTTCACGTGTTCATGTCCTGCTGACCAGAAGGTCAGGTGTGCCCTGAACCTGCTGAGGCTTGGGGGCAAAGGACTGGTGGAGATTAACGGCATGGTCGTACACGGATGATCAGCGAGCTGCTGTTAGTTGGGAGCAGTTCCGGGATATGTTCCGCACCCTCTACGTTCCACGTGTCGAGCAGGAGCGGCTTGCTCAGGAGTTTTTGACTTTGAGACAGGATGGGGAGTCAGTGATGGAGATTACCCGTATGTTCACGGAGAGGGCTATGTTTTGCCCGAAGTTTGCTTCAGAGCAGTCTCAGATGACTCGTTATCTGAGTATGCTGAAGACTGATATTCGACATTTTGTGTCTACACATCGATGTGATACCCTTCTGGATCTTCAGGAAGCCGCGAGGCGGCGTGAGTTGGAGATAGAGTTGCAGTTGAAGGAGCAGCGTCAGGCACCGGCACAGTCTCAGCCGGAGCCTAAGCGGTCTAAGACCGCTGATACTCGGACTGGGAGTCAGCAGAGCCGCACTTGTGGAAAGTGTGGAAGGGGTCATTTGGGGGTTTGTCGAGCAGGAGGTGGATGCCACAAATGTGGCAAGGAGGGGCACTATGCCAGGGACTGCCGTCAGTCCGCCCCTCCAGCAGATATGAGGATTTGCTACCATTGTCATCAGGTTGGTCACGTGAAGACCAACTGTCCGCAGCTCGCCGCCAAGCCTGCACAGGGTCCCGCGTCAACTACTGTGAGGATTGGGGATGGGAGGCCAGTCAAGGTGGAGCCTCCGAAGGCTCAGGGTCGCGCCTTCCAGCTCACGGCCGAGGAGGCCAAGGCAGCACCGGATGTGGTTGCTGGTACGTTTCTTTTCTCTGTCTCAGTTATTGTATTTGTGTTATGCTTATTGGTTGTACCTGTGACCTGCTTTGGTTTTATTTGACTCGGGGGCGAGTCGGTCGTTCGTATCTCAGGCTTTCAGTAGAGGGTTTAGTGTGCCGGTAGATGAGCTTGAGTGTCCGTTGCGAGTTTCGATCGCCAACGAGCACGGGGTTTCTGCTTCTTCGGTCTACCGGGGATGCGAGTTGGAGATTTTTGGGGTGCCCTTCCCGATAGATTTGATTCCTATTCCCATGGGGGAAGTGTGTGTGATCGTAGGGATGGATTGGCTCAGTCGATTTGGTGCCATGATTGACTGTGAGGGACAGCGAGTGGTAGTTCGAACCCCAAGTGGGGGAGAACTGGTGGTATATGGTGAGGGCACCAGAGTAGGATCAGGGTTTTGTTCGGCCGCCAGGGCTCGACAGTATATTCAGCACGGATGTGCAGGTTATTTAGCGTGTGTGGTGGACACGCGGGTCAGGGATCAGACTTCAGTTTCAGAGGTCCCGGTGGTTAGAGAGTTTGCTGACGTGTTTCCAGAGGAGTTACTTGGAGTGCCTCCGGAGAGGCAGGTGGAGTTCAGGATTGATCTGGTGCCGGGGGCGGCCCCTATCGCTAAGGTGCCGTACCGACTGGCACCGCCAGAGATGCAGGAGTTGTCATCTCAGTTGCAGGAACTACTGGGTAAGCAGTTTATTCGTCCGAGTAGTTCACCTTGGGGAGCACCGATCCTTTTCGTTAGGAAGAAGGACGGTTCGCACAAGATGTGAATTGACTATAGGGAGTTGAATAAGTTAACGGTGAAGAACCGTTATCCACTCCCGAGGATAGATGATCTTTTCGATCAACTGTAGGGTGCATCTTGGTTTTCCAAGATCGATTTGAGGTCCGGATATCACCAGGTCAGTGTGAGGGAGGAAGACGTGGAGTAGACCGCGTTTCGGACTCGTTATGGTCATTACGAGTTCGTGGTGATACCGTTTGGGTTCACCAACGCGCCGGCAGTGTTCATGGATTTGATGAACCGGGTCTGAAGACCGATGCTCGATCGCTCGGTCATTGTGTTCATAAACGATATATTGGAGTATTCCAAGACACGAGAGCAGCACGAGGAGCACCTCAGGGAGCTGCTGGAGGTTCTGCGACGAGAACGGTTGTATGCCAAGTTCTCGAAGTGTGAGTTTTGGTTACGAGAAGTCCAGTTCCTCGGGCATCTCGTTAACCAGGAGGGGATTTTGGTCAACCCGGCCAAAGTCGAGGCCGTTATGCAGTGGAAGATTCCGAAATCTCCCTCCGACATCAGGAGTTTCTTGGGACTAGCAGGGTACTACCGAAGATTTATTCGAGATTTTTCCAAGATTGCAGTACCCCTCACTCGTCTAACGAGGAAGGGGGTGGATTTCCGGTGGGACCCTGAGCAGCAGAGGGCGTTTGAGACCCTCCGGAAATGTTTGTGCGAGGCGCCAGTGTTGACGCTCCCCGAGGGAGTCGAGGATTTCGTGGTATTTTGTGATGCATCCATCACAGGTCTGGGGGCGGTCCTCATGCAGAGGGGACGGGTGATAGCCTATGCATCGCGACAGCTGAACCGCATGAGACGAGATACCCTACGCACGATCTTGAGTTGGGAGCGGTGGTTTTCGCTCTCAAGATTTGGAGGCATTATCTGTACGGGGTCCGATGTACTATATACACGGATCACAAGAGTTTGAGGCACATCATGGATCAGCAGAACCTGAACATGAGGTAGCGCAGGTGGCTGGATGTAGTCAAGGACTATGATTGTGAGATCCTTTACCATCCTGGTAAAGCGAATGTGGTTGCGGATGCTTTGAGCCGCAAGTCAGCTGGGTCTTCAACCCCGGCAAGGTGTATGAGGATAGCGGTGGATTCCCCGCTTGTGAGCTTGATTAGGGATGCTCTGGTCGAGGGCATGAGACCAGAGAACTGGAAGATGGAGCGGATTAAGGGCGAGAAAGGCCTGTTTGTTCAGGATAGCCGCGGATTATTGACCCGGCACAGTCGGGTTTGGGTTCCGATGACCGGAGGAATCCGGCAGACAGTGATGGAGGAGGCTCATAAGTCTCACTTTTCTATACACCCGGGGGCCACCAAGATGTACCGGGATTTGAGTTTGAGCTACTGGTGGCCGTGCATGAAGCGAGAAATCGATGGGTATGTTGAGAGGTGCTTGACCTGTAGGATGGTCAAGGCCGAGCATCAGAGGTCGCATGGCAAGCTACAGCGTCTGGAGATTCCCATGTGGAAATGGGAGCAGATCACGATGGATTTCATTACAAAGTTGCCGAGGACGGCGAAGGAGTTTGATGCTATATGGGTCATCGTGGATCGGTTGACCAAGAGTGCCCATTTCTTGGCCATGCGGGAGAGTTCGTCGGCTGAGAAATTGGCCGACATGTATGTCAGCGAGATTGTCTCTCGCCATGGGGTTCCAGTTTCCATCGTTTCCGATAGGGATGTCAGGTTTACTTCCCGTTTTTGGCAGAAGTTCCATGAGGAACTGGGTACGCGACTGCATTTTAGTACAGCTTTCCATCCGCAGACAGATGGGCAGAGTGAGCGGACCATCCAAACCCTCGAGGATATGTTGAGGGCGTACGTTATTGACTTTGGTGGGAGTTGGGATTCCCACCTACCGCTTGCAGAGTTCGCCTACAACAACAACTATCATTCCAGTATTGGCGCCCCGCCTTTCGAGTTGTTGTATGGTTGGAAGTGTAGAACCCCATTCTGCTAGGGTGAGATTGGGCACAGGGTTATGGGGCGGACAGAGGTAGTTCTGCAGACTACCGAAAAGATATAGCAGGTTAGACAGCGTTTGCAGACCTCTCAGAGTCGGCAGAAGAGCTATGCCGACAGACGCCGATCTGAGTTGGAATTTCAGGTGGGTGACATGGTACTCCTGAAAGTCTCACCCTGGAAGGGTGTGATCTGTTTCAGGAAGAGGGGAAAACTGTTGGATATAGTGTCTAAGTCCATAACTATATTTGGTATGTACTTGACCCGACCCGGCATGGTCCATTTGGGTTGCATGGCATCATGCACTTGGATAGACTAAATGAGAGAAATAAGACACTTATGGTTTATTAATATATTATAATTTCTAATATATTAATAATAAGAACAATAATATTTATTTAGTATTGATCAATAATTAATTTAGAATTAATTATGTGATCAAAAGAAGACTAATTAAATATATGGGTTGATTGTGTCAATCATCCATAATTTATATAGTGGGCCAAGGCTCCATGGATTATCAAGTTGGGTTAAACCCATAAGATGCTCCATGGATGCTCCATGGGGGTTACATAACCCATGGGTCATGGAAATGAAAGGTCATGACAATTAGGGTTTACATGGTGTAACCCTAATTGTAACATACTATATAAAGAAGCTATTATTCACCATTTTCAGCACTAGAGTGAATCAAAGAGGGCTAGCCGAAAATCCAAGTGTTCTTATTCTCTTAGAGTTTATTCCAAGTGTACTTGGTGTTGTGTGAAGCATTTGAGGCATCACACTTGAGGTGCTAGGCTCACAAGGTTTCAAAGGAATCCAAGCTACAAAGAGGTATGTAATTCTTACTAACTATTAGAATAAAAGATCCCCATGTATGCTAGATAGGATTATGAACCTTGGAAAATCATTTTGCATGTATCTTAGTCAGACATAGATCCAAGGTTTCTAGGGTTGCATGTACACCATAGGAGTGTTAGAATGCTCAAAACCCAACAGTGGTATCAAAGCCTAGGCTTGCTTGATTGATACTTGATGAAAAATAGTGAAAAAAGTCGATTTTTTGTTGTCTGCATGATGAACTCGCCGAGTCCATGGGGGGACTCGCCGAGTTCATGTGAAAACTCATCCTACTCGTCGAGTAGGTTCGTGCACTCGACGAGTAGGAGCCTCAGGATACAGTTTTTCGACTTTTGCTGCTGGAAATGGACTAGAAACATTACCCTAAAATGTTTTGGTGTTATTAAACTTGTTTTAGATGGTGTAATGGTTGTTCTAATCCATTTTCAATGGCTAATATCAAAATTCCATAATGTTATGATTCTTGAAATTCTTGATAATCATGTTCTTGAACTTATGAATTTAGATGATCATAGGAATTATTTGTAACCTCCATGTTAGTTAATTCTTGATGATTATGTGTTTTAATGGAGTCCATAACTAGTCCTCAAGTTATGGAAAACCAAGAGTCACACTTGAATTAAAACCATTAAAAGAACACAAGAGTTATGAAAATGAAGAGTCTTCATTTTAATACTCTAATAAAATCATAAGTTAAGAGAAATGAAAAGTTTTGAAAGTTTACAAAACTTGCCCTCAAGTTTTGGAACAAGTAAAGTCATAATTAAAACTTTAGTTCCAACCCTTAGAATTTCAAATATTAAAATTCAACCCTTATACTTTATAATATTATAAGTGAATAATAATTATATATGTATAAGATAAAAGTCGTTTTACCATTAGTAGGCCTCATTCACGAAGCCGGTCTATAAGGGGGGTATAAGGTTGTTAACTATAAAATGGCAACTTAATGGGTGTCCATTCTCACCCACCGCTTCCTTGATCGGTGGAGGGTCGTTAGCCGAAAAGGTAGAACAATGACTATAATTCTCATAATAAGTATTATGAATATACTGAAGTAACTAAACATTTATAAATTCCCAATCTTAGTTACTTTAGGAAAATGTGAAAAATGTGCTAATCCATGAAATTACACTTTGCACTTTGATTAAGTCGTTAGTGGAGCGTGTGTGGTTAACCGGCACACTAACTTGGACTTATCAAGGTAGGCAAAGTGTGACTTAATGTTTATCATAGTATCGTTGGAGCGTGTGTGGTTAACCGGCACATCGATTGAGGGGTAAATATTAAGGGTACCAAGTATATTTGCATGGTTACTTCACACCTTGTTTTGTGATCTTCGGCATCCCAGTCACAAAACCTAAAGGGCACACTCGAGATTGAAACATGCCATTGAAAAGTTCAATGAATCTCAAAAGATCTAGGAGTTTCAAAACCAATTAAAACCTAATTAAATATTTCGTTTATCTTGGTAGAAATTGGTGAATCGTCACCCACCTACCTTCAAATATCTTATAGCTTGGATTACGGCATCCCTCTTCCAAGTTATAAAATATTGTGTTGGGTCCTAGCCTTAATATTACATATTGGGTGTTATATTAAGGACTTAAATAAACTTACTTGAATTTCTCCCATTGAGATGTCTAGTTCAGACAACAATGATCTTCCCAAATCAAGCTTTCTAATGAAGATGATTTCCCAAGTTTGTCTCATGGAAATCATACTTCTCTTCCTCCACCTCCTTCAATTTTTCTCCCTATCCCACAAGATAAAAGACTTGAAAAGTTCAAGATCACTCAAACCCTACTCACAATAAAACATAAAAATGGAAGTCCTGTGTGCACTCATGTCTTAGGACTGAAGTCACAGATTGTCAGGTTGAGAATGTTGGGTGTCATTGTCCCAAGGAAGTTGGCTATTGACTGGGTCTTTCAGTCACTTCCTGAGTCATATAGAAAGACTACTATGTGACAGGTAACGACATGACCCTAATGGATCTTTCTTATTTGCTTATTGTTGCTGAATCAAGAATGGTTTGATGCAATAGTCAAGCAAATATGGATGGAAGATCTATTTCTCAAACTTCCATGGACATGGAGAATGGTAACATTGGAAGTCCAGAAAAGCTTTCTCTTCCCAATGGAAAGGGATCGACCTTGGTCAACCCGGTTGACCAGAAGGTAAAGAGAAAGTCTAAGTCTGGGAGAGTCTTTTGTACCATTCCCAAAGAGTCTATATGTTTTCATTGTGAAGAAAAAGGGGAATTGGAATCGAAGCTGCCCTAGCTACCTGAAAGAAAGAAGAATCAAAAGTTTGACTCTGGTTCAGGTAAGTCCACTATCTAACTCTCTTAAGTTTCATTTGAAGATTCTTAATACATTTTGATGTATGAAAGGATCAAGCAAAGGGTAGGAAACTTAAAGAAAAAGAGTATGCTAAATCTGATTGCGTAGATGGATTTCTATCGCATGGTTTGAAGATCAGATTCTTGAGCTACTTCTTAGGAGTTATGATAGATTGCTAGGAAACCTGAAACATCATAGTTTTCATTTGAAGTTGCATTGTAAGGAAAAAGGTTTTTCCGCATTTTGAAAAAATAAATAAAAGTTTTCTTTATTTTATATCTCCTTACAATTGCATTCATAAAAAACTTGATGTTTGTATGTTTCTAGCAATATTGGAAATATGAATTTGATTCTTTCATTTGTGGTAGTGTCTAAATTTATCAAATAAGGAATGATTCTCACCACCCAAGTTTCAATTGGACCGAAACTTGGAATCATGCAAGTTGTTTAGTATGATGAATGAGAATTTTCATTTTTGGAAAATTAAGACTAGTTTCTTGTTCACATGTATATGTGACTCAAGTGAAGGACTAAGGGATCAAGTACATATTCTTGTGCACTAGCCAAAGTCCACCACAAAAGATGAACGAAACTATTCATCATGATTTACTAAGGTTTAGTAAATATGATTATACTAACAAGCTTAAGTATAACTCTAAGACATTGGAAAAATTCCAAATGTATGGCAGAGTGAATAATAAGAATCAAATTAGGCAGAAGGATAAAAGTTTCTCAAATCTGAAAAGATGGGAGAGTACTTTAGTATCATGATTTATGATCATCTTAATGATTTTGAGACCTTATCACAATTCATCCTCTAAGTGCCTTCTGATAGCTAAGAAGAGGAGTTATGAATTGTTGAAGTGGTTAAATCAAGAAGAGGATTCATACTTGGTTCCAAAAAGAAATCTTAGAGTATATACTCTAAGATTGTGACTTGAGTGGCATGTCCTAAAGAAGGTTTAAAACACTTGTAAGAGTAAAAGTTTTCTACTCTTGTTGGTAAGTTGTGATGTTTTGGATAAAACAAAGACCAACTAAGGCCAATTGTGTTAAGTGTTAGTCTTGATTAGAATCCACACTATCTCTTGAATATTTGACAAGGAAGTCTTATAGGTCAAGAAGACAGTGGGAGTCAAAAAGATCCTGAAATGGTTTCAAGAACTAGTCAAGAATATATATATGAATTTCATGTTGGATTGGTTCAACTTAAGGAAATTCTATATATTGCGTTCTCAAAATTCGGTTATGATTACGACATCCCTCTTCATAGTCAAATTTTTATGCTGATAATCATCATGTTAGTGGGAGCATGATAATTATGATAAATATTGCAAGTTAGCAATGTTAATTATAGAAAACAAAAGTTCAACTCATGAGATTGCAAGGGTTGGAAAAGTTGTTTTGCTATAATTAAGGGAAAGGAAATTATACTTCATTTCAATTCTAAAAGGCTTAGATTGAGATTTTAATCATTTTAATCAAAAATATATATATGAATTTCATGTTGGATTGGTTCAACTTACGGAAATTCTATATATTGCGTTCTCAAAATTCGGTTATGATTACGGCATCCCTCTTCATAGTCAAATTTTGAAAACATGGCAAACAAAATTATTGTAGCAAAAGACTGGTCTAGAATCATGTCTTTATGTGAGACATCATGAATCGTGTCCCGTTTGCTTTGGGTACAAGATCGATTGCATGTGCTATAACATTTATCCTTTCTAAATTTTCCAAATGCCTTGGGGCATTAAGGGGAAAAAGGTCTAGAATTGGATATGACTAAAGTGATTAAGCAATTGTCGAGGACAATCTAAGGTTTTACCAAATATTGGTTGCTCAAGGACAGTTGGAAGTATACTGTTAATATTGGAAGGACCATATTGACATATTCTGGAAAAGAGACAACTCTTGCTCAGAAGTAGTAGTCAAAATAGGAATATGGAGTTGTCTCCATTGGTGGAAGTTATATGTGTAAGATTAGAAAACTTAATGCAAGAAGGATATTCAAAGCAATGTGCTTTGAGACTTCGTCTCCATGGAATTTATCTCCATTGGAATAACCTGTAATGACTGTTGACAAGTCTTTGTGACTTTGTACATATTCTTACATTTTTCGATAAGGATTTGGGAGTGTGAAAAGAGAATCATTGAAAGTACGTTCAATCGATCTATTTCACAAAGTAAGGATCATAGACAAACATAGAGTGCATACTTGATGTATTGCAAAGCTATTGTTTAGAAAACATAGTGTAGATGCTTGGAGCATGGGACAACTAGTGTTTTTTAAATTCAAGTATAAAGTTGATAAAACCGAAACAATGAATAATGAGTAATCAGTATGGTGATAAATAAAAAGTGTTTTATTTATATACATAGTTTTGATACCATATTAGATTCATTTATTCTTGTGTTTCATTTTGCATGTTTTGACTTCCAGGATAAACTAGGTTATTCTTCCTGAATGACTAAGTTATTCAAACCATCCACAGTCGGTCATATGTTGGAAGTAGATATGAATCAAGACTATCATGGGTTGGATTGTAGAGGTCTAAGATGTTGGACAAAGTGGTGCTACAACACTCATGAGTGCTCATAAGTACTGAGTATTGGATTCAACCCACGCTCACTGGTATCACTTCATGGAATTTATCTCAAGTGATCGTGAGACGGTAATATCATATAAGTCTTCAAACCTAGACATATGATTTGTTACCTATGAGTTGGTTATGCATTGATTGTACGAAAACGCATTGGTAACTCGATGTTATAAAACGTACCTTTGTGTGTAATTCAACAAGTAGTAGAGCAAACATATGAGTCGAAGTTTATCTGTTCCTTCTTGGATTAGAAGCGATATCTGGGCCCCTCGATGATTTTGTTTTGACCCATGTACCGGGCCCGGTCAGAACTAAATTGATGTGTTCAATTAAGTTCTATGTCAAACAAATCGGAAATCGGGAAACAACTGCTAGACAATAGAAAGACATTGTTCCATGTGTTTGTCCGGCTGATATCTAGAACAGAGGATTACATGATCACTTATCTAAAATGGCACACCATCATCTTCTCAGTTCCGAGAGACCTTGAAAGAGCTACGATTGCTGATCGGTTCCTGAAGTCATACTTGCAACTATAGTTATTAGACTTATCCAAGTGGGAGACTGTTGGATATAGTGTCTAAGTCCATAACTATATTTGATATGTACTTGACCCGACCCGGCATGGTCCATTTGGGTTGCATGGCATCATGCACTTGGATAGACTAAATGAGAGAAATAAGACACTTATGGTTTATTAATATATTATAAGTTCTAATATATTAATAATAAGAATAATAATATTTATTTAGTATTGATCAATAATTAATTTAGAATTAATTATGTGATCAAAAGAAGACTAATTAAATATATGGGTTGATTGTGTCAATCATCCATAATTTATATAGTGGGCCAAGGCTCCATGGATTATCAAGTTGGGTTAAACCCATAAGATGCTCCATGGATGCTCCATGGGGGTTACATAACCCATAGGTCATGGAAATGAAAGGTCATGACAATTAGGGTTTACATGGTGTAACCCTAATTGTAACATACTATATAAAGAAGCTATTATTCACCATTTTCGGCACTAGAGTGAATCAAAGAGGGCTAGCCGAAAATCCAAGTGTTCTTATTCTCTTAGAGTTTATTCCAAGTGTACTTGGTGTTGTGTGAAGCATTTGAGGCATCACACTTGAGGTGATAGGCTCACAAGGTTTCAAAGGAATCCAAGCTACAAAGAGGTATGTAATTCTTACTAACTATTAGAATAAAAGATCCCCATGTATGCTAGATAGGATTATGAACCTTGGAAAATCATTTTGCATGTATCTTAGTCAAACATAGATCCAAGGTTTCTAGGGTTGCATGTACACCATAGGAGTGTTAGAATGCTCAAAACCCAACAAAAACTGGGTCCCCATTTTATTGGGCCGTTCAGGATCGTTGCCAGGGTTGGCAAGGTGGCGTATAGGTTGGAGCTTAGCTGGATTCATAGCATGTTCCATGTTTCACAATTGCGGAAGTGTATCATGGACCAGGAGGCAGTGGTATCACTGGACGACATTCAGGTCGATGAGCGCCTGAATTATGTGGAGAGGCCGGTGGCCATTTTGGAAAGGAAGAAGAAGATCCTTCGGAACAAGGAAATACCCTTGGTGAAGGTGCTGTGGGAACATCGGAGGGGATCTGAGTGGACATGGGAGCCGGAGGCGGAGATGCGTGAGCATTACCCGGCATTGTTTATCCCAAGGGACTTCGAGGGCGAAGTCTAGTTCAAGTGGGGGAGAACTGTAACGCCCCGATTCTCAGGTATGGATTTAAATAAAAGGTTATTTGGTTTTATGTCCTACTCGACGAGTTGGTTGCCCTACTCGTCGAGTAGCAGCGGGGTGGGGTCGCGTGGTTAGTGACCAACTCGCCGAGTCCATGAAGGGACTCGACGAGTAGGAGCTGGCAGATGAAACCCTAAATCCCGGGGTTTTGCACCCTATTTAAAGGAGCCTCAGCCTCCTTTGGCCTCTTTACAGTCTTTGAGAGCTCAGTGAAACCCTAATCCGTGTGGTACTCTTCTTGGTGTGATTTAAGCCTTGGAAAGAAGTTGGCTAGGAGGGAAAAGCTTGAAGAGCAAAGGAGTTGAAGCAAGGAAGGTGTGGGAAGCAGAACTTACCTCAGCTAGCATCTTCTGGAGGTATCAAGTTGCAATCTTTACTTCCCTTTCCTTCTAGATCTCTTTTCTTTTGGATGAGTTTTAGGGTTTTATGGATTTTGAGTTGATATGGGGAGCTATGGGCTAGATCTGAAGTTGTAACTTCAGATCTGGACCCTTCCTAAGTCCTAGAGTCATAAAGTTGCGGATTTGGGGGTGATGGAGACCCTCCTTGTGCATGAAACCCCATTAAGAGCTTAGAATTGCCATTAAGAGCCTTTTTAGCCATGCATACACGTAAAGTTTGCAACTTTACATGAAAAGCATGCTCTAGAAACTTGGATCTGTAATTTGGAGCCATTGCATGGCTTAAATGAGTCTGTATGGCTTAAGGGCTGAAGGAACTCGGCGAGTCGCAAGGTTGACTCGGCGGGTCGTATGAAGATTGCCTTGAACTCGATGAGTTGGATGAGCAACTCGGCGAGTCCGATGAATATTGCCATAGACTCGGCGAGTTATATGAACAACTCGGCGAGTCGGATGAGTTTTCTCCAGGATATGTATGCGTGTGTATCCGTCGAGTTGCAAGAAGGAAACTCGACGGGTGGCCTTAAAGTTTGATCGAGAATTGGAGGAACTCGACGAGTCACCTCGATGACTCGGCGAGTTGGAAAGTGCTTCAAGGAACTCGGCGAGTAGCCGAGGGCACTCGGCGAGTTAAGGTCAACATGGACTGTTGACCTTGACTGAGGACTTTGACTTTGACCAGGGGTTGACTAGTCGGTTTATGGAGTACCTTATAAGGTTAAGGACTTATGAGTATATTGTGCTATGGTATTAGGTGGTGGAGCCTGTGTCAAGTGATTCGAGAGTGGGGATTTGTCTACCGAGTCGACATCTGCGAGGTGAGTTATCCTCACTATATCGATAGGGTCTAAGGCACCAAGGCCGGCCCTTTTAGTTGTTATCTTTATGGTATGTTATATGTGGATATGATCTGTTAGATCGGAATAAGGATAGACAGTATTTTATGCTCTTATGATCCGTATGGATTAATATGTTAGTGACCTGCTAGGTCAGTGCTCTAGTTACGAGTGATTGCTATGTTTGGTGATCAGTGAGATAGATATGTTTGATGATTGTATATGCCAGTATATGTTAGTTATGCGCACATGATTAATTGCTTGTTGCTTGGGTTGAGGTGGTCCTGCTCTGTGCTGAAGGCCAACACACCCTATGAGCGGTCCGGGGAGACTATAGGCCCACGTGGCGGTCCAATCATGCCGAAGGCTCGGTATAGATTCAGTTGGACTGTAGGCCCTGTAGGGCGGTCCAGTCAGGCCGATGGCCCAGTATGCATGTTGATTGATTGATTATTACGGACATGGTATTATCAGTGTGGTATTGGTATTTTGGGGGTAGCTCACTAAGCCCTCGGGCTTACAGTTTTCAGTTTATTGTTTCAGGTACTTCAGGAGTTCATGGCAAGGCGAAGGCGTGACCGTACCGCTCCTCATCCTTATGATCTGGCTTTTGGGACACTCTGATTGAATAATGAATTGAAAACACTTTTGTAAACAATTACTATTTGGTTTTATTTATGCTTGAAAAGTTTAAATTTGGCGTAAAATTTATGGATGTTACAACGACACCGGGAGACGTAAATAGTGAATTTACGATAGAAGACTTTTTAGCCTTAGTGATCTAAACAAAAGTTGTAGTATACATTAAACCGAGAACATACAAAAAAAGAACGTCAAAATCTGACTTCGTATGAGAAAGTTATAATTTTTCTAAGATTTGGCATAGTAGTGCACAGCCCAAAATTCGAATTTTAGATCGATCGACTTTTGGCCAACGCAACCTAAATGAGAATTGAAGCTCTCATTAATAGTAGCGCAACGGTAAAAAGACAGGCGAAAACGGACGTCGGATGAAGAAGTTATGAATTTTTAGCGGACTTTTCCTGTCCCGGCCTGTTAAAAATATAACTTTAAAAATAAAATCAAAATTAGCCAACAGAGTCTAAATGAAAGTTGTAGAGTACGTCTCCACCTACGCGTGGATATAAACAGCATCCAAAACAGAGTTCGTATGAACAAATTAGAAATTATAATAGCATATTTACGTATTAAAATAAAGTATAAATCATATATATATATATATATATATATATATATATATATATATATATATATATATATATATCATTAGAAAGGTATCGACGATGCGGTCATTATAAGACTAGTTTTGAATACTTTCGACATTAGTTTAGTACAAATATCGTTAAATCTATTTAAAATAGTATTATAAAGGGGTGTTTAGTTGTTTATATAACTATAAGGTCATTAAGTAACTATGAGGGTGGTTTTTGAAAATTCAATTACTATAAATAAGAGCCTTGGGCTCTCATATTTCTTGCACCATTATCTTGATTTAAGAGTCTTTCTCTTCTTATCCTCCGAGCATTTCGGTCCCTCGTGATTCGACTTTTCTTTTTGTAGTTTTAGTATACTAAGGTGAGCACTGAAGCGTTGCACGAATCTTTCCTAGAAAGATTCAGAGACAAAGTTCTGCCCCTGCAGAGCCCGACTGTGACATCCCCAAATTCACGGCCAGAAAAGACCGGTTTAATTTATGCTTTTAAAATAATTTCAGAGTAATCCTTTGACTAAAAGAGTTGCGGAATTTGTTCCCAAAATGAAATATGATAAAATAAGATTTACCAAAGCATTTCTTAAAGAAATGTATTTTTATTATATAACAAAACTCGGGATGTCATGTTCCGATACAGACCAAAAGCATAAACGACACATTATAAGCCTTAAAACAGTTATATACACTACAGGCCTATAATCAAAATATCTTGGTAAGTCGTTCAACTTATGCTCTCGCCTCACTACCTGTAATACAAAGAAAACTGAGTGGGTCAGGCTTGGGAGCCTGGTGAGCATATAGGGTTTTCAACCCACAATAGATAAATTTATTAATTTCATCAAACATCAATAATCCGATTACCCATTCCCGTTATCCTCACTTTACGTCCCTAAAACAACTATCACAAGGGACCTAGTCTAAGGATTTTCATCGGGGCGACAACACTGCTTTGGGGGTTTCCCAGCAATTTATGTCAAATAAGGCAACCATGTGGGGGATGGAGTACAGCAAATGAACACCCAAGCTCATTAACACCTACAGGTTGCGAGCCTGCCAGCGTTCCACAAGACTATCTAGAAAAGTCCGTGGTCGTCATCCATACTCCGCTAGATGACTGGATCACAATAACATCGAGGTCTCTCCTCATTTTATTTCATCACACATCAACTGTCTACCCATGTTTTACCCAACATATTTGTAGATAAAAATACATATACAGTTTAATTTATTTAAAAACCTGTATAAATCATTCATTCATCATCCATCTCAAATAACTAAACAATCTATATTCACATAGCACGTATTTTATATAAAATACTTCATATCTATGTGTAAGATGAAAGTGACTATACACTCACACGATAAGACGATGATCGGACAGCACTTCATCTTTTAAAATAATATTCTTTTTCGATGAAATCGGGATGTTTTCTAAAAAACTGGGCTTCACGCGGGCAGAGTTTCGGCTCGAAAACTCTTTTTATCGGGATCTTCGGGGCGTCGGGAACTTGCTTCGGGTGCTAGGATGATACACTAAGCTTCGGGGTAATTTTTTGCAAAGTAGAAGAAAATAGAGGGTGAAAGAATGGAAAATTAGCAAACCAAATTGGCTGGCATCGGGTGCTATTTATAGGAAAACTTGAACTACAAAATGAATGCCACGTATAGTTAGATTCGTTGATGACACCTCATTTACTTGCACCGTCACTTCTAATTCATCTCCACGTATTTGTTGCTTATTCTCCAATTTATTATCAAATGCTTTATCCACATGATGCTTGCATTATCTTATTATATATATTAATTTAAATCATAACTTTTAGTATATAAGTTCCCTTAAATTATGACCAACATAGAAAATGATCTTTTATATATATATATATATATATATATATATATATATATATATATATATATATATATATATATATATATATATATATATAGAGAGAGGAGGGTTCAATTGAGAAAAAAAAAGATTGAGAATGGGGGAATCATTCTCAGCCAATCATTTATTTTTGCCGCAAAAGCCTCCAACGTACCGGCGGAAATGGGAAAGGAATGCACATGTGTTTTCCAACAAAACATGTTTGCTTAAACTATGCTAAGCATTACCTTAATATATACAAAAACATAGTTTTTTCGTTTTTTTTAATTTTTAAGAAGCTATTTTCATAGTGAATAAAAATGAATCAGGTTTTTTTTACTACAGTACATTCGTTATTCACTTATGAATAAAAACTATGATTAATTTTTTTTACAATTTAAGTATCATTCATATATGAATATAGCATATACTAAACATAGTATATTTATATTTAAATATTGGACGATGCATTCACTTGTGAATATTAGAAAGTATATTCACTTGTGAATGTTAGATGGTATATTCACTTATGAATATTAGATGATATTTTCATATGTGAATATTATATAGTATTACATGGTATATCATATGAGAATAGTACATAGTATATTCACTTGTAAATATTAGATCGTATATTCACTTATGAATAATAATTGGTATATTCATATGTGAATTTTGTACAGTATATTCATATATGAATATTACAAGGTGTTTTCAGAAATATATATAATTTTTATATGTTATTCACATATGAATAACATACAGACTTGCATATTTGTTTTGTGTTTTAATAATCACATATTGATTCAGGTGAGAAAACATATTCATATGTGAATATAACGTAGTAATTTAGTTTATGCATTTAATCAAACAGTTGGAATGCATACAAGTTAACTTTTTTAAAAATGTGATAAATATGATACTTTGACTATTTAAATCTTACAAAATAGTAGATTGGTAGAGAAATATATGAAAATTTTCAAACAAAAAATGATTTGATCTTTTTCTAACCTTAATTTCGATGTTTTATTTGATGAACGATGTTGAATGAATGATACGAATTGAATTTTTTGTTGATTATCGATGATATGTTCGTATTCAAGCAGAATTGAAGGTTGGATTGAAAGAGCAAAAAACGAATGAATTTCAACTGTTATCTAATTCTCTACACTTACGTATTTGTGATTGAAGGCTATTATATCATATTTACAAGTTTGCCACCGTGTCCTTTATGTTTAGAGGCTAATTAAATGAGTGGCTGAGAATGATTCCCCCTATTCTCAACCTTTTTTATTTTCTCAATTGAACCCACCTCTATATATATATATATATATATATATATATATATATATATATATATATATATATATATATATATATATATATATATATATATATATATATAAAATCTAACGAAATATAATTATTTATCATGTGTCATTTATTTAATTTTTTTATTGGTCAATATATATGTAACAAAATATTATTAGTACCATATTTTGTTTACTAGTCAAAATAATATAAGTCGTAACATAAAAATATCAAAATGTACTCTAATATTTGGAAATGAATATATAAGATGTTATTTTATGATTCTTCTAAATTTAATAATCCATAACTCACATCGTAAAATATACTTAGGCAAATATCTCGAATATTTATTATATTGACGAATTGGTATTTGTGAGGACGTCGACTTTTATTTATATTGTTTTAGCTAACAACCAACCGATTTTCATTTAGATCGCTAAGGCTAAAAAGCACTTTATCGTAAATTCACTTTTTACGTCACACAACGTCGTGCCGGTTCTGTCGCGAAACTTCGACATGTCATAACTTCCTCGTTATAACTCGGATTTCGGTATTCATTATATAACCGGAATCCTTGTCACGACCACTACAACTTCCTTCACAGATATCGGGTTTATCTAATATTTTATTTTAATGCTTATTTTTATCTTTAATTTATCAAATCACAATAATTAAGCATAAAACATATAATACTCAAATAATATATTTTTATTATTTCGAAACGAGTTACAACGGTTAACCTAGACTATTACATCAACATTATTGTCTAGCCTAGAAACACGGGCGTTACACCGACTCCTAGCTAAAACCTCATTGTAAGTAAGTTATGATTACCCTATTTTAATATAACTTATATTTAAAATTAGTATTGTTATTATGAACTTATAATAAATATTTGGACTATTATTATGACTTATATAAGTGTCGTTATAATATCTTTTTAACTACTCGCGGTACGGGGAATCTAGTTTAAAGGATCGCATAGAGTTGTTAGATTTCAGAAGTGCTATATGCCAAAATGGTCATGCGCTCCGGTGTTTTATGTCTGGCCCCTGTCTATACATAGTGGTTGGAAAATATTGTTTAAACGCTTATATAATAATAATAATAATAATAATAATAATAATAATAATAATAATAATAATAATAATTAGTCACGGTAAATATTAGACTAAAATCTAGTGGTAATAATACTAGGTTTCGTCGAAGGAAAATAGAATCGTTAAAAGCGAAGCGCTACCCGAGTTTGGAATCATCACTTTAGCAAGTGAGTGCATAGTTACTTTCATCTTATACATAGATATGAATTATTTTAATATAAATTACGTGTTATGTGTGCAATATTGTCTGAATACTCGCTGTCTATGCTGAATGAAAGATTTTATACATGTTTTAAATGATTTAAACTGTATATGTATTTTATATCTACAAAATATGTTGGGTAAAACATGGGTAGATGAAATATGAATTGAATGTTGAGATAAGAGGTGATATAGACCATGAGATTTGAGGTGAACAATGAGAGAAGCCTTTTACCCAAGCGTGGCCCCGTCATCTAGCAGAGTATGGATGACAACCACAGACTATTCTAGACAGTCCAGTGGAACACTAGCAGGCTCGCAACCTGTAGGTGTTGTGAACGATGTGTTCACCCGGTGTACTCTAAACCTTGGCGATCATGCAGACTTGGTGCCTAAACCTTGGCGATCATGCAGACTTGGTGCCTAAACCCTGGCGACCATGCAGACTTGGTGCCTAAACCCTGGCGACTATGCAGACTTAGTGCCTGTTGTGTAAACCGTGGCAACGATGGACTTTGTGCCAATTCCTTAGGATGATCCTTAGGAATGAATGAACGAGGAATAGCTGATTCTTAGGGTAGATCGTTAAGAATAAAGAAGATAATGGGGATGAGTAATTGGGTTGATTGTTTGATTTTAAAGATAATAATTATATTATTGTGGGTTGAAAACCCTATGTACTCACCAGGTTTCCCAAACTGACCCACTCAGTTTATTTGTATCACAGGTATCTATATGAAGTTACATTACACTGAGGGATTAAGGAGATATAATCACTAGTGATAATGAATGTAAGTTCTGTTTATGCTTATGTTTCTGTATTGACGATGACATCCCAATGTTTTAAATAGAATAAAAATACATTTCTTCGAAAATGCTTCGATAACGTAATTATCATGTTTTTTCTGGGAACAAATTCCACAACATTTTTATTAAAAGAGGTGCTCTGGTTTTTATAAAGCATAAACAAAACCGATCTTTTCTCGCCGTGAAAATGGGGATGTCACATCCGGCTTCCGCTTCGTGCGGAGATCTAACTCAATTTCCCGTTCCCGGGCCTTCTCCACCATGTCATTAAGGGTCTTGGTCCCTGAAAAACTCACAAACTCTCGGATGTCATCTCTCAGCATGGAATATCTGGTCTTCTTCATCTACCCGTCCGCAGCATACTGTGGGACCAATAGTTCCCTCTCTCGAAACTTGGCGGTGATCTCCGACACAGTCTCTGTAGTCTGCTGCAAATCCTGGAACTCTCTCACCAAACGATGCACCTCACTGGACGATGAAAAATCCTGATCAAACCTCCTCACAAACTCCTCCCAAGTTATCTTAGCCACACCCGCTAATCCTACCTCGCGGGTAACCTCCTCCCACCAGTCTCGTGTTCGGTCCCTCAACATACAAGATGCGAACCCCACCTTTGCCGCCTCGGGGCAAAATCTTGTGCATTGGGCATTCTCCATGTTGTTGGATAAGGTGTCTAAGTCCATAACTATATTTGGTTCATTTGGTTTGCACTTCACTGGAACAATTTATATGGATAGTCTTTTGAGAATAGTGTATTTATGATTTATTAATATGTTATAAGTTATAATATATTAATATGAAATCATATTATTTAATTAGTATTGATCAAGAATTAATTTGGAATTAATTTAGTGATCAAAAGAGGCTAGTTAAATATGGATTCTAATAGTATGGGCTAATGTTCATTTAGGATGGGTTAAGCTTGCATGGAAGTCCATAGATAGTCCATGGAGCTTTTAGCCGATGGATCCTATGGAAATGAAATGTCATGGGTATTAGGGTTAACATGGATGTAACCCTAATCCTCCATACTATATAAAGAACTCCAAGGCTCTAGAAATTGGCACTAGTGTGTGAGACTTGAAGCATAGCCGATTTTGTGAGCTTAATATAATCTCTCAATAATTTCCAAGTTGTTGTGGTGATTTGTGATTCCACTTGAGGCATCCACATTATTGGTGCTAGGCTCTTAAAGCTCCAAGCAATCAACTACAAGAAAAGGTATGTATTTCTATCTAGTTTTTATTGTATAAGAACCTACAATTGCATGCTAGATAGGACAATGCTTTGGAAATCAATTTTGCATGTATAATAGAGAAAACATAGTTCCAAAGCATCTAGGGTTGTATGTGCACCTTAAGGTTGTTAGGATACTCAAAACCCTTCAGTGGTATCAAAGCCTAGGCTCGTTTTCTATTATAGTGTTGCTTATTTGTGATTTTGCAAAGCTGTTTTTGCTATTTCACTGCTCAACTCGGCGAGCCCATGAACAGACTCGATGAGTTGATTCTTTTAGCCTTGGACTCGGCGAGTCTGGACTTGCACTCGACGAGTCTGATGAGTAGAAAGTATATTGTTCGAGTATTTTGGCCAGAATTGGGTTATGATCATTACCTATAACTGTTTTGAATCATTTAAACTGTTTTTTATGATATGGTAATGATTATCCTAATCTAATTACAAGGTGATTGTCATAATTTCAAGAATTGTATTAATATGATTAGGCTTAATGTCTTGAAGTTTGATGATATGAATTGCTTTGTTCTATGAGTTTGAATATGATCATGCATGCTTTATTTGATTATTATGATTAATTGAATCCATGATGTATGTGTTTTGATGGAGTCCATACTTTGTCCTCAAGTTATGGATTACCAAAAGTTTTTCTTTAAAAGATCCATTAAAAAAACTCATAGGTTATAGAAATGAAGAGTCTTCATTTTAATAGGCCATTAAACTCATAAGTTATGGAGATGAAAAGTTTGGAAGAGTTTCAAAACTTGCCCTTAAGTTTTGGAATTTGTAAAGTTTCACACACTAATACTTTAATTCCAATCCCTAGAGTTTTAAAAGTTTAAAATTCAACCCTTATACTTTATAATATTATATGTTAATAATATATATATATATATATATATATATATATATATATATATGTATGTATAAGATCAAGTCAGTCTTACCGTTAGTAGGCCTCATTCACGAAGTCGGTCTATAAGGGGGGTATAAGGTTGTTGCCTATAAAATGGCAGCTTAATGGGTGTCCACTCTCACCCACCGCTTCCTTGACTGGTGGAGGGTCGTTAGCCGAACGTGTAGGACAAGGACTATAATTCTCATTAAAATTATAATGATAAATATAAAGTAACTAAACCTTTTATAAATTCCCAATCTTAGTTACTTTAGGAAAATGTGAATTTGGTGCTAACCCATGAAATTACACTTTGTACCTTACCAAGTCGTTAGTGGAGCGTGTGTGGTTAACCGGAACACTAACATGGACTAGTAAGAGTGGAAAAGGGTAGCTTAATGTTTAGCATAGATTGGTGGAGCGCGTGTGGTTAACCGGCACATCGATTAGGTGATAAAATTAAGTGTACCAAGTTAATTTGCATGGTTATTCACACCTTGTTTTGTGATCCTCGACATCCCAGTCACAAACTTGAAGGGCACAATCAAGATTTAAACATACCATTGAAAAGTTCAATGAATCTCAAAAGAATCTAGGAATTTCAATTCATTAAAACTTAATAATTTATTTCGTTTTTCATGGTGGAAATTGGTGAATCGTCATTCACCTACCTTCAAATATTTTGTAGCTTGGATTACGGCATCCCTCTTCCAAGTTATAAAATATTGTGTTGGGTGCTAGCCTTAATATTACATTTGGGTGTCTTATTAAGGATTCTTTATCTAATTTAAACTTTGTCTTTCTTCTTTTCAGATGTCTTCCAACAATGCTTCAGGCTCAAACCCTATTGGCTCCTTCTCTCTCATGAACCTTTGTGGGAGGGTCATTTTTGATGGAGCTAATTTCAATGACTGGATTAGGAACATCAGAATGGTCACACGTTATGATGACAAGGAATATGTCCTTGACAAGGAGCTTAAGGAACTTGAAGAGTCGTCTGCTACTCCTCAGGAAATTGTTGACTTTAGGGCACATGAGAAAGATGCCACCAAGGTAGCTTGTATCATGCTTGCCACTATGACACTTAAACTCCAAAAGTCCTATGAGGACTTCTACCCTTTTGAGATGCACCAAGATCTGATGGAAAGGTACCATCAGAGTTCTTGTCGAGAGAGGTATGAAATTATCGCCTCCATGATAACAACTAAAATGAAGGATGGAGAGTCTATCACGGGCCACCTACAGAAAATGCAAAGATTTGTGGACCGTTTGCTCAAGCTGAATGTGAACTTTGATGAGGAGCTAGCTATAGATATCATTCTACACTCCTTGCCTCCATGTTATGATCAGTTTCACATGACTTATCATATGAACAAGGAGGAAGTCAACTTGATCAAACTTCAGGGACTTTTGAGGACTGCTGAAAGCAACCTCAAAGGGAAAAATGTTGTTTCTACGCCTACCACTGCCCTAGTTCTGGCAATTGGGCAAGGTAACGGGAAAAAGAGGAAGACCCCTACGAAGGGCACCAAGGGAAAGCCTCTTGAAGGCTCCTCTTCGAGTGGAACCAAAGATGGTTCTGCCACTCCCTCTTCCAACCCGAAAGATGCACAATGCTTCTACTGTCAGGAAAAAGAGCACTGGAAGCGAAGCTGCCCCAAGTACTTGCAGGATCTTAAGGATGGGAAAGTGAAACCCACCCATGCAGGTATTTACACTATATTGTCTAATAACTCACCACATACTAATTCTTGGGTCCTTGATACAGGGTGTGGAATTCACATTTGTTCTGATTTGCAGGGCCTAAAAATAAGTGAGGAAGTGGAGCACGGGAAGAGAAACTTGATCATGGGGAATAGGAGAGTTTCACCTGTCACCAAGATTGGAGTTTATTCTTTATTTCTTAGTAGTGGATTAGTATTAGATTTGAATAAATGTTGTTACTCGTCTGAAATTGCGAGAAATATTATTTCTTCATGATTTGTAAAAACAAGGATTTACTTTTTCATTTGATAATGAATGTGGTGGTATTAATGCTTTTTTATAATGATGTTCTTTATTTTAAAGCATTACCTTGTAATGGTGTATATGAAACTGTGTCGATTGTAGACAACTTAGGAAATAATGTATTGTATATTGATTCTTCCACTAGTTTGGATAAGGCATCCTAGTGGCATTGTCGTCTTGGACATGTCAACAAGAAACGCATAGGTCAACTCCAGAAGGGTGGAGTCTTGGAGTCATTTTACTTAAAGTCAGATGATAGTTGCGAGTCTTGTTTACTTGGTAAAATGACAAAGTCACCATTCACTGGTACTTGTGCTAGGGGTGAAGGTTTGTTGGATCTCATACACACAGATGTGTGTGGACCCTTCAGAACCGCCACAAGGGATGCTAACTGCTTCTATGTGACTTTTACAGATGATTATAGTAGATATGGCTATGTCTACTTAATCAAGCATAAGTCAGAAACCTTTGAGAAATTCAAAGAGTTTAAACAAGAAGTGGAGAATCAGTTGGGCGGGAAGATAAAGATGCTTCGATCCGATCGAGGTGGTCAGCATCTTAGTATCGAGTTCCTTGACTATCTTAAGGAATGTGGAATTGTTTCACAATTAACACCTCCCAGGACACCACAGCTGAATGGTGCGGCTGAGAGGCGCAATCGAACCTTGTTGGACATGGTTCGTTCCATGATGAGTCGAGCTTCGTTACCAATCTCATTTTGGGGGTATGCCTTAGAGACCGCCGCCCATATCCTTAATCTAGTCCCTACCAAGAAGGTTGCCAAAACACCTCACGAGGTGTGGACTGGGAAAGTTCCCACTTTAGACCACATCAAGATTTGGGGTTGCGAGGCTTTCGTGAGACGCGAGACTCTTGATAAGCTTGAACCTCAAAGTGAGCGGTGTATTTTCATTGGCTACCCACAGAAATCCTTTGGTTACCTCTTCTACAGACCCAGTGAGAATGTGGTATTTGTGGCAAGGAGAGGAGTCTTTCGTGAGAGAGAATTCATAAGCCAAGGAAACAATGGGAGGCAAATTGACCTTGAAGAGCTTCAAGAGTCAATCGGTGAAGGAACCTCAAACCCTAGCAGTCAAACTGAGGAGGAAACTCCTGTTAAATCAAATGACGAGCCCAAACCTCTGAGACGTTCCACTAGAGTTAGGAATCCACCTGAGCATTATTATGGTTTCCATATTACTGCGGAAGGTGATACATTTATCAGTGATAGTACACTGGTAAATCTGGATGAACCTAACAACTATAGGGAAGCCATGGCAGACCCCGATTCTGCTAAATGGAAAGAGGCTATGGACAGCGAGATCCAATCCATGTATGACAATCAAGTTTGGAACTTAGTCGACAATGTACCGGGTCATAAGACAGTCGGGGGCAAATGGATCTTCAAGAAGAAGACTGACATGGATGGGAAGGTACACTCTTACAAGGCACGACTGGTAGCGAAGGGCTTCACTCAAACTCCGGGAGTTGATTATGATGAAACCTTCTCACCAGTACCGAAGGTTAAGTCTATTAGAGTTATGCTAGCCATTGCTGCATGTCATGATTATGAAATATGGCAAATGGATGTCAAAACCGCTTTCCTTACTAGAAAGTTGGCTGAAGATGTTTACATGAGTCAGCCAGAGGGTTTTGTCAGTGCAAAGTACCCTGATAGAGTGTGTAAGCTTGAGAAATCCATTTATGGATTGAAATAAGCATCTCTCAGCTGGAATCTTTGTTTTGATGAGAAAGTCAAAGAGTTTGATTTTTCGAGAAGCGAGGATGAGTCTTGTGTATATGTCAGAGCTAGTGGGAGTATAGTTAGCTTTTTGGTACTGTATGTGGATGACATACTACTCATAGGAAATGACATCCCAACCTTGCAGGAGGTTAAGTCTTGGCTTGGGAAGTGTTTCGCTATGAAGGACCTTGGAGAAGCTGCCTATATCCTAGGGATAAGGATAATGAGAGACAGGAGTAAAAGACTAATTGGACTTAGTCAGAACACTTACTTGGACGAGGTGTTGAAGAGGTTCAACATGCAGAATTCCAAGAAAGGTGACTTACCGATCCAGCACAATGTCAGACTGAGTAAGCCTCAGAGTCCGAGTACAGAGGCTACGATAGCTGAGATGAGTCGATTACCATATGCTTCCGTTGTTGGCTCGATCATGTATGTTATGACTTGTACTCGCCCTGATGTGGCCTTTGCTTTGAGCATGATCAGCAGATATGAGGGGAACCCTGACAAAGCCCACTAGACTGCGGTAAAGAATATTCTCAAGTATTTGCGAAGGACTAAGGATTGGGTCCTTAACTTCGGTGGGAGTGATGACTTGAGAGTGATAGGGTATAGTGCCGCCAGTTTCCATACTTATAGGGATAATTTCCGCTCTCAGTCAGGGTGGGTCTTTACCCTAAATGGAGGAGCAATAACTTGGAAAAGTTCCAAGTAGGAGACAGTAGCTGATTCGACATGTGAGTCAGAGTACATAGCAGCAAGTGAAGGGGCAAAGGAGGCGATATGGCTGAAGAACTTCATTAGAGACCTTGGAGGTGTAGCAGTTATAAAGGAGCCTATGGAGATTATCTGAGACAGCAATAATGCGGTTGCCTTAGCCAAGGAACCGAGAGATCATGGCAGATCCAGAGACATTTACAGAAAATATCACTTCATAAGACACTAGATAGAAGAAGGACTTCTCGTGGCAAAGAGGGTATCGCCAGAAGATAACCCAGCAGATCACCTCATGAAGAGATTGACTAGGGTTAAGCATTTGCAACATGCAAGGAGCATTGGGCTGAAGGACGATATTAGTTATAATAATTAGATAGCTATTTCTGGAACTTGTAAAATGTAATTGACATTTGGTGATTAAATAAAAGTTGTTATTTGTTTATGAGTAAAGTGTTACTATCTTGTTTCAATCGTTTACTATTGTTTCAACTTTGCATGTTTTGACTTCCAGAATAATTGCTTTATTCAAACTCTCCACAGTCAATCATACTTTGGAAGTAGGTATGAATCAAGACTGTCATGAATTGGGATTGTAGATGTCTAAGGTGTTTAGACATAGCAAATGTTGCTGCAACATTCATGAGTGTTCATAAGTTCTGAGTATTGGATTAAACCCATGCTCACTTGTATCACTTCATGGAATTTATCTCGAGTGATCGTGAGACGGTAATATCATATAAGTCTTCAAACCTAGAGATATGAGTTGTTGACTATGAGTTGGTTGTACATTGATTGTACGAAAACGCATCAGTAACTTGATGTTATAAAACGTGCTCTTGTGTATGATTCAACAAGTAGTTAGTACAAGCATATGAGTCGATGTTTATCTGTTCCTGTTAGTCCTTGGAGGAATAAAAGCGAGATCTGGGCCCCTCGATGATTTTGTTTTGACCTATGTGTCAGGCCCGGTCAGAACTGAATTGATGTGTTCAATTGAGTTCTATGTCAAACAAATCGGAAATCGGGAAACAAACTCCTGGACAATAAGTACGACATTGTTCCATGTATTTGTCCGGCTGATATCTTGAACAGAGGATTTTGTGATCACTTATCTAAAATGGTACTTCATAGTTCAACAAAGCTTTAAGAGCTACGATTGTTGGTCGATTCCTGAAGTCATACTTGCAACTATAGTTATCAGACTTATCCAAGTGGGAGACTGTTGGATAAGGTGTCTAAGTCCATAAATATATTTAGTATGTACTTGACCCGACCTGGCATGGTCCATTTGGGTTGCACTTCATCGGAACAATTTATATGGATAGTCTTTTGAGAATAGTATATTTATGATTTATTAATATATTATAAGTTATAATATATTAATATGAAATCATATTATTTAATTAGTATTGATCAAGAATTAGTTTGGAATTAATTTAGTGATCAAAAGAGGCTAGTTAAATATGGATTCTAATAGTATGGGCTAATGTTCATTTAGGATGGGATAAGCTTGCATGGAAGTCCATGGATAGTCCATGGAGCTTTTAACCCATGGATCCTATGGAAATGAAATGTCATGGGTATTAGGGTTTACATGGATGTAACCCTAATCCTCCATACTATATAAAGAAGTCCAAGGCTCTATAAATCGGCACTAGTGTGTGAGACTTGAAGTGTAAGGTCCTAAAACGGATCTTTACCAATGATCAAGCAATCAAACAATCAAAAGAAACTAGAATATGAGTAGAAGAAGAAAAGAAATCAAGCTTGCACACGTTTATTACTGAAAAACGTTTGGTACAACTCGATATACTTGGCCGTGAACTCTGTGGCATCAACAACCAATAATGACCTACACAACCTCTATATATAGGGAACTTGGGCCGGAAACTGGGTTTACGGCTGTAAACAGGCTTACGGCCGTAAACTCACTACAGGGCCGTAAACACACTAACAACCTACTAAACCACAATAAAGACTTAAAAGAACTATTACAATGAAAGCCTAGACCAAACCACTAATTGGACCCTTCAATCTCCCCCTTGGTTTGGTGCTAGCTTGGACTCAGTCTTTATCAACCACCAGCACGTCCGACTTCCCCAAAGCTCCATACCACATTCCTTTTCTGATAATTTCTGCAACCATGGATGTGTACTCCTTAGCAGTAGGCTCAAAGACCTCTTCAGCGACCTTGTTCTGATGAAGAGAAAGCTGATGTATATCCCATTTCCCAAACTGTAGAAGATCATACTTGTGATATAATCGAATGCAATCATTTGGGAGTTTGATGACAGCAGAAGCTGTAGCATCATCAAATACCCAGTAAAGCATATTCTCTAGAACTCCATCACCAAGCCTCTTCAATACAGGAATATGTTTCACTTGATTTGTGGGAGGCCACATCACCGTCTGGATAGGAAGGTTTGTCTTGGGATCAAGTATGTCAGGGTGTTCTATGATGATTGACTCTGCAGTCCTCATCGTAGTAAAGCCTTTCTTCACTTGATCTTACAGAAACATCTTAAAGTGTGTTGCCTTGGGATTACCAGAAACATTTGCAAAAGGAGCATTGGATAGTTCTGTAAGATCAACTCTGGTCGAGGAGTGGAAGTCATGAGCATCTTTATACAGTTCTGTGTTGCCACTCTTCCGTCTCACGTACCACATATTTTATGTGTCGTGAAAGCCCCAAGAGACAATTCCTGACCTGTCACCATATTTGGTTCCAAACCGTTTCTTCTCAAGGTCTGTGATGTTGATTTCGGGTTGATCCCCAGGAGCATTCTGATCAGAGCTCCTTTTGAACAACAGTTGTCTCTTCTCAGCAGACTTAGCCAGTTTGGCACGTTTCAAAGCCACAACATTCAGAGCCTGTGCTGGTTCTTTATCAAAACGATCTACAACTCGGGTTGTTCTTACAGGTGGTGGAACTATGGGTGCAGCTTGATTAGGAATATAGATCCTTGGCTCATCGACAGACGTCTTAAATTTGTCACCAAGTTCTTCTTCCAGCTTCTTCTTTAAGTCATAGTAATTGGCAGTCAACAGACCAAAGTGAGTGTGAAGATCAGTGATATGCTTAGTCTTTAGAGATTTGTCTTCTAGAAGATCAGCAACTTGAATGGTGAGCTTGGTGTTTTCAGTCTGAAGGTCAGTAACCCAGATATCAAGCTCTATATTCTTCTGATTTAGTACATTGATCTCCTTCTGTAGTCCAAGAATAGTAGGATTCTCTTCTCCAGATTTGCCTTCCCCAAAAGATATTCCTTTACCACAGGTGGGAGGCGTTGAGAATTGTTCTTCAGCCAAATACATGGCCAGCCTCACTGAAGCAGCATCATGATCGGGCCTGGGAGGAGAAAATCCTACGGGGATAGAAGAACCACCAGCTTCATAAGTGGTGCTAGGACCTTCACTGAAAGGTTCTGATGAGATAATGGCAGCAGTGGTTATCGGTGGTGTTGAAAGGCCTTGAAGTACACCAGAAACAAGAATTCCATGTCTAGGGTCACGTCTTCTTCTTTTCATAGGAGGTTGAGAGGTCTGTGTTGTTGTGCGATCACTCTCAAGCGGCTTAGATGTAGGAGAAACAATATCAAGGGGAGGAATCCCTGACACTGTCATCATAGGAGTTGTTGTTTCAGCCACTTGTTTGGTAGTACGAGGCGTAGATTCAAGAACGTCTTCAGTTTCCGTATCTCCGTTGCTGGATGAGCAACATCATTGATATTGTTAAGTTGTGAGTTGAGATTTTCACTTGACAATAAATCTTCATTACTTCCAAAATTCAGCGGAATTTCATCCTTATCGAAGCCAGAAAGATCAAGGTCTTCGTATAAATCAGTCTCAGTCCCACTCTTTGAAGACCCTTCATTGTAATCACTTTGAACTGGAACTGATGTCAGATCATGTTCCTCTACCACAAAAACATTTGGAGCTGTTGTTTCTTCTCTTTCTTCATGATCTGACACGGTGATAACATCATCTTCTAAAATCACCCTCTCTGAAGAAGTAGGCTCAGAGGATACTTTATCTGAAGATCCATGAGACTCGGATGCTTCGTTTAGCTCAGCAAATTTTCCAAACTTCACAAGCGGATACAGTCCTTGGAAAACGACCTTTCCCTTGCGATTCTGCTTTATAAGCCCAACAGTATGGGGACCTAATGACTTCATATCTAGGGTATCTCCCTCCTTGACCATCTCCGGAAATTGAATATTGATGAACAGTTGGATGAACCTAGGATACATCAAAAAAGTATCCCGGGTTATTGCGTTGATGTTCACCACGAACTCGTCTAAGATAAACTTTGAGAAATTAAAGTCTATTCCGGCAGCAAGAGAAGCAATGGCTCCAGTGTTCCTTAGCGAGATTTCATCAGCACCAGACCTTCTGCCCGAAATGCAGCTCACAAATACATGAGCCAAGAATCTCCAGTACGGTGGCAGAAGCTTTTTCATAGTGGGAGGAAAGTTACCTTCGTAACCCATCTTCTTAAGAACCTTCTGGGCATCTTCAATCCCAATCTCAGTAGGAAAGCCAGGTTGATCATCAATCAGCAACGCTTCTCTGATGAATTGTTCAGTAATAGCAATCTTGCAACCCTTCACAACAGCTTCAATAGTGACTGCTCCATCATTATCTGTCTTCAGTTTGGTAGTCCTCCAGAATTCCCTGATGATATTCTGATAAACCATGGGATTCACAGTAATAGCAGACGCCAAGCAGCAATCCCTCAGCCTGTGGATCATCGACCTGAATTCTCCATGAACAGCAGGAGGATCAGCCAGTACGATGGCCAAGTTGTGCATGTCAGCGAATTTTAAGTTAGCCATTTGATCTGCACTAAAACGAGCCAAGTAAGAAAACAAAGATATTAGAGCAATTAATGTTTTATGGTTTTTCTTATTTAATCATCTTAATTTGACCCCAAAAATAATTTTGACCAAAATGGAGTTTACGGTCAATTTTGGGTTTACGGCCGTAAACTCATGGCTGCAAACAGAGTTTACGGCCGTAAACTCCTTGGCCGTAAGCTTCAGCCGTAAACGCCGACTATCTGTTTTTCTTCGATTAAGGCCCCAAAAACCGTCGATTTGATGAACAAAACACATTTCCACGGTCGATTTTGTTATACCTTTGAGATGAACCGAACGATTTCACAAAAACACGAGAAATTTTTTTCGAGAGGAGAGAGAATGGGAGAGGGTTTGCGGCCGGAAATAGAGAAAATGAGGAGTGAAAAGGTTTCCGGCTGTAAACTCTCCTTAAATACCCTGTTCGATTTTACCTGTCTTCCACATAGTATAAGGCACAGTCCAAATCCCAAATATTTTTCAAAAATAAAACTTTTTGAGGATTTTTAAAAATTAAAATTAAAATTAAAATAAACTAAAAAATAAAATAAAAATAAAAATAATTTCTAAAATTTAAGAATTTAAATTTTGACAATTATAAAAATAAAAATAAAATAAAAATAAAAGTAAAAATTAAAAATAAAAATCAAATAAAAGAAAACTAGATTTATCTCATCAAACACTGAATATAATTTTGTGACACTGGGATCAAAGTTGTTAGACAGCCTTAATCCACTTGTCGGTACCTTTTACCTTCATGTCTATGTCTGGTCGATCGCCAGTATTGTGATCAACTTAAACACGAAAAATTTGTGATAAATTTGGACAAGCTAAGAAAGACAAGACATTTTTCATCCTTTATTCTTAGATAAATTTCCTAGGGACCATTTAGCTAACGACGACCAGGGATATTGTTGTCCACCTAAATTGAGCAGCGAGATCTACAGACAATCTGTAAATCTTCAATTTTAATTGTACTAGAACATGTTTCCCGCTTCCTGATATGCTCCAGTAATCAAGGACTTCCAGAATACTCCTTACATCGGGTGAGCAGACAATTATTAAGAGAGAAGATAGATTTAGAATGCATATGCTATACACCCAGGTCGGATCTCTTCCAATGACGCAGAGGGTGAAACATATGACTAACTGAAGTTTTAGAGGGATTGAGAAGAAGAATGGTGCATATACTGTGTACCAGGTCGGATTGTAAGTCACGCAAAGGAGACAGTATATGGCTAACAGATAGAAAGAATTGCATAGATGGAAGATGCAGAGAGATAGAGTTGCATATGTTACAGTCCAGGTCGGATCTCTCGATCACGCAGAGGAGGCAACATATGACTAACAGATAGAAAGAAAGAAAATAATCTTCTACAGACCTAATTTATTGGAATTCCCCAGTCACCCCATCAATACCAGAATTAAGGACAGAATCCGCACATCGAGGAAAAGTTAATCCACAGTTCTAGATACGAGTTCTTTTAATGTGACCAGTAGATTCCCATGTATATCTCCCTGCTCAAAATATCTGAGCGTTGTATTGTCAGGCTAAACTGATTTAACTAGGTCAAGATTTGTCAAGTCTTTGAATTCCTTAAGTTCAACTCTGCCTAGTCAAGTCCATTTAGAATCTTTCGTGCCTACCAGCGCATCGAATACAGAGCGTAGACAATTTAATTTTTGGTACGTTACGCAGATTTAGATTGCCTATTATCACTTGATAATATCACTTCCCGTCACAACACCTACAAGCAAAACTATTAGCAACATATTTTTTTTTTTCTAATGTTTTTGGATTTTTCATATTTTCTGAAAAAATTAAAACATAAACAAATATTTTTGGATTTTTGAATTTTTCAAATTTTGTTTGGTTTTTGTTTATTTCTCCCCCTAAATTTGTGCATGGGTGAGAATGAAATTACTAAAATGCGCAAATTTAAACTAACCTAACCTATAACAAAAATTTAATCCTCAAAACGAATCATTTTCAAAAATCTCACAAGCACATCGAATCGAGCTTTGTTAAAAGGCTTGGTGAACAGATCCGCTACATTATTAGCAGAGGGAACCTGTTCCAGCCGGATGAGCGAGCGCTCATAACAGTCTCTAATAAAATGAATTTTGATATCAATGTGCTTGGTTTTGGAATGTTGGACAGGATTTTTAGTAATTTGAATCGCGGCCTCATTATCACAGTAAATGGGGGTTTCTAGATAATTCAAACCGTAATCCAACAGCTGATGTTGGATCCAAATAATTTGAGAGCAACAAGCAGATGCAGCAACGTATTCCGCTTCTGCTGTTGAGGTTGAGACGGTATGTTGTTTCTTGCACTGCCATGACACCAGCCTGTCTCCATGGAATTGACACCCTCCTGATGTAGATTTCTTGTCAAGCTCACAGCCTCCATAATTACTATCAGCAAAAGCATATAAATCAAATTCGGAATTTTTCGGATACCAAAGACCCAATTTTGGGCTGCCTTTGATATACCGAAAAATCCTTTTGACAGCAATAAGATGTGAAAGTTTAGGATTAGCCTGATAACGTGCGCATTGACAAACTGCAAACATGATGTCTGGACGGCTTGCAGTAAGATACATCAACGATCCGATCATCGATCTGTAATGTGTCTGATCTACGGATTCGCCATCAGTATCTGGATTCAACAGGGGTCTTTCGGCCATCGGCGTCGAGGCAGGTTTTGCGTCTTGAAACCCGAACTTCTCAAGAATATCCTCCACATACTTAGCTTGATGGAGCAGGATTCCGGTTGAATTTTGTTTGACCTGAAGCCCCAGAAACATGGTCATTTCACCCAATGAACTCATCTCAAACCTCTTTTTCATAACGGCTTCAAACTCTTTGCATAGCTGTGGACTGGTAGACCCGAAGATAATGTCGTCAACGTAGATCTGGACTAGAATCTGATCATTACCAACATGCTTGATGAATAAAGTTTGATCGATAGTGCCACGAGAGTATCCATGATCGAGCAAGTGCTTTGTGAGAGTCGCATACCACGCTCGCGGAGCTTGATGTAACCCATACAACGCCTTGTCCAACTTATAGACATGATTAGGAAACTTCGAGTTAACGAACCCATGGGGCTGATCAACGTAGATTTCTTCCTTCACCTTGCCACACAAGAAGGCTGTCTTGACATCCATTTGGTAAACCGTGAAGTTCATGTAGGAAGCATATGCAAGGAAGATACAAATAGCCTCCAAGCGAGCCACTGGAGCATAAACCTCAGTATAATCAAGACCCTCAACTTGACGAAACCCGCGAACCACCAATCTTGCTTTATTGCGCACTATAACACCAGAATCATCCTGCTTGTTTCGATAGACCCAGCGTGTGTCAAGAGACTTTTTGCCCTTTGGTAACTCAACCAATTTCCAAACCCCGAGCTTTTCAAATTGATTTAAGCTCTTCATGCATAGCATCTACCTAGCTGGGCTCATTCAAAGCCATTTCAACATTCTTGGGCTCTATTTGAGAGATAAAGCAAGAATAGAGACTTGTATTGACATCTCCACTCTGACTTCTGGTTCTAACTCCATCACCCAGCTGACCAATGATGTTTTCGATCGGATGATCGTGTTGAATTCTTGAAGGTATGTCTTGGCTGATATCATTGAGTGAAACGGGAAGAGTGTGAATGTTGAAACCTCCATCATTTGCTGATTGATCCACATTAGGTGAATCTGCTACAAACTCATTAGCAATTTCTTCAGGAAAGAGTAGTTCCATAAAAGTTGGAGTGACAGCGGAAGCATCTCTAGACATGAACTCTCTTTCAACAGGAGTAAGAGGTGTAGCATCAGCATCTGGAGTGTCATTTTGAACTGGAGACTCTGAACTACCAAGTCGAACAGATGACTCCCCCTCAGGTGGAGCAGATGACTCCCTATCAAGTGGTGAAGAGGGTACCGTTGGAGGTCTGTAAACAACTTCTTCGTCTTCGTCTTCAGAAACAATCTTCGAACCAGAGGAGGACCCATATGAACCATCTGAAGACACATTAATGGACTTGAAGAGCGATGTGTAATCAAATAACCAATCAGCAACACCATTTTGTTGAGGCAATTCATCCTGATACCAATCTGTCACACCCCAAAACCAGAATGGCAGAAATGTTATGGGGTGGAGGACGTCATGTGTAGCATCACAACCAATGAATAATAGCAATCATAGCAACACAACCATTACAGTGAATACTTAAATAAAAATGCTTACATCAGTTTGAAACTTTGTCTGAAACTTGTTTGAATTACATCAAATAGCTTTGTAAAGTATAAACATAAAACTCTTATTGCTCCAACTCCTCAAAAATCCAGCAGGTACCTGTCTACTGATTTCCTGAGAATACAAGCAGTTTGAAAGAATATCAGCATAAAGCTGGTGAGTTCATAAGCGGTGGTTTGTAATGAAAACTTGTTGATGAGTTATAAAAGTGTTTGTGTAGTTTCAAGAAAATCCAATATTTTCTTAAATGAGAATGTAGTGTTTTCAATTCTGTATAAAACCATGAATGTTTGTTACTGAAAACTGTAGTGATGTGCGAAAATAATACTTCATGTGACTAGCTAATGCTAATCATGATGTATAAGTATTTCGTACGTGAAACCATTGTATGTTCAGTTCTGTTTGAAAACCCTGAAAGTTCTCCAGTTGTAGTGTGTATTAGTTCTATTTAGTATAAATAAAACTATTGAAGAGTGTCAGGTTGTAAACTAAAGGCGATTCATACATAATGTGAGTCGTATAACCATGCTTGATATGACTAGAGACCTTTCCAACGTTCTTCAGGCGTCGAGTTAAATGACATTTGTACACCCCATGCGTGCCCGCCTAACTGTAGCTAGCGGTTCAGGTGTGTGATTGTCAGTCCCGAATAGATCTATTCACAAATCTCACGCTCTCCCTCCAGGAGACTTTGGTTATACTATGATAGGATTTATCCCTGTATACCTAAGGGTACAGTATTGAAGTAGCGCCTCACAGTATCGTACAATCTAGTTTACATGGAGTATAGTAGCGTTCTACCGTAATGGAAATCCGTATGTATACCGTATGTAGTGATAATTACAGTTATGAATACTATGATAAAATAGTGAGGTAAACTGTAAACTATTTATGTCTTAGTGCATATGTTTAGTAGTGAAAGTTTCTGTACTTGTTGTGTTTAGAAAATCCCAAACTATATCGATTATAGTTTGCATGTATAACGTAGTGAATAGCGTGTCCGGAAAACTTATGCAATTTTAGTGAAAACGCCCCTTATGCTCAACACAGTACAAAAGGGGTTAAAGTATGAGATTTGCATGAGTTTTGAAAACATTTATGTTTAGCTTGTATTCCCCCCTGAAAACATTAAAAATACGGAAAATGTAGGGGTATGAACTCACAGTTTGACGTAAGACCCGAGCGTAAGGTCGGTGTAGATGCTGAGTGTCAACTGATGTTTCGTACGCAAGTGGATCCTATTAACATATGGTAACACATATATGCATTAGGTTCAAATCCTTAAAAATAAATCAATTTGGAAATTATTTATGCTCCTGCCGTCATTATTTTGAGCTTAATTAAATATTCTAGGCTCGGTCCAATTAATTTTTGGGTTCAAAATCAAGGTTTCTAAGTCAAAGCATAGCATCCGGGCCAAACCCCCATCGAGAGGAGTTTACGGCCGCAAACTCGATTTTACGACCATAAAACCCCCACCCCACCCCTTGGCCGTAAACTCACCCCTATATAAGGGATGAGTGGCTTTCATTTCAAGCTTTAAGCACTCAAGGGCCTTTCTCTCTCTACTCTCTCTCTCTCTCTCTACCACTTTCGAGTTTTGCTTAAGGATCTTCAAAATGTAAGTGATTCTTCACTTCTATGGTGTTTCAATCCCTTTTCCAGTGATGAATCCATGTTTCATATCATAAATTTCATCTTTTTCTAGATCTTCTCTCTCACCAAGAACACCAAGAACACACACTAGTTCTTGGTGGCTAAAAACCTCATTCCAAGCATCTTACAGTAAGTATCTACTCCCTATGCTTGTTATCTATTAAGAATCACTTGTTTTCACCTAAAAATCGACCGAAAATCATGAACACGAGATGGGTTTACGGCCGTAATCCCTTCCATGGCAGTAAACTCCATTTTTGGTAGATTATTGGCCCTTAAACTCTTCCTTGAGTCGGGCACAAGGCTTAGAACACTTCCAAGAGGCTAGAAAGGACCTTGAAACACCGAAAATCACACCTTTCATTAAATGTTTACGGCCGTAAACACATGGGCCGCAAACCCACAGGCCGTAAACCCATGGGCCGTAAACCCATGGACCGCAAACACTTGGGCCGTAAACCCTGTTGGGCCGCAAACCCCTGACCGTACATTCCTGATTACGGCCGCAAACTCCCCATCTTCACTCACGTATGATTCTAACACTTAGTTTCAAGTGTTTCCTAGTCCCTAAGGTGGTTTCCTTCCATAACAAATAGTGTTAGGTCCTCATCTAATGCATATGTGTGTTACCATATGTTAATAGGATGCACTTGCGTACGAAACATCAGTTGACACTCAGCATCCACACCGACCTTACGCTCGGGTCTTAAATCAAACTGTGAGTTCATACCCCTACATTTTCTGTATTTTTAATGTTTTCAGGGGGGAATACAAATTAAACATAAATGTTTTCAAAACTCATGCAAATCTCATACTTTAACCCCTTTTGTACTGTGTTGAGCATAAGGGGCGTTTTCACTAAACTTGCATAAGTTTTCCGGACACGCTATTCACTACGTTATACGTGCAAACTATAATCGGTATAGTTTGGGATTTTCTAAACACAACAAGTATAGAAACTTTCACTACTAAACATATGCACTAAGACAGAAATAGTTTACAGTTTACCTCACTATTTTATCATAGTATTCATAACTGTAATTATCACTACATACGGTATACATACGGACTTCCATTACGGTAGAACGCTACTACACTACATGTAAACTAGATTGTACGATACTGTGAGGCGCTATTTCAATACTGTACCCTTAGGTATATAGGGATAAATCCTATCATAGTATAACCAAAGTCTCCTGGAGGGAGAGCGTGAGATTTGTGAATAGATCTATTCGGGACTGACAATCCCACACCTGAACTGCTAGCTATAGTTAGGCGGGCACGCCTGGGGTGTACAAATGTCATTTAACTCGATGCATGAAGAACGTTGGAAAGGTCTCTAGTCATATCAAGCATGTTTATACGACTCATATTATGTATGAATCACCTTTAGTTTACAAACTGGCACTCTTCAACAGTTTTATTTATACTAAATAGAACTAATACACACTACAACTGGAGAACTTTCAGGGTTTTCAAACAGAACTGAACATACAATCGTTTCATGTACGAAATACTTATTCATCATGATTAGCATTAGCTAGTCACATGAAATATTATTTTCGCACATCACTACAGTTTTCAGTAACAAACATTCATGGTTTTATACAAAATTGAAATCACTACATTCTCATTTAAGAAAATATCGGATTTTCTTGAAACTACATAAACACTTTTATAACTCATCAACAAGTTTTCATTACAAACCACCGCTTATGAACTCACCAGCTTTATGCTGATATTCTTTCAAACTGCTTGTATTCTCAGGAAATCAGTAGATAGGTACCTGCTGGATTTTTGAGGAGTTGGAGCAATAAGAGTTTTATGTTTATACTTTACAAAGGTATTTGATGTAATTCAAACAAGTTTCAGACAAAGTTTCAAACTGATGTAAACATTTTTATTTAAGTAGTCACTATAATGGTTGTGTTTCTATGATTGCTATTATTCATTGGTTGTGATGCTACACATGACGTCCTCCGCCCCAGAACGTTTCCGCCATTCTGGTTTTGGGGTGTGACAAATTGGTATCAAAGCAAAACTCGTAAATGGTAGAGAGAGAGAGAGAGTAGAGAGCGAAAGGCCCTTGAGTGCTTAAAGCTTGAAATGAAAGCCACTCATCCCTTATATAGGAGTGAGTTTACGGCCAAGGGGTGGGGTGGGGGGTTTACGGCCGTAAACACATGGGCCGTAAACCCACAGGCCGCAAACCTATGGGCCGTAAACCCATGTACCGGAAACACTTGGGCCGCAAACTCGTGGGCCGTAAACCCTGTTGGGCCGCAAACCCCTGACCGTACACTCCTGAGTACGGCCGCAAACTCCCCATCTTCAATCACGTGTGATTCTAACACTTAGTTTCAATTGTTTCCTAGTCCCTAAGGTGGTTTCCTTCCATAACAAATAGTGTTAGGTCCTCATCTAATGCATATATGTGTTACCATATGTTAATAGGATCCACTTGCGTACGAAACATCAGTTGACACTCAGCATCCACACCGACCTTAGGCTCGGGTCTTACGTCAAACAGTGAGTTCATACCCCTACATTTTCCGTATTTTTAATGTTTTCAGGGGGGGAATACAAGCTAAACATAAATGTTTTCAAAACTCATGCAAATCTCATACTTTAACCCATTTTGTACTGTGTTGAGCATAAGGGGCGTTTTCACTAAAATTGCATAAGTTTTCCGGACACGCTATTCACTACGTTATACATGCAAACTATAATCGGTCCCGTAGCATACAAACTCCAGTTACCATGGGAGCTCAGCAACATCCATCCCGTCTTCCACGTATCGAACCTAAAGAAGTGTATGTCCGATGAGACACTTGTGATTCCTCTCGACGAGATTGAAATCAATGAGAACCTTAACTTTGTGGAAGAACCGGTCAAAATCATGGACAGAGAGATCAAACGAACGAAACAAAGTCGCATCCCGATAGTGAAGGTTGAATGGAATGCCAAGCGGGGACCTGAATTCACTTGGGAGCGCGAGGATCAGATGAAACAGAAATATCCGCATCTCTTTCTAAATCCATGATTTGTATTCTATGCTCGAATTTCGGGACGAAATTCCCTCTAACGGGGGGATGATGTGACAACCCGAAATTTCTTTCGTTCAAATCGTTAAAAATAAATCAATTTGGAATTGATTTCTGCTCTTGCCGTCATTATTTTGAGCTTAATTAAATATTCTAGGCTCGGCCCAATTAAGTTTTGGGTTCAAAATCAAGGTTTCTAAGTCAAAGCATAGCATCCGGGCCAAACCCCCTTCGAGAGGAGTTTACGGCCGCAAACTCGAGTTTACGGCCGTAAACCCCCCACCCCACCCCTTGGCCGTAAACTCACCCCTATATAAGGGATGAGTGGCTTTCATTTCAAGCTTTAAGCACTCAAGGGCCTTTCTCTCTCTACTCTCTCTCTTTACCATTTTCGAGTTTTGCTCAAGGATCTTCAAAATGTAAGTGATTCTTCACTTCTATGGTGTTTCAATCCCTTTTCCAGTGATGAATCCATGTTTCATATCATAAATTTCATCTTTTTCTAGATCTTCTCTCACACCAAGAACACCAAGAACACACACTAGTTCTTGGTGGCTAAAAACCTCATTCCAAGCATCTTACAGTAAGTATCTACTCCCTATGCTTGTTATCTATTAAGAATCACTTGTTTTCACCTAAAAATCGACCGGAAATCATGAACACGAGATGGGTTTACGGCCGTAATCCCTTCCATGGCTGTAAACTCCATTTTTGGTCGATTATTGGCCCTTAAACTCTTCGTTGAGTCGGGCACAAGGCTTAGAACACTTCCAAGAGGCTAGAAAGGACCTTGAAACACCGAAAATCACACCTTTCACCAAGTGTTTACGGCAGTAAACACATGGGCCGTAAACCCACAGGCCGTAAACCCATGGGTCGTAAACCCATGGACCGCAAACACTTGGGCCGCAAACTCGTGGGCCGTAAAGCCTGTTGGGCCGCAAACCCCTAACCGTACACTCCTGATTACGGCCGCAAACTCCCCATCTTCAATCAGGTGTGATTCTAACACTTAGTTTCAAGTGTTTCCTAGTCCCTAAGGTGGTTTCCTTCCATAACAAATAGTGTTAGGTCCTCATATAATGCATATATGTGTTACCATATGTTAATAGGATCCACTTGCGTACGAAACATCAGTTGACACTCAGCATCCACACCGACCTTACGCTCGGGTCTTACGTCAAACTGTGAGTTCATACTGATGGGTTTTGAGCATTCTAACACTTCCTAAGTGTACATGCAACCCTAATAACCTTGGATCTATGTTTGTCTAATTATCATGCAAAGTTGAATTCCAAGGTTATATTCCTATCTAGCATACATGGGGAACAAATTTTAACTTGCATGAAAGATAGAATAACTTACCTTGTTGTTGCTTATGATCCTTGAAATCTTGTGAGCCTAGCACCCCAAGTGTGATGCCTCAAATGCTTCACACAACACCAAATGCTTTTGGAATGACTTTAGAGAGAATACACACTTCTAAAATCGGCCTAGCCCTCTTGTTTCTTAGTGTCGCCAATTTTGGTGGAGAATGGGTTTCTTATATAGTGTTGACACATCTAGGGTTACACCATGTAAACCCTAATGTGTCATGACTCTTCATTTCTATGACCCATGGGTTTGTAACTCCCATGGAGCATCCTATGGGTGGAACCCAACTTGATAATCCATGGAGCCTCTTAGCCCACTATATAAGATATGGAAGATTTACATAATCTACCCATATATTTAATTAGTTATCTTTTGATCACTTAATTAATTCTAAATTAATTCTTGATCAAACTAATTAAATAGTATTATTAATATATTAGAACTTATAATATATTAATAAACCATAAGTGTTATTTCTCTCATTTTAGTTTATCCAATTGCATGGTGCCATGCAACCCAAATGAACCATGCCGGGTCGGGTCAAGTACATACCAGAAATAGTTATGGACTTAGACACCTTATCCAACACATACCCCTACATTTTCCGTATTTTTAATATTTTCAGGGGGGGATACAAGCTAAACATAAATGTTTTCAAAACTCATTCAAATCTCATACTTTAACCCCTTTTGTACTGTGTTGAGCATAAGGGGCGTTTTCACTAAAATTGCATAAGTTTTCCGGACACGCTATTCAGTACGTTATACATGCAAACTATAATCGATATAGTTTGGGATTTTCTAAACACAACAAGTTCAAAAACTTTCACTACTAAACATATGCACTAAGACAGAAATAGTTTACAGTTTACCTCACTATTTTATCATAGTATTCATAACTGTAATTATCACTACATACGGTATACATACGGACTTCCATTACGGTAGAACGCTACTACACTACATGTAAACTAGATTGTACGATACTGTGAGGCGCTATTTCAATACTGTACCCTTAGGTATATAGGGATAAATCCTATCATAGTATAACCAAAGTCTCCTGGAGGGAGAGCGTGAGATTTGTGAATAGATCTATTCGGGACTGACAATCCCACACCTGAACTGCTAGCTATAGTTAGGTGGGCACGCCTGGGGTGTACAAATGTCATTTAACTCGACGCCTGAAGAACGTTGGAAAGGTCTCTAGTCATATCAAGCATGGTTATACGACTCACATTATGTATGAATCACCTTTAGTTTACAACCTGGCACTCTTCAAGAGTTTTATTTATACTAAATAGAACTAATACACACTACAATTGGAGAACTTTCAGGGTTTTCAAACAGAACTGAACATACAATCGTTTCACGTACGAAATACTTATACATCATGATTAGCATTAGCTAGTCACATGAAGTATTATTTTCGCACATCACTACAGTTTTCAGTAACAAACATTCATGGTTTTATACAGAATTGAAAACACTACATTCTCATTTAAGAAAATATCGTATTTTCTTGAAACTACACAAACACTTTTATAACTCATCAACAAGTAAGGCGGATAGCACACATCCCATTGGTTGTCAGATCATTGTTGTATATAACCCTGGTGTATTCACTTGTTACTCATGGAGTTAATTGTAATGGTTCCTTTATATTTAACAAAAAGATTCTTTAAGAAAACCCTTATTTCTTATAATAAAATGGTGACTGAAGGGCCAATATATTTGGTTTGGGCAAGGCAACAATGTATAGATGAGTTAGGGCTTTTGTCAATGTATTTTGGAGTCTTTTGTGTTGTTTGTAGTTTTCGGTCAAGGTCTTGTGTTCGGTTGTAAATGACCGAAAACAGGCTTTCGGTCTCCTGACCGAAACTTGTTTTCGGTCCACATGAGTATATATAGGCTTGTCAGGTTGTCAGGTGTCTAGTAGTTGATCCACAGTTGTTCAGTGCTAGTTTTCGGTCCCTGAGTTGTATCAGACGGTTTCAAGTGTTTAATCGTATGCAAGCCCAGTTTCATTCATCTTCTACTCCATTTCTTCTTTGTTTTCTTATGCTTGATTGATCATTAGTAAAGATCCTTCCTTCAAGGGCCTTACAATTGGTATTAGAGCATCAACCCGTGTCAATCAAGCTTATTATTTAGTTTTCTGCTTCACAGTCGTGTTCTTCACGTTCTCGGTCACTAGAAGCCTGTTTTTGCTCGAGTTTTGAAGATAAGATCATAATTTGCATCGTGTGGTATCGAGATCTGATTGGATTTCATCTTTTCAGTTGAAATCTTATTGTTTTCGGTTTGATCTTCATAAATTGAAAACATATCTTCAATTGATTTCTGTCCAGATCTAAGCTGTTTGGAAGATGTGTTTGAGGTTTCAGTGTGTGGAAATCAATTTAGGATCGAAAACCAAGTTTTTCATTGCAAATTGTTAGTTTTCGGTTCAACCTTCAGAAACCGAAAACTGTTCTTCAACCGAAATCCTTTGAATCTTCAGAAACCGAAAACTGTTCTTCAACCGAAATCCTTTGAATCTTCAGAAACCGAACACCATTCATAAACCGAAAACCTCTTAATCTTCATAAACCGAAAACCCCCTTATCATCATAAACCGAAAACCCTCCTTATCATCATAAACCGAAAACCCTCCTTATCATCATAAACCGAAAACTCCTTTTATCTTGTTTCTCCTTTCAACTGAATTCCTTGTTTTTGGTCATCACCACTTAACCGAAAACCCTATTTACTTGATCCTTTTGTTTGTTTTTCTAGTTAATTTTTATTAAAAATTAAAAAAAAAACAAAAATTAAAAAAAAACAAAAATCAAAAACAAAAATGGAATCTCAAAGTATGTCAGCTCATCACGAATTAGATGCCATTATGGGAACCACTTCTCGAATTCCACGACTTTTATCAGCAGAAGGATTTCCAGAATGGAAATATCGGATCGATAAGTATATCAAAATGAAGGATTTCAAGATATGGCGAAGTATTTTGAGAGGTCCAATCCGCATCACAACAACGTTGGAAGATGGCACAATAATGGATAAGCAAGTTGAGAATTACACTGATGATGATTTTGAGAGAGTCGAGGAGCAGGAAAAGGCTCTTGCCACACTTACCATGACATTATCTCCGAAAATTGCTGAAGGTTTTCGTGAGTATACATCAGCAAAGGCCTTATGGGAAGCACTGATAGAAGTCTATGAAGGCAACGAAGACATGAAACAAAGTCGCCAAGACATACTGCGACAGAAGTTCAATATGTTTAACCATGTCTTGGGAGAAACACTTGAGAATCAGTTGCGAAGGTTTATCACACTTACCACATAAATGAGCTCTATTGGTGTGATGGTTACAAGATCGGAGATCAACAAGAAGCTGCTGAACTCTCTGCCAAAATCCTGGGATAAGAATGTCTCAGTGATTAAAAAGACCAAAGATTTGAATCGTTTGAGTTTAGCGGAAATAATGGCGATCATTAAGGCTTGCGATCTCGATGATAAGCAAAGGGAGATTAATCATGTTAATTCATACTCCTCAGCAAATCTTGGGATCCAAACCACCAACAACACTGCTTTCTCAAGTTTTTCTACTCCTCAAGCTCCTCAAGTTCATGTTCCTCAAGTTCAACCCTATGTGACTCATCAGCCCACCTCATACGTCATCCCTTCAATGCAACACATTCAAGTTCCTCAACCTCAAACTTCTCTTCAACAAGTTGGTTCTATTGTTGGTTCATCCTCAAATGCACCCATTCAATCTCATGGAATCAATTCTCAAGCTTCATCTTTGAAAGAAAAGGAAGAAAATATGGCCCTCGCCACTGGTCTAGTTAACTGCTACAATGCTTTTGTGGCCGGAGAACTCTCCCCACAACTCTCATTTGTTGACCTAGACCAGATCCATCCAGAGGATGTGGAAGAGATGGACATCACCTGGCAAATGGCCATGGTTGTTTTTAGGGCAAAGCAGTTCTCCAAGAAAACTGGGAAAAACAACTGGAGCGTGAACTCTGACAAGAAAGTGGGGTTCAACAAAGGGAAGCTGAGATGCTACAATTGTCATGAGCCTGGACATTTTGCAAGGGAGTGTCCAAAGCCAGACCGAAGAGAGAATTCTGAGCGAACCATGGTACCGGTGACCAATGTCAACAAGGGATCTTCTTCAAGCAATCAGACTGCTAACTTGGCGATGGTGGCCCAATCCTTTTATTGGGAAGATCAAATTCAGGCTCTGAATATTTCAGGACCTGAAAATGCGCATCTTGCCCAGATCAAGGATGGTGTGGAAGAAGAAACAGAGAAGGATCCTGAAGAGGAAATGATGAATCTTCAATTTGCATTCATGGTGCAAACTACTCCTGAGCCAGCCAAACCTGAGGTCAGTGAATTTGGTTGTTCTCAATCTTGCATAAAAACTGTTAAATTCTTACGTGAGCAAATTGAACTAATCAAGAGAGAGAGAACGAAGACCTTAAATATGAGGGGTACACTCTTAGGAAAAACCAAAAGCCTTTAAAGACACAAATAGAAAATAAAACAAAGGACTTTAAGAAACTGCAAGAGGATTACAGCAATAAATGCGAGAACTATGATCATGTCAAAAGAAAATTTGCTGCTGTGACCGCTGAGCTTGACGCATTGAAAAACTGATTTGAAAATGCTGAATTTAATTTTAAAAAATTCGATGGGTCAAGTGAAGTAGTTGCAAAAATGATCGAGAAACAAATACAGTGGAAGGACATTACTTGTGGTAACCAGATAAAAGTAGGATTAGGTTTTGAGAGTGTCCCTCCTCCATTCAATCATACCTATACTACCATTCCTCTATCTCAAGAAGAGATTGACAGAGAACCTTTCATGGTTTATGGAAAGCCTGCTTCTGAACAAGCCACATGCTCAAATGATAAAGTTTTGGATACTAACATTTCTATCTTGAGTGCAGATGTGTCCATAGCTCAGGGGGAGCAAGAAGCAGAAAAATCTTGTGGTTTTGAGTCAAATAATTGTGTGTCTAAGTTTGGATTTGAGTTGTGTGAAGAGTCTGTCTTGAATTCTAAAACTAATGGTTTTGTCTCTGGTAGTGTGATAATTCAGAACGATAAAATTGAGAATAATTATGTTGTTTCTGATAAAGATGCTATGTCTGATTCAAATGCTTCTACATCTTCCACGTTTGCTACACAATCTAGTGCTTGTTCTTGCAAATGTGAAAATGCTAGAAAAGATAATAAAAACGAGAAATCTGACAAGAGAAGTACCCAATCCAATGATAATAAACAAATTTGTTTCAACTGTGGTACTGTTGGTCATATTGGCAGAAATTGTCTAAACCGGATGTTTGTGCATCACATGTCAAAAAGGGGAGAGAATGAGTCTAGAGGACGATCTTTAATTAGAAAATCCTCCAGAACTCGCTCTCGAGATGATGACTGGAAAACAAATCAAAACAAGAAAATGGCAGGTTTTCAAAAGAACAAACAGGTTTTCAATAAATTCACAATCAGTTTGCCAAAATCGACCCAAGCTAAGCCAAAGTCGATTTCGTCAAAAAGTAGGTCTGGATCTTCAAACTCTTCGAGTAGAAAATCCACCTGCTCAAAGCAAACTGAAAAGAAAATTGTTTCAAAACCTAAATTTCAATGGGTGCCAAAATTAAAATATGATCAGTCATCATCATCCTCTGTACCTGTTGAAAAAGAAAAATCAAAAGAGAAATCAAATGAGAAATCTGTGAAAGTTAAGGGTCAACCCAGGACTGTAATGACCTGGGTCCCCAAATATAAATGATTCTGCTCATTGTGCAGGGACAGTTGCGGAGGAATGTCGTCAGACCCTGGTATGTCGACAGCGGCTGCTCCCGGCACATGACTGGAGATATCTCCCAACTGCACGACATTCAGACATTTAATGGGGGATATGTCTCCTTCGCGGGCGGAGAGATAACGCAGAAAGGAACGGTGACCAACGGAGTGCTCAGTTTTAAAAATGCCAACTATGCTCCTGAGTTGAAGCACAGTCTCCTGAGTGTTTCTCAAATCTGCGACAAGGGTTTCTCAACACATTTCACCGATAAAGAATGTCTAATCTTAAAGCCCGACATTGTCATCCCGGAGGAGTGGATTCTCGTCAAATCTAAGCTGGATGGGAATGCCTACATTATTGACATGAACAGCAATGTACCCGATGAAGTCACTTATCTTTTTTCCAAAGTCTCCGAACAAAACGCAATGTTGTGGCATCGTCGACTTGGCCATGCAAATGCAAAGAATCTGAACCTTCTTGCCAAGAACGAAATGGTCCGCGGTCTACCGGTCAGAGATTTTATTACTTTTGAAAAATGTGTTTCCTGTGCTCAAGGAAAACATCATCGGAAACCACATTTGCCAAAGCAGATCAACTCCATCAGTCAGGTGCTCCAATTGTTGCACATGGATTTGTTTGGTCCGGTCAACGTCCTCAGCATCAACCGAAATTCATATTGTCTCGTTGTGATAGACGATTTCTCTCGTTTCACGTGGGTCTTCTTTCTGTCCAACAAAGCTAGGATCGTTGACCTCATCAAGAAGTTCATTGTAATGATTGAGAATCAAACCAACCACCGAGTGAAAGCGCTACGCATAGATAATGGAACAGAGTTCAAGAACGTTGTTCTTGATCATTTTTGCGCTAAGAAGGGTATTGTGCGTCAGTATAGTTCTGTTCGGACACCACAACAAAACGGTGTTGCTGAGCGGAGAAATCGAATGCTACAAGACGCAGCAAGGACGATGCTTTGTGATTCTAAACTTCCAGTTTTCTTTTGGGCGGAGGCGATCAACACTGCTTGTTACGTTCAAAATCGTGTCCTGATCAACAAAGCCCAGATGAAAACACCGTACGAGATTCTCTATGGACACAAGCCATCTGTCAGCCATTTCCGAGTATTTGGCTGCCCTTGCACCCTTCTCCACTTGGAATCCAACCCAAAATTCAATGCAAAAGCTGATGATTGCTACTTTGTCGGATACGCTGCTCGTACTGCTTACTGGGTATACAACAAGAAGACAAAGCAAATCGTGGAGTCTTTCGATGTTCGATGGCTTGAAGAGAATGAGACGGACGCTAGGGTGGGTCCTGATTGGCTATTTGACTACACATCACTATTCAAATCTTTTAGTGTGTCGTCTGATAACCAAGCTGGGTCTACCTCTGGCTCGAAGATTATCATTGAAGACGAAGATGAAGGGGTTGTCTACAGACCACCATTGGTTTCTGCTACTGATCCTCCGGTGGAGTGTACTGTTCCAATCGTTTCTCCTGAGTCATCAACGCAACAATCTGCTCTAGATGCTGATGCTACTCCTCTAACTCTAGTTGAAAGAGAGTTCATGAACCAAGATACTTCCGCTGTCACTCCAAATCTGATGGACCTTCTCCTTCCCGATCAAATCGCAGATGAGTTTGTAGCAAATCCACCAAATGAAGCTGGTACATCTACCGTGGATTATTCAGCACATGACGGAGCTATTGATATCCACAATCTTCCCGTTTCAGTCAATGACATCAGTCACGAAATCCCCTCTCGCATACAGCGCGATCATCCGATCGAGAACGTCATTGGCCAGATGGGCGACAGAGTTCAAACGAGAAGTCAGAGTGGAGACGTCAACACGTGTCTCTATTCTTCGCTTCATTTCTCAAATAGAGCCCAAGAACGTCGAAATGGATTTGAATGAGCCCAGCTGGGTGGATGTCATGCATGCCGAGCTCAATCAATTCGAAAAGCTCGGGGTTTGGAAGTTGGTGGAGCTGCCTAAAGGCAAGAAATCTCTCGACACTAGATGGGTGTTTCGGAACAAGCAAGACGATTCGGGTGTCATTATACGGAATAAGGCGAGATTGGTGGTCCGTGGGTTCAGAAAAATTGAGGGTCTTGATTATACAGAAGTCTATGCTCTGGTGGCACGCTTGGAGGCTATTCGTATCTTCCTCGCCTATGCTTCCTACATGAACTTCACCGTATACCAAATGGACGTCAAGACGGCTTTCCTGTACGGCAAGGTGAAGGAGGAGATTTATGTTGACCAACCTCCTGGGTTTGTTAACTCAAAACTTCCCAACCATGTCTACAAGTTAGACAAGGCTTTGTATGGGCTGCATCAAGCTCCTAGAGCCTGGTATGCTACTCTCACAGAGCACTTGCTCAATCATGGCTACTCACGCGGCACTATCGATCAGGCCCTATTCATCAAGCATGTCGGTGCAGACCAGATTCTTGTCCAAATATACGTGGACGATATCATTTTCGGGTCGACGAGTCCTCAGCTATGCAAGGAATTCGGGGACGTCATGAAAAAGCGGTTCGAGATGAGTTCTTTGGGGGAAATGACCACGTTTTTGGGGCTTCAGGTCAAACAATCTTCAGCCGGAATCCTGATTCATCAAGCCAAATATGTGGATGATATGCTCGAGAAGTTCGGGTTCAGAGACGCTAAACCTGCCTTGACGCCCATGGCGGAGAGACCACTGCTGACTCCTGATCTTGAAGGCGAATCTGTAGATCAAACGTACTATAGATCGATGATCGGATCGCTGATGTATCTGACTGCAAGTCGCCCAGACATTATGTTTGCAGTCTGTCAATGAGCGCTACCAGGATAATCCTAAACTGTTTCATCTTACTGATGTTAAAAGGATTTTTCGGTATCTCAAAGGCAGCCCAAAACTGGGTCTTTGGTATCCGAAAAATTCCGAATTTGATCTTTATGATTTTGCAGACAACAATTACGGAGGCTGCGAGCTTGACAGGAAATCGACTTCAGGCGGATGTCAATTTCTCGGAGATAGGCTGGTATCTTGGCAATGCAAGAAGCAGAATACTGTCTCGACCTCAACAGCAGAAGCAGAATATGTAGCTGCGTCTGCCTGTTGTTCTCAAGTCATATGGATCCAACATCAGCTGTTGGACTACGGTTTAAATTTTCAAGAAACCCCTATTTTCTATGACAATGAGGCTGCGATCCAAATTGCTAAAAATCCGGTCCAGCACTCAAAAACCAAGCACATCGACATCAAAGTTCATTTTATCAGAGATTGTTATGAGCGCTCGCTCATTCGGCTAGAACAGGTTCCCACTGCAAATAATGTGGCGGATCTGTTCACCAAGCCGTTTAACAAAGCTCGATTCGATGTGCTGGTAAATTTTTTAAAAATGATTCGCTTTGAGGATTAATTTTTGTTTAGGTTAGTTTAAATTTGCGCATTTTAATTTCATTCTCACCCATGCACAAATTTAGGGGGGGAAATAATCAAAAACCAAACAAAAATTAGAAAATTTAAAAAATCCAAAAACATTAGAAAATTAAAAAATTCCAAAAACAATAGAAAATCAGAAAAATCAAAAATATTATTGAGAAGTGATATGATGGGAAGTGATATCAGCTTGTGATAACAGACAATCTGAGTCTATGTAAAGTACCAAAGCTGAATTGTCTAGGCTCTGTGTTCGATGCGCTGGTAGGCACGAAAAATTTAATGGACTTGACTAGGTGCAGATGAACTTAAGGAATCTAGAGACTTGATAAATTCTGACCTAGATAGTTCCATTTAGCCTGACAATACGACGCTTGGATAGGTTGAGCAGGGAGATATACATGAGAATCCACCAGTCACATTAAAGAACCCGTATCTAGAACTGTGGTTGAACTTTTCCTCGATGTACGGATTATGTCCTTAATTCTGGTATTGACGGGGCGAATGGGGAATTCCGATAAAGTAGGTCTGTAGGAAATTATTTTCTTTCTCTCCTTCTGTTAGTCATATGCTGCCTCCTCTGTGTGATCGAAAGATCCGACCTGGACTGCAGCATATGCAACTCTATTTCTCTGCATCTTCTTTCTATGAAATTCTTCCTATCTGTTAGCCATATGCTGTCTCCTTTGTGTGATTAACAATCCGACCTGGTACACAGCATATGTAACCTTCTACTTCTCAATCCCTCTGAAATTCTAGTCAGTCATATGTTTCACTCTCTGCGTGATTGAAAGATCCGACCTGAGTGTACAGCATATGCATTCTAAATCTATCATTTCTATGAATAACAATCTGCTCACCTAAAGTAAGGAGTATCTCGGAAGTTCTTGATTATTGGGGTATGTCAGGAAGTGGGAAACATGTTCTAGTACACTTTAAATTGAACAATTCTAGATTGTCTGTAGATCTCGCTGCTCAATTTAGGTGGACAACAATATCCTTGGTCGTCGTCAGATAAATGGTCCTTAGGTATTTTTATCTAGTAACTTAGGATCAATCTGTCTTATCACTGATAGCATTCCTAAAATTTGTCATAATTTTTCGTGCTTAAGTGGACCACAATACCGGCGATCGACCAAATCTATTCATGAAAGGAGAGGTACTGATAAATGGAAAAGCGTTGTCTAACAACTTTGATCCCATATCACAAAAGGTTATCAATTTCAAGATAGAGGATTAAATTTAGGTTGAATTAAAATTTTAGTATTTTTATTTTATTTTATTTTCATTTTTTAGGATTGATAAATTTTAGAAAATGTTTTTATTTTATTATTTTTATTTTTATTTTCATTCTGTAAATTTTTAGGATTGGTAAAATTTAGAAAATTTTAATTTTATTTTATTTTATTTTGAAATTAATCCTCCAAGAGTTTCATTTTTTAAAATGATTTTGGGTATTGGGCCTCACATATTTTCGGGTGCAGCCCACCGATATGGATCAGGTATATAAAGGAATGGGGATACCGAAAATCAGTTCTTCCCTCATTTTCCTCTGCATACCGAAAACCTCTCAAATTCTCTCTTACTCTCGAAAAAATTTTGTGTTGTTTCGCAAAATCAACTTGTTTTTCTTGAAGGTATGATGATTCCGATCACAACTATGCGCTTATCGCTGAGAATCAACCGTGAAATCGTGGCCAAATCGTGAAAACAAGAACTGTTGGCGAGCTTTCGGTCGAAGCCGTTTTCGGTCCATCGGCTAACCGGCTTTCGGTCAAGCCGAGCCGTTTTCGGTCAAGCCGGATCAGACGGCTTTCGGTCAAAGCCGTGTTCGGTCTAACCAGCTCATTTAAGCCTTTTCGGTTCTAATTGGCTTTCGGTCTACACTAGTGTTCGGTCCATAAGCTTTCGGTCTGACTGCCTTGACCGAGAACCCATGTTTGACTTATAAAATTCAAATGAAATGGCCAAAATTAATTGATATAATTGAGAAAATAATTTTAATTTGTTTTAATCAAATGTTTTCTCACCTGGCCTGTTTTGTGCAGATAAAAATGCCAAGTATCAAAGTTGCAGACAGTCACAACGTGTCCATCCTTCTTGACGATCCTCCAGTGGCACACAACGAGTTCAAATCAATGATGTACAGGCTAAGGGAATGCTGCATCTCAACTGCACTGACCTGGAACCCCATCATTTATCTGAACCTGATCAACGAATTCTGGAGATCTGCAAGTGTCAAGAATAGAAACAATGGATCAGTGACAATTGAAGCTTCTGTTAGGGGATGCAAAATTGTTATCTCTGAGCAACTCATCAGAGATATCTTGAAGATTGATGACAAAGTTGCTTACCCGACTGACGTCGATCTGAGAATTATTGATGAGTATCTCGAGAAGATGGGATACGAAGGAGTCTTTCCACCAACCCTAAAGAAGCTGTTACCTCCCTACTGGAGGTTTCTAGCCCACGTTTTTGTCAACTGCATATCTGGGAGAAAAGGTGGTTCAGACGAAATATCCTCGAGAAATACTCAGGCGATCGTTGCATTGGCTGCCGGGATTGACTTCAACTTCTCAAAGTTTATCTTGGAGGAGATGGTTACTAATGCTAACAAGAAGTCGAAGGATCAATTCCTGCTCTATCCAAGATTCATACAGATCTTCATCAACAGCCTATTTCCCGAATTGGTCAAGACAGGAGAGATTCTTGACATGAAAGCCTTCGGACCAAACACTGTGAGCCTAATCAAGCAGAACCGTAAAGGGAAAATCACGTTCCAAGGGAAGTACCCTCTCGTGAAATTTGGAAAGTTTGCTGAGCTGTCAGAATCTTCAGAATCCCATGGGTCGTCTGAACAAATGTCAACTGATCAAGCATCGTCAGAACATGCAAACGTGAATGACGATGTTATCGATGCGTCAGACCATGAGGAAGAAACTGTTGCTCCAACCATCATTGTTACTGAGGAGCATGACCTAACGAATGTGACAGTTCAGAGTGATTTTAGCGAGTGTACAACTGAAGAGTTCACTGAGACTGAAGGAGGAGAAGAGGATGAGTATGAGAATCTTGATCTGTCCGGTTACGACAAAGATGATATTTCAATGCATTTTACTGGACTTGAGCACCCATTGTCAAATGAAGACCTCGATGACTTCCTCAAAGATATCAATGATGGTGCCAATTCAACACCGGAGATAAGGAAGAAAGCTGACGATCGAGAAGTTGAGCCTCCGGTTACCGTTCAAGTGGCTGATTCTTCAACTAATATGGACACATCATCAGGGATTCCTCCCCTTGATAATGTGGTTCCTACATCCGAGCCAATTACAAGTGATATCTAGACAATCCTGACCTCCCAGCCCCCGATGAAAAGACGCAGAATTGATCCAAGGGTGGGAGTAATTTTTCCTGACCCAACTCAAACCACAGAGACTCCTCCATCTACAACAGTTGCCCCTTCCTCATCTGTGCCCATGCAATAAGTCCCCAGCTCAATCCATGAAGTTGGTGGGTCGTCTACTGGCCAGGGATCATCTCCTCCTAGGCCTTTTCATGATGTTGCCTCCGAGAGGCTAGCCATGCATATGGATCAGAATTTAAGCCCAATACACTCCTCCCGCGGAAAAGGAATATCCTTTGAGGAGGGTATATGTGGAGATGATGATGTCTCAGTGCCCGAGCTGAGAAAGGAGATTGGTGTACTGAATCAGAAAATCATTGAGAAAGACCTCATGATCAGTCAGCACGAGTCTCGTATTGCTGATCTTGAGGCCACCAATGCTCAGCTCATCACTCGTACCGATGATCTCGAAGCAGATAAAGCTCTGAAGACAAAACAGATCACCGATCTTCAGACGCATTTTGGTTTGTTGACCGCTAGCTATTATGATTTGAAGAAGAAGCTGGAAGAAGAACTCGGTGACAAATTCAAATCATCTGTCGATGAGCCAAGGGTCTATCTTCCAAATCAAGACGCTCCCGTGGTTCCACCTCCTACAAGAACAACCACGATTGTCGATCGGTTTGACAAAGAACCAGTGCAGGCTCCAAATGTCGTGGCGTTAAAATGTGCTAAACTAGCCAAATCTGCTGAGAAGGGTCAATTTTTTTTCAAGAGGAGCTCATATCAGAATGCGCCCGGGGGTCAACCAAACATCACCTTTACGGATCTTGGAGAAAATCACTTCAGGGACGTATATGGTGATAGGTCCGGGATCATCTCAAGGGGATTCCATGACACTCTGAACATGTGGATCTTGAGAAGGAAGAGTGGAGATACCGAATTGTATAAAGATGCTCACGACTTCCACTCTTGGACCAGGGTTGATCTTACGGAATTGTCTAAGGCTCCTTTTGCAAATCCATCAAATGACCCCAAGGCGACTCAGTTCAAGTTATTTTTGGAACATCAAGTGGCTAAGGGCTTTCCCTCAATGAAGACTGCAGAGTCTATTATCAAGATATACCCGAGTGTCATTGATCCCAAAACCAATCAGCCTCTTCGATATGTGATGTGGCCTGCAACTAATCAAGTAAAGCAGATTCCTATCCTTCAGAACCATCCAGATGGATCTCTAAAATCCATGTAATATTGGGTGTTTGATGAAACTACAGCTTCCGCTGTCATCAAACTTGAACATGGATGTATTCGTTTGAAAGACAAGAGGGATCTGCTACAATTTGGAAAGTGGGATATACATCAGCTTTCTCATCATCAGATCAAGGTGGCTGAAGACCTTTTTGAGTCTGCTGCTAAGGAGTACACTTCGATGGTTGCTAATATTATTCAAAAGGAGATGTGGAATGGAGCCATGGGAAAGTCAGACGTGCTGGTGGTTGACAAAGACTGAATTCATGCTAGCACCAAACCAAGGGGAGATTGAAGGGCCAATATATTTGGTTTGGGCTAGGCAACAATGTATACATGAGTTAGGGCTTTTGTCAATGTATTTTGGAGTCTTTTTTGTTGTTTGTAGTTTTCGGTAAAGGTCTTGTGTTCGGTTGTAAGTGACCGAAAACAGGCTTTCGGTCTCCTGACCGAAACCTGTTTTCGGTCCACATGAGTATATATAGGCTTGTCAGGTTGTGAGGTGTCTAGTAGTTGATCCACAGTTGTTCAGTGCTAGTTTTCGGTCCCTGAGTTGTATCAGACGGTTTCAAGTGTTTAATCGTATGCAAGCTCAGTTTCATTCATCTTCTACTCCATTTCTTCTTTGTTGTCTTATGCTTGATTGATTATTGGTAAAGATCCTTTCATCAAGGGCCTTACAGTGACCACAGTGATTACTTTTATAATAACTTAGTTTATAATGTATATATATGATCTAATATCGGATAGAAAGTTAATTAAGTGAATATGCCCTAAGCCCACAACCAAACAAGGAGCAGGAAGTAAGGCGGAAAGCACACATCCAACTACCTATTGGGTATTAATTATATATAACCATGATGTATAAACTAAAGTATTATAGAGTAAACCACCTAAGGTCCTTTAAGTTTATACTGGTTTAATAAAATAGATTAAACCCTTAACTGGGAAGTTTCTAGCTTTCTATACCAAAAGTTCTGATTTGGAAAGTATGTTTTGTACTAGAAAACTGTGCATTGACTCTGTGTCTTATGACTTGACCCATACCTGGTACCCTTATGATGACTTAATGTATACTGAGCATATATATATCTAGAATCGAATAGAAAATAGACTGGGTGAATTCGTTCCAAGCCCACAACCAAACAAGGAACAGGAAATGAAGCGGAGAACACACATCCTATTACCTGTCGGATCCTACTGATTATATATATATATATATATATATATATATATATATATATATATATATATATATATATATATATATATATATATATATATATCCTTTGATGTAAACATTAAGGAATCATAAGGTTAGCATTATGGTCCTCTCTACTAAACGTAGCCTTCTACCAAGGCATCTAATGCTATGTGTGTTTGTTTCTTGCATAAGTTGTATATTTTCCCAAGTGAGACTATCATTAACCAAAAATATAGTTTGTATTGACTTTCAAGTGGTACTGTCACTTTTATGAAAGTAATGGGAGATGTAAGTACACAGTTGTCGTTTATAATGACATACGGATGTACTGACGACCTAAAACATGTTTGTTTTATTATGGTCATAATGTGAAGGCTAGTACCCCTACTAAACGCTCTCCCTGTCTAGAGATTAAGGGAACCAAACGCGACCTCTGAAAATTCTTGCAAGCCGTGTAATTCACATTAAAGTTATATGATCATGTATACCCAATATAACTATCACCTTTTGTTTAAAACAATGAGTTAGTGATTCATTGGTATAATTAGATCCTGTAGTAGTTCCATGCTATAGCAACTTAGTATGTTTGTTCTGTTTCTCATAATAGTATGTTCTGTTTGTTTCTCATCATAGTATGTTCTGACTCATGTATGAACTGACTCGTTTATCTACTAAGTTATGCTTGTACTTTAAAAACGGAGTTTGATTAACTATAAAGTAACATAACTTTAAAAGAGTTTTTGAAATGTTTTGATCACTTATAAAAGACATAAGCAACATTTTGAAAGATGTTTATAACAAACAATTACACAATTATCATTGTGTTCAACTTGTATTCCCCCCCCCCTAAAAGCATTTAAAACAGTTAAAAGATTCATTATGGGGTATGAACTCACCTGATGTGGGTGATTCAACGAATACGCGTGTAAGGATGAGAAGTTCCACGAATGAAGTCCTGAGACACAATAAGTCCTAAATGACATATATTGGCATGAATATAGTGTTTATAAGCAACTATATGAAAGGAAACATCTTCTGGGACTAGGAAACACCTTGACTAAGTGTTGGAATCACATGTGATTCATCAAAGGAGAGTGGAATGGCAATACCATGAGTTTACTACCATAGGTTTACGGCCCAAGGGAGTTTACGGCCGTAAACTCATAGTCAATCATGCATAAGTGTGTATTTGAAGGCTAGGGAAACTTGAGGGACTTTTGCTCTACACAAGGATGAGAAAGACCAACTTAATGAAGGATTTTGATGAGTTTACGGCCCAAAGGAGTTTACAGGTGTAAACTCATGGTCATTATGCATTTGAGAGTAGTTTAAGGTCCTATTCTCATCAATGAAGGGTTCTAGGTCACAAGCTTTGCATCTAGGAGGGTTTATTGCCAAAATGGCACCCTTAAACGGGTTTACGGCCATGGGAGATGGCTTGGCCGTAAAATCCTTTTGTTCTTGTGTTCTTGATGTTTTCAAGGCTCTAAGCATGAGTCCTAACTAGATATCAAGTGTAGGGAAGAGTACTTACGATATAGAGGCTTCAAATGGTTGATTTTGGCCAAGAACACTAGTGTGTGTTCTTGGTGTTCTTGGTGTTTCTTGAAGATCTAAGAAAAGATTATTTCCATGGATGAAATCAATGGATGAAGCTAGTTAAGAAGGTGTATCAACTAATCAAGGAAGAACACTTACAACTTTTGAAGATCTAGGATGAAAATCGGGATGATAGTTGAGAGAGAAATGGAGTGTTCTTGAGTTGGAAATGAAAGAATGAAGAAAGTTGAAGGAAATGAGCCTATATGGATGGAGTTTACGGCCCACCTTGAGTTTACGGCCGTAAACTCAAGTGTTGTGGCCGTAAACTCTAAATGAAAAGGGTAAGGCTTGATTTGTTGAACAGTGTCTCTAGCAGGTACATTCTAACACTCATTCCTTAAGTGTATTAGGCTTAAAACTCCTTAGAATGACCTTTAACCAGGCTAGAACTCAATACCAATGAGTCTGACACTCAGTTGAGTTGACTGACTGAGCTTCCAAAACAAAAAAATTTCGGCTTGTCACATCATCCCCCCGTTAGATGGAATTTCGTCCCGAAATTAGCTTTCTTAGCAGTACTACTGGGGTTGCGCTCCTCTGATTGGCAGAGTACCTACTCATAGACCTGGCAACTTTGCCCTGGTGTTCATGATAGGATTCGTACTTGGTCCATCTATTATTACCTCGTATATACAAGTCGTATATAATTAGGATTAGTAAGACGGTAGGATATGCGACTCTGCCCCAGGTCCACAACCAAACAAGGAACAGGAGATAGGGCGGAAACACACATACTAAATCTGCGTAATCATATATGCATTAGATGAGGACCTAACACTATTTGTTATGGAAGGAAACCACCTTAGGGACTAGGAAACACTTGAAACTAAGTGTTAGAATCACACGTGATTGAAGATGGGGAGTTTGCGGCCGTAATCAGGAGTGTACGGTCAGGGGTTTGCGGCCCAACAGCGTTTACGGCCCACGAGTTTGCGGCCCAAGTGTTTGCGGTCCACGGGTTTACGGCCCATGGCTTTACGGCCTGTGGGTTTACGGCCCATGTGTTTACGGCCGTAAACACTTGGTGAAAGGTGCGATTTTCGGTGTTTCAAGGTCCTTTCTAGCCTCTTGGAAGTGTTCTACGCCTTGTGCCCGACTCAAGGAAGAGTTTAAGGGCCAATAATCGACCAAAAATGGAGTTTACGGCCATGGAAGGGATTACGGCCGTAAACCCATCTCGTGTTCATGATTTCCGGTCGATTTCTAGGTGAAAACAAGTGATTCTTAATAGATAACAAGCATAGGGAGTAGATACTTACTGTAAGATGCTTGGAATGAGGTTTTTAGCCACCAAGAACTAGTGTGTGTTCTTGGTGTTCTTGGTGAGAGAGAAGATCTAGAAAAAGATGAAATTTATGATATGAAACATGGATTCATCACTGGAAAAGGGATTGAAACACCATAGAAGTGAAGAATCACTTACATTTTGAAGATCCTTGAGCAAAACTCGAAAATGGTAGAGAGAGAGTAGAGAGAGAAAGGCCCTTGAGTGCTTAAAGCTTGAAATGATAGCTACTCATCCCTTATATAGGGGAGAGTTTACGGCCAAGGGGTGGGGTGGGGGGTTTACGGCCGTAAACTCCTCTCGAAGGGGGTTTGGCCCGGATGCTATGCTTTGACTTAGAAACCTTGATTTTGAACCCAAAACTTAATTGGACCGAGCCTAGAATATTTAATTAAGCTCAAAATAATGACGGCAAGAGCAGAAATAAATTCCAAATTGATTTATTTTTAACGATTTGAACGAAAGAAATTTCGGGTTGTCACATCATCCCCCTGTTAGAGGGAATTTCGTCCCAAAATTCGAGCATAGAATACAAATCATGGATTTAGAAAGAGATGCGGATATTTCTATTTCATCTGATCCTCGCGCTCCCAAGTGAATTCAGATCCCCGCTTGGCATTCCAGCGAACCTTCACTATCGGGATGCGACTTTGTTTCGTTCGTTTGATCTCTCTGTCCACGATTTCGACCGGTTCTTCCACGAAGTTGAGGTTCTCGTTGATTTCAATCTCGTCGATAGGAATCACAAGTGTCTCATCGGACAGACACTTCTTTAAGTTCGATACGTGGAAGACAGGATGGATGTTGCTGAGCTCCCGTGGTAACTGGAGTTTGTATTCTACGGGACCGATCCTAGTAAGGATCTCAAACGGTCCAATGTACCTTGGGTTTAGCTTTCCACGCTTTCCAAAGTGTATCATGCCTTTCCAGGGTGAGACCTTCAGAAGGACGCGGTCACCAACCTGGAATTCCAAGGGTTTTCGTCTCTTATCGGCGTAGCTCTTTTGTCTATCTCGGGAGGCTTTCAGTCGTTCTCGGATTTGCATGATCTTTTCAGTTGTCTCTCAGATGATCTCAGGACCAGTGAGAGTACTGTCGGGGACTTGACCCCTGGCTAGCTGCGTGTCACCCACCTCAGCCCAGCACAGAGGGGATCTGCACTTGCGGCCGTAGAGGGCTTCAAAGGGCGCAGCCTTGATACTGGTATGGTAGCTGTTGTTGTAGGAAAATTCAACCAAATGAAGATGAGTGTCCCATGACGCGCCGAAGTCGATGACGCAGGTTCTCAACATGTCTTCCAATGTCTGAATTGTTCTCTCACTCTGTCCATCTGTCTGTGGATGATAAGATGTGGTCATATCCAGCTGAGTTCCGAGAGCCTTCTGTAGTGTTTCCCAAAATCTTGAGGTAAACCTGCTATCTCGATCGGAGATAATGGTTACAGGTACCCCATGGAGGCGAACTATTTCTCGAAGATATATCCGTGTAAGTCTCTCTATCTTGAAGTTTTCTTTGATTGGCAGGAAGTGAGCGGACTTCGTCAACCGATCGACAATTACCCAGATGGCGTCGTGCCCACTCGGAGATCTGGGTAACTTGGTGATAAAATCCATGGTTATCCTTTCCCACTTCCACTCAGGTATTTCTGGCTGCTGAAGTAAACCTGAGGGCTTTTGATATTCTACTTTTACCTTGGCACAAGTCAGGCACTTGCCCACGAAAGTAGCAATTTCCGCTTTCATGTTTGGCCACCAATAGAGTTGTTTGAGATCCAGATACATCTTATCCGAACATAGGTGAACGGAGTATTTAGTCTTGTGAGCCTCATTCATGAAAACCTCTCTGTACCTGCCATACTTCGGGGTCCAGATCCGGTTCATAAAATAGTACACTCCTTCTCCCTTGACCTCTAAGTTCTTTTCCATTCCCCGCAAGGCTTCGTCTGCCATGATCTCGGGTTTTAAGGCTTCCAGCTGAGCCTCTCTGATCTGCGCAGACAGGTGGGAATGGATGGTCATTGTTAGTGCCTTCACCCTACGCCCTGAATACTCCTTTCGGCTGAGGGCATCTACTACCACATTGGCCTTGCCGGGATGGTAACGAATTTCGCACTTGTAGTCACTGAGTAGCTCTACCCATCGCCGTTATCTCATGTTTAACTCCTTCTGATCAAAGATGTGATGCAAGCTCTTATGGTCGGTGAAGATAGTGCACTTGGTTCCGTAGAGATAGTGTCTCCAAATCTTTAGTGCAAAGACCACCACTCCCAATTCTAGATCGTGAGTTGTGTAATTGACCTCGTGCGTTTTCAACTGCCTCGAGGCGTAGGCGATAACCTTTCCTCGTTGCATGAGCACACAGCCTAGGCCCTGATTGGATGCATCACAGTAGACAACGAAATTATCTGTCCCTTCGGGCAGGGATAGGATAGGTGCGCTGCATAGGGCCTGCTTCAATGTTTGAAAAGCAGTGTCTTGCTTAGCTCCCCAACTGAAGGTTACACCTTTTTTTGTCAGGGTAGTTGAAGGCTTAGCGATTTTGGAGAAATTCTGGATGAACCTGCGATAATAGCCCGCGAAACCCAAGAATTGCCGGATTTCTATGGGTGTCTCTGGTGCAGGCCAATTCTCTATCGCTTTGATCTTTGAAGGGTCAAAGTGTATGCCTTCCTTGCTAATCACGTGTCCAAGGAAATTTACCTTCCTGATCCAGAATTCGCACTTTGAAAATTTCGCGTATAGCTTTTCTGCCCTTAATGTCTCTAACACCTGCCTTAAGTGTTGTTTATGATCATCCTCACTCCGCGAATAGTCAAGTATATCGTCGTTGAACACAATCACGAACTTTTCTATGAAAGGGCGGCACACCCGATTCATCAGGTCCATGAATACTGCCGCTGCGTTGGTTAGACCAAAGGGCATTACTCCAAACTCGTAGTGTCCATAGCGAGTTCGGAATGCTGTTTTGGGCACATCATTCTCATGAACTCGCAACTAATGGTACCCTGATCTTAGATCTATCTTTGAGAAATAACTGGCTCCCTGAAGTTGGTCGAAGAGATCATCGATTCTGGGTAAGGGATATCGGTTATTGATGGTCATCTTGTTCAGTTCTCGATAGTCAATGCACATCCGAAAGGATCCATCTTTCTTTTTCACGAATAAGATCGGAGCTCCCCAGGGTGAGGAACTCGGCCTTATGAACCCTTTGCTGATCAGCTCATTGAGTTGGCTGGATAATTCTTGCATCTCCGCTGGCGCTAAACGGTAATGAGACTTAGCTACAGGAGTAGCTCCGGGGATCAAGTCGATACGGAACTCGACTTGACGCTCGGGAGGAATTCCTGGGAGATCTTCAGGGAAGACCTCAGGAAAGTTGCAGACTTCGGGGATGCTCTCGAGGTCTTTACCCTTTTGTTTCTCATCAACAACATGAGCTAAAAACGCACAGCATTCCTTCCGCATGTACTTCTGAGCTTTGATGCACGAAATGATACGGAGGTTTGAACTGAGCTTATCACCGTAGATCACTAGGGTTTCGCCAGAGGGAAGATTGAGGCGAATGGCTTTTTCGAAGCAAAGGATATCATCACGATTGGAGCTTAACCAATCCATACCGATAATGACATCGAAACTCTTAATGGAGACAGGCATAAGATCAATGGAAAAGGAATATGCTTTACTGGGTATTTGATGATGCTACATCTTCTGCTGTCATCAAACTCCCAAATGATTGCATTCGATTATATCACAAGTATGATCTTCTACAGTTTGGGAAATGGGATATACATCATGTCTTCATTTCCTTGAGCTGCAGCTATGCCTCCAGGGTTTCTCCGGGAATGTAGTTAAACATGTTGAATTTCTGTTGCAACATATCCTGGCCGCTTTCCTTCATGTCTTCATTTCCTTCATATACCTCAATCAAGGCTTCCCACAAAGCTTTAGCTGAAGTATACTCTCTGAAACCTTGAGCTATATCAGGAGATAAATCCATGGTCAGAGTGGCCAAAGCCCTTTCCTGTTCTTCAACTTTCTCAAAATCTTCATCTGTATAGTTCTCAACTGCTTTGTCAATCACTTGTCCTGCAACCGTCATAGTAATTCGGACAGGACCCTTGATGATGCTTCTCCAAACTTTGAAGTCTTTCATTTTAATATACTTCTCAATCCGGTATTTCCACTCAGGAAAACCATCTGCAGATAGCAACCTCGGAATACGTGTGGTTGTACCCATGACAGTATCCAGTTCATGATGATGTGTTTGACTTTGAGAATCCATTGATGATTAAATTTTAAATCAGAAATTAAAACAAAAGAATGTCAAAAGTGAGTTTTCGGTCAGTGAGTTTACGGCCGTAAACTGAGTTTACGGTCTGAGTGTTTACGGTTTTTGAAGCTTAGTTTACGGTTATTGAAGATGATTTGTTTACGGTCCAAGAACACAGTTTACGGTTCTTGAATGTTCTTGAGTTTACGGCCGTAAACAGGGTTTACGGTCGTAATATCTTGGCAGTAAACTCCCAGAGAATTTCAGTAAACGCAAATTTAAAGCAGATTTGATCCCTTTAGCACCGAAAACACCAATCCCAATCTCGAACAGTGAAGAATATAAGTTTAAACGGCCGAAAACTTGATTGAATGATGCTTTGACACCGGTTTTGCTCTGATACCAATTGTAAGGTCCTAAAACGGATCTTTACCAATGATCAAGCAATCAAACAATCAAAAGAAACTAGAATATGAGTAGAAGAAGAAAAGAAATCAAGCTTGCACACGTTTATTACTGGAAAAACGTCTGGTATAACTCAATATACTTGGCCGTGAACTATGTGGCATCAACAACCAATAATGACCTACGCAACCTCTATATATAGGGAACTTGGGCCGGAAATTGGGTTTACGGCCGTAAACTCACTATAGGGTCGTAAACACACTAACAACCTACTAAACCACAATAAATACTCAAAAAACTATTACAATGAAAGCCTAGACCAAACCACTAATTGGACCCTTCATGAAGCATAGCCGATTTTGTGAGCTTAATATACTCTCTCAAGAATTTCCAAGTTGTTGTGGTGATTTGTGATTCCACTTGAGGCATCCACATTATTGGTGCTAGGCTCTTAAAGCTCCAAGCAATCAAATACAAGAAAAGGTATGTATTTCTATCTAGTTTTTATTGTATAAGAACCTACAATTGCATGCTAGATAGGATAATGCTTTGGAAATCAATTTTGTATGTATAATAGAGAAAACATAGTTCCAAAGCATCTAGGGTTGTATGTGCACCTTAAGGTTGTTAGGATGCTCAAAACCCTTCACATGTCTTCCACCCAGCGTCGACTAGTGATGGGGTCCCTGACCTCAAAGAACTCAGGCGTGCAACACACCTTAAACTCCCGGAACGAGGGAGCTCGGGCCCCAATCTGCCCTGCAGCAATCTCGGCTTGAAAAGACATGATCCGCTCCTCCATGATCTCCATGATGCCCTCCTTGACAGTACCAAAGATCATCGGGGTAGCGTCAAGGATTCCACAACTTACCTCAGCCGTGATAAGATCATACAGCCTCTCATCAATGGGCTCTGCACCAGAGCCTGAACCCGATCCTGATCCTGATCCTGAACCCGAACCTCGTGTGATCATCACCATCCTCAACTGAAAAAAATACCACAAGACAAAATGATAAGGAATTCGAAGGGGATTCCTCCTCACCGGACTCCTTAGAGCTTCCAGGTCCGACATTGATTCGGGTACAGGTCCTATGCTTTCAGTAGTACGGGCCCAATACTACCTTCCACACCTACCTGTACCTTCCCCAAGGCCAAACCTAATACCCCTAATTCACCCAACCATAAATAACGATCCACAAAACACAACACCAGATCAGATCCTAGACTATTCTAGGATTTCTCAATCCCTAATGAACCAGAAACTTAAGCCAGTCGTAGCAGTTTTCCCTATGCATGTAAGTTATACACAAACAGAATCACATAGACTGTTAAATAAGCTTCTACCCTAAGCCACAACCAAACAAAGAACATGAATAAAGCAGAACTCATCATTCTAGGGTTATGCAATCCTAAACATATACAACTTTGAAAGCATACACCTAGCAAGTAATCAATTCAGCATAAATTTCCAAATATAACTATAGCTTGGCTAGTACATTAGAACCACTTACTTGAGTTTGTCCGATAGCACGCATTGCACTCTCCCCTTTTTCTTACAAAGATTGTTTTCCAGAAAAATTTTAACTCTTGGTTTCTTTTTGAAAAAGGGTTTATCATTTCCTCAGTTTGAGCCCTGACACACCCAAGAGTGTGCCTGAATCCCTCAAACCAAGGCTCTGATACTAACTTGTATTAGCCCAAAAAAACTTAGGTCAAATTTTCATTTATTAACTAGAAATCATATCCATATTTGTTTTCCACAAATTCCATTACATAATACATTGTTCAAAATATCAAAGTATTCAAAACAACTAGTGCGATATACTGGAGAGTGCACGCTGCGCCATCAAGCCGAGCCCTTGCCCTTAGAGCCAGAAGTACCTGAAACACCCAATAAATTGTAAGCAAATTCCTACTGAGTTCTCCCAAAATACACAACACATACAGACACGTAAAAACCATACAATAGAAAGACATACATGAATTTCCATGGACTCCCTCCATGGTCTTTACTTGGAATGTCATGGGCTCCCCCCATGGTCTGATAACCAAGTGTCATGGGCTCCCCCCATGATCTTTACCTGGAATGCCATCGGCTCCCCCCATGGTCTGATAACCAAGTGTCACGGGCTCCCCCATGGTCTTCACATAAAACAATCCATACCACAAAGCATACTATTGCATATCAACTAATTACTACATATCAGATAATGGGTCGGCATTGGTGCCTTCGACCCATGGGCAAGATGAGAAGACTCACCTCAGTATGCTGAACACAAAAGTTGCTCGCCTAACCACCCGAAACCTGACACTGAACAATGGTACAAATAACCCTAAATTAGGATTATAACTCAACCTAGTTAAAGAGTCCAAAACCTAAACCTAAGTCCTTACATGGTGGCCCAAAATTCCTTCCTTTACTAATGGGCCTAATATCCAAGATAAAAGCTATTAATGGGCCACATGGCCCAATAAGGCCCAATCAAAACAACTATGCCCCAAAACCGAATAATCTGACCACTAACCCAAAATGGAACGAGGCCCAAAACTGAATAAGGCCCAAAGAGCTTACAAGCCCACACGAAGCCCAAACCCATATGGGGTACGTACGCCCAGCGTACAACTCCAGTACGCTTAGCATACTGAGCCCCTTGGTTGTACGTTCAACGTACACAATATTATGCCCAGCGTACAAGCAGAATATGCACCACGACCATTAAGTGCTTAATACTTGGGATTTCAACGTTAAACTTCATATATGAGTCCATTAAGATGTCCTAGGGCATAAAGTTGGCAACTTTATGCCCTTGCATGCCATAAGGGTCCCCAATACTTCATTCTTCCCATTAAGACCTCATTTAAGACCTCAAAATCATGCATGGTATCAAAACAACCTTCAAGATGGCACCTTTATGCATCAAGCATGCTCAAAGAGCTTAGATCTAACTATCCTAGTCTCTAGATTTGCTCAACTCATAAGATAGGGTCAAAGAACCAAAAAGGGACTTCATAACAAAACCCTAGCTCAAACTAACAAAAGAGATGACAAGGTTATGACTTTATACCTCCATAAGTTCCTCAAGATGAACTAGATGCAGGATCTAGAAGCTCAATGACACCCAAGACTTGATCACCACCTTCTCCTTCTTGAATGCTCTTTAAAATGGCCACCAAAACACTCTTTAAGCTCAAGAATCACTCTCACAAGAAAATCTGGGGTTAAGGGACGAAATGAGGCTATGGAGGCTGATTAGGGTTTCGTCCAAAAGATATAAGGTTGATTAAATAGGGTGCAAGGCAAGGATTTAGGGTTTTAGACACCTGCCATGTACGCCCCGCGTACATGCTCGTACGCCCAATGTACGAGCCCCAGCCACCCGATGCCCTCACATGTACACTAAGCGTACACAGATGTACGCCCAGTGTACGGAAGGACCATTTCTGACAAAATTGAAATACTTGAGGGTGAATAATGGAATACCTGGATTGGAGTGTTACAAATTAACTAGGTTATAACCCGTGGAAACCACGTTTGACATGTTTAAAATTATTAATCCGTGCATAATTGGAAAAAATGTAAGATACTATATTTGATAAAGGTAATAGATAATAAAAAAAACAAACATAAATGGTCATTGTTTTAATATGAAATATAACAATGTACTTAGAAAGTAAATTGTTATATTAGGGTAGAGAAACTATTCATTCCAATTATTAAAATATTATTAAAATTTCTCATAAAAGAAGTCAATGTTGTTCAACTAAAAAGTTGTGATACTACAAAGTTGTAATTAAAAAAAACAGAAAGTATAATTCTATGATAGTAAAAGGTTGTAATTAAAATAAAAATTCCATGTTTTTTCAAAATTAATAGATAAATGATTACAAATATGTAACACTCATAAAAATTCATGAAAATTTAAACTTTTTCAACCAACCAAATATCATAATTGTTTACATTGTAGTTTTCAAAATGAGTTTAAACATCAGAGAAATCCCAAAATCATGAAACAAGACATGAGGACGTGCACAATCACGCCTTAGCCTTCCCGCGGTCCTCTGAGGTACCTGAAACATAATCCCACACTGTAAGCCCAAAGCTGAGTGAGTTCCCCCAAAATATCAATACATAGAAAACAACACAAATATAATAACAACATATTATGGGCCTAAATCAACCATCGGGTTGGAATACCCCAGGCCCCTCAACCATCGGGTTAGATGCTAACATACTATGGGTCCAATCATCCTTAGGATGGAATACCCTAGGCCCTCAACCATCAAGTTGGAATGCCCCGACTTGTTGGCTTACACACAAAGCAGTGAAGCCTCAGCCACCAACCAATCATGTGTACATAATACAGATAAACACACTACTAACCAGCCAGCAAACAAACAGACAGATCTTACATATCGCTAACCATAACAACATCCTAAATACCAGGATACCGATCCAACAAATCACTACAACACTATAACATACATAGCAGGATATCAACTCCAAATGGTCGTCCTTGGTGCCTTTGACCTGCAAGTACAGAGAGGAAAACTCACCTCACAAGTAGTGCAGAACTGATAAGGTTTGACTCTGAATCTCAGCTCCCGACTCAAATGCCTACAACTGCCATGTGACCAATTCCATCAAAATCCAAAATGCCCTCAAAAGTCAAACTTGGTCAACCATGGTCGAAGTCAAAGTCAACGGTTAAGGTCAACAGTCCATGTTGACCCAACTCGTCGAGTGCACCAACGAACACGTCGAGTTTCTTAAGAAGCCAGATGGTCAGGAAAAACCCCAGCCAACATGACGAGTTGGCTGGCAAACTCGTCGACTTTTCCCCAGCTTAATACATTCAGCTATTTCTTCGATTCCAGGGACTCTAAGGCTCAGATCTAAACTCAAATGTTGTCTAAAAGGACAAAGTTTCCAACTTTATCTTTTACGGATGGTCCAAGTGTTTAAAAACCCTTCCACAAGGCTTGAAGACTCAAGGGCTTAACCATTAAGCACAAAATCCTTGAGATCTGAAACTCAACTTTTCCAGAAGAGATTCTAGCGTCAAAATCATCCCAAAGGTTGGTGCTTTATAGACATGCATGTCCAATGCATGTCTTGAACCCAAAATGGGTCAAAAAGGGAAAATATGACCTAAACTCCATGCATGGCATCAAAACTTGGCTAAAGACCAGATTCAAGCTACTACAAGGTCACCTTGACCTGGAGATTCATAAAGTTGCAAACTTTATAAAGTTCATCCATAGAACATCCAAGAATAAGGAGAAAAGGGGAAAAAACTCAAGATCTAGCTACATAGAGGAATAAAAATCGAATCTTGGACACTTACAAAGATCCAGAAGAGTACCAAACTGAAGATGAGAGCTTTGCTTGCTAGAATCTTGCTTCCTTCTTCCAACTTCTTCTTCTTTTGCTCCAAAAATACCACACTAGCTCACAAAATGAGAGTGAATGATGATTAGGGTTCACAAGGTCCGATATGAGGGTTTGGAGGCTGATAAAAGATCAGCCCTAGGGACTTAAGGGGATTATATAGGGTGCAAAACCCTAAAATTTAGGGTTTCTCATCCAGCCACCAACACGTCGAGTTTCCCCTCACCAACTCGCTGTGTTGGTCCATAAAAATACGCGGCCCAAAATTCCTTCAACACACCGTGCTGAGGCTACCAACACGCCGAGTTCAAATGGAAAAACATGCTTAAGGAAATAAATCTCATACCTGGGAATCGGAATGTTACAAAATAATTACAGAAACACTATATATTTATATAAAGTGTTAAAAGAAAAAGGGCCAATTTGCAACTTTTATGTCAAAGAAGCATGATATCAAGGTCATAAATTGAAAAAAAAAACACAAATTGCCAATTGAATAATTGTTAATAACTTAATATTTTTGTATAGAACGGTAGAATAATTAATAACATGTAATATAGATACTTTTGTATAATATAATTTATGTTTGATTTAGTGTCATTTGAATAGACTATGGACATCTGGTCTAATTTATTTAAATTTCATAAAGACTATATGATTAGAATAATAATAATAATAATATCTTTTAATAAATTAATTTAAAATTTATATATATTATAACGCCCGCAAAATTGGGCTAGGTATTTAAGATATAGTATAAGTTTCGTATTAAGAAAAATAGCAAAAAAAATCAATCGAATCGTCCGTAAATCGTAAAAATAAGTGTGCCAAAGCATATATATATATATATATACATATATATATATATATATATATATATATATATATATATATATATATATATATATATATATATATATATATATATATATAGAAAGTACATGTCGTCCCGATCCCGAAAATAAAAATTTCGTAGAAATCCGACTTCCTATTATTAGACATGATTTTTATAAGATATAAAAGTCAGTCGCGCACAAAGAATGTGTGACGTTAAAAGGTACGAAGAGAATGGTTGACCTTTGGGTAAAGTCATTAAAATAAAAGTCGTAGTAATCTTTAAGATAGGAATTTTGGTAAAAAGAACACCAAAGTCAGAGTCCGTACGAGAGAGTTATGATTTTTGCAAAATCATTAAATCTTATAGAAATATGGACAAAAAAAATCAAAATTAGTTGATGGAGTCTAAAGGAAAGTTCTAGCTCTCGTCGAGAGCTTTCCGGAGATATAAAGAACATAAAAAACGAAGCTCGTATAAAGAAGTTACGCCATTTTGAAGTTTAAAATCCGGCGTGCGCGTCTGCACTTTGCGCACAACCTTCTAGAAGCCGCCACGACGCCCCAACCATTTATCGCCACATGTCAGTGCTCCTGAGGAGCCACATCGACCATGTGCGCGGTGCGCATGGCCCTTGCACAACGCGCATGGTCGCTGATCAACCTATAAATAGAGGTATTGAGGTCATTCGTCTCCACACCTCTCCAAGTCAACTCTCTCTCGATTTCTCTCGATTTGGTCTGAATTTTTCATTGAGTTTAGGGTATTTTGGCAAGTTAGAAGTCCTTAGGATCCTGGTATCTAGTAGCTATCAGCCTGAAGTTTCGCCAGTGTAATTTCCAAACTTTGGCCTAGGGAATCTCTGTAAGTTAAATTACACTCTATTTTATTCTAGTGTAATTTATGTTTAAAATTCATAGTTGTTATGAATTTATAAATAAGATGTGTCAATAGTTCCAATGTCATATTACTGATTGATATACTTACGGGGATGATGTATAGGCTGGATTAGTGAGCTGTTTAACGTGAGATTTCCAAACAGTATACTTTGTATACCAAACGGACCCTACATCTGATATGATCCTACTTGATTATCCCTTATCATCAATAGATCAGTAGACTTTGAAATTAATGATGGATCTGTAATGACCCAAAATTTTCAAAGAAATTTTCGTTTTTAATTAATAAAACACACTTGCATAATCCATAAAATCCCAACATAATTGTTTTCAAATCAGTATTCATCACAACTTATTTAATTTATCAGAGTGTCCCCAAAAACATATCAGTAAAAGAGAGATAGAGTGCACGACGCGCCATCACACCTTGCTCTCTTGCCCTTGGGCTCAGATGTACCTAAAACAATTCCACAAACTGTAAGTGAATGCTTAGTGAGTTCCCCAGAGCATACCACACATACAATTCAATTATCGCATATCATATTAGCCCTAAGGCTACATACATCACATAAGTCATGCATACAACTGATAAGGATGCCGTGGGCTCGTCCCCAGGGTCTTACTCTATAACGACGTAAATTTTTCAAACAAATTTTTCATTTTCAAACACAATAAAACTCGTTTCATAATTCTCAAAATCACATATGTCTCAAATTTCAACAAATAAACACAATCCCAGAATCATAAAAACAATCTCCCACTAGTGTGTATGATGGGTTTTAGGTAAAACAAATAAACTAGAAAACAATTCCTAAGTTCACATGCAACCTACTTTGGATCTATGTTTTAACTATTGAACATATAACTTTGAATTGCAAAAACAAGAACCCTAGAGGAGATAGGCTATTTTCGAAATTAACAAAATAGGGTTTTAGAATTACATACCTTTCAATTGTTATAGTAAACAATTGATAATCCTCTTGAACTTAATCTTCTTGGAAGCCTAGCACCACAAATGTAATGCCTCTAATGGAATCACACCCAAAAGCTAGCAAGAAGGAAACTTGAAGGAGAGAGAGAGAGAGAGAGAGAGAGAGAGAGGGTATGCAATTTTCGGCCCTAGGGTTTCACAGGGGAGGAGTGGCCGAATTTAGGAGCTGGGAGGCTCCTTATATAGCTGAGGGATCTAGGGTTTAGGGAAAACCCTAATACTCCTTTGCTTGGGGCCTAAGCTAATCCAAAGGTCTTATCCAAAGCCCCTTGGACGAAATCCTTAGGGTTTCCCCTATAGATTTCGTCCACCTCCTTCCAAGGAGGTTCTGGAGCCTTCCACTCAACTATCTGATAATTGCAAACTAGTCCCTACACTTTATAATTAATACAATTAAGCCCAAAATTAATTCTAATTAATTTCTGGCTAACTATTAATTAAACCTTATGATTTCTAATTAATATATTAATCTTTTAACATATTAGTAAATCATTTATATTAATTTATTAATCTTATAATAAATCAATATCTCTCCTTTCATAATTTCCTTGTCCAGTTGCAAGATTTGAGGGCAACCCAAAAGGACTGTGCTGCTATCAATTCAAGTACATACCAATTATAGTTATGGGCTTAGACACCTAATCCAACAGTGTACAATCGTGCCGGTCCCTTGTCGTGATCCTCGGAACTACCTGAAACACATAACACATAACATGGTAAGCATAAAGCTTAGTGAGTTCCCCAAAATACTACACACAGCTCATTAGCCACTCAAGGCTATAACTCAATAAGACCCTCCGGTCAATGTGTCTCAGTGGGACCCTCCAGTCCCACAACTCAGATGGACCATCCGGTCCCTCAGCTCAGCATCTCAATATAATACACAGTAAACGTATCACAACAAATAGCAGGATATCTCATAACACTGCTCATGCACATAAGACCCTCTCGTCACACATAAAATTACCACTCAAGGTAAGTATAGTGAGAAGACTCACCTCGTAAGCTAATGAATGAAAATCTCGTACTCGGGATCTCGAACTCTACCCACCGGTCTAGCCTCTGCCTAACGCATAATAATTATCCCTGATTAATATTGGCCCTCAAGAATCTAGACTAACCCTTCTACAACTCACAGAAGGGTAAAAGACCATTTTACCCCTCCAAGGCTTAATAGCCCTCAATCTTGACCAAACCCTAAAAGTCAACAAAAGTCAACAGCAGGGAGTACGATGCGCATTCCAACTCCTACGCTGGGCGTACTCGTCTGCTATACAGAATCGGGGATGCTCGACCCCTACGTTGCGCGTACTGGGGTTACGCCCAACGTACGCCCCAGTTTCACTCTTCTCACATAATGGTCTTAATCGGTTAAGACATGAGCTCATATCTCAGATCTGGACTCTCTAATGTCTCTTAATCCATAAAGTCATCGACTTTAAGCCTTTGCATGGCTCATTAGTCACCATCCTCCAAAAATACACACTCTTTATGTCTCAAGGACCTCATAACTCATGCATGGAGTGATTTCACCAACCAATATTGGATTTTTATGGCATAACACCACTCATACACTCAAAAGGGGTTGGTCCTAGACTCTGGAGTTCAAGATCTCATCAAGACTCCACCTTTATGGGACAAAACCCTAAAATGCTCAAATAACATGCTCATAAGAAAGTAAAGGCAAAGTGTGAAACTTTATACCTCAACAAGGAGCTTCCCACTCAGATTTGTTCAGATCTAGAAGCTTGGACTCCAATTATCCTTCTTCAAGGCCTTCTCTTCTCTTCAAAACCAGTAAAACACTCTCTTAAAGCTCAAACACACACACACAAGCTCTAGAATGGAGGTTAGGGCACTCTTAGGGTTTTCTCTCTGGGAATGGTGGCCAGAAATGAGGCCATCATATCCCTTATATAAGGGACTCACCCCAAATTAGGGTTGCACTCTGGGCCTAGTATGCCCAGCGTACTCACGGGTATGCCCAGCATACTAGGTGGTCTCCGCGTTACATGCACGCCGACGAGTACGCTAAGCGTACACCTCAGGTACGCCCTGCGTACTCGTTTTTCACTTTTTTCGACAATAAGGACCAAACTAGACAATAGCTCAAAAGATTAATGTTCTCGAAGTATACCTGGACTCGGGATGTTACAATTCTCCTCCACTAGGATCAGACTTCACCCTCGAAGTCACGCTCCTCAAATAGCTCCGGATACTGCTCCCGCATCTCGGACTCCGGCTCCCAAGTCATCTCGGACCCCTTCCGATGTTACCACTGAACCTGGACCAGGGGCACCTCTTTGTTCCTTAACACTTTCACCTTTCGGTCCATAATCGCGATCGGTCTCTCGATATAATTCTGGCTCGCATCCACCTGAATGTCCCCTAGTGGTACCATTGCCGTCTCATCAGCCACACACTTCCTCAACTGGGACACATGGAAGGTGTTATGGATCTGGCTCAACTCCACAGGTAGCTCCAAGCGGTATGCTACCTTACCCACTCTAGCGATCACCCTGAAAGGGCCGATGTATCGGGGCCCCAGCTTTCCCCTCTTCCTGAACCGTATTACCCCTTTCCACGAGGATACCCTTAGGAGAACGAAATCTCCAACCTGAAACTCAAGTTCGGATCGTCGCCTGTCTGCATAACTCTTCTGGCAACTCTGAGTCGTCATTAATCTCTGTCTGACCTGCTGAATCTGCTCAGTCGTCTTGAGCACTATCTCAGTGCCACCCATCACTCGCTGCCCTACCTTTCCCCAACAGATGGGGGTCCGACACCTCCTCCCATATAGTTACTCAAAAGGAAGCATGTCGATACTGGAATGGTGGCTGTTGTTGTAAGAAAACTCAGCCAGGGGTAGGTATGTGTCCCAACTTCCACCGAAGTCCATAACACACGCTCGAAGCATGTCCTCGAGCGTCTAAATCGTCTGTTCACTCTGTCCGTCTGTCTGTGGGTGGTAGGCTGTGCTAAAATGCAATCGTGTACCCAGCTCCTCATTGAACTTCTTCCAGAATCTAGAAGTAAATCGCACATCCCGATCTGACACTATGGATATCGGCACCCCATGCCGAGCCACCACCTCTCTCACATATATCTCTGCCAGCTTCTCTGCAGAAGAGCTCTCACTAATAGCAAGAAAGTGAGCGCTCTTCGTCAACCGGTCCACAATCACCCAAATCGCGTCGACACCCCGCGCGGTCCTCGGCAACTTGGTGATAAAATCCATAGAAATTTGTTCCCACTTCTACTGGGGAACCTCTAGTGGCTACAACGTGCCATGAGGACGCTGGTCCTCGGCCTTAACCCGACGACAGGTCAAGCACCTCTCGACTACCCACTCAACGTCCCTCTTCATACAGGGCCACCAATAATCTCTCTTCAGGTCCAAATACATCTTAGTGGCCCCGGGATGGATCGAGAATCTCGATCTATGCACCTCCTCCATCAGTGTATGTCGAGCTCCGCCCGTATAGGGCACCCAAATCCTTCCTCGGAAGGTCATAAGCCCTCAGTTGTCCGTCACAAACTCGGACACCTGCCCAATCACCCACTCCCTCTTGCGGTTCCCTGGTCTCACAGCCTCCGCCTGGGCCTCTCGAATGATATCTAAAACTGGAGTCATCACTTTCATTCTCATACACACGTCTCGGATCGAAGCACTCTCTACTCTGCGGCTCAGGGCGTCGGCTACCACATTAGCCTTGTCCGGATGGTACAGGATATCGCAGTCGTAATCTTTCACCACATCCAACCATCTCCTCTGTCTCATGTTAAGGTTGGGATGATCCATAAGATATTTCAAACTCTTGTGGTCCGTGTATATGGTACACCGAACCCTGTATAGATAGTGACGCCAGATCTTGAGGGCAAACACTACTGCCCCCAGCTCCAGATCATGGGTGGGATATCTCGTCTCATGAGGCTTCAACTGCCTCGATGCGTATGCTATCACGTGCCCTCTCTGCATCAGCACCACACCCATGCCCGTAATAGATGCATCGCAGTAAACCACAAAATCCTCCATCCCCTCCGGAAGGGCCAACACGGGAGCCTCGCACAACCTCTGGCGAAGGGTCTCGAATGAGGTATGCTGCTCGGGACCCCAAGTAAAAGCGACGCCCTTCCAGGTCAAACTGGTGAGTGGAACGGCAATCTTGAAGAAATCTCTAATAAATCTCTGATAGTACCCGACTAGTCCCAGAAAACTCCTGATATCGGTGGGGGATCTCGGCACCTCCCACCTCATAACTGCCTCGATCTTGGCCGGATCGACCAAAATACCATTCTGGTTAACGAGGTGTCCCAGGAACTAGACCTCTTGTAACCAGAAATCACACTTGGAGAACTTGGCATAGAGCCTCTCCGATCTCAGTATGCCCAGAATCTCCCTCAGATGCTCCTCATGCTGCTCTCTGGTCCTTGAATACACCAAAATATTGTTGATGAACACAATCACCGAACGATCCAACATGGGCCTACACACCCGGTTCATGAGGTCCATGAAGGCTGCCGGTGCGTTGGTGAGCCCGAAAGGCATCACCACAAACTCATAGTGCCCATAACGTGTCCTGAAGGCCGTCTTCTGGACATCCTCCCCGCGGACTCTCATCTGATGATACCCAGACCTCAGATCAATCTTGGAAGTGGGTAACGGTTCTTGACCGTCAACTTGTTCAATTCCTGGTAATCAATGCACATCCAGTGTGAACCATCCTTTTTCTTGACAAAAAGGATCGAGGCTCCCCACGGCGAGCTACTCGGCCTGATAAATCCCTTCCCCAACAGCTCTTGCAGCTGTGAGGATAACTCCTGCATCTCCGGAGGCGCAAGGCGATAAGGTGCCTTGGCAATAGGCGCCGCTCCCGGCACCAAACTGATCCGAAATTCTACCTGCCTCTCGGGAGGTACTCCCGGCAACTCCTCGGGAAAAACATCTGGAAACTCGTGCACTATCGGAACCTCGGAGATAGAACTCGATCTCTCTGCAGTAGCCCGCGTATCCATCACATACGCCAAAAATCCCATACATCCCTGATGTAGACTCTGTCTCGCTCTGGCGGCCGAACAAAATGCCGACCCTGATCAGGTAACCTCGCCATATACTGTAAGCACTCCCCCACTAGGGTCTCGTATGGTCACCAGCTGACGCTCACAGTCAATCATAGCTCCAAATCGACTTAGCCAGTCCATGCCCATGATGACACAGACATCCCTCATCGGAATCAGTACCAGATCTATCGGGAACTCAACTCCGAAAATCTCAAGCACACATCCACGAATCACATTAGTCGCAAACACCGCATGCTCATCGGCTATGGAAACTCTCAGAGGTCGACTCAATGCCTCTCGACGGATACTGATGTGACGACTAAATGCTAATGATATAAAGGATCGACTCGCACCCGAGTCAAATAACACCAAGGCAGCCACAGAACTCACAAGAAAAGTACCTATACACAATCACAATATAAGCACAAAATACCTCAAAAGGATATAATAAGAACACGTACCAGCCACAACATCAGGTGTTGCACGGACCTCCTCCGCTGTCAGCTGAAAGGCTCTCCCACGAACCCTCCGTGTCTCGACCTTCGCTGGCCGAACCTCAGTAGTACGCACAGCAGTAGGTGCAGATCCCTGGGCTGATCCCTGCACGAGCTGGGGGCACTCGGCCTTCCGGTGGCAGGTCTGGTTGCAATGAAAGCAGCCCGAGAATCCTTTGGGAAAATCCTTTGCCATATTCCCCTCCTTGCCGCATTTGTAGCAAATCCCCGAACGGCAAGAACCCTCGTGGCTCTTGCCGCACTTGCCACAAGTGCGGCCCTTCTGGCCCCCAACTCTGGAATCAGTGGGCTTGGCCCGCTTCGTCGCCGGCTGCGACTGCACTGGTCTCCGGTCCCTCCCCCGGGACTCCTCTTCCTCCTCCCTGGTCTGCAACTCAAGCTCAATCTCCCTCCTCCTGGCATTGGCCTGAAGCTCGGCCAATGTCTTATACAAGGACTTCGCCACGAACTCTCATATGTCCCTCCTCAGAATGCTCAGATATCGACTCACACGTGCCTGCTCAGTGGACATGTGTTCAGGGAAAAACATCGCCCTCTCATGGAACATCCTCGAAATCTCAGTCACTGATTATGTCTTCTGCTTGAGAGACAGAAACTCCTGTGCCAAACGTTCCCTCTCCACCGGGGGAACATACTCGTCTCGGAACATCTGAACGAACCTCTCCCATGACACTGCAGCATGATCTGCAGGGGTAAAACCAGCTGTCACCCCTGCGCTGCTATACAGAATCGGGGGTGCTCGACCCCTACGTTGCGCGTACTGGGGTTACGCCCAGCGTACGCCCTAGTTTCACTCTTCTCACATATATGGTCTTAATCAGTTAAGACATGAGCTCATATCTCAGATCTGGACTCTCTAATGTCTCTTAATCCATAAAGTCATCGACTTTAAGCCTTTGCATGGCTCATTAGTCACCATCCTCCAAAAATACACTCTCTTATGTCTCAAGGGAAGGGTTTTGAGCATTCTAACACTCCTATGGTGTACATGCAACCCTAGAAACCTTGGATCTATGTTTTATCTTTGATACATGCAAAATTGTTTTTCCAAGGTTCATAACCTATCTAGCATACATGGGGAACTTTTCAACATAAAAGTTAGTAGGAAATACATACCTTGTAGTAGTTAGGATTCCTTGAAAACCTTGTGAGCCTAGCACCTCAAGTGTGATGCCTCAAATGTCTCACACAACACCAAATGCACTTGGAATAACTTAGAGAGAAATGAAGAATACTTAGAAATCGGCTAGCCCTCACTTGTATATCTTAGTGGCCGATTTTGGTGAATAACATGTAGCTTATATAGTGTGTTACAATTAGGGTTAAACCATGTAAACCCTAATTGTCATGACTTTTCATTTCCATGACCCATGGGTTCTATAACCACCATGGAGCATCCATGGAGCATCCTATGGGTTTTATCCCAACTTGATAATCCATAAAGCACTAGCCCACTATATAAGTATGGATGATTTACACAATCAACCCATATATTTAATTAGTCTTCTTTTAATCACTTAATTAATTCTTGATCAATACTAACTAAATAATACTATTAATATATTAGAACTTATAATATATTAATAAACCTTAAGTGTTATTTCTCTCATTTTAGTCTGTCCAAATGCATGATGCCATGCAACCCAAATGGATCATGCTAATCGGGTCAAGTACATTCCAGAAATAGTTATGGACTTAGACACCTAATCCAACAGTCTCCCACTTGGATAAGTCTAATAACTATAACTACAAGAATGACTTCAGGAACTGATCAACAATCGTAGTTCTTTCAATGTCTCTCGGAACTGAGATGATGATGATACGCCATTTAAGATAAGTGATCACATAATCCTCTGTTCTAGCAGTTTGTTTCTCTATTTCCGATTTGTTTGACAAAGAACTTAATCGAACACATCAATTTAGTTCTGACCGGGCCCGGTACATGGGTCAACACAAAATCATCGAGGGGCCCAGATATCGCTTCTAATCCAAGAAGGAACATATAAACTTGAACTCATATGCTTGTTCTACTACTTGTTGAATTATACACAAAGGCACGTTTTATAACATCGAGTTACCAATGCGTTTTCGTACAATCAATGCATAACCAACTCATAGGCAACAAGTCATATCTCTAGGTTTGAAGACTTATATGATATTACCGTCTCGCGATCACTCGAGATAAATTCCATGAAGTGATACCAGCGAGCGTGGGTTGAATCCAATACTCAGAACTTATGAGCACTCATGAGTGTTGTAACAACACTTTGCTATGTCCAGTACCTTGGACATCTACAAGCCAACCCATGACTGTCTTGATTCATATCTACTTCCAACATATGACCGACTGTGGAGAATTTGAATAATATGAAATACAACAACATAATTATTCTGGAAGTCAAAACATGCAAGATGAAACGATAGTAAACGATTGACAAAAGATAGCAACACTTTACTCATAAATAAATACAACTTTTATTCATCATCAAATGTCAATTACACTTTACACATTTCAAAGCTATCTAACTACTAAAACTAATATCATCCTTCAGCCCTATGCGCCTCGCATGCTGGAGATGCTTAACCCTGCCCAGTCCCTTCGTGAGGGGATCTGCCGGGTTCTCATCCGATGATACCCTCTTTGCCACAAGGAGTCCTTCTTCTATTCGATGTCTGATGAAATGGGATTTTCTGTCGATGTGTCTGGATCTCCCGTGATCCCTTGGTTCCTTTGCTAAGGCAAATGCGCTTTCACTATCACAGAAAATCTCTATAGGCTCCTTTATATACTCTGATTCGCAAGTTGAATCAGCCACTGTCTCCTGTTTGGAACTTTTCCAATAAATTGCTCCTCCGTTTAAGGTAAAGACCCAGCCTGACTGAGAGCAGAAATTATCCCTATCAGTTTGGAAGCTAGCATCACTATACCCTAATACTCTCAATTCATCACTCCCACCGAGGGTAAGGACCCAGTCCTTAGTCCTCCGCAGGTACTTGAAAATATTCTTTACCGCAGTCCAATGAGCCTTGCCAGGGATCCCCTGATATCTGCTGACCATGCTCAATGCAAAGGCCACATCAGGACGAGTACAAGTCATAGCATACATGATCGAGCCTACAGCGGAAGCATAAGGTACTCGACTCATTTCTGTTATCTCAGCTTCTGTACTCGGGCTTTAAGTCTTACTCAATCTGGCGTTACTCTGGATAGGTGTAGAGTTTCAAAGCACTCCATGGATGATGGCAATGGGCCCCCTTGATGAAGTGTAGGTTAAAAGCCCAAGACTTGTCTTTTCCCTATAAATAGTCATTTATTATTCATTATTAGGGTTAAGAGTGAGGCAAATTGTAGCCGCCACGTTGTGAGGTTTCTTATGTAGTGTTAGAATCTTTAGTCTATGCTGAAAGTGTAATTTATTCCTCATGTTTTGAATAAATTGAGTGATCATTCGACATATCTTTTTTATTTGTGTTTGTTCTTATTTTCCGCATCTTGTTCATCAAATCACAATTAGGGTTTTAATCCTAACAAGTGGTATCAGAGCGAGTCTTTGAAGATCTATTGATTTTTGAAGTATCGGTTCTTGATTTGGTGATTTTCTGCACATATATTGAAGATTATTGGTGTTTTGGCGGTATGGAATCAAGATTTTTGTTCAAGTTACTGTTTATGGAGATTTATACTGTTCATCTGGTATTTTTTTCTTTTCGATTCATTCTTCTGTTCATATGGGATCTGGTTGTTAGCTTAATCCAAAAATCTATTGATGTTAGTCATTTGTTTTGATCCAATTTGATCTATTCGATTCTTATTTTGATCTGGCCCATAACATTATATTTGCTTTCCGATTGTGTCTTCTGTGTTCAATTCGAGCATCGATCGTTTCTTTGATGCTGCCTTATTCCACTTCATCTTTGTTCTTCCATTCATGAATTGTAATCTGTAAACGATAATATTGTCAAAATCGATTCTTTCATTAAATGTCGATGTTGAATAGTGACTTGATTGATCTGAAAAAGGCGATTGTGGTATTGATCAACAATCGCTTTTGATGGTCCTAGAAAGAAAAGTCAAAATCAGAGGTGTGAATATATTCTTTTTGATCGAAACTGTAAAATCAGATTGTTGGAATAGAAATTGGAACGGAGGAGATTTGTGGTCCTTGTCAGATCTTGAATCGTGATTTGGCTTAACATCCTGTTCGCTTCGCCAAGCAGGTCTCTTAATAGAGGCTTAATAACATCGATCGAATGATGTTGGATTCGCAGTCTTACCTACGAACGGACGAAATTGACTGTGATATGGGTGTTACATGAACTGCAAACGAATCAATCTCAATTGCGACGAACATTGGTCAACAGAATAGTCAAAATCGCTATGAAAGCCATACCTTTGAACGCTCGTTTACTATGCTTCTCTTTGGGGTATAATCGATGAAATTGAAGCGAATCTATGATTGGGTTCGTCTGTTGCCTTGGAACGAAAGAAGGGAAGACAGAAAGCGAACCTGTGGTTCGGCTTGGCTAATGTTTCGCTCTTTGTTCGCATCGTCATGCTTGATTTCGCTTTTGTATCAATGGCCTTGGAACGTACCTGGAACGAACCTGAGTTCGGTTGGTAGCTCTTGGAACGAAAGCACTTGGAACAAAAGTAATGGAACGAAAGAGGGATGAACGGAAAGCGAACCTGTGATTCGGTTTGGCTGAGGTTTCGCTTGTCATGAAGTTGGATTTCGGACCGAACATGGTTTTTGTATCAACAATCTTGGACCGAACTTGGTTTCGGTTGCTTGTGCTCGGACCGAATGTCCAAATTGTGGTGGTATCGTTCCAGTCATGTTCTTTTATCAGTCGTATATATTGGGGATGAAGATGACTAATGTTACATTAATGGTCCCTGCAACTTCAGCGAATTGGCATTTTTGGTCTCTGTTGTTTTCACAGTTTGGCATTTTTGGACCATTTCCAGTTTTTGTTACAATTAAAGGGAGGAATTGATGCAGAATTACCATTCCAGCCCCTGTCTTTCAGCAAGTGACAGTTTCTGCCCAATATTCAGAAAAGTTTGCAAATTCAAGGGCCGGTGAACAGTTTTGGATTTTTTTAACGCACATATTTTTTCGTGAACAGAAAAATTAAAGATTCCATCAAGTCTTGGCGGTTCGGAAAGTCGTTTTTCGTGATAATGTCTAATTTTCACGACTTTTTCGGATTTTATAATTTATTGTGTATATCATTTTGTCACGGGGGACCACGATAATTATTTATTCATTCAAGATCATTCTCATGACCATTTAAAGGCTTTATAATCACATATTTTTATTATAAATCGAGGGAGAATTTGATATGGCCATTCGAAATTGGATTTGTGACTTTTCAAAGTTGAAGATTTTTGATAAAGCTTGTGGTAGAATTATGAAGGTAGCTTTTACAGTAGAAGTTCTTCATCGAGCTCTGCTAAAGCTTTTACAGAGAAGTATCCTTTACAGTAGAAGTTCTTCATCGAGCTCATCTAAGGACTTGTTATATCTCTGAATTCTTGTATTTTCTCAATCAAGTGGCGTTACGAATCTTAAAGTTTGGGTTGCTACATGATATTTTTTGACGGCTTATATCATTAGCTTATTTGAAGATCATTGTGACTTGGAGGGGGAGCTCTTCAAAGACAATAAGTGATTTGGTTTCTTTGTTCTGAAATGGGTTTTTCATGGCGAGTTTGGTTTTCATGAAGATTTTTTTTCAGATTACATTCGAAAATGAAGTTTAAAGACATTACTTCAGTGATTGGTTTATATATCCTAGAGCCCGTGTTTGAAGACTATTGAAGAATCAAGATTCATGGATTGCTTCATATATTCCTCGTTGCAGATCTTTTTATTTTCTAGATGCTTGTTTTGGAAGTTAAATCATTGTCAACCATTCCATACTTTGAGGGGGAGATTGTAGGGTTTCAAAGCACTCCATGGACGATGGCAATGGGCCCCTTGATGAAATGTAGGTTAAAAGCCCAAGACTTGTATTTTCCCTATAAATAGTCATGTATTATTCATTATTAGGGTTAAGAGTGAGGCAAAATGTAGCCGCCACGTTGTGAGGTTTCTTATGTAGCGTTAGATTCTTTAGTCTATGCTGAAAGTGTAATTTATTCCTCATGTTTTGAATAAATCGAGTGATCATTCGACATATCTTTTTTATTTGTGTTTGTTCTTATTTTCCGCATCTTGTTCATCAAATCACAATTAGGGTTTTAATCCTAACAATAGGTAACTCTCCTTTCTTGGAATTCTGCATGCCGAATCTATTCAGCACCTTATCCAAGTAGGTACTCTGACTAAGTCCAATTAGTCTTTTACTCCTGTCTCTCAGAATCCTTATCCCTAGGATATAGGCAGCTTCTCCAAGGTCCTTAATAGCAAAACACTTCCCAAGCCAGGACTTAACTTCCTGCAGAGTTGGGATGTCATTTCCTATGAGTAGTATGTCATCCACATACAATACCAAAAAACTGACTATACTCCCACTAGCCTTGACATATACACAAGATTCATCTTCACTCCTCAAAAATCCAAACTCTTTGACCTTCTCATCGAAGCAAAGATTCCATCTGCGAGGTGCTTGCTTTAATCCATAAATGGATTTCTCAAGCTTACACACTCTATTAGGGTACTCTGCACTGAAAAAACCCTCTAGCTGACTCATGTAAATATCCTCAGCCAACTTTCCATTAAGGAAAGCATTTTTGACATCCATTTGCCATATTTCATAGTCATGAAATGCAGCAATGGCTAGTATAACCCTAATAGACTTAATCTTCGCTACTGGTGAAAAGGTCTCATCATAATCAACTCTCGGAGTTTGAGAAAAGCCATTTGCAACCAGTCGCGCCTTATAAGTGTCTACATTACCATCCATGTCGGTCTTCTTCTTGAAGATCCATTTGCACCCGACTGTCTTGCGACCTGGTACATTGTTAACCAAGTTCCAAACTTGATTGCCATACATGGATTGTATCTCGCTGTCCATAGCCTCTTTCCATTTAGCAGCCTCAGGGCCTGCCATGGCTTCAGTGTAGCTGTTAGGTTCATCCAGACTTACCAGTGTGCTATCACTGATAAGTGTATCACCTTCCGCAGTAATATGGAAACCATAGTAATGCTCAGGTGCATTCCTAACTCTTGTGGAACGCCTCAAAGGTACAGACTCTTCTGTCGGATCAACAAGAGTTTCCTCCTCAGGTTGATTGCTAGGGTTTGAGGTTCCTTCACCACTTGACTCTTGAATTTCTTCAAGGTCAATTTGCCTCCCATTGATTCCTTGGCTTATGAATTCTCTCTCTCGAAAGACTCCTCTCCTTGCTACAAAGACCACATTATCACTAGGTCTGTAGAAGAGGTAACCAAAGGATCTCTGTGGGTAGCCGATGAAAATACACCTCTCACTTCGAGGTTCGAGCTTATCGTGAGACTCACGCCTCGCAACCCCAAATCTTGATGTGGTCCAGATTGGGAACTTTTCCGGTCCACATCTCATGAGGTGTTTTGGCAACCTTCTTTGTAGGAACTAGATTAAGGATATGGGTGGCAGTCTCTAAGGCATACCCCCAGAATGAGATTGGTAGCGAAGCTCGACTCATCATGGAACGAACCATATCCAATAAGGTTCGATTGCGCCTCTCAGCCACACCATTCAACTGCGGTGTCCTGGGAGGTGTCAATTGTGAGATAATCCCACATTCCTTCAGATAGTCAAGGAACTCTGTACTAAGATACTCACCACCTCGATCGGATCGAAGCATCTTAATGTTCCTGCCCAACTGATTCTCCACTTCCTGTTTAAACTCTTTAAACTTTTCAAAGGTCTCTGACTTATGCTTGATTAAGAAGACATATCCATATCTACTAAAATCATCAGTAAAAGTCACATAGAAGATGTTAGCATCCCTTGTGGCGGTTTTGAAGGGTCCACACACATCAGTGTGTACAAGATCCAACAAACCTTCACCCCTAGCACAAGTACCAGTGAAGGGTGACTTTGTCATTTTCCTAAGCAAACAAGATTCATAACTGTCATCTGATTTTAGGTCAAATGACTCCAAGACTCCATCCTTTTGGAGTTGGCCTATGCGTTTCTTGCTTACATTTCCAAGACGACAATGCCATAATGATGCTTTATCCAAACTAGAGGAAGAATCAATACACAATACATTATTTCCTAGGTTATCTACAACCGACACAGTTTGATACAAACCATCACAAGGTAATGCTTTGAAATAAAGAACATTATTAAAGAAAGCATTAATACCACCACTATCATTATCAAATGAAAAGGTAAAACCTTGTTTGTGCAAACCATGAAAGGAAATAATATTTCTTGCCATTTCAGGCGAATAACAACATTTATTCAAATCTAATGATAACCCACTACTTAGAAATAAAGAATAAACTCCAATCTTGGTGACAGGTGTAACTTTCCTATTTCCCATGATCAACTTTATCTTTCCATGCTCCACATTCTCACTTCTTCTTAGTCCCTGCAAATCATAACATATGTGAATACCACAACCTGTATCAAGGACCCAAGAATTAGAATAGGGTGAGTTATTAGACAATATAGTGTAAATACCTGCATGGTTGGGTTTTACTTTCCCATCCTTAACATCTTGGTGGTACTTTAGGCAGTTTCGCTTCCAGTGCGACTTTTCATTACAATAGAAGCATCCAGCCTCTTTAGGGTTAGCAGAAGGAGTGACGAAACCTTTCTTGGTTCCACTTGAAGAGGAGCCATCAAGATACTTTCCTTTGGTACCCTTCGAAGGGCTCTTCCTCTTCTTTCCTTTGCCTTGCCCGATTGCCAAGACAGAGGCCGTGGTAGGAGTAACAACCGCCTTACCTTTAAGACCACTTTCTGTGGTCTTCAAAAGTCCTTGAAGTTTGCTGAGTGTAACTTCCTCCTTGTTCATGTGGTATGTCATGCGGAATTGATCATAACACGAAGGTAGAGAGTGCAAAATGATATCAATTGCCAACTCCTCTGGGAAGTTCACATTCAGTTTCAGCAAATGGTCCACATACCTTTGCATTTTCTGCATGTGGCCCGTGATGGGTTCACCATCCTTCATCCTGTTTGTTATCATGGAGGAGATGATTTTATATCTCTCTTGACGAGCACTCTGATGGTAGCGGTCCATCAAATCCCGGTGCATCTCAAAAGGATAGTAGTCCTCATAGGACTTTTGGAGCTCGGCTGTCTTAGTGGCCAACATGATGCATGTCACTTTGGTAGCATCCCTTTCATGGGCATGATATTCAGCGATCTCCTCAGGAGTAGCAGACGGCTCGAGTTCTTTAAGCTCCTTGTCGAGGACATATTCTTTGTCCTCATACCGAGTGACCATCCTGATGTTTCTGATCCAATCCATAAAGTTGGATCCATCAAAGATGACTCTCCCACAAAGGTTCATGAGAGAGAAGGAGCCAGTAGGGTTTGAGCCAGAAGCAGCATTGTTGGAAGACATCTGAAAAGAAGAAAGACAAGTTTATATTAGATATAAAGATAGTCCTTAATAAAACACCCAAATCTGATATTAAGGCTAGGACCCAATGTTGGGTTTTGAGCATTCTAACACTCCTATGGTGTACATGCAACCCTATAAACCTTGGATCTATGTTTTCTCTATTATACATGCAAATATTAACTATTCCAAGGTTTCATCCTAACTAGCATATTATGAAGCACCTATACTACAAAGTTCTAGTTAGATGACATACCTTTTGATGTAGCTTGATGTCTTCAAGCTTTAAGAGCTTAGCCCCAATAGTGTGGAAGCCTCAAATGGAATCACAAATCACCAAAACACCTTGGAAGAACTTGAGAGAATATGTATGCACACTAAAATCGGCCCACTCTTATTTTCACACACTTGTGCCAATTTTGTGAGCCAAGGACCCCTTTATATATTATGGAGGATTAGGGTTACATGCATGTAAACCCTAATACCCATGACCTTTCATTTACATAGGATCCATGGGTTAAAAGCTCCATGGACCATCCATGAAAGCTTAGCCCAACCTAAATGAACTTGGCGCATTCCATATATATAAGAGTCCATATTTAATTAGTTCTTTTTGATCACTTAATTAATTCTAAATTAATTCTTGATCAATACTAATTAAATAATATGATTCCATATTAATATATTAGAACTTATAATATATTAATATAAATCATAAATATACTATTCTCAAAAGACTATCCATATAAATTGTGCCGGTGAAGTGCAACCCAAATGGACCATGCCGGGTCGAGTCAAGTACATACCAAATATAGTTATGGACTTAGACATTAATCCAACAGTCTCCCACTTGGATAAGTCTAAAACTATTATTGAGTATGACTTCAAAACCTAACTGGCAATCGTAGCTCTTAAAGTCGCTGTCGAACTCTGACCTTGTCAATGACTTGTCCATTAGATAAGGGATCATATATTCCTCCATTCTAGATATCATATGGACTGATACATGGATTATAATCATTCTCTCTGTCCATTTGTTGTTTCCCGATTTTCGATTTATGATGACTGGCTGATTGAACAAATCAAATCAGTCCTGGCTTGGCCAAGCACTCACATGTGTCATCGCTAAATCATCGAGGGGCCCACAGATATCGTTTTTATCCCGAAGGTAAAAGGAATGGATAAACTTCGACTCATATGGCTTGTTCTACTACTTGTTGAATCATACACAAAGGCACGTTTTATAACATCGAGTTACCAAATGCGTTTTCGTGCAATCAATGTATAACCAACTCATAGTAACAACTCATATCTCTAGGTTTGAAGAATATAAGATATTATCGTCTCATGATCACTCGTGATAAAATCCATGAAGTGATTCAAATGAGCGTGGGTTGAATCCAATACTCAGAACTTATGAGCACTCATGAGTGTTGTAGCACCACTTTGTCCACCAACTTGGACCTCTACAAACCAACCCATGACAGTCTTGATTCATATCTACTTCCAACATATGACCGACTGTGGATGGTTTGAATAACTTAATCATTCAGGAAGAGCGACTTAGTTATTCTGGAAGTCAAAACATGCAAAGTGAAACACAAGAATAAATGAATCAAATATGGTATCAAACCCTATGAATATAAATAAACACTTTTATTTATCACCATACTGATTACTCATTATTCAACTTTATACTTGAATTAAAAACACTAGTTGTCCCATGCTCCAAGCATGTACACTATGTTTTTCTTAAACAATAGCTTTGCCATACACCAAGTATGCACTCTATGTTTGTCTATGATCCTTACTTTGTGAAATAATCCAATTGAACATAATTTCAATGATTCTAATTTCACACTCCCAAATCCTTATCGAAAAATGTGAGAATTTCAAATTCCTATCATTTATCGAAATCTGTTTAGATTTTAAACTTATATGCACTGACCCTCCTGTAATGAATATGTACAAAGTCACAAAGACTTGTCAACAGTCATTATAAGGTATTCCAATGGAGATCAACTCCATGGAAACTAAGTCTCATATTCAAAGTACATTGCTTTGGACATGCTTCTTGCATTAAGTTTTCTAATCTTACACAGATAACTTCCACCTATGGAGACAACTCCATATTCTCATTTTGACTATCACTTCTGAATAAGAGATGCCTCTTTTCAGAATATGTCAATATGGTCCTTCCAAAATTAGCACTATATATGGTACTTCCAACTGTCCCTGAGCAACCAATCTTTGGTAAACCTTAGATTGTCCTCGACAATTGCTTAATCATTTTAGTCATATCCAATTCTAGACCTTTTCCCTTCTTAATGCCTCTGGGCATTTGGAAAAATTTAGAAATGACAAATATTATAGCACATGCAATCGATCCTGTACCCAAAGCAAATGGTACACGATTCATGATGTCTCACATAAAGACATGATTCTAGACCAGTCTTTTGCTACAATATTTTTATTTGCCATGTTTTCAAAATTTGACTATGAAGAGGGATGTCGTAATCATAATCGAATTTTGAGAACGCAATATATAGAATTTCCTTAAATTGAACCAATCCAACATGAAATTCATATATATATATATTCTTGACTAACGATGATTAAGGTCTCAATCTAAGCCTTTAGAACTGAAATGAAGTATATCCTCTCCCTTAATTATAGCAAAACAACTTTTTCAATCCCTGCAGCGTCACGAATTGAAACTTTTGTTTTCTATAACTAACATTGCTAACTTGCAACACTAACAATAATTATCATGCTCCCACTAACATGATGATTATTAGCATAACACTTATGCTCCCACTAGCTTTGACATGTACTCAGAAATCAGCTGGACTTCTAGAAATCAATACTTTATTGACTTTCTTACCAAAGTTCAGATTTCTGATACGAGATGCTTTGATAAAACTTTATCAAAATCATACACATTTCCTTAGATAGCATGCATGTGTGTCTAAACAATTTTAGAACTATGAAAAGGGATGTCGTAATCATAGTCTCAATTGTTTAGACCTTTTGCCATCTGCTTCAAATCTACTTGGTGGAAGTGTTTCCTCACCATCATTTTCATGAATCGGAGAGAAACCTTATGACCCTTAGATTTTATGGTGTATGTGTTCTTATCCATGTGAATCGTCAAAACCATAGTCACAAGACAAGGATAATGACAAATCCAAACTCATATGGACTGAACTTATGCAATCTTAACTTCTTGCCACCTGGCAGTACAGGGCCTGCCATTGCTTCCAAGTTGTTATGCAACCAATTGAGAACTTTCAGAACTCCTATGCAAAGCCAACTTTAACTGGAATGGGCACAGAATATGTCAAAACGATAGGTTATAAACCTCAAGTCGTGTGCTAGTGAAGAACCTCAGGATTTATTCTTGATTAGTTCTTGAAATTCTTTTTAGGATCTTTAAGACTCCCACTATCCTCTTGACATATAAGACTATCTTGCCAAATATTCAAGAGATAGTGCGGATTCTTTATCAAGACAAACACTTCACACAATTGGCCTTAGTTGGTCTTTGTTTTATCCAAAACATCACAACTTACCAGTTTCAAATGTACAAGAGTAGGACACTTTTACTCTTACATTTGACAAGTGTTTTAAACCTTTCTTTAAAATATGTCACTCAAGTTACAATCTTGGAGTATGACTCAAAGAATTATTTTGGAACGAAGTATGACTCATCTTCCTGATCTAACCATTTCAGCAATTCATTACTCCTCTTCTTAGTCATAAGAATGCACTAAGATGACCTTTAGAGGACTAATTGTGATATGATTTCTAAATCATTAAGATGATCACAAACATGATACTAAAGTACTCTCCCATCTTTTCAGATTTGAGAAACTTTTATCTTTCTGCCTAATTTGATTCTTCCCATTCGTTCTGCCATACATTGAGACTTTTCCAATGTTTCAGAATTATACTTAAACTTGTAAGTATAACCATATTTACTAAACTTTAGTAAATCAAATAGTCTTAACGAGCTTTGTGGTGGACATGACCAGTGCACAAGAATGTGTACTCGATCCCTTTAGTCCTTCACTTGACTCACACATCCATGTGAACAAGTAATTAGTCTTGATTTTCCAATGCTTGAAAGTTCTCATTCATCATACTATTCAACTTGCATGATTCCAAGTTTCGGTCCAATTGAAACTTGGGTGATGAGGAACTTTCCTGATTTGGTAAATTTAGACACTACCACAAATGAAAGAATCAAATCCATTTTCCAATATTGCTGTCAGTGGAATCATATAAGCAACAATTTTCCACAAATGCCATTGTAAGGATACTTCAAATAAATAAAATTAAACAATTTTCTTTTATTTTAAAACTTTGCGGAAAAATTTATCCTTACAATCCACATGGAAAATTGTTGTTATCTATTCCTTAGCAATATATCATTACTTCTTAAGCAACTGCTCAAAATTCTGATGCGATTGAAATCCACCTTCGCGATCAGAATCAGCATATACTTCTTTTAAGATTTCTCTTTATTCTTTGATTCTTAAAACATCAACATGTGACCCAGTCAAATCATGTAATGAGGATCTCAAAATAGAACTTAACAGAGTTAGATAATGGGCTCTACCTGATGTAGAGTCAAACTTATTGACTTTAACATCTTTAGGTAAATTTGGCAGCTTTGCAATCAATGTCCCTTCCTTTGGCAAAATAAACATATGGACCCTTTGGTAATGGGACTATCTCAGACTTAGCCTTTCTCTTTACCATTTGGTCAACCGGGTTGACTATGGCCAATCCCTTTCCATTGGGAAGAGAATGTTTTTTCTGGATTTGCAATGTTACCATTTTCAAAGTCCATGGAAGTTTGGGAAGTTGATCTTCTAATCAAATTTGCTTTACTGGTCCTCCAAATCATTGCTGATTCAATAGCACCAAGCAAATAGATATGATCATTAAGGTTCATGTCATAGTCTGTTTCATAGTAGTCCCAAAGGAACTCACTATGTGACTTAGAAAGTGATTGAACATCCAACTTTCTCAAGACTTTGACACCCAACTCTCCCGGCTTGTCAATATGTGACTTCATCTCTAAGATGTGATCACACATAGACCTTGCTTGCCATTAGGGCTTGAGTGACCTTGAACTTGTGGGTTAGGGAGAATAATTGGAGGAGGTGGAGGAAGAGAAGTATGACTTCCATGAGCCAAACTCGGGAAGTCATATTCATTAGGAAAGCTTGGTTTGGGAAGATCATTGTTGTCTAAACCAGACATCAACAATGGGAGAAATTCACGTAAAGTTGATTTAAGTCCTTAATATAACACCCAATATGATATATTAAGGCTAGGACCCAACAAACTATTTATAACTTGGAAGAGGGATGCCGTAATCCAAGCTATAAAATATTTAAAGGTAGGTGAATGACGATTCACCAATTTCCACCAAGATAAACGAAATGTATTATTAGGTTTTAATTGGTTTTGAAACTCCTAGATTCTTTTGAGATTCATTGAACTTTTCAATGGCATGTTTCAATCTCGAGTGTGCCCTTCAGGTTTTGTGACTGGGATGCCGAGGATCACAAAACAAGGTGTGAAGTAACCATGCAAATATACTTGGTACCCTTAATATTTACCCTTCAATCGATGTGCCGGTTAACCACACATGCTCCAACGATACTATGATAAACATTAAGTTACCCTTTGCCTACCTTGTTAAGTCCAGGTTAGTGTGCCGGTTAACCACACACGCTCCACTAACAGCTTAAACAAAGTGCAAAGTGTAATTTCATGGATTAACACCTTATTCACATTTTCCTAAGTAACTAAGATAGTTATGGACTTAGACATTAATCCAACACCCAACACAATATAGTTATGGATTAACACCATGCCGGGTCGGGTCAAGTACATACCAAATATAGTTATGGACTTAGACATTAATCCAACACCCAACACAATATTTTATAACTTAGAAGAGGGATGCCGTAATCCAAGCTATAAAATATTTGAAGGTAGGTGAATGACGATTCACCAATTTCCACCATGAAAAACGAAATAAATTATTAGGTTTAATTGGTTTTTAAAACTCCTAGATTCTTTGAGATTCATTGAACTTTTCAATGGCATGTTTCAATCTCGAGTGTGCCCTTCAGGTTTTGTGACTGGGATGCCGAGGATCACAAAACAAGGTGTGAAGTAACCATGCAAATTACTTGGTACCCTCAATATTTACCCCTCAATCGATGTGCCGGTTAACCACACGCGCTCCATCGATACTATGATAAATATTAAGTTACCCTTTGCCTACCTTGTTAAGTCCAGGTTAGTGTGCCGGTTAACCACACGCGCTCCACTAACGACTTAATCAAAGTGCAAAGTGTAATTTCATGGGTTAGCACCTTATTCACAATTTCCTAAAGTAACTAAGATTGGGAATTTATAAAAACATTTAGTTACTTTATTTTTCATCATACTTTTAATGAAGATTTAGAAGTCCTTGTCCTACCCGTTCGGCTAACGACCCTCCACCAGTCAAGGAAGCGGTGGGTGAGAGTGGACACCCATTAAGCTGCCATTTTATAGGCAACAACCTTATACCCCCCTTATAGACCGGCTTCGTGAATGAGGCCTACTAACGGTAAAACGACTTGTTCTTATACATATATATATATATATATATATATATATATATATATATATATATATATATATATATATATATATTATTAACTTATAATATTATAAAGTATAAGGGTTGAATTTTAACTTTTAAAATTGTAGGGGTTGGAACTACAGTTTTTTTTTAAAGTGACTTTACATGTTCCAAAACTTGAGGGCAAGTTTTGTAACTTTCAAAACTTTTCATCTTTCATAACTTATGAGTTAATGATGTAATAAAATGAGTGACTTTTCATTTTATGTAACGTATGTGTTTCTTTAATGGACTTTAAAAGAAAGACTTTTGGTAATCCATAACTTGAGGACAAATTATGGATTCCATTAAAACACATAATGATCATGAATTAAACATTAAACAAGTAATTCCTATGATCTATCAAGAACTCAAAAGAACATGAATATTCTTATCAAAATTTCAAGAACATATGAACACATATAAACATGAAATTTTGATATTAGCCATTGTAAATGGATTAGAACGACCATTACACCATCTAAAACAAGTTTTAAAACACCAAAACAGTTTAGGGTAATGTTTCTAGTCCATTTCCAGCAGCAAAAGTCGAAAATCTGCAATCAGAAGCTCCTACTCGTCGAGTGCATGAACCTACTCGAAGAGTAGGATGAATTTGTGCTTGGACTCGTCTTATCCCCCCATGGACTCGGCGAGTCCACTGTCCAGACAGTTAGGATTCCTTAAAAACCTATCTAGCATACATGGGGAACTTTTCAACATAAAAGTTAGTAGGAAATACATATCTTGTAGTAGTTAGGATTCCTTGAAAACCTTGTGAGCCTAGCACCTCAAGTATATCTTAGAAATCGGCTAGCCCTCACTTGTATATCTTAGTGGCCGATTTTGGTGAATAACATGTAGCTTATATAGTGTGTTACAATTAGGGTTACACCATGTAAACCCTAATTGTCATGACTTTTCATTTCCATGACCCATGGGTTCTATAAACACCATGGAGCATCCATGGAGCATCCTATGGGTTTTAGCCCAACTTGATAATCCATGAAGCATTAGCCCACTATATAAGTATGCATGATTTACACAATCAACCCATATATTTAATTAGTCTTCTTTTGATCACTTAATTAATTCCAAATTAATTCTTGATCAATACTAACTAAATAATACTATTAATATATTAGAACTTATAATATATTAATAAACCTTAAGTTTTATTTCTCTCATTTTAGTGTCCAAATTCATGATGCCATGCAACCCAAATGGACCATGTTAATCGGGTCAAGTACATTCCAGAAATAGTTATGAACTTAGACACCTAATCCAACATCAAGGACCTCATAACTCATGCATGGAGTTATTTCACCAACCAAGATTGGATTTTTATGGCATAACACCACTCATACACTCAAAAGGGGTTGGTCCTAGACTCTGGAGTTCAAGATCTCATCAAGACTCCACCTTTATGGGACAAAACCCTAAAATGCTCAAATAACATGCTCATAAGAAAGGAAAGGCAAAGTCTAAAACTTTATACCTCAACAAGGAGCTTCCCACTCAGATTTGCTCAGATCTAGAAGCTTGGACTCCAACTCTTCAAGGCCTTCTATTCTCTTCAAAACCACACAAACACTCTCTCAAGGCTCAAACACACACACACAAGCTCTAGAATAGAGGTTAGGGCACTCTTAGGGTTTTGTCTCTGGGAATGGTGGCCAGAAATGAGGCCATCATATCCCTTATATAGGGGACTCACCCCAAATTAGGGTTGTACTCTGGGCCTAGTACGCTTAGCGTACTCACGGGTTTGCCCAGCGTACTAGGTGGTCTCCGCGTTACATGCACACTGACAAATACGCTAAGCGTATACCTCAGGTACGCCCCGCATACTCGTTTTTCACTTTTTTCCACAATAAGGACCAAACTAGACAATAACTCAAAAGATCAAGGTTCTCGAAGTATACCTGGACTCGGGATGTTACATACTCCAGGATGCCATGGGCTCTCCGCATGGTCTTACACCTAAGTGTCATGGGCTCTCTCATGGTCTTTGATAAGAAAGGCATGGGCTCTCCACATGGTCTTACATCCGAGTGCCATGGGCTCTCCCATGGTCTTCCATACAACATACCACATATATCAAAAGCATATTTCCTAGTTCATACCATTTATCATGTCACATAACACAGCCTCAGCTAGGATACTACACATCCTAAAATGGGCCAGCCTTGGTGCCTTAGACCCATTGGTATGGTGAGGAGACTCACCTCAGTCTGTTGAATACAAAAGTTGTTCTCCTAACAGTCCGTAACCTCCCGCGCTGAATAATAATTTTAAACAATGTTAGGACTTTAATTAGTCAAAGGAACCCAAACTCCAAACCCTTCCCTAAGGCCCAATTACCCATCCCTTGCTAATAGGCCCAAGTCCAAGTCCAAAATCCCTAATGGGCCTCTTGGCCCAATAATTCCCAATCAATATGTCCATGGCCCATAATGGGTGATATGACTCATAATTCTTAGAATACCACCATGCCCAATAACCAAATGAGGCCCAATAGCTCAAAGGCCCAAAACGGATTTGGCCCAACTATGATGTGTACGCTTAGCGTACCATCCTGGTACGCGCAGCGTACTGGGGTTCTAGGGCTTACGTGCAGCGTACACTGGGCTACGCCCAGTGTACTAACAGATTAAGAACTTTTTCCATTAAGTGCTTAATACTCGATTCTTTTACGTCCAGAAGTCATATCCAACCCTATTAAGACGACCTAAGGCATAAAGTTGGCAACTATATGCCTTTGCATGTCTCAAATGCTCCCAACACCCTCATTAAGACATTTTTAAAGCTCTTAGCCCATGCATGAGGTCAAAATACCCATCAAGACTCCATTTTTATGTTGAAAAAGGACTAAGGGACCTCAGATCTGTCATTTCCATCCTTTGGAGTTGCTTAACTTACCAATGGAGTTCCAAAATCAACCAAAAGGGACAAAGATGAAAACCCTAGCTAGATCTAAAGATTAAAGAAGAAATATCCAAGCTTTTTACCTCCAGTAGCTTTGCAAGATGACTAAGATGCAGGTTCTTGAAGCACCAACTTGTTCCAAGCTTTCTTGACCACCTCTTCTTCTTGGAATGAACACTAGAAGGCCACAAATGCACTCTTTAAAGCTCAAAATGGTCTCACAAGTTTGTCTGGAGTGTAAGGATGGTCTAAGGCTATGGCGGCTCTCTAGGGTTATGTCCAAGGGACTTAAGGTTGCTTAAATAGGCCTCATGTCCGAGAATTAGGGTTTTGGACCCCTGGCACGTACGCTCGGCGTACTGCTGGTACGCCCAGCGTACGTCCAGCCCCTCCGCGACTAATCATGCATAGTACGCTAAGCGTACACTTAAGTACGCCCAGCGTACTCAAAGGACCAATTTTGCTAAAATGAAATTTCTTGAGGGTTTTAATTCATACCATATTTAGGGTGTTACAGGATCTATGCTATCTTTATTTATAAGGAATATTAGCCTAAAACTTAGTGTTAACTGAACCTAGGTCACGTCAAATGGAAAGCCAAGTGCTAAAGCGAAGCATTGTCCAACTTTATAGTCATACACTTTAATAAGTGAGTGCATAGTTACTTGCATCTTACACATAGATATAAAGTATTTAAGAGAATTACATGTTATATGTGTTTGTTATCTGTATTCCTGATATCTATGTTCTATGAACAATATATACATGTTTTATTTGATTTTAAACTGTATATGTTTTATTATTACCTATAAATATATTGGGTAAAGATGGGTAGATGTAAGATGATATAGATGTTGAGAGATGAAAGATGATATATATGATGAGATGCATTTCAGATAAATATTGGTAGGTATGGACTTAGTGCCTATTAGATAGATACTGGCAGCTATGGACTTAATGTCCATTAGATAAGCACCGACAATGATGGACTTCGTGCATATTCCTTAGGAATAAACATAAAAAGAAACTTACTGACATATATTGCGGAGAAATCGATGTAACAGTACTGTCGGCAACGATTGTTAAGATGACCCTTAGAATAAATCCTTAGGGAAGAATAAATAATAAAACGGTGATGAGTAATTGGGTTAATGTTTGTTTGATGATTAAACACATTAACTATATTACTGTGGGTTGAAAACCCTATGTACTCACCAGGATTCACAATCTGACCCACTCATTTTCCTGTATTACAAGTAGTGGCACGAGAGCACAAGTGTGATGTTATGATGAGTGATTTATGGTTGCTTATAGGTCAGTAGTTTAGATAAATTAGTGTAAGACATGTATTATTTTCGTTTATACTTATGTAATGTATTAACGATTACATCCCAACATTTTCAATATAAGTAAAATACATTTCTTCGTAAATGCTTTGATAATATTATTATCATATTTTTGGGACAAATTCCGCAATAAAAATCTTTAAAAACAATACTCTGCTTTTAAATAAACATAAATAAATCGGTCTTTTCTGGTTGTGAAATTGGAGATGTCATATATATATATATATATATATATATATATATATATATATATATGTGTGTGTGTGTGTGTGTGTTTTAGGACCATTTTGGATCATTTAATTTGGTTTTAATTAATACTTTTTCTTTATTAATATAAGTCATTAGAAATATAGCATAATTCTAAATTGTTATTAAGATGGAAATTTTCATTTTGAAATTTTGAATTGAAATTAATTTGTTACAAAAAAGAGATGGGGATGGTAGATATATTAGAAAAGTGACATGTGTCAAAGAAACATGCTAGAAAAATGACATGTGACATTATTAAATTTCGTTTATTAGGATATAAGTAGAATGTAAAAAAAATGTGGAAATTCACCAAGCAATAGTAGAAACTAGAAAGTATAAATCTGAAACAAACATGAACTTTTAGCTTTCAAAATTTCAATCTGCTAAAACAAAAATATGCTATGTTTAAAAATTCCTGATCTAAAAACATCAACATAATTAATGTTGGAACTTTATATATATATATATATATATATATAAAGGAATTGAAAGTTGGCAATTTCCTTTGTATCCCACATTGGTGGGGGGAAGAAACTTTTGTGGCTTTATAATCTTATTCCCTTGATCGGTCTTCAAAGGCTTTAGTGGATCAAGGAATGGGCCAAGCCCATGCGCGCGCCTAGCCTAGCCTAGCACTAGCAGACGTCGCGAGTGCGCGAAATGGCGCGATTTAGGCGCACTTGGCACTTCGCATGACGCATCGGTCGCTGGGAGCTGAGGAGCTTTCATTTTAGGCGAGTTCGGGTCAAGTCGGTTTGACCGACCCGGTCAAACGGTTGACCAGAGTTGACTTCGTGGATAAGGTGACGGAATATTCTAGAAGGCTCAGAAAACGGCTTGCTTGGAGAGCACGTCGTCGCCCTAGGGTTTTCTGGGGCCGGCCTATGGGGGTCCGTTTCATGCCTTCTAGGGTTTCGATACCTATAAATATTTCTCCCTAGGAGCCATTTGTCTATCTCACGAAAATCAGAGCTCTCTCCCACTCTCTGCGTTTTTTCTTCCAGTTTCCGAGTATTCGCTTTGTGTTTATCGATTTCCAGTGCTGTTGGAAAGTCGATAGATCTGCATTAAATCCTGAGTTTTTACTCTGTTGCTTACAACCAGTAGAAGCAAAGTAAAAACCTTTAAGGACAGGAGTCCGATCCGTGCAGTTATTTGAAGTTCAAGATCAGCCATCAACAGGTCGGTTTTACTTTCTGTCATGCATTTAATTTCGTCCAACAACAGGACAGTCTTCTTCTTCATTTCTTATAATCAGATCTAATCGTTAAGGATTGATCTGGTTTTGGACGAAACTTGGTAAATATAATAATAATAATTGGATCTATTATTCGCAACTATTCGACATATAATTCTCAATATTATTTGTCGTTTTCCTTGCGTGTCTATTTGTTTGATTTTTCAACATTCTTAAAGGTTTTTATTTTGTGATACATCAACAGACTAATGGACACTACTGCTAGCCTCCATTTCATGAACCAAGAGTTTGTCAAACTTAACCAATTCGATGGTCAGAACTACACCCGTTGGGCCGAAAAGGTCAAGTTCATGCTTCATGTTTTGAAGCTCTCCTTTGTGTTGGACCTAAATCTGGCACCAATTCCTGCTAATCCAATTCCCGAGCAGGGGAAAACTGTGGACCCAGCGGTCATCGCAGAACTGGAAAAACAAAGGACTCTGCGTAGAGAGTCTGTGGAACTGTGTGTGGGTCACATCAAGAACTCCCTATCTGATCGGCTCTATGATCTTTACGCGCCGGTCAAAGATCCAAGAGAGCTATGGAATGCGTTGGAACTTAAGTACAAGGCACATGAGGAAGGTACTAACAAGTAGCTTGTGTCTAAGTACCTAGAGTTTCAAAATGCTAATGACAAATCAATCATGGAGCAAGTGTATGAACTCCAAGTCATGGTCAGCAAGTTGAACGCACTCTCCATCTCTATTCCAGAACTCTTTCCGGTTGGTGCGATTATCGCAAAACTGCCACCCTCGTGGAAAGATTTCTCTAAGAGAATGATGCATCAGTCTGAGGACTACTCCTTGGATGATCTGATGAAACACCTCCACATTGAGGAGGAAACTCGCATCAGGTACAAGCGTGGTAAAGTCGGATCGAGTGTGCATCATGTGTCAGCTGGGGGTTCTAGTCACAAAGGCAAGTCTGGGGGACAGAACAAGAAGAACTTCGGACCAAGAAATAAAGCTTCAAGAAACCGGGTCATCAGAATCCTAACTCAAAGCCAAAGAGGTTCGGACCTTGCCATGTCTGCGGAGAGCTTGGGAACTATGCGAGAGAATGCAAAGATCGCAAATCAGGACCGGTTACACATGTAGTCGAGCAGGTGACTGACATGGTGGCAAGTGTGAACCTTGGAGAGATTTTCATGATCTCTTCCCTTACTCGAGCAATCTGTGCTCAAGGATGGTTTGTGGACACTGGAGCCACTGTGCATGTTTGTGGGCAACGAGAGAGCTTTCGTACTTACCGCCCAATGCTACATGGGAGGGTCGTCGTCTGTGCTGATGGACACAGAGCCGAAGTTCAAGGAAGAGGTGATGTTCGGTTGAGGTTCACACGTGGTGAATGGGTAACCCTTCGAGATGTTCTTCATGTTCCTACTATCTCGAAGGGGTTGGATTCTACAGATAAGTTTGACAAGGGTGGGTTCAAGATGGTGCTTGAGAAAGGCAAGATTGTGATCACTAAAGGCCGAAAATACATTGGGAGGGCGAACAATTGTTTGGGGATGTATCGCTTGTGCCTTAGTGATGAGGGTAATATGAGTGGTCCTAGTGTTGAGAGTGGTAGTTCTAGTGTTGCTAGTGTGTCAATTGTTGGTAATGATGTAATTGGTGGATTGGTTGCTAATGTCAATGAAGTGAACTTTTCTGGTTATTTTGTTTGTTCAATTTCTTTATGGCATAAACGTTTAGCTCACACTAATGTTAAAAATATTGAAAAAATGCAAACTAAAGAAATGTTAAAATATGACACAAAAGATTTTGAAAAATGTGAAACATGTGTGAAATCAAAGTTCACTAAGAAACCATTTCCATCAGTTAAGAGAAATACATCATTGCTTGAGTTGATTCATTCTTATATATGTGAATTAAATGGAATCCTTACTCGAGGAGGAATGTAACAACCGGATTTACAGGGACATTATTGTGTATGTTAATCTTGAGATTTGAGGAGGGACTCGACGAGTTGAGGGACCAACTCGCCGAGTCGAGTCGAGATTTGCCGCGTGGACTTAATGAGCGGACTCGACGAGTCCAAGGATGGACTCGACGAGTCCAAGGATGGACTCGCCGAGTAGGTACTGGGCAGAGAAAACCCTAAGTTCCGAGGTTGGAGCCTATTTAAAGGAACTTATGACCTTGGGTGCGCCTCATATCTCCTGTGAGAAACCCTAAATCGCCATTGGAGCCAAGGAAGAGTTCTTGTGATGAAATCAAGTAATTTTGGTGTGGTTTTTCAAATGAAGTGAAGGGATTCAGCTTAAGGGACCAAAGGAGGTTGTTATCCTGAGACATCTAAGCAAGGATCTCCATTTTGAGGTAGTATTTCGCCCCTTCCTTCTGTTTTTGTGTAAAATCCTTGAATCTAGGGTTTTCTTTACCCTTTCTTGGATAGTATATGATGCATATGAGGTCCCATTGTGTAATAAGCTTTAGATATGGACCTTAGGAGGTCCAGAGAGTCCCAATCTTCCAGCTTTATGCAGTCCCTTTGGGGTTATGGATCTAGGTTGCCATTTTAGGAGCTATTTCTTCATATAAGGGCATAAGAGGGTTGCATGAGCTTAAAGATTGAACCTTTACGTGATTATTGGGTGTAAGAAGGTCAGATCTATAAGTTAGAGAAACAGATATGACCTCAGAAGGTCTTTTGAGTGTTGCCATGGAGGGAACTCGCCGAGTCCATATGGGGACTCGACGAGTCGAGTCGGGTTGCCCCGCGATTCGTGACCAGTGGTAACCCGTCGAGTGAAAGGTTAACTCGATGAGCCGAGTCAGGCTTTTTGAGGATTTAGAGGACACGTATGGACTCGTCGAGTCACTCGAGTGCACTCGACGAGTCTGGTCAAAGTCTGACCATTGACTAGAGTTGACTTCAGTTGACCTTGGGGTTTTGGTCAAGCTGATTCAAGAGAGGTCAGATAGGGGTAGAATGGTCTTCTACCCATTATTAGGGATGAGAACATGAGAGGATTTTTATTAGAGATGTTATCATTTTGATAGGAGGAGGCTAGGTCGGGTTATCGACCACGAGAGGGTATCCGACATCATGCGAGGTGAGTCTTCTCACTATACTTTACCTTGAGTGGTAATTAGAGTTATGTGACAGAGTATCTTGTATGCTATGTATGTGATGTGTTGCACTGCATTATTTCTATGTGATTTATGCTGTGTGTATTCCAGAGTTTACAGAGTTAGGACCGGAAGGTCCACAGAGTTAGGACCAGAGGGTCCACGGAGTTAGGTACAGAGGGTCCACAGAGTTAGGGCCGGAGGGCCCACAGAGTTATAGCCTCAAGTGGCTAATATGTGTTATATGTGGTATTCTGGGGAACTCACTAAGCTTTGTGCTTACTGTGTTATGTGTTATATGTTTCAGGTTTTCTCAGGATCGCGGGACGGCACCGGCTTGATTGTACACACCAGAGAAAGAGTTATATTTTGAGGATCCTGGATAATTAATGGAGTTGTGCTTGTAATTTGAATAAACGAGATTTCTATACAATATGTTATGAAAAGTATGCGATTTTAAAATGAAAAATTTGTTCGAAAAATTACGGTGTTACAAGTTGGTATCAGAGCCTTGGTTTGAGGGATTCGGATGCACCTTCGGGTAAATCTGGACTCAAACTGGGGATTTGAGAAAAGTTTTCAAAGAAATGATTTTTCTAAAGCGAACGAGAGTTTCCAAGGGAAAACGAGAAACAGAAGTGTGTACAATCAGCCAGAGCCCGAACGGTGATTTCCCAAAATACCCTTACTTTTGTATTATGAGATAATTATGACGTATTATGCATGCTAGAGATAGGCTAGGTATTTCATATTTTAGGACTAGAGTGGCCTGATTTGTGATGCCTTAGCCTAGGAGTTGTTGTTAATTATGATGTGTTTTCGAGTATGTGTTGAGTAAGAGTATCCAGCAGGAATCTTTTTAGAGAGGGATTTGAGTAGAGGAGTAATCTAGGAGAGATACCTAGATAAGCATTTGTGGAGTCCGCTGAGAGGGTAGTCAGATGCCCGCGTGGGGTAAAGTTGCTTGGGTTCGGTGGTATCCTTAGAGTATGAGGAGGGCAAGTGGGTAATGACCTAGAGTGGTTTTACATGTTGGTAGAGATTATTCGATGCCCGAATGCTGCTTGCTTCGTGCTTTGTGGAACTCTTGATGATGAGAGTCAACTACTAAGTGAATATGACGATATTCACGAGGTAGATGGCTGTCATCATAAGGAGTTCTTCAGCAGCTGATGGCGGAGAAGTGTGAGAACCTAGGAAGAGCCAAGGAAAGGGTGACCCTAGTCAGATGAGTATGCTGACAGAGTAGGATATTTCGTAGAGGAGCGAACACGCATGACGGGGTTGGTGATTGAGAAGGTCGAACAGCTACTTAGGAACTCGGGGATGGTCCGTGTGGAAAGTATGGGTAGATGTGGCAGGTAGTATGGGCCCGTACTACTGAAAGCAGAGGACCCATACTCGATACAGGGAACATTCCGGAGGTTTTAAGTAGCAGATCGAGAGGTGATTCCATGGTTCGAGTACCATGATTTGCAGCAGATCGAGAGGCGATTTCATGGTTCATGTACCATGATTTGTAGCAGATCGAGAGGTGATTCCATGGTTCGAGTACCATGATTTGCAGCAGATCGAGAGGCGATTTCATGGTTCGTGTACCATGATTTGCAGCAGATCGAGAGGTGATTTCATGGTTCGTGTACCATGATTTGTAGCAAATCGAGAGGTGGTGTCATGGTTCGAGTACCATGATTTGTAGCAGATCGAGAGGTGATGTCATGGTTCGAGTACCATGATTCGTAGCGGATTGAGAAGAGATAACATGGTTCGGGTACCATGATTCGTAGCAGATTAAGAAGAGATAACATGGTTCGGGTACCATGATTCATAGCAGATCGAGAGGTGGCCACATGGTTCGAGTACCATGACCCGTGGCAGTTAGTGTTATTGGTTCTACCAGTTATTCCGTGGTGATTGGTTAGACTGGGATCAGAGGTGAAAGAATATGGGGCTAGAGGGCCATGATGAACGAGTTTTAGTGAAGCATCCCTTAAAAGGGAAATCGAGTTAGCTCCGAGGGATTGTTGGTGAGATGCCAATTGGAGTCGCAAGACTCAAGAATAAGTAGAGATGGCGGTTATGGAGGATTACGGCATGAGTTGAGCAATCAGCCGATGGTGGAGATGTCATTTTCTGTGACCTGAGCGGTGTTATTTCTGTTCCTATGATAAACAGGAGAGGTATTGAGATTTTCGGTTTCCAAGGTTGGGGGTGAGCCCTGTGGGGTAGCTTTGGTTACGATCTTTCATCAGAGTATTTTGGGCAGTATGTCTGCCGAGAGGTAATGTTAGAGCATGAGCAGGTTGTCAGCGGGGACTGAGATGATTAAGGACAAGGATACACCCTATTTGAGCATAGTAGGGCATGTATTAGCTGCAGCGGCAGACGATCAAGAAGAGGATATTGGAGCGGTGGCTCTTATTGTCTATGATGAGTATCGAGTGTGGTAATGAGGACTCCACTCTCATTACAACCCACGTGATGGAACGTTGGTTGAAGAGTCAAGGATGAGGAATATGTTAGTTCGTTATTTTCAGACTGAGAGTCAGGGTTGCGACTGGACAGTTGAGATGTCCGGTAGTGGGATGGTACGAGATTCTGAATGACTAGAGGAAGTCATGATGAGAAGTTTCTGAGGATTTCATCGGAGATTCGGGGTATTTGGAATTGCTTGACCTCCATCGGGGGGATTATCGAGCATTGCGTATCACCTTCCAAGAGTAGGTGCGATGTTATTGGTAAAAACAGTATGTGGGATAGATGGTTGGCGAACCAATTGGTGATGGTTCGAACCCTGAGTGGGGGAGAACCGGGTACTTTTGAGGAGATCAGAGATTTGTTCAAGAACGGTTAGAGAACTGGATAAAGAGGCCTGTGGTGCGGATTCCTGAGACTAGGGTTATTGGTGGTCAAGGAGAGGTGCAGAGTGAGATAGTCCATGTGGTACGTGTTTGAGAAAGGATGAGTGTCTCCACGGCAAGTGGCCGTTGGTCGGAGACCTTGTGATGGTTAGGAATCCTTCAAGGTTAAAATGGTGAATTCGAGGTGGTTGGCTTGTGAGGTTAGTTCGGCGGTTGAGAATTTCTGGTTCAGAGTATGGGCTATTATATGCAGTATGGGAAGGGAAGAAGTTGATTGGGAAACCAACTTCAGGGTCGTTATGAGTATTCTTGTATGAGTTTTGAGCATTAGAGGAGGAAGTTTCGGATTGTCATCTTCATGTTCTGAGTCGTTGGCAATTTCTCTGTGCTTTAATTTGGGAGATGGAGTATTCCGGGGTTACAAGTGGCACGAGAGAAAGACCGGTTGCGAGATTCCGAGGAAGCAATGCGGTATCTGAGTATGATGCCATGAGTATGAGATCGGCGGTAGAGTCAAGACATTGCGAGGCATTGTGATGGTATTCCGGGGTATCCGAGTTTAATGTCCTAAATCTCATATTATTTTGAGTTTTGAGTTTGAGATGATGAGTGGTGTATCAAGTGTCTATGGTTCCGGTTGGGGCCCTTCAGCTAATTGACATCAAATGGATTTATTTGAGAATCTGAATTGCAGTGAGAAAAAGAGGTTTTGTCACGACGGTGGTCGTCCGAAGTAGTGATGCTTAGCCTGGAGGGGTGCGTGTGTATCTATCTATGCTGGGCCGCAGAGCATGAGTTAATGATCGCAGTGTGGTATCAACCTGAGGATGAGATTGTGAAGTGGTAAGAGTAAGTGCGGTAAGACTGCGGGGAGCTGCAGTTTCAATGAGTCGGTGAGAGGTTGTGGTGATGCTACGGGGAACCGTAGTACTCACTATTCAGTGAGAGGTTGTGGTGATGCTACGGGGAGCCGTAGTACTCACTATTCAGTGAGAGGTTGTGGTGATGCTACGGGGAGCCGTAGTACTCACTATTCAGTGAGAGGTTGTGGTGATACTATGGGGAGCCGTAGTACTCACTAGTCAGCGAGAGGGTGTTGTGATACTGCAGGGAGCCATAGTACTCACTAGTCAGCGAGAGGTTGTTGTGATACTGCGGGGAGCCGTAGTACTCACTAGTCAGCGAGAGGGTGTTGTGATACTGCGGGGAGCCGTAGTACTCACTAGTCAGCGAGAGAATGTTGTGATGAAGTGCTCTCTGATCGGAGCTTGACGCAGAAGAGTTTTAGGCTTGGGTAGCCCTAATATTTGAGTGTGTGGAAGCATGGGGTTGAACCAGGGGCGAGACTGGGGTCTCCATATTTGTCAGAAGTCGTTATATTCTGAAATGAGTAGTGGTTGTCGCAACCAAAGGGAAGTGGATAAGTGAGGAACGCATGGGTTGCGGGTCATGAGTCATGAGTTGAGTGGTTCGTTGGGATGAGTGGTTCCAACTCTGTGTCCGACCAGACTCTCGAGTTGAGTTCGATCCTAGTGGTGTATTGAGTAGGCAAAATGAGATTCCGGATTCAGATATGAATTTCCTTTGGAAGGGGGTATTGGTTCCATCTGGTGTCTTAGACCTGAGTGGGTCAATTCGTAGGTATGAGAAAACCACGAAACGCATGGAACTAATGAGTAGTAGACGACAGAGGTCGAGGGTGAAACGAATTTCGTATTTGCTTGGGGAAAAGCGAACTTCGTGACTTGTGTGTCACACTGGGCCGAGATAGCTAGTGTGGGAAGGAAGTCAGTGAGGCATGTTGAGATATGCAATGAGTAACCCTTTGAGGTTCAATTGCTGGGTCGGGAGATGACCTGGTGCTCAGTCTTGAAAGGGATATTGAGAAGGGAGTTGAGGTTTATGTTTGTCAGATGTCAGGGGACGCTTCTGAACAAGCATGGTCATTGTTCGTGTCTGAGGACAAGGTGTTGAGAGTTCGTTGTTCAGAAGGGTTGTGATTGCAGTACACTAGATGAGTCCCTGGTGTGATGTGATCCTTCCACTCCCTGGTATATGATCTGGATTGTTTATCATGTCTGGGACGAGTGATCGGTACCCAGTTTTGGGCATGGACTTGTTTTATCGGTTCCTACTAGAGAATCAGAGGGGCAGTCAGCTATCGGGGTTTGTTATTCGAGGAGCGAATAACGTGGTGACATCTGGAGAGGGCGGTCTGGCTGTGTGTCAGGCTACTACAGTTCCAGATTCTTGAGAGTCATAAGGGGTAGCATAGTGGCAGATGGGTCTGTCCTTTTCCAGGGAGGAGTTCCTGTTGGGATTCAGGTGTCCAGAGAGGAAGATAGTTGTGTGGTATGAGACCCTTTCGATGGTGCTGTTTGGTTATTGGATTAGATCTATATGTTGTGGAGGAGCGATTTCGAGGGCGAAATCTAATTCAAGTGGGGGAGAATTGTAACAACCGGATTTGCAGGGACATTATTGTGTATCTTAATCTTGAGATTTGAGGAGGGACTCGACGAGTTGAGGGACCAACTGTCACACCCCCAAAACCTATGAACGGCGGAAACGTTCTGGGGTGGAGGACGTCATGTACAGTATCACAACAATGCAAGTAGTAAACAAGCAACAACATCATCCATTGCATTAATAATATAATTTCATACAAGTGTGCTCTGTCAAGTTTTAAAGACACCAAAACAATATACATCAAAAATATAAGATGAGTCTGGAACGAGCTCCATCTTCTCAAAACTTGGCTCCGGTACCTGTCTACTGGTGACATGAGGATACAAGTTATTTTGAAAGAGTTTATCAGCTTTAAAGCTGGTGAGATCATAAGTATATTAGTGTTTATGTTTGTATGAAAGCATTTGTAAGATGTTTTGTAAAATGTACTGTATATGTTTGTAAAAAGTTTGTATTTGTTTGAACTCTCCTAGAAAACCCTATGTTTCCTATTAAAAGTAGCCTTCTACCAAGGCATCTAGTGTCTGTGTGTGTATCTCCTGTAAAAGTGTGTATTTTCCCAAATCCGACTATCATTAACCAAAAATATAGTTTTTACATCATTGTTTATTGTGTGAATAACACAAAGTAAAATGTAAGGGAAAATGTTATAGTACTGTAGTGTTGTATTAAGTAACTACTGTTGTACTAACTACCTTAAGCCAAATGTAAAATTTTAAGGTAACATGTGATCGGCCTGTATCTTGCTACCGACTCAATAGTAAAACGACAATGTAAGATGCCGTAAAAATGACGTTTGGCACCCGTAGACTTGCAAGTCCCACTGTAGCGAGCAGCAAGGTGTAGGATAGTCAATCCAGTATAGATCTATACACAAACTTATACGCTCCCCAATTAAGGAGATTCTGATACAAAAACAGTCATGGCAGGTAGTGCCATGCCCTGTTTAATGGCTCACATAAATGTATTATTGTAAATGTTATGTGATTTGTGTGCTAGCTATATTGTGTGTTCTTTCTCTGTCTAGCCTGTATGTTTGTTTCTCGTCATAGTGCCTATTGTTTGTTTCTCATCACTCTGTTTTATGTTTGTTTCTCATCACTCTGTTTTATGTTTGTTTCTCATCACTCTGTTTTATGTTTGTTTCTCATCATAGTATGTACTGACTCATGTATGAACTGACTCATTGTATGTTTCATTGTTCTAGTAATAGTATCTTCCTAAACTACCCCTATGGTAGCTTACTAGCAATGTATGAACATGTTTGTATACCCTTGCTACCCAAGGGCATGTAACTGAATGAAAGAAATAACCTTTCATATCCATATACATATACATAATATATAACTAGGATTCAAACGACCTTCGGACAACTAACCTTGATACCCTAAGTCCACAACCAAACAAGGAACAGGAAGTAAGGTAGGCTAGCAGTCCTAAGTCTTTTCAATCCTACTTATATAACTATATCTATATAGATACACAGAATATAAGTTAAAAAGAGTTTAAGTAAAAGTATTTGATAAGTAAAAGCGTTTGTAAAGTAGTTTGAGGTAAAACAGTTTGATCAACAGTTTGAAAAGTAAGAAAACCATTTGTTTGGTAGTTATTAATCATAGGTGATTGATATAATAACTATAGTTGTTCAACTTGTATCCCCCCCCCCAATAAAATCATTTAAAAACATTTAAAAGGTTAATTAAGGGGGTATGAACTCACCTGTAGTGAGAGGTTTTGATGAACTGAAGAGATAGGATTGCTAGGTGTCAAGTGAAGACTTGTACACACACAATGATCCTATTTAACATATAAATACACATATATGTATTCAATTAGTCTTTAAACAACTAATTTATAAAGTTAAGACATCCTAAGACAAGTTAAACACTTTATATAAGTGTTATAAGTCCCAAGGATTGCATCTAAGTGTTGTAGGACCAAGCTATGGGGTTTAGGGTTCAAGGGAACCCCTTTCATGAGTTTACGGTTTCTTGACCATAACCACATGAGTTTACGGTCGTAAACCCATGAGTTTACGGCCGTAAACTCACACCCCTTTGACCATTTGTTGTTTTGAAGGTTTCTAAGTCTTTAGAAGTGTTTCCACTTGAAGTATAAGTCTATGGAAGAAGTTAGAGCACCATTTCACTCCTATTTGGAGTTTACGGCCCTAGGACCATTTCCCTTTGGGTTTACGGCCGTAAACCCCTATGGATGATGGTATTTTGATGTTTTCAAGTCCTAAACACATTAAGGTATAAGTCTAGACTAGTTTCCAAGGCTAAGGAAGGGACTAGGGTCACTTTGGCCCCTTAAGAAGGGTTTACGGTCCAAGGCGTTCTTGGACCGTAAACACCTTTGATCTTGGTGTTTCCTTGTGTTTTCTTGATGTAAAGATGTGTAGCAAGCTTAAACATACTCTAGGATAGAAGAACTTACAATATAGAAGCTTGAAATGAGCCAAAAGTCCAAGAACACTAGTGTGTGTTCTTGGTGTTCTTGGTGAAACTTGAAGATCAAGCCTTTTGGACTAATTTTTCGGATAGAAGTGTGTTAAAACACTAGATTAAGTGATATACTAACTCAAAAGGGCTAGAAACACTTACTAGATTGAAGATCTTGAATAAAACTTGGATGATACTTGAGAGAGTTTGATATTTGTTCTTGAAAAAGTGGAAAAGTGTTAAAAATGGCTAAGTGCCACTTATATACCCCTTTCCCTTAGGGTTTACGGCCGTAAACACCAAGTTTAGGCCGTAAACTCTAAACTTTTGATGTGTCGGGACTTTATTGTTGCACAATAAACCCTAGGGCATCCTCTCTCCTGATATCTCCTAAAGTATTAATCCTAAAATACTCAAACTTATTCCAAAAAGTCTGAAAATTTAACAGTAACTGTTTTGACTTCTATTGACTTGACATGTTGTACAGAATAGAAATTTCGGGTTGTCACATCATCCCCTCCTTAGAAGGAATTTCGTCCCGAAATTAGAATTTAAGCAAATAAGTAGTTACAGATAACTAAGTAAAAAGACGAGGATATTTCAGTTTCATCTGATCCTCTCGCTCCCAAGTGAATTCAGGTCCTCGCTTGGCGTTCCAGCGAACCTTCACTATCGGGATGCGGCTTTGTTTCGTTTTCGTGACCTCCCGGTCCATGATCTCTACTGGTTCTTCCACGAAGTTGAGGCTCTCGTTGATCTCGATCTCGTCGAGTGGGATTACAAGAGTCTCGTCGGACAGACACTTTTTCAAGTTCGAGACGTGGAAGGTAGAATGTACGTTACTGAGTTCGCTCGGTAAGTTAAGTTTGTAAGCTACAGGGCCGATTCTGGAAAGAATCTCGAAAGGCCCAATGTACCTTGGATTTAGCTTTCCACGCTTTCCGAAGCGTATTAAGCCCTTCCAGGGTGAGACCTTTAATAGAACACGGTCGCCCACCTGGAATTCCAACGGTTTCCTTCGTTTATCAGCATAGCTTTTCTGTCGGTCTCTGGAGGCTTTCAATCGTTCACGAATCTGAACGATCTTCTCCGTCGTTTCCCGAATGATTTCCGGACCTGTGAGAGTGCTTTCAGGAACTCGTCCCTTAGCTAACTGGGTCTCACCCACCTCGGCCCAGCACAGAGGGGATCTGCACTTGCGGCCGTAGAGGGCCTCGAATGGAGCAGCCTTTATGCTTGTGTGATAACTGTTGTTGTAGGAAAATTCGACAAGGGGTAAATGAGTATCCCATGCTTTCCCAAAGTCAATCACACAGGCTCGTAACATGTCCTCCAAGGTTTGGATAGTCCTCTCACTTTGCCCGTCTGTCTGCGGATGGTAGGCTGTACTCATATCCAGCCTAGTTCCTAGGGAATTTTGTAGCGATTGCCAGAACCTAGAAGTGAACCAACTATCTCTGTCCGAGATAATGGATATAGGAACACCGTGCAGTCGTACAATCTCTCTAATGTAAGTTATTGTAAGCTTCTCCATCTTGTCTGTCTCTTTGATAGGCAGGAAGTGCGCGGACTTGGTCAATCTGTCGACGATGACCCATATGGTATCAAGTCCACCCGTTGTCTTGGGCAACTTGGTTATGAAATCCATAGTGATCCGCTCCCACTTCCATTCTGGGATCTCAGGCTGTTGAAGAAGACCTGAGGGTTTCTGGTACTCGACCTTGACCTTTGCGCAAGTAAGGCATTTACTTACGAAGGTAGCAATATCTGCTTTCATGTTAGGCCACCAGTATAACTTTTTAAGATCCATATACATCTTATCTGAACCTGGGTGGACGGAATAACGAGTGTTGTGCGCCTTGTTCATGACCAAGTCTCTGAAACCACCAAGTTTCGGGGTCCAGATCCGATCCATGAGATAATAGGATCCGCCACCTTTGACTTCCAAGATCTTATCCATCCCTCGAAGGGATTCACTGTTCACATTTTCAGGTTTCAAAGCGTCGAGCTGAGCTGCCTGTATTTGTGTGGATAAGTGTGAATGGATAGTCATAGTCAATGATTTGACTCTACGACCAGAATATTCTTTCCGAATTAGGGCGTCAGCTACTACATTGTCCTTGTTGGGATGATAACGAATTTTGCATTCGTAGTCACTGAGTAGTTCGACCCACCGTCATTGTCTCATGTTGAGCTCCTTCTGGTCGAATATATGCTGCAGGCTCTTGTGGTCTGTAAAGATTGTGCTCTTCGTACCGTACAGGTAGTGTCTCCAGATCTTCAAAGCAAAAACAACTGCTCCTAATTCAAGATCGTGGGTCGTGTAGTTGACCTCATGTGTCTTCAGTTGTCTCGACGCATAGGCGATGACCTTACCTCGCTGCATCAGAACACATCCGAAACCTTGGTTCGATGCATCGCAATAGACAACGAAGTCTTCTATCCCTTCGGGGAGGGATAGTATTGGTGCGGTGCACAAGGCTCGTTTGAGCGTTTGGAACGCTCTCTCCTGCTTTTCTTCCCAGTCAAAGGGTATGCCCTTCTGGGTAAGCGTTGTAAGAGGCTTTGTAATGCGGGAGAAGTTCTGAATGAACCTGCGATAGTAGCCAGCGAGGCCTAGAAATTGACGAATTTCTGTAGGCGTCTTCGGTGCTGACCAGCTCTCAATGGCTTTGATTTTGGATGGGTCCACGTGGATTCCCTCTTCGCTAACCACGTGCCCTAAGAATTCGACTCGTCGGATCCAAAATTCGCATTTTGAGAACTTCGCATAAAACTTCTCCGCGCGCAGGGTTTCTAAGACTAATCGCAGATGTTGGCTATGCTCCTCCTTACTTCGAGAGTAGATAAGTATGTCATCGATGAAGACGATGACGAACTGATCCAAGTAAGGACGACACACCCTATTCATTAAATCCATGAATACTGCGAGTGCGTTTGTTAATCCGAATGGCATCACTACGAATTCGTAGTGCCCATAACGAGTTCGGAAGGCCGTCTTCGGAACATCCTCCTCTAGCACTCGTAGTTGGTGATATCCGGATCTTAAGTCGATTTTGGAAAAGAAATTCGCCCCTTGAAGTTGATCGAATAAATCGTCGATCCGAGGCAAAGGATAACGATTTTTGACGGTCAGTTTGTTGAGCTCCCTGTAGTCGATGCACATACGAAATGATCCGTCTTTCTTCTTGACGAACAAGACTGGAGCTCCCCAGGGTGAGAAGCTCGGTCTTATAAAGCCTTTGCTGAGCAGCTCGTTAAGTTGACAGGATAGTTCTTGCATCTCTGCAGGTGCTAGACGATAAGGCGATTTGGCTACGGGAGTAGCCCCTGGAACTAAGTCGATTCTGAACTCGACTTGTCGTTGCGGAGGTAATCCTGGTAGCTCTTCTGGAAAGATGTCGGGAAAGTCGCGTACTACTGGAATGTTCTGAATAGGTTTCGTTTCTTGGTTCACATCGACCACATGAGCAAGGAATGCGCGACATTCCTTTCGCAAGAATTTCTGAGCTTGAATGCTCGAGATAATACGAAGGTTTGTGTCGGGTTTGTCGCCATATACTACTAGGGTTTCGCCAGACGAAAGATTAAGGCGGACAGCCTTTTCGTAACACATGATGTCGGCACGACGAAAACTCAACCAATCCATGCCGATGATGACGTCGAAACTTTTAATTGAGACCGGCATGAGATCGATCGAGAATGAATGGATATCTAAGGTTAAGGTACACCCTATGAATATGCAGCTAGTGCTCTCTATCTTCCCATTAGCCATTTCTACTGTGAACGGTTCTTTGAGTGCTCGTGATTTTTGCTTAAGTAAATGAGCAAATTTTTGGTTCACGAAGCTCCTCTCCGCTCCACTATCAAATAGTATACAAGCATAAGAGTTGTCGAGGAGAAACGTACCAGTGACCACTGTGGGGTCGGCAACCGCCTCCTCATGGCCTATAGCCAGAACTCTTCCTACTCCACCGGTAGTCCCTGCCTTGGGGCAGTTCCTTTTGTAGTGGCCCACATCGCCACAATTGTAGCAAGCTTGGCCTACTCCAGCGCCGGGGACTTGGGTGATTGGCCTCACCGGAGATTTGCAGAAACGGGCTGTGTGCCCCTTCCTGTTGCAGTTTACACACTGCATTTCCCGGCAGGCTCTCACATGGTGGTAGTTACACTTGTTGCATAGCGGCAAACTTCCAGAATACTGCTTTAATGGAGCAGCAGCAGTGACAGGTGTTGTCGCACTATGAACTGCCACGATCTGCTGTTTCTTGGCAGCCTTCTTCTTTTTCTTGTCATCCCAGAATTTCCGCTTGGACTCTGCAGTTCTGGCGGTTTCTGAGATGGCCAGGGTGGTTGTTGCAGCCGGGGTACGGACCCCGTGGTCAATTAGCTGCTGTGCCAATCGCTTGGCACTATCAAATGTAGTGGGGCGTGATGACAATACATTTCCCTGGTATGGTGGCACCAGCCCCCATATATATCTCTCGATCTTCTTTCCCTCTGTATGAATCATGTTGGGACAGAGGGCCACCAGTTCACAGAACCTGGCGGTATATGCGACGATGTCGGAGCCCTTCATGGTTAGGCGCCAAAGTTCTTCCTCCAGCTTTTGGATCTCGCCTCTCGGGCAGTACTCCTCAATCATGAGGTCTTTCATGGTGCCCCAGCCCATATCATTTGCCACCACTAGAGATAGTGACTTAACATGGCTATTCCACCATGTTAGGGCTTTTGATTCGAAGGTGCAAGCGGTAAACTTGACCTTGCTTCTCTCCGGGCACGAGCAGATTTCAAAGACCGATTATGTCTTCTCGAACCATTGTGAGAGTACAATGACTCCGCCAGTTCCCCTAAAGGACAATGGCTTGCAGTTTGTGAAGTCTTTGTAGGAGCACTCTCTCGAGCGCACAGGGGTTTCAACCTGAATAGTCGGAACAGGAGTCCCTCCTCCAGTGGAACTTGAGGAATGATATTCAGCCATGGCTGTAGCCACAGCCGCAGCTATAGCAGCATTTAGAGCTGCTGTATCAAATTGAGGAGTAGGTGGAGTTGGTGCGGGAGGATTGCGTCTTGTTGATTTACGTGGAGGCATCTTTGAACTGAAAGTTTAGAAAGATGAAAACATTGATAAGAATTTGATAGAAATATGATGAGAATGACTCATGGACTAACTCTTCATAGCCCAACAGCATAATTGAATGAATACTTGAATGAAGATGAAAGCATTTGGATAATAATTTCCATTAGATTAGATATCTGTCAAAGACACTGGGATTACAGATGTAACAAGTTCGGGAAAAATGACCTAGAAGTAGGTCTTACATCAACCAAGATTGGAAAATTTTGACAGAACTACGACCTAATAATTGACCTAACAGGTCTAAGGTTGAACAAGATAGGAAATTAGCCTAAAGGTTTTACATAAACTAGGTTATATCCAAAAGAGAAGTCGATAAGACTCTAGCGGCGACGAGAACTGCTAGAGTGAGTTCTTGAATCCGATAGGAGACGCTCTATGTCCCTCACACGCCTATCAGATCTTGCTTGCTGAGTTCGAAGTTCCCTGACTTCGGGTCGGGTTTCAGCAAGTTCCCTCTGAAGCATTGCATTACTAACCTGAGCCCTTTCATGAGCGGACTCCAGCTGGCGAATGCGGACAGTGTTAACACCAAAATTGGCATCCACTTCTACTACCCGGTCGATAGCTGCTCGACCCTGCTCGGTGTTCCGAGCAATCCTACGAACCATGATAGGTAGGACCCTATCAGCTGTACCTCCCTCAGTAAGGTTGTAGAAACTTATGTCTCCATTGTAGGGAAAAGGTTGACCTTGTTCCTGACTCCACCTATTCAAGTTTGTGGCCCATAGAGGTGTGGGTCCTTGGAATGCGGGACGAGGGTTTGGGTTTTGAACAGCTGGGGGTTGGTTGTTGACTTCTGGCTCCGATTCGGAACCATCAGAAAAACCTTCAGCTTCATAATCATCTAAAGGGATTGGGTGATTATCTTCTGGTTCTTCTTCCAGCCATCCTGCGTTGTCGTGGTTGGGATAGTACGGGTCTCTGTGGGGATGGAATCCAGCCATGATATCTACGCGAGAAAAGGGATATAAGAAATAACTAAATTAGACTAACTAAGTAGATAATTATAAGATGATCTTTATTAGTTGCTTCAATACTTGTTTAAAGCATACTAGTTACATGTAACGTAGACGGGATAGACCTTCGAATAAGTGACCCTAACCCTAAGCCCACAACCAAACAAGGAACAGGAAGTAAGGCAAAGATCACATATTCTAAGTCTATGACATCCTAGCACATATAACCTTAGTGTATCCACTAAACAACCATTGATATACTAATAAAGACCTTTAGTTCTCAAATAAGTAATTATTGTAACACAAAATACTCCTATAGTATTTTCAAGTTTAATGTTCTGTTCTACTGTTCTCATTGTAGTAGTGTTGGTAAGTTTTTAGACTTGTTGCAACCTCACAACCACACTTAGGCACATGTTAATCACTCCTCGGATAACGTAGTTGATCAGGCTACATCTTCCCAGGGTTGACCATATGTCTCTAAGTCTACTTGTGTTGTCCAACAATCGTAATACTTTTGTTTTGTCCTAGTGACACTGATTTTAGTATGAATGCAGGTATGTATACTTTATTAAATATTTTATTATTTAAAGTATAAACTCTTCATCAGAGTATTTTAAATCCCGCTTGTGTTTATAGTTCGTATATCTTTTATGGGTTGATACACTCGATTCACTATAAACAATGCTCTGATACCAATCTGTCACACCCCCAAAACCTATGAACGGCGGAAACGTTCTGGGGTGGAGGACGTCATGTACAGTATCACAACAATGCAAGTAGTAAACAAGCAACAACATCATCCATTGCATTAATAATATAATTTCATACAAGTGTGCTCTGTCAAGTTTTAAAGACACCAAAACAATATACATCAAAAATATAAGATGAGTCTGGAACGAGCTCCATCTTCTCAAAACCTGGCTCCGGTACCTGTCTACTGGTGACCTGAGAATACAAGTTATTTTGAAAGAGTTTATCAGCTTTAAAGCTGGTGAGATCATAAGTATATTAGTGTTTGTGTTTGTATGAAAGCATTTGTAAGATGTTTTGTAAAATGTACTGTATATGTTTGTAAAAATTTTGTATTTGTTTGAACTCTCCTAGAAAACCCTATGTTTCCTATTAAAAGTAGCCTTCTACCAAGGCATCTAGTGTCTGTGTGTGTATCTCTTGTAAAAGTGTGTATTTTCCCAAATCTGACTATCATTAACCAAAAATATAGTTTTTACATCATTGTTTATTGTGTGAATAACACAAAGTAAAATGTAAGGGAAAATGTTATAGTACTGTAGTGCTGTATTAAGTAACTACTGCTGTACTAACTACCTTAAGCCAAATGTAAAATTTTAAGGTAACATGTGATCGGCCTGTATCTTGCTACCGACTCAATAGTAAAACGACAATGTAAGATGCCGTAAAAATGACGTTTGGCACCCGTAGACTTGCAAGTCCCACTGTAGCGAGCAGCAAGGTGTAGGATAGTCAATCCAGTATAGATCTATACACAAACTCATACGCTCCCCAATTAAGGAGATTCTGATACAAAAACAGTCATGGCAGGTAGTGCCATGCCCTGTTTAATGGCTCACATAAATGTATTATTGTAAATGTTATGTGATTTGTGTGCTAGCTGTATTGTATGTTCTTTCTCTGTCTAGCTTGTATGTTTGTTTCTCGTCATAGTGTCTATTGTTTGTTTCTCATCACTCTGTTTTATGTTTGTTTCTCATCATAGTATGTACTGACTCATGTATGAACTGACTCATTGTATGTTTCATTGTTCTAGTAATAGTATCTTCCTAAACTACCCCTATGGTAGCTTACTAGCAATGTATGAACATGTTTGTATACCCTTGCTACCCAAGGGCATGTAACTGAATGAAAGAAATAACCTTTCATATCCATATACATATACATAATATATAACTAGGATTCAAACGACCTTCGGACAACTAACCTTGATACCCTAAGTCCACAACCAAACAAGGAACAGGAAGTAAGGTAGGCTAGCAGTCCTAAGTCTTTTCAATCCTACTTATATAACTATATCTATATAGATACATAGAATATAAGTTAAAAAGAGTTTAAGTAAAAGTATTTGATAAGTAAAAGCGTTTGTAAAGTAGTTTGAGGTAAAACAGTTTGATCAACAGTTTGAAAAGTAAGAAAACCATTTGTTTGGTAGTTATTAATAATAGGTGAATGATATAATAACTATAGTTGTTCAACTTGTATCCCCCCCCCATAAAAGCATTTAAAAACATTTAAAAGGTTAATTAAGGGGGTATGAACTCACCTGTAGTGAGAGGTTTGGATGAACTGAAGAGATAGGATTGCTAGGTGTCAAGTGAAGACTTGTACACACACAATGATCCTATTTAACATATAAATACACATATATGTATTCAATTAGTCTTTAAACAACTAATTTATAAAGTTAAGACATCCTAAGACAAGTTAAACACTTTATATAAGTGTTATAAGTCCCAGGGATTGCATCTAAGTGTTGTAGGACCAAGCTATGGGGTTTAGGGTTCAAGGGAACCCCTTTCATGAGTTTACGGTTTCTTGACCATAACCACATGAGTTTACGGTCGTAAACCCATGAGTTTACGGCTGTAAACTCACACCCCTTTGACCATTTGTTGTTTTGAAGGTTTCTAAGTCCTTAGAAGTGTTTCCACTTGAAGTATAAGTCTATGGAAGAAGTTAGAGCACCATTTCACTCCTATTTGGAGTTTACGGCCCTAGGACCATTTCCCTTTGGGTTTATGGCCGTAAACCCCTACGGATGATGGTATTTTGATGTTTTCAAGTCCTAAACACATTAAGGTATAAGTCTAGACTAGTTTCCAAGGCTAAGGAAGGGACTAGGGTCACTTTGGCCCCTTAAGAAGGGTTTACGGTCCAAGGCGTTCTTGGACCGTAAACACCTTTGATCTTGGTGTTTCCTTGTGTTTACTTGATGTAAAGATGTGTAGCAAGCTTAAACATACTCTAGGATAGAAGTACTTACAATATAGAAGCTTGAAATGAACCAAAAGTCCAAGAACACTAGTGTGTGTTCTTGGTGTTCTTGGTGAAACTTGAAGATCAAGCCTTTTGGACTAATTTTTCGGATAGAAGTGTGTTAAAACACTAGATTAAGTGATATACTAACTCAAAAGGGCTAGAAACACTTACTAGATTGAAGATCTTGAATAAAACTTGGATGATACTTGAGAGAGTTTGATATTTGTTCTTGAAAAAGTGGAAAAGTGTTAAAAATGGCTAAGTGCCACTTATATACCCCTTTCCCTTAGGGTTTACGGCCGTAAACACCAAGTTTAGGCCGTAAACTCTAAACTTTTGATGTTTCGGGACTTTATTGTTGCACAATAAACCCTAGGGCATCCTCTCTCCTGATATCTCCTAAAGTATTAATCCTAAAATACTCAAACTTATTCCAAAAAGTCTGAAAATTTAACAGTAACTGTTTTGACTTCTATTGACTTGACATGTTGTACAAAATAGAAATTTCGGGTTGTCACACCAACTCATCGAGTCGAGTCGAGATTTGCCGCGTGGACTTAATGAGCGGACTCGACGAGTCCAAGGATGGACTCGCCGAGTAGGTACTGGGCAGAGAAAACCCTAAGTTCTGGGGTTGGAGCCTATTTAAAGGAACTTATGACCTTGGGTGCGCCTCATATCTCCTGTGAGAAACCCTAAATCGCCATTGGAGCCAAGGAAGAGTTCTTGTGATGAAATCAAGTAACTTTGGTGTGGTTTTTCAAATGAAGTGAAGGGATTCAGCTTGAGGGACCAAAGGAGGTTGTTATCCTGAGACATCTAAGCAAGGATCTCCATTTTGAGGTAGTATTTCGCCCCTTCCTTCTGTTTTTGTGTAAAATCCTTGAATCTAGGGTTTTCTTTACCCTTTCTTGGATAGTATATGATGCATATGAGGTCCCAATGTGGAATAAGCTTTAGATCTGGAACTTAAGAGGTCCAGAGAGTCCTAATCTTCCAGCTTTATGCAGTCCCTTTGGGGTTATGGATCTAGGTTGCCATTTTAGGAGCTATTTCTTCATATAAGGGCATAAGAGGGTTGCATGAGCTTAAAGATTGAACCTTTACGTGATTATTGGGTGTAAGAAGGTCAGATCTATAAGTTAGAGAAACAGATCTGACCTCAGAAGGTCTTTCGAGTGTTGCCATGGAGGGAACTCGCCGAGTCCATATGGGGACTCGACGAGTCGAGTCGGGTTGCCCCGCGATTCGTGACCAGTGGTAACCCGTCGAGTGAAAGGTTAACTCGACGAGGCGAGTGAGGCCTTTTGAGGATTCAGAGGACACGCATGGACTCGCCGAGTCACTCGAGTGCACTCGACGAGTCTGGTCAAAGTCTGACCGTTGACTAGAGTTGACTTCAGTTGACCTTGGGGTTTTGGTCAAGCTGATTCAAGAGAGGTCAGAGAGGGGTAGAATGGTCTTCTACCCATTATTAGGGATGAGAACATGAGAGGATTTTGTTAGAGATGTTATCATTTTGATAGGAGGAGGCTAGGTCGGGTTATCGAGCACGAGAGGGTATCCGACATCATGTGAGGTGAGTCTTCTCACTATACTTTACCTTGAGTGGTAATTAGAGTTATGTGACAGAGTATCTTGTATGCTATGTATGTGATGTGTTGCACTGCATTATTTCTATGTGATTTATGTTGTGTGTATTCCAGAGTTTACAGAGTTAGGACCGGAAGGTCCACAGAGTTAGGACCAGAGGATCCACGGAGTTAGGACCAGAGGGTCCACAGAGTTAGGGCCAGAGGGCCCATAGAGTTATAGCCTCGGGTGGCTAATATGTGTTATATGTGGTATTCTGGGGAACTCACTAAGCTTTGTGCTTACCGTGTTACGTGTTATATGTTTCAGGTTTTCTCAGGATCGCGGGACGGCACCGGCTTGATTGTACACACCAGAGAAAGAGTTATATTTTGAGGATCCTGGATAATTAATGGAGTTGTGCTTGTAATTTGAATAAACGAGATTTCTATACAATATGTTATGAAAAGTATGCGATTTTAAAATGAAAAATTTGTTCGAAAAATTACGGTGTTACAAGGAAAAAGGTATTTCATCACATTCTGTGATGACTTCAGTCGATATCTACATGTTTATTTGCTGAGATCAAAAGATGAAGCTTTTGATGCATTTAAGCGGTATAAGGCTGAGGTCGAAAATCAACTTGAAAGATACATCAAAATTCTTCGCTCGGATAGAGGCGGGGAATATTTCAACCAAGAGTTTGACACATTCTATGAAGAGAATGGAATCAAACATGAGAGAACTTCACCATATACTCCCCAACAGAATGGTTTGGCTGAAAGAAAGAACTGAACCCTTTGTGAGATGGTCAACTGTATGTTGAACCAATCGGGTCAACCAAACAATCTGTGGGGGGAAGCACTATTGAATGTTTGCTATGTTCATAATAGGATCACTAGTCGTGTGATTCCTACAAGCCCTTATGAGTTGTGGAAAGGTAGAAAACCTAACCTAGACTATTTGAAAGTGTGGGGGTGTGTTGCTTATTATCGGACTCCCGATCCTAAGCGAACTAAATTGGGAGCACGAGCTAATAAGAGTATATTTATTGGATATGCTCACAATAGCAAGGCTTACCGGTTATTAGATATTGATTCAGGTGTTGTTGTGGAATCCAGAGATGTGGAATTCTTTGAGGAAAAGTTTTCTAGGGATGAAGAAAACTCCAGTCATACAACACCTACAAGTACATCTCGAGAAATACTCCCACCTCCTCCTATTGTGGAGGAACCAAGGAGAAGTACTGGGGATAGAATAGAGAAAAGTTTTGGAGACGATTTCTATTCTTATTTGGTCGAAGGAACACAAAAGAAAGTGAAGAGAGAGGTCATCTTTTCCATTAATTTGGATGATGATCCTAAGACCTTTACTGAAGCCATGACGTCTCGAGATGCGCATTTGTGGAAGGAAGCCATCAATGACCAAATGTATTCAATCATGGGTAATGGAACTTGGGAGTTAGCTGATCTACCCAAGGGGAGAAAACCCATAGGATCCAAGTGGATATTCAAGAGAAAGTATCATCCAGATGGATCTGCCTATAAAGCAAGATTAGTTGCTAAGGGCTATAGGCAGCGAGAAGGTATCGATTATTTTGATACCTATGCCCCAGTTGCTAGGATTAGTTCTATTAGAACTCTCATAGCAATATCAACTTTGAAAGGATTGTACATTCATCAAATGGATGTGAAGACAACCTTTCTAAATGGTTATCTCAAGGAGGAGATTTACTTGGAGCAACCTGAAGGTTTCGTGATACCTGGACAAGAAAACAAAGTGTGTAGACTTGTTAAATCCTTGTACGGGTTGAAGCAAGCTCCTAAACAGTGGCATGAGTGATTTGACACCACTGTGACTGCCTTTGGTTTTCAGCACAATAGTGCTGACAGATGTATTTGTTCCAAATATATATCCGATTACATAGTAGTTATATGTCTTTATGTTGATGATATGCTGATCATTGGCACTCACCTAGAAGGTATTCTTGAGACGAAGAAATACCTATCCTCGAACTTTAAGATCAAAGATCTTGGAGTAGTTGATACTGTTGGATTAGTGTCTAAGTCCATCACTATAATTGGTACATACTTGACCCGACCCGGCATGGTCCATTTAGGTTGCATGGCATCGGGACATTTGGATAGACCTTTTGTGAGAAGAGGATATTTTGTGACATATTAATATATTATAAGTTCTAATATATTAATATGAAATCATATTATTTAATTAGTATTGATCAAGAATTAATTTGGAATTAATTTAGTGATCAAAAGAGACTAATTAAATATATGGGGATTGATTGTGTAAATCATTCATTCTTATATATGTGGGCTTATGATCCATGATTCCTTATGTTGGGTTTAACCCATGTGGTGACCCATGGATACTCCATGGAGGTTAAAACCCATGGAGCATAAGGAATGGGTAAATTCATGAGTTACATGGTGTAACCCTAATAGCCACACTATATAAAGACCCCATTGGTTGGTGAAATCGGCACTAGTATATACACAAGAGGGCAAGCCAATTTCTATGAGTCAAGTATCCTCTCTCATGGTTATTCCAAGATGTTCATGATGTTGTGTGAACCATTTGAGGTGTCACACTTGGGGCACTAGGCTCTTAAGCTTCATGGAATCAAGCTACAACAAAGAGGTATGTATTCTATCTAGTTTGGTTTATCCTATTACATATGATTGTATGCTAGTTAGGGTAATACCTTGGAAAATTGATATTTGCATGTATAATAGAGAAAACATAGATCCAAGGTATTTAGGGTTGCATGTACACCTTAGGAGTGTTAGAATGCTCAAAACCCAACAGTGGTATCAGAGCCTAGGCTTGTTTTCAAGTTATACATGCTGAAATAGCTTAAAAATCGAAAAATTTGGCTTCCTAGGCACTGGACTCGCCGAGTCCACTGATGGACTCACCGAGTCCATGAAGAAACTCACCTACTCGTCGAGTAGGCTCATACACTCGACGAGTAGAAGCCCCTGACAGCATATTTTTTACTTTTAAGGCTGGAATTGGTCTAGAATCATTACCTTAAACTATTTTGGACTTATAAAGCCTGATTTTGATGTGGTAATGATTATGGTAAACCAATTTCAAAGTTATAATCAAAGTTTCAAGTTTCATAAAAGTTTATATGATTCTTGAAAATTGTTGATTATGAATGTTCATGCTTATGAGTTTTGATAGATCATAGGAATTATGTGCAAATTGTTTGTTAGTGTAATTCTTGATCTTAATGACATTGTATGGACTCCATAACTTGTCCTCAAGTTATGGATTACCAAAAGTCTTTTTGTGTTACCTTGTTTATGAGTTAATTTAGATTATGGAAAAAATTATGTGTTAGTTGTTTTCAATCCATATTGATGTAAAAGTAGTTCATAAAATGTGTTTTTTTGTAACTTGTCCTCAAGTTATATGAAAAGTCACATTTATGAATCTTAAAACTCATAAAAGTGTCATAGGTTACAAAATCAAGAGTCTTTTTCTCATAAATAGTTTTATGAACTTCATAACTTGTCCTCAATTTATGGATGTTCAAGAGTCTCTTCATTAAAGTTTTTAAAACTTTAATTAAACTCATAAGTTATGAAAATCCAAGAGTTTTGAAAAGTTTCAATACTTTCCCTCAAGTTTTGGAATGTGTAAAGTTTTGCTTATGAATGCTTTAATTCCAAATCAAACCCTAGAATTTTAAAAGTTTAAATACTATTATTATAATTTTAATTATATAGATATGTATAAGATAAAGTCAATCTTACCGTTAGTAGGCCTCATTCACGAAGTCGGTCTATAAGGGGGGTATAAGGTTACTGCCTATAAAATGGCAGTTTAATGGGTGTCCACTCTCACCCACCGCTTCCTTGACTGGTGGAGGGTCGTTAGCCGAACAGGTAGGATAAGGACTATAATTCTCCCTTCATTAAAAGTATAATGATAAATACTAAGTAACTAAACACTTATAAATTCTCAATCTTAGTTACTTAGGAAAATGTGAAATGGTGCTAACCCATGAAATTGCACTTTGCACCTTTGTTAAGTCGTTAGTGGAGCGTGTGTGGTTAACCGGCACACTAACCTGTGACTGACAATGTGTGGCGAAGGGTAACTTAAGTTTATCATAGATTGGTGGAGTGTGTGTAGTTAACCGACACATCAATTAGGTGATAAAGTTGAGGGCACCAAGTCAATTTGCATGGTTATTCACACCTTCTTTGTGATCCTCGGCATCCCAGTCACAAACTTGAGAGGGCATAATCGAGATTCAAACATGCCATTGAAAGTTCAATGTATCTCAAAAGATCTAGGAGTTTCAAATCCAATTAAAACTTAATTATATTTCGTTTTCATGGTGGAAATTCGTAAATCGTCATTTACCTACCTTCAACTATTTTATAGCTTGGATTACGGCATCCCTCTTCCGGTTATAAATAGGTTGTTGGATCCTAGCCTTAATATTTCATATTGGGTGTTATATTTAAGGACTTTAAATCAACTAAACTTGAATTTCTCCCATTATAGATGTCTAGTTAAGACAACTATGGTCTTCCCAAATCTTTAGGAACAAGCTTTCCTATTGAAGATGATATCCCACATGGCAATCAAGGTGAAAGATTAATCCCTTTGTTGTGCATTAATGGGACTAGAAATCATGCTTCACTTCCTCCACCTCCTCCAATTATTCTCCCTATCCCAAAAGTTCTAATACTTGAAAAGTTCAAGGTAACTCAATCCCTATTGGCAAGCCGGGAGAGTCGGGTGTTGAAGTCTCGAGGTAGCTGGCTGTTGACTTGGTTCTTCAGTCACACCCTGATGACATATCAAGACATGACCCTTAATGATCTTACCTATTTGCTTGATGCTACTAAATCAGCAATGATTCGGGGCACTAGTAAAGCAAATTTGATTGGAATATCAACTTCCTAAACTTCCATGGACATTGACAATGGTGACATTGGAAGTACAGAAAAGCTTTCTCTTCCCAATAGAAAGGGATTGGCCATGGTCAAGTCATTTGACCAATGGTAAAGATAAAGGCTAAGTCTGAGACAATCAAGTGTACCATTTCCAAAGAGTCCATATGTTTCTTTTGCCAAAAGAAGGGGCATTGGTTTCGAAGCTGTCGAATTTACCTGAAAGTTCATAAGGATGGTAAAAGTAAGAAAGGTTTGACTTTGCTTCAGGTTAAAGTCCATTAACTAACTCTATGAAGTCTCTTTTGGAGATTCTTAATACATGATGTAATGTAATTACATTTTGATGTTTTGGAAGAATTAAAGGAAGCTTAAATAAAGAGTATGTTGATTCTGATCGCGAAGATGGATTTCGATCGCATGGTTCGATGATCAGAATTTTGAGTTGCCGCTTAAGAGTTATGATATGTTGCTTAGGAATAGATAACAACATGTTTTTCATGTGTATTTGCATTGTAAGGATAATTTTTTTCCGCAAAGTTTAAAAATAAAAGGAAAATTTGATCTTATTTATTTTAAGTATCCTTACAATGGCATTTGTGAAAAAAATTATTGTTTATATGTTTCCATTGATAAGAAATATTGGAAAATGGATTTGATTCTTTCATTTGTGGTAGTGTCATAATTTACCAAATAAGAAAAGATTCTCATCACCCAAGTTTCAGTTGGATAGAAACTTGGAATCATGCAACTTGTATTGTGTGATGAATGAGACTTTTCATCTTTGGGAAATTAAGACTAAGTCCTTGTTCACATGTATATGTGAGTCAAGAGAAGGACTAAAGGATCGGGTGCACTAGGTTGTGCGCTGATCAGGTTCACCACAAAGAATGATAAGATTATTCGTCATGATTTACTAAAGTTTAGTAAATATGGTTATGCTTAAAAGTTTAAGTGTAATTCTGAAACATTGGAAAAAGTTTCAATATATGGCAGAACGGATGAGAAGAATCAAATAAGGCAGAAAGATAAAATTTTCTCCAATCTGAAGAGATGGGAGAGTACTTGAGTATCTTGTTTTATGATTATCTTAGTGATTATGAAACCATATCACAATTGATCCTCTAAGGACACCTTAGTGCATTTGTTTGACTAAGGAGAGGAATCATGAATTATTGAAATGGTTAAATCAAAAGATAAATCATACTTCGTTCCAAAATCAACTCTTAGAGTCATACTCCAAGATTGTAACTTGAGTGACATACTCTTTAGAAAGTTTATAACACTTGTCAAATGTAGAGTAAGATGTTTCCTATTCTTGTACATTTGAAGTTGGTTAGTTGTGATGTTTTGGATAAAACAAATACCAACTAAGACCAATTGTATGAAGTGTTTAACATGATAAGAATCTGCACTAACTCTTGAATATTTGTTTTGTCAAGGAATGATTCTTGACAAAAGAGAATCTTATATGTCAAGAGGTCAGTGGGAGTCTTTAAAAATCTTGAGATGGTTTCAAGAACTAATCAAGGGTATTGTTAATCGCTAGCCCACGACTTGAGGTTTGTAACCTATCGTGTTGACATATTCTTATTTCTATGCCTCTTCCAGTTAAAGTTGACTATGCTTGTGAGTTCTATGAGTTCTCAATTGTTTGCATAACAATGTGGAAGCAATGGTAGGCCCTTGAGCTGCCAAGTGGCAAGAAATTAAGATTGAACAAGTTCAGTCCATATGAGTTTGGATTTGTCACTAACCTTGTCGTGTGATTATGGTTTTGACAAATTCACATGGATAGGAACTCATGCACCATAAAAATCTAAGTTTCATAAGGTTTCTCTCCAATTCATGAAAATGATGGTGAGGAAACACTTTCACTAAGTAGATTTTAAGTAGATAGAAATTGTGATATTTGCATTCTCAAAGTCATTAGTGGAGCGCATGTGGTTAACCGGCACACTAACATGGACTTGTGAGAATGGCAAAAGGTCTAAACATTATGATTACGATATCCCTCTTCATAATGGTTTATACACACATGTGAGCTATCTAAGGAAAGGTGTATGATTTTGATAAAGTCTTATCAAAGCAATCTGTATCAGAAATCTGAACTTTGGCAAGAAAGTCAATAAAGTATTGATTTCTAGAAGTCCAGTTGATCTCTGAATACATGTCAAAGCTAGTGGGAGCATAAGTGTTGTGCTAGTAAGATAATAATCATTGTGCTAGTGGGAGCATGATTATTATGGTTAGTGTTGCAAGTTAGCAATGTTAATTATAGAAAACAAAAGGTTCAATTCGCTTTGAAAAGTTGTTTTGCTATAATTAAGGGAGAGGGTTTATACTTCATTCCAATTCTAAAAGCTTAGATTGAGATTTTAATCAACTTTAGTCAAGGATATATATGAATGTTATGTTGGAATTGTTCAACATAAGGAAATTCTATATATGTTGCATTCTCAAATTTTCGATTATGATTACGGCATCCCTCTTCATAGCTCGAATTTTGAGAACATGGCAAATAAAAAAAATTTATAGCACAAATCGGGTCCCATATGCTTCGGGTATAGGATCGATTACATGTGCTATAATATTTATCCATTCTAAATTTTCCAAATGCCTAGGGCGTTAAGAGGGAAAAAGGAATAGAACTGGATTTGACTAAAATGATTAAGCAATTGTCGAGGACAATCTGAGGTTAGCCAAAGATTGGTTGCTCATGGACAATTGGAAGTATAGAGATAGGACCATATTGACATATCCTGAAAGGAGGCAACTCTTGTTCAGAAGTGATAGTCAAAATGGGAATATGGAAATGTTTCCATAGGTGGAAGTTATTCTTTGAAGCTGTGTAAGATTAGAGAACTTAATGCAACAAGGGTGTTCAAAGGAATGTACTTTGAATGTGAGACTTTGTTTCCATGGAGATGATCTCCATTGGAATACTCTGTAATGTCTGTTGACAAGTCTTTGTGACTTTGTGCATAATCATTACAAGGGGACCATTGCATATAAGTTTAGAATCTAACAGATTATGGTAAATGGCAAGAATTTGGTATTCTTACATTTACAAAGTAAGGATTGGGATTGTGAAATGAGCATCATTGAAATATTGTCAATCGATCTGTTTCAAAAAGTAAGGATCATAGACAAACATAGTATGCATACTTGGAGTATGGCATAGCTAGTGTTTGGACAAACATAGTGTGCATGTTTGGAGCATGGCATGACTATTGTTTTAATTCAAGTATTAAGTTGATGAATCGAAACATTGAATAATGAGTAGTCAATATGGTGCTTAGATAAAAGGTGTTTTATTTACTCTCAAAGAGTTTTGGGGTCATATATGATTAGTATTATTCTTGTGTTTCACTTTGCATGTTTTGACTTCCAAAATAATTAGGTCGTTCTTCCTGAATGACTAAGTTATTCAAACCATCCACAGTCAATAATACGTTGGAAGTAGGTATTAAGGCAAGACTGTCATAAAGTTGGATTGTTGATGTCCAAGGTATGGGACATAGAAAGAGTTGCTGCAACATTCATGAGTGCACATAAGTTCTGAGTATTGGATTAAACCCACGCTCATTTGAATCACTTCATGGGTTTTATCACGATTGAATCATGAGACGATAATATCTTAGATTCTTCAAACCTAGAGATATGAGTTGTTGAATATGAGTTGGTTATACATTGATTGCACGAAAACGAATTGGTAACTCGATGTTATAAAACGTGCCTTTGTGTATGATTCAACAAGTAGTTAGTACAAGCATATGAGTCAAAGTTTATCCATTCCTTTTACCCTAAAGGGATAAAAGCGATATTTGTGGGCCCCTCGATGATTTAGTGATGACACCCTAAGTGCTTGGCCAAGCCTGGACTGATTTGATTTGTTCAATTAGTCAGTCGTCATAAATCAGAAATCGGGAAACAACAAATGGACAGAGAGAATGATTATAATCCATGTCTCAGTCCATATGATATCTAGAATGGAGGAATATATGATCACTTATCTAATGGACGCGTCATTGATTTGTTCAGAGTTCGACAGCGGCTTTTAAGAGCTACGATTGCTAGTCGGGTTATGAAGTCATACTTGCAATAATAGTTATTAGACTTATCCAAGTGGGATACTGTTGGATTAGTGTCTAAGTCCATAACTATAATTGGTACATACTTGACCCGACCCGGCATGGTCCATTTGGGTTTCATAGCATCGGGACATTTGGATAGACCTTTTGTGAGAAGATGATATTTTGTGACATATTAATATATTATAAGTTCTAATATATTAATATGAAATCATATTATTTAATTAGTATTGATCAAGAATTAATTTGGAATTAATTTAGTGATCAAAAGAGACTAATTAAATATATGGGGATTGATTGTGTAAATCATTCATTCTTATATATGTGGGCTTATGATTCATGATTCCTTATGTTGGGTTTAACCCATGTGGTGACCCATGGATACTCCTTGGAGGTTAAAACCCATGGAGCATAAGGAATGGGTAAAGTCATGAGTTACATGGTGTAACCCTAATAGCCACACTATATAAAGACCCCATTGGTTGGTGAAATCGACACTAGTATATACACAAGAGGGCAAGCCAATTTCTATGAGTCAAGTATCCTCTCTCATGGTTATTCCAAGATGTTCATGATGTTGTGTGAACCATTTGAGGTGTCACACTTGGGGCACTAGGCTCTTAAGCTTCATGGAATCAAGCTACAACAAAGAGGTATGTATTCTATCTAGTTTGGTTATCCTATTACATATGATTGTATGCTAGTTAGGGTAATACCTTGGAAAATTGATATTTGCATGTATAATAGAGAAAACATAGATCCAAGGTATTTAGGGTTGCATGTACACCTTAGGAGTGTTAGAATGCTCAAAACCCAACAGACACAATTCTTGGTATCAAGGTGAAAAGGAAAGGTGGTCAGATTTCTCTTAGTCAATCTCATTATATAGAGAAAGTTCTGACAAAGTTTCAACATTTGAACATTAAAGAATTCAACACTCCTTTTGATTCAAGTGTGAAACTAAAGGTGAATTCTGGTCGAGCAGTGGCTCAACTAGAATATGCTAGTGCAGTTGGAAGCATGATGTATGCTACTCACTGCACTCGACCTGACATCGCATTCGCTGTAAGCAAACTGAGTCAATATACTGTTAATCCAGGGACGGAGCACTGGAAGGCAGTGGGTAGAGTACTAGGATACCTGAAAAGGACAAGTACTTTTGAGTTGACGTATTCGTCATCTAATGGAATACTTGAAGGTTATTCTGATGCCAGCTGGATTGATCACACTAGTGATTCAAAATCCACAAGTGGTTGGATTTATACTCTAGCTGGTGGTGCTATTTCTTGGGCGAGCAAGAAACAGACATGCATACCTCATTCAACGATGGAAGCAGAGCTAAATGCCTTAGCAGCAGCGGGCAAAGAGGCAGAGTGGATTCGATATCTACTTATGGATATCAGTTTGTGGGATATCCTTATGCCTTCAATACCCATGTACTAGTGACAGTGAGGCCACACTGCCTAAAGTATATAATGCGGTATATAATGGGAAGTCGAGACATGTAGGTCTGCGACACAATTTTGTAAGACAACTAATTGAAAGTGGTACCATCAAGGTTGTCTATGTCAAGACAAGTAGAAACTTGGCAGATCCTTTTACCAAACCTCTGACGAGAGATTTGGTTACATCTACCACGAGATTCATGGGTCTAAAACCACAATAGACTCGCTTAGTGATGGAAACCCAACTTGACATTAGAGCTCCTAATTCTCAAGTTTAAAGGGTAACAACGAAGTCACTAACGATAGAAGGTACTATCATTAATGATAGATCCATGTGAGGTAGGATAGTACGTCGTTGCCGAGAGAGAGGTTGAGTTACAACTCTTAACAAAGTTTTGGAGACATCTAAGCAACGAAGATGTTTTAAAACTTTGCCTATATGATCTAGAGGTGGTGCCGCCTCAAGTGAAGATTAGTGGTTTATCTTCTAAAGGGTCATGAAAAGGGTTTATAGCGCATGGCCATATTAGCGCTCAGGGAGAACACAAAGATGACTTGTGATGTGTGGGGGTAAACCGGAGGTCATTAAGGTTCATGGTTTAAACCTATAAGGATACCATTGAATCGGTCTCTTCTTGTTTGTTCCCATTAAACTAGGGTTTAATCTTCGTGACACCCAAGTGACATCATCTGTTTGAGTGAAAGGAAACTTTCCAACTTGGTGGGGGATTGTTGGAAATTTATATATATATATATATATATATATATATATATATATATATATATATATATATATATATATATATATATATATATATATAAGGAATTGCAAGTTGGCAATTTCCTTTGTATCCCACATTGGTGTTGGGGGGGGGGGGGGGGGGGGGGGGGGGAAGAAACTTTTGTGGGTTTATAATCTTATTCCCTTGATAGGCCTTCAAAGGCTTTAGTGGATCAAGGAATGGGTCAAGCCCACGCACACGCCTAGCCTAGCCTAGCACTAGCCGACGCCACGAGTGCGCGAAATGGCGCGATTTAGACGCACTTGGCACTTTGCACGACGCATCGGTCGCTGGGAGCTGAGGAGCTTTCATTTTTGGCGAGTTCGGATCAAGTCGGTTTGACCGACCCGGTCAAAAGGTTGACCAGAGTTGACTTCGTGGATAAGGTGACGGAATATTCTAGAAGGCTCAGAAAACGGCTTGCTTGGAGAGCACGTCGTCGCCCTAGGGTTTTCTGAGGCCGGCCTATGGGGGCCCGTTTCATGCCTTCTAGGGTTTCGATACCTATAAATATTGCTCCCTAGGAGCCATTTGTCTCTCTCACGAAAATCAGAGCTCTCTCCCACTCTCTGCGTTTTTTCTTCCAGTTTCCGAGTATTCGCTTTGTGTTTATCGATTTCCAGTGTTGTTGGAAAGTCGATAGATCTGCATTAAATCCTGGGTTTTTACTCTGTTGCTTACAGCCAGTAGAAGCGAAGTAAAAACCTTTAAGGACAGGAGTCCGATCCGTGCAGTTATTTGAAGTTCAAGATCAGCCATCAACAGGTCAGTTTTACTTTCTGTCTTGCATTTAATTTCGTCCAACAACAGGACAGTCTTCTTCTTTATTTCTTATAATCAGATCTAATCGTTAAGGATTGATCTGGTTTTGGACGAAACTTGGTAAATATAATAATAATAATTGGATCTATTATTCGCAACTAATCGACATATAATTCTCAATATTATTTATCGGTTTCCTTGCGTGTCTATTAGTTTGATATATTACCATGGTTGAGTCTTTTATCTCCCTCGTCTTTGTTTGATAACGTAAAATGACTTTTTCAGAGAAAATGAAGAAAGGTATAAAATCGGGTAGCTTATATTTACCTAAATTTACAACTTGTGCAATTAAATAAAAAATTTGAACATTTTTCAAGCATGGAAACGATTGCTCATGAAAGGGTTTGGGTTGTTCTTTTTTTTTTTTTCTATATGTAGATAATTTAACATTTAAAAAATATATAAAATACAAAAAAGCAAATAGGCACAATGTTGATGTTGTTGTCTATATTCAAATCGTCTGTAACAAAATAAAGGAAGAGTAATTGCATTAAAATCTAACACCGATATTAAAAAAAAAATCATAGTATTCCAGGGGTATTCGTAAAAAATCATTATTAAAAACCAAAAACTAAACACTTAAATTTAGTTAGTTATCACAAAATTAAAACCGATGAGAACAAACATTTATCTAAGTTTTCAACTTTAGAACTAACAGATTAAATCGATATAAGATAACAAACACAGTGTTGTTGTGTTCATAGCTAACAATTTTTTTCCCTCGTCGCCTTCAAAGTTTTCATCTAGGATCTAGGTTCCTCTGTTTGCGAATCAGAGCTGCCTCAAGTGCCTTGAGAGTGAGAGATGATGGAATAACAATGGTGGACATAAAGGATGGAAATAGAAGAAATAAAGTTGGAAGGAATATTGAGGGTTTGAGTGGCTGCAACGTTATTTTTGTTGGCCCTTCAAGCTCCGGGAAAAATCGAGTTTCAAACAGCGCCAGAAGTGAAAATGCAATTAAGGTTTGAGTGTCAATGAGAAAGTTTCAATAAAAAGAATGTAATAAATGGTTTAAATTTTATTTACAGGTAGGATTTTTTATTTAATGGTTGATTTTAATTTAAAGTTAAACCGGATAGTAAATGGTTTAAATGGAAAGAAATTATAAGAGGGTTAAAATAATGACAAGCGACAAAAAGAAAGTCTAAAAGAATGACATTTGGCAAAGAGTTGTTTTGTTTATTAGAATTGATAAATAAATGTATATCACTAATTATTATGTCATGTCATAATAATCAGGCGAAGTCATCCTTTAACCTGCAAGAATCAGTTACTAGTGGGTAACATTTGAACAAAATATATAATCTGTTGGTGTTTTTTTGTACAAAGAACCTATTTTGATGGTATTTTTTGAACATACCATACGTTGACTGTTTTTTGAATGATTTTAAAACTTAGTTATCCTCCTGAGTCACTTTTTCTTTTAATTAATTTTTATCGGTAAATGGCAGTTACCAGAACGATGATATTTGAATAAAATATGTAGTTTGTTGGTTTTTTTGTATGAAAACCTTACTTGAATAATATTTTTTGAACATACCAAACTTTAATGATATTTTATGAATGATTTTAAAACATAATTATATTTTCCATTTGTTAACGAGGCAACCAAAAGGGTTTATCCACTTTGTCTTGAATTTGTATGGTTAAGTTTTAAGAGTGTAAATTGGTACATCTAAAGATACACAAAGTACAAGTTGAAAATGAAAAGAAGAATATCTAAAAGACATGATCCGTAGAAATTGAATGCTTTAGGGAGCAGTGACACATGGTGCTCACTACACCCATGGTCCTGCTTGCTATCTAAATTATTGCTCATTAAAGGTAGGCCTATCAAACAGAAAGAGAATGCTACACTTATCTTAATAATTATTTTAGAAATCTCTGTAATATTTTTATGTTTTAAATGTTTAGATATCCTGTAATTCATTAATAAAAGATTAAGGATATTTTTATATATAGAGAAATACATGTGGTTGAAAATAGCAAAATGATTGATGTTAATCATAAATCTTATAATAAACTAAAAGATTAATATGTAACGTTGTTATTATTTTAAACCAAAATAAAAGTATTTATATCAGAATGATAATATCTCAATGATATGTTAGCGATGGGTTACACATAAATAAAATTATATTTTTTTTCATAACTATTATTAATTTATATATATATATATATATATATATATATATATATATATATATATATATATTAAACAACTTTCTGGTATTTTTAATCATAATGGGTTTTCAAATTCCAACCATAATTTTTAAAATAACATAAACTTTTTATTTTATGTAATATTTTATTCTATTTAATCTTTAGTTAAATCTATTTTTAATTTAATTTATTGCTATTATAAATCAAGTTACAGTTACTCATTTGAATGTTTTTATTTATTTAAAGATAATCTTTAAGAAAATTTTTAATTCCTTTAACATCGTGTTTTTTATCCGTGGTGCACACTAATAAAAATATATATAACTTTTGATTTAATGTATTGTTATACTAAATTAATTTAATAGTATTCTATTGGTATTTTCCAATTTGGATCATGATGGTTTATCAAAAATCGATTTAGTTAAATACTTTGATTTAATGTTATTTATTCGATTGAAGTAAATAAATTGTTAAAAAAATTATTTTTATAAAAATTTATTTGATAAAAGTAAAATTATTATTAGAAAATATATATTATAATCTTTATGTGATTATTTTCCTTGTAAACAGTTAAAATTAATAGCAAAATCATATATATTGAGTAAAAAACCATAACGAGAAGCTAAAAACTAGAATAGTGATTACAAGGAAAATGAGAGAAATAAAGTACACAAGACATTGCATAAAAAACATGAAGAAACAAATTCAAATGACTGAGAATAAAACGAAAGGCAAACAACCATAAACAATACTATATGTCAACAGAACCTCCAATGAACCGTCACTGCCAACTCAAACAATATGAACCCGTCCCATAAATACCGGCAATAGACAAAAAATCGGGGGCAATTTCAAAATTTAGTCATAAAAATTTACTTTTCCAGCTATAGACATGCATTCCGCGGAGGACCCTCTCCGGACCTCCGCGGAACCATGAAACCTCCGCGTAGAGGGGGTAATTTCGTAATTTTAACCCATCCTTTTTGAGAAAAATGACGCCTCCTCATTTGGTTCCCACTGGTCCCCCGGTTGTCTTCGTCACTCCGCATCGGCTCCGCATCGGTGTTGATCGACTTTGTTTTCCTGCGGCGACTTCAAATCCGGCGAAATACCCCCTCAAACGACGACCTATTCCGGCGAAATCGAGTATACCACTTCAAATCCGGCACCGATGAAGGGCAAATTCCCTGATGTTTTGGCCGATGGATTCGGTTCCCGGGTATTTCTCACATTCTCATCTTATTATTAATGTCGTATATCATTCAAATTTGAGGAAAACCCAATTTATTACATGGAATATGTATCATATTTAGATTTTTTAAAATTAGAAATCATAGGTTTTGTTTTTTGGGATGATCCATTCCGCGGAGGGTTACGTCACTCCGCAGAGGATTCTCCGCGGAGTGATGTTTTACCTCCGCGGAATGATATAATCGAAGAAAGCTAGGTTTCCGCGGAGGTGAAGGTCACTCCGCATAGAGGTCTCCACGGAATGACTTCTAGCCTCCGCGGAATGACATTAAAAATGGTTTTTCCAATATTTTTTTCTGTTTTTCTGCCCTTTTCTTATATGTATTTAGTTATATATAAAAAGTATGTTGTTATTTTTTGTTGTGTAGCACGAAGATCTCAATCAAAAAGCGGATTTAACTTTGAAAGGCGTGGTGGGGACTATCATTAAAGACTATTTTTCGCGCCTAACACAATCACAACGACTATTATTCGAAGCTTCGTCGTTTGGAATATTCTTAGGAATGCATATCCCACATGATGGTCCCTTACTTGTGCATATGATGATGTTGCATGAAGTAAGGTGTCAACAAATATTTGAAATGGGGAGGTTTCTTTTTGATATAGAGGGGATGCAGTTGGATTTTGGTGAAACTGAATATATTCTCATTTGTGGTTTAAAAGTTGATCCTTATGTGGATTTACTCCATGACGAAAAAGGCCGTTCAAATTCAAATCTTCGTGCTCGGTTGTTCCCAGATATTTCTGATGCACGTTTGCGGTTGAAAGATTTAGAAGACTTGATTATGTCCCTGGATTATTTGGCACTACAAGATGAAGATGTTGTGATGCTTATCCAGCTTGTTTTTATGTTGAAGGGTCTCCACGGGCGGGACCTTACAACGGGCATTCCCGCAGCAGTATACAAGCTTGCTGATAATATAGATGATTGGAACATGTATTACATTTAAAGATTGTGTATAAATGCAATGCAATAATAATTATTATAATAAATAAATTGAAAATTATAGGTTTGCATGGGGTACGTATTTCTGGACCTATACTTCGCGTTTGATGCGTGGAATGTTTAAGAAAATAGAAGAGTTTAGACTATTCAAGCAGGCCAATCCCGAATCCAAGAAAGTACACAAGTATACCGTTGTCGGTTTTATGCTTCCTTTTAAGGTTACTTCCTAATGCATTTAAATAGTTATCATTGCTTAGTTTTTTATACTATAAAAACTTTGAACTTCGGTTTGTATTATATAATAAGTTTGTATTATGATTTTTATAGTATAATAGCATGATACTTACATTTTTTCATAGATGTGGATTTTGGAGACGTTCCCAGAGGCAACCCAGTTTTATGTATGCACGCCGAAAGAATTGCCACGGATGAGGGCGTGGAGAAGTAAAACACCGTTATCTTAGCTTCAATGTTGTCGAATAATCAACGTGTCTGTGGTATGCTTTTTACATTAACGATCATCTATAGTTACAAATTCCAATGTATTTTCATGTTAAACTAACAATCTGATTTCTGCAGCCTAACAACCAACCTATTAATGTTGTGGCAAACCCGGAGGAGTTGATGTTGCCGTTTTATGTTCGCTATGTCAATTGGACTCTTAACCCTGTAGAGTCTCCCCCACGGCAACATAGTTCGGTCCGAAATAGTCCACCTGTTGTTGCCTCGCCTGCTCGAAGAAAGATGTACAAGTCCGAAATAGAAACATCTTCGAATGAATCTGCCACAAATGCTTCTTCCTCGCAACATCCTGAAATAGAAACAAGTTATATGTCAAACGTCACATCAAGGTTGGTAAAGAAGAAGAAGACGAGCACAAAGGCATTAGTGAAGCGTCTACTAGGCGTTGTGGCTGACTTAACTTCTAAAGTAGATCGTGTATTACAGAAAAAAGATGAACCAGACAGAGGGTTTCGAGAGGAGGAGGAGGAGGAGGAGGAGATGATAAATGAAGAGGAGGAAGAAAAATATTACCATGATACACATTTGCACTATGATGATATAGGTACTCATGGTTTGGAGGGGGAATTTGGACCTACACCTACGAATGTTGAGCCGTCATCGGACGTGGGTGAACATCACACAAAAGAAATGACTCCTATTGTTAGGCCGCAACGAAATAGGGGTGTTCCATGGTATCAGCGGACTCCGTTCGCAGTGGTACAAAACTCATATTTTAAATTTGGTATATTTTTAAAATATTAACGTATTGATAATTATTTAGCATGTTAATTTTTTAGTTGCAATCCATACCAAAATTGAAGAAAATCACCAAAGCAAAGAAAAAAAGTAGTGGAGAGTCCTGAAAAAGCAAATGAAGACATTGTGGATAAAGAGAGTAATGATGTTTCAAATCATCTCCTGCTCGACAGTCTTGAAGCTGCCAGTACGTTGAGGTTTTGGAGAGAATGGAATACGATCTCTTCCAACCTAAACACTAAACATAGGCTGCATATGCTCACACTGGATGTGGAGTTTTGGTCGAGGTTACTTGCAGTTACTGACGCTGGGTGGTTAATTTCTTCGGTAACATTCGTTAAATATAATTTTTAACTACATTTTTAGACGATAATTTATATAAAAAATTGTAACATTTTTATCTTAAAATGTACAGCATATTGCGATATGGAGTGCCTTGCTCATGGAAAGACGGTCGGCGAACGCAAGGTGGACGATATTCCCTCAAGAACTCAATTTGCAAAATGGAAAATCATTTTTTCTTAGGAGTATAGCAAATGGTGTTGGAGGTCATCCTAAATGGAAGGATGTGGATATGGTTAGTTAAGTTTATTAATTATTTATTTTATTTAGGAACTTAATTTATGACTATTTAATGTTTTTTGTTTGCAGGTTCTATTCCCCATAAACGTTCCTCATACCCATTGGTTTTTGGCAGTGCTACATTTAGATATTTGGAAAGTACACATTTATGATTCAGCACGATCTATGAATTTCTTCACAAAGTACTTGACTAGTGGAGAATTCAAAAGTTGTGGGGATAGTATTATCTCAGAGCTAGATGTCATTGACTACTGGAACGATTTCCCCGATGGACACAAAGACAACGCAGTTGTGGAGTTTATTGATATTGTAGACGCGCCGCAACAGGAATATATTCTTAATAGAGGGGATTATGGAGTATTCGTAAGCATGTATATGGAAATGATTGCTTAGGGGGTACCGGTGAAGAGTGATAAGCCATGTAGAGATGCGGGATTTCTCTACAGAAATAGGATGACAAATATTATTTGGGATACTAAATAACTTGATGTTTGGAAGTTTGTATACATTATTATGAAATACTTGTTTTTATTAGTTTTTTTTTAATATAAATATGCGTTTTATCCTATATTTTTTTAAACATAATTCACCAACATATATTACGATACATTCAAACAAAATAAACATTAGAAATAACATAATAACATTACACACAACATTACAAATAAAAGATGTACGACTAACAAACATTACATAAAACATTACGAATAAAAGATGTACGACTAACAAACATTACATAAAACATTACGAATAAAAGATGTACGACTAACAAACATTACATACAACATTACGAATAAAAAAGTCGTCTACATGAAAAAGGGTTTATTTTTAACCAGATTCCAAACGTCCGTATACTCGAAATCAGTTTCATCATACTGGCACAGGTAATATTCGTTCACGTATTCAATAAGTTCTTCATCGTCAGCATCAGAGCATCGCATTTTCTCATAATTGTAGCATCGATTGAACCATGTGACTTTAGTCTTTAAATCCATCCATTTACTAACAATATCGGGTTTTAATCGTTCTTGTCCTTGTCCCACCTTATAGTTGAACAAAGCTACTAAGCGGGACCATTCATCACCAACAAGGCAATTAAGGGGAGCCATTACCGGTAGACCCTCGTAAACGGTAATCCAACATCGTGTTAGAATAACATAATAAGAAGAGATTTATGTTACCAAAATCTATAGTATTAGACAATTTATGGATCTAAATGTAATTAAATGATGAACATAACATATTTGCTTATTTTGATTAAGAATATTTAGATCAAATGAAATGAGGAATAATTAGAACACTTTTGAATAACATGTAGAGTTAACATTTAGATACATAGACTCTATATAAATCACACACTGAGATTTAGGTTTAGATTGTATGTTTTATAATGCTATATTCCATTACATCCTGACTTCGACATATAAATCGCTAGTGAAATATCTCGATTATTAGACATTTATTGAAGATACATAACGATTTAATGTGAGAAAACTTTCTATAATAAGAACAGATAGATTTATTGAATAAGAACAAGAGGTTTATAGTATTATACTTACTTGGAACAACTGTTGATACAAACCCAGAATCAAAATATGTAGAATGAGCCATTTGATTCGATATCAAATTCAAAATCAAAAGGTTTTTAATGTTCTAGTTGATTATCGAGGGTTTTCTTGTAAGAATCCGAAGATGAATTTCACGTATAATGAGAATAAGGAGTCTGAAACAATGATCGAGATTTGGAAGCAGAACGATGATCGAGATTTGGATCAAATGGGTTTTAGTGTTCGTATCTAGGGTTTTTAGGAAGAATACCGGGTGTTTTTCTGTGTTGAACGAAAAAGAATGCAAAATTCCATTCCTGCCCCTCCGTGTCTTGATCTAATCTCAAAGTTCCATTAATTTACAAAATTGTCATCGCCTATTTTATGGTTTAATCTAAATTAATATCAACATTTGATTATTCAAGATGAGTGGTCAAGATTTGGTCTCCCCGTCTCACAAAATCTAGTGGTCTCACATTATATATATATATATATATATATATATATATATATATATATATATATATATATATATATATATATATATATATATATATATATATATTCTACATAATTAATTGGATTTGTTGATAACTTGAGTACCCACAAAGAATAGTGTTAAGTTCTTAACCCTTGTTTTTATAAGATAATCAACAAGGTTTTTTGCATTGTTTTGAAAAACCAGATTTTTTTTTAATTTAAATGGTACAATGACCGGTTACTGATTCGACCACCGATTCAACTGGGTTTCTAAATTTTTTTTTCTTATTTACCTACACACATAAATATACAAATTCAAATATTAAAAATACACATGAAAATAAGTTCAAACATTAAAAATACACATAGTAACAAGTCGTAGATCATTCCAAATATATTAAGAAAATATAACCATAACTCTTACATCAATCTATATAAATAAATAAATAAATAAAGTATAACACCGAAACAAAATATAGTTTAAGATGAATACACGTGTTTCAAAAATATTCATAACATTTACCATATATTTTTATTCAATTTAAAAAAAAATCTAAATAGACGTGCAAAATACCATCAAAGTATGTTATGCAAAATGTTTCATTTCAGTGTGTTTTTATTCAATTTAACCGGTTCAACTGACTTTTTATAAAAATCAACTAATTCGTTCTGGTCCAGAAATAGACATAAAATAGATGCTAGTTGAACTACTCATTTGACCGGTTCTCGGTCCAACCGGTTTGAACCAGTTTTTTAAAGCATTGGTTTTTTGTTTGTCTCATATAAATAGGTCTAGATGAATTCGACAAATTATTCAAAAAATATATTTAGCTGCTTAGTTTTTTTTGAACTAGTCGAATTCATAAGTCTTGCACATAATATAATTATACAGTTAAAATATATATGTTGTAACAATAACCATGCCATTGAATTTAACTATAAAATAATAAGTTTATAGTAATATAATATGAAACAATGTAAATATTTTGAACTGTATACCACGTAACAAGGTAAACTTCTATTAAAACCTTATATATCAATGTATAAGAAAAAAAAATGAATAGACAAAATTACAAAAATGGTCCATGTGGTTTACCAAAAATCACAAAGTCAGTCCTTATTAATTTTTTTTGATGCAAATGGTCCTTGTGGTTTGCGAAACTTGCAAAGTTTGCCCTTTTTACTAACACCGTTAGTAAAACGCAGGGACCATTTTTGAAATTTGTTTGAAAAAATAAATTAATTTGCTGAAGGTAGGGGAAAGGCTCGAACTAACGACCTTCACTCCCCTTTATTTGACCAAAACCTTAACCAATTGAGCTAATTGCTCAGTTGGTTATAACACCTTAAAACTAATTTATATAATAACAAAAACGTTAATATTTAAATAAAAAATAAATTACAAAAAACATTTTTTTTACATAACTTTTTTTTTAAATAAAACAAAAAGTACTTTAATCGTATTTATAAAAAAAATTGTTTTTTACAAATAATTTGTATGTATTTTTATGTATTTATTTTACTTAAAATATATTTTTTTATTTCTTTAAAAAATAAGTTTTCGTATAAAAAAAATATGTTTTCGTATATTATATTTTTTATGCCTTTGAAATAATAATAATTAACATTATTCATGACATAAAAAAATGTATAAATTATGTTGAGCCGCTAGTTCTAAAATCATTTTTTCGTTTATATGTATTAAAAACAACTTTAAAACGATTATGTTATGTATCTAAACAATTTATACGGTTTTTTTTTTATGTCAAGAGTACTATTAATTATCGTTATTTTAAAAAGATATATCACTATTTCTTTTCATCTTCATTTCAATCATACGCTTTAGAACTTGCAATTAAGATAAAATACGTATTTTAAATAAGATATATAACCGAATAGGTTTTTTTATGTTTTTTTTAAATACATATAACCGAAAAACGGTTTTCAGAAAACTGATTGGTCCAATCGGTTTTCTGAAAACGGTTTTTCGGTTATATGTATTTAAAAAAAGATGAAATATGTATTTTAGAACTAGCGACCCAAAAGAATTAATATATTCTTTTATGTCATGATTAGTGTTAATTATTATTATTTCAAAGACATAAAAAAATATAATATACGAAAACATATTTTTTTATACGAAAACTTATTTTTTAAAGAAATAAAAAAATATATTTTACGTAAAATAAATTCATAAAAATACATACAAATTATTTGTAAAAAACAATTTTTTTTATAATACGATTAAAATACTTTTTGTTTTATTTAAAAAAAAGTTATGTAAAAAAAACGTTTTTTGTAATTTATTTTTTATTTAAATATTAACGTTTTTGTTATTATATAAATTAGTTTTAGGGTGTTATAACCAACTGAACAATCAGCTCAATTGGTTAAGGTTTTGGTCAAATAAATGGGGGTGGAGGTCGTGAGTTCGAGTCTTCCCCCCTACCTTCAGCAAACTAATTTATTTTTTCAAACAAATTTCAAAAATGATCCCTGTGGTTTCTCAAATGTCACGAATTCAGTCCTTCTATACTTGAAAAGACGAAAATGCCCTTACAGAATTAGTCCCTAACGGCGTTTTACTAACGGTGTTAGTAAAAAGGGCCAACTTTGCAAGTTTCGCAAACCACAAGGACCATTTGCATCAAAAAAAAATTAATAGGGACTGACTTTGTGACTTTTGGTAAACCACAGGGACCATTTTTGTAATTTTGTCAAATGAATATAATAGTCCATTCATTGTTGTTTAAGGGGAAAATGACTCTTGAGGGTAATTAACTTTTGCGTTTGTACTCATTTGGTCCTTTTTCTTTTTTTGTATTCAATATACCATCGAACTTGTTGTTTGTGTTCACCATAACCCTTTTGACCGGCTTTTGACCTGTGATAGCCGGTCAAAGGGTTATGGTGAACACAAACAACAAGTTCGATGGTATATTGAGTACAAAAAAAGGAAAGGGATCAAATGCAACAGTTGGTTACCCTCCTGATTCATTTTCCCTTTACTCATTTACAGCAAATCCTACGTCATCTCCTACTGATATTAATGACTTTATGAGATTCATTCTTGCTTCTCTTCAAAACATAACCCACGAAAGAACATTATTCATACATGTACAACTTTGTAATGCACTTGAATATTTATTAGGGGAATCTTGACTAAGCAGACGCATTTCATGACTACATTTACATTTCCAATCAAATGATTTATCGTATCATGTATTCTAGACAAGTCTACAAACGAGTGGAATCACAAGTGCTGTGATTTTTGAGTTTATTTAGCTTTAAGATCGAATTCATGGGATAAGATACAACATCAATATGTACAATATCATGCTGCTTTTGTAGACACATCACCGTAATATACCTTGAGGTAAACGTTTATGCTGATAAATATACCTTTCATACACAGTCATATCCTTTTGCAGAGAGGTGTTGACAGCTAACCACAATAAGCATAGCATAAACCATGTTTTAACGAGGTTACCCCTTTGAAACGTTCTTCATATACATTATAGCCAAAGAAGGTTGCAGTCTTTGATAATTTTGCAACTTTAATTTCATTCAACTTTTCGAGGAAAATGACTCAGGAGGGTAACCAACTGTTGAGTTCGTTCTCATTTGGTCCCTTTCCTCTTTTTTTGTACTCAATAGACCATCGAACTTGTTATTTGTGTTCACCATAACCCTTTGACCGGCTATCACAGGTCAAAAGCCGGTCAAAAGGGTTATTGTGAACGCAAACAACAAGTTCGATGGTATATTGAATACAAAAAAAGGAAATTGATCAAATAAGTACAAACGCAAAAGTTAATTACCCTCAAGAGTCATTTTCCCTTATTTAACCTCACTTCTTGTTCCGTTGGTCGATTCGGTTTATGAGATTTAGCCGATAAACATATTTCAGTTTTGTATCATGTAATAATTTTTTCAATAATTTCAGGTAATCCTATGTTGGTCTCTGCGATGAAATCTGTAATCGCAATACACTAGTGTTATGAATTATGATTATGATGATATAATATTAATAGGAAAATTATCTTTTATGGAAGTTGTATTCATAAAAGCAAACTCCAAGTCAATATTACGACTTCATTAAACCAATTACCAACAATAAACTATCTATCCATGAATCTATGAATTATCATATGAAACGAAATCAAGCAAAAACAATTGCATAGATGCAACAAGTATATGTACTTTGAAACCAGAAAATCTAGGTGTATATCTTTGACATCTTGTTGTTGTTGAAGAAGATTAGAGGGGTCCACCCAAGACTCTTTTTAAATCCAATTTCTGTTCATTTGTAAGCCTTGTTGGGTACCTGACATCAAATTTAATTGTGAGATTTCCTTTTTTTCTTGGTTCCTTTGAAACCGGCATTCCTTCGTTGGGGACAGTTAATTCGTATCCCGGTTTCACAATCTCGGTTACGGGAATTCGTAGGATTCTGGCATCGGGTGTTGTGATTTCAAGGGTTTTTCCTGTGAGGGCTTCTAGAAGCGGGATTTCTTGATTGATGATTAAGTCGTTACCATCTCTTGTGAAAACTTGATGAGGTTTTTCATCGATTACAAATATCAGATCCGCTGCTATCACACCTGGCTCTTGGTTTCCCTTTTCAGGAAATGTAATCTTTGTGCCCTTTTTCCAACCCGGTTTTATTTCAATGGTTAAGATCTCCTCAACTGTTCGAATCTTACTGCATGCAAATAAATACTAAAAAATAAATAACTTTTGTGACAAGTTTCTAATATCATGTTGTGTTTGCGCGACTTGCTTAATCTTTAGGGTTAGGGGTATACCACTGCACACAATCACTAAATTTTAAATATATCTTTCCTTCTTAAAGGCAGTCCTTTGTTATCTTCCGATTCATATTTATAATAAATCATCTTTTCATAAGTCCCTCTTCCACTCTACCACCCGTATTAACTCTACAAAGTTGTATTATTCAGAGTACTAGAGCTTAAAAGGGACACTGATTAATCATACGAAAATTACTACCATAAAAAGGCTCTTGTCCTTTGACTTTGTATCCTAGTGGTCCTCTGACCACTCGGAAGCATTACTTACATATATGAACGAAATATCTACTGTGGATACTAGCATGAACAAATGTGCACCAAAAAACATATATGCATGTGTAACTGTAAACTATCAAGGTTATGAAGAAAGATAACAAAGTAAAACAATTGGAAGCATGAGAGTAGCCAGATTTTGGTCCTGAACAAAAAGGCAACCTACATAATTGATAGCAAAGAAGTTGATTTTCATCAGGTTTTTCCCTATCCCTATATACATGTATTCAATCAAAATGGATATCAGGGACTTGGATCTGGGTTTTAGAACATGATGCTACATATGAGAGCTTACTGAATCAACTACGACTGTGATATATAGCAAACTTTATTTCGAAATTTGGCATTATGAGGATTAGGTGAAGGTCATCTAATCAAGTAATCAGGGATTAAGCAGCAAAATTCAGATCAAAATCAAATCATCCATTGATATCCAAATGGTATATCATCCCATCATTACCCTACTCATTTGCACAATTGATGTACAGAATTTTAGATAAAGAAATGGCAAAATACCAGAAAAGACGTACCCTGCAGAATTGGCTACAGTCCTAGAGATCTTCATCTTCTTCTTAGCACCTTTATAAAGATCCTCCAAGCTACAAGGCAACAAATTCTCCACAGCAGGAGCCTTCCTGGCCGATGAACTCTCCCCACCGTTTGGAGCCCTAAAAACCCCGTCTTTGAACGCCCTCCCCGCACTCCGCCCAGCAGCGCCACCGCCCGCGGCATCAGATCCTCCAAACAATTCCGCATAAATATCCTCAGCATCCCTAGGGTTAAACCGAAACGAAGGATCAGGATGCTGGTGATTATTGGTATGATAGTGATGAGCGGTGTAACCTCGATTGGAGGAAAAAGGATGGGGCGGAGGGACTTGGCCGGACTTCAAAGCTTCTTCCCCATAAAGATCGTAGATCTGACGCTTCTTGGGGTCGCTTAACACATCATACGCTTCAGAAATCTGCTTGAATTTGGCTTCCGCTTCTCCTTTGTTACTGCTAGGGTTTCTATCCGGGTGCCAAATCATGGCGAGACGACGGTAGGCTTTTTTTAGGTCTTCATCACTAGCATTTCTGTTCACTTTGAGGATGTTGTAGTAATCGATTCCCATTTTGTTCTTAACCGATGGCCAATTGGTTAAATAACCATGAATCAACGAAACCAGACGACGCAGATCACCACCACGACGGCGTCGGCTGGTGATTATTTACAGTTGACCACCGATTTTCCTCTCCGAAAATTGAAAATGTTGACCGGAAGTCGGTGATGTGATTCGATGGAGAAGAAGGGGTTCAATGGAAAAGACGTGTTGGTGTGTATGAATCTATGATGAAGCCGGTGGTGGGACCAAAGGATCTAGTGGGTCCACAAGAATGTAATTACTTCCTCAATTGGGAAATATTATTTTTGTATTTTTAAAATGTGGTAAAAGATAATATTAACATGAAAACTCAAATTAATATTCTTTAAGTTTAAGGTGCCCTTTCTTTAAAATAAGACCATGAGCTACATTAGAAAGCATACGAGGATCGGAGTCGATATTGGGATAAGGTATTCGTCTTTGGATACCAAGTTTTTTCGAAACTAGCAATAGTTGAATACCAAGTTTTTTTCAAAGTAGCAATAGCTGAAAGTTGATATGACTCAGAGTATCAATTTTTAAAATTTGGAATTGATTTTAGCATGTGTTGTTGTTTTATTTTTCATATTATTGTTGACGGTGAGTCTGTAACCGCCCAACACATTTCAGCTGTTCAAACTCCCCTAACTTTCAATCTCAGCCACTTAAACTCCATAATTTACAGTTACTATAGGGCGGTTCTTCTCGCGTTGGAACCGGCAGCTTCCCCTCCCCATTACGTCTTCAACCTCCCCGATATGTCTTCAACCTCCACAACCGGTGATTAACTGCATACGTCACGACTTAATTGCGTGTCGAGGTTTATTTGATAATGAATATAAGAGTGACCCTCTGCATCCCAAGCATACCTTTTTTCTTTCCCTTCGACTTCTCCTACTCCTAATTTGATTTCATTTATTGTTGTAGGTTTCTATTGACGTTGCCTTCTTCCCCAAATTCTTATTGTGGGTTTTGCTTGCTGGTGTCAGGTTAGTACTCTATAAGAGTTCGATTTCATTGTATTTCATTCTCTCGCACGCACAACTTATACTTAGGCGACCACTACCAGACGACAAGATGATCAAATTGAAGATTAAAGAATATGCTTTCCGACCAACATCAGCCCTTACTCGCTTCCAATGCTTCCGTCTTTTGAACAAATATGGTAACAAAAACACACACCGGTACAATATTTTTTCTCGATGAATATAAATTCAAGTGGTAGATTATGGGGAAGGGTGATAGTAACATCGTTTGTATCATTGCCAAAGGAGTTGTTTCAACTTTCAACGTCGTTACAAGTTGTTGGTTAAGGTAATGAATTTGAATCTGAATCTGCATCTGTTTTAAATTCTTTCCTCGATTGTTTGATTTTGGTTCAATTTCTTCTCGATAAATTTAGTCTTTGGGGTTTATGATGCTTTGATGATGTTTTTAAGTCGGATGTTTGACTATGTCTTATAGGTGTATGATAAACGCCTAAGAGGGATCATAATTTAAGGAAATCTTTATTCTGTTATAGAAATTTAGGTTTTTTTGTAAGTTTAATTTCATTATATCTTTACTAAGGGTTCTTTTTTCATTGGGACACTACAAGAAGCTATCCAGAGACATGTATGAGGTTTGCATATAGAACAGATTCCATGTTTCATTTCATTGTAACTTCTCAATAATGATGCTGCAATTGGAGGGACTTACATGAAGCTCTAATGAGGAAGACATGTCAAACACGTAAACCTTAAATAGGATTGTTGGAGTTGGTTGTGATGGTAGACCTCTTGGCAAATAACCTTTTAGATAAATATTCATAATGTCATATATATTTTTTTGTTACTTTTAAATTAGTTACTACAAAGAATGCAGTTAATTTCTGTTACATTTCCTGACAACCAAATGCATGAAAGTTCCACTAAGTTTTGTAACAAAACCTTAATTAATTAATTAATTAATTTAATTTTCAGGAATATTTGGTAGAGATCTATGAGTGGTCTGGATCAAGTTGGGAACCATACGATGCAAATGAAGTTCAAGTCCAGTTCTATTTATACATGATGAGCCCTTATGTATTAAAGACCATATCCACTAATAATAAGGTACCCTCACTTGTATATTTATGTTTCTTTAAGTTTTAAATTGCAAATATATATATATATATATATATATATATATATATATATATATATATATATATATTGTTTTTCTTCAGGTTTTGGATACAGGCGGATTCTTGCAAACTTTAGGTTATGAAATGTGGCCTCCATCGGTACACCTCTATAAGTTTGTTTAAACATATATAATTACTGATTTCAACTACTATATTATTATGTATGAAGATTTGATTAAGTTTTGTTTCTATTTCTTTATCAAATGATTAAAATCCTATAATATTGATGATGAAATATATTTTGAAGTTGATGCAATTATATAACTAGCGTCTGTTTTATTCTATACTATTTATATTTATATAAAGATTAATGCATATATGGGTGTGTTTTTGTTATATTTCTCTGTTATTTAAAGACTTTAAATGCTCATTGTAGGTAGCTACAAATTTTGGCATGAGATCTAGCTATAGTTGGTATTATTGTTGGCCTTATGTTATTAAGGAAATAAGTTTGACCTTTCTCCTTCACTCTTATATGAACACATACATTTTGATAAATCTATATTTCACTTGATCTTCTTTTGGCTCTGTAGTAAACTTTTTTATTCATAATATTCTTTTGCAGTTTGTCCATCTTATTATTCCTATTAAACAACAAAAAAAGTTGTTAAAGATTACATTAAGGTATTTGAATGTTTTTTCTTCATTAGTAATTTGGTAAGTAAACTGCATTTGTGAATTTTTTTTTTCCTATTTTTCAGTCTATGAAGCCTAATCTCGAAGTACAAGTTGAATAAGTTGCTTATGCTCCTCCACAAATGTTTACAAATTTCACGATGTAGTTCTCGATCTCTACCATTTGACAAGATGGTGATGCTTTTCAGGTCTTGGGGGATAATCATATATTTAATCCAGTAGAATCTTCTCCACATAAAATTACTAACAGACCTTAATTTGAAGAAAACGCCTCAGTTGGAGCTTATGAGTCTACCACCATGTTAAATGCATATTCCTTATGGCTTTTAAATCCATTTGGTTTATTGATTGCCCAGTGCAACTATAGTAAAGTTTTAAAAGCAATCAAGAAGATGGAAAAATAGCTACACGGGTACTTTTATATATCAGGTAATTTTTTTTTTAATTTTAATTAGAATAAATAGGCAGTCCAAGTCAACAAAATAAATTTGGTTTAATGTATCATGTAATCACAAATGTGAGAAGATATATTAGGAAAGTAATGTCATCGGGATGTAAAGTGGCTAATTGCAATAATGTAAGTTTTGAAGGAATAGAGTGGTAACTAGTTACCTCCTAATGAATCATCTATTGGTTCACTTTTTGCTTATTGCAGCATTCTACTTTTTTCCTTATTGTAATATTGTACTTATATATCTTTTCTTATAATAGTTTAATACACCCCGAAAATATATATGATTCTGTTCAGATGTGTTTCTTTAACTTCTTAATTAGATAATTAACCTCTCCATCGGTTTTCTAAAGATATACATAAGATTTTAGTTGTTATTGAAAATGTTATTTAGTAATTTGGAGTCTTTTTTTTTGTTGGTGTCTAAAATATTTAAGCACTTCAAGAGAATTCACAACATTTAACATATTGTTTGAAAATATGTAAGAACCAATGTTTTTCATTTTTGTTCAACCACATATTAAACTTAAGATCAACCACTAAATAACAATATTGCCCCTGTATTCTCCATTTCTTCGTATCTGGTTTCATGCTCAAGATCTCAATACATAAATGTTTGGGTTTTTTTTTCCCAATTTATCCTTGATGAAGTGTCACATCCCTGAACCAGAACGGCGGAAACGTCCGGGGGCGCATGACGTCATGTACAGTACCATAACAATTGAATAGTAATGAAACATAGCAACACAAACATTCATACATTTAGATTTAGAGTATTACATTGTTTACAACACTTGTTCTGTTCAAAAGTAAAACACGAATATTAAAAGTAGAAATAACATCATGTAGTGACGCCAGGCCTCGGTCGTGGTGAATACCTGTCTACTAGATCCTTGAGAATACAAGTCGTTTTGAAAAGCATCAACTAAAAAGTTGGTGAGTTCATAAGCATGTTTGTAGGTAAAACGTTGTAATATCCTAGTTCATAATACGTTGAAAATCTTTGTTCATAGTACGTTGTAAAACCTTTGTTCAGAGTACGTTGTAAAACCTTTGTTCATAATATGTTGTAAAACTCCAGAAAATCCAATATTTTCTTATAAAAGTAGTTTGTGAATCTCGTTCCAAATCGTGTATATTTGCATGCATGTTCTTTGGTTTTCCTTTGTTTGTTGTAATATCCTAGTTCATAATATGTTGAAAATCTTTGTTCATAGTACGTTGTAAAACCTTTGTTCAGAGTACGTTATAAAACCTTTGTTCATAATATGTTGTAAAACTCCAGAAAATCCAATATTTTCTTATAAAAGTAGTTTGTGAATCTCGTTCCAAATCGTGTATATTTGCATGCATGTTCTTTGGTTTTCCTTTGTTTGTTTCTGAAAAGAAAGTGTTCCCAAATAATCCTATATTTTCTGTATATAAAAGATGTTGTAGTCCTAAAACCCTAAGACCGGAGTTGTGAAATTAGTTTACATAATATACGAAACATAGTTTTGTATTTTATAAAACTAATGGGGTGTATATCCCTTACTTGTAAAGTACAAATGTATAGTTTCAGAAAAATCCAGGATTTTCTTAAAGGTGAATTGTGGTCTAATACCCCAAGACCGATATGGAAGAAAGTATGCTACGGAAAATAGTTTATAGCCTCATTTCTTTTAATAAAGCTAATAAAGTACAAGCCTTCCGTAAACCAGGTCTTAAAATCCCAAGACCAAGATGGAAGTGTATATCGTGCCGAAAATAGTTTATAGTTTCATTTTTAAATAAAACTAATGAAGTATAAGCTCCCCGTAAACCAAAATCGTTTTGTTTATCCCTATGTGAGTTGTTATAACCATACTAATATGACTGATATGCCTGGCTTGCCGTCTTTCAGGCGTCAGTTTCGTTCCAGATATTTGTCACCCTAGATTGGTCTAGTCTAACTGTAGCGAACAGCTGAGGTGTGGGGTGTCAACCCCGTATAGATCTATACACAAGTTCTCGCTCTCCCTCCAGGAGACTCTGATTATAACTAACAGGACTTTCCGTGTACGCTAGGTAGGTCGACTAAACGTGTCTCACAAGAGCCTCAACAGATTTACGTGAACTATGACTCCTTTTCTTGTAAAAACAGGATAGTTGTACTTTTAAATGATTAAAAGTGTCCTTGAAAACGTAGTTCGTGGTTTCCAAACTATACCGATTATAGTTTAACTTGTTGGTTTCAAATGATTGATATACCTTTTTATATAAATGTACAGATGTGTTCCATCATGAAAAATATGAAATCAAAAAATATTATTTAGGTGTTAAACCCACTAGTTTTATAAATGGCTATACTGTCTCAAAGCTTACTAGTAAAATTATATTTCAATGAAGTTTACCAAAAGTCATGTAGTTTACAGATCTTAGCTTATCTTATGATTTTATAACATTGATCATGTTAGTTTTGCTGATAAACATATGCATATCACCATATTTATATCAAAACTAGAAAATATCATAACTTGTACAAATAATAGTTTATCCTTAACATAAGGGTGAAAACTTATAGTTAATTGTGGAATAAACAAAGTTTGACTTGTATCCCCCCCCCCCTAAAACATAGAAAAACTTGAAAATATGGGGGTATGAAGCTCACCTTGGTTAGGGTTGGTGGATGATTTGAAGAAATGTTGAGAAGTTTCCAAGTTCTATCACTTGAAGAGTTAGATAAACTATTTGAACCTTAGAATATTCTAGGAACACATAATTTTATGTGTAAATACGATGAAATAAACAAAATAATATGTAGAATCACTAACCAAAACTTGAAATTCTTACTAGGATCTAGGAAATGCTTTGAAGAATTAAGACCTGAAGATAGAATACGTTTGAGAGTGATTTAGGAGTTCACAGAAAGTGAATATGATAAAGGATGAGTAGTTTTTCGTTCATAAAGGGAGAATGGAGGTGATAAGGTAGGGTTTACGTTCATTATATAGGAAAAGAGGATGATTTGATGCTTGCTTGGAGAACTGTTGGATAATACGTGTTTAACTGAAATTGCTTTGGAAAGGGGTGAAGTGTCTCGTCTTAAAGTCAATTGTTTTTGTCTTTTCCTCAATTCAAATCCATAAACATGTGTGAACACATGTGTTTACGCCCCACATGCTTCCTAGGATGGTGTTTACGCATAAGATTCCTTCCAAGAAAGGTGTTTACGCCAAAGATGCTTCCATTTGATGTGTTTACGACCAAGGGGGTCCACTAAGGGGTTTTTACGCCCAAACATCACATCCTTAAGGTGTTTACGCCCCAATTGTGTCTTCCCTTTTGAGTTTACGGCCTTAGTGCTTCTTAGGATGGAGTTTTCGCCCAAGGTGTGTCCCACCACAGAGTTTACGCCCAAGTATGGGTCCCTTATGGTGTTCACGGCCAGAGGATGGCCCATTAGAGGTGTTTACGGCCAAGGGTACTTCTTTAAAGGTGTTCACAATCTTGGATGGGTCCAAGGAAGGTTTTTATGGTCTTAGTTAATAGCAAACCCAAATATGTTGGCCTTATAGTTCAAGTGTTCAAGATTGTTACACAAATACAAGTTCTTATGTCTATACCATGTGATCCTTAGTCAAATCCATTTGTCTAGTTTTGCCTTGATAAAATTTGGTTACCTTCGAGAGGTTACCTTGTATGTGCTTTCCTAACAGTATACTTCCATGTAAAAGCACCTATGCCCTTTCAGTCTTCAAGGTTTTCATTGTAATAGGGTTACTGTAACGCCCGGGTTTCGGGGCTAAGCATTTTTAGGCGATGTAATACTCTAGGTCAACTATTGTAACTCTTTTTGAAGTAATAAATATGAAATATTTGAATACTATGTGAATTATGTGTATTTGTGTGCTTATTATTTAATTATAAATGTATAATTAATAAAGAATAAAAATAAGCGTCAAAATTAAAGTGTGATATAAGCCCGATATCTTTACATAAAGTTGTAGTGATCGAAACAAGGATTCCGGGGATATAAAGAACGCCGAAATCCGAGTTATAACGAAGAAGTTATGACCCGTCGAAGTTTCACGACGGAACCGGCTCGGCACCGGGAAACGTAAATAGTGAATTTACGATAGAGTGACTTTTAGCCTTAGCGATCTAAACAAAAGTCGTAGAAAACGTTAAACCGAGAGTGTCCATAAAAAGAACGCCCAAATCTGACTTCGTATGAGGAAGTTATGATTTTTCTAAGATTTGGCATAGCAGTGCACGACCCGAAACTCGAATTTTAGTTCGAGCGGTTTTTGGCTTACGCGACCTAAATGAGAGTTGAAGATCTCATTAATAGGAACTCAACGACAAAGAGACAGACGAAAACGGAGTCCGTATGTAAAAGTTATGAATTTTACGCAGACATTTAACAGTGTAATCACCTCCTACTGTTAAATTTAAGATCGGTCGAGAATTAGCCAACGGAGTAAAAAGGAAAGTTGTAGATTTTATTTTTACCTACGCGTGGATATAAATAACGTCAAAAACGGAGCTCGTATGCGAAAGTTATGGACGAAGCTTAGTCTCTACTTTTCGAGCGGGCGAATTCGATACAGTTTTGTAAATCCGAGATAGAATGAGAATTAGCCAACGAGGTCTAAATGAAAGTTGTAGTACTCGTAAATACCAACGTGTGGATACAAATAACGTCGGAAACAGAGCTCGTATGCGAAAGATATGGACGAAGCTTAGTCGCTACTCTTCGTACGCGATAAATACGATACAGTTTTTGTACATCTGATATAGAAGGAGAATTATCCGACGGGGTCTAAATGAAAGTTGTAGTACTCGTAAATACCAATGCGTGGATATAAAGAACGTAGAAAACGGAGCTCGTACGCGAAAGATACGGACGAAGCTTGGAGGCTACTTTACTATAAAATTCCTATAAATAAGAGATGAACTCTTCATCATTTCTTCACACCATAAGCCTTTCTTTCTCTCTCTAACTTCTCTCTAGCCTCCCTAAACCCCTCCCAAGTCTAGGGAACCTCCCTAGCACGAGAAGGAAGCCACGGAGCTCCCGATGGCTGCGAGAAGAAAAGCTTTCGGCTCGGAAACGTTGCTCCAGCGAAGCCCGGTTTTTAATAAAAACCCGTTGTAAGTGAGCTACGCCTATACTATATTTAATATAGCTTTTATTTAAATATAGTAATGTTATTAGGACCTTATCATAATTATTTGGACTATTATTATGGGTTATATAAGTGTCGTTATAATATCTTTTTAACCACTCGCGGTACGGGGAATCTGGTTTGGAGGGCCGCTTGGGTTGCTGGATTCAGAAGTGATATATGCCAAAATGATCATGCCCTCCGGTGTTCCATGTCTGGCCCCTGTCTGTACATAGTGGGTGAAGAGTATTGTTTAACGCTTATATAATAGTAATACTAGCTAGACTATTAATTAGTCTCGGTGAATATTAGACTAAACTCTAGTGGTAATGATACTAGGTTTTGTCAAAGGAAAATTGTTTTAAGAGTAACGAAGTGTTGTCCGAGTACCGAGTCACCACCTTATCAAGTGAGTGCATAGTCCCTTTCATCTTACACATAGATATGAAGTATTTAATATAAATTACGTGCTATGTGTGCATATTGTCTGTATACTTGTTGTCTATGCTGTGTGAAAGATTTTAAACATATTTTAAATGATTTAAACTGTATATGTATTTTATATCTACAAATATGTTGGGTATAACATGGGTAGATGAATGATGAGGGACGAAAGCTGATATAGAGGAACATTGGTAGTGTGGACATAGTGCCCTATAGGTGGACATTGGCAGCAATGGACCTAGTACCATATAGATAAGCATCGGCAGATGCGCCATAACCTGTAGATGTTTTTGAATCTACGAGGTACTCTAAACATCCTAGCACCTGCGCTCTAAGGATAGTATCAGTAGTTGCGCCTAATAGAGGACATTATAACCGTGACAGTAGCGTTTAAAGGACAATACCGGCAGAAGCGCCCTATAAAGAATGTCACAATTCTGACAGATGCGCCTAAGTGATAATATTAGCAGTTGTGCTTGACAGATGTGTCATTAGCAACGATGGATTTCGTGCCTATTCCTTAGGATAATCCTTAGGAATGAATGAACGAGGAATAGCTGATTCTTAGGGTAGATCCTTAAGAGTAAAGAGGATAATGGGGATGGGTAATTGGGTTGATTGTTTAATGTTTAAACATAATAATTATATTATTGTGGGTTGAAAACCCTATGTACTCACCAGGTTTCCCAACCTGACCCACTCAATATTATTTGTATCACAGGTGTCGATATGAAGCTACTTTACACTGAGAGATTTAAAAGAGATGTAGATCACTAGTGTAAATGAATGTAAGTTCTGTTTATGCTTATGTTTCTGTATTGACAATGACATCCCAAATGTTTTAAAATGAATAAAAATACATTTCTTCGGAAATGCTTTGATAACATATTTATCATGTTTTACTGGGAACAAATTCCGCAACATTTTTATTAAAATAAGTACTCTGATTTTTATAAAGCATAAACAAAATCGGTTTTTTCTGGTCGTGAAAATGGGGATATCACAGTTGGTATCAGAGGATTAGTTTAAGCGAACTAGGAATATGGATTTATTTCTAGACTTAAACTTAGAATGCTAAGCGATGATTGTGAAATGTGAGCACTAGCTTATTTAGGAAAGTATGCCTAATATGCTTTATGTGCTAAATGATTTATGCCTCATATGTTGTTATTTGTTCGGATCTATGGTCTGTTGCCGATCGGATCTGGAAACCTTATGTGTTTAGGATTCTAAACGTACGACTACGATATTAGAACTAACATGTAAACGTTTCGGAGTGATATGGACGATTTAAACGACTATCCTAAATAAATATCTAGATTCACCTTATTCGGTGTATAGATCAAAATGGCAAGAACCCGCAGTGGAGCCGGGAATGCTAATCGGAACAGAAACCAACCCCATTGATTGAGCAAATACCGGTTGTGGTAGCCGCTGCTGAGCCAATAACCATGGCCGGAGTACAAGCGATGATCCAAATGATTTTGGATAGTCAAATGGAGGAAACAAGGCGTTTACTTCAACAAAATCGATAGGAACTTACGGTGCCTATTGAACAGCCCGAGCTCAGTGATGGGCAGTCGGAAGGAGGGAACTACAGTGGGACGGTTGGTCGAGCCGACCCACCGATAGTTAGACGAAACAATCAGGATGGAGGAAATGACGGACGTGGATGCAAGTACAAGGATTTCATGGCATCAAAACCCCCAAGTCTTTCTGGAAGCCCAACACCGGTGGAAGTTATGGACTGGATCTCCGAGATGGAGACAATGTTTGAGAGTTGCGAGTGTAGCAACAAACAGAAGACTGCTCTCGCGATCCCTCTGTTAAAGTCAGGAGTACTGAGCTGGTGGAAGCTACTAGCTAACACGATGCCCAAGGGAGAAGCAAGCAAGATGTCTTGGGAAGATTTCGTGGTGCAACTGAAAATGCAGTACTGCTCTGAGCAGGATCTCCTAGAGATCAACAATGAGTTTCAAAATCTGAAGAAGGGAAGGATGAGTGTCACTGAGTATGCTGCAAGTTTTATGGAGAAGATGAAGCTTGTTCCTTACCTAGTTCCAACTGAGCTCTCCAAGGTCAACAAGTTTGCCCATGGATTACCAGCGGACTTTGGTCCAATGGTCAAGCAAGCAACCACTTTGAAAGCCGCCATCTGGGCAGCCAGGAATGTTGAGACTCGGATTAGGGAAAAGGGTCTGGAGAAAGCTGAAGTTGGCGAGAAGAGGAAGTTTGAAGAATCTTCGAGGTCCAACAAGGAGACCAAATTCCTGAAGTCTGGAGGAGGAAGAGGAAGTGAAGCAAGATGGTGCGAGAAGTGCAAAAAGAAACATTCTGGAAAATGCGGTGAGAAGGTGACTTGTTTCAAGTGTGGAAAGCATGGGCATTACGCCAACGAGTGTACATTCAACAAAAGGGTATGTTACGCATGTAACGAGGAAGGTCACTTCAAGCAAGACTGCCCAAAGAGAGAAGGGCTACAAAGCCAAATGTGCCGCCAAAGCCAAAGGCGAGAGCATTTCAAATGATCCTTGACGAAGCAGATAAAAATGCAAGGATTCAGGAGTGAAGGCTTAATATCCAAATATCGAGTTATGAAGTAACCAAGGGATAATATCGTATAATGTAGCATATTAGAGGCATAGTATAGGGTGAACTTGAACACCTATGTAATAGTTTCAAGAAATAATAAAACCTTCGTTTGGTTATCTGATGTGTTAAACTGTTATGTGATTTCTGTATGGTGACTTGGAAAACTGCGAGACAATACTTGGGACGAGTATGAGTAGGTGTGAAAGGTAGTAAATGCATATACTACCGGAAGCACAGGACTCACACTTGGATCAGGGAAAGTCACAAGGTTACCAAGAAGCTAGTAATTGATTTCATTTTATTCAAGTATGTTGTTACCATCATTTCGGTAATGACTAAAAAGATGATTGTTATTCCGACCCTAGTGGTCATATGAAATTAAGTCCGACTAAGACGAGTATGTTACATGGTTCAGAGAACCAAGTCCGATGTAGCATCTGACTTAAGCTAGAAGATTGAAGTGAAAGACAATCAAAGCGATCAGTAGAGGTATCAGGATAGTTGCTTGTAGCTAGGAATGCTACCTTTTAAGATGTGATTATATCACATTAGAACATGAAGGGAGGTATAGTTTGTTCTGGAAATTTGACTCTAAAAGATCTGAGTCTAAGCGTTGCAACATACGATGTTAGGTCATTACAATATGACACATCGGTCCATGGTAGTAATCCTAAGATTATTAAGAGGAAGAAGCAGTCTCCAGTAAGGATCGAGATTGTGACTTGAAGGTCATAATTGGGAGTCCAACGTGAGATAGGGAGCGGGTCCAAGATCGGGCACCGCCTGTAATCCTAAGATTGTTAAGAGGAAGAAGCAGTCTCTAGTAAGGATCGAGATTGTGACTTGAAGGTCATAATTGGGAGTCCAACGTGAGATAGGGAGCGGGTCCAAGATCGGGCACCGCCTGTAGTCAGGAAATCTTAGAGTTAGATACTCGTTCGAAGAAACATTAAAGTTGCGGTTATTACTTAGGATGAAGAGATAACGTATGGAGTCATCATGTGAGCCCTGTTTCATTGATGATTCCGGGACGTAATCATCCTAAGGGGGAGATAATTGTAACGCCCGGGTTTCGGGGCTAAGCATTTTTAGACAATGTAATAGTCTAGGTCAACTATTGTAACTCTTTTTGAAGTAATAAAGATGAAATATTTGAATACTATGTGAATTATGTGTATTTGTGTGCTTATTATTTAATTATAAATGTATAATTAATAAAGAATAAAAATAAGCGTCAAAATTAAAGTGTGATATAAGCCCGATATCTTTACATAAAGTTGTAGTGATCGAAACAAGGATTCCGGGGATATAAAGAACGCCGAAATCCGAGTTATAACGAAGAAGTTATGACCCGTCGAAGTTTCGCGACGGAACCGACTCGGCACCGGGAAGCGTAAATAGTGAATTTACGATAGAGTGACTTTTAGCCTTAGCAATCTAAACAAAAGTCGTAGAAAACGTTAAACCGAGAGTGTCCATAAAAAGAACGCCCAAATCTGACTTCGTATGAGGAAGTTATGATTTTTCTAAGATTTGGCATAGCAGTGCACGACCCGAAACTCGAATTTTAGTTCGAGCGGTTTTTGGATTACGCGACCTAAATGAGAGTTGAAGATCTCATTAATAGGAACTCAACGACAAAAAGACAGACGAAAACGGAGTCCGTATGTAAAAGTTATGAATTTTACGCGGACATTTAACAGTGTAATCACCTCCTACTGTTAAATTTAAGATCGGTCGAGAATTAGCCGACGGAGTAAAAAGGAAAGTTGTAGATTTTATTTTTACCTACGCGTGGATATAAATACCGTCAAAAACGAAGCTCGTATGAGAAAGTTATGGATGAAGCTTAGTCTCTACTTTTCGAGCGCGACGAATTCGATACAGTTTTGTAAATCCGAGATAGAATGAGAATTAGCCAACGAGGTCTAAATGAAAGTTGTAGTACTCGTAAATACCAACGCGTGGATATAAATAATGTCGGAAACGGAGCTCGTATGCGAAAGATATGGACGAAGCTTAGTCGCTACTCTGCGTGCGCGATAAATACGATACAGTTTTTGTAAATCTGATATAGAAGGAGAATTAGCCGACGGGGTCTAAATGAAAGTTGTAGTACTCGTAAATACCAATGCGTGGATATAAAGAACGTAGAAAACGGAGATCGTACGCGAAAGATACAGACGAAGCTTGGAGGCTACTTTACTATAAAATTCCTATAAATAAGAGATGAACTCTTCATCATTTCTTCACACCATAAGCCTTTCTTTCTCTCTCTAACTTCTCTCTAGCCTCCCTAAACCCCCTCCCAAGTCTAGGGAACCTCCCTAGCACGAGAAGGAAACCACGGAGCTCCCGATGGCTGCGAGAAGAAAAGCTTTCGGCTCGGAAACGTTGCTCCAGCGAAGCCCGGTTTTTAATAAAAACCCGTTGTAAGTGAGCTACGCCTATACTATATTTAATATAGCTTTTATTTAAATATAGTAATGTTATTAGGACCTTATCATAATTATTTGGACTATTATTATGGGTTATATAAGTGTCGTTATAATATCTTTTTAACCACTCGCGGTACGGGGAATCTGGTTTGGAGGGCCGCTTGGGTTGCTGGATTCAGAAGTGATATATGCCAAAATGATCATGCCCTCCGGTGTTCCATGTCTGGCCCCTGTCTGTACATAGTGGGTGAAGAGTATTGTTTAACGCTTATATAATAGTAATACTAGCTAGACTATTAATTAGTCTCGGTGAATATTAGACTAAACTCTAGTGGTAATGATACTAGGTTTTGTCAAAGGAAAATTGTTTTAAGAGTAACGAAGTGTTGTCCGAGTACCGAGTCACCACCTTATCAAGTGAGTGCATAGTCCCTTTCATCTTACACATAGATATGAAGTATTTAATATAAATTACGTGCTATGTGTGCATATTGTCTGTATACTTGTTGTCTATGCTGTGTGAAAGATTTTAAACATATTTTAAATGATTTAAACTGTATATGTATTTTATATCTACAAATATGTTGGGTATAACATGGGTAGATGAATGATGAGGGACGAAAGCTGATATAGAGGAACATTGGTAGTGTGGACATAGTGCCCTATAGGTGGACATTGGCAGCAATGGACCTAGTACCATATAGATAAGCATCGGCAGATGCGCCATAACCTGTAGATGTTTTTGAATCTACGAGGTACTCTAAACATCCTAGCACCTGCGCTCTAAGGATAGTATCAGTAGTTGCGCCTAATAGAGGACATTATAACCGTGACAGTAGCGTTTAAAGGACAATACCGGCAGAAGCGCCCTATAAAGAATGTCACAATCTGACAGATGCTCCTAAGTGATAATATTAGCAGTTGTGCTTGACAGATGTGTCATTAGCAACGATGGATTTCGTGCCTATTCCTTAGGATAATCCTTAGGAATGAATGAACGAGGAATAGCTGATTCTTAGGGTAGATCCTTAAGAGTAAAGAGGATAATGGGGATGGGTAATTGGGTTGATTGTTTGATGTTTAAACATAATAATTATATTATTGTGGGTTGAAAACCCTATATACTCACCAGGTTTCCCAACCTGACCCACTCAAGATTATTTGTATCACAGGTGTCGATATGAAGCTACTTTACACTGAGAGATTTAAAAGAGATGTAGATCACTAGTGTAAATGAATGTAAGTTCTGTTTATGCTTATGTTTCTGTATTGACAATGACATCCCAAATGTTTTAAAATGAATAAAAATACATTTCTTCGGAAATGCTTTGATAACATATTTATCATGTTTTACTGGGAACAAATTCCGCAACATTTTTATTAAAAAGAAGTACTCTGATTTTTATAAAGCATAAACAAAATCGGTCTTTTCTGGCCGTGAAAATGGGGATGCCACAGTTACAATTTAGACCTTACTTGATCCAGTTATTTTGGGTTGTCACATCATCCCCCCGTTAGAGGGAATTTCGTCCCGAAATTCAAATTCTCAGTGGAATATCTGATGGGTTTTATACAAAAGAACATCCTATGTGCTCATGCAAACCCTAAAGCTTGGATCTAGGTTTCTCTATTGTACATGCAATTCATCCAAGACTTAAAAAACCCTAGATCTAGCATACTAATTTCGAAATTGACATGTAAGAACAGATCTAGATGATTACCTCTTGTAGAATGGCTTGAATCTCTTCAATATTCTTTCTTTGGAGCTTAGAGTCACAAATGTCACTCCTCTAATGGTTTACAAACACCAAGAGCAAGAGAATGGCTTATGAGAAAGAGGAGGATCACCAAAAAACGTCCTAGGGTTCTTCTAAAAGAGTTCACCACGTTTTTGGGGCCATAGGGGTCTTTATATAGTGAGGCTATTAGGGTTTTCAACTAGGAAACCCTAATTTGACTGCTTAGGCCCTAAGCAGCCCATGACCTCCCTTTAGAACACCCCTTGGACGAATTCCTTATGGGCTTCCCATAGAATTCGTCCAACCTATGTTCCAAGGTAATCCATAGCCCAATTGCAATTATCTTATAATTACAATTCTAGTCCCCTAAGTTTAATTAATCTCTTTTATCCACAAAACTAATTCTTAATTAATTCTTGACTAATATTAATTAAACAATATGATTTCTACTTTAATATATTATTCATATAATATATTAATAAATCATAATTAATCCTCTCTCCTCATAAATCATCCTATCAAGTTGCTTTGGTGAAGGCAACCCAAAAGGACCATGCACAACCGGGTCAAATACTTACCATATATAGTTACGAGCTTAGACACTAATCCAACAGTCTCCCACTTGGATAAGTCTAGTAACTATAAATACAAGTACAATCCGATTAGCAATCTAGCTCTCAAAGACGTTGTCGAACTCTGATCTTATCAGCAACCTGTCCTTCAGATAAGGGATCATATATTCCTCCATTCTAGATATCGTATAGACATGAGACATGGATTATAATCATTCTCTCATTCTATATGTTGTTTCCCGATTTCCGATTTATGACAACTGACAACATACTACAATTGAACACATCAACTCAGTCCCGGCTTGGCCAAGCGCTTAGGGTGTCATCACTAAATCATCGAGGGGCCCACATATATCGCTTTTATCCCACTTTGGGTAAAAGGAACGGATAAACTTCGACTCGAATGCTCGCTTGTACCTACTCATCAAATCACACACAACAATATATTTTATAACACCAAGTTACTGGTGTGTTTACATATTATCAATGTGCAACCGACTTGCAGAATACAACTCGCACATCTCGGTTTCAAGAATACAATATATTATCGTCTCACCAATCACTCGTGATAAAATCCATGAAGCGATCCAAGTGAGCGTGGGTTTAATCCAATACTCTAATCTTATAACAGCACTCATGAATTCTGCAGCAAACTTGTGCTATGTCTAAACAATTCAGACAATCTACAGACGGATTCATGACAGTCTTCTTTCATACCTACTTCCAAAGTATGAGCGACTGTGGAGGGTTTGAATAATCTTATTATTCGGGAAGTCAAAACATGCAAAGTGAAGCACAAGAATAATACTAATATTATATGGCCTCAAACCTTTGAGTATAAATAAAACATTTTATTTAATCACCATATTGATTACTCATTATTTGTTGTTTTGGGTAATCAACTTCTTACTTGAATTATAACAACAGTTGTCCCATGCACCAAGCATGCACACTATGTTTACCTATGGTCCTTACTTTGTGAAATAGATCAATTTAACACATTTCCAGTGATACTCATTTCACAACTCCTAATCCTTATCATTAGTATAAGAATACCAAATTCTTGCCACTACTAGAATATGTTAGATTCTAACATTTTATGCAACAATCCTTTCGTAATATCACAGCGCCAAAGTCACCAAGACTTTGCCAATGAAATTACAAAGTGCTCTATTGTAGATTGTTACAAGACAATTCCATAGATGTGAAGTCTCACATTCAAAGTACATTCCTTTGAACATTCTTCTTGCATAAAAGTTTCTAATCTAGACATAGATTCTCGATATCCAACTCCCAATATGGAAACATTTCCATATTTGCCATACGACAACTCATTATTAATAGAATCATATCTAATCATAATAATGTCATTATGGTTCATTCGTTACTATACTTCCAACTGCCCACAAGTGATCAATCCTTAGCGAACCTTAGAATGTCCTTGAGAGTTGTTTAATTATTTTAGTCAAATCCGGTTCTATTCCCTTTTTCCCTCTAAATGCCCTAGGCATTTGGAAAATTTTAGAACAGTTAAATATTACAGCATATGCAATCGATCCTATACCAGAAGCATATGGGACACGATTCATAATGTCTTACATAAAAGCATGATACTTTATCAGCCATTTGCCATAATATTTCTATTTGCCACGTTCTCAAAATTCGAACTATGAAGAGGGATGCCGTAATCATAATCGAACTTTGAGAATAAATACATCCTTGACTAAATTCAATTAAAATTTCTCGATCTAAGCTTTTAGATTGGAAACGAAGTATAACATTCTCTCCCTTAATTATAGCAAAAACAATTTTTTCAACCCCTGCAACTTTGCAAAGTGAAACTTTTGTTTTTCTATAATTAATATTGCCAACTTGCAACACTTAAAATAATAATCATGCTCCCACTAACATGATGATTATATCCATTCCAGCATAACATTTATGCTCCCAATAGCCTTGACACGTATCAGAAAACAATACTTATTGACTTCCAAAGTTCATTTTCCTAATACGATATGCTTTGATAAGCCTTTATCTGAGCATCTCAAACTCATACACCTTTCCTTAGATAACTCACATGTGTGTCTAAACTAATTTAGAACTTATATTACTAAGTCCCAAAATGTTCAGACTAATCGCCAAATCTCACAATTCGAACTTTGAAGAGGGATGCCGTAATCATAATCGAATTTGAGAATACAATCTACACAATTTCTATCTTCTTAAAATCTCTCTTAGTGAAAGCGTTTCCTCACAATAATTTTCATGAAGGAGAGAAACCTTATGACACTTAGATTTTATAGTGTATGTGTTCCTATCCATGTGAATTTTCCATAATCATAATCGTAAGATGATGTTTGTGACAAATCCAAACTCCTATGAACAGAACTTGTTCATTCTTGATTTCTTGCCATCAAGGGTCCCACCATTGCTTCCAAGTTATTTAGCAGCTCACCTATGCTAGTCAATGTACTTTCATTGAACAAGGTGCTTGCCTTATGCAGTCTATTGAGAACTCGTAGAACTCACATGCATAATCAACTTAACTGGATTGGCACAGAAACAAGAATACGTCAACACGATAGGCTACAATCCTCAAGTCGTATGCTAGTGTTTAATAGGTTTACTCTTGATTAGTTCTTGAAACTTTTCAAGATCATTTAGACTCCCACTAACCTCTTGACATATTAGATTCTCTTATCAAGAAACATTTATTGATAAAACAAATATTCAAGAATTAGTGTGTGTCTATATCAAGACAAACCACTACACACAATTGGTATTAGTTGGTCTTTGTCTTCTCCAAGACATCACAACTTACCATTTTCAAATGTGAAAGAGTAAGAAAACAAATTTCTGCTTCACATTTGATGAGTGTGCTAGACCTTCTTAAGATGTGTCACTCAAGTCATAATCTTAGAGTATGACTCTAAGACTTGATTTTTTGGAACGAAGTATGACTCATCCTTTTGATTTAACCATCTCATCAATTTTCGATTCCCCTTCTTAGCTATACTAGTGCACTAAGATGTCCTTAGAGGATCAATTGTGATATGGTTCTTAATCATTAAGATGATCATAAAACCCGATACAAAAGTACTCTCCCATCTTTTTCATATTGGAGATGCTTTTATCTTTCAGCCTTATTGATTCTTCTTATTCGTTCTGCCATTCGTTGAAACATTTTTCAATGATTCAGAATTACACTTAATCTTGTAAGTATAACCACATTTACTATACATTTAGTAAATCATGACGAATAATGTTATTATTATTTATGATGGACTTGACTAGTGTACAACATTGTGTACTAGTTCCTTTAGTCCTTCACTTGACTCACATACTTATGTGAACAAAGAATTAGTCTTAATTACTTAAGTACCAAGATTTCCATACTTCACACAATACAAGTTGTATGATTCCAAGTTTCTGTCCAATTGAAACTTGGGCGATGGGAATCTTTCCTTACTTAGAAAAATTATGACACTACCATAAATAACATAACTAAGAATCACATCCATTTCAACATTGCTAATAATAGAAATACACAAACATCAACTTTTCATACAGGTCATTGCAAGGATAAATAAATAAAACAAAATCAAAATTTATTTTATTGCGGAAAAATTTGTCCTTACAACATAACTCAATTGAAAAACTATGCTATTACATTTCTTAGCAATCTAACTCTAAAGTAGCAGCTCAAAAAATCTGATCTTCGAATCCATGCGATCGAAATCCATTTCTTCACGATCAGATTCAGCATGCTTCTTCCTTTAAGCTTCCTTTCTTTTCTTCGATTCTACAAAACATCAAAAATGTAATCTTATCACATAATGTATCAAGAATCAAAATAGGAAATTATAGAGTTAGTTAATGGATTTTACCTGAAGCAGAGCCATACGTCTTGAATCTCCCATCTCTTAGATCTTTAGGTAGACAGGGCAGCTTCGTCTCCAATGCCTCTTCTCTTGGCAATAAAAGCAAATTGACTCTTTTGGAACAGCACACGAAACTACCTCAGACTTTGCCTTTCTCTTATGATCAAACTTTTCGACCATGACATGCCTTTCGTTGCCATTGCCTATGTCCATGGAGGTTTGGAAGGCAGATCCACCAACCAACTTTGCTTCTCCAGTACGCCAAGTCATTGTTGATTCAACAGCAACAAGCAAATAGGTGAGATCGATGAGGGTCACGTCATGGTCTATCATATAGTACTCTCTTACGAACTCACTATATGAGTTAGGAAGCGATTGAAGAACCCAGTCAACAGCCAGCTTCTCACAAACAACGACTCCCAACATTCTTAACCTATCAATGTGTGACTTCATCTCTAAGACGTGTGCACACACTGACTTTCCTTCTTCATGTTTAGTTGCCAAAAGGGCTTGAGTGAGCTTGAACTTTTCAAGCCTTTGAACTTGTGGGTCAGGGAGAATAATAGGAGGAGGTGGAGGAAGTGAAGCATGATCTCTTGTTCCTCGATCGAATCGTGGAATATCATCTTCATGTGGAAAGCTTGTTCCAAGGGATTTGGGAAGACCATAGTTGTCATACTTTGACATCTACAAAAAGGGAGAAAATTCAAGTTAGTTGATTGATTGAGACCTTAATAAAACACCCAAATGAGATATTAAGGCTAGGACCCAACACAATATTCTACAACTTGGAAGAGGGATGCCATAATCCAAATTGCAGAACATTTGAAGCTAAGTTAATGACGATTCATTAATTTTCCACCATGAAAAACGAAAAAGAGATTAAATTTTAAATGTATTGAAAACTCCTAGATCCTTTGAAATTCATAGAACTTTTCAATGGCATGTTTAAATCTCGATATGCCCCTTGATTTTGTGACTGGGATGCCGATGTGACAACCCGAAACTTTTATTCTGTACGCTTGGTCAACTTTATCAACATTGAACTTGATTCCGTTGCCTTTTAACGACGTTTAAGAGTTAGTTTAAGTGTTCTAAGCTTGAGTACAGCCGGGAATGAGATTAGAAATGAGTCAACAAGTCGTATAGAGACAAAACCGGGCCATACACCCTCTCGGGAGGAGTGTACGGCCGTACACCTGGGTGTGCGGCCGCACACCCACCCTCCAGCCGCACACTCACCCTTATATATATAAGGTGACCCTCTTCATTCATTCTTTTCATTTGGCTGCACTCTACTTCCTCTCTCTACTTTCTCTCTCTAAAAACTTCATCCAAGAACACTCTAAGGGCCTCAAGAACGTGAATTACTCCATCATTCAGCTTGTTATAGTGGTAAGACACCTTGATCTAAGCTTAAAACTCATCATGTTCTTCGTGTTCTTCGTCACTTGAAGGTGTACGGCCGCACACCTTCATAAGGTGGCCGTACACACCTCAAAGATTCTCCAAGGTGAAGAGTTTGGCCTTTATTTGCTAGTTGGACTTGGTATTAGCCTTGAAACACCCGAAAATCGACGTTTTGAGCATGAATGAAGAGTGTACGGCCGCACACTCCTATGTACGGTCGCACACTCCTATGTACGACCGCACACGCCCCCTGTACGGCCGCACACTCCTGTGTGCAACCGCACACACATGCTGACCGCACACCCTGGCCGCACACACTCTTTTGGCCGTACACCTCCCTTGTTTGATCATATAGGGTCCCGACAAGCATTTCCAAGTCCTTAGGGTGGTTTCCAGTCATGTTTAGTCATGAAACACCCTAGTTCTAACACACATATGTGTTATCACATGTTAATAGGATCCACTTGCGTACGAAACACCGGTTGACACTCAGCATTCGTAACCGATCATACACCCAGATCCTACGTCAAACGGTGAGTTCATACCCCTACACTTTTCCGAGTTTTTCATGATTTTAGGGGGGGAATACAAGCAAAACTACAAGGAAACTTGTGCTCAAGTATATTATTTTGTGTAAAATAATTATATGTTCAGTATGCTTTTAACACAGAAAACAGTTTTACCAAACGATTAAGAAATCAACTCGTAGAAACAGTTTTCAAAACTAAAGCAAGGAACTTGTGAATCTTGTCATAACATGTGATATTTTGCAAAGGATTCATACAAAACATAAACAGGATTTTCAGTATTATTACTTGTAAATTTGTTAGGCTAAGTTTTGAGACACGTCCTTGGTAACACTCCACCGGATTCGAGAGTGTAGGACTAACCCTTGTAACCAGAATCTCTTGGAGGGAGAGCGTGACTATTGTGTATAGATCTATATGGGACTGACTATCCCGCACCTTCGCTGCTAGCTACAGCGGGACCGTTAAGTTCAGGGGTGACAAAGTCACAAAAAGATAATGGCCCCGATACGTGCCTTATCCAGTCTAAGTACGGTTATGACACTCACAACTTAGGTAGCGAAAATTTACTTTTGTAATAATGAAACAAGTGAACTAACCTCAAAGTAATAACCGATTTGATTACTAGAGGGCATTAGTTATACCCTTAGGATCTAGTTCACTACTTATTTATTAGTTTTATTTATGTAATAAGGCTAATACACCTCACTGAGAGCAAACATGGTTTTTCAGGAAACCACATCTAACGATACAAGTATGGTAGATACTTGTACACTTCATTCCAGAACTGTTAACCAACTATCAACTTTTAAGGAAAATATAGGATTTTCCTGGGATAACTCAACCTTACATAAACAGGCTATTAAGCGAATAACGAATGGGTAATCAAACATCTTTTATAAGAAAATACAGGATTTTCTTGGGAAATACTTTTCAAAGGATCAAAGAAACATTTCTTTCACCAGAACTAAACGCTTATGAACTCACCAGCTTTATGCTGATATTTTAAAACTGCTTGTATTCTCAGGGCAACAATAGACAGGTACTCTTGCCAACTTTTGGAGAAGACGGAGCATTTTGGAGTCACGTCTTTTACTTTTGTTATATACTGTTATGTATAAACCATGTTTTCAAACAATGTAAATATTCTTATTATAATGTAATGGTTGTGTTTACTTCGCTTACTATGATACAACTGTTGTGATACTACGCATGACGTCCTCCGCCCCGGAACATTTCCGCCATCGGTTTCGGGGTGTGACAGATTGATATCAGAGCTATTGTTTATAGTGAACTAAGTATACCGAACCTTACATGGTATATAACTATAAACACTAAGGGGCCGAAGTGCTCTGAACTAAAAGTATACTTTTAAAAAAATATAAGTATTTTTATGAAAAGTATACAAGTATACCTACATACCAGAAACAATATCATGAGTAGAGCAAAACAAAAGTATTTTGGATGTTGGACACTGCGGTTAAACCTGGGCAGTTATGTAATCATGTCTAGGGTCAATATAGCCTGATCAACTATATTTATTCGAGACATTACCAACATGTGTTTGGGAGTGACTTTGGTGTTGCAACCGGCCTAAAACTTACCCAGTATCCATTCAACAAGGTATCAAAAGAACAAAACATGCAACTTAAAATATTGTAGGAGTATTTTAGCCAGAGCCGAATACATCGTAGAAATTCGTTCCTAGTGTTGCTGCCTATTCGTTTCTTAGCGATGACTTACTTGCATTAGTAACCTTTCTTTGCTTATCGCTTGGTAGAACGCTTTATTATCAGGACGAGATATATTTTGTTTAATATATCTTGAGGACTTACCATCCTCTTCTTCCTGATTCTTTCTAGAACAAGATGCCTCCCCGAAAAAGACCCATCAGAAGAAACGACGACACTCCACCACCACCACCGCCCCCTCAGTTTGATCCCGCTATGTTCCAGGCAGTTGTTACTGCTGCTGTGGCTGCCGCTATGTCATAGATTAATTCTGGCGGATCTGGTGGGCAAGGAAGTGGTACTCATCCCCAAAATCATGAAAGTGGTCAAGGACACCAAAAGGAGTGCTCTTATAAGGACTTCATGAATGCGAAACCCACATCTTTCGACGGAAAAGGAGGTGTCATTGCCCTGACTCAATGGTTCGAAAAGATCGAGTCCATTTTTGAAATCTGTTCCTGTTCTAAATCCAACAAAGTAAAATTCGTCGCTTGCACTTTCGCCAACAGGGCACTGACCTGGTGGAATGGTCGTGTCAAATCCCTAACCCTGCCAGTGGCAAATGCTATGGGTTGGGAAAGTTTAAAGGAACTCATGCTAGCTGAGTACTGCCCACGGGGCGAGATGCAGAAACTAGAGCACGAAATCTGGAACCTAAGGATGAATGAATCCGACATTGTTGCCTACACTTCTAGGTTTTAAGACCTAGCACTTCTTTGTCCGGGAATGGTCACCCCGGAAAGCAAGAAGATAGAGAGATACATTTGGGGACTGACGCAACCCACCAAAGGAAATGTCCTGGCTGCTAGGCCAAACACCTTTGACAGCGCTAAGTGCCTGGCGCAAACTCTCATAGATCACGGAGTTGATCTTGATAAAGTGGCAACCGCTCCTGAGCCAGCAAAAGGGAGTGGTGAGAAAAGAAAGTTCTGGAAGCAGCGGAAGGGCCAGTCTTCACAGGAGCTCTCAAAGAAACAGCAAACGGTGGCAGTCCACGCTGCTACTACTCCTGCCGCTGCTCTTGCCACTCAAGCACCTACCAGTAAATATGCTGGTACCCTTCCTCGGTGCGACAAGTGTAACTATCATCATAATCCCGGCCCATGTCGAGAAATGTCATGCACCAGCAGTGGCAGAAAGGGGCACACAACTCGAGTTTGCAAAATACCAGTCCAACCAACCAATCAGACATCTAGAGCAGGCGTCGGTCAAGCCTGTTATGGTTGTGGAGAAGTCGGGCACTATAAGAGAAACTGCCCTAAGGCAACAACAGCAGGTGGCACAGGGAGAGTGCTAACGATAGGGCAAGAAGAGGCAGTCGTTGATCCCATAGTTGTTTCGGGTACGTTCCTCCTCGACAACTCTTATGCATGCATTCTTTTCGATTCTGGTGCGGACAGGAGTTTTGTTTGTCATGCATTCAAACATCTTCTCAAACATAAACCTCAACCACTAACTGAAACATTTACCGTCGAGATGGCTAACGGTGAGAAAGAGAGCACTAATAATATATACGTAGGCTGTACCCTTACCTTGAACGATCATTCTTTTCCTATCGACCTTATGCCAGTCTCCATAAAAAGCTTCGATGTCATCATCGGCATGGATTGGTTGAGCCCCAATCATGCTGATATTCTTTGTTACGAAAAAGCTATCCGTCTCAACCTTTCCTCTGATGAAACTCTCATGATTTACGGCGATAAACCCAGTTCAAACCTTCGTATCATTTCGTGCATCAAAGCCCAGAAACTCCTGCGAAAGGAGTGTTATGCATTCCTAGCCCACGTCATTAACGAGAAGCAGGAAGTTAAAGACCTCGAGAGCATCCCCGAAGTCTGCAACTTTCCTGATGTTTTTCCCGAAGATCTCCCGGGAATCCCTCCCGAACGCCAAGTCGAGTTTCGCATCGACTTAGTCCCCGGAGCTACCCCCGTAGCTAAATCCCCATATCGACTAGCACCGGCAGAAATACAGGAGTTATCCAGTCAGCTCAATGAGCTGCTCAGCAAAGGATTCATCAGACCGAGTTCCTCACCCAGGGGAGCCCCGATCTTATTTGTGAAAAAGAAGGATGGATCATTTCGGATGTGCATCGATTATCGAGAGTTGAACAAACTCACAGTCAAAAACCGTTACCCTCTTCCACGAATCGACGACCTCTTCGATCAACTTCAAGGAGCCAGCTACTTTTCCAAAATAGACCTAAGATCAGGGTACCATCAGCTGTGAGTCCATGAGAGTGATGTTCCTAAGACAACATTTCGGACTCGGTATGGTCACTACGAATTTGTAGTGATGCCCTTTGGTCTAACCAACGCACCGGCGGTATTCATGGACCTGATGAATCGGGTGTGCCGTTCTTTCCTGGACAAGTTCGTAATCGTAATCATCGACGATATACTTGTCTATTCCAGAAGTGAAGAAGATCATCGACAGCTCTTGAGATCGGTGCTGGAAACCTTAAGGACGGAGAAGTTGTACGCGAAATTCTCCAAGTGCGAATTCTGGATTCAAAAAGTAACTTTCTTAGGTCACGTGGTAAGCGAGGAAGGCATACACGTGGACCCCTCCAAAATCAAGGCGATAGAGAACTGGTCAGCACCGAAGACACCCACAAAAATCCGTCAATTCTTGGGTCTCGCTGGCTATTATCGCAGATTTATCCAGAATTTCTCCAGAATTGCCAAACCCTTAACCACTCTAACTCAGAAAGGCGTACCCTTTTGTTGGAGTGAGAAGCAAGACACTGCGTTCCAAACGTTGAAGCCGGCCCTATGCAGCGCACCTATCTTGTCTCTGCCCGAAGGGACGGAGGACTTCGTTGTCTACTGTGATGCATCCAATCAGGGCCTAGGCTGTGTGCTCATGCAACGGGGAAAAGTCATTGCTTATGCCTCAAGACAGCTGAAGGCACACGAAGTCAACTACACAACGCACGACCTGGAATTAGGAGCAGTGGTCTTCGCATTGAAGATATGGAGACATTATCTCTACGGAACCAAGTGCACTATCTTCACATAAAAGCCTGCAACACATCTTCGATCAGAAGGAGTTGAACATGCGACAACGACGATGGGTTGAGCTACTCAGTGACTACGAGTGCGAAATATGCTACCATCCCGACAAGGCCAATGTGGTGGCGGATGCTCTTAGCCGAAAGAAGTACACGAGTCGCAGTACGAAAGCACTAACTATGACTATCCATTCCCACTTATCCGCAAAAATCAGAGAAGCCCAGCTGGAAGCCTTGAAACCAGAGAACATGTCGGGTGAAGCCTTAAGAGGAATGGAAAAGAACCTAGAGATCAAGGGAGACGGAGTCTATTATTTCATGGATCGGATCTGGACCCCAAAGTTCGGTGGTTACAGAGAGGTTGTAATGAACGAAGCTCACAAGACTAGATACTCCGTTCATCCAGGCTCGGACAAGATGTACCTCGATCTCAAGAAACTGTATTGGTGGCCGAACATGAAAGCAGAGATCGCTACCTTCGTGGGCAAGTGCCTGACTTGCGCCAAGGTAAAGGTCGAATATCAAAAGCCCTCAGGTCTTCACCACCAGCCGGAAATACCTGAGTGGAAGTGGGAAAGAATTACTATGAATTTTATCACCAAATTGCCCAAGTCTCCAAGTGGGCACGACGCCATTTGGGTAATTGTCGACCGACTGACTAAATCCGCCCACTTCCTACCGATCAAGGAAAACTTCAAAATGGAGAGACTCACGCGAATCTACATCCGAGAGATAGTTCGACTGCATGGTGTGCATGTGTCCATTATCTCCGATCGAGATAGCAGGTTCACTTCGAGGTTCTGGCAGTCACTACAGAAGGCTCTTGGAACTAAGCTGGATATGAGCACAGCTTACCATCCTCAGACAGATGGGCAGAGTGAGAGAACCATCCAGACCTTGGAAGACATGTTGAGAGCATGTGTTATTGACTTCGGTGAGTCGTGGGACACCCATTTGCCCTTGGTCGAGTTTTCCTACAACAACAGTTACCACACCAGCATTAAGGCTGCGCCCTTCGAAGCCCTCTATGGTCGCAAGTGCAGATCCCCTCTGTGCTGGGCTGAAGTGGGCGACACGCAACTAGCCAAGGGGCAAGTCCCTGACAGCACTCTCACTGGTCCAGAAATGATCCGCGAAACCACAGAAAAGATCGTACAAATCCGAGAACGACTTAAAGCCTCACGAGATTGACAAAAGAGCTACGCAGATAAGCGACGAAAACCCTTGGAATTCCAGGTTGAAGACCGTGTCCTGCTAAAAGTCTCACCCTGGAAAGGCATGATAGGCTTTGGAAAGCGTGGAAAGCTAAATCCAAGATACATAGGACCATTCGAGATCCTCGCTAGGATCGGTCCCGTAGCCTATAAACTTCGTTTACCGCAAGAACTTAGCAACATTCATCCTGTCTTTCACGTTTCGAATCTTAAGAAATGCGTATCCGACGAAACCCTTACAATTCCTCTTGACGAGATTGAGATCAACGAGAACCTGAACTTCGTAGAAGAACCAGTCGAAATCATGGATAGAGAGATCAAACGAACAAAACAAAGTCGCATCCCGATAGTGAAGGTTCGCTGGAATGCCAAGCGGGGACCTAAATTCACTTGGGAGCGCGAAGATCATATGAAACAGAAGCATCCACATCTCTTTTCTATTCCAGGATTTGTATTATATGTTCGAATTTCGGGACGAAATTCCCTTTAACGGGGGGATGATGTGACAACCCGAAACTTTTATTCTGTACGCTTGGTCAACTTTATCAACATTGAACTTGATTCCATTGCCTTTTAACGCCGTTTAAGAGTTAGTTTAAGTGTTCTAAGTTTGAGTACAGCCAGGAATGAGATTAGAAATGAGTCAACAAGTCGTATAGAGACAAAACCAGGCCATACACCCTCTCGGGAGGAGTGTACGGCCGTACACCTGGGTGTGCGGCCGCACACCCACCCTCCAGCCGCACACTCACCCTTATATATATAAGGTGACCCTCTTCATTCATTCTTTTCATTTGGCTGCACTCTACTTCCTCTCTCTACTTTCTCTCTCTAAAAACTTCATCCAAGAACACTCTAAGGGCCTCAAGAACGTGAATTACTCCATCATTCAGCTTGTTATAGTGGTAAGACACCTTGATCTAAGCTTAAAACTCATCATGTTCTTCGTGTTCTTCGTCACTTGAAGGTGTACGGCCGCACACCTTCATAAGGTGGCCGTACACACCTCAAAGATTCTCCAAGGTGAAGAGTTTGGCCTTTATTTGCTAGTTGGACTTGGTATTAGCCTTGAAACACCCGAAAATCGACGTTTTGAGCATGAATGAAGAGTGTACGGCCGCACACTCCTGTGTGCAACCGCACACACATGCTGACCGCACACCCTGGCCGCACACACACTCTTTTGGCCGTACACCTCCCTTGTTTGATCATATAGGGTCCCGACAAGCATTTCCAAGTCCTTAGGGTGGTTTCCAGTCATGTTTAGTCATGAAACACCCTAGTTCTAACACACATATGTGTTATCACATGTTAATAGGATCCACTTGCGTACGAAACACCGGTTGACACTCAGCATTCGTAACCGATCATACACCCAGATCCTACGTCAAACGGTGAGTTCATACCCCTACACTTTTCCGAGTTTTTCATGATTTCAGGGGGGGAATACAAGCAAAAGTACAAGGAAACTTGTGCTCAAGTATATTATTTTGTGTAAAATAATTATATGTTCAGTATGCTTTTAACACAGAAAACAGTTTTACCAAACGATTAAGAAATTAACTCGTAGAAACAGTTTTCAAAACTAAAGCAAGGAACTTGTGAATCTTGTCATAAAATGTGATATTTTGCAAAGGATTCATACAAAACATAAACAGGATTTTCAGTATTATTACTTGTAAATTTGTTAGGCTAAGTTTTAAGACACGTCCTTGGTAACACTCCACCAGATTCGAGAGTGTAGGACTAACCCTTGTAACCAGAATCTCTTGGAGGGAGAGCGTGACTATTGTGTATAGATCTATATGAGACTGACTATCCCGCACCTTCGCTGCTAGCTACAGCAGGACCGTTAGGTTCAGGGGTGACAAAGTCATAAAAAGATACTGGCCCCGATACGTGCCTTATCCAGTCTAAGTACGGTTATGACACTCACAACTTAGGTAGCGAAAATTTACTTTTGTAATAATGAAACAAGTGAACTAACCTCAAAGTAATAACCGATTTGATTACTAGAGGGCATTAGTTATACCCTTAGGATCTAGTTCACTACTTATTTATTAGTTTTATTTATGTAATAAGGCTAATACACCTCACTGAGAGCAAACAGGGTTTTTTAGGAAACCACATCTAACGATACAAGTATGGTAGATACTTGTAGACTTCATTCCAGAACTGTTAACCAACTATCAACTTTTAAGGAAAATATAGGATTTTCCTGGGATAACTCAACCTTACATAAACAGGCTATTAAGCGAATAACGAATGGGTAATCAAACATCTTTTATAAGAAAATACAGGATTTTCTTGGGAAATACATTTCAAAGGATCAAAGAAACATTTCTTTCACCAGAACTAAATGCTTATGAACTCACCAGCTTTATGCTGATATTTTAAAACTGCTTGTATTCTCAGGGCAACAATAGACAGATACTCTTGCCAACTTTTGGAGAAGACGGAGCATTTTGGAGTCACGTCTTTTACTTTTGTTATATACTATTATGTATAAACCATGTTTTCAAACAATGTAAATATTCTTATTATAATGTAATGGTTGTGTTTACTTCGCTTACTATGATACAACTGTTGTGATACTACGCATGACGTCCTCCGCCCCGGAACGTTTCCGCCATCGGTTTCGGGGTGCGACAGTCGAGGATCACAAAACAGGGTGTGAATAACCATGCAAACTTACATGGTGCCCCCAATGTTACAGTCACCTATTTGATGTGCCGGTTAACCACACACGCTACACCGAACTATGACAAACATCGAGTCACCCTTCGCTACCTTTGCTTAGAACCCATTTAGTGTGCCGATTAGCCACCCACGCTCCACTAACGTCTTAGCAAGGGTACAAAGTGTAATTTCATGGAATTGCATCAAATTCACTTTTGCCTAAAGTAACTAAGATTGGGAATTTTGTAAACATTTAGTTACTTTATAATTCATTATACTTTTAATGGAAAGCGTTTTCCATATCCTACCCGTTCGGCTAACGACCCTCCACCAATCAAGGAAGCGGTGGGTGAGAGTGGACACCCATTAAACGGCCATTTTATAGGCCATAACCTTATACCCCCCTTATAGATCGGCTTCGTGAATGAGGCCTACTAACGGTAAGACTAGCATTTATGTTATACATATATAATATTATACTTTTAATGTTATATATAGTATAAGGGTGCATTTTACACTTTTAAAATACTATGTGGTCTACTTTAATAAATTACACTTTTAATTAAATTAAATATAAACCATGTCACTATGGATTTATTAACTTTCTTTTAATTGTACACTTAATTAATTTAATAAAACCATAAGGGTGTAATTTGAACTTTTCAAAACTTAGGGTTTTAGAATTTAAAATTTCAAAATTAAACCTTTAATCAAAAAATTAAATTCCAAAACTTGAGGGAAAGTTTTGAAACCTTTCAAAACTATCTAGATCAAAATACAAATAAGGCAATTAAACAATTAATTGGTGATTATCTAGTTTTTGACCTAATCCAATTTCATGCAAGATAATTGACCAAATAATTCAAATAATTTAACATTTATCAAACAAGGTAACAATTATCTAATTAGATGACCAAAATCTTTTATTTTTACAAAGATAATCATAAGGAATCAATAAAATTCGTATTTTATTAATTTGAAACAATTATGGCAATTATCCTAAGTCAAAATAGGCAAAAAATCCGAAAATCCGTCTGTCTGACAGCCAGACTCGTCGAGTCACCATATGGACTCGCCGAGTTCATCCTACTCGACGAGTCTACATTAGGACTCGAAGAGTTTGTCAGGCAGATGGCCAAAAACTCGACTTTGCAATCGAGAATGAAACACTAAGCATCAATACAATAGAAACCAACCTGGCTCTGATACCACTGATGGATTTTATACAAAAGAACATCCTATGTGCTCATGCAAACCCTAAAGCTTGGATCTAGGTTTCTCTATTGTACATGTAATTCATCCAAGACTTAAAAAACCCTAGATCTAGCATACTAATTTCAAAATTGACATGTAAGAACAGATCTAGATGATTACCTCTTGTAGAATGGCTTGAATCTCTTCAATCTTCTTTCTTTGGAGCTTAGAGTCACAAATATCACTCCTCTAATGGTTTACAAACACCAAGAGCAAGATAATGGCTTATGAGAAAGAGGAGGATCACCAAAAAAACGTCCTAAGGTTCTTCCAAAAGAGTTCACCACGTTTTTGGGGCCATAGGGGTCTTTATATAGTGAGGCTATTAGGGTTTTCAACTAGGAAACCCTAATTTGACTGCTTAGGCCCTAAGCAGCCCATGGACTCCCTTTAGAACACCCCTTGGACGGATTCCTTATGGGTTTCCCATATAATTCGTCCAACCTATGTTCCAAGGTAATCCATAGCCCAATTGCAATTATCTTATAATTACAATTCTAGTCCCCTAAGTTTAATTAATCTCTTTTATCCACAAAACTAATTCTTAATTAATTCTTGACTAATATTAATTAAACAATATGATTTCTACTTTAATATATTATTCATATAATATAATAATAAATCATAATTAATCCTCTCTCCTCATAAATCATCCTATCAAGTTGCTTTGGTGAAGGCAACCCAAAAGGACCATGCACAACCGGGTCAAATACTTACCATATATAGTTACGGGCTTAGACACTAATCCAACAGTATCAAGGGTCGAGGAAAGGTGTGTGTAGTTTTGTTTATTTTGATCTTCTCATTCTTAAGTGAACATAGATCCTCGCTTGGCATTTCAGTGGATTTTCGCTATTCGTGTTTGACCTTACTCTTTTGATTTTTCCTACCTATGATTCCCCCACATGCTCCTCTTTGGGGTGTGGGTTTTTGTTCACCTTGATCTCGTCGAGTGGGACTACAAGAGCTTCGGCGGTCAGACACTTATTAGGGTTGAATACGTGGAATGTGAGATGTATGAATCTGTGTTCTTGTGGTAACCGAAGACTATAGGTTACTGGGACTACCCTGACAAGGATCTCAGATTGATTTTCTAACGATGGTGTTCTAGAAGTAGTGTCCCTGGGCCTTAAGGGTTGGCATTATGGTTACCAAGGTTGAGGTTGCGTGTGATGCAGCTGGCCTTATGAATCCTAGACTGCCTCGGGAGTTCTCTTCCTACGGAATCCTGAACTAGTGTAGTGTCGGCCATTGCTTGATTCCTAGAGTTGGGTGAGTGGGCTGTCGATTCGGAACAATGAATATTGATCCTTGATGATGGGTTTGCTTGATTCCTAGTAATCGGTGGTCCTATGTGCAATTCACTTTTCTTCTTTATAGGTTAGACGGGTGTTATCTAAGGTTAGAGGCTTGGTCTGATACTTTCCTTACTCATTAGGTCGTTCTATTGATCGGAAAATATATGCTCTTGTGTTGGTGCTAAGTGGTATTGAAGGTTTGGTTACTGGAATGGTTCAAAGATTCGAGTCGATTCCAAACTCAACTTAGTACATGGGTGATGTTTTCGAAAGAACTTCGGGAATATCTGGGGGAGGTTGTAAACCTCTAGGATTCCCTTGATGTCTTTTGTTTCTTGTTTCACATCTTTATCGTGGGGCTAGAAAGGAGCCTATTATCTCTTACATAAGTATTCGTGTGTCTAGATGCTAGAGATGGTTCGAGGATTTGTCATTATAAGTTGAAAGAGTTTTGTTAACCGATTGGGTAAGACGAAAAGTCTCTTCGTAGGGATTGAATTTGGTATGGTAAGGACCGAACCAGTCCGTGTCAAGTGACGACGTTGGACTTCTTATTGTAACAGATGTTAAGTCGGCTTGGAAGGGAGATGACTGTTTAGAACGATAGCGTATTTGATGCAAATATCTTTGATGCTTCCGATTTTTATCATTGTTATTATTACTGCGAATCTTTCATAATGCAATCTCTACGAGGTACCTCTATAATCGCTTGGTGTATACAGGTCATGTATAATTGAGATCGAGAAGACGGTCGACTGAGTGGCCCTGCCCTAAATCCACAATCAAACAAGAAACAGGAAATAAGGCGGAATCACTCACTCTAAGCCTGCAAAATCTCAACTATGTATGACCCTAATGTATACGCTAAGCCATCATAGCTTATCTGTAAGGATCCTTAGTTTTTGTATGAATGACGTGCTTTTATTCGGTTGAGGAAACAATTTGTGATTTTTAATTTATTTGCCAAAAATTTTGGTGAAAATTTTGATGCTTAAATATTTTTGTTTGGGGACATACCAAAAATCCCGGTAGTAATCCTTTCTGCTTCTTCATGTCTAGTCGTCAGACTCCTCCAGCTTCTCCGCCATTCCTCTCTGTTGGGCAATCTCTCTTAAAGTGCCCCGTTTCCCCGCATAAATAGCACACTGGGCTTACTTCAGCGTTGAGGGTTGGAGTGGCGCGTGGTTCCGGAGCCCTACAGGAAGGGGCGGTGTGCCCCTTCTTGTTGCACCTGTTGCAATGCAACTCTCGGTATGCTCCATTATGATGGAAGCTGCACTTTGCATTTTGGAAGGTTTCCAACATATGGTTTTCTTGATGTCAAGGTAGTAGATTTAGTGGGGGTAGAGGCTGTTACAGCTTGTTGTCTTTTGGTAGGCCCTTGAGTTGAACTGTTTCCTTTCTTGTTCCCTTGCTTTCACTTCATGATCTTAGATTTGGGGTTCGGGGGCAGTATCCGTTATTTGTTAAGGATAGTTGTGGCCTTTTGACACAGCGTGGCTGGGTATGGGTACCGGTTACTGGAAGAGTGAGGCAGAAGATATTGGAGGAGGCGCACAAGTCCAAGTTCTCTATACATCCAGGGGCTACAAAAATGTATAGAGATTTGAGATAGAGTTACTGGTGGCCCTGCATGAAGCGGAAGATCGCCTGGTTTGTGGAGCGGTGCTTGACCTACAGGAAGGTCAAGGCCGAGCATCCGCGGCCTCATGGCAAGGTTCAGCCGCTACCCATTCCCATGTGGAAATAGGAATAGATCACTATGGACTTCATTACGAAGTTACCAAGGACGACGAGGGGTGTGGACGCCATATGGGTGATCGTAGACAGACTGACGAAGAGTGTCCACTATATTCCGATCTTTGACAGTATATCCGCTGAGAAGTTGGCAGATATTTATGTGCGGGAGGTAGTGGCTAGACACAGGGTGCCGGTGTCGGTAGTCTCTGATAGAGATGTTCGGTTTACATCTAGGTTCTGGAAGACGTTCCACGAGGAACTGGGCACTCAGTTGCACTTTAGTACGACGTATCACCCCCAGACGGATGGCCAGAACGAGAGGATGATCCAGACACTGGAAGATATGTTGCGAGCATGTGTGTTGGATTTTGGATGGAGTTGGGATACATACCTTCCACTGGCAGAGTTTTCGTACAATAATAGTTACCATGCCAGCATCGACCGACCTCCATTTGAGATGTTGTACAGTAGGAGATGCAAGACTCCGGTTTGTTGGGATGAGGTTGGACACCGAGTCATGCGGAGCACTGAGGTAGTGCTCAAGACTACTAGACTGATTCAGCAGGTGCGTGACCGGCTGCAGGTCGTGCAGAGTCGTCAGAAAAGTTACAGCGAACGGATCTTGAGTTCCAGGTGGGGGGCTGTGTGCTACTAAAGGTGTCGCCATGGAAGGGAGTCATCAGGTTTCGGAAGAGGGGCAAGCCAGGGCCCCGGTATATTGGACCATTCAGGATCACGACCCAGGTGGGTAAGGTGGCTTATCCCTTGGATCTGTCGGATGAGCTTAGCCAGATTCACAACACCTTCCATGTATCACAGCTTAGGAAGTGTATCAGAGACGAGGCCGCAGTCGTCTCTCTAGACGACATTCAGGTGGATGAGAGCCTGAACTACATTGAGAGGCCTGTTGCGATTCTAGATAGGAAGACCAAGGTTCTTCAGAATAAGGAAGTAAAGCTGGTAAAGGTGCAATGACAACACCGAAGGGGCTCCGAATGGACATAGGAGTCAGAGGATGAGATGTGAGACCACTACCCGACCTTATTTAGGTCAGCAGACTTCGAGGACGAAGTCTAGTTCAAGTGGGGGAGATTTGTAACACCCATTCTAGGTATTACTTAATTTATTTAAAGTTTTAAGGTTTTGTGCATGGACTCGACGAGTTGGGAGTTCAAATCGTCGAGTAGAGGCATTACTGGTGGATGCAGGATCGAGACCTACTCGACGAGTCGGAATGCCCGACTCGACGAGTAGGAGCTGTAGAGAGAAACCCTAATTTTTAGGATTTGCACCCTATTTAAAGAACATGTCCTGCCTCTTGTGGCCTCCCTTAGCACTCTATCAACCAGAGAAAACCCTAGATCGACCGTGCACCCTCTTGAGTGAAAGAAAAAGCATGTGTAAGCAATTTTAGGGTGATTGTGGAGAACTTTAGAGCTTGAATAAGAAGGAGATAGGAGAGGAACAGTAGATCCAGCATCTACATCATATTGGCCAGCATCATAAGGTATAAAGTCGTGATCTCGATCTCTAGTTGCTGAGATATCCTTTCTTGGAAGTAAATGGCCATTCTTGGTGCAAAATGGAGTCAAACTTGGATCTGGACTTATCACAAGGATATGGTTCTAGATCTGGACCTCTTTAGGTCCCATATGACATAAAGTTGCTTCCTTTATGCAGTTTAGTCATTTTCCATGCACAAAAACCTTGTAAGAAGCCTAGTTTTGAAGTAATAGCCTTGCAGGACCTTGCATGCACGTAAAGTTTGCAACTTTATGTGATATATACGCTAGGAGAGCTTGGATATGGAGTTTGGGACCTTAGATCCCACTGAAAAGGGCTAAACTTGTAGAAGACTGAAGGAACTCGTCGAGTCCCTTAGCTGACTCGACGAGTCGAGTAGGGTTTACCCGTTTTCGGGTCTCCCGAGTGTTTTCGGTTGTCATGAGCTTTCGGTTGTCATGAGTTTTCGGTTTCATGAGTTTTCGGTTTTGGATATGGAGGGACTCGGTGAGTTACTGATTATAGTAAGCATTCAATATTCATACCAGTAACTCGGCGAGTGAATGAATTACTCAGAAACTCAACGAGTTGCTAGATGCACTCGACGAGTTGAGGTCAACACGGATTGTTGACCTTGATTGTTGACCTTGACTTTGACCAGGGTTGACTAGGGTTGACTTTGAGGGTAAGTATGGGATTATGACAAGTTAATCATATGTTGGTTATAGGCAGTTGAGTTGGAGCTGCGCGTGGGACATATCTGATTCTAGCTTGTCAGTTCAGCATCCGAGAGGTGAGTATTCTCACCATACCAATGGGTCTACGACACCAAGGCCGACCCATTTTATGATATATGGTACACTAGCTGTAGTAGAGATATGTGGTATGATATTTAGCTTTATGCTAAGTGGTATGCTAGTGATTATGTATGTTATTGCATGGAAGACCCCGAGTGGAGCCCGTGGCAGTTGGGATATAAGACCATGTGGGGGAGCCCATGGCATTCCTAGGTGAAGACCATGTGGGAGAGCCCATGTAATGAAGGTATAAGACAATGGGGGGAGCCCACGGCATCCTTATATGTTTATGTATGTGTTAGGTAGTATGATAGATACCTCTGTGATATATGATATGCTAGTTGATTATATATGTGATTTGCATGGAAAACCCCGGGGGGGAGCCCGTGGAAGTTGGATATAAGACCATGTGGGGGAGCCCATGGCATTCCTTGGTAAATACCATGGGGGGAGCCCATGGCACGAGGGTATAAGACCCTGGGGGGAGCCCATGGCATCCTTATATGTTGTATGCATGGCTTATGTGGTAGAGATAACTTTTAGAGCTAATTTGATATGTGTTATATGGATTGTGTGTGAGGTTTGCTCTGAGGGACTCACTAAGCATTAGCTTAAAGTTTTTGGATTTGTTTCAGGTACATCTGAGCCCAAGGGCAAGGGCAAGGCGTGATGGCGCGGCGTGCACTCTCTCAGGTATTTTTATGGGACACTCTGACGTTTTGAAATAAAATTGTAATTGACATGGGTTTTTGAAAACAATTGTACTGGAATTTTGTGGTTTATGGAATGTGTTTGACTAATCAAAAATGAAAGTTTTCTTTTGAAAATTGGGTCGTTACACGTGGTTAACTTGATTATTTAAGGTGTTAAATTAAGTTTTTATGAACTTGCAAAATTAGATAAAAACCCTCAATTCATAGCTATTTTCTTTAGTTTAATTAGTAGTAGTTATTTTCTTATCAAAATTTATATTCCCTGAGTTCAACACCCTGCTTACTTTACTATACTATTACACGACTAGGTACATTGCCTATTTGTGTTTTAGTTGGTTAAATTAGTTAGGTTTTATAAATTTGAAACTGTTAGTTAAAAATAAACACATTATGTTTTAAGTCAGTTTATTTTATTAGACTATCTTAAGCATATCAATAAACTACATATAATCATATTTTATTTGGTTCAAAATACATTTTATATGTTTTACAACTAATTTAAAAACAATTAACTATGATCTAAAAATGTAACACCCCGATGTTCAGGTACTTCCAACACTTTCATGTCATGATAATTGGTCTAGTGGTTGCAATCTTGGGGTTTAGACACGACGTGTTGGAGGCACCAACACGATGTGTCTATACTTTAAAAGACGCGTGTTTTGGTTGAGCAACACCACGTGTTTTCCCTCTGGGCACGGCGTGTTGACCGCTGTGTGTGAACCCCTAATATTCTGGGGTTTATTCCCCTATTTAAGGAATATGGGGGCTAGGGTTTGTCCACCCTCAGTCTCCATCTACCCTCTCAAGCTCAAGAAGAAACCCTAATCTTTTCCTCTCCTATTTGTGAAGATAGTTGGTGTTTTGAAAGAAGAAGGTGAAAGAAGGAAGCAAGGATTCAACTAGCAAGCATCATACGTCAATGTAGCACTCTCCTGGACCATTGTAAGTGTCTAAGTCCCGTTTTTTATCACTCATAGTCACTAAATCTTGAGATATGTCCCCTTTTCTATTTGTTATGGGTTGATGCATTGGGGGGGGGGGATCTCATAAAGTTTGCAACTATATGAATCTCCATGTGAAGGAGACCGTGTAGTGGCTTGGATCTGGTTTCAACCAAAGTTTTGATGCCATGCATAGAAAGTAGGTCATGAATCCCCTTTTTGAACTAATATGGGTTCAAGACATGCATTGGACACGCATGTCTTAAAAAGCATAAATCCTTGGAAAGGTTTAGGTGGTTGAACCACTTCTGGAAGGAAGGAACTTTGAATCTTAGGGATTGAGGACTTTATGGTTAAGCCCTTGCATGGTTAAGCATGTAGTTTGGATGTTTGGACCCTTTTGCGGTCCCAAAGGATAAAGTTGGAAACTTTATCCGTCCTAACCACATTCCTAGTCAAGATTTGAGCCTTGGAGCTCTTGGGGTCAAAAAGGCAGCTGAATATCTTAAGTTGTTAGGAATCTGGCAAACACGACGTGTTGGCTGAAGTTTTCTCGTCTGTGGAACTGTTCGCGGAACACGACGTGGTAAAAAGGGAACACGACGTGTTGGATCAACCCAGGCCGTTGACCTTGACCTTTGACTTCGACTTTGACCAAGTGTGACCTTGAGGGTATTTTGAGTATTCTGGGTTTTGATGGAATTGGTCATTTGATGGTTGTAGGATTTTGAGTTGAGAGCTGAGATTTGAAGTTGGACCTTATCAGTTTTGTGTTGCTTGTGAGGTGAGTTGTCCTCATTGTACTTTCCGGTCGAAGGCACCAATGTCGGCCCATTGGATTGATATCCTATTTTGCATGCTATTGTATTGTTATGATCTGTTAGATCGATACCCTGGTAGTTAGGATATTGGTATGCTTAGTGATCTGTAGATTTGTGTGTTTGGCTGTAGACTGTTACATGATTATCTGTTACATGTGCACATGGTTGGTCGGTGGCTGAGGCTTCACTGCTTTATGCGTAAGCCAACAGGCCAGAGGCATTCCAACCCAATGGTTGAGGGCCTAGGGTATTCCATCCCGAGGATGATTGGACCCATAGCATGTTGGCATTCCAACCCGATGATTGAGGGGCCTGGGGTATTCCAACCCGATGGTTGATTGGACCTATAGTATGTTGGCATTCCAACCCGATGGTTGAGGGGCATGGGGTATTCCAACCCGATGGTTGATTAGGCCCATAGTATATTGTTATTATGCTCGTGTTATTTGCTATGTATTGGTATTTTGGGGGAAACTCACTAAGCTTTGGGCTTACAGTTTTGGGTTATGTTTTAGGTACCTTAGATGTTCGCCGGAAGGCAAAGGCTGATCGTGCACCTCCTCATGTTTTGTTTATGATTTTGGAATACTCTGATATTGAACTCATTTTGAAAAAAATTTATAAACAATGATGGTTTTCGGGTTTGTCAAAAAGTTTAAATTTTCATGAATTTTATGTATGTTACAAAAAAAAAATCCAAAATAAAAGAACTAGATGCAATGGAATTTTGAACTATAGTTATAAATATATTTTTTTTTTTGTAAAAAAGGAAAAAAATTAACTAAAGTTTTAAATTTTTAAAAAAGATTAATAATATTGAAAATATATAAATAAAAGAAATTTATAATTATAAATATATATAATTTCATTCACTGAAGGAATTAAAGAAAAAAACATACATATATCCCTGATGGAATGAAAATCAACACACGACAACGAATAATATTCCACGAGGAATGCTATGTTCCATTCTTTATGGTAACCAGACAAAATTTTTTCCGTCATTATACTCAATTCTTTACCTCTTCAACAAAAACATACCAAATGTACTTTACATTGTTTATTCAATTCTTTTGTGTTGGAGACACATACCCTTTCACAAAAGGCGATTTGGAGGATCTTGAGAACTAGAGGAGTCCCTATGAGATATGTCATGGATATATGCGATATGTATTATCGGGCTACGACCTGTGTCTGAACTCCTGTTAGAGACACAAACCCTTTCCTGATAGAACTCGTCATACACCAGGGTTCGACTCTTAATCCTTATATCTTCGCATTGATCTTAGACCATATGTTTTGTGAGATCCACGGGAGGTGCCTTGTTGTATGATTTTTGTCAATGTCATTGTCTTGGTGGATGATTCGAGGGCCAATTTGGATGTCCGACTGGACACATGGAGGGCGACATTAAAGGATAAAGGGTTACAAATCAACACTGTTAAAATTAAGTTTCTTTAGTGCAATTTTAGTGGGGAAGCGAATGAAGGAATAGACACAACTTTATGGGAGATTGCTATTTTCTCAAAGGATAAATTCAAGTATGTAGGTTCTATGTCCCTTGAAGGATGGGGTGTAGAGGCAGACATTTCATATCACATAAATGTCGGTTGGTTAAAGTGGAGGGAGACCTCTAGAGTACTGTGTGAAAGAAAATTTTCGTTGAATCTGGAGGGAAATTTACAAAGTAGCTATTATGAATGTAATGTTGTATGTATCCGAATGTTGATAGAAATTTGGTTGATAAGATAGTTATAAGAAACTCATTGGAGTGACACAGATCAACGAAAAACATAAGGTAAGGACATTTTAGATGGTATGGACATGTCTTAAAGAGTATACCATCAACAACAGTAAGGAGGGTAGAGTCAATGATGATTGAGGGCAAGGGGAAGAGTGTACATCCTAGAAAAATATGAGGGGATAATGTGAGGCTTGACATGGAGGGACTTGCTCTTATCAAGGACATGATCTCAAATAGGGTGGTTTGGAGGCGAAACATTATGGTTGATGGATAGTCTCGCCACCAAACGTGTATTGCTTTCTCGATCTTTGCTGTTGATAAAGATTTCATGATCTTATGACACTTTTCTGATTATCTATGTATTGCTTAACTACTCTCTATCACTCCCTCCCTTTTTTTGCAGGTTATTAGATCAGTACACCTATTTAAGAAATATTATTGTTTATGTCTTATTGAACATTGTCACTTAATTTTCCTTTGTTTGCCCGATTTTACAGGTTATCGTTGTGTACATGTCATATGTCATCTTAGTGACACAATTGATCTTCATTCAACGGAGACATGACTGTCGACTTATACCCCTACCCCATTCTAATGAGATTCTCGGGGTTTATTGTTGTTGTTGTTATTGTTGTATTCAATTCTTTAATAGAGGCTTATTCTAACATATAAAACATGAGATGTGATATTTCCGCTTATATTTTTATTTATCAACTTAACAATAAGGTGTTTTGACTTTTATACTTTTCATTTTAATTAAAATGAAAGACTCATAAGGATACATTTTTTTAACTGGATAGATAAAAAACACAAAATAAAAATTGTAATATCCAGTTTCAGGATGTTTCTTATTTTGAGATGATGGACTGTGATTCGATCATGTAAAGACCTTGGGCTTAAAGGGAATAAATTTTAGACCTTATTGTATGTTGATAATGATAGTTAAGTGATCTAAGCCCTTGATTTGTGTTTTAGATCCAAAAAGGGTAAAATGGGAAAATTTGATATTTCAGGACTTCTTGCATGAATTAATGAATTTAGTTTGGTATGTTATAACTTACAAGTAAAAAGTAATTGGATAGATTTGTGGGGCTTGCTGATACCTTCGTGTGCATATAAAGATCACCGCAAATAGAGTTGAAACAAAGAAATTATGGTTGTTTGAAGCTGAAATGAAAATATGGAAAACACGTCACGACGAAGTGGTCGTTGTGTAGCCCAAACCCATGATTTTTATGGTTTTCAACGTATTTAAAGATAAGTTCCACATTTTAGGGCATTTTATCAGTCTCCACCACATCTAGAGCTCCTTAGGAGCAACCCTAGCCTCCCTCTTCATACCTTGAGCTTCTCCCCTCTCCTCTCATCTATTTTTGGTGTTTTGGTGCATTATTGAAGAAGGTGGTGTCATTTGGAGCATCAAGAAGGAGTTTTCCAACCTAGATCTTCTACTTCTAATCATCTTGTGTAACATCCGGATTCCCAGATATATTAGTTTATCATTTAATTTGAGATTTGTGGAGTGACTCGACGAGTTGGTGCCTCAACTCGTCGAGTATAATCGCGACTGGTGACGTGGATTAATGAATGGACTCGACGAGTCTGTGAGGCGACTCGTCGAGTCAGCGCTGCTGAAGGGAACCCTAAACCCTAAGGCCTGCGACCTATTTAAGGGTACTTATAGCCTCCATTTCGTCTCACCAGAACCCTTACACCCTTGAGATAAACCCTAACGTCCATAGTGAGCTAGAGTGGTGAGGATAGCTAATCTTGTGTTCATTTTGGCTCATTTCCTTGAAGAGGAAGGAAGGTTCTTCAAAGATCAAGAAGGGAGGGCCAGTGGATCTGTTTCTTCTTCGTCTCAAGCTTCAGATCGAGGTAAAAAGCTTTTACCTTTCTTGTAGGATGATTAGATCTCAAGTTCTTGAGATTTAAGGCTTGTAACACCTTCTTGATGGGGCTATGGATGCATCAAGCCCCTTTTCGAGTTTAGACTTCAGATCTGGACCTTGTGAGGTCCAGAGAGTCCAAAAGTTTAGAGCCTTAGTGAATCAACCAAGGAGTTTTGGGTTTTGGAAGCATTAATGGAGTAGTGGTGGCATATAGAGCAATATATGCCATGCATGGTCGTCAAGATCAAACCTTTACGTGACTTTTGGGTATTAGGAGGCTAGATCTAGAGGTTGGAGTTGCAGATCTGACCTTAGGAGCCCAAATGAGAAACTCGAATGAGTTAACTCGCCGAGTCTATGAGATGGATCGACGAGTCGGATCGGGTTGCCCCAACGTTCTGAACCCAGTGATAACTCGTTGAGTTGGGGGGTTAACTCGACGAGCTGAGTGAAACCCTAGGAAGAGCTCTGAGGATTCAAGTGGACTCGGCTAGTCACAAGGGTGCACTCGACGAGTCAGGTCAACTTTGACTGTTGTTTCGTATTGACTTCCGTTGACTTTATGGTTGGGTCAAGTATGAGCATTTGAGACAAGAGAGGGGTAAAATGGTCTTTTACCCATTCCAAGGGTTAGAAAGAGTGTAAGAGAACTTTTGATGTATTTGAGTAAGAGTGGGGTATTGAATTGAGATGCTTATCTAATATGTTAGGCGGAGGCTAGATCGAGGATTTCGAGCACGAGATTTTACTAGCTAGCTTACGAGGTGAGTCTTCTCACTATACTTTGCCTAGAGTGGCATCTATGTGTGACCAGAGGGTCTTATGTATTATTTGAGTACTGTGATATTACTGCATTATGCTTGTGTGATTTATGCTATGTGTATTTAGAGTTTACAGAGTTAGGACCGGAGGGTCCCACTGAGACACATTGACCGGAGGGTCTTACAGAGTTATAGCCTCGAGTGGCTAATATGTTGTATGTGGTATTTTGGGGAACTCACTAAGCTTTATGCTTACTGTGTTATGTGTTATGTGTTTTTGGTACTTCCGAGGATCGCGGGAAGGCACCGACATGATTGTACACACGTGTTCGAGATTATGTTGAGGATTCTGGGATTTGACTTTTGTTGTGGATTTATGTTGACTTTGAGACACTTATGATTTTTATGAAGTATAATATACGAGTTTATGTGATTTAAAAATGAAAAATTGGTTTGAAAAATTACGTCGTTACATCTTGTAGACTATTGGGAGGTATAAAGTATCAACCTTGGTGCTTACTTTCTTTGGATCTAGTTTTTTTTAGATAGTTCCTTCTTGTTAGAAAGTTTTGAGATGTTTTTGGTGATAAAGTTTGCATCTTTATTGATTAATAAGGTCCTTTGAGTATTATATGTGTCAGATATGGACTCACAAGTTGTTTTGATGGCATGCACAGGGTTTTGACCCTATTTCCCACCATTCTGACCTAGTTTTGGGAAGGAATGTATTGGACATGCATGCCTATAAATTAAGGATTTTTATGGTTCTTTTGAATGCAAATAAGCCTTCTGTAAAGTTTGAGCAAAGGACTTAACGTATTAACGAATGGAAAAATGGAATTGCCAACGTGACCACGGCCTTGCCACGACGTGGTGGAAATTTCCATCATGTTTTCTAATCAAGCAGACCATCGTGTGGCAATGGTCTTGCCACGACGTAGTGGTCTATTGAGTTGACCATTTTGACTTTTGGTCAAACTTGGGTAGAATTGAGTATTTGACTAAGGATTGGTCTCAATTTGGATCTAGGAAGCTTGGGTTAGCCGTTCAGTTGCTAAGTGTGCTATTGAGATTCTGTTGAGTAGTTCAAGTGAGTCTTCTCGCTATATTATATAGGATGCTAGTTGTCTTTGTGACTATTGTATGAAAGACCAGGATCTAACCCCTAACAATTGTATGAAAGATTAGGATCTGACCACTGACAATGGTATGAAAGATCAAGATTTGGCCCCTGACAAATGCATGAAAGACCAAGATCTGGCCCCTGACACTTGTATGTAAGACTAGACTTTTGGCCATTGACAATGCATGAAAAGACCATGATCTGGCCCATGGTAGGAAGTGATTATAAGACTATGATTTGACCTATATCATTCAGCTGGGGTTGAAATAGGCCCGTTATATTATGTATGATATGTGGTATCTTGGGAAGCTCACAAAGCTTTGTGCTTACAGTTTTATGTTTAAACGTTATAGGTTTTCTTATATCAAATGAAGGACATGACATGATTGCATCACATCCATCAGAGATTGCCGCACTTAATAACTCTTATGTCGATATTATGATAAATGTTTTGAATCAAATGGTTTTATTTAGATATTTGAAGTTGTAATTGGAACAAATGCTTTTATTTTTAAATGAAAATTTTGGTTTGAAATTTGGGACGTTACAAAAATATCATTTAACATAAAATTTTACAAGATAAAATTACAAGATTCGTCTCTGGTTCAAGAGTCAAATTGTGCGTTTAGTCTATATTTTAAAAAATTAACCCGAATCGTCCTTTATATGTTTAAAAGTTGCATGTCCGTCCTTGGATTGGTTAACCATACCTAAAAAGACTATTTTATCCTTATCTATTTTTTATTATTATTAACAATTAAAAAAACAAATGGGACCCACTATTAAAAACCCATCACATACACACTACCAACTGCTTTGACCCCTTTCTCTTCTTCTCTTATCTGTCTAAAACCTACCACCAAACCCACCACCTACCACGACAGCTCCATCTGAAACCACCGACCACTGAAAACCACGGGCCACTGCCGCTCCATATCTACATTACCCTCATAACTTTTGCCGCCACTCTAATGGAAACCACTAAACTCCGATTGGTCGAGAAGATGAACATCGTGGCTGTTTTCTCTCTCTCTCTCTCTCCCTCTCTCTCTCTCTTTCTATTTCTTTCTTTCTTTCTATCTCTCCCCCTCTCTCTCTCTCTCTCTCTCTCTCTCTTACTCAGCTCCAACAGACACTACACACCATTGTCACCTCCCAAACTCTTTCTATGATCCACGATCGTTTGTCTCCATCATTTACCATCTAAAGTCGTCGAAGGATATAGCCTCGAGTTAGAGTGTAAGTATGGACGGTAAGGTAGAAGGCGAGGGATTGGGTGGGTGTGGGGGGGGGGGGAGACAACTAGAGTTGCAGGTTTCATGGCAATGGAAGTATATGGTGGTAAAAAAGTTGTTTCTCTACTACCCTGTCACCGGAGTGCAAATCTACTACTCTCTCGTCAGAAAAACAAGAGTTGGCTAGGGTTTGGTGCAATGATGTCGGAGAAGACAAAATAGAGGTGTAGTGGTGTGCTAATCTTTTTGGTGGGTCTTCACCATCGTAGGTGTGCATATCTTTTCGACGAGTCTTTAAATTCCAACTTCAAAGAGGTGTGGTGATATTAAAGGTGGGGTCATAATTTAATTAATATTTTTTTTATAATTAAAAATAATAAAAAAACTTAAAAATATATGAAATAGTAATAGAAAATGATAATACAATCATTTCATGTGTGTCAAAGACGAAGAATGTAACCTTTTACGATATAAGAAACAATATGAGTTAAAATTTTAAAATAAAAACTAAACGCATAATTGCTTCGTATAATTTACTAATATTATAATTTTATTACTAAATAAAATATAAACTGTTTTTACATTTCTTACATGAAAATTGAAAATTGTATTAGGGGCGAGGCTAAATATCGCATATTCGAATCAAGAAAAAGGATGGTAAAAAGGTTGTTTCTCTACCACCCTCTCACCGGAGTGTAGATCTACTACCCTCTCGTCGGAAAAACAAGAGTTGGCTAGGGTTTGGTGCAATGATGGCGTAGAAAATAGAAGAGAGGTGTAGTGGTGTGCTAATCTTTCTGGTGGGTCTTCAGCATCGTAGGTGTGCATATCTTTTCGACGAGTCTTTAAATTCCAGCTTCAAAGAGGTGTGGTGATATTAGAGGTGGGGTCATAATTTAATTAATATTTTTATAATTAAAAATAATAAAAAACTTAAAAATATATGAAATAGAAATAGAAAAGGATAATACAATTATTTCATGTTCGTAAAAAACGAAGCGTATAACTTTTATGATATAAGAACAATATAAACCAATATTATAATTTTATTATTACAAATAAAATATAAACTGTTTTTACATTTCTTACATGAAAATTGAAAATCGTACAAGGGGCGAGGCTAAATATCGCATATTCGAATCAAGAAAAAGGGTCAATGTCAAAAGCCACATTTGAAAACCACCGAGAGATAAAAAAAGCCCTCTTTTGATAGACCTTCATACACAACATCGCCGATCGTTGCGGTGGGACGCCACCACCCACCACCGGCTTCTGTTAACCTGGGGATTCGAACTCATACCATCACCATTTCTCTCTCTTTGTCTCCATATATCAGTAAGCATCATCTTTCTCTATCTCTGTCTATAAATCTCAATATTTCAATGTATCAACGCATATGAAATTAGGTGTGGGTTTTGCTTTCAAGTAAACTCCAATTCACACATGGGGCGTAAGAAGCGAAACGTCGCTACTCGCTCCAAGGCGGCGACACCTGCTGATAATCCTCACCAGCTGCAGCTTTCCGTCGGTACTAATGACCACGATGGTGATGGTGATGTTAGCTCACTCACTACGGAACACAAATTGAGTGTGAAATCGTCGATTGTTCATGAGATACAGCCGAACCTAGAAAACGAAGTCTCGTTAGCGATTGAATCAGATGGTTACTCTGCTGTGAAAGTCGAGTGCGAGAAAGCTCTAAATGCGCTTCGACGTGGGAATCATACGAAAGCCCTGAGGTTGATGAAGGAGATGTGTGCGAAACATGAGAACAAGGCTTACTCGGCGTTGATTCATCGAGTTCAAGGGACTGTCTGTGTTAAAGTTGCTTCCATTATAGATGATCCCAATGCTAAGCAGCGGCATTTGAAAAACGCAATCGAGTCCGCTAAGAAGGCAGTGATACTATCACCAAATTCCGCAGAGTTTGCACATTTTTATGCAAATCTGCTGTATGAAACAGCTAATGACGGAAAGGATTACGAGGACTCGGTGCATGAGTGTGAGCGTGCTTTATCTATCAAGAATCCAATAGATCCTGGGAAGGAGAGCTTGCAGGATGAGAGCCAGCAGAAGATCTCCTCAGCAGATGCAAGGATCGGGCATGTCCAGAATGAGCTTCGTGCATTACTTCAGAAGGCCAATCTTGGTACTATTTCAAGTTGGATGAAGAATCTAGGGAATGGGGAGGAGAAATTTAGGATTATTCCTATCAGGAGGGCTCCCGATGACCCCATGGATGTAAGAGTAGTTCAAGCCAGAAGACCAAATGACATCAAGAAAGCAAGTAAGACAGATGAAGAACGAAAGAAGGAGATTGAGGTTAAAGTGGCTGCAGCAAGGCTGTTGCAGCAGAAACAGGAGTTGTCCCTAACCCAAACAGAAGGGGATAAAGCTTCAGAACCTTCTTCAGGGCCTGGTCAACGAATTGAACGTAGGAAGAACGGAAAGGTGAGGAAGAATGCATCTAATGCTGAGAGAAAAGAATCTATTCTCCCTTTTTGGAAGTCCATGAGTGTGGATTTGAAAAAAAATCTGTTTAAGATAAAGATATCGGATATCAAGGCCCATTTTAGATCACTAAAAGATGGGTTGGCATATGAAATCATTTCTGAAGCTTTATCCTTTGGTGTGAGTAATAATGATTGGAAATTTTGGATGTGTTGTCGATGCAGTGAGAAATTTTCAGATCCTGAGTCACACAAACAGCACATTATACACGACCATGTGGACAGTTTACCCCCAAAATTACAGGCAGTGTTGCCTCCCAATGTTGATAGTGAATGGTCAGAAATGCTTCTTACCTTTCCTTGGAAACCATTAGATGTGAATGCTTCAGTCAGAATGATTGAATTGCAACCAAATTTTGACTGTGTCCCAATAGAATGGGATGAAGATGAAGTTCACAAGGGAGATTTCAACCCTAACAGTTGGCCTTCATCTAATGACATCGAGCGAACAAAGCTTCTTGAAAAAATAAAATCTTTATTCCATTTGCTTATCAAACATAAATGCCTTGCAGCTAGTCATCTTACTAAAGTTATACAGTTTGCAATTGAAGAGTTACACCCTCAGCTTCTTAACTGCAATGTGGAGCAATCACCCATTTGTATATGCTTCCTTGGAGCTATAGAGCTTAAAAAAGTGCTTGTATTTCTTCAAGAACTTTCTAATTCATGTGGGGTAGGTAGGTATTCAGAGAAAGGTAATGCCATGGAAGAGTTACACTTGCAGAGTGTCACACAAGGAATTGGAATGGCTGAAAGAATAGTTTTCAATGAAGACAGTTCAACTCTCTTGTTGGATGAGAACAGGTTATCACATTATGATGATGATGATGATGATGATGATGATGACGATGATGATTCTTTTTTGTCCTGGATATTTTCGGGTCCCACAAGTCGCGAACAGTTGACACATTGGACACGAGGTAGAGAGGAGAAGGTGAATCAAGGAACAGAGATTGTACAGATGCTTGGTAAGGAATTGTCCCATTTGCAAAGCTTATGTGATAGAAAGTTAGAGCATATAAACTATGAAGAATCATTACAGTTAGTTGAAGATCTTTGCCTACAAGAAGGCAAGAGAAGAGAGAATCCTACAGAATTTGTTTGTCAAAGTTACGAGTCTGTATTGAGGAAACGAAAAGACGAGCTTGTTGACCATGACAATGAAGTCAACTGTGTTAACAGATTTGAAGTAGAAGCCTTGACTAACATTCTAAAAGAAGCAGAATCTTTGAATGTTTATGGTGGTTTTAATGTGAGTATGAGTTCTCATGTATATGACTTGGAATCCGGTGAAGATAATTGGAGGGTGAATGACTATCTCCATCAGTTAGATTCTTGCATAGAAGTTGCAATCCAGAAACAAAAAGAACAGCTGTCTGTCGAGGTTAGTTACATTTATAAAAAAGATTTTGTTTTTCACATTAAAAAAAAGATTAAAATCCTTTTTCTTTCCACTTCATCTCACTTTCTCAGAAATGCAGCTTAGCAAAATCGATGCAAGAATCATGCGAAATGTGAGTGGAATGCAGCAGCTGGAAGCAAAGTTAGGTCCTTTATGTGGTCATGATTTTGGACTCATAGTTGTGCCTCTTGTAAAGTCATATTTACGGGTTGGTAGACAAATTTCCTATTGTTATTACCCATGCTTCTTTTAAGTATGAATGTGTTTTTCATGTTTTGTTTAGGCACATATAGAGAATTTAGCAGAAAAAGATGCAACAGAGAAGTCGGATGCTGCTAGAGAAGCTTTCTTGGCTGAACTTGCTTTAGATTCTAAAAAGGGGACAAAGCAAATTAATAAAAGAAAGAACAAGGAATACAGAAAGATGAAGGATGCAAAGGTTTGAATTAACTTTTTTTGTAATCATTTTTTTTGTAGATTGTGTTGAAAAATATTGTTGCATTTGCAGGCTACAAGCACTTGTGACAGTGAAAGTGTTGATGAAGATGGTGTTGATATGAATAAACATGAAGATGAAGCTATGAGAAGAAAAATTGAGCTTGAAGCTGAAGAAAGGAAGCTTGAAGAAACATTGGAATATCAAAGAAGAATTGAAGATGAAGCTAAACAAAAACATCTTGCAGAACAACAACATAAAAGTAACTCAAGAGTACAAGTTTTTGATGTTTTCAAGAATCAAACAAATGGACATGTGGAAGATGGTTCTAGAAAGACTAAAGCAGAAGATGATGATGAAAAAAGATTCCAAGCTGACCTGTCAAAAGCCGTCCGCCAAAGCCTTGGTATTTATTTATCTATCTGCTATAATAAATATATTTTTTTTTTTTGCTGACATGTCCAAATTGCTATTTTTTTTTTGAAATATTCCAGATGTGTTTCATTCACACTATGAAGGTGGAGAAGAAGACTCGTGTGTGACATCTATTGAAGTTGTTGAAGACAATGTATATGGTACAGGCTTGAAGAATGAAGTTGGTGAATACAACTGCTTTTTAAATGTTATTATACAGGTTATTTTATAATAATAAAAAAAAGATTTAGTTCTACAAATCTCTTCTCACATATCAATTCTAATTTAAAAAAAAAAAAAATTCCTTTTATAATTTTACAGTCTTTATGGCATTTGAGACGTTTTCGCGAGGAGTTTTTGAGCACGTCCACGTCAGCACATGTCCATGTTGGCGATCCGTGTGTGACATGCGCATTACATGACATATTTAAAGCTTTAAACACAGCTTCTACAGAGTCAAAATCTCAAGCTGTTGCTCCTACTGCTCTCAGAATCGCTCTCAGCAACTTGTATCCACACAGTAGTTTTTTTCAAGAGGTAAACTATTTACTAAACATAGGTTATATATTTGTTAAGTGTTATTATTAAATAAATTATAAGATTATTTGATTATGTGATTTAGGCACAAATGAATGATGCTTCTGAAGTATTGGGAGTGATATTCGACTGTTTACATCAATCGTTCATATCATCTGGTTCTAGTGTTATTTCTGATATTGAGGAAAAGGAAAACAGTGGAATGGGAATGGGGGAATGGGAGTGTGAAAATAAGGGAAGGTGTACAGCACATTCACTTTTTGGAATGGATATTTTTGAAAGGATGAATTGTTATAATTGTGGATTGGAAACAAGACGTTTGAAATACACCTCTTTCTTCCATCAGATCAATGCCAATTCCCTTCGCACCATGAAGGTATATTATATACCTAACCCAACCCTACCCTACCCTACCCTTTACTTACTTTTTCATGCATAAAATTTATTTATATATTATTTTATTTATTTAGGTTATGTGTCCAGAGAGCTGTTTGGATGAGCTGTTGAATCTTGTTGAAATGAATCACCAATTAGGTTGTGATCCTGAGGATGGTGGCTGTGGGAAGCTTAACTACATTCATCATATTCTTTCTACTCCTCCTCACATTTTCACAACAGGTATTTTTTTTTTTTCTTGAAACTTGTTTTTATGAATTTTGTTAAACAGTTTTATTTTGTTTTTGTAGTGCTTGGATGGCAGAATACTTGTGAAAGTGTTGAAGATATAAAGGGGACATTGGCAGCCTTATCCACAGAAATTGATTTAAGTGTTCTTTATCGTGGCCTTGACCCCAACAACAGGCGCATCCTTGTATCAGTGGTACACCTCCCTCATCTCTTTTTATAAATTATAAATTATAATTAAAAAAATCTTTTTTTTATTTTTTATCTAATTATTGTTGTTCTTTTAAGGTATGCTATTATGGGCAACATTATCATTGTTTTGCATACAGCCATGCTCATCAACGATGGGTCATGTATGATGACAAAACTGTCAAGGTATGTATATATATATATATATATAATATGTATGTGTTTTACAATCATTTATGGAATGAGACTTTCTTTCAAACATGTTTGTTATGTACAACTAGAAAAGTAAATGAAATTAAACCTTGGTAAATAAAGTAAAAAGAATGTAATTTATTTTATTTATGTAATTATTTATGATGTTGGTTGAAATGAAAATAGTATGTGATTGATGTTGCTTGTAACAGGTAATTGGAAGATGGGAGGATGTGGTTTCAATGTGTGAAAAAGGGCATTTGCAACCTCAGGTTCTCTTTTATGAAGCCGTAAATTAGTTTCTTTTTTTTATATATAATATATAATATATAATATAGTTGCGGAAGCTGTGTATGATTATTATTATATATATATATATATAAGGAAATTTTGTCCTAGAGTTGGTAATTTTTGTTTCGAGGTAAATTAGTCTAGTCTTACTCTTCTAGTTCTAGTTCTATGAGTGTATGACCTTTGTATTTTTGGGTTATAATTACATTACATTACATTTGCCCTATAAATAAAAAACCCCCAAAACTGGAAAATGGGCTTTTACCTATCCATGTTATGTTTTTGTAGTGACTATGAGTCCATCCAATATTTAATTTATTTTGATCAAGTCGTTTGTTTATTTTATTTGGTGGGTGTATCTACATTACTCTCTAGAGTAGTAACACCATAGTTTTAACTTAAGTCTAGCTGTTACATCCATCCATCCATCCATCCAATTTAACATTTCTATTATTACTAAATACCAAATCTACTCTATTTCTATAACATGAGTGTGAGTGTTACCAAATCACCACGCTTTTATTCAATTAATGTCTCTACATGTAAAGTATGAAATGCTATGTATCTCTAAAATGATAATGTTAACAGTATATTAATTGAGAAAAAAAAAGAAAAAAAAAGTTTAGCTATTATGGCTTTGAAAAAATGGCAAACCTCACGCAATCGCTATTCCTTACTTGACTGGGTCTAATAAACTAGCCGAGTCATTTGAGAGGAAACAAACTTGGCTAAGGTTTCACACATGACCCACCCTCAACTTCTATCAAGCTCCATCATTTAAGGTGTAAATCACACAACACTAGTTATATGATTTGTCATACTATAAAGCCTTAATATATCATATATTTTTTCAATGGGCCATGAGATATTTACTATTTTCTATTTTTTTTTCCCAATAATTCCCTTTCAAGCTTAGTCAGTTAGTTGTGGTCTTCCACATTTTACCTATGGTATGGATAAATGCCTTGATTATTTAATGTTTAAAACATTCTTGCCATAATTAAAAGCCGAGTACTCTACCGTAGAGTTAACAATGTAGATAGAAAATGACAATCAAAATAAAAAATGATGAAAAAGTAAAATGTATAGAATTATACACTTTTTTTACTAGTATGTGTCAAAAGGCGTCTGTATAATTCCCAAAAAAAAAATGATAATAATCAACAGATTTTATCGAGATTTTTTTTACTCAAGAGGTTGATCGCAAGATCTCGAATCAACATATTGGTCTTATGATATATCATATATATCAGTATCGAGGATGATACCAAAGCTTTATATTTGTTTATAAACTTTCGTGGTAGATGGGCAAACTGAGGTATGCCTCAAAATAAAACTTTATTTATGCATAAAGATATGTCTCATTTAGAGGAGAGAGCGGTTTATGAAGATCCCAACAAAAGTACGTCAATATTTTTTTATAAACATAAAAAAAAATGAAAGAAATTTCCTTAATATTGGATTTTTTGTTTTTCAATATTTTTTTTGTTAGGACCTACCAAAAACCAATTCGGCAGCGAATAGTGAACTTTGTCAGTGGTTTATTGCGAAATTAATTGTTTTTTGTGTAAAAAAGGTAAAATAAAGGTTATTTAATGGCAAAACAAAAACTATAATTACTAAATTAATGTTTTTCTCATATTATTTTTGTCAAAATTAGCTTCTGTTCAAGATTGATATAATTCAACTGTTTAGATCATACAATCTCTCTCTCTATATTTCTGTTTCAATTTTGTTAAAAACGTTTTGCTTGTTTGGAAACAAAGCATTTTTCATACCAAAATCCTTTTCACCTTATATTATTGTTCCAAAATAATTAATTATATATTTTATAAAATTTTATATAAATATAATAATATATATAACTGAAAATATAAAGTACCATAACATTTTTGTTTATTCATAGATATATTATTACCATATGTTTTAATTATTTTGGGGTTGTATTGTAAAATGGGAAGAATTAAACAAGAGTGGACATGTAAGTTGTAACTTGGTATCCATTTCAAGCTTTCATCAGTTGTAAAGCTCATATGGGGTTGATGTTAAATGACCATTATCACCATGTCATAGCATCGCCTGACACCTGTGGCCTGAGTGTTAGGTAAGGATAAAAATGAATAAGGTCATTGTATGAGATTTCACTCCCCTTGTACTTAGATTATACGCCCTCATATGTATATGTGTCTGCAATTTATCTATATGCTCTTATTTATATTATACAACTTTTATAATATAAATCAACTGAAAATATATTTATCATTTAATATTCAATAAAATAATTCATCATATAAAAATAGTTCTGATTTGTTTCCACCTAATTATATAGATCAACGTCTTTATATAATCAACTAGCTCGTTTCTTATTTCATAAAACATCTATCTAGAAAACATATAGATCAACGTTATTATATATTTTTATTTGGTTTCCAAAAGTAGCTGAAACTAGTCAGTTTTGACAAACATAATTTATACTTAATCTGGATGGTTTATGATTTATGGAAAAAATATAAATTAAAGCTATGTACTTGGTTTTTATTTATATACCATATTGCAAAATCATTATTTAAGTATCTATGTTATAAATCTATAATTAAATAAAAAACCTGATCACCTATCTTTTAATAACCGTGTCACTTATTTACTTAACATAGTTTATAATTTAATTAAAAACTTATAACATAAACAACAAAACATTCATCTTAACAAAACTTTCCAAAAATAAATTTAGTTGAAAGCAAAAAAAAAAAAAAAAAAAAAAAAAAAAATCATGCAATTTGTCCTATTATTTTGTGACTACATAGTACCTGACCTATTTATTGCTGAGTAAAAGAATTATTTTTTTCTGTCATCATATAATTGTACATTATGTATTAAATAAAAAGTTCTATATAAAATTTTCGTAAATAATATATTTAAACAAATTTCAAAATTGTGGTACTCCTCTATATTTAAGTTCCATGCATCTACTCGACTTATGACCAAACATCAACCGTTGACACAATTTTTGCTAACCACTTCACTCAACAAACCGAACCAAAATGACCCTCAAGGGTGCGACCACCCAAGCATGTGCCGCCTGCAAATACCAACGCAAGCGGTGCACCCCTGACTGCACCCTTGCACCACACTTCCGACCCGAACACCCACTGGTCTTTAAAAACGCACACAAGCTTTTTGGTGTAAAGAACATCTTAAGAATCCTCCAACAAATCCAACCACACCACAAAACCGAAGCCATGCGGTCCATAATCTATGAAGCTAACATGCGAGACCAGTTCCCCGTTTACGGTTGCCTCACTGCAATCTATGACCTTCAGTACCAAATAAGACAAGCAGAGGAGGAGCTCCATGATGTACTCGCTCTACTTGCCTTTTGTAAACAGTGTCATCAAAAGCAACATGCGACAAACTTGTCCCATGTTGTATCCCATGATTCTTTACAACTTGGCATGAATGTAGTGCAACCAGATAATGCACCACTCACATATTGTCGACACACTGCAGCTCTTGCTCATGAAATCATACACGACAATGAGGAAATGTTCCCGGTCTTTGATAATATTGAAAACTGCAGTCATACATAGGTTCGGAGGAGTAAATAAATCGACAATAACGACCATAAAAGTGATGACTTTTACGAAGAATGTATGTATATGCACGTTTTAATGGGTTTTTGGTGATTGTCTACATATGCATGTATGTATATGCCATATGTAATTTGGGGTTCGTTTAAATATTGATTCAAATCTTGTTTAAGATAACGTTAAAGTTTTGTACATATATGATTTATATTTTTCTATAAACTATTAGTGTCCTATACTGATCCGCTTCTATATATATATATATATATATATATATATATATATATATATATATATATATATATATATATATGTTATGTTGAAGTCTATATTTTTACAGTGACATTTTTAATAGAAGATATAGGATTTCACATATTAAATACCCAACTAACATGGTGTCAAAGCTAACTTTTAGCATCTGGATATTTAAAATCTTTTTTGTATTTTATGACTAGAGTTGTTATAGTTTTTAAAAATCAAAATACACAATCTTATTTTATGTTCATACAAGACATAATCTTATTTTATGTTTTATTAAATCCATTTATGTTTATTAAATCAATTGATTAACCAATAAAAAATCTAACATCTAAATATAAAATAAAATTTTATTAAATATAGGGATCAAATGTGATAAAGTTTGAAAAAAGATTAATTAAAGAATAATAAGTGTTTGGAGAAACCTCTCAACAAAGTTTTTGTTCTCTTTCCAAAAACTTATCGAATGTAAATAAAGATGCTCTAATGTTGATTAAGAGATATATTGTTATTGGTAAAATCAAATTTAACTTCTTAAACTCTAACCATAATCGTTATAAATGCAAATTAGAAAGAAACTTCTTTCATGCGAGGTCATAGACTATATGGATCATATGAAGGTATAGACACATTGTTGTCTTTTACACCCTCTTCCCGAGTTTCATTTAAAAGAAAGAAAAGAAAAGAAGAGAAATATGGAGAGAAAAGAAAGGAAAAGAAAAGAAAGTAAAATGTATTTTTCTGTTCCAGAGTTTAAGAGAAAGGAAAGAAAAATTATTTTTCTTTGTGTTCCTGAGTTGGAAGGAAAAGAAATAAAAATTAAAAGTGGACAATTATACCCTTGTCAGAGAAGCAGCGGTTTTTTTTTCCTGTAATGTTGACGGGGGTAGTTTGGTAATTATAGGGATTTTTTTGATGAGTGATTGTCTTCTCTCCAAATCTCTCCGATTTGGGAGGAAGATTAGGAGAGAAAAGAATGCTGTGATTTTCTTTCTTTCTTCCCAAATCACTCCAAAAAATAAACTCGGGAACACTCTTGACTCCTTCTTTCTCTCCTATTCTCTTCTTTTCTCTCCGCTTCCCTCGTTAATTTCGACTCAGAAACAGGGTGTTAGGCGCAGAGTATTTTGATTTTTGAGGAGCAATATTTTTGAAGCAATGTTATTGGTTGCTAATAGAAATAGTAGAAGTAGAATTAATTGGACTGGTTACAAAATTCAGTGTTTCACGACTCTTTGTAATTGTTTTCGTTTCTAGCTACTCGTTATAATAATAATAAAAATAATAATAATAATAATAATAATAATAATAATAATAATAAAAAAACTTCTTTAAAAAAAATAATACGTATTTTGCGTTTTGCCTCCAATTCCGGCGATTGTAGGATGAAAGACGAGAGACCACGGGACAACCCTTTTATGATTGACGCCAAGCCACTCGGTACGATTAACGACATTCAACTGATCGGAGGCGGAGATGGCCGTCGACTGGTGACTCAACTCTCAAGGCAGAGGTCGGAGGATACAGTCCTCCTCCTGTCTATGCAGAGGCGGAATGAGAGAATGGTTCAACCAATTGGCTAGGTAATTAGCAACTACGCATTTCAGTATGCTAATTCAGAATGTTCTAGAAAATGTACTAGGCCATATACTTAGTCTCGATGAAAATGAAGAACATTCTTCCATTGTTGAAGAAACGTCGCTGTGTCGGGAAATTACCAGCACAATATCTCCCAAATCCGCACCTAGGGTTTCTCTGTTTATGTTTATTAATTTGTCAGCCTTCGTTAGTCTTATGCACTAGAATCTAGGCGAGGCTGTGCTTGAGATTGCTGCTTTTGCACAACTTAGAACGTTGTGCTTGTTAATCGTGGACTTGAGATCAAAAAAAGGGTAATCTGGATGCAATCAAGTGATCATTGCTAATTAAAGAATAATATATCTAATCAGACATTCATCTGTTTTTACTTTTAATGTTAAACTCAAGAACTACTGGGACGTTTCATTGTTCAAATGTCATTGCATGGAATCATTGATATCCTCTTCATCTTCATTCTCTTGCTTCTTCTTCATCATTCTTCTCCATCTCCAATTTGCACCAACTCAAGTCTGATTCTACTTCTCTCTTTATATCTATCTGTTTATGTTCATCTTAAGGTTTAATTTCTTTAATCTGTGTTGTTCTGGTTTTGGTAAACAGGCAGATTGAAGCCATGTTCTGATAATGGAACCAACTGTTGGGACTCAAATGACCTTCAACCTCCTAAAGGTCTATGTCTTGAAAAACTTGGAAACAGTTCCTATGTCCACATGGCTCCACACCCTGATGGCTCAAACCGAGTTTTTGTGTGCAACCAACAAGGTAAGATATGGTTAGCCATGGTTCCTGAAGTGAATGGTGGTTCCACTTTCACCCAAAGTTTACTGATAGACGAATCAGACCCTTTTCTTGATTTAAGTGATCAAGTGCAATTCGCAACAGAAATGGGACTCATGAGCATGGCATTCCATCCAAACTTCACCACTAATGGCAGATTCTTTGTTGCTTATAACTGTGATAAGTTTCAACAACCTGGATGTGAAGGCAGATGTTCATGTAATACAGATGTAAATTGTGATCCTTCAAAAGTCACATCTCTTCAAGAAACTTCCCCTTGCCAGTTTCACATTGTAGTTTCAGAGTTCACTACAAATGGCACCACCGCTTCTTCAAAACTTTCATGGGTAAGTAAGTAAACTTGATTTGTGTGTTTTTGTAAATATAGCCACACTTTGACTTTTAAAAAGTCAAATCTTTTGTACAGAAGGGGCGTGTGAATTCAGTTGAGGTGAGGAGGATTTTCACAATGGGGCTTCCATTTGAAGCATATCATGCTGGGCAGATTCTGTTTGGCCCTGATGATGGATTTTTGTATTTCATGATTGGTGATGCTTCACATGATAATGATCCATACAATTTTGCACAAAACAAAAAATCATTACTTGGAAAGATACTGAGGCTCGACATTGATATCATACCAAGTAAAAAGCACATCTTGATTATCAATTTATCTCCACAAACAAACTTTTTAATATTCAAATCTGAAAAGGGTATATTTGTCATGTTTCAGGTGAAGAAGAAATAAGCAGGCTTGGTTTATGGGGAAACTATTCAATACCAAAAGACAATCCATACACTACCACAGATAAAGAACTTGGGCCTGAAATTTGGGCCATGGGTTTTAGTAACCCGTGGAGGTGCAGTTTTGATTCAGAAAGAGCTTCTGTTTTCATATGTGGAGACATTGGGAAGGTAAATTTTTTATAAACATATAAATTAACACCAACTTATATAAAGATTATAATTTTTATAGAATCAATACGAAGAGATTGATGTAATCAAGAAAGGTGGGAATTACGGGTGGCGTGTTTACGAGGGTCCGGATCCAGTACATCTACCCTATGCTCCTGGAGGGTACACCCCACCAAGCTCCATAACTCCTATATTTCCTGTAGCAGGATATGGTCATGATAGTGTTGATACAAAGAAAGGTCCTGCTTCAATTATGGCTGGCTATATTTACCGTTCTGCCACTGATCCATGCTTGTATGGCTGGTTAGTAATACTACTTGGTTGAATAAAGATAGGGATAGTTAGGTAATTTCATATATTTTTTTTTAAGTTGTTAACAATCATATGGAAACTTTTGCAGGTATATATACTCGGATTTGTATAATTATGCTATATGGGCAGCCATTGAAACGGCTAAAAACAGTGATAATTTCAAGAGTTTTAGTGTTGCTTTTGGGTGTGCCCATGACTCACCCATGCAATGTGGGTTCAAGCCAGGGGTGCACAAGGTTCCTGATTTGGGGTATGTGGTGTCATTTAGTGAAGATAATAATAAAGATGTGTATCTGTTGACAACCAGTGGTGTGTATAGAGTTGCAGCCCCGAGTCGATGTGGCTACCCTTGCTCCAAGGAAAAATATTCAAATTTGACGAAAATGCCCTCATCTGGAACCTCAGATTTAGTACCATCTTTCGTCTCTCTTATGGTGTTTGTTTTTTTATTGATTTCTTGATGGAAAACAAGATATTTTGTTTAATTTATGCAAATATGTTATTGTTACTCCGTGGACGTGTGCCAGATTGATCTTTAATCGGAAAGCATAAACCGTATTTTAGTCATTGTGGTTTTTTATTTAACAAATTAGTTACTTGGTTTGACTGCAAATGGTCATCAATTATTCATTGAATCATTGGTGGAGGCATATCATTTAAATTATAAAATACTAGTGCTAAACAAGTGGAATGAAATTTGATAAAAACCACACAATTAAATTTTTGCTAGTAACAAATGGCATCTCTAAATCGAAGATAACAACTCAAAATCTTGTGTCATGTGATTTAAGAAACTACGAAATAACCAAAAAACGAAGATGTCATGTGAGATTAAGTGGGAAGTTCCTTGGTGTATGCTTTTTGCTGTTTGGGCGGCTGAGTCAACAACTGAGTTGAATAGTCGGTTGGACATCCGGAGGTCGTCGTTTGAAGTGAAATGGCTACGAATCAACATTGTTAAAACAAAGTATCTTTAGTGTAATTTTAGGGGGGAGACAAAATGAGGAAGGAGTACACATAAGCATTAGGGAGCAAGCTCTTTCCCTTGTGGAAAACTTCAAGTTGTTGGGGTCTATGATCTACAAAGGAGGGGTATAGAGGTAGATGTCACCCATCGTATAATGACAGGTTGGTTAAAGTGGACGACGACATCAGAAGGTGTTTTGACAAGAAGGTTCCGTTGAAACTGAAAGTGAAGTTTTATAGAGTAACTATTAGGCTTGCGATGATGTATGGACCTGAATGTTGGACACACAAGAAGAAGAATAAGAGGAAAATGGAAGTAGCAAAAATGAGGATGTTGAGGTGGACTTCAGATAGAACTTTGTTGGATATGATACCAAATGTGACTATAAAAGATTCATTGAGGGAAGGATGATTGGGATGGTATGGACATGTGTAGAGGAGGCTACCGACTTCGACTGTGAGAATGTTAGATCAATGTCGATTGATGGTAAGAGGAAGAAAGAACATCCCATAAGGAAGTGTGAGTATAATGTAAGGCAAGACATAAATGAACTTGCTTTTTTCAATGACACAACCTTAGATACGAGTGTGTGGAGTCTAAATACCAAGGTCCATGAGTATCCTAGTCACCTTATATGTTAATAGATTTTGTTTTTTGATCTTTATTGTTTTTACCTACTTCGTACTTATATGCTTGTATTGAGTTTTGTTCCTATGTATGTTTTGTTGTTCACATCAACTTACTCTTCTGTTAAGTACCTATAAGGTTCATATGCTTCGACCATGATTTATTTTTTATTTTTTATTTTGCTCATTGACTTATTCTTCCCATGTTTACCTCATTTTCTAGGTCATCGTTTTTGCTCTTGTCGAAAGGTCTTCTATGTGATGCAGTCGCTCTACCCCTAATGGAGACACAACTGTCAACATACACCTCTTCTAGCCTTTTAATGGGATCCTCGGGATCCGTTGTTGTTGAAATAACCAAAAAACAAAATTATATTTGTTTGTAAATTTCAAAATGCCAAACAAGAGTCTAAAGAATTTTGAAGCGTTGCTTTAGTTGGAAGATTTGAATTCTTGATAAATTTTATACGTGTTAGATTCTTAAAAAAACCAGGTCTATTATTTGAATGTAACTGAAAATACTAAATTCTGCCCACTTTATAGAAGGAATGCTTTTACGTCAATCTATTGAAATAGTTGGACTTTAAAAATGGTGCATTTTGATACCTTTTATGCAACATTGAAATAATGAAACTAGGTGGATATGACTCCACGAATTTGTCCTACGATTGTCATGAACACTTTTACGCATGTTTGTGTTATATTTGATCTGTTTTAAGTGTCAACAAATTATATCTAATGACTAAGCTAAATCATAAGAGAAACATAATATTATATATTTTATTGTCCTAACTAAGATTTTTAATCCATAGTTTTGCTTGGGTTAAAGTTCATAGGATCAAGACTTCATATATGTCCCATACATAGATCATACTAGAATATCCATCACTACATAAGTAGATCTTTATTTTTAAAAGCATTGATAATTTTTATGATTTGAGAGGTCAAATATAAGAACTAGCGGTAACAAATATAATGACCTTTAAATTACACTTATACATCGACCATTTAAGTTAATATTCAAGTAAGTAGAAAATGTAAAGTATAGACAAACGAATTGGATGATTTAGAGAGATAAAATGGTATAATACTATACTTAATTATATTCATTCTCTTAAATTCATTTTGTTTCAAAATAAGAGGTTATTTTTTTATGAATGATGATACAATTTTTAACATTAATTATAATTATCACACTAAAAAAAGTTAGTTTTTTTTTTTTTTTTGTTTTTTTGTTTTTTTTTTTTTTTTTCACTCAACACATCGAGACTCTTTGACCTAACAGTAAAAACATTCGTTTGAACTTTGAACTTGTTAGCCAACTCACAGAAAAAGAAAAAACGAAGCAAGATTTCACGCGTAAAACGCTGTCGTTCTCATGTTCAACCCCCTCTCGTTCTCCGTACTCAAAGCCCTCGCCTTTGTCGAACAGAAACTGGTTTTCCCCTACACCCACACCCTTTCTGCCCTAATCTTCTTCTTCCTTTACACTCCACTTCCATTTTTATATTTTTATCAAACCCCTCAACCTCTTCACACAATTTCCCCAATTTATATCTCTTTCCAACTTTTCAATTTCAACAACCCCTACAAATTTCGTCGCCTTACTGGATTTCCTCTCTCTCTACCCCACAAAAAGAGAGGGAAAAGTAGATACTCGTATGTTATGTGATGATGATTTTTATATTCATGATGTTATCTCATTCAAAATCTGTTTCAGTAAGCAGATTTTCTTGGTAAAAGTTCCTATTCAACGCAACCAATGATCTCTAATGTGTAGATTCTGTAGATAATCATTATCTTTAGCATTTCCTCTTCAAGATCCCCCCACCATGTCCGACGAGCAACCCTCGTCGCCGATCCATTCCGACGACGAAATCAAGAACAATAACAATGCTACAAACGGCAACAACGTTGTAGTGAGGAGAGAAAGGCCGTCACGTGCATGTACTGCTCGCTCGGCTGCTCGAATTTACGAGGCTGCAGTTGCGGAAGCAGCGGTTGTGTCCACTGTTCGGAAGCAGAAGCCACGGCGGAGACCTCGGCGAGAAGTGGAGGAGGAGGAAGAAGAAGAGGAAGAGCCACCGCCTTCTCCGCCCAATCCGTACAGCGACATCATTACACCGTTGGTTAGTGAGCCCGAGTCGTCACAGTTGCCGCGGTGGGAGATTAGGTCTATGTGGGAGTTGGCCTCAGTTCTTAACTTCTTAAATGTAAAGCTTTAAACAAAAGAAAAAAAAAGAGAGACAATTTTCAAAGAAATAAGCATCAATTCTATTGATGGTGCTGTTATTGCAATGTGAAGTATTATATTCTGGTTTATGATTTGCAGGTTTTCAGGCCTCTTTTGAATATTAAAGTTGAATTCTCGGTGGAGGAGCTGGAAACTGCTCTGATTTCACCGAATAATACATTGGGTGAAGTGCATATTCCTTTATTGAAGGTTGGTATAGCATGCATACAATTGAAAGTTTAAATCTTGCAAACTGCTACTTGTACATTCTACATAAAATCCTTAATTTGCATTTGAATTTCTTGTTAACTTTGAAAACTATATGTTCTGGGCTTTGGAGAAAGAAAAAGATTACTTCTTTTCACAGATAAATGACATTATAGCTTCTTGCTTTTGTGTCTTGGTTTATTTGGTAATTTTTGAGTTGAAGGAGTATATTTACCAAATAATGTGGCAACTGGTTGTAGTTAGAATACAAAAGCATTGCAAACATCATGTGCTACTTAGTATATTATTAATGTTTCTTGTGTGCATTATGAAGGAAAAAGAAAGATCGTTATGATGTGTTTCATATCTTGTAAACATATAGTAGTTTGGCTTCATGTTTCTTCTTTTTTTTTTTTCCCATTAAGTGCTCACTTAGGAAAATTTAAGGAAAAAGTAAATGAGGGGAAATTTGTAAAAGTTAGGACTCATTGGAGAAATTCTAATTTCCCAGACTTAACTCTATTAGCTCATTCTTTATGCACAAATTTCAAAAAAATAAAGAATAAACTCATATTTAGTTTGCCAGATTAATTCATGTCATCATTAAACCTGTTAAACAACACCTTAGTGAGTTGATCAAAGGTGACATATATGGATTTGTTATATGCAGTCATTTTTGGGAGGTTGGTGATGGATAGATGTAATCAAACTTTATTTGAGTAAATGTTGATTGCATCTGTATTGGTTACAAAGACATTCCATTTAAAAGGATGAAAGAGAATGGAAGAATAATGTTTCCTCATCATGTGTTTTGTGTTTTTCATGATAAAGTGGAGGTGACAGGGTGTCAAATAAGCTACTGTCTTTGGTATATTTCAGGAATAATACCCTTTTTTTTTAAATATTTTAATGCATCCCCAAATATCTTTTTGTAAAGGTAGTGCATAGTGCATGCCTACTTGAGATATTTTGATCCATTATCATTCAAGCCTAGGTGCATCCTGTAAACTTGTGCTTCTACACTAGAGAAGTTTTTTAGGTTGCCCTGATAACTTTATTTGGCACTGTAGTTTTTCTACTCGTATGTGGTGCAGTTGAATAGAGGATTTTCAAAAGTAGTAGAAAGGTATATCTTTTAAGCTAAATATAAGATGTGATTAGGTCATGCTTGACTAGATGTAGCCCTTTAGGTGCTGTTTCTTTTTGACTTAATGTGTAAAGGACTTAATCCAGACAGCTATATAGGGCTGTTTCTTTTTGACTGGGTCAAGCCAAAAATGTGAGCTTTATCCATTCAGCAATTCTTCTTTACAAAAATACCCCTCCTCTTTCTTTACCTGTTCAGCCCTGACAAATACATTGAATTGATTAATTTGTGATTAGGTTTAGGTTTCTTGCATATGTATTAGTTATAAACAAAGGGTAAAATGGTGATGGATTTTGTTAATGGTTTAGGGTAAAATATGTGAAGTAGGTTTAGGTTTCTTGAATTTGTGATCCATTTTGTTAATGGTGATGGATTGAAACTACGAACACTTGCATATGTATTATTTATAAAAAAAAGGGTAAAATGGTCATATAGTCTCATTCAGACGGTTTATTCGGTTCAATAAAGAAAAAGACTTCAAAAAAAGAAACAACCCTAAACTTGAAAACTTGAAAAGGAAGGCAAATCTATGCATTAAGACAATTTCTTCTTGTAATGAATGATAGTACATATTCATCTCCTTCCATAAATCCTAACTTTATTATTATTTTAATGTGTTTTCCATTTAGGCAATACCTCCAGTTACTCGAATGGCATTAGGACAAAACACTTGGGTTACTGTTCTATGCCGAAAGCTAAGAGATTGGTGGCATTGGGTACTTTTGTAATTTAAGTCCAGACTCTTTTTATTTTTCCATGTGGCATTTCTAATAAATGACCACAATTTCTTTAACACTTCATTGCAGGTTTCAGAGGGGGAATTGCCTATAGTTGCAACACATGGGTAAAACTCATATTTATCATCATTCATTTAAGCTACTTCCACATGGCCTTTGTTTTCATCACTGATTTTCCAACTTTTTTGTTTTTTAGAGCCGAAATCGATACATACAACACACTTGATCCTTGTGTTCGTGTGGTCATACTAAAAGCCTTATGTGATATTCGTGTCGAGGTAACATTTGCCTTTTCAAACCAACATTGATTGCAAAAAAACAAAATGTAGGTTTTTTCTGTTTGCATATACGTTTTCATAATGAAAATATTAATTCATTTTTTGTTTTTTTCAGCAAGATGATATTCGAAGCTATATAGATGACTCTATAAAACATGGTGTCCCACTTTCTGCATTTCGTAAAGAGCGTACAGGTGGCGATTCTCATGGAGTTTCTTACTGGTATGAAGATGATCCTATCATCGGACAGAGGCTGTATCGTGAAATTAGAAAAGTCGAGGTGAAGAAAGGGAAGGGCAAAAACGTCCAATCCATTCCTTCATACCAATGGGAAACCGTTTCAACTAATTTGGACGAGTTTCAAGACGTTTCTGTAAGTTTCATGATTTCTTTCTTTCCAATATTATCCATCTTCCTTGAAATCATGTTTTTCTTTTGTGGTCAACAGGAGAAACTATTTTCTAGCAAAAACAGAACGGAAGCTTCACTCGGGAAGAAACTAAAGAATGACATGCTTCCCGAGATTGAGAAGGTGCAGAAGGTAATTCACATTCCATTCCGTTCGTTTGTGATTCCGTTCCATTCCAACCAAATTTATTGATTTTTTGTTCTTGTGAAGAGGAAAGAGAAACTGCTAAAGAAACAACACAGACAAGCACTTCTCCTGGATGGTATGATTGTGGATGGACTGGGTCCCGGCCGATCCCTTCGTGGTAGAAAACAAGTCTCCTACACCTTTGGTAAGACTTAATACCAATTTTATATTTTTATTTTTCATACGCATGGCATGGTGTTTTAAATTAATATATTTTTTTAGATGATTATGACCGATCAATCAACGAGGCCATCAAGATAACCAAGTAAGTAATCAACTTTTTTAACTTATATTTTAAATCATATAGTTCTCTCTAAAGCCACGTGTCACATTTCTATTGGTTCATTTTTTTCAGAAGGAAGCAACCTTCTCCGGAACATACTGTAAGAAGAGAAGGTTTGAGACACTCACATGATGCTTCCCAAAACGGTAGATGGGGTCCACCCGCAGCCCCTACACATAATTCCACATTTACCCCTCCATCGCCCGATTCTCTAAACGATGTCGGAAGTGATTCCGATCATAAATCCGAACAACTGGACCGCAGGTAGGTATATTCTTTCGACTTTTCCTTTTCTAAATAAAGTCCATGGCTAAAATCGTCATTTTACATTTTTAGTAACCGGAGGAGAGAGAGGCCTCAACGGTACTCCGCACATGAGTTTGTTGAAGCGGACATGGATACAGATTATGATGAAGAAGACGATGATGATGATGATATAGTTGGTGAAGCTGTGTACGATGAAGAATATTTAAAGAGACGAAAAGAAAGGAGGAAGGTGTCAAGTAGTTCAGAAGGAGATGAAGAGTATCGATGGGATGGTGATAATAATGAGGAAGATGAAGAAGATGAAGATGAAGGAGACGATTCTTTAAATGAAAGTGAAGAAGAAGAAGACAGTGATGATGATAGCCCAAAAAGATACAAGAAATTACCCCGGACCAGGCGAGGAACAAAGTTGAGATCGGTCAATGAATCCAAGTCGGGCCCCAGACGCAGCAGACGCTCCACCCGCAACCGTATCGATTACAAACAATACGAGTTTTCCGATACGGAACCGGAACCGGAATCAGCAAAGCCGGAGACTTCCGAGAGCTCCGATAAACACTCGGAATCCAGCGAAGACAAATCCGGGTTCTCAATGGGAAGCAGTGATGATAATGACACTGAAGGTGAGAACAATGATCATGATCATGATCATGAAGAGATGAAGATAGAGGAACAAGAACCCATGATTCAAGAACATGAAAAGATCCAACACCAACAGGAAGAGGAAGAACCCATCAAGTTAGATAGTCCGGTTGAAGATGAATTTGAGAATGGTGCTAGAAAAAGAAGGTTTCTTGATTTAAATGAGCTTGCACCAGGTTCTGGTTTTGAAGATGGTTCCATTAAGGATGATGATACAGATAACTTCTAGATTTGTGAGTCAATTTTTAAGCAACTCGGTGAGTCAAACTCATTTTTCAGTCGGTGTAATGTTTAGTAAGAATCGTCATAACTTATAATATAGACCATCTCTCAGGATTTCAGTTGTAGAAGCTAAATTGTACCATTTGTTGTGCTTAAAATATCAACCCCAAAAGCTACTAATTTCTTATTTCCTACATTTTGTATGGAAAAAATTTGATTCTGTATGTGTCTACTGTAAGTTACAAAGACCCTAGCTATGGTCATCTCATGTTACAACATTCTGGTCGTCCAAGAAGCTGTAATTTGTTCCACAAGCATAGCATTTGTCTTGGAGATTGATAATGTGCTGTATAATAATCTTCGATGCAACCAAACTGGCAATACTTCAAACTATGAACGTAATCAACCGGATTCTTTTTGTTGAATTGCTCAACCCACATTCCCATGCTCACATCTTCCATCTTAAACAACTGTTTCCAAAACCAAACCATGGTTAATTTAGTTCAACCCACTTAAAACACATGTCAACAACAAGAACCAAAGTTGGACCTCACCTTCAATTTATGCTTCTCGAATTCCGATGCTATGAACTCGGCAATATCCGATGATATAACATAGCCCGGACCGTTTGCGTATGGTGGATAATCTTCTCCCGGCCATTCCTGTATACAAAATTATTGACATCAGTGTCGGTGTCTTCTTCTGACATCCAATACAGTACAAGATGTACCTCATATGTTACGGCCCATTTCCCATAGCGTAAAGGTTGATGATAGTAATTGATGTTTCCCACATATATGCTTTTGCCATCGCTTACTTTGTTTGCCTCGTTTAAAACAATGTCGACTCTAACAAACGTGTCATCATCACATTTCATGATATACTTTGCGGAAGCCGTATGAACCTAAATCAAATCATGCTACAAAAAGTTAGTACCCTTTGTATAAAGATTCCATCTTTTGTGATTCAAAACTCACACCGTATTCGCATATTGCAACGGTTTTCAAAACAACGAGGTCGTAATGATCCATGTAAGGTACAATGACGATATCGCCAAAGAAGTCGGCTTCTTTCTTTAACTCGACATTCACTGCCTTTCTTGCGTGCTGTACATGTTATATAAGGTCAAAATAGTAATTTTACACATTGTGGCGTAAATTGTTAATGTCATTTACTTACGAGTGCCACAAAGAAACGAGCAACGACATGAGAAGACTTGATGAGATCATGTTGCATCCATGACTTCCTAACCGCCATTCGCTCGGCGAAATGATTTCCTGATGAAAGAATTCCAATAAACAGATCGATGGGCCCGCTTGGATGAGGTGGTGCCTTCCATTTTTGGGACATCTCAAGGTGTTTTTGGGGCGTGAAACTTGGATGTGCAGAAGGAAGAGAGGCAGCAAGTATTATGTGGACATCAATGTCACCTTTCAAAGCCAAACCCGTAGCATCCTCCAATGCAAATCCCTATGTCAATAGGAGACTGCATTTGTTACATGGGACAAGACAGTCTTGATAAGACAATACAAAACATGTTTGGACAAGGCTATACCGAACAATCTTTCTAGGACTATTTTAAATAACTTATGATGAGAGCATTCATGTCTTTTGCATGAGCATCGAGCCCTTATTCTATCTTTTTTTTTTGTCCAATTACAATCTCGGTCTAAGTCTAATACATACCAAATATAACATGTGTTGATGCACTTACTGTTCGATAAGGAAATGAAGTGATGTGTCTGCCATCAACATTGACATGATAACCCTCTAAACCCGCGCTAAGAGTGAGGACAAATAGCTTCCCTTCAACAAAGGGAAAGGGCCAGTCAAAAGCCACCTTGGTTCGGCCTATCACTCTCTTCAACCACCAACTTGCTTTTGAATCTTCGAGGTGACCATCATCATCACGAACCCACTTCTCGCATTTCACCTTACCATCAACTAAAAAGAAACATGGAATAACAGGAAACCTTTTTATTTTCAAAATTCGATTATTTTGGTCTTAAATTATCATAAATCACGACTTCATGTCATAGTAACAAGTTTAGATGCATGCATAGTAAATAATAGTCAATGTCATGTCAACGGTACCACATAAACAAAGGTTCTTTCCAAAGAAGAAAATGACACCAAGAGGTCCATTTTCATTAAATTCACTCATAAATACCATCAAAACACTTGCTACCTTCATCCTAAGTTTCTTTTTTATGATGCTACGAAATAACTATACCTTTTACTTTAGTGAAGTTTCTATACACGATCAAAAAACATGATATAATTTAAGTTTTTCAATGAGATTATCCTATTTCTTAACCTAATATTTCAATCGAACTTTGGGACCAAAGGAGCATTAAGGTTGAAGCCAACATCAAAAAATAAAGTTCATTTGCTAGTGGACCATTAAATTGAAAAGCTACTTGTGGACCATTGAAATGACACCGGCTTTTGAAATATATTCTATTATTATTACTGGATGGGCAAAAGCATTTTTTAGGTAAAAAGGAAACGAATTGTATGATTTACAAATCATCCACGTGTATATATCTCCTAAAATTGTCTTATTTTAAATTATTATTAGATCAATTTTAGTAACAGTTTATACTCATAAGTTGTATATTACTAATGAAATCAAAACAAAAAGGTGAACTTTAGTCGATTCAAATGGACTCTTTTGGCAATTCTTATAAATTAAAAAAAAATTATTTTGACATGTCACCAAACATGCTTGACACGTGGACGCACACGTTGACATGACTAGACAACTTGTAGAAATTTATCAAATGACAATTCATTCATTCATGGGAACAGAGTTTCTAAGCATTGGCCTACTTCTAAATAAAAGCTCCATAGTTCATACATTTTGGTGTTGTTTTCTTCTTTTAATATAATTTAACAATCTTAATGAAGATAATATTTAAATATTTAATTCGACATATAAGATTATAACTCTTAATTAAATATGTGACTTACCAGTCTCTTCTTCAACCCTAGACTTCCATCCCTCGCATCGATGAGCAATTCCCCATTGCATTCTGTAACAAGTGTTCTGTTCAATCACAGGTTTTCCACTCCAATCACCCTTCAATCGAGGATTAAAATGCAAAATTCTTGGTGGGTCTTCCCCATCAACAGTTTTCAAACCCTGCAACTCCATCATAAACTGTGAAACCTCACCCTGTTTCAACAATGAGATCTTTGGGTCTAGTTCAAAATGAGCCTTTCTAGGTTTCCCGACAAGAGTTATATGTGAACCCAATGTCATCCCACAAGGAAGCACGATAATGTTTCCCTTGTTTTGGAAACCAGAACCTGATAGCGTAATCGAACCAGGGCAAGTCTCCATAGTTTGGTTTTTGATACCTTCTGTTATGTTGTTTTTCGATGGTGATTCAACTTCTTCCCAGAAACTCTTCCCTACGAGAAAAGCTTCTTTTGCAGATGTTTGAATTCCCCCAAATCCAGGTGTAGTGTTTACAAAGTCGACGTCAAATTTCAAGTTTGATAAAGCTTTGAATTCGCGGATTTTTCCAACACGCCTAGGATTTGATGGAGCATAATGGGGGACTTTCAGAGGTCGAATTGGGGATTCTTCTTCACTGTCTAAGACTAACGATTCCTTAGACAATCCGTCGGTGAAGAACAAGGTATTTCTAGAACTTTGTTCTGCATCTTTTTCTTGAGTAACTGATTTCAACAGGAAGGGTACTTCGAAATTGACCATGAGCAGCAGATACAAAATCCCTACGCCGATCAGAAATTGAATCCATCTTTTCTGTCTGAAAGACATGAACCCGTCTAATTTAGTCCGTTTCATGGTTAATCTCTTTAATTATCCAACTAAACAAGAACAAGAACAAGAACAGACTCAGAAGTCGGAAAAAAAAAACCAACCGTGGTGTGAATTATCGTGGATCATGAGAAGGAAACAAGTTCCGATTGATTTTGTATAGCTCTTGGCTCTCAGAATTGAACATGAAACATCAGACACGTTTGGAGAGAGTGTTGCAGAGAGAGACGAAGGGTTATGCGGTGGAAGGGGAGGTAGAGTTTTACATGGAGACGTGGAACTTGGAAGTGTGTATAGAAAAAGAAGCTTTCGCAGGCGGTGGCCGGTGGCCTCTACCTGAAACCAAACAGAAATTGAAATAATTATCCAAAAATTCAAATTATGTGTACAAGTTAATCTTTTATATCATAGTTATCTATCACACTGACAACTCTAATATGATAGAGTCGTTAAAATTAAACTTTTGATTTTAGTACTTATTCTCAATTAAAAGATCATATTTTGTTCTGATGTAGCATATTATATTTATTTTAGACTTTAACAAAATAATCTTATAGTAATCATGAATAAGAATAACCACAATAATTGCGAATAAGCCTGCGAATTCGCGGTAACATTTTTTCATATACCGATAAACTTAACTTTTGTGAATAATAGCGTTTTTTTTTTCCAAAATATATACAAGTACAATACATTTGTAATATATGATTTCAAGCATAAGGGAAGTCCGAAACCTAAACAAGTCCCATGAAACTAGTAAACACTAGTTTTTCCATCAAGCGTACACTAACGTACCTTGAGGGTAGAACTTTTCACCCCTCAATCTCCGAAGACCGCCACCTTGTTTTAAAGCTTGTTCCTAAGAACTATCCATTGGTTTTGAAACGTTCCATTAACTAAACAACTATTTGTTGTTACGTGATTTTAGTGTCCCCATAGCATTTTGTGTAATTGGAACCTACATGTGAGCTAAAGGACTTCGTAATTTGTACTTTAATATATTTTTGAGTATGTGCGGAGTATACACATGCATAAGATCGAATTGGAAGCCGATTCGACGACAAGTCGGGCGTCTGGGGAAGCACCCCCATGTTCGGGGTTTCTAAAGAGGCAGGGGGGACCTAGGGTGACACCGACAACCCCTGACTTTTCTGGCCGCAGTGGAAAAATTTTCGAAAAATTTATTTTTTTTACTACCGTGCAACCCCTGACTTTCCCGTACAACCCCTACTGTGAAATCCTGTGTCCGCCTCTGTAAAGGGGCAGCGTCCCTAGCGGGGTCCAAGGGGCAGAGCCCCTAGCTGGGTAAAACTAACTAAGATCGTCAGTTTTAGAAACCATTGATTTCCTCATTAATTCCGCATTCTCTTAACTTGTTTCTAAAGGAACCCATGACGACCAACCCTAAGACGAAACCATACATATCATTTTCTATATAAAAACGACTCTCCTTTTAAGGAGAAGATATCACTTTTTAGCTCTCGTTTTTCTTAATACGAACTCAGAATTCTCTAGCAATTTGGCTTACGTTTTTTCGTGCCTAGATTCGTAAGTATCCCCATGCGATTATCCTCGGCTGAATTTCTTGTAACCCGGACATAAGGTAGAAATATCAATTTGAAAAGTGTTTACACGATCCAAGGGGTATGAAGATCTCCACTATAAACCCTACCCAATTTCTAACACTATTTTGTGAAGGAAGATACCATCCCAATAGTTTCTTAAATGGAGTCTAGAGAGTAATATAATCCTTAGCGATGCAATTTATACTTTATGATGCACAATCCAAGTAAATTTTTTTCTTTCCAACGACATTTATTCACAAACAAGTGTCTTATGCAATATATGTAAAGCAATGGAGTAAAGTCATAATCTTTACCATTAACAAATCAAACATATTTCATTTTATAAACATAATTAATAACACATAAAATACTCTAGCATATGTCTTATGTTGGTTAAAACATCACCAAGTTATTGTAAAAACATTTGAATTCACTAAATGGAAGCTACAAGGCACATAAGTACTAAAAGTTTGGATATGTAAATGGGTCAAATTGTCGCTTAAAAGCTGAAAGTGAACACCCTCTCAATAATAGGATATATACCCGAACTCTCTCTCTCTATCTTGCTCTCTCTCTCTCTATATATATATATATATATATATATATATATATATATATATATATATATATATATATATATATATCCCGGTGACCGAACCATATATATAAATCCCGATAGCAAAGCGAAGCGCTGCCGAAATCGCCAGTCACCCACATTTATCAAGTGAGTGCATAGTTATTTTCAGCTTACACATAAATATGAAGTATCTATTAAATGCTATATGTGTTTGTTATCTGTGTACTTGGTATTTGTGTTATAATATGATACGATTTTATTTATATAAAATACTTTATCATATTGGGTAGTAAAAGGTTTTTGGAAAAAAATAGAATAACGGGTTGGGTAGGGTTTTTGGGAAAATAAAATAATGGTGAGGGGTCACACATTTTATTACCGGGGCCAGTCATCTAACAAAGTATATGTGGCGACCACTAACTATTCTAGGTAGTGCGGTGGAACACCAGAATTGAAGGTGGTGTTAATGATCATACTTTTCAGGAAAAAAGGAAAGTTGTTCATTCGGGTACTCTACCCATCCCCCCAGGGTTGCCTTATCGACATATATTGCTACGGGATCCCCAAAGTAGTATTGTCTACTGACATAGAATCTTAGGATATGTCTCTTGGGTTTAGCATTTAAGGTCAGAGAGTGAGAATAACAAAAATGGATAACTGGGATTATTTGTTTAGGTGCAAAATATATATAATACAATATTGTGGATTGAAAACCCTATGTGCTCACCAGGTTTCCCAACCTAAACCACCCAATTTCTTTGTATCACATGTAAGGGTTTGAAGGTACATTATGCTGAGAGATTCAAGGAGTTTTAGGCCCTTAGTATAAGTTAATGTAAGGTCTGTAATATTTTTGTTATGCTTATGTTTCTGTATTGACGATGACATCCCGAAGTTATTAATGAAACACATTTCTTTGGAAATGTTTGGTAATAATATATTATCACTTTATTGGGAACAAATTCCGCATTATAATTATTTAAAAAGGATACTCTGAAATGAAATAAGAAAATTTAAATCGGTCTTTTCTGGTTGTGAAAATTGAGGATGTCATAGTTGGTATCAGAGCATTAGATAAAGCGGACTTGGAATTTTAGGGATTTTGTAGACTTAAACTTAGAATCCTAGGCAATGATTGTGAGGAGTCTATTTATTATATTTAGGTAGTTTACCTAAACTAACACAAGCACTAGAATACTTTAGGATAAATTCCTAAATTACTATCATATGCTAAATGACTTATGTTATAACATGCTTTAGGATACCTGCCTAGGATGCTATTAATAGAATGGATCTTAAGTTAGTTGCCGTCCAGATCTAGAAAATTATGCGTTCAAAAAATATAAATAATAGAACTGACATGAAATTTTTGGGAATGATGTGGAGGATGTAAGCGTCAAAACATAACTAAAACCTCCCTTATCATAATAAAATCGCCTCTCGGTACACTAAACACATGCTTTGGTGTAGAGAACGTCATAGTGATCACAAGGAGCAGAAGTGTCGTCAATAATGAAGGAGGTCAACTCCTAGGCATAAAAAATCAAATAATAATAACCAATTTCCCCGACAACGACACCAAAACTTGGTGGGATGTCAAGTCCACCAAGCGAATTACACCCTTTGTTTGCAAATAAAACGTAATATAATGGTAAAAAGGGGTATCGATCCTCGAGGAAATGGTTGTATTCAGTCACCAATGCAATCCAATAGAACTAGTGTAATAAAACTAACTAACTATAATTAAACTAAAGAGGGGGGGGGGGGGGTTGTGATTGCTTGAAAAATAAAAGACTGTAACACCTGTTCCAAGTATTATTTAATTTATCTAATTTTTAGGGTTTTGTGCATGGACTCGGCGAGTTGGGGAGCTCCAACTCATCGAGTAGAGATCGTTAGGAGGACACGGATTTTAAATCCTAATCGACGAGTCGGAAGGCCCCGACTCGACGAGTAGGCGCTGTAAAGGAAAACCCTAATTTTTAGGGTTTTCACCCTATTTAAAGAACATAATCCGCCTCTTGTGGCCTCCCTTACCACTTCATTAGCCAGAGAAAACCCTAGTTGAACCTTGCACCTTCTTGAGTGAGAGAGAGAGAGAGAGAGAGAGCTTTTGTGAGTAATTTTGGTGTGGTTGTGAAGGATTTTGGAGCTTGAAGAAGAACGAGCAAGGAGAGAAGCAGTAGATCCGACATCTACTATGTATTGGCAACCATCTTGAGACAGTTGAGTTGGAGTCGTGCGTGGGAATTATCCGATCTTAGCTTGTCAGTTCAACATTCGAGAGGTGAGTCTCCTCACCATACCAATGGTTCTAAGGCACCAAGGCCGACCCATTATTTGTATGTGACATGCTAGTTGGTTATGTGATATGTGTATGCTAGTTGAGATTGTAGTACTTGCATGAAAGACCTCGGGGGGTTCCCGAGGCACTTGGGTGTAAGACCTTGGAGGGTTTTCATGGCATCCTTAGCAAAGACCTCGGGGGGTTCCCGATGCACTTGGGTGTAAGACCTTGGAGGGTTTCCATGGCATCCCTGGGCTAAGACCATGTGGGGGTTCCCATGGCTCCCAGAGTAAGACCCTGGAGGGTTTTCAGGGCATCCTGATATGTTTGCATGTCTGGTTTGTATGGTAGTGGGCTAAGACCATGTGGGGGGCACCCGGAGTAAGACCCTGGAGAGTTTCCAGGGCATCCCTATATGTTGTATGCATGGCTTATGTGGTATATGTAGCTTTTGTAGCTAATACGATATGTGTTTATGTGGATTGTGTGTGGGGTATGCTCTGGGGAACTCACTAAGCATTAGCTTACAGTTTGTGGATTTGTTTCAGGTACATCTGACCCTAAGGGTAAGGGCAAGGCTTGATGACGCGGCGTGCACTCTCTCTCAGGTGTTTTATGGGACACTATGATGATTTGAAATAAAATTGTATTTGATATGAATTTTGAAAACAATTGTATTTGGGATTTCATGGTTTGTGGAAAGTATTTTGGTTAAACAAAAATGAAAATTTTCTTTTGAAAATTGGGTCGTTACAAGTTGGTATCAAAGCCTTGGTTTGAAGGATTCGGGCACACTCTCGGGTGTGTCGGGACTCAAACTAAGGAAATGGTAAAAATTGTTTTAAAAAAAAATTTAAAACTTTTAAAGAATGGAAAAGAGGAGAGTGCAACGCGCGTGATCGGCTGAGCCAAGTAAGTAGTTCCCCAATATGTTAGGCATGTTATACTGATATTTGAGTATGATAATCGTATGGATCTTGCTATGTGTATGCTTTTAATATTGTATACGGTTAGGAGATTATAGCCTTAGAATGATTGATTTGGCCTTATTTCCCGTTCCTCGTTTGGTTGTGGTCCTAGGGTAGATCTCTTATTCGAAAGTCTATTTGATCCTTTTCTGTGTATAATTTGCATGCATAAAGGCAACCTGTTATGATTGGTCTGATTGATGTGTTGGATTAATGTCTAAGTCCATAACTATAATTGGTAAGACTTGACCCGACCCGACATGGTCCATTTGGGTTGCATGGCATCATGCATTTGGATAGACTATAATGAGAGAAATAACACTTAAGGTTGGTTAATATATTATAAGTTCTAATATATTAATAAGGTTATTTAATTAGTATTGATCAAGAATTAATTTGGAATTAATTAAGTGATCAAAAGGAGACTAATTAAATATATGGGTTGATTGTGTAAATCATTCATTCTTATATATGTGGGCTTGTGATCCAAGATTCCTTATGTTGGACTAAGTCCATGGGGTGACCCATGGATACTCCATGGAGGTTAAAATCCATGGAGCATAAGGAATGGGTAAAGTTATGAGTTACATGGTGTAACCCTAATATCCACCATATAAAAGAATCCCATGGCTCAAGAAATCGTGCACTAATGTGTGAATATGAGGGCTAGACGATTTCAAGGAGTGTTCCATTTCTCTCAAGTCATTCCATGTGCATTTGGTGTTGTGTGAACCATTTGAGGTGTCATACTTGGGGCACTAGGCACTCAAGCTTCATGGAGACAAGCTACATCAAACAAAGGTATGTATTCTATCCATTTGATTACCCAAGTATCAAGTATTGTATGCTAGATAGGGTAATACCTTGGAAAGTTCATAATTGCATGTATAATAGAGAAAACATAGATCCAAGGTATTTAGGGTTGCATGTACACTTAGGAGTGTTAGAATGCGCAAAACCCATCAGTAGTATCAGAGCCAAGGCTTGTTTTCTTGTTATACTTGCAAAATTAGCTGAAAAATCGAATTGTATTAGTTTAAAAGTTATGCTAATTACTTGAAAAATTTGATGTGAATTATCTTTGTTCATATGAGTTTATTAGATTAATAGAAAAGTTAATTGATTATGTGTTTTCAATCCATTTTAATCTAAGAGTTGATTCTAAAATGTGTTTTTGTAACTTGTCCTCAAGTTATATGAAAAGTCACATTTAAGTTTCATAAAACTCATAAAAAGTTGGCAATGGTTACAAAAATGAAGAGTCTTGTCCTCATTAAATGGTTTTATGACTCCATAACTTGTCCTCAAGTTATGGAGGTTCAAGAGTCACTTCATTAAATGATAAAATGTGTAACCTTAATTAGTTCCATAAGTTACAAAAATAAAGAAAAGTTACATTCTTTTATTAGTTTAAAGTCTTCCATAACTTGTCCTCAAGTTATGGAACTTGAAGAGTTTTTTTTTAATTAAAACTACTTTAAACACATAAGTTATGGAATTAATTAGTTTTGAATATTTTCAAAACTTGCCCTCAAGTTTTGGAATTTGTAAAGTTTTCCCCATGAATACTTTAATTCCAAGTTAGCCCTTAGAATTTTAAAAGTTAAAATTCAACCCTTATACTTTATAGTATTATAAGTTAATAATAAGTATATGTATAAGAGCAAGTCAGTTTTACCGTTAGTAGGCCTCATTCACGAAGCCGGTCTATAAGGGGGGTATAAGGTTACTGCCTATAAAATGGCAGTTTAATGGGTGTCCACTCTCACCCACCGCTTCCTTGACTGGTGGAGGGTCGTTAGCCGAACGGGTAGGACAAGGACTATAATTCTCCCTTCATTAAAAATATTAATGATAAATACTAAGTAACTAAACACTTATAAATTCCCAATCTTAGTTACTTAGGAAAATGTGAATAAGGTGCTAATCCATGAAAGTACACTTTGCACTTTGTTTAAGTCGGTTAGTGGAGCGTGTGTGGTTAACCGACACACTAACTCGTATTTAACAAGGTAGGCAAAGGGTAACTTAATATTTATCATAGTATCGATGGAGCGTGTGTGGTTAACCGGCACATCGATTGAGGGGTAAACACTTAAGGGTACCAAGTATATTTGCATGGTTACTTCACACCTTGTTTTGTGATCCTCGGCATCCCAGTCACAAAACCTGAAGGGTATACTCAAGATTGAAACATGCCATTGAAAAGTTCAATGAATCTCAAAAGATCTAGGAGTTTCAAATCCAATTAAAAAAAACCTAATTACATTATTTCGTTTTTCATGGTGGAAATTGGTAAATCGTCATTTACCTACCTTCAACTATTTTATAACTCGGATTACGGCATCCCTCTTCCAGTTATAAATAGGTTGTTGGATCCTAGCCTTAATATTTCATATTGGGTGTTATATTAAGGACTTTAGATCAACTATCTTGAATATCTCCCAAAAGATGTCTAGTTCAGACATCTATGATCTTCCCAAATCTCTTGGAACTTTACTTCCTCCACCTCCTCCAATTATTCTCCCTAACCCACAAGTTCAAGGTCACTCAAGCCCTAATGGCAAGCAAGGTCTATGTGTGATCACATCTTAGAGATGAAGTCACATATTGACAAGATGGGAGAGTTGGGTGTCAAAGTCTTGAGAAAGTTGGATGTTCAATCACTTTCTAAGTCACATAGTGAGTTCCTTTGGGACTACTATGAAACAGACTATGACATGAACCTTAATGATCATATCTATTTGCTTGGTGCTGCTGAATCAGCAATGATTTGGAACGATAGTAAAGCAAATTTGATTAGAAGATCAACTTCCCGAAAACTTTATGGACAGTGACAATGGTGACACTGGAAATCCAGAAAAAGCATTCTCTTCCCAATGTAAAGGGATTGGCCATAGTCAACCCGATTGACCAAATGGTAAAGAGAAAGACTAAGTCTGAGATAGTCCCATTACCAAAGGGTCCATATGTTTATTTTGCCAAAGGAAGGGGCGTTGATTGCAAAGCTGCCAAATTTACCTAAGGATGTTGAAGTCAAACTCTACATCAGGTAGAGCCCATTATCTAACTCTGTTAAGTTCTATTCTGAGATCCTCATTACATGATGTGACTGGGTCACATGTTGATGTTTTAAGAACCAAAGAATATAGAGAAATCTTAAAGGAAGTATATGCTGATTCTGATCGCGAAGGTGGATTTCGATCGCATCAGAATTTTGAGCAGTTGCTTAAGAAGTTATGATATATTGCTAAGGAATAGATAACAACAATTTTCCATGTGGATTGTAAGGATAAGTTTTTCCGCAAAGTTTTAAAATAAAAGAAAATTGTTTAATTTTATTTATTTGAAGTATCCTTACAATGGCATTTGTGGAAAATTGTTGCTTATATGATTCCACTGACAGCAATATTGGAAAATGGATTTGATTCTTTCATTTGTGGTAGTGTCTAAATTTACCAAATCAGGAAAGTTCCTCATCACCCAAGTTTCAATTGGACCGAAACTTGGAATCATGCAAGTTGAATAGTATGATGAATGAGAACTTTCAAGCATTGGAAAATCAAGACTAATTACTTGTTCACATGGATGTGTGAGTCAAGTGAAGGACTAAAGGGATCGAGTACACATTCTTGTGCACTGGTCATGTCCACCACAAAGCTCGTTAAGACTATTTGATTTACTAAAGTTTAGTAAATATGGTTATACTTACAAGTTTAAGTATAATTCTGAAACATTGGAAAAGTCTCAATGTATGGCAGAACGAATGGGAAGAATCAAATTAGGCAGAAAGAAAAAAGTTTCTCAAATCTGAAAAGATGGGAGAGTACTTTAGTATCATGTTTGTGATCATCTTAATGATTTAGAAATCATATCACAATTAGTCCTCTAAAGGTCATCTTAGTGCATTCTTATGACTAAGAAGAGGAGTCATGAATTGTTGAAATGGTTAGATCAGGAAGATGAGTCATACTTCGTTTCAAAACAAGTCTTAGAGTCATACTCCAAGACTATAAGTTGAGTGACATATCTTAAAGAATGGTTTATAACACTTGTCAAATGTAAGAGTAAAAGTGTCCTACTCTTGTACATTTGAAGTTGGTAAGTTGTGATGTTTTGGATTAAACAAAGACCAACTAAGGCCAATTGTGTGAAGTGTTTGTCTTGATAAAGAATCCGCACTATCTCTTGAATATTTGGCAAGATAGTCTTATATGTCAAGAGGACAGTGGGAGTCTTAAAGATCCTAAAAAGAATTTCAAGAACTAATCAAGAATAAAACCTGAGGTTCTTCACTAGCACACGACTTGAGGTTTATAACCTATCATGTTGACATATTCTATGCCCATTCCAGTTGAAGTTGGCTTTGCATAGGAGTTCTGAAAGTTCTCAATTGGTTGCATAACAACTTGGAAGCAATGGCAGGCCCTGTACTGCCAGGTGGCAAGAAGTTAAGATTGCATAAGTTCAGTCCATATGAGTTTGGATTTGTCATTATCCTTGTCTTGTGACTATGGTTTTGACGATTCACATGGATAAGAACACATACACCATAAAATCTAAGGGTCATAAGGTTTCTCTCCGATTCATGAAAATGATGGTGAGGAAACACTTCCACCAAGTAGATTTGAAGCAGATGGCAAAAGGTCTAAACAATTGAGACTATGATTACGGCATCCCTTTTCATAGTTCTGAAATTGTTTAGATACACATGCATGCTATCTAAGGAAAGGTGTATGATTTTGATAAAGTTTTATCAAAGCATCTCGTATCAGAAATCTGAACTTTGGTAAGGAAGTCAATAAAGTATTTATTTCTAGAAGTCCAGCTGATTTCTGAGTACATGTCAAAGCTAGTGGGAGCATAAGTGTTATGCTAATAATCATCATGTTAGTGGGAGCATGATAATTATTGTTAGTGTTGCAAGTTAGCAATGTTAATTATAGAAAACAAAAGTTTCAATTCGTGAGGCTGCAGGGATTGAAAAAGTTGTTTTGCTATAATTAAGGGAGAGGATATACTTCATTTCAGTTCTAAAGGCTTAGATTGAGACCTTAATCATCTTTAGTCAAGAATATATATATGAATTTCATGTTGGATTGGTTCAACTTAAGGAAATTCTATATATTGCGTTCTCAAAATTCGATTATGATTACGGCATCCCTCTTCATAGTCAAATTTTGAAAACATGGCAAATAAAAATATTGTAGCAAAAGACTGGTCTAGAATCATGTCTTTATGTGAGACATCATGAATCGTGTACCATTTGCTTGGGGTACAGGATCGATTGCATGTGCTATAATATTTGTCATTTCTAAATTTTTCCAAATGCCCAGAGGCATTAAGAAGGGAAAAGGTCTAGAATTGGATATGACTAAAATGATTAAGCAATTGTCGAGGACAATCTGAGGTTTACCAAAGATTGGTTGCTCAGGGACAGTTGGAAGTATAGTGCTAATTTTGGAAGGACCATATTGACATATTCTGAAAAGAGGCATCTCTTATTCAGAAGTGATAGTCAAAATGAGAATATGGAGTTGTCTCCATAGGTGGAAGTTATCTGTGTAAGATTAGAAAACTTAATGCAAGAAGCATGTCCAAAGCAATGTACTTTGAATATGAGACTTAGTTTCCATGTAGTTGATCTCCATTGGAATACCTTATAATGACTGTTGACAAGTCTTTGTGACTTTGTACATATTCATTACAGGAGGGTCAGTGCATATAAGTTTAAAATCTAAACAGATTTCAATAAATGATAGGAATTTGAAATTCTCACATTTTTCGATAAGGATTTGGGAGTGTGAAATTAGAATCATTGAAATTATGTTCAATTGGTTTATTTCACAAAGTAAGGATCATAGACAAACATAGAGTGCATACTTGGTGTATGGCAAAGCTATTGTTTAAGAAAAACATAGTGTACATGCTTGGAGCATGGGACAGCTAGTGTTTTTAATTCAAGTATAAAGTTGATAAAACCGAAACAATGAATAATGAGTAATCAGTATGGTGATAAATAAAAGTGTTTATTTATATTCATAGGGTTTGATACCATATTTGATTCATTTATTCTTGTGTTTCACTTTGCATGTTTTGACTTCCAGAATAACTAAGTCGCTCTTCCTGAATGATTAAGTTATTCAAACCATCCACAGTCGGTCATATGTTGGAAGTAGATATGAATCAAGATTGTCATGGGTTGGTTTGTAGAGGTCCAAGTTGGTGGACAAAGTGGTGCTACAACACTCATGAGTGCTCATAAGTTCTGAGTATTGGATTCAACCCGCGCTCATTTGAATCACTTCATGGATTTTATCACGAGTGATCATGAGACGATAATATCTTATATTCTTCAAACCTAGAGATATGAGTTGTTACTATGACTTGGTTGTACATTGATTGCACGAAAACGCATTCGGTAACTCGATGTTATAAAACGTGCCTTTGTGTATGATTCAACAAGTAGTAGAACAAGCCATATGAGTCGAAGTTTATCCATTCCTTTTACCTTCGGGATAAAAGCGATATCTGTGGGCCCCTCGATGATTTAAAGATGATACATGTGAGTGCTTGGCCAAGCCAGGACTGATTTGATTTGTTCAATCAGTCAGTCATCATGAATCGGAAATCGGGAAACAACAAATGGACAGAGAGAATGATTGATAATCCATGTCTCAATCCATATGATATCTAGAATGGAGGAATATATGATCCCTTATCTAATGGACAAGTCATTGACAAAGGTCAGAGTTCATCGACAAGGTCAGAGTTCGACAGAAGCTTTTGAGAGCTACGATTGCTGATCGGTTCCTAAAGTCATACACAATAATAGTTTTAGACTTATCCAAGTGGGAGACTGTTGGATTAATGTCTAAGTCCATAACTATAATTAGTAAGACTTGACCCGACCCGGCATGGTCCATTTGGGTTGCATGGCATCATGCATTTGGATAGACTATAATGAGAGAAATAACACTTAAGGTTGGTTAATATATTATAAGTTCTAATATATTAATAAGGTTATTTAATTAGTATTGATCAAGAATTAATTTGGAATTAATTAAGTGATCAAAAGGAGACTAATTAAATATATGGGTTGATTGTGTAAATCATTCATTCTTATATATGTGGGCTTGTGATCCAAGATTCCTGATGTTGGACTAAGTCCATGGGGTGACCCATGGATACTCCATGGAGGTTAAAATCCATGGAGCATAAGGAATGGGTAAAGTTATGAGTTACATGGTGTAACCCTAATAGCCACCATATAAAAGAATCCCATGGCTCAAGAAATCGTGCACTAATGTGTGAATATGAGGGCTAGACGATTTCAAGGAGTGTTCCATTTCTCTCAAGTCATTCCATGTGCATTTGGTGTTGTGTGAACCATTTGAGGTGTCACACTTGGGGCACTAGGCACTCAAGCTTCATGGAGACAAGCTACATCAAACAAAGGTATGTATTCTATCCATTTGATTACCCAAGTATCAAGTATTGTATGCTAGATAGGGTAATACCTTGGAAAGTTCATAATTGCATGTATAATAGAGAAAACATAGATCCAAGGTATTCAGGGTTGCATGTACACTTAGGAGTGTTAGAATGCGCAAAACCCATCATGATGTGGGTAGAGCAAATCTTAGGATAGCCTAGGATTTGAGATATGCGGTAGTCTGTGGGATATGATTTGTTTTGGGACGAATTAGAGTTATCAGGTAGAGCCTTGGGGAAGGTACAGGTAGGTGTGGAAGATAATATTGGGCCCATACTACTGAAAACACAGGATCTGTACCCGAACCAATGTTAGATCTGGAAGCTCTAAGGAGGACCGGTATGGGAAGATCCCCTATATAGATATCCTGATCATTATGATTTATGACATTTCAGTTCAACATGGTGGTAACACGATTGGGAGCAGGGGGATCAGGATCGGGATCTGGATCCGGGTCGGGCAGCGGTACTGAGCCCGTTGATGAGAGGCTGCGCGAGCTCATTGCAGCCGAGGTGACGAGGGGCATCCTTGACACTACCCCAGTGATCTTTGGGACGGTCAAGAAGGGTATGATGGAGATTGGAGAGGCTCAGGTCTTTCAGATCCGAGATTGCTGCGGGCCAGGTTGGGGCCCGAACTCCCTCGTTCCGGGAGTTCAAGGCGTGCGGGGCGCCATAGTTTTTCGGGGTCAGGGACCCCATTGTTAGCCGACGCTGGGTGGCGGATATTAAAAGAACCCCATTCTCTAAACTTTACAATATTATTACTTCAAAAAAACATGCTACATGCATATTTATAATTTACATTAGTGGTCATATTACAAAAGACTGGATACAAACCGACTATTAAGAAATTTTTACAGAGTTTTATATATTACATAAATTCTCAGGAATTTATACACTAAGTACAAAAGTGATAATATTAACTATTCTACATCTTTTTACAGTACATAACTATACTAGATGCTTATCACCTGCAATAGTTAAACATTGAGAGTGATAAACGGGTGACGCTTAGTGAGTTTAATAACAGTTACAATATAACGTTATGTCATATATATATATATATATATATATATATATATATATATATATATATATATATATATATATATATATATATATATATATATATATATATATATATATATATATATATATATATATATATATATATATATATATATATATATATATATATGACAGGAGCAAGGAGGGACAAAGAACAACAAAAATATATGTGAATCATATGACAGGCTTTCCATATTAACCAATGATTTGTTTCAAAGATTTACAATCAATGAGATACAACAATTTCAACATGATATACATCAATAAGACTTCAGCCCAAGTGGCACAGAAAATAAACAATTTCTGATTATCATTTTGCTCGAATATACAGGCTTTCAACCCTACCTAGCCCGATGCCAATACCAAAAGTGATACGAGTCATGCTCTACATGGCCAAAGGCACAAAGCCAATACCAGAAGTGATACGAGACATGCTCTACATGGCCAAAGGCATAAAACCAGAATACACAGGAAAACACATTGAACATATAACACATAACATATAATTGTCCCTATATTGAACTTACCGTGAAATAAGTGGAGGTTAAAATAGTAATTTGAGCAGCACTTCGTTTCTATAATTAACTTTCTTTGATGAAAAACCGGGAGCTTTATTGAAAACCGGGCCTTGTGAGGGTTGAGCTTCAAACCGAAAAGATAAATTTCTCGGGGTCTTCGGGCACTTCGGGATGTTTTTCAGGTGTTAGGTATGATCCCGGGGATTCGGGGGATGTTGGAATAACTTAAAAATGGGTTTAGGGGTGAAAGATGTGAAATTTGGTAACATTAACCGGGAGGGTTCGCACCCTCTTATATAGGTGCGAGGCTTCGGCCGAAGGGGGGGGGGGGGAGGACAAGCGTCGGATGCGAGGCCGAGGACACGCATCAGTAGCGCATGCGAGGCACGCGTCAGCAGCGAGGGTGAGGTGGCTCGCTCCGGAGCTTCGGACGCGCCACGGGTCGGACACGGGGCAGATACGAGAGGCGGTGACGTGGCCGATTCCGAGCCAAGCATGCGAAGCTTCTCGGATTTTGTGCCAAAATCTTCAAAAATTCATAACTTTCGCATACGAGCTCCGTTTTCGACGTTATTTATATCCACGCGTAGGTGAGACTATACTCTACAACTTTCATTTAGACTCCGTCGGCTAATTTTGAATTTATTTTTAATATTATTATTTTTAACAGACCGGGACAGGAAAATCCGTTAAAAATTTATAACTTCTTCATCCGACGTCCGTTTTCGTCTGTCTTTTTACCGTTGTATTACTATTGACGAGACCTTCGATTCTCGTTTAGGTTGTGTCGGCTAAAAACCGCTCGATCTTTATTTCGAGTTTTTAGCTGTATAATGCTATACCGAATCTTAGAAAAATCATAACTTCCTCATACGAAGTCAGATTTTGACGTTCTTTTTATGAAATTTCTCGGTTTAAAGAATACTACGACTTTCATTTAGATCACTAAAGCTAAAAAGTGGTTTATTGAAAATTCACTTTTTACGTTAAATAGTGTTTTGCCGGTTTTGTCGCGGATCTTCGATTGGTCATAACTTCTTCGTTATAACTCGGATTTCGATGAGGTTTTCGCCTAAATGTTTCTAACGAGATAATCTACAACTTTCAATAACATTATTTTTACTTATTTCCAATTTTATATTTTCGTTAATTTCAATATTTGAATTTTGATTGGAAACTCATAAGACTTCCAATACTTCCCGCATGATTCTAAACATAGTTTTACTTCAATTCTCATAAAACTATCTTGTTAGAACTCAATACTCAAAATCATATATTATTTAATAATATTCATCTTTAAACAAAACACGATAAATGACCGTGTATGTTACAAATACCTCCTCCTTTTGAGGATTTCGTCCCCGAAATTACAACGATTTAAACAAATGGGAATATTTCGCTCTTATCTCATTCTTATTTTCCCAAGTATAATTTAGGCCTCTATGGTGTTTCCACTTGACAAGCACCAACTCTACTTCTTTATTACGTAGATTAGTCGTTCTTTCGTTTACGATCTCTTCAGGCTCTTCTACATATGTTAACTTATTATCCAGTTTCACCTCGGATAACGGAACCGTTTCATCCTATATGCTTAAACATTTACGCAGATAACTCACATGAAACACATCATGAATACCTGCCAAATCTTCAGGGAATTCCAAGCGGTATGCTTGTTTACCAATTCTCTGGATGATTTTGAAAGGACCAACAAATCCAGGACTTAGTTTTCCTTTCTTCCCAAATCGCATAATGCCTTTCCATGGGGACACCTTCAGCATTACGAAATCACCCACCTGGAATTCTATGGGTCGTCTCCTCTTTTCTACATAGGACTTCTGTCGATCCTGGGCCGCTTTCATTCTTTCTCGTACAATTTGAATCTTGTCAGTGGTATCTTGAATCAATTCAGGGCCTCCAAGGATTTTCTGTCCTACTTCACGCCAACATAAAGGAGTACGACATCTACGTCCATATAGTGCTTCATATGGTGGCATTTTGATTGAAGCGTGGTAACTGTTATTATATGAAAATTTGACAAGAGGTAAGTACTTATCCCAGTTACCACCGAACTCCAAGACGCATCCACGAAGCATATCTTCTACCATTTGGATTGTTCTCTCCGTCTGACCATCCGGCTGGGGATGATAAGCTGTGCTGAGAGCAATTCGAGATCCCAATTCATGTTGCATACTTGCCCAAAAATGAGAAGTGAAGCGAGTATCACGATCGGAAATAATCTTTAGTAGCACACCATGTCTCGCAACAATTTCATCCAAGTACACTTGTGCGTATTTCTCCATTGGGGCCGTTTCACGCATGGTAAGAAAATATGCGCTTTTAGTCAATCGGTCGACAACTACCCAAATACTATCATTATGTCTGGCAGTCTTTGGTAATTTGGTAATAAAATCCATAGACAGATCCTCCCATTTCCACATAGGGACATTAATACCTTCTGGACTACCATATGACTTTTGGTGTTCCGCTTTGACTTGTAAGCATACTAAACATTCCTGCACGTATCTTCCAATGTCTCTCTTCAATCCAGACCACCAATAATCAGCTTTTACATCATAGTACATTTTACTTGTACCAGGATGTATTGATAGCTTAGACTTATGAGCTTCATCTAAAATCTTCTGTCTTAATCCACCAATCTTTGGAATCCATAGCCGATTCTTGAATACCTTCAATCCTCGTGGATCATCAAGTAAAATATCAGCATAATGCACCATCCCTTCATTCTTCACATTTTCTGGCTTTAAGGCCTCTACTTGGCATTTTTCTAATTCATCAAGAATAGTGAACTTTACGGTAGTGTGGGTAATAACATAACACACACTATTATGATAAACCTTTCTGCTAAGTGCATCGGCAACTACATCGGCCTTTCCAGGATGATACAAGATTTCACAGTCATAGTCTTTGATCAGCTCCATGGCTCGTTGTTGTCTCATATTCAAAGTTTGCTGATTGAATATATACTTGAGACTTTTGTGGTCGGTAAACAATTGGCATTTTGTACCAAAAAGATAATGTCTCCAAAGTTTTAGGGCAAATACTACTGCAGCGAGTTCGAGGTCATGGGTGGGATAATTCTTTTCATACTCTTTCAGTTGTCTTGAAGCATAGGATATTACTTTACCACGTTGCATCAATACACAACCGAGTCCCAACCTTGAAGCATCGCTATGCACGGAAAAATCATTATCACCTTCTGGGAGTGATAAGATCGGAGCATGAGTCAAAAGATCTTTTAGAGTTGAGAAAGCTTTTTCTTGGGCTTCACCCCATTCAAACTTTACTTCTTTTCGTGTAAGACTTGTGAGAGGTACAACTATGCGTGAAAAATCTTTAATGAATCTCCGTTAATACCCCGCGAGACCCAAGAAACTACGAATTTCAGAAACATTACAGGGCGCTTCCCAATTCTGAATGGCTTCAATTTTGGTAGGATCTACTGATATACCGTCACCAAAAATTACATGACTGGGAAATTGAACTTGGCGAAGCCAAAATTCACATTTCGAGAATTTAGCATATAGTTTCTCCTTTCGAAGAAGTTCTAATATTTCACGAATATGAATGGCATGATCAGATTCAGACTTGGAATAGATTAGAATATCATCAATGAATACGATGACAGATTTATCGAGCATTGGACGACATACGCGATTCATCATATCCATGAATACAGTAGGAGCATTTGTCAAACCGAATGACATGACAAGGAATTCGAAATGCCCATAACGAGTACGGAAAGCAGTCTTCGATACATCCTGCTCGTGTACTTTCAATTGATGATAGCCAGACCTCAAATCGATCTTCAAGAGCTAACACCCTGAAGTTGATCAAACAGATCGTCTATGCGAGGTAGTGGATACTTGTTCTTGATAATTACTTTATTTAGCTCGCGATAATCAATACACATTCGCATCGACCCGTCCTTCTTCTTGACAAATAATACCGGAGCAACCTAAGGAGAGGTACTCGGTCGAATAAAGCCTTTGTCAAGTAATTCTTTCAGTTGGATCATCATTTCTTTCATTTCAGCTGGCGCAAGAAGATAAAGAGTCTTTGCAATCGGAGCAGCACCAAGCACAAGGTCAATTCGGAATTCTACTTGCCTATCCAGGCAATTCTTCGGGGAAAACATCAGGATATTCATTAACAACGGAAACATCATTTACAGTTTTCTTCTCCTCTTTTGAGATATCAATTGTATAGGCCAGATAGATAGAACATCCTTTCGATATGAATTTACGGGCTTTGAGGAAAGAGATTATTTTTACGATTTTAGGTCTTTGTTCACCGTAGACATAAATAGGATTCTCCCTTTCAATGGGAATACGTACTATCTTTTCATAGCACAAGAGTTCTGCGCGGTTCTTTGACAACCAATCCATGCCGAGAATAATATCAAAGTTGGGCAAGGAGATAGGAATTAGGTTAGCATGAAAATTATAAACTTCAATTTCTATGACACAATCTCTATAGACTTTATCAGCAAGTAATGATATACTTCCCGTAGTTTCTTCATGAAATGGTTGATCGAGTGCATAGCAAGAAATTTGAAAGTAATGCGCAAATTCATGAGACACAAAAGAATCTGAGGCACCAGAATCAAATAAGATGTGAGCAGTTCTAGAATTGACGAGAAATGTACCAGTCACAACATTCGGGTCTTCGCGTGCCTCCTCTGTGGTAATCTGGAATGCACGACCTTTAGCTTTTGGCACCTCCTCCTTTTTGGTTGGAGTACTCTTTGGTTGTTGAACAGAAGCTTGACTTCTCGCCGGTTGTTGAACAGAAGCTTGACTTCCCGCCATTTGGCTAGTAAGAGTAGGGCAGAAGCGCTTCCTGTGGCCAGTAACACCACAAGCAAAGCATGCAACATTCTTCATCGGACAAACGGGTTTCATGTGGCCCATTTCTCCACATCCATAACAAATCACCGATTCTTTTTCTGTTCTGCATTGGCCCTAGTGATTCTTTCCACATTTTTGACACGATGGTGACTGAAGAGAAAAAGATTGTGACCTACCGCGACCACGAGAGGTATTATGAGATGGTACTTGTTTTCCAGGATCAGTTCAAACGGATTGAGCTGATGGAATAGAGGAAACAGGAACAGTTCGATCAACATGTGGATGCTTCGGAACAGAAAAAGTGGCACCACGTATTTCTAAGTCATGCTCGCGCTTTCGGGCATACTCAACAGCTTTATCAAATGACAGAACATCACGATTGCTCACAAAATCGTGGATTTCATATCGCAATCCTTCCAAGAATAACTGAATTTTATCGTCTTCAGTTGGAATATACTTTGTAGCAAACCGTGCTTTTTGATTGAATTGAGTTTCATATTCATTCACGGTCATTCCTCTTTGCTTAAGTTCAAGGAATTCTTTCTCCAATCTTCTCCTCATGTCTAGAGGACAATATTTTTCTAGCAAACAATTTTTGAACATTGCCCAAGATAAATTCTCCTGGTCATACTCGTTGAGAGCTTCAAATGTTGCTTCCCACCAAACCAAGGCTTTTCCGTTGAACATTGCGGAATCATAATTAACCTTGTCTTCATTAATCACATGAGAGATACGAAATACTTTTTCTATGTTCTGGATCCAGGTAAGAAGAACAATGGGATTAAGGGCACCTAAAAACTCCGTAGCACCACTACTCTTGAAAGTTTTAAACGAGGGACGTTTCACCTTCTCTTTTGAAGATGCTCCGATGGCTTTCTCTTTGCCTTGATCACTATTATTTTTGTGTTCTTCGAGAGTCTTCTGAATAACACCAGTAAGTTTACCCAAGAGTCGTTCCTCACGATGGGATACTGGAGTATTTACTTCATCAGGACGAGGTTCTCCACCCACTTCTGGTGTATGGCTACCCTCCTTTCAGCCATTTTTATGAAAATTTGGAGTAACATAGTATTTTAGAATATTAGGATTTATTATTACCTAATACTTTACTTAAGTCTTTCCTATGGTTTGTATCAATGTACTTACAATGAATCCATTCATATATTGAACTTCTGACGGTTTAAGTCTAATACCAATCTGTGGTATTTAGTTCACTTAAACTACTGCTCTGATACCATGATTGAAAGAACCCCTTTCTCTAAACTTTACAATATTATTACTTCAAAAAAAACATGCTACATGCATATTTATAGTTTACATTAGTGGTCTTATTACAAAAGACTGGATACAAACCGACTATTAAGAAATTTTTACAGAGTTTTATATATTACATAACTTCCCAGGAATTTATACACTAAGTACAAAAGTGATAATATTAACTATTCTACATCTTCTTATAGTACATAACTATACTGGATGCTTATCACCTCCAATAGTTAAACATTGAGAGTGATAAGCGGGTGACACTTAGTGAGTTCAATAACAGTTACAATATAACTCTATGTCATATATATATATATATATATATATATATATATATATATATATATATATATATATCAATATGACAGGAGCAAGGAGGGACAAAGAACAACAAAAACATATGTGAATCATATGACATGCTTTCCATATCAACTAATGATTTGTTTCAAAGATTTACAATCAATGAGATACAACAATTTCAACATGATATACATCAATAAGACTTCAGCCTAAGTGGCACAGAAAATAAACAGTTTCTGATTATCATTTTGCTAGAATATACATGCTTTCAGCCTTACCTAGCCCGATGCCAATACTAAAAGTGATACGAGTCATGCTCTACACGGCCAAAGGCACAAAGCCAATACCAGAAGTGATACGAGACATGCTCTACATGGCCAAAGGCATAAAACCAGAATACACAAGAAAGCACATTGAACATATAACACATAACATATAATTGTCCCTATATTGAACTCACCGTGAAATAAGTGGAGGTTAAAATAGTAATTTGAGCAGCACTTCGTTTCTATAATTAACTTTCTTTGATGAAAAACCGGAAGATTTATTGAAAACCGGGAGCTTTATTGAAAACCAGGCTTTGGGAGGGTTGAGCTTCAAACCGAAAAGATAAATTTCTCGGGGTCTTCAGGCACTTCGGGATGTTTTTCAGGTGTTAGGTATGATCCCAGGGATTCGGGGGATGATGGAATAACTTAAAAATGGGTTTAGGGATGAAAAATGTGAAATTTGGTAACATTAACCGGGAGGGTTTGCACCCTCTTATATAGGTGCAAGGCTTCGGCCGAAGGGGAGGGGAAGGACACGCGTCGGATGCGAGACCGAGGACACGCGTCAGTAGCGCAGGCGAGGCACGCGTCACCAGCGAGGGCGAGGTGGCTCGCTCTAGAGCTTCGGACGCGCCACGAGTCGGACACGGGGCAGATACGAGAGGCGGTGACGTGGCCGATTCCGAGCCAAGCATGCGAAGCTTCTCAGATTTTCTGCCCAAATCTTCAAAAATTCACAACTTTCGCATATGAGCTCCGTTTTCGGCGTTCTTTATATCCACGCGTAGGTGAGACTATACTCTACAACTTTCGTTTAGACTCCGTCGGTTAATTTTGAATTTATTTTCAATATTCTTATTTTTAACAGACCGGGACAGGAAAATCCGTTAAAAATTCATAACTTCTTCATCCCACGTCCGTTTTCATATGTCTTATTACCGTTGTATTACTATTGACGAGACATTCGATTCTCGTTTAGTTTGTGTCGGCTAAAAATCGTTTGATCTTTATTTCGAGTTTTTAGCTGTATACTGCTATACCGAATCTTAGAAAAATCATAACTTCCTCATACGAAGTCATATTTTGACGTTATTTTTATGAAAATTCTCGGTTTAACGAATACTACGATTTTCATTTAGATCACTAAAGCTAAAAAGTAGTTTATTGAAAATTCACTTTTTACGCTAAATAGTGTTTTGCCGGTTTTGTCGCGGATCTTCGATTGGTCATAACTTCTTCGTTATAACTTGGATTTCGATGAGGTTTTCGCCTAAATGTTTCTAACGAGATAATATACAACTTTCAATAACATTATTTTTACTTATTTCCAATTTTATAGTTTCGTTAATTTTAATATTTGACTTTTGATTGAAATCTCATAAGACTTCCAATACTTACTGAATGATTCTAAACATAGTTTTACTTCAATTCTCATAAAACTATCTTGTTAGAATTCAATACTCAAAATCATATATTATTTAATAATATTCATCTTTAAACAAAACACGATAACTGAACGTGTATGTTACAAATGTAGAGAACGCCCATCGCACGAGTTCTTGCCCTGATGCGGCGAAAGTGGGCTTTGCTTCATGTATGCTGAGAGACAGAGCTCGAGACTTGTGGGGAGAGATGACTAGTCAGGTGGGAGCAGCCGGTGTGGCTGAGATGACATGGGCTAAGTTTGTTCGGTGATTTGATTTGGAGTTTGCACCATCTATCGAGGTGAAGTGGTTGGTGAGGGAGTTCGAGGAGCTCCAACAGACCACCGAGACTGTGGCGGAGATTACCGCTAAGTTTCGAGAACAAGCATTGTTGATCCCACAGTATGCTACCGATGAGGACATGAGGAGGACGAGGTATCATTCCATGTTGAGGGATGATATTCGGGAGTTTGTGAGATTCACAGGGTGCAAAACCCTGAATGAGATGGTGGAGAAGGCCCGTGAGCGGGAGATGGAGTTGGACTTCCGCACCAAGCGGAAGCTTGAGCAGGCACAGATAGTAGTAGGTTAGGATAAGAAGCCTAAGACCTCAGATTAATCCAGTAGGGGCCAGCAGGGCCGTGACCGGTGTGCCAAGTGTGGGAGATCTCATGGAGGGGTTTGCCGAGGGACGGGCTCGGTGTGTTATACGTGTGGTCAGCCGGGCCACGTTAGCAGCGATTGCCCCAAGAAGGGATTGATTTGTTTCACTGCAACCAGACCGTCCATAAACGGGCCGATTTTCTGAGGTTGCAGGGAGGGGGAGGAGCAGTGGCGGCGCCTGCACCGGCCACGATGAGGATTACTGACAGCCGCCCTGCTAAGGTGGATGCTCCAGTGGTGAAGAGCCACACATTTCAGTTGACCACCGAGGAGGCTCGGGCAGCGCCAGACATTATGGCTGGTACGTATTTTATTTCCCTGCTCTAGATTCATTTCATTGATTATGTGTATATTGTGCTTATGTATAGGGACTTTTTTGGTCAATGGTATGTCTGCTCACGTTTTGTTCGATTCGGGTGCTACCCGATCATTTGTGTCTCTTGCGCTTAGCAAGAAGTTTCGGGATGCGCCGAGAACCTTGGATTCCCCGCTTGAGTGCTGCGAGGGTGTATCGGGACCGTGTCCTGAATATGCTTGAGGAGAGATTTCGTGTTGATTTAGTTCTGATACCATTGCGAGGGCTGAAGGTGATTGTCGGTATGGTCTGATTGGGGGCTAACGGGGCCATGATCGATTGTGAGCGCCAGTTGGTGAGGGTTTGAACCCCAAGTGGGGGAGACCTGGTTATTCATGGTGAGATGGCCTCACAGGGGCCAACCTTCTGTTCAGTTGCGAGAGCTAGGAGATTTTTGCAGAAGGGTTGTACGGGATTTCTGGCATATATCTCGAATACGAGGGTTGAAACCACGACGGATGTGGGCAGTGTGCCGGTTGTACAGGAGTTTCAGGATGTCTTTCCCGAGGAGTTACCGGGAGTGCCTCCGGAGAGGAAAGTGGAGTTTCACATTGATTTGGTGTCGGGTGCCGCTCCAATAGCGAAGGCACCGTACCGGCTAGCACCGTCCGAGATGCAGGAGCTATCTACGAAGCTTCAGGAGCTGCTAGACTGAGGGTTCATCAGTCCGAGCAGTTCCCCATGGGGAGCTCCGTCCTGTTCATGAAAAAAAGGATGGATCACACAGGATGTGCATTGATTATCGAGAGCTGAAAAAGGTAATGGTGAAGAACCGTTATCCGTTACCGAGGATCGATGATTTGTTCGATCAGTTGCATGGTGCGTCTTGGTTTTCCAAGATTGATCTTCGGTCGGGATACCATGAGATGAGGATTCGGGATGAGGACATACCGAAGACAGCTTTCAGGACTCGGTATGGGCACTATGAGTTTGTGGTGATGCCATTTGGGCTCACAAATGGCCCAACAACGTTCATGGATCTCATGAACAGAGTGTGTAGACCGATGCTGGATTGGTCGGTGATCATTTTTATTGATGATATCCTGGTCTATTCTAAGACCAAGGAGCAACATGAGCAACATTTGAGGGAGGTATTAGAGACACTGAGGGCGGAGAGGCTTTATGCCAAGTTCTTAAAGTGTGATTTCTAGCTGCGAGAGGTACAATTTTTGGGGAATATCATCAACTAAGAGGGCATTTCGGTTGATCCAGCCAAGGTTGAGGCAGTGATGCGGTGGGAAGTACCGAAGAACGCTTCTGAGATCCGTAGCTTCTTGGGATTACGGGCTATTATCGAAGATTTATCCAGGATTTCTCCAAGATTGTTGTGCCTTTGACCCGCTTGACCAAGAAGAATGTGGCATTTCGATGGGGCACATATTAGCAATTAGCTTTTGAGACCCTGAGACGGAGGTTATGCGAGGCTTCGATTCTAGTACTACCTGAGGGGTTGGATGATTTGGTAGTGTAGTGTGATGCATCGATCTCAGGGTTAGGCGCGATACTGATGTAGAGGGGGCATGTGATAGCATACGCCTCGAGGCAGTTGAAGCCTCACAAGGCGAATTACCTCACTCATGACCTGGAATTGGGGGCAATGGTGTTTGCCCTCAAGATTTGGAGGCACTACTTGTATGGAGTACGGTGCACTATTTATACTGATCACAAGAGTTTGAAGTATTTGATGGATCAACAGAACCTCAACATGCGGCAGAGGAGGTGGTTGGATGTACTGAAAGACTATGATTGTGAGATCTTATACCACCCAGGGAAGGCCAACATGGTGGCCGATGCTTTGATCCGCAAGGCGGCCGGTTCCCCGATTGGGAACGCTTGTTTGAGGATGACGGTGATCTCTCCATTGTTGGATATGATCAATGAGGCACAGGTCGAGGGTGTCAAGAAAGAGAATTGGAAGATAGAACGGATTTGGGGTCAGTATCCCTTGTTTGTTCGGGATGGCTGAGGTCTTCTGACACAGTGTGGCCGGGTATGGGTATCGGTGACTGGAGGAGTGAGATAGAAGATATTGGAGGAAGCACACAAGTCCAAGTTCTCTATACATCCGGGGGCTACGAAAATGTATAAAGATATGAGACTGAGCTACTGGTGGCCCTGCATGAAGCGGGAGATCGCCTGGTTTGTGGAGCGGTGTTTGACCTGCAGGAAGGTCAAGGCCGAGCATCAGTGGCCTCATGGTAAGGTTGAGCCGCTACCCATTCCCATGTGGAAGTGGGAAGAGATCACTATGGACTTCATCACGAAGTTACCGAGGACAGCGAGGGGTGTGGACGCCATATGGGTGATAGTGGACAGGTTGACGAAGAGTGCCCACTTTATCCCGATCTCTAAGAGTATATCCAATGAGAAGTTGGCGGATATTTATGTGCCAGAGGTGGTGGCTAGACATGGGGTGCCGGTGTCGGTAGTCTCTGACAGAGATGTTCGATTTACATCTAGATTCTGGAAGAATTTCCACGAGGAATTGGTCACTCAGTTGCATTTTAGCACGACGTACCACCTTGACAGATGGCCAAATTGAGAGGACGATCCAGACACTTGAGGATATGCTTCGGGCATGTGTGTTGGATTTTGGAGGGAGTTGGGATACATACCTCCCATTGGCAGAGTTTTCATACAACAACAGTTACCATGCCAGTATTGACCGACCACCGTTTGAGATGTTGTACGGTCGGAGGTGTAGGACCCCTGTTTGTTGGGGGAGGTAGGGCACCGGGTCATGGGGAGCACCGAGGTGGTGCTCAAGACGACCGAGTTGATTCAGCAGGTGCGTGACAGGCTACGAGTCACGCAGAGCCGTCAGAAAATATATGCTGACCGGCGGCGATCGGATCTTGAGTTCCAGGTGGGGGACTTTGTGTTACTAAAGGTGTCGCCATGGAAGGGAGTCATCAGGTTTCAAAGGAGAGGCAAGTTGGGGCCACGATATATTGGCCCATTCAGGATTTCGGTCCGAGTAGGCAAGGTGGCCTATCGTTTGTGTGACATCCCCAATTTTACGGCCAGAAAAGACCGGTTTAATTTATGCTTTTAAAATAATTTCGGAGTAATCATTTGATTAAAAGTGTTGTGGAATTTGTTCCCAGAAAAACATGATAAATATGTTATCAAATCATTTCCGAAAAAATGTATTTTATTCACTTAAACCATTGGGATGTCATTGTCAATACAAATACATAAGCATAAACAAAACTTACATTCATTTACACTAGTGATCTACTTCTCTTTTAATCTCTCAGTGTAAAGCAACTTCGTATCGATACCTGTGATACAATTAAACTGAGTGGGTCAGGCTTGGGAGCCTGGTGAGCATATAGGGTTTTCACCCCACAATAAATAAATTTATTATGCTTAAACATCAAACAATCAACCCAATTACCCAATCCCAATTATCTTATTTATTTCTTAAGGATTTACCCTAAGAATCAACTATCACTCATTCCTAAGGATTCATCCTAAGGAATAGGCACGAAGTCCATCGCTGCCCAAGGTTTATATTACAAGCACTAACAACGTCGATCCCCACATACTGATCCTATACAATGATCTTACTAGATCTAGCCTAAAGGATCGATATGAACAACCAACTAACGAAACTGCTTCGGAAATTCCCTAGCAGCAAACGAGGATCAAAGAAGACATCAAATGAATGGAATAAGTTTAACCACGAACCTTTGTTCGTAAAAGAAAGAACCACAAGACAATTAAGTCAGGGGTAATTATCAATGCCTAGGCTGTGGTCTGAATATCGTGAGGTATATAACCCCCAGACGCACCCTATCCGGCAATGGAAACGCTGACTAATGCCTAGGCAGTGGTCTGAACCCCCAGACTCACCCTATCCGACAATGGAAACGCTGACTAATGCCTAGGCTGTGGTCTGAACCCCCAGACTCACCCTATCCGACATCGGAAATGGAAAAACTGACTAATGCCTAGGCTGTGGTCTGAACCCCCAGACTCACCCTATCCGACATCGAAAATGGAAACACTGACTAATGCCTAGGCTGTGGTCAGAACCCACAGACTCACCCTATCCGACATCGAAAATGGAAACACTGACTCATGAAGCTCGTCCGATCACTTCATAAAAGAAACAAAGACTCCAAAGCTCTTCAAAATAAAAGTATAGGGAAAATACTAATAAAGGAATTCCGTACGCTCCCGTACCCCGACACGTAACAGTGTCAAAAAGAAGAACTAACGGATGAACACATAGTTCAAAAACACCTAATGAACATATAGTTCGAGAACACCTTATGAACATATAGTTCAAACATACCTACCGATTATAAGTCTGCTAACGTTCCACTGGACTATCTAAAATAGCCTGTGGCCGTTGTCTATACTCTGCTAGATGACTAGATCATCTTAAACATCGATACCTCTCATCACTTATATTTCATCACACATCATCTAATTCATCTACCCATGTTTTACCCAACATATTTGTAGATAAAAATACATATACAGTTTAAAAGTTGTATAAAACATCTATTCAACAGTCACCTTAATTAAACAATTAATATAATTAAACATATCACGTATTTTAAAGAAAATACTTCATATATATGTGTAAGGTGAAAGTAACTATACACTCACTTGATTTAACGATAACCAGGCGTTACAATTCTCTCCCCCTTAGAATGATTCCGTCCCGGGAATCACACATCAGCAAACAAATACGGGTAGCGAATCATCATGTCACTCTCCGTTTCCCAGGTGAGATTTGGCCCATTCGTATGTTTCCAACGCACAAGCACTAAATCGACCATTTTGCATCACAACTTCTTAGTCTTACGGTCAACGATTGCCTCAGGTTCTTCAATCAACCTCTTGTTTTCATCCAACCTTAATTCAGAAATGGGAATTATGTCGGGCACATCTCCCATGAACTTCCTCAAATAACACACATGAAAGGTAATATGAATACCCTCTAGTTCTTCCGGTAATTCTAGCTTGTAAGCTTGATTCCCGATCCTCTGAAGAACTTTAAATGGTCCAATAAACCTTGGACTCAACTTTCCCCTTATACCAAATCTTATAAGTCCCTTCCACGGCGAGACTTTAAGTAAAACCGAATCTCCAAATTCGAATGATATCGGTTGTCTTTTATTGTCAGCGTAGCTCTCTTGAGCAGCTAACATCTTTTCCCTAATCACTTTCAACTTTTCAGTAGTCTGATGGACTATTTCAGTAGTCTGAAGGGTTTTAGGTAAAACAAATAAACTAGAAAAACAATTCCTAAGTTCACATGCAACCTACTTTGGATCTATGTTTTAACTATTGAACATACAACTTTGAATTGCAATACAAGAACCCTAGAGGAGAGAGGCTATTATCGAAAATAGTAAACTAGGGTTTAGGGTTTACATACCTTTCAATTGTTATAGCAAACAATTGATATTCCCTTGATCTTGATCTTGATCTTCTTGGAAGCTTTAGCACCACAAGTGTAATGCCTCTAATGGAGTCACACCCAAACTAGCAAGAAGGAAAGTAGAAGAGAGAGAGAGAGGAGAGGGAGTATGCAAAATCTCGGCCTTAGGGTTTCTTCAAAAGAAAGAGTGACCAAAAACATGAACCAGGAGGCTCCTTATATAGCTGAGGGATCTAGGGTTTAAGGGAAACCCTAGTTATCCTTTGCTTAGGGCCTAAGCAAACCCAAGGGCCTTATCCAAGCCCCTATGGACGAAATTATTAGGGTTTCCCCTAAAGATTTCGTCCACCCTCTTCCAAGGGGGTTCTAGAGCCTTCCACTCAACTATTAGATAATTGCAAACTAGTCCCTGCACCTTATAATTAATTCTTTTAACCCCAAAATCAATTCTGATTAATTTCTGGCTAACAATTAATTAAACATAATGATTTCTAATTAATATATTAATCCATTAACATATTAATAAATCATTTATATATATATATATTAATTTATTAATCTTATAAATTAATATCTCTCCTTTCATAATTTCCTTGTCCAGTTGCTAGGTTGAGGGCAACCCAAAAGGACTGTGCTGCTGTCAATTCAAGTACATACCAATTATAGTTATGGGCTTAGACACCTAATCCAACAGTCTCCCACTTGGATAAGTCTGTAACTATAATTGCTAGTATGCCTTCTAAATTTGACCAGCAAATTGTAGCTTCCAAAAGCTGCTGCCGAACTCTGACCCAGTCAGTTACGTGTCCTAAGATAAGTGATCATATAACCCTTCGTTCTGCTTGATATCCCCAGACAAAAGACATGGAATGTAATCAATCTGTTTGTCCAGAATCTATGTTTCCCGATTCCTGATTTGTGATGATGTAGGACTTCTAATCGAACACATCAATTTAGTCCTGGCTGGGCCCAGCACATAAGTCAACACCAAATCATCGAGGGGCCCACATATATCGCTTTTCCTGTTAGGGCAAAAGGAACGAATAAACGTTGACTCATATGCTTGTATCTTTTACTCATCAAATTATGCATGACAATACGTTTTATAACACCAAGTTACTGATGCGTTTTCGTATCACCAATGCACAACCGACTTGTAAATTACAACTCATATATCTTCGTTTCAAGATTATAAGATATTATCGTCTCAGTATTACTCGTGATGAATTCCATGAAGTAATACTCTGAGCGTGGGTTTATCCAATACTCAAATCTCAATTTCTGAGTACTCATGAACATTGCAGCAATTCTATTGCCATGTCTATCCTTAGACAATCTGCAATCCAATTCATGACAGTCTTAATTCACTACTTACTTCCAAGAGTACGAGCGACTGTGGAGTTTGAATAATCTCATTATTCAGGAAGTAAAACATGCAAAATATGAAACACAGTAATAAACAATTGACAAAAGGTAGTAGCCAAACTTATAAATAATACTTTATTATTTAATCACCAAAAGTCAATTACATTTACTTTGTTACAAGTTTCAAAAACTAATCTAACTACTAAAACTAATATCATCTTTCAGTCCTATGCTCCGAGCATGCTGAATATGCTTAGCCCTACTCAGACCCTTTGTGAGGGGATCTGCTGGGTTATCTTCAGATGACACCCTCTTTACTATAAGATGGCCTTCTTCAACTCTATGTCTAATGAAATGGTACTTTCTGTCGATATGTCTGGTCTTACCATGATCTCTCGGTTCCTTTGTCAAGGCAACCGCTCCTTCATTATCGCAGAAGAGTTCCATAGGCTCCTGGATGGTTGGAACAACTCCGAGATCCCCGATGAAGTTCCTCAACCAAGCTGCTTCTTTCGACGCTTCACTTGCTGCAATGTACTCTGATTCACAAGTAGAATCAGCCACCGTATTTTGCTTGGAACTCTTCCAAGTAACTGCTCCTCCATTCAGTAAAAATACCCAGCCCGACTGAGAACGGAAGTTATCTCTATCCGTCTGAAAGCTGGCATCACTGTAACCATCTACTCTCAAAGTATCACTGCCACCAAGCACAAGAACCCAGTCCTTTGTCCTTCGCAAATACTTGAGTATATTCTTAACTGCTATCCAATGAGCTCTACCTGGGTTTCCCTGATAGCGACTGACCATGCTCAAAGCAAATGCCACATCAGGGCGAGTACATGTCATAGCGTACATGATCGATCCGACAGCGGAAGCATAAGGTACACGACTCATGTCATCTATTTCAACATCTGTACTCGGGCATTGAGTCTTACTCAATTTGGTATTGCTCTGGATAGGTAGCTCTCCCTTCTTGGAATTTTCCATACTAAACCTCTTTAGTACCTTATCCAAGTATGTGCTCTGACTAAGTCCAATTAGTCTCTTCTTTCTATCTCTCAATATTCTAATCCCAAGAATATAGGCAGCTTCTCCAAGGTCTTTCATTGCAAAACACTTTCCAAGCCAAGACTTAACCTCTTTCAAGGTTGGAACGTCGTTACCAATGAGTAATATGTCATCGACATATAACACCAGAAAAGTTACTATACTCCCACTAGCCTTGATATACACACAAAACTCATCTTCACTTCTAGAGAAACCAAACTCTTTGACTTTCTCATGGAAGCAAAGATTCCAACTGCGAGATGCTTGTTTCAATCCATAAATGGATTTCTCAAGCTTGCACACTCTATTGGGAAACTTTGCATCAACAAAACCCTCTGGCTGACTCATGTAAACATCTTCAGCCAACTTCCCATTAAGGAAAGCAGTTTTGACATCCATCTGCCAGATTTCATAATCATGAAAGGCAGCTATGGCGAGCAATATCCTAATAGATTTAATCTTAGCCACTGGCGAAAAAGTCTCATCATAGTCAACCCCTGGGGTTTGAGTAAAACCTTTTGCAACCAGTCGAGCCTTGAATGTATGCACATTCCCATCCATGTCTGTCTTCTTCTTGAAGATCCATTTGCACCCAACTGTCTTGCGACCTGGTGCACTATCAACCAAATTCCAAACTTGGTTGTCATACATGGACTTAATCTCGCTGTCCATTGCCTCTTTCCACTTGGAAGCCTCTGGGCCTGCCATTGCTTCCTTATAAGTGACTGGTTCATCTAAGTTTACCAGTGTTCTGTCACTTATGAATGTGTCACCATCTGAAGTAATATGAAAACCATACAACTCAGGTGGCACACTCACCCTAGTGGATCTTCTAAGAGGTAATGAGTTATCAATTGGTTCAACAGGAACTGTTTCCTCTGGTTGAGTGCTAGTGTCATCTAAGGTTCCTTCATTGGCTGACTCTTGAATTTCTTCAAGGTCAATAGTGCTCCCACTGTCCTCTTTGAATATGAGCTCTCTTTCAAGAAAGACTCCTCTTCGTGCTACAAAGACCACGTTCTCACTAGGCCTGTAGAACAAATATCCAAAAGACTGCTTTGGGTAACCAATGAAAACACATTTCTCACTTCTAGCTGCTAGCTTGTCGTGAGTCTCTCGTCTTACGAAAGCTTCACAACCCCATACTTTAATATGTGCTAACGAGGGAACTTTCCCTGTCCACATTTCGTGAGGTGTTTTGGCAACCTTCTTTGTAGGGACAAGATTGAGGATGTGGGCGGCTGTCTCTAAGGCATACCCCCAGAAGTGAATAGGAAGCGAAGCCCGACTCATCATAGAACGAACCATGTCTAACAAGGTTCGATTGCGCCTCTCAGCTACACCATTTAACTGTGGTGTCCTAGGAGGAGTCAATTGTGAGACTATCCCACATTCTTTCAGATAGTCGTTAAACTCGATACTAAGATACTCCCCGCCTCTATCGGATCTAAGTATCTTTATCTTTCTGCCCAATTGATTTTCGACTTCATGCTTAAACTCTTTGAACTTTTCAAAAGTTTCTGACTTATGCTTGATCAAGTAGATATATCCATATCTGCTATAATCGTCAGTGAAGGTCACATAGAATCGATTAGCATCTCTTGTAGTTGATCTGAAGGGTCCACACACATCCGTGTGTATGAGATCCAAGAGACCTTCACCTCTTTCACAAGACCCTGTGAATGGTGATTTTGTCATCTTTCCCAAAAGACAAGACTCACACATATCATCTGACTTTAGGTCAAATGATTCCAACACTCCATCCTTTTGGAGTTGGGCTATGCGTTTCTTGTTAATGTGTCCAAGACGACAATGCCACAAGCATGCCTTGTCTACACTATTAGACAAGTCAATATTAAGTACACTATTTCCTAGGCTATCAACACAAGTCACTGTTTCATACACACCATTACAAGGCAAAGCTTCAAACATAAAAACACCATTCTTATAAACAGAAATTGAACCATTCAAATCATTAAAAGAATATGTAAAACCTTGTCTGAACAATGCATGAAATGAAATAATGTTTCTCGTCATCTCAGACGAATAGCAACAATTTATTAAATCTAATCTAACATCATTACTAAGCAGAAGCTGATAAACTCCGATCTTGGTTACTGGTGAAGACTTTCTGTTTCCCATGATCAGGTTTATCCTTCCTCGCTCTATCTCCTCACTTTCCTTTAGACCCTGCAAATCAGAACAGATATGAAAACCACATCCTGTATCAAGGACCCATGAACGAGAAGATAATGAGTTATTAGCAGAAATAGTGTAAATACCTGCCGAAGATGGCTTCACTTTGCCATCCTTGATATCTTGCAGATACTGTGGGCAAGATCTCTTCCAATGCCCCTTTTGGTTGCAGTAAAAGCAAACTGCCTCTTTTGGATCAGAAACATGGGGAGTGGAACAATTGGGCTTAGCCTTTGGGCCATTACTAGATGACCCAGCTTGAGCCTTGCTCTTCCAGTTTTGCTTGGGAGGACCTTTCCTCTTTTTCCCCTTTCCCTGTCCAATAGCCAAAACAGGGGCACTAGCAGGTGTGGAGGGTATACTTTTACCTTTCATCCCTGCCTCAGCTGTCTGCAACAAGTTGTGCAATTGGGCCAAGGTCTGCTCAGTATTGTTCAAATGGTAAGTTAGAATAAACTGACCATAACATTCAGGAAGTGAGTTCAAGACCATGTCAATGGCCAATTCCTCATCAAAGTGAATATTGAGCTTGACCAAACGCTCTATGTAGCGTTGCATTCTTTGCACATGTGACACAACTGACTCCCCATCTTTCATCTTGCAAGCCATGAGTGACTTGACTACTTCGAACTTTTCTTGACGAGCTCGCTTATGGTACTTTTCCATAAGGTCCTTGTTCATCTCGAAAGGCCAGTAGTCCTCATAGTACCTCTGCAGTTCTGGGGACATAGTTGCCACCATGATGCATGCCACTTTGGTAGCATCATCGTAATGTTTCTTGTAGGCAGCAAGATCTTCAGGAGTAGCTTCATTCTCATCAAGCTCTTTGAGCTCCTTTTCAAGAACATATTCTTTGTTCTCGAAGCGAAGAGCCATCTTGATGTTGCGCATCCAATCATTATAGTTTGAGCCATCCATAACGACTTTGGAGCATATATTGAGCAAAGAGAAGTTTTGGTTGGAGGAGGACGAAGCAGAAGTGTTTCCAGGAGTAGACATCTGAAAAGAAAGAAAGTTTTAGTTAGATTTCAAGATACCTTAATAGAATAACCCAAAGATATAGTATCAAGGTTAGGATCCAACTATGAAGATTCACAACTTAGAAATGGGATGCCGAGATCCAAGTGCAAATTTCATAAAGGTAGGTGAATGACGATTCACCAATTCCACCATTAGACGAAACAAACGAAGTGAAATTCCTAATTCTTTTGAGATACATTGAAACTATTCAATGGCATGTTTTATTCTCAGATTATGCTCTTCTATTTGTGACTGGGATGCCGAGGATCACAAACAAGATGTGAATAACCATGCAAATGTGCTTGGTAACCTCATTGTCTTTATCATTAACTATTGATGTGCTGGTAAACCACACACGCTCCATCAAAATGACAATTATGAGATACCCATTGCTACTCTTTATTAGTGCCTTTTAGTGTGCTGGTTAACCACACACGCTCCACTAACGACCAATAAAGCATAATGTGCAATTTCATGGATTAGCATACTTTTCACATTTTTCCTAAAGTAACTAGAGTTGGGATTTTGAAAATAATGTTCTAGTACTTTCTTTAATATCATTATACTTTTAATGAGAAGTAGTTGTCCTATCAAATCCGTTCTGCTAACGACCCTCCACTAATCAAGGAAGCGGTGGGTGAGAGTGGACACCCATTCAACTACCATTTTATAGGCAGTTTCCTTATACCCCCCTTATAGATTAGCTTCGTGAATGAGGCATACTAGCGATTTGACTGACCATATTCTTATACATATAATATTAAACCTTTAATTATAATATATATATAAGGTGTGTTTTAAAACTTTTTAAAACTTCAAGGGTTTATATAAATTTCGAAATTTAAGCTGTTAAATTCAAATTTAAATAAACCAATTCACTAGATTTAATATTTATCTATTAATTAACTATTAATCAAATTATTAAATCTTGTAAGGATTATCTAATTAAATTAATCAATTAATTTAATCCTAATCCTTATCCCTCTAATTTCGAAAAATAGGGTAAGGATAATTATCCAATTAATCTAATTAAGTAACAATTATCCAAAAAACAAGAAACCCTAGTTATCCTCTAGCATATTTCGAAATTTACAAGGGAGGAGGCTAGGGTTTTCAAAACCCTAACCCTAATTTCGATTAGGGTTCTTTGGAGGCTAGGGTTTTCGAAAAAACCCTTTGATCCAAAACCCTAGAAATCGAAAATTTGGCCTTTAGGGTTTAATAGCTATAAACCCTAATTTGCAATTCAACAATTGTAGCAATTCAATTTAAAACAACAATGGCTCTGATACCACTGAAGGGTTTTAGGTAAAACAAATAAACTAGAAAAACAATTCCTAAGTTCACATGCAACCTACTTTGGATCTATGTTTTAACTATTGAACATACAACTTTGAATTGCAATACAAGAACCCTAGAGGAGAGAGGCTATTATCGAAAATAGTAAACTAGGGTTTAGGGTTTACATACCTTTCAATTGTTATAGCAAACAATTGATATTCCCTTGATCTTGATCTTGATCTTCTTGGAAGCTTTAGCACCACAAGTGTAATGCCTCTAATGGAGTCACACCCAAACTAGCAAGAAGGAAAGTAGAAGAGAGAGAGAGGAGAGGGAGTATGCAAAATCTCGGCCTTAGGGTTTCTTCAAAAGAAAGAGTGACCAAAAACATGAACCAGGAGGCTCCTTATATAGCTGAGGGATCTAGGGTTTAAGGGAAACCCTAGTTATCCTTTGCTTAGGGCCTAAGCAAACCCAAGGGCCTTATCCAAGCCCCTATGGACGAAATTATTAGGGTTTCCCCTAAAGATTTCGTCCACCCTCTTCCAAGGGGGTTCTAGAGCCTTCCACTCAACTATTAGATAATTGCAAACTAGTCCCTGCACCTTATAATTAATTCTTTTAACCCCAAAATCAATTCTGATTAATTTCTGGCTAACAATTAATTAAACATAATGATTTCTAATTAATATATTAATCCATTAACATATTAATAAATCATTTATATATATATATATTAATTTATTAATCTTATAAATTAATATCTCTCCTTTCATAATTTCTTTGTCCAGTTGCTAGGTTGAGGGCAACCCAAAAGGACTGTGCTGCTGTCAATTCAAGTACATACCAATTATAGTTATGGGCTTAGACACCTAATCCAACACTTTAAATGGTCCAATAAACCTTGGACTCAACTTTCCCCTTATACCAAATCTTATAAGTCCCTTCCACGACGAGACTTTAAGTAAAACCGAATCTCCAAATTCGAATGATATCGGTTGTCTTTTATTGTCAGCGTAGCTCTCTTGAGCAGCTAACATCTTTTCCCTAATCACTTTCAACTTTTCAGTAGTCTGATGGACTATTTCAGGTCCCACAAACTGCTTTTCCCCAGCTTCCAGTCAACATGACGGCGTTCGACACTTTTCTCCATACAAAGCGTGATAAGGTGCCATCTAGATGTTCGAGTGGAAACTATCATTATAGGAAAATTCTACTAGAGGTAAGTGTTTACCCCAGTTACCTTGGAATTCCATGGTACATGCTCTCAGCATATCCTCCAATGTTTGAATTGTTCGTTCGCTCTGACCATCGGTTTGTGGATGGTAAGCTGTACTCAAACACAACTTAATAACCTATTCCTCTTGTAGACTCCTCCAAAACCTTAAGGTAAAACGGCTGTCACGATCGGATATGATCGTTAACGGAACACCGTGAAGCCTCACACTTTCCTTCACGTAAGAATTCACAAGTTTATCCAAAGGCCATTTCTTGTTGGCTGCTATGAAATACGCACTCTTAGTGAAGCGATCAACGACCACCCAAATCATGTCGTGACCGTTCCTTGTTCTGGGCAGTTTAGTCACAAAATCTATAGTGATACCTTTCCATTTACCCATGGGTACAGGTAAAAGTTCTAAACTCCCATACGGTTTCTAATGTTGTGCCTTAACCCTAGCACATGTTACACACTCGGCCACATACTTAGCAACATCGAGCTTCATCGTCGGCCACCAGTAATAGGGTTTTAGATCCCTATACATTTTTATACTGCCGAGATGAATCGAGTACATGGTCTTGTGAGCTTCTTCCATCAGAAGATCTCTTACTCCTCCCATCTTAGGTACCCAAATCCTATCTTTGAATACCTTCAGTCCTTGACCGTTTGTATCAAACACCAACGTTTTGCCCAAACGTTCCTCCTTTCGGTCATTTCTGTCTAAAGCTTCCTCTTGAGCTTTCTTTATACTTTCCATAATTGTCAAGACAATTTCAATTCTCAACGCTCTTGGCCTTTTCTTTTCAAGATTTACCTTCCGACTGAGAGCATCATCAACAACATTTGCTTTACCAGGGTGGTAAAGTATCTCACAGTCGTAGCCCTTGAGTAACTCTAGCCAGCGTCGTTGCCTCATGTTCAATTCCTTCTGATTAAAGAGATATTGAAGACTCTTACGATCAGTGAAAAGTTTGCATTTAGTACCATAAAGATAGTGCCTCCCTATCTTTAAGGCGAATACTGTTGGGTTTTAGTATACTACAACATTCTATGGTGCACATACAACCCTAAATACCTTGGATCTATGTTTTTCTCTATTATACATGCAAATATGAAGTTTCCAATATATTACCCTATACTAGCATACAAATATCATATACTTGGGTAATAAAATAGATAGAATACATACCTTTTTTTTATGTAACTTGTCTTCATGAAGCTTGAGTGCCTAGTGCCCCAAGTGTGACACCTCAAATGGTTCACACAACACCATGAACACTTGGAATAACCTTGAGAATAAGGATACTTTGGTTCTCTCCAATGAAATCGGCCTTGCCCTTTTGTGTACACACACTAGTGCCCATTTCACCAACCAAGGACATCTTTATATAGTGTGGAGATTAGGGTTAAACCCTAATACCCATGACCTTTCATTTCATATGATCCATGGGTTAAACACTCCATGAACTATCCATGAAAGCTTAGCCCAACCTAAATGAACTTGGCCCATCACACACATATATCTTAGAGTCCATATTTAATTAGTTCTTTTTGATCACTTAATTAATTATAAATTAATTCTTGATCAATACTAATTAAATAATATGATTACATATTAATATATTAGAACTTATAATATATTAATATAAATCACTAGTATCCTTTTTCCTCATCTTGTCTATCCAATTGTCCCGATGCCATGCAACCCAAATGGACCATGCCGGGTCGGGTCAAGTGTTACCAATTATAGTTATGGACTTAGACATTAATCCAACAGTCTCCCACTTGGATAAGTCTAAAACTATTATTGAGTATGACTTCAAAAACCAACTGGCAATCGTAGCTCTCAAAAGCTTCTGTCGAACTCTGACCTTGCCGATGAACTCTGACCTTTGTCAATGACTTGTCCATTAGATAAGGGATCATATATTCCTCCATTCTAGATATCATATGGACTGAGACATGGATTATCAATCATTCTCTCTGTCCATTTGTTGTTTCCCGATTTCCGATTTATGATGACTGACTGATTGAACAAATCAAATCAGTCCTGGCTTGGCCAAGCACTCACATGTGTCATCGCTAAATCATCGAGGGGCCCACAGATATCACTTTTATCCCGAAGGTAAAAGGAATGGATAAACTTCGACTCATATGGCTTGTTCTACTACTTGTTGAATCATACACAAAGGCACGTTTTATAACATCGAGTTACCAATGCGTTTTCGTGCAATCAATGTATAACCAACTCATAGTAACAACTCATATCTCTAGGTTTTAAGAATATAAGATATTATCGTCTCATGATCACTCGTGATAAAATCCATGAAGTGATTCAAATGAGCGTGGGTTGAATCCAATACTCAGAACTTATGAGCACTCATGAGTGTTGTAGCACCACTTTGTCCAACATCTTAGACCTCTACAATCCAATGCATGACAGTCTTGATTCATATCTACTTCCAACATATGACCGACTGTGGATAGTTTGAATAACTTAGTCATTCAGGAAGAATGACCTAGTTTATTCTGGAAGTCAAAACATGCAAAATGAAACAAAAGAATAAATGAATCAAATATGGTATCAAACCCTATGAATATAAATAGACCACTTTTATTTATCACCATACCGATTACTCATTATTTCATTGTTTCGGTTTTATCAACTTTATACCTGAATTAAAAACACTATTTGTCCCATGCTCCAAGCATGTACACTATGTTTTTCTAAACAATAGCTTTGCCATACACAAAGAATGCACTCTATGTTTGTCTATGATCCTTACTTTGTGAAATAAACCAATTGAACATAATTTCAATGATTCTAATTTCACACTCCCAAATCCTTATCGAAAAATGTGAGAATTTAAAATTCCTATCATTTATCGAAATCTGTTTAGATTTTAAACTTATATGCACTGACCCTCCTGTAATGAATATGTACAAAGTCACAAAGACTTGTCAACAGTCATTATAAGGTATTCCAATGGAGATCAACTCCATGGAAACTAAGTCTCATATTCAAAGTACATTGCTTTGGACATGCTTCTTGCATTAAGTTTTCTAATCTTACACAGATAACTTCCACCTATGGAGACAACTCCATATTCTCATTTTGACTATCACTTCTGAACAAGAGACGCCTCTTTTCAGAATATGTCAATATGGTCCTTCCAAAATTAGCACTATACTTCCAACTGTCCCTGAGCAACCAATCTTTGGTAAACCTCAGATTGTCCTCGACAATTGCTTAATCATTTTAGTCATATCCAATTCTAGACCTTTTCCCTTCTTAATGCCTCTGGGCATTTGGAAAAATTTAGAAATGACAAATATTATAGCACATGCAATAGATCCTATACCCAAATCAAATGGTACACGATTCATGATGTCTCACATAAAGACATGATTTTAGACCAGTCTTTTGCTACAATATTTTTATTTGCCATGTTTTCAAAATTTGACTATGAAGAGGGATGCCGTAATCATAATCGAATTTTGAGAACGTAATATATAGAATTTCCTTAAGTTGAACCAATCCAACATGAAATTCATATATATATTCTTGACTAAAGATGATTAAGGTCTCAATCTAAGCCTTTAGAACTGAAATGAAGTATATCCTCTCCCTTAATTATAGCAAAACAACTTTTTCAATCCCTGCAGCCTCACGAATTGAATTTTTTTTTTCTATAATTAACATTGCTAACTTGAAACACTAACAATAATTATCATGCTCCCACTAACATGATGATTATTAGCATAACACTTATGCTCTCACTAGCTTTGACATGTACTCAGAAATCAGCTGGACTTCTAGAAATCAATACTTTATTGACTTTCTTAACAAAGTTCAGATTTCTGATACGAGATGCTTTGATAAAACTTTATCAAAATCATACACCTTTCCTTAGATAGCATGCATGTGTGTCTAAACAATTTCAGAACTATGAAAAGGGATGCCGTAATCATAGTCTCAATTGTTTAGACCTTTTGCCATCTGCTTCAAATCTACTTGGTGGAAGTGTTTCCTCACCATCATTTTCATGAAACGGAGAGAAACCTTATGACCCTTAGATTTTATGGTGTATGTGTTCTTATCCATGTGAATCGTCAAAACCATAGTCACAAGACAAGGATAATGACAAATCCAAACTCATATGGACTGAACTTATGCAATCTTAACTTCTTGCCACCTGGCAGTACAGGGCCTGCCATTGCTTCCAAGTTGTTATGCAACCAATTGAGAACTTTCAGAACTCCTATGCAAAGCCAACTTTAACTGGAATGGGCACAGAATATGTCAACACGATAGGTTATAAACCTCAAGTCGTGTGCTAGTGAAGAACCTCAGGTTTTATTCTTGATTAGTTCTTGAAATTCTTTTTAGGATCTTTAAGACTCCCACTATCCTCTTGACATATAAGACTATCTTGCCAAATATTCAAGAGATAGTGCGGATTCTTTATCAAGACAAACACTTCACACAATTGGCCTTAGTTGGTCTTTATTTTATCCAAAACATCACAACTTACCAATTTCAAATGTACAAGAGTAGGACACTTTTACTCTTACATTTGACAAGTGTTTTAAACCTTTTTTTTAAGATATGTCACTCAAGTTACAATCTTGGAGTATGACTCTAAGAATTGTTTTGGAACGAAGTATGACTCATCTTCCTGATCTAACCATTTCAACAATTCATGACTCCTCTTCTTAGTCATAAGAATGCACTAAGATGACCTTTAGAGGACTAATTGTGATATGATTTCTAAATCATTAAGATGATCACAAACATGATACTAAAGTACTCTCCCATCTTTTCAGATTTGAGAAACTTTTTTCTTTCTGCCTAATTTGATTCTTCCCATTCGTTCTGCCATACATTGAGACTTTTCCAATGTTTCAGAATTACACTTAAACTTGTAAGTATAACCATATTTACTAAACTTTAGTAAATCAAATAGTCTTAACGAGCTTTGTGGTGGACATGACCAGTGCACAAGAATGTGTACTCGATCCCTTTAGTCCTTCACTTGACTCACACATCCATGTGAACAAGTAATTAGTCTTGATTTTCCAATGCTTGAAAGTTCTCATTCATCATACTATTCAACTTGCATGATTCCAAGTTTCGGTCCAATTGAAACTTGGGCGATGAGGAACTTTCCTGATTTGGTAAATTTAGACACTACCACAAATGAAAGAATCAAATCCATTTTCCAATATTGCTGTCAGTGGAATCATATAAGCAACAATTTTCCACAAATGCCATTGTAAGGATACTTCAAATAAATAAAATTAAACAATTTTCTTTTATTTTAAAACTTTACGGAAAAACTTATCCTTACAATCCACATGGAAAATTGTTGTTATCTATTCCTTAGCAATATATCATAACTTCTTAAGCAACTGCTCAAAATTCTGATGCGATCGAAATCCACCTTCGCGATCAGAATCAACATATACTTCCTTTAAGATTTCTCTCTATTCTTTGATTCTTAAAACATCAACATGTGACCCAGTCACATCATGTAATGAGGATCTCAGAATAGAACTTAACAGAGTTAGATAATGGGCTCTACCTGATGTAGAGTCAAACTTGTTGACTTTAACATCCTTAGGTAAATTTGGCAGCTTTGCAATCAACGCCCCTTCCTTTGGCAAAATAAACATATGGACTCTTTGGTAATGGGACTATCTCAGACTTAGCCTTTCTCTTTACCATTTGGTCATCCGGGTTGACTATGGCCAATCCCTTTCCATTGGGAAGAGATTGCTTTTTCTGGATTTCCAGTGTCACTGTCCATAAAGTTTTTGGGAAGTTGATCTTCTAATCAAATTTGCTTTGCTATCGTTCCAAATCATTGCTGATTCAGCAGCACCAAGCAAATAGATATGATCATTAAGGTTCATGTCATAGTCTGTTTCATAGTAGTCCCAAAGGAACTCACTATGTGACTTAGAAAGTGATTGGACATCCAACTTTCTCAAGACTTTGACACCCAACTCTCCCGGCTTGTCAATATGTGACTTCATCTCTAAGATGTGATCACACATAGACCTTGCTTGCCATTAGGGCTTGAATGACCTTGAACTTGTGGGTTAGGGAGAATAATTGGAGGAGGTGGAGGAAGTAAAGTTCCAAGAGATTTGGGAAGATCATAGATGTCTGAACTAGACATCTTTTGGGAGATATTCAAGATAGTTGATCTAAAGTCCTTAATATAACACCCAATATGAAATATTAAGGCTAGGATCCAACAACCTATTTATAACTGGAAGAGGGATGCCGTAATCCGAGTTATAAAATAGTTGAAGGTAGGTAAATGACGATTTACCAATTTCCACCATGAAAAACGAAATAATTTAATTAGGTTTTTACTTGGATTTGAAACTCCTAGATCTTTTGAGATTCATTGAACTTTTCAATGGCATGTTTCAATCTCGAGTGTGCCCTTCAGGTTTTGTGACTGGGATGCCGAGGATCACAAAACAAGGTGTGAAGTAACCATGCAAATATACTTGGTACCCTTAATATTTACCCCTCAATCGATGTGCCGGTTAACCACACGAGCTCCACCGATACTATGATAAATATTAAGTTACCCTTTGTCTACTTTGTTAAATCCAGGTTAGTGTGTCGGTTAACCACACACGCTCCACTAACGGTGTAAACAAAGTGCAAAGTGTAATTTCATGGATTAGCACCTTATTCACATTTTCCTAAGTAACTAAGATTGGGAATTAATAAAAGGTTTAGTTACTTAGTATTTATCATTAATACTTTTAATGAAGGGAGAATTATAGTCCTTGTCCTACCTGTTCGACTAACGACCCTCCACCAGTCAAGGAAGCGGTGGGTGAGAGTGGACACCCATTAAGCTGCCATTTTATAGGCAACAACCTTATACCCCCCTTATAGACCGACTTCGTGAATGAGGCCTACTAATGGTAAGACTGACTTGCTCTTATACACATATATATATATTATTAACTTATAATATTATAAAGTATAAGGGTTGAATTTTAACTTTTAAAATTCTAAGGGCTTAACTTGGAATTAAAGTATTCATTAGAGAAAACTTTTCAAATTCCAAAACTTGAGGGCAAGTTTTGAAACTATTCAAAACTCTTGGATTTTCATAACTTTTGAGTTTTAAGTAAAGCTTTAAAACTTTTAATGAAGAGACTCTTAGACATCCATAACTTGAGGACAAGTTATGGAGCCATAAAAACTATTTATAAGAAAAGACTCTTCATTTTTTTTGTAACCTAAGGCATATTTATGAGTTTTTTAAGATTCATAAATGTGACGTTTCATATAACTTGAGGACAAGTTACAAAAAAACACATTTTATGAACAACTTTTAGATTAATTAGGATTGAAAACAACTAAAAAACAATTTTTTTTCCATTAATCTAAACTAACTCATAAATCAAGGAAACATAAAACTTATGGTAATCCATAACTTATGGAGTTAAATGCTTGTTTTATGATGAAACTTTTCATGTTCCATAACTTAAGAATAAGTTATGGAATTCTTTAAAACATTAACACCAAATTTTGTAACTCCATAAAAACTATTTTTTTTAAAACCTTTTCATATCCATAACTTATGGAGGTTTCAAAACACATAAGATCACATCTTTAAAAAAAACTTTTTGAGCTCCAAAATTTTATGACAAAATTTGTAACTCCTTAAAACATTTAGATCAAACTTTTAAAACTAATAAAATAATCATATCATTTTATCTTTTACTAAATTTGACCTAATTCAACTCATATAGCAAATGATTCAAATTTTACAAATAATTAGTTTTTCACAAAACAAGTAATTATCTTAAAATTTGACAAACTTCATGTTTTTTTTTTCTTTTTTTTTTCAACTTTGAAAATCAAACATTTGCATGAATATAACAGAAAACAACCTGGCTCTGATACCACTGTTGGGTTTTAGTATACTACAACATCCTATGGTGCACATACAACCCTAAATACCTTGGATTTATGTTTTTCTCTATTATACATGCAAATATGAAGTTTCCAATATATTACCCTATACTAGCATACAAATATCATATACTTGGGTAATAAAATAGATAGAATACATACCTTTTTTTTATGTAACTTGTCTTCATGAAGCTTGAGTGCCTAGTGCCCCAAGTGTGACACCTCAAATGGTTCACACAACACCATGAACACTTGGAATAACCTTGAGAATAAGGATACTTTGGTTCTCTCTACTGAAATCGGCCTTGCCCTTTTGTGTACACACACTAGTGCCCATTTCACCAACCAAGGACATCTTTATATAGTGTGGAGATTAGGGTTAAACCCTAATACCTATGACCTTTCATTTCATATGATCCATGGGTTAAACACTCCATGGACTATCCATGAAATCTTAGCCCAACCTAAATGAACTTGTCCCATCACACACATATATCTTAGAGTCCATATTTAATTAGTTCCTTTTGATCACTTAATTAATTATAAATTAATTCTTGATCAATACTAATTAAATAATATGATTATATATTAATATATTAGAACTTATAATATATTAATATAAATCACTAGTATCCTTTTTCCTCATCTTGTCTATCCAATTGTCCCGATGCCATGCAACCCAAATGGACCATGTCGGGTCGTGTCAAGTCCTACCAATTATAGTTATGGACTTAGACATTAATCCAACAAATACTACCACTGCCAACTCCATATCATGAGTGGGGTAGTTCTTTTCATGCTCCTTCAATTGCCTCAATGCATATGCTATCACTTTATCCATTTGGGTTAGAACACAACCTAACCCAACTTCTTTAACAACGAACGCGATACTTCTATTGATCGCTTTGATCATTCTTTACTTCAATTCGGCTTAAGTCAACTGCTACATCGAACTTGGTTCTCTGAACCTCGTAACAAACTCATCGTAGTCGGACTCAATTTGATATGACCATTAGGGTCAGAATAACAATCATCTTCTTAGTCATTACCGAAACGATGGTAACGACAGACTAGAATAAGACATAATCAATTACTAGTTCCTTGGTAACCTTGTGACTTTCCCTGATCCAAGTGTGAGTCCTGTGCTTCCAGTAGTATAGATCTCTACTACTATTCACACCTACTCATACTCGTCCCAAGTACTGTCTCGCAGTCCCCAAGTCCTAAAATCACAAAACAATTTAACACATACGAATGTGTCCAATTAATCATAAAATTTTCCTAGACTCTACTAGGACTTCTTCCATGCGTATCTTCAATCGTCAATTCTACTTCAACTTGGTTGGTGATGGAAATTGCAGACGATGGGACAACTTCAAAAATTACACCAATCATTCCATCATCCTGCCAATCGAAGGTGTACTTCAGACGTACCGTACCCCTCTAAACGTTCCGTTATTTTATTAGACATATTCTAAAGGCAAGATAACACTCTTATGATATCTTCTGATAGGTATCATTCACTATCATAAGCTTTTCATTTCCTCCATCTTTTCAATTCTCTACGAGTCTTCACCATAATGTTTTGTACACCCAAACAGACGTTCGGTGTACCAGGCAAGAATTTAAGATAGGAAAGCTTTATTTACGATAGACGTATAAATCTCCTTATCACTTCGAAACGTTTACATGTTAGTTCTAATCTCGTAATCATATGCTTAGAATCCTACACACATAAGGTTTCCAGATCCGGTCGGCAACAGACCATAGATCCGAACAAACAATAGCATAAAAGGCATCCTTATAGCTATAACATAAAATATTTAACACATAAAACATTTTAGGCATCTTTCCTAAAATAAACTTGTGCTTGTGTCTAAAATATGGTAGACACTCATCTCACAATCATCACTTAGCATTCTAAGTTTAAGTCTATAAATCCTACTAATTTCTTAGTTCGCTTAAACTAATGCTCTGATACCAACTGTGACATCCCCAATTTTACGGCCAGAAAAGACCGGTTTAATTTATGCTTTTAAAATAATTTCAAAGTAATCATTTGATTAAAAGTGTTGCAGAATTTGTTCCCAGAAAAACATGATAAATATGTTATCAAATCATTTCCGAAGAAATGTATTTTATTCACTTAAACCATTGGGATGTCATTGTCAATACAGAAACATAAGCATAAACAAAACTTACATTCATTTACACTAGTGATCTACTTCTCTTTTAATCTCTCAGTGTAAAGCAACTTCGTATCGATACCTGTGATACAATTAAACTGAGTGGGTGAGGCTTGGGAGCTTGGTCAGAATATAGGGTTTTCACCCCACAATAAATAAATTTATTATGCTTAAACATCAAACAATCAACCCAATTACCCAATCCCCATTATCTTATTTATTTCTTAAGGATTTACCCTAAGAATCAACTATCACTCATTCCTAAGGATTCATCCTAAGGAATAGGCACGAAGTCCATCGCTGCCCAAGGTTTATATTACAAGCACTAACAACGTCGATCCCCACATACTGATCCTATACAATGATCTTACTAGATCTAGCCTAAAGGATCGATATGAACAACCAACTAACGAAACTGCTTCGGAAATTCCCTAGCAGCAAACGAGGATCAAAGAAGACATCAATTGAATGGAATAAGTTTAACCACGAACCTTTGTTCGTAAAAGAAAGAACCACAAGACAATTAAGTCGGGGGTAATTATCAATGCCTAGGCTGTGGTCTGAATATCGTGAGGTATATAACCCCCAGACGCACCCTATCCGACAATGGAAACGCTGACTAATGCCTAGGTTGTGGTCTTAACCCCCAGACTCACCCTATCCGACAATGGAAACGTTGACTAATGCCTAGGCTGTGGTCTGAACCCCCAGACTCACCCTATCCGACATCGGAAATGGAAAAACTGACTAATGCCTAGGCTGTGGTCTGAACCCCCAGACTCACCCTATCCGACATCGAAAATGGAAACACTGACTAATGCCTAGGTTGTAGTCTGAACCCCCAGACTCACCCTATCCGGCATCGAAAATGGAAACACTTACTCATGAAGCTCGTCCGATCACTTCATAAAAGAAACAAAGACTCCAAAGCTCTTCAAAATAAAAGTATAGGGAAAATACTAATAAAGTACTCCCGTACGCTCCCGTACCCTGACACGTAATAGTGTAAAAAAGAAGAACTAACGGATGAACACATAGTTCAAAAAAACCTAATGAACATATAGTTCGAGAACACCTTATGAACATATAATTCAAACATACCTACCGATTACAAGTCTGCTAACGTTCCACTGGACTATCTAAAATAGTCTGTGGCCGTTGTCTATACTCTACTAGATGACTAGATCATCTTAAACATCGATACCTCTCATCACTTTTATTTCATCACACATCATCTAATTCATCTACCCATGTTTTACCCAACATATTTGTAGATAAAAATACATATACAGTTTAAAAGTTGTATAAAACATCTATTCAACAGTCACCTTAATTAAACAATTAATATAATTACACATAGCACGTATTTTAAAGAAAATACTTCATATATATATGTGTAAGGTGAAAGTAACTATACACTCACTTGATTTAACGATAATCGGGCAGCACTTCGTTGCCTAAAACGATCGTTTCTGATAAAACCGGGAGTTTTATTGAGAAACCGGGCTCTACGAGGGTCGGGCTTCGAAACCGAAAAAATAAATTTCCCGGGCTTATCGGGCACTCCGGGACGTGTTCCGGCCGTTGGAAATGATCTCGGGGCATCGGGGGATGTGAAAATAGACAAAATATTGAAAAAGGAGCCAAAATTGCCAATTTTCCAACTTTAGCCGGGAGGGTTCGCACCCTCCTATTTATAGTGTGCGAGACCGAGGATCAACGGCTGAGAAGGAGACACGCGGCAGCAGATCCGAAGAGGGCAGCACCTGCTCGCACGTGGGCTGCGCTTGCAAGGGCCTCGCTGGAGGCTTCTGATTGGACCGAAGTCCGGGTCCGAGGTGGGTGACTCGTGGCTCTTGCGAAGCTCGGATGCACGAGGGAAGGGGCACGCGTCGCATTCTCACTGGACCACTTCGGATGACTCAGCAGCTCGGATGACTCAACAAAATTTCGGACACGTGGCATGTTCTAAGCGAGGGTGAGGTGGCCGAAGTCCACCTATGCGAAATTCCTCAGTTTTGGTAATTTTTCTCGATTTTCGTGCCAAAACTTCTAAAATCCATAACTTTCGCATACGAGCTCCGTTTTTGACGTTATATATATGCACGCGTAGGTAAAATTACGCTCTACAACTTTCGTTTAGACTTCATCGGCTAATTTTGACTTTAATTTTTATATTATTATTTTTAACAGACCAGGACAGGAAATCCATTAAAAATTCATAACTTCTTCATCCGACGTCCGTTTTCGTCTGTCTTTTTACCGTTGTACTACTATTTACGAGACCTTTGATTCTCGTTTAGGTTGTGTCGGCTAAAAATCACTCGATCTAAAATTCGAGTTTTTAGCTGTCTACTGCTAAGCTGAAACTTCGAAAAATCATAACTTCCTCATACGAAGTCAGATTTGGGCGTTCTTTTTATACATACTCTCGGTTTAACGAACACTACGACTTTCGTTTAGATCACCAAGACTAAAAAGTAGTTTATCAAAAGCTCACTTTTTACGACATTCGGCACCGTGCCGGTTTTGTCGCGAAACTTCGACAGGTCATAACTTCTTCGTTATAACTCGGATTTCGGTATTCTTTATATATCCGTAATCCTTGTCACGCCCACTACAAGTTTATTAATAGATATCGGCTTTATCTAATATTTATTTTTGATGCTCATTATTATTCTTAATTAATTAAACCCTAATAATTAAGCATAAAACACATAATATTCACATAATTCATTTTCATTTCTTCTAAATGAGTTACAAAGGTTAACCTAGACTATTATGTCAATATTAATGCCTAGCCTAGAAACACAGGCGTTACAGTTTGGATCTGCCGGATGAGCGTAGCCAGATTCACAACACCTTCCATGTGTCACAACTTCAGAAGTGTGTCATAGACGACGCCGCGGTTGTTTTTTTGGACGACATTCAGGTGGACGAGAGCCTGAACTACATTGGGAGGCCTGTTGCGATTCTAGACAGGAAGACCAAGGTCCTTCGGAACAAGGAAGTGAAGTTAGTAAAGGTGCAATGACAGCACCGAAGAGGCTCCGAATGGACATGGGAGCCGGAGGACGAGATGCAAGACCACTACCGGGACTTATTTGGGTCAACAGACTTCGAGGACGAAGTATAGTTCAAGTGGGGAAGATTTGTAACACCTGTTCCAGGTATTATTTATTTTATCTAATTTTTATGGTTTTGTGCATGGACTTGGTGAGTTGGGGAGCTCCAACTCATCGAGTAGAGATCGTTAGGAGGACGCGGATTTTAAATCCTACTCGACGAGTCGGAAGGCCCCGACTCGATGAGTAGGCGCTGTAAAGGAAAACCCTAATTTTTAGGGTTTGCAACCTATTTAAAGAACATAATCCGCCTCTTGTGGCCTCCCTTACCACTTCATTATCCAGAGAAAACCCTAGTTGAACCTTGCACCTTCTTGAGTGAGAGAGAGAGACTTTGTGAGTAATTTTAGTGTGGTTATGAAGGATTTTGGAGCTTGTATCCTAGTAGTAGATCCGACATCTACTATGTATTGGAAACCATCTTGAGGCAGTTGAGTTGGAGCCGTGCGTGGGAATTATCCGATTTTAGCTTGTCAGTTCAACATTTGAGTGGTGAGTCTCCTCACCATACCAATGGGTCTAAGGCACCAAGGCCGACCCATTATTTGTATGTGACATGCTAGTTGGTTATGTGATATGTATATGCTAGTTGAGATTATAGTACTTGCATGAAAGACCTCGGGGGGGTTCCCGAGGCACTTGGGTGTAAGACCTTGGAGGGTTTCCATGGCATCCATAGAAAAGACCTCGGGGGGTTCCCAAGGCACTTGGGTGTAAGACCTTGGAGGGTTTTCATGGCATCCCTAGGCTAAGACCATGTGGGGGTTCCCATAGCTCCCGGAGTAAGACCCTGGAGGGTTTTCATGGCATCCTGATATGTTTGCATGTCTGGTTTGTATGGTAGTGGGCTAAGACCATGTGGGGGTTCCCATGGCACCCGAAGTAAGACCGTGGAGGGTTTCCAGGGCATCCCTATATGTTGTATGCATGGCTTATGTGGTATATGTAGCTTTTGTAGCTAATACGATATGTGTTTATGTGGATTGTGTGTGGGGTATGCTCTGGGGAACTCACTAAGCATTAGCTTACAGTTTGTGGATTTGTTTTAGGTACATCTGACCCAAAGGGTAAGGGAAAGGCTTGATGAAGCGACGTGCACTCTCTCTCCGGCGTTTTATGGGAGACTCTGATGATTTGAAATAAAATTGTATTTGATATTAATTTTTAAAACAATTGTATTTGGGATTTCATGGTTTGTGAAAAGTATTTTGGTTAAACAAAAATGAAAAATTTCTTTTGAAAATTGGGTCGTTACACTTGAATACTTAAAAAGCTTGCAATTAAGCAAGATGTCAAGATGCTCAAATATTGGAGAGAATTGATTAACCAAGACAATTCAACACAAAGAACATTTGTGCGTTTATCATTAGGATTCAATATGAAGCTTATCATTCATCCCAAATTGATTACATCAATCATGAAGCATGATATGCCAATATTCCTCATAGGTAGTATGGAGGTTGGGGAAGCCCACAACACACCTTCTTAATCAAAATCAAGGATTCAATTGAAGCAATTGAACCCAAGAAAGTTGATTAGGCTTAAGGATGAAGGAATCCCCAATTCCTAGAGGATGTCAATGCTTATGCATCCATAAAGGAGTTATGATCCATAAGCTAGGGATGATTTCTACCATTATAAAGCCCTTGTTCTAAGTAAATTCAATCATTCAATGCTAAACCAAAGAAATAAACCAACAATTGCTCATTCAAGTACCAAGCTCATGATCAAAGTATTAAACAAGCATAATAAATATGAACTAGAATCATAAACATAAGATAAATGACAATAATGATGGGTTTCTAACACTCCTATGGTGTACATCCCACCCTATAAACCTTGGATCTATGTTTTCTCTATTATACATGCAAATATTCAATATTACAAGGTTTCACCCTAAGTAGCATAATATGAAGTATATACAATACAAGAATCTAGTAGAATGACATACCTCTTTGTTGTAGCTTGATTCCATGGAGCTTAAGAGCCTAGTGCCCCAAGTGTGACACCTCAAATGGCTCACACAACACCACCAACAACTTGGAATAACTTGAGAGAAAAGTTATTATGCTCAAAATCGGCTAGCCCTCTCATGTGAACACATAGGCCGATTTCTTGAGCTATGGGGTCTTTATATATTGTGGCTATTAGGGTTACACCATGTAACTCATGACTTTCCATATTCCTCATGATCCATGGGTTTTAACCTCCATGGAGAATCCATGGGTTACCCCATGGGTTTAGCCCAATCATGAAGAACTATGGATCATAAGCCCACATATATAAGAATGAATTATTTACATAATCAATCCCCATATATTTAGTTAGTCTCTTTTGATCACAGAATTAATTCCAAATTAATTCTTGATCAATACTAATTAAATAATATGATTTCATATTAATATATTAGAACTTATAATATATTAATAAATCATAAATGTCATTTTCTCACAAAAGTCTATCCAAATTGTTCTGATGCCATGCAACCCAAATGGACCATGCCAAATCGGGTCAAGTACATACCAATAATAGTTATGGAATTAGACACTAATCCAAAAAATAAAACATGAATCCTTCATAACCCACAAATATCCAAGGGTTTTAGCCAAAGTTAACCAAAATAAACAAACTAGCCACTCATGGCAACAAGATAACAATCACAAAGGTGTTTTTGCATCAAGAAACTAAAATTACTTAGAAAGATGAGAAGAATATGTATCAAGCTCTCAAAAATTGCCTATAATGTGATCTAATGGTGGAAAATCAAAGTATGAGTTGCTAGACCTAACCCCCAAAGTAAATCATGAGCAAAATGACCAAACTGCCCCAAATTGTGCAGTTGCGCGGGTACCCTCGCAAGTGTTGCGTGGCTGAGACTCCACCCTAGTAAGTGTTGCTGGAATGCTATTGGCTCTTTTTTCTCCACTACACCACCCCATTACTCAAGATTCCCTTGGTCCCCTCCACACCTCACATGATTCAAATTTGGCCAATCATCTTTAAACTTCAAATGTGGATTGCCCAAGCCCAAAATAAGAATCCAAGACCCATCTTCATAAGCCCACTTCATTCAAATCTTCAACATTTTAAGCCGAAATATTCTTTGATGGATCCATAAAGCCCAATGACGCCTATAAAGCCCACCAAGCCCATCTCCAAGCCAAACCGCAACTGCAATGATGTCCAAAACCCTACAAAATACCTCATGCAAAATAGAAAGTACCCGACACGATCCATGATAAAGAAAATAAAGAATATATAATGCAATACTAATAAAAAAGGATAAAAATTCTAAAATAAACTATAAAAAAGAAGGAAATAAAATAAACTATCAGGTCCTGCACCTCAAAACGTCGGAGTAGGAGCTGCTCAGCTCCCGATAGATGAAGTTTGATTGATGATGCTGAACATGCTAGATCAGTAAAGGTGAAAGTTTATGGATCTCCTAACTCAGGGGCTAGCGAATGCTAGAAGTGGAGCACCAATGATTGACGAGCTGGTAGTCGTTGAGCAAGTCAACAATGGACCGATTCCTTCTCATCTATAAACAGTTCAAGAAGGAAGTAATGATGAATCAGAAAGTTACCAAGGACCAGAGCAACCAGAGGTCCGAAGAAATGATGAACCCAGAGGCTACTGCAAGTATAAGGATTTCACGACTTGTAAGCCATCATCATCTAACAGAAAGGAGGATCTAATAGGTGTCATGGACTGGATTTCCAAAATGGAGTTGGCTTTTGTAACCTGCGAATGCACAGGGAAATTATAGACCTCCTATGTTGTGAGACAGTTCAAGGGGACAACACTTCGTTGGTGGAACATGTTAGGAAAGATATTGAGTCCTAACAAACCTTTGCAACTGACGTGGGAAGAATTTTTGACCCACATTAAGAGGAAATTATGTTCAGCTGAAATTATGTTGGAATTGGAGAATTAGCTCCTGACTTTGAAGAAGGGAGCATGACGGTGGAAGAATACACCAATGTTTTCACCGACAAGATGTTGTTCGCCCTGCATGTTGTCCCGGACGAACTGACCAAGATTGACAGGTACGCCAAAGGTCTAGTAATGGAATGCTAGTTCTTGTAAGGTGAGTTTGTTGACAACTTTGAGTAGTAAGGTTGTGAGATGGATTGGAAATCTATCAAATTTTATGGTTGGAAGAGCGGAACTGAATCCAAGTGAGGGAGAACCATTTGGACTAAGGGATTTCACAAGGAATGGTAATTCAGGTTACCTTGCGCATCAGTGGTGGCGCATGACTAGTATGTGATTAGGTTCAGGTTGAGGGTTGTGTTAGAGCCTCTCTGCATGTTCTTGTCTGATAAAGGATTTGGGGTTCGAAGCATGACCCAGACACCTGATTGGGGTATAGTCAAATGAGGCTTCGACCCATGATTTATTTAGTTGGCAGGTAGCGGTTGTAACGCCCGTAGATCCGGGCTAGTCAATTTAGAGACGATAAGCGTCAAAAATGACTTTTTGATAGAAGCTTATTTAGGATGAATAATCTTAACTAAGTTGTAGTATATGTTACAAGGATTCCGTACATATAAAGAACGCCGAAATCCGAGTTATAACGAAGAAGTTATGACCTGTCGAAGTTTCGCGACAGAACCGGTACGACACAGCGAGACGTAAATAGTGAATTTACGTTAGAGCAATATTTGGCCTTAGCGATCTAAATGAAAGTCGTAGAATATGTTAAACCGAGAGCGTGCATAAAAAGAACATCCAAATCTGACTTCGTATGAGGAAGTTATGATTTTTCGAAGTTTCGGCTTAGCAGTGTACAGCCCGAAGTTCGAATATGAGATCGAGCGATATTTAGCCGAAACAATCTAAACGAGAATCGAAGATCTCATCGATAGTAGTCCAATGGTGAAAAGACAGTCGAAAACGGACGTCAGATGAAGGAGTTATGAATTTTAACGGAGTTTTCCTGTCCCGGCCTACTAAAAATAGTATATTATTAATATATTAAAAATAAAGTCAAAATTAGCCTACAAAGTCTAAATGAAAGTTGTAGATCTTGTTTTTACCTACGCGTCGATATAAAGAACGTCAAAAACAGAGTTCGTATGCGAAAGTTATGAATTTCTGAAGTTCGGGGCGCGAAACCCCAAAAATGTCAGAGACCACGACGTGGAAACAGTGCCCACGACGTGGCATGGTTTATGACGCCTTATGGAGCCTGACAGAGCAAGTGGATGATGACGCATGCAATGACGACCAAGCCCACGACGTGGAAAATGAGAAAACAGCCCTATAAATAGATTTGAAGGGGCAACCATTTGTGGTTGCCAAATCTCTTCTCTCTCACCCATATTACCTCGATTTACGTGCAAAGAAGTACCCCCGAAGCCCCGGTATCAAACCCGAGACCCGAAGCAAATCCCGAAGCCCGAAGATCCCGAGAAGAAAAGAATTTCTGAACCGAAGCTCTGCCCGTGAGAAGCCCGGTGTGCGAAGTGATCCCGGTTTCACCGAAGAATACTACTCTTAGAGCTGTAGTGCTGTCCGAGCATTGTCTAACCAAGTGAGTGTATAGTCACTTTCTCCTTACACATAAATATTAAGTATTTGCTATGAAATATGTGCTATATGTGTATATATTGTTGTTTATTTAAGATGATTGTGGAATGGATGAATTATATAGGTCTTAATGAGTTAAACTATATATGTATTTTGTATCTATAAATATGTTGGGTAGAACATGGGTAGATGAGATTGTTGGTATGGGATAAAAGGGTAAAGAGATAAACTTGTTTTAGACCTGGGAGTATGGATCAGATTAAGAGGTTAGTTTTAGATCCGGGAATGTGGATTAGGTAAGGAGGTAAATTTTAGATCCGGGAGTACGGATTATGTATTTTTGAATTATGTGTTCGTTCGATAAGGTATCATGTGTATAGTCCCTTTTAGGAACGTGATTTTAATACGAGTATTGATTAAAGTATGAAATATACATATGTATGTGAAGTATTTGTTATTGTCCGAAATACGTGTTAGATATATTTGATGATATACAACGTGCGAATCAGTTATGGTTCAATATGTGTTAAGATGTTTATATATGATATTATTACTTAAAACCTTGTGTTAAGTATACACTAGTTGGCGTTGCCTAAACGGAGATAGTATCAAAAATTGATTATAAGCATTGTAGGTTTGCCTAGTGATGGGTTAAGACTTAAGAAGGGATGTTTAGTTCAATTAAGTTTGGACATTAGGTAGTCTCTTATTAAGTGTACGTGCGTTGCGAGATTGATGATCGATGGAGTACATCCTACGTACAGAAGTACATTTTATGTACGAAGTCCTTTTCAAAGCTCTGTGTCTTGGGTGCTGCTTGTGCCAGGGTACTATTATGTTCTCGGGTACGAGTCCTTCGCATACCAGAGTACTATAATGTGCCAGAAGTACTATCATGTACAAAGTCTTTTTGACAATATTGTGTGTCGGTTACGGGAGCGTACGGAAGTACTCTAGTAGTATTTCCCCATACTTTTATTTTGAGAGAGATTTGGAGTCAGCGTTTCTTTTATGAAGTGATCGACCGAGCTTCATATGTCAGCATTTTCTTTCACGAAGTAATTAAGGGAACTTCGTAGACTGCCTAATAAAGTGTGTCGGTAATAGACCACTGCTAGGTATGTCTGGTGTTATATTGCTGGATAGGGTGCGTATGGGGGTGAAATACCTTATGTATTCAGGCCACTGCTAGGCAAAGTTCGATGCTGGGATAGGTAGAGTCTAGGGGTATAATACCTCATGATAGTCAGACCACGCCTAGGCATTGTTATCTAGATAACTACCCCTGACTTAATTGTCTTGTGGTTCTTTCTTTTACGAACGAAGGTTCGTGGTGAAACTTATTCCATTCCCCTCATTTGATGTCTTTATTGATCCTCGTTTGCTGCCAGGGAATTTCCGAAGCAGCTTCGTCAGTTGTTGTTCATATCGATTCCTTAGGCTAGATCTCGTAAGATCATTGTATAGGGTGAGTATGTGGGAATCGACGGGATGGGATAGATTGTTTTAGAAATATGATTTATAGGTGTTAATAATATTAGTGGTTTTGCAAGATCGAGATATACATTATTATCACATTGTTTGAACTAAGAGCTTTCGTACTCTGTGTTCCTTAGGTGATTGAGTTCACCAGGGATATTTGAACTAAGTGTTCACTAGATGTTTTGAACTATGTGTTCGTCAGGGATAATTGAACTAAGTGTTCATTAGGTGTTTTTGAACTAAGTGTTCATTAGGTGTTTTTGAACTAGGTGTTCATTAGGTATTATTGAACGGAGTGTGTTCAATGGGTGTTCTTGAACTAGGTGTTCATTAATTATTTTGAACTGCGTGTTCACCAGAGGTGATCTAAGAACCATGGCAGCACTAGACTTTGTGCCAATTCCTTAGGGCAATCCTTAGGAATTAATGGGAGAAGGGTAATCGGTTCTTAGGGTAAATCTTTAAGAAATAAATGAAGATAATGGGGGTGGGTAATTGGATTGATTGTTTGATAAGTGAATATAATAATTATATTATTGTGGGTTGAAAACCCTATATGCTCACCAGGCTCCCAAGCCTGACCCTCTCAGTTTTCTTTATATTACAGGTTATGGCACGAGAGCATAAGTTGGCTGACATAACGAGAGATTTTGGGTTATAGGCCAGTAGATATGAATAACTGTTGTAAGGTCTATTTTGTTCTGTTTATGCTTTTGGTCTGTATTGAACATGACATCCCGAGATTTTGTTATATAATGAAAATACATTTCTTTAAAGGAATGTTTTGATAAATTCTTATCATATTTTTGTTTTGGGAACAAATTCCGCAACTGTTTTCTTTAAAAGATTACTCTGATTTTAAAAACAAAGCATAAACAAATCGGTCTTTTCTGGCCGTGAAATTGGGGATGTCACAGTTGGTATCAGAGCATTAGTTTAAGCGAACTAGGAATTTGTAGGAAATTTCTAGACTTAAACTTAGAATGCTAAGTGATGATCGTGAGGAGTGTGTCTAAAATATGTTAGGTAGTACACCTAAATTGACGCAAGCACTAGTTTATTTTAGGAATGATGCCTAAAATGCTTTTATGTGCTAAATGTTTTGTGTGATAGCTATTTTGATGCTATTATTTGTTCGGATCTATGGTCTGTTGCCGACCGGATCTGGAAACCTTATGTGTTTAGGATTCTAAGCGTATGACTACGATATAGAACTAGCATGTAAACGTTCCGGGGTGATAAGGAGATTTATACGTTTATCGTAATTATAGCTTTCTTATCTTAAAATTCTCGCTTGGTACACCGAATGTCTGCTTGGGTGTACAAAGGGTCATGGTGAAGACTCGTAGAGAAATTGAGTAAATGGAGGAAATAAAGAAGGCTTATGATAGTGGATGACACCTATCAGAAGATATCGTAAGAGTGGTATCTTGCCTTTAGAGTATGTCTTATGAAATAACAGTACGTTTAGAGGAGTACGGTACGTCTGAAGTACACCTTCGATTGGCAGGATGATGGAGAGATTGGTGTAATTCTTGAGGTTGTCTCATCAACCGGCATTTCCATCACCAATCGAGTTGAAGTAGAATTGATGATTGAAGATACGCAGTGAAGAATTCCTAGTAGAGTCTAGGGAAATTGTTTATGATTATTTGGACACATTCGTATGTGTTAAATTGTTTTGTGATTTTAGGACTTGGGACTGCGAGACAATACTTGGGACGAGTATGAGTAGGTGTGAAAGGTAGTAGATGCATATACTACCGGAAGCACAGGACTCACACTTGGATCAGGGAAAGTCACAAGGTTACCAAGAAGCTGGTGATTGATTCCGTTTTATTCTGGTATGTCATTACCATTGTTTCGGTAGTGACTAGTAAGATGGTTGTTGTTCCGACCCTAGTGGTCATATCCAATTGGAGTCCGACTACGGTGAGTATGTTACGTGGTTTGGAGAACCAAGTTCGAAGTAACATCTGACGTAAGTCAGAAGATTGAAGTCAATGCGATCATTAGTATCGCACTCGTTATTCATAAAGTTTGTAGCTAGAAATGCTACATGCTGAAATGTGATTAGATCACATTAGAATATGAAGGAAGGTATATTCCATTCTGGAACTTAACTTTAAAAAGACCGAGTCTAAGCGTCACATCGTGCGATGAGAGGTCAGTAGAGCACGACCCATTGGTCTGTTACAATAGATAAAGGAAAATATTTATCCTAAGAAAAAGAAGGAGTCCACAATAAGGACTTATTTGGTAACTCGAAGGTTACGATTGAAAGTACAACATAGTACGATAAGCAGATGCAAGATTGGGCATCGTCTGCGGTCAAGAAAGCCATAGAGTTAAATACTCTTTTGAGGAAACATAGAAGTTACGGTTATTACCTAGGATGAAGAGATAGCGTATGGAATCATTATACAAGTCCTATTTTCGTTGATGATTCCGGGACGTAACCATCCTAAGGGGAGATAATTGTAACGCCCGTAGATCCGGGCTAGTCAATTTAGAGACGATAAGTGTCAAAAATGACTTTTTGATAGAAGATAATTGTAACGCCCGTAGATCCAGGCTAGTCATTAGTAGTGTGGTAAGACTACAGGGTGGACTGTAGCATTCATCTGTCCATAAGCAGTTGCAAGGTTGTTGAGGAGGTACAATTAGGCTTGTATTTTCCTCTAAGTGGAATTAGACCATGGAAGGTCGGGTCGCGAGACTGTGGGAAGGCCACACATTCATGGGATTGAGAGAGGTTGTGGGCCATTTGGGGCCGGTTGTGATGTAAGACTACAGATGAGCGTGTAACATTCATTTAGAGCAAAGTAGGTTATTGTAACATCCTGTTTCAGATTGTTTTCATTTCAGGGTGGTGATCAAGGATTGGGTATTAGCAGAGTTAGAATCCTTGAAAGAGTTAGTTTTGGGCTCATTTGGAGGTGGATGATGTATATTGGATGATCCGGGTATTGGTTGTGATTTGGAGCTAAAGGGGTATTTCAGTAATTTGTCAGCTTGGGTTTTCTGGAAAGTGGATGTTCGTTCAGAATATCTTATGACTGGTATGAGTTGATAATAGTGTAAATCGTCTCAATACCTTTTCGTGGACATAGGGATGGTCGAAATCAGGGTTGTATCGAGAAAGTTATGATCTTCAGATGATTTAGGGTTTGGGGAAAACCCTAGTACGCGGGGCTTAGCGAGGAGGTTACGCGAGGCGTAGCCGAAGGGAGGCGCAACGTAGGTATGAGGATTGGGTCGGGGTGCGAGACCTCATACGATGGGCGTACGAGGGTCAGGTTGAAAAACCTAAATTTTAGGGTTGTACCCTATATAAGCATAATGTTGTTCATTTTTCTTCATTTCTAAGTTAGCCACCACTCTCTCAAAATCTTAATTTGATCTTGAAGCCTCTTGATGGTGTTATGGATCTCTTAGAAGGATTTGGTGCTCGTTTGTGCTTTTTGGAAGGAAAGAAGAGGAGTTTGAAGTTGCTTGGCTTGGTGGAGTGACCTTGGATCCAAAATCTTCATCTTGTGGGGAATCCATTTGAGGTATCAAGTTTCCATCTTGTCTTGTGTATGATTAGATTTCCTAATGGCTAGTTTATTGTGATTTTGGCCTTCTTTTTGAGATAATAGATAAGTTAGGTAGTTTAAAGGTTCATCCTTTCAGATCTGAGTTTGTTTTGGTACATTTGAGCATAAAGGTGCAAACTTCATGTGTATTATGGAGTCATTCATGTTTTAAGTTATCCATTAAGTCCCTTTCTAGCTTGAGAGTTTCATTTAGTCATATGTGGACGTAAAATTTGCAACTTTACTTGGTTTTCCAGCTCAAGGAGGTCAGATCTGTGGTTTGGGTTGGATAAGGTGAGTACGCTGGGCGTACAAGCAGGTACGTGCAACATACAAGCCTCCGAGCGAGTACGCTGAGCGTACATGCTTGTACGCCCCGCGTACTCTGTCTGAGTGGGTTTGTGTATTTGGGCTTCGGTTTGGGCTATCTTCTTGGGCCTGGTTGCTTGGATCCTTGTTGGTCCATCTGAGAGGGTGTGTTTTCGATTAGGGATAAGTATTGGGCTTTAGGGTAAGGCCCAAGTAAGGGTTTGGGGCCTAATTTGGAAAATTGGGCCATTAGTGGGCTTTTGTGGATCTTTAAGTTATGGGCCTTGGTGGGCCCAATGGGTTTGGGTCATTAGAGGGCTTGGTTAGTTGGGCCATCTTTAGGCCTAGTATTGAGGTTTAGCCTTGTTTAGTTACTGATTATGGTGTTGGGTTGTTTGGCTCAGTTCGGGAGCCAGTTCGCAGTGACAGCGACATTGTAGGATTACTCGCGTAACGTTGAGGCGTGTCTTCTCACTATACTTACCTGTGTGGTAATTCATGTATTACCGGAGGGTCTTATTTGTGTTATTAACCAGAGGGTCTTGTTCATATTATTGATCGGAGGGTCTTATTCATATTATCGACCGAAGGGTCTTATTCGTATTGTTAACCGAAGGGTCTTATTTGCTTATTCTGATATATGTGTTGTTATGCATTATGTCTTTGTGAATTATGCTGTTATATTATTTTGTATGTATAATGAGTTATGACCAGAGGGTCCATACCGAGACGTAGGACCGGAGGGTTTTCACTGAGACACATGATCGGAGGGTCCTTATCGAGATTTAGCCATGAGAGGCTAATTATTTGTGTACACTATTTTGGGGAACTCACTAAGCTTCGTGCTTACAGTGTTGATTTAAATGTGTTTCAGGTACTTTTGTAGATTCCGGGAAGGCGGAGGCATGATTGTTCATCTTCGCCGACTTATGATGTCTCGTGGATTTTGGGATACTCTGATATTGTTTTGATAATAACTTATTATAACTGTTATGACTTGGGTTAAGAGTAATGTTTGGTGATATAAAAATGAAAATTTTGTCATGAAATTTGAGGTGTTACAATTTGGTATCGGAGCCTTGGTTTGAGGGATTCGAGCACACCCTTAGTGTGTCTGGACTCAAACTGAGGAGTTGATAACTTTTCAAAAGAAATGATTTTTCATCACACGGTTTTTCAGAGGAAATTAAAGAGGTTTGAAAGTAGATCCGAAGCGGTGTGTACAGTCAGCCAGAGCCCGAGCGGTGATTTCCCAAAATACCCTTACTTGATTATGTGATGAGTTGTTATTATGAGCTAATAGAACTGTATGTTAGTTTAGGGTTAGGAATCTGCTCAGTATTGTATGCTAGTGTACCTGTTTAGGAGAGATGCCTTATGCCTTTTGCGGGAGCTGGTAGTGTTGCATGCTTATGATTAGAGATCTCCAGGAGTTGTGAGGTAGAATTGCTTGAGTTCGGTAATGCCTTTTGTGCTGTGGATAGAGCATATGGGAGTTGCATGCTAGTGTGGTTCCATGTTTTGGTTGAGTTAGCCTGTGAGGGTATGTACTGTCGGAGGTTGCTTGATGCCCGAATACTTCTTGCTTTGTGCTTTTAAATACTTCCATCAATACCGACGAACTATTAATCGAATACGTTATGTTACATGTTTCATGGAGTAGATAATATTAGAAGGTTAGATTTAGCCCTATTGCGCGGCACTCGGGTGAGCCTAGTCGTTTTAGGGCAGGGTCTTACAGTCGAAGGATTATTTAGTGCATGTACCATGTAATTATATTCGAGAAGTAGTTAGTAGGTATTAATGGGAGTTCCTTTTGCAGCTCTAGGGTTGCAACCCTAGATTGGATCTATGTTTTCTCTATTAGACATACAACAAATGAACACGAATAGGAAACCCTAATATGCATATAATATTTTCAAAAATCACATATGAAAGATTAGATCACATACCTTTGTTGCTATATAGTAATAACAACTCAAACTTGAAGATCCTTGCTTTTGAGAACAAGTACCACAATTGTAGTACCTCTAATGGCCCACAAACACACTAGGGAAAGAGGGTGAATATGAGAGAGAGGAAAGGGGGTGACTTGATCTAAAAATCGGATCCTTCTAGGGTTTTACAAGGTGTGGCCAAATTCAAGAGCTAAGGGCTCTATTTATACTTGAGGCTAGCTAGGGTTTCAGGATGGAAACCCTAATTCCTTTGCTTGGGGCCTAAGCAAGTCCATGGAATCCCTTACCTTAGGGCTTGGACGAAATACCTAGAACCTTCTAGGGATTTTCGGCCCTCCATAATAAGGGTGATCCAATGGCCCAAAGCCTCAACTATCAAATAATTACAAAACAACCCTTGCACTTTCGATCCGTTCCTTTAATCCCAAAATTAATTCCAAATTAATTTCTGATCAAATATTTATTACCAATATGATTTTTAATTAATATATTATTCTTATAGTATATTAATAAATCATATTTATGCATCAATTTTTATTCTTAATAATAAAATCAGCCTCTCTCTCCAATAGTCATCCTGTCTAGTTGCCAGTGTGAAGGCAACCCAAAAGCACCATGGTACTATCAAATCAAGTACATACCGATTATAGTTATGGGCTTAGACACCTAATCCAACAAAAGGGATCCTAGGAGAGCCTAGAGAGTATTTTCATTATAACGAGTGTGCTGTTTAGCGGTGAGTATTCGCTGGAGAGTGGGTATTGGAATTGGGTTGGTCGATAGTGGAGCTGAGTAGTTACTTAGAAAATCTGGAACGATTCTCGAAGAAAGTATGGATAGATGTGGAAGGTAGTATTGGGCCCGTACTACTGAAAGCGAAGGATCCATACTCGAAACGAGGAGAACTCCGGGGGTTCTAAGTAGCAGGTTGAGGGAAGATAACATGGTTTGGGTACCATGATTCATTGCAGAGTACATTTTCCATCTTTACCGGTTATTCGGCGGTGGTTGTTCAGACTGGGAAAATGCCCGGTGATTGTTGGGCTCGAGGGCCATGTCGGTCGGGTTGAATGAAGTGGGCCTTGCAAGAAGGTTGAGTTTGGGTCTTGAGGAATTTGACTAGTGGGGTGCCAGTTTAAGTCAAATGACTCAACGAGGAAGTGGATATGTGTAACGCCCGTTTTTCTAGGCTAGGCATTAAAGATGATGTGATAGTCTAGGCCAACCTTTGTAACTTGATTTGAAATAATAAAATGTATTATTTAATTATTATATGTTTTATGCTTAATAATTATAATTTAATAAGTTAAGGATATAAATAAGCTTCGAAAATAAATGTTAGATAAACCCGGTATCTAAGAGAAAAGTTGTAGTGATTGAAACAAGGATTCCGGAGATATAAAGAATACAGAAATCCGAGTTATAACGAAGAAGTTATGACCTGTCGAAGTTTCACGACAGAACCGACACGACGATGTGTGACGTAAAAAAATGAATTTACGATAAAGTGCTTTTTAGCATTAATGATCTAAACGAAAGTCGTAGTGTTCGTTAAACCGAGAGCGTGCATAAAAAGAATGCCCAAATCTGACTTCGTATGAGGAAGTTAGGAATTTTCTAAGATTTGGCATAGCAGTATGCAACCCGAAACTCGAATTTTAGTTCAAGTGATTTTTAGCCGAAACAACCTAAATGAGAATCGAAGATCTTGTCGATAGTAGTTCAACGGTAAAAAGACAGACAAAAACGGACGTCGGATGAAGAAGTTATGAATTTTTAACGAACTTTTCCTGTCTCGGCCTGTTAAAAATATAAATTTAATATTAAATTCAAAATTTGCCGACAGAGTCTAAACGAAAGTTGTAGATCACATTCTCACCTACGCGTGGATATAAAGAACGTCAAAAACGGAGTTCGTATGCGAAAGTTACGAATTTTTGAAGTTTGAAAATTCGGAGTACGCCCAGCGTACTCGTGTAAGTGTTTCGGAGTCCGTCACCCTACCTACTCCTTCGTACGAGAGCCACGTGTCGTAGCCTTGATGCATCCGATATGATCCCTTAGTACGCCCAGCGTACTGGGTGAAGAAGGAGTACGCCCAGCGTACTCTAAATGTACGCCCAACGTAATTCGAGTTTTCAGCCCCTATAAATAGTGATCGATGCCATCCGATTTTAGGTTACAAATTTACTCCTGTAACATCCGGGAATTTGGATATATCTATTTAACCCTTCTTCTTCTTCTTCAAGTTGTAAAGATTAGCCCTTCAAGGAAATATTAAGGCAAATGAGTACGCTGCGCGTACTCATGCGCTTAAGTTGGACGCGGACTCGCCTAGGTACGCTGGATGTACCCAAGGTTACGCCGGGCGTAACCGGCCCAGATGCAAACCCTAAATTATGGCTTGTGCACTATAAAAAGAATGTTAAAGCCTTATCCTCAACCACCATTTCAGAGAGTGAAACCCTAATAGAGAGATACCCTTCGTTCCTAGCTTGTGTGTGTGTGTTCTAAGCTTCAAAGTGCCATTTCAAGGTGGTGAAAGAGAAGAGGAGGCTATTTTAGGAGCTAGAAGTTGGTGGACAAGAGTAGATCTAAGTTCGACAGAGGTTGGAGCTTCTTTCTGAGGTAAAAAGCTCAAAGCTTTCCTTGTCATTTGTGATTTGTGCTTCTTGGACCAATTTTTAGGGTTTTTGGTCCCAAGGTCGAGACTTTATGAGCAAATGGTCTCCATAAGCCTAGATCTACCATATTTCAGAGTAAAATGAGTTGTAGGTTCATAAAAATCCAATCTTGGGCGTGAATATTGAGCCATGCATGAGATCTAGACTTTATGAGAAAGAAGGAAAGGTGTTAAAGTGATTGGGGACCTTTACAGCCATGCAAAGGCTTAAAGGTCTCGACTTTATGGATTAAGTGGTCTTAGAGAAGTCAGATATGGAGTTTGAGTTTATGTCTTAACCGTTTAAGACCAAAATCCATGAATGCATGAAACTGAGACTTACGCTGGGCGTAAATCTCAGTACGCGCAGCGTAAGGGTCTGAGACCCCGATTCTGGATCCCCGGAGTACGCTCAGCGTACAAGAGCTGGTACGCGCCGCGTACTGCCCCTGTTGACTTTCGTTGACTTTTAGGGTTTTGGTCAACATTTGGACTTTTGGGTCAGGGAGGGGTAAAATGGTCTTTTACCCTTCTGTGGGATTGTAGGAAGGGATGTAATCTAGTCTTTGAGAGCCATTATTTATTCGAGAGTACTGTTTATGTGTTTAGGCGGGGACTAGATTAGTGTTTTTGTGTGCGAGATTATCCGAGATACCCAAGGTGAGTCTTCTCACTATACATTACCTAGAGTGGTATTTATGTGTAGACCAGAGGGTCTTGTATGCTATGTGTATATATGAGATTATGTGCATTGTGCTATATGTATGCTATGTGTTGAACAGACCGGGCCGGAGGGCCCAACGATATAGACCGGACCGAAGAGTCCAACGACACAGACTGGACCGAAGGGTCCGACGAGCTATGACCGGACCAGAGGGTCCAACGAGCTACGGGACTGGAGGGTCCCGCTGAGACACATCTACCGGAGGGTCGTACTGTAGCCTCGAGTGGAGTATGTGTTGTATATGGTATTTTGGGGAACTCACTAAGCATTTATGCTTACCGTGTTGTGTGTTATGTGTTTCAGGTGCCAGTGAGGATTGCGGGAAGGCGCCGACATGATCAGTACACACTCATAGAGATTATGTTGAGATTCTGGGAGTTGTTTTGTGATGATGACATTGGATACATTATGTTTTGATATTGTTTTATGATTAAAAGTATGATTTAAAAATGAAGTTTTGGAAATTTACGTTGTTACAAGTTGGTATCAGAGCCTTGGTTTGAGGGATTCGGATGCACCTTCGGGCGTATCTGAACTCAAACTGAGGGTTTGAGGAAGTTTTTCACAAAATAAACAATTTTTCTAAGGAAGTAAAAGAATTTGAGAAAAGCAGAAGTAAGCAGTGTGTACGATCAGCCAGCGCCCGAACGGTGATTTCCAAAAATACCCTTACATTATGTGTTATGAGATATGTTATGATATGTTATGCATGCTAGAGTAGGCTAGGTATTCATATTAGGACTAGAGTGGTCTGATTTGTGATGCCTTAGCCTAGGAAGATTTCTGCTGCTATGAGATGCTTGAGAGTGAGTAGGTAGCGGTGAGGAGCTGATGAGAGGTCTACCGAAGAGTAGCCTATGCTAGCGAGATGTAGAGTACTTGTGATCTGGGATCCAAGGAGGAGGACTTGGGGTGAATACTGATGCGGTGTGGATGGTAGTATAGGGCCCGTACTACTAAAGACACCGGATCAGTGCGCAGTCCAAGTAAGAATCCTTAGGGTACTAAGGAACAAGTAGGGTTGGGTGATCGAGTGCGAGTATACTCGATCGAGTCTCTGGTATCTTTGTGTTGTGTTTCAGAGACATCATGGTGGGTACGCGTCACACACCAGAGAGCAGCGGAGTTAGCGATGACGAGATTCGCAGGATGATTCGAGATGAGGTGGCCGCGACCATACGTGAGGTCATATACGAGATGCTTGAGTCTATCGAGACCACGTTGATTGAGACGTTCGATGAGCGATGCGCTGCTGTTTCGGAAGCTGCTGCTGCTGCAGCCACCGAAGCTGTCGCAACTGCTGGGCCACGAGGGGGTGACTCGTTGCTGTACCGGGAGCTCAGCAACACGAAGTCACCAGGATTTGATGGGGCAGGATCCGCTAGCCGCAAAGAGGCGATATCATGGTACGAGTACCATGATAAGTAGCAGATTGAGAAGTGATGTCATGGTTTGAGTACCATGATAAGTAGCGGATTGAGAAGTGACGTCATGGTTCGAGTACCATGAGTTGTAGCAGGTCGAGAGGTGATGTCATGGTTCAGGTACCATGATCCATAGCAGATCGAGAGGTGGCCACACGGTTTGAGTATCCTGACATGTGGCAGTTAGTGTTTCTGGTTATTCCGTGGGGATTGTCTAGACTAAGATCAGAGGTGAATGAGTATGGGGCCAGAAGGCCATGATGAACAATTTTTAGTGGAGCATCCCTTGAAAAGGGAAATCGAGTGAGCTCCGAGGGATTGTGGGTGATATGCCAGTTGGAGTCGCAATACTCAGGGATGAGTAAGGATGGTGCGTTATGGGAGAATACGTTCTGGGCTGGGCAACCGGACGATTGAGGAGAGGTCACTTTCTGTGACCCGAGTGGTGCCATTTCCGTTTCCTGTGGGAGGCGTAAGAGGTGTTGAGATTTCGGTCTCTGAGTTTGGGAGTGAGCCCTGTGGGATTGCACTGATGGTGATCTTCAATCAGAGTAAAGGGCAACAGGTTGTTGTGAGGTAAAAATATAGCGTGATCAGGTCGTCAGTGGGGATTGAGATGGTCAAGGACCTGGATATACCCTATTTGAGTATGGTAGGGCATGTGTTAGCTGCAGTGTCAGACGATCGAGAAGAGTATATCAGGGCGGTGACTCTTATTGTCTTTGACGGGTATCGAGAGTGGAAATGTGGGTTCTGCTCTTATGATAAGTGACGTGATGGAATAGTGTGAGATCCTGAATGACTAGAGGCAGTCATGGTGGGAAGTTCTGAGGGTTACATCTGAGTTTCAGGGTTTTTGGAGTTGATTGGTCTCTGTCAGGGGGATCATCGAGCGTTGCGTAGCACCTTCCAAGAGTAGGTGCGATGTTACTGGTGGAAACAGCCTGAGAGATAGATTGTTGGTGCGCTAATTGTTGGATTAATGTCTAAGTCCATAACTATAATTGGTAAGACTTGACCCGACCCGGCATGGTCCATTTGGGTTGCATGGCATCATGCATTTGGATATACTATAATGAGAGAAATAACACTTAAGGTTGGTTAATATATTATAAGTTCTAATATATTAATAAGGTTATTTAATTAGTATTGATCAAGAATTAATTTGGAATTAATTAAGTGATCAAAAGGAGACTAATTAAATATATGGGTTGATTGTGTAAATCATTCATTCTTATATATGTGGGCTTGTGATCCAAGATTCCTTATGTTGGACTAAGTCCATGGGGTGACCCATGGATACTCCATGGAGGTTAAAATCCATGGAGCATAAGGAATGGGTAAAGTTATGAGTTACATGGTGTAACCCTAATAGCCACCATATAAAAGAATCCCATGGCTCAAGAAATCGTGCACTAATGTGTGAATATGAGGGCTAGACGATTTCAAGGAGTGTTCCATTTCTCTCAAGTCATTCCATGTGCATTTGGTGTTGTGTGAACCATTTGAGGCGTCACACTTGGGGCACTAGGCACTCAAGCTTCATGGAGACAAGCTACATCAAACAAAGGTATGTATTCTATCCATTTGATTACCCAAGTATCAAGTATTGTATGCTAGATAGGGTAATACCTTGGAAAGTTCATAATTGCATGTATAATAGAGAAAACATAGATCCAAGGTATTTAGGGTTGCATGTACACTTAGGAGTGTTAGAATGCTCAAAACCCATCACTAATTGGTTCGAACCCTAAGCGGGGGAGAACCGGGTATTTTGTTGAGGGGATCAGAGATCTGTTCGAGATCGGTTGGAGTTTTGGATATCGAGACCTGCGGTGCGGATTCATGTGATCAGGGTTATCGGTGATTGGAGCGAGGTACAGAGCGAGTAATGCATGTGACATACGTTTGGTAAAGGATGAATGTCTCCACGGCAAGTGGCCATCGACCGGAGACCTTGTGATGGATAGGAAATTCTTCAAGGTGGTTGGCTCGTAGGGTTAGTTCGGCGGTGGAAGAATTCTGATTCAATGTTTGGGCTGTTATGCAGTATGGGAAGGGGAGAAGTTGATTGGGCAACCAACTTCCGGGTCGTTATGAGTATTTTTGCATAAGTTTTGAGCAACAGAGGAGAAAGTTTCGGATTGTCATCTTCATGTTCTGAGTCGTTGGCAATTTCTCTGTGTTTTAATTTGGGAGATGGAGTATTCCGGAGTTACAAGTGGCACGAGAGAAAGACCGGTTGCGAAGTTCCGAGGAAGCAATGCGGTATCTGAGTATGATGCCATGAGTATGAGATCAGTGGTAGAGTCAAGACAACTACGAGGCGTTGTGATGGTATTCCGGGGGTATCCGAGTTTAACGTCCTAAATCTCAGATTATTTTGAGTTTGAGTTTGAGATGACGAGTGGTGTATCAAGTGTCTATGGTTCCGGTGGGGGCCCTTCAGCTAATTGTCATCAAATGGATTTATTTGTGAATGTGAATTGCAGCGAGAAAAAGAGGTCTTGTCACGACGGTGGTCGTCCGAAGCAGTGATGCTTAGCCTGGATGGGTGTGTGTGTACCTATCCATGCTGGGCCGCAGAGCATGAGTTAATGATCACAGTGTGGTGATGCTACGGGGAGCCGTAGTACTCGCTATCCAGTGAGAGGTTGTGGTGATGCTACGGGGAGCCGTAGTACTCACTATTCAGTGAGGGGTGTGGTGATGCTACGTGGAGCCGTAGTACTCACTATTCAGTGAGGGGTGTGGTTATGCTACGGGGAGCCGTAGTACTCACTATTCAGAGAGAGGTCGTTGTGATACTGCGGGGAGCCGTAGTACCCATTAGTCAGCGAGAGAGTGATGTGATGAAGTGCTCTCCGATCAGAGCTTGACGCAGAAGAGTTATAGGCTTGGGTAGCCCTAATATTTGAGTTTGTGAAAGCCTGGGGTCGAACCAGGGGCGAGACTGGGGTCTCCATATTTATCGGAAGTCGTTATATTTTGAATTGAATAGTGGTTGTCGCAACCAAAGGGAAGTGGATAAGTGAGGAACGCATGGGTTGCGGGTCATGAGTCATGAGTTGAGTGGTTCATTGGGACGAGTGGTTCTAACTCTGTGCCGGATCAGACTCTCAAGTTGAGTTCGATTCTAGTGGTGTATTGAGTAGGCAAAATGAGATTCCGAATTCAGAAATGAATTTCCTTTAGAAGGGGGTATTGGTTCCATCTGGTGTCTTAGACCTGAGTGGGTCAATTCGTTGGTATGAGAAAACTGCGAAACGCATGGAACTAATGAGTAGTAGACGGCAGAGTTCGAGAGTGAGTCGAATTCCGTTTTCGCTTGAGGTAAAGCAAACTTTGCGACTTGTGTGTCGCACTGGGCCGAGATAGGTTTATTGATAAGGAAGTCAGTGAGACGTTTTGGTACATGCAATGGGTAACCTTTGGAGGTTCAATTGCTGGGTCGGGAGATGACCTGGTGCTCAGTCTTGAAAGGGATATTGAGAAGGGAGCTGAGGTTTATGTTTGTCAGATGTCGGAGTACGCTTCTGAACAAGCATGGTCATTGTTCGTGTCTGAGGACAGGGTGTTAAGGGTTCGTTGTTCAGAAGGGTTGTGATTGCAGTACAGTGGATGAGTCCCTGGTGTGATGTGATCCTCCCATTCCTTGGTATATGATCTGGATTGTTTATCATGTATGGGACGAGTGATCGGTAGCCAGTTTTGGGCATAGACTTGTTTTATCGGTCCCCACTGGAGAATCAGAGGGGCAGTGAGCTATCGTGGTTTGTTATTCGAGGAGCGAATAACGTGGTGACATCTGGAGAAGGCGGTCTGGCAGAGATACAGGCCACTAGAGTTTCCAGATTCTGGAGAGTCAGAAGGGTCTGTCTTTTTTTCTGGGTTGGAGTTCCTGTTCGGATTTAGGTGTCCGGGGAGGGAGATAGTTGTGTGGTATGAGATCCTCTTGGTGGTGTTTTTCGATTATTGGATTCAATCTATGTGGTTTGAGGAGCGATTTCGAGGACGGAATCTAATTCAAGTGGGGGAGAATTGTAACATCCGGGAATTTGGATATATCTATTTAACCCTTCTTCTTCAAGTTGTCAAGATTAGCCCTTAAAGGAAATATTAAGGCAAATGAGTACGCCGGGGGTACTGAAGAGTACGCTGCGCGTACTCATGCGCTTAAGTTGGACGCGGACTCGCCTAGGTACGCTGGGCGTACCCAAGGTTACACCGGGCGTAATCGGCCCAGATGCAAACCCTAAATTGTGGCTTGTGCACTATAAAAGGAATGTTAAGGCCTTATCCTCAGCCACCAATTCAGAGAGTGAAACCCTAATAGAGAGATACCCTTTGTTCCTAGCTTGTGTGTGTGTGTTCTAAGCTTCAAAGTGCCATTTCAAGGTGGTGAAAGAGAAGAGGAGGCTATTTTAGGAGCTAGAAGTTGGTGGACAAGAGTAGATCTGAGTTCTACAGAGGTTGGAGCTTCTTTCTGAGGTAAAAAGCTCAAAGCTTTCCTTGTCATTTGTGATTTGTGCTTCTTGGACCAATGTTTAGGGTTTTTGGTCCCAAGGTCGAGACTTTATGAGCAAATGGTCTCCATAAGCCTAGATCTGCCATATTTCAGAGTAAAATGAGTTGTAGGTTCATAAAAATCCAATCTTGGGTGTGAATATTGAGCCATGCATGAGATCTAGACTTTATGAGAAAGAAGGAAAGGTGTTAAAGTGATTGGGGACCTTTACAGCCATGCAAATGCTTAAAGGTCTCGACTTTATGGATTAAATGGTCTTAGAGAAGTCAGATATGGAGTTTGAGTTTATGTCTTAACCGTTTAAGACCAAAATCCATGAATGCATGAAACTGAGACTTACATTGGGCGTAAATCTCAGTACGCGCAGCGTAAGGGTCTGAGACCCCGATTCTGGATCCCCGGAGTACGCTCAGCGTACAAGAGCTGGTACGCGCCGCGTACTGCCCCTGTTGACTTTCGTTGACTTTTAGGGTTTTGGTCAACATTTGGACTTTTGGGTCAGGGAGGGGTAAAATGGTCTTTTACCCTTCTGTGGGATTGTAGGAAGGGATGTAATCTAGTCTTTGAGAGCCATTATTTATTCGAGAGTACTGTTTATGTGTTTAGGCGGGGACTAGATCAATGTTTTCGTGTGCGAGATTATCCGAGATACCCAAGGTGAGTCTTCTCACTATACATTACCTAGAGTGGTATTTATGTGTAGACCAGAGGGTCTTGTATGCTATGTGTATATATGAGATTATGTGCATTGTGCTATATGTATGCTATGTGTTGAACAGACCGGGCCGGAGGGCCCAACGATATAGACCAGACCGAAGGGTCCAACGACACAGACTGGACCGAAGGGTCCGACGAGCTATGACCGGACCAGAGGGTCCAACGAGCTACGGGACTGGAGGGTCCCGCTGAGACACATCGACCGGAGGGTCGTACTGTAGCCTCGAGTGGCGTATGTGTTGTATGTGGTATTTTGAGGAACTCACCAAGCATTTATGCTTACCGTGTTGTGTGTTATGTGTTTCAGGTACCAGTGAGGATCGCGGGAAGGCGTCGACATGATCAGTACACACTCATAGAGATTATGTTGAGATTCTGGGAATTGTTTTGTGATGATGACACTGGATACATTATGTTTTGATATTGTTCTATGATTAAAAGTATGATTTAAAAATGAAAAATTGTTTTGGAAATTTACGTTGTTACAACTCCTCTTTCCCCTATACTTTCCTTTTTGCTACACTAAATACCCCCAAGCCTATTATATCATCCTAGCATCGTAAGCAAGTCCCGGAGAGCCCGAAGATCCCGAGAAAAAGAGTTTTCGAGCCAAAACTCTGTCCGCGTGAAGCCCGCTTTTTGGGAATACATCCCGATTTTATCAGAAACGACCGTTTTAAGAAACGAAGTGCTGACCGATTATCGTTAAATAAGGTGAGTGTGTAGTCACTTTCATCTTACAAATAGATATGAAGTATTTTCTATAAAATACGTGCTATGTGTAATTATATTGTTTGTTTATTTGAGATGGGTGTTGAATAAATCTTTTATACAAGTTTTAAACTGTATATGTATTTTTATCTACAAATATGTTGGGTAAAACATGGGTAGATGAAATAGTTGATGTGTGTTAAAATGATGAGAGGCCTCGATGTTGTTGATGTAGTCATCTAGCGGAGTATAGATGACGACCACGGACCTTTCTAGACAGTCCAGTGGAACGCTAGCAGGTTCGCAACCTGTAGGTGTTGGTGAACTATATGTTCGCTGGTGTACTCCATCCCCCTCATGGTTGCCTTATTTGACATAAATTGCTGAGGAATCCCTAGAGCAGTGTTGTCACCCCAATGAAAATCCTTAGACTAGGTCCCTTATGATAGATGTTTAGGGACGTAAAGTGAGGATAACGGGAATGGTTAATCAGGGTTATTTGTTGGTTGATGAAATTAATAAATTTATTTTTGGTTGATGAATTTAATAAATTTATTATTATTTGTGGGTTGAAAACCCTATATGCTCACCAGGCTCCCAAGCCTGACCCACTCAGCTTTTTATATTACAGGTAGTGGACCTTGAGCATAGTTGGATGATGATGAGAGATTTTTGGATTATATGCCAGTAGTTGTAAATAACTGTTGTAAGGCTTATAATGTATTGTTTATGCTTTTTGGCTGTATCGGAACATGACATCCTGAGGTTTTGATATATAATGAAAATATATATATCTTTAAGAAATGTTTTGATAATTTTTTTATCATGTTTTGTTTTGGGGACAAATTCCGCAACATCTTTTTTTTAAAAAAAAAGACTACTCTGATTTTATTTTAAAAGCATAAACTAAATCGGTCTTTTCTGGCCGAGAAATTTGGGGATGTCACAATGTGATGGGCTGTTTAAGGATATACATCCTGAGATGAGTGATCGGCCGATGGTTGGCGATGTCATTTTCTACGACGAGGATTATATTATTCCAGCTTTTCCATTTTGAACGGAAGAGAGAACGAGCTTCTGATTTCATGATTTGGAGGTAGATCCCGTAGGGTATCAGATAGTTGCGGTATTTGCGCCAATGGATTCTTGTGGTATGACTGCCTTGAGGTATTCCTATGAGAGTCATTATAGTGGGGACTATGAAAGATGAGGTCAATGATATGCCTTATTTGAGTATAGTAAGGCGTAATCTAGCAACTGTTTCAGGTAATCAGGAAGTGTATATCGGAACGACGACCCTCGTTGTCTATGCTGCGAATCGGCTGTGGAAGTGAGGTCTCATGTTTCGATGTCGATTCTTGCGATGGGGTATTGGTTGAGGATTCCGAGAGTGAAGTATGTGATGGTCTATTATTCCCAGATGAAGAGTGGGTGCTATTTTTTAGGGCTGTCGAAATATTTTCTTGTGTAGCTGTATGAGATTATTGGTGATTGGAGGCAGTCACATTGGGAGGTTTCCGAGGTCTCCATCTGAGATTCGGAATACTTGGAGTTAATTGGTCTTATAGGGAAGGTCATCGAGTGTTGCGTGGTACGCTCCAAGAGTCGGGTATGGTATATCTGGTGAGCCAGTTTGATGTGCGGTCTGTTTGGAACGCCAATTGGCTTTAGTTCGAACCCTAAGTGGGGGAGAACTGAGTATTCTATTGAAAGGATCATCGATCTGTTCGAGTTGCGACTTTGGCAGATTGGGGTATGGGGATCTACGGTTTGGGTATATGAGATTTGGGTCTAGATACAGTCAGGACATGGTGTAGAGCGAGATGGTGCATGTTGTATGTGCACAGGAATGAATGAACGTCTTCACAGCGGGTATTCGTTGGTCAGGGATTTTGTTATGGTCAATATTTCTTTCGAAGTTCGCAAATGTTTGAGTTATGAGGTGGTCGGAACATTGATGTCAAGTTTTGGTTGTTGAAGGATTTGCCAGTTCGACGTATAGATTGCTATCTATACTCCAGGAAGAGCAGCGATTGATCTGTCAATCAACTTCATAGTTGGTATGTGTGGTTTCGCTTGGATTTTGTTCAGTAAATATTAAATTTTTGGGTTGTCTTCAACCCATTCTTAATCATTGATGATCTTCCGTTCTTCATTAATGAGTTGGAATACTTCAGAGGTTTTGAGTTGTATAATTTGAAGATCAGTGGTCGTGGCAAGCTATCGTTAAATTCTATGATGGTGTATCGTGGTTTCAAAGTATGTTGCCCTAAATTGTTGGATTGTTGGATTATTGTAAGACTCGGGTTTGTTGTGGTGACAAGTGGAGCATCGGATCGACTATCTACCTATCCCAATTGTGGGCCTATCAGTTCTTTGTCGTCAAAGGGAATTGTTCAAGGGTGTGGAATTATATTGAGGGAAAGTGATTTGGTCGCGGAAATCTTCTTCGAGAGTAGTAAAGTGCTTAAGCTGGTTGGGTGTGCACACCTATTAATGTTTGGTCGTGAAGTATTAGTTCAGTTAACTCAGTATGGTGGTGGTTTGGTAATGAGATTGTGGGGTGGTTCGGTAATCGGGCAGTTTCAAGAAAGTAAAAGAGTGGATCGATCCAAGTGGCGGTAACTACTTGGGACTGTCAGGGAGAGATCGTGCGTTGAGTCCATGGAAAGTGAGAGAGTGTTGTAAGACTACGGGGTGCCATAGCATTCACTAGTCAGTGAAGGAGTGTTGTAAGACTACAAGGTGTCGTAGCGTTCACCAGTCAGTTTGTGACACATAGGGGTTGTTAGGACTGGGTAGCCTTGCCATTTGGGTCTTTGGGAACCGGGTGGCTGGGACAGGTGCGAGACTAGTAGTCTCAGTGATGGTCGGGAATCTTGATATCTCGATTTAGAGAGGGGTTGTCGTAAATCAGAAGGATTGAGGTGCAATGCACACGCAGATTTGTGGATCTTGGGTCATGAGTTGAGTATCGGTTTGGTTATGGGTGAGATATCGAGTTGGGAATTGTAGGTGTTTGGGTGAGGCCTTATTTTCTGAAGGATATGGGTTAATGAATGGTTTCAATTTTGTTTTCAGATCAAGCTCTTGTGTTGAGTTTGGCTTCATCTGTGTAGGGGATAGGCAAGTTGGGATTTCGGATCTTAAGATGGTTTTCATTTTGAGTGGTCATGGATTCTATCCGATGTATTAGACCTGGGAGGGTCGGTTAGTTGGTTGGGGAAACACCACGACATGCACGAGTTTGGTAGGTGGTAGGCGATAGAGGTCATAGGTGAGGTGTGGCTACAGATCGGTTGTAGTATTCACTTGGAGTGGAGCGAACTTAGTGATTTCGCGTGCAATGTGATTGGTTGAGATAGTTCTGTGGGGTTGAACATATGTTGGTGTCGTTTTGTCGGATGGGCTAGAGTCGCCTTATCGGTTCAACTTTTGAGTTAAGAGTCGATCATGTTTTGGAGTTGGTGTTAAACATTGGAAAGTAGTTGGGCTTATGTTGGCGGGTAACAGTGGATAGTTCCGATCAGGCATGAATTTGGTATTGGTATGGTTCTACCTGTCGGTAGATCAGACATAGTGTAGAGTTTAGCTCCATGTGATTTGACAGGTTATCCTTTTGATGGCTGAGGGCAGAATAGTAAGGTTCTTTCTTCTTCGGGTTGGAGGTTTCTGTTGGGTTCGATTGTCTTGGGGAGATCGTTTTCTGTTCTGGATTTTCGATTGCGCTTTTTGGGTTGCTTATTATGATCTGAGTATTAGTAAGGAACGATTTCGAGGACGAAATCTAATTTAAGTGGGGGAGAACTGTATCATCTCATTTTCGATCGTTTTCATTTTAGGGTGGTGATCAAGTATTAGGTATTAGCTAAGTTAGAATCCTTAAAGAAGTTATTTTTGGGCTCATTTGGAGGTGGATGATGTATATTGGATGATCCGGGTATTGGTTGTGATTGGGAGCTAAAGGGGTATTTCGATAATTTGTCAGCTTGGGTTTTATGGAAAGTGGATGTTCGTTCGGAATATCTTATGTCTGGTATGAGTTGATAATAATGTAAAGCGTCTTGATACCTTTTCATGGATATAGGGATGGTCGAAATCAAGGTTGTATCGAGAAAGTTATGATATTCGGATGATTTAGGATTTGGGGAAAACCCTAGTACGCGGGGCGTACCAGGGAGGTACGCATGGAGTACCAAGTAGAGGAGGTTACGCGAGGCATAGCCGAAGGGACGCACAACATAGGTGTGAGGATTGGGTCGGGGTGCGAGACCTCGTACCTTGGGTGTACGAGGAGGTACGTTGGGCGTAGGAGGGTCAGGTTGAAAACCCTAAATTTTAGGGTTGTACCCTATATAAGCATAATGTTGTTCATTTTTCTTCATTTCTAAGTTAGCCTCCACCCTCACAAAACCCTAATCCGATCTTGAAGCCTCTTGATGGTGTTATGGAGCTCTTAGAAGGATTTGGTGCTCTTTTGTGCTTTTGGGAAGGAAAGAAGAGGAGTTTGAAGTTGTTTGGCTTGGTGGAGTGACCTTGGATAGGGAAGCCATTTGAGGTATCAAGTTTCCATCTTGTCTTGTGTATGATTAGATCTCCTTATGGCTTGTTTATTGTGATTTTGGCCTTCTTTTTGAGATAATGGATAAGTTAGGTTGTTTAAAGGTTCATCCTTTCATATATGTGTTTGTTTTGCTACCTTTGAGCATAAAGGTGCAAAATTTATGTGTGCATGTTTTAAGTCATCAATTAAGTCCATTTCTAGCTTGAGAGTTTCATTTAGTCATATGTGGACGTAAAGTTTGCAACTTTACGTGGTTTTCCAGCTCAAGGAAGTCAAATCTGTGGTTTGGGAAGCTTTGTCTTAATGGATTAAGTGGAAATGAGGTTTGGGTTGGATAAGGTGAGTACGCTGGGCATACAAACAGGTACGCGCAACATTCAAGCCTCCGAGCGAGTACGTTGCGCGTACATGCTTGTACGCCCCGCGTACTCTGTCTGAGTGGGTTTGCGTATTTGGGCTTCGGTTTGGGCTATCTTCTTGGGCCTAGTTGCTTGGATCCTTGTTGGGCCATATGAGAAGGTGTGTTTTCGATTAGGGATAAGTAGTGGGCTTTAGGGTAAGGCCCAAGTAACGGTTTGGGGCCCAATTTGGAAAATTAGGCTATTAGTGGGCTTTTGTTGATCTTTTGGTTATGGGCCTTGGTAGGCCCAATGGGTTTGGGTCATTAGTGGGCCTGGTTTTTTGGGCCATCTTTGGGCCTAGTGTTGGGGTTTAAACTTGTTTAGTTACTGATTATGGTGTTGGGTTGTTTGGCTTAGTTTGGGAGCCAGTTCGCAGCGGCATCGCCAGTGTATGATTACTCGCGTAGCAGTTGAGGTGAGTCTTCTCACTATACTTACCTGTGTGGTAAATCATGTGTGACCGGAGCGTCTTATTCGTGTTATTGACCGGAGGGTCTTGTTCATATTATTGACCGGAGGGTATTATTCATATTATCGACCGGAGGGTCTTATTTGTATTGTTGACCGGAGGGTTTTATTTGCTTATACTGATATATGTGTTGTTATGCATTCTGTTTTTGTGACTTATGCTGTTATATTATTTTGTATGTATATTGAGTTATGAGCAGAGGGTCCATACAGAGACGTGGGACTGGAGGGTCTTCATTGAGACACATGACCGAAGGGTCCTTATCGAGATTTAGCCATGAGAGGCTAATTATTTATGTATGTGGTATTTTGGGGAACTCACTAAGCTTCGTGCTTACAGTGTTGATTTACATGTGTTTCAGGTACTTTTTGTTGGATTAGTGTCTAAGTCCATAACTAGTTTGGTATGTACTTGACCCGATTATGAGCATGGTCCTTTTGGGTTGCCTTCACCATAGCAATATGTAGGATGAATTAAGGAGAATTATGATTTATTAATATATTATAAGAATAATATATTAAAGGAGAAATCATATTGTTTAATTAATATTAGTCGAGAATTAATTATGAATTAATTTTGTGACTAAAAGAGATTAATTAAATTAAGGGGACTGATAATGTAATTATAAGATAATTACAATTGGGCTATGGATCACCTTGGAATAATAGGTTGGGCGAATTCTATGGGGAAGCCCATTAGAAGTCGTCCAAGGCATGTTCCAGAAAGGGTCCATGGGCTGCTTAGGGCTTAAGCAGTCAAATTAGGGTTTCCTTGTTAAATAACCCTAATTGGCCACCTATATAAAGAGCCCCTTATGCCCAAAAACGTGGACAACTCTTAGATTAGGGTTTCTGGACGTTTTGGCTGCCTCTTCTCTCCTCCCTCTTCATCCAAGTTGCTTAGTGGTGTTTGTGACTCCATTAGAGGTGCAACACTTGAGGCACTAAGCTTTCCGAAGCAAATCAAAGCAAGGATTGATTGTTATTGCTATATAACAATCAAAGGTAATTACTAAACCCTTATTTCAGTTCTTATTTGATAGATCTAGGGTTTGTAAGTCTTGGATTCAAAGCATGTACAATAGAGAAACCTAGATCCAAGCATTAGGGTTTGTATGAGCACATAGGATTGTTTCTTATGCATAAAACACATCAGTGGTATCAGAGTGTCACACCCCCAAAACCTATGAACGGCGGAAACGTTCTGGGGTGGAGGACGTCATGTACAGTATCACAACAACGCAAGTAGTAAACAAGCAACAACATCATCCATTGCATTAATAATATATTTTCATACAAGTGTGTTCTGTCAAGTTTTAAAGACACCAAAACAATATACATCAAAATATAAGATGAGTCTGGAACGAGCTCCATCTTCTCAAAACCTTGCTCCGGTACCTGTCTACTGGTGACCTGAGAATACAAGTTATTTTGAAAGAGTTTATCAGCTTTAAAGCTGGTGAGATCATAAGTTTATTAGTGTCTGTGTTTGTATGAAAGCATTTGTAAGATGTTTTGTAAAATGTAATGTATATGTTTGTAAAAAGTTTGTATTTGTTTGAACTCTCCTAGAAAACCCTATGTTTCCTACTAAAAGTAGCCTTCTACCAAGGCATCTAGTGTCTGTGTGTGTATCTCTTGTAAAAGTGTGTATTTTCCCAAATCCGACTATCATTAACCAAAAATATAGTTTTTCATCATTGTTTATTGTGTGAATAACACAAAGTAAAATGTAAGGGAAAATGTTATAGTACTGTAGTGCTGTATTAGGTAACTACTGTTGTACTAACTACCTTAAGCCAAATGTATATTTTAAGGTTACATGTGATCGGCCTGTATCTTGCTACCGACTCACTAGTAAAACGACAATGTAAGATGCCGTAAAAATGATGTTTGGCACCCGTAGACTTGCAAGTCCCACTGTAGCGAGCAGCAAGGTGTAGGATAATCAATACAGTATAGATCTATACACAAACTCATACGCTCCCCAATTAAGGAGATTCTGATACAAAAACAGTCATGGCAGGTAGTGCCATGCCCTGTTTAATGGCTCACATAAATGTATTAGTGTAAATGTTATGTGATTTGTGTGCTAGCTGTATTGTGTTCTTTCTCTGTCTAGCCTGTATGTTTGTTTCTCATCACTCTGTTTTATGTTTGTTTCTCATCACTCTGTTTTATGTTTGTTTCTCATCATAGTATGTATTGACTCATGTATGAACTAACTCATTGTATGTTTCATTGTTCTAGTAATAGTATCTTCCTAAACTACCCCCATGGTAGCTTACTAGCAATGTATGAACATGTTTGTATACCCTTGCTACCCAAGGGCATGAAACTGAATGAAAGAAATAAAATTTTATATCTATATACATATACATAATATATAACTAGGATTTAAACGACCTTCGGACAACTAACCTTGATACCCTAAGTCCACAACCAAACAAGGAACAGGAAGTAAGGTAGGCTAGCAGTCCTAAGTCCTTTCAATCCTACTTATATAACTATATCTATATGGATACACAGAATATAAGTTTAAAAGAGTTTAAGTAAAAGTATTTGATAAGTAAAAGAGTGTGTAAGACAGTTTGAGGTAAAACAGTTTGATAAACAGTTTGAAAAGTAAGAAAACCATTTGTTTGGTAGTTATTAATCACATGTGATTGATATAATAACTATAATTGTTCAACTTGTATCTCCCCCCCCCATAAAAGCATTTAAAAACATTTAAAAGGTCAATTAAGGGGTATGAACTCACCTGTAGTGAGTGGTTTGGATGAACTGAAGAAATAGGATTGCTAGGTGTCAAGTGAAGACTTGTACACACACAATGATCCTATTTAACATATAAATACACATATATGTATTCAATTAGTCTTTAAACAACTAATTTATAAAGTTAAGACATCCTAAGACAAGTTAAACACTTTATATAAGTGTTATAAGTCCCAAGGATTGCATCTAAGTGTTGTAGGACCAAGCTATGGGGTTTAGGGTTCAAGGGAACCCCTTTCATGAGTTTACGGTTTCTTGACCATAACCACATGAGTTTACGGTCGTAAACTCATGATTTTACGGCCGTAAACTCACACCCCTTTGACCATTTGTTGTTTTGAAGGTTTCTAAGTCCTTATAAGTGTTTCCTCATGAAGTATAAGCCTTAGGAAGAAGTTAGGGCACCATTTCACTCCTATATGGAGTTTACGGCCCTAATACCATTTCCCTTTGGGTTTACGGCCGTAAACCCTTATGGATGATGGTATTTTGATGTTTTCAAGTCCTTAACATATCAATGAAGGGATCTATGCTAGTTACCAAGGCTTAGGGTAAGCTAGGGCACACATTGGTACCCTTTTTAGGGTTTACGGCCCAAGAACATCTTGGACCGTAAACACCTTGATCTTGGTGTTTCTTGGGTATTTTCTTGTTATAATGAAGTGTAGCAAGCTTAAACATACTCTAGGATAGAAGTACTTACAATATAGAAGCTTGAAATGAGCCAAAAGTCCAAGAACACTAGTGTGTGTTCTTGGTGTTCTTGGTGAAACTTGAAGATTTGATCTTTTGGAAAGATCTAACGGATAGAAGTGTGTTAAATCACTAGATTAAGTGATATACTAACTTAAAAGGGCTAGAAACACTTACTAGATTGAAGATCTTGAATAAAACTTGGATGATACTTGAGAGGATTTGATATTTGTTCTTGAGAATTTGGAAAAATGATATAAAATGACTAAGTGTCATATATATTCTCTCAATTTTAGGGTTTTTGGTTGTAAATATTTTATTCAGGCAGTAAACTCCAATTTCTTGGAGTTTAGGAATAACAGTGTTGCACTATAACCCTAGGGCATCCTCTCTCCTGATATCTCCTAAAGTGTAAATCCTAAAATACTCAAACTTATTCCAAAAAGTCTGAAAATTTAACAGTAACTGTTTTGACTTCTATTGACTTGACATGTTGTACATAATAGAAATTTCGGGTTGTCACATCATCCCCTCCTTAGAAGGAATTTTGTCCCGAAATTAGAATTTAAGCAAATAAGTAGTTACAGATAGCTAAGTAAAAAGACGAGGATATTTCAGTTTCATCTGATCCTCTCGCTCCCAAGTGAATTCAGGTCCTCGCTTGGCGTTCCAGCGAACCTTCACTATCGGGATGCGGCTTTGTTTCGTTTGCTTGACCTCCCGGTCCATGATCTCTACTGGTTCTTCCACGAAGTTGAGGCTCTCGTTAATCTCGATCTCGTCGAGTGGGATTACAAGAGTCTCGTCGGACAGACACTTTTTCAAGTTCGAGACGTGGAAGGTAGAATGTACGTTACTGAGTTCGCTCGGTAAGTTAAGTTTGTAAGCTACAGGGCCGATTCTGGCAAGAATCTCGAAAGGCCCAATGTACCTTGGACTTAGCTTTCCACGCTTTCCGAAGCGTATCAAGCCCTTCCAGGGTGAGACTTTCAATAGAACATGGTCGCCCACCTGGAATTCCAACGGTTTCCTTCGTTTATCAGCGTAGCCTTTCTGTCGGTCTCTGGAGGCTTTCAGTCGTTCACGGATCTGAACGATCTTCTCCGTCGTTTCCCGTATGATCTCCGGACCTGTGAGAGTGCTTTCAGGAACTCGTCCCTTAGCTAACTGGGTATCACCCACCTCAGCCCAGCACAGAGGGGATCTGCACTTTCGACCATAGAGGGCCTCGAATGGAGCAGCCTTTATGCTTGTGTGATAACTGTTGTTGTAGGAAAATTCTACAAGGGGTAAATGAGTATCCGATGTTTTCCCAAAGTCGATCACACAGGCTCGCAACATGTCCTCTAAGGTTTGGATAGTCCTCTCACTTTGCCCGTCTGTCTGCGGATGGTAGGCTGTACTCATGTCCAGCCTAGTTCCTAAGGAACCTTGTAGCGACTGCCAGAACCTAGAAGTGAACCTACTATCTCTGTCCGAGATAATGGATATAGGGACACCGTGCAATCGTACAATTTCCCTTATGTATGTTCTGGTAAGCTTCTCCATCTTGTCTGTTTCCTTGATCGATAGGAAGTGCGCGGACTTGGTCAATCTGTCGATGATGACCCATATGGTATCAAGTCCACCCGTTGTCTTGGGCAACTTGGTAATGAAATCCATAGTGATCCGCTCCCACTTCCATTCCGGGATCTCAGGCTGTTGTAGAAGACCTGAGGGTTTCTGGTATTCGACCTTGACCTTTGCGCAAGTAAGGCATTTACTAACGAAGGTAGCAATCTCTGCTTTCATGTTAGGCCACCAGTATAACTTTTTAAGATCCAGATACATCTTATCTGAACCTGGGTGAACGGAATAACGAGTGTTGTGCGCCTCATTCATGACCAAGTCTCAGAAACCACCTAGTTTCGGGGTCCAGATCCGATCCATGAGATAATAAGCTCCGCCACCCTTAACATCCAAGTTCTTATCCATCCCTCGCAGGGATTCATTGGTCACATTTTCAGGCTTCAAAGCGTCGAGCTGAGCCGCCTGTATTTGTGTGGATAAGTGTGAATGGATAGTCATAGTCAATGACTTGACTCTACGACCAGAATATTCTTTCCGACTTAGGGCGTCAGCTACTACGTTGGCCTTGCCGGGATGATAACGAATTTCGCATTCGTAGTCACTGAGTAGCTCGACCCACCGTCGTTGTCTCATGTTGAGCTCCTTCTGATCGAATATGTGTTGTAGGCTCTTGTGGTCCGTAAAGATTGTGCTCTTTGTACCATACAGGTAGTGTCTCCAGATCTTCAAAGCAAATACAACTGCTCCTAGTTCAAGATCGTGCGTCGTATAGTTGACATCATGTGTTTTCAGCTGCCTCGAGGCATAGGCGATGACCTTACCTCTCTGCATCAGAACACATCCGAGACCTTGGTTCGATGCATCGTAATAGACAACGAAGTCTTCTATCCCTTCGGGGAGGGATAGTATTGGTGCAGTGCACAAGGCTCGTTTGAGCGTTTGGAACGCTCTCTCCTGCTTTTCTTCCCAGTCAAAGGATACGCCCTTCTGGGTAAGTGTTGTAAGAGGCTTCGCAATGCGGGAGAAGTTCTGAATAAACCTGCGATAGTAGCCAGCGAGGCCTAGAAATTGACGAATTTCTGTAGGTGTCTTCGGTGCTGACCAGCTCTCAATGGCTTTAATTTTGGAAGGGTCCACGTGTATTCCTTCCTTGCTAACCACGTGCCCTAAGAATTCGACTCGGCGGATCCAAAATTCGCATTTCGAGAACTTCGCATAAAGCTTCTCCGCGCGCAGGGTTTCTAAGACTTGTCGCAGATGTTGACTATGTTCTTCCTTACTACGAGAGTAGATAAGTATGTCATCGATGAAGACGATGACGAACTGATCCAAGTAAGGACGACACACCCTATTCATTAAGTCCATGAATACAGCGGGCGCGTTTGTTAATCCGAACAGCATCACTACGAATTCGTAGTGCCCATAACGAGTTCGGAAGGCTGTCTTTGGAACATCCTCCCCTAGCACTCGTAACTGGTGATATCCGGATCTTAAGTCGATTTTAGAAAAGAAATTCGCCCCTTGAAGTTGATCGAATAAATCGTCTATCCGAGGCAAAGGATAACGATTCTTGACGGTCAGTTTGTTGAGCTCCCTATAGTCGATGCACATACGAAAAGATCTGTCTTTCTTCTTGACGAACAAGACTGGAGCTCCCCAGGGTGAGAAGCTTGGTCTTATAAAGCCCTTGCTGAGCAGTTCGTTAAGTTGACAGGATAGTTCTTGCATCTCTGCAGGTGCTAGACGATAAGGCGATTTGGCTACGGGGGCAGCCCCTGGAACTAAGTCGATTCTGAACTCGACTTGTCGTTGTGGAGGTAATCCTGGTAGCTCTTCTGGAAAGACGTCGGGAAAGTCGTGTACTACTGGAATGTTCTGAATAGATTTAGTTGCTTGGCTCACATCAACAACATGAGCAAGGAATGCGCGACATTCCTTTCGCAAGAATTTCTGAGCTTGAATGCTCGAGATGATACGAAGGTTTCTGCCGGGTTTGTCGCCATAAACTACTAGGGTTTCGCCAGACGAAAGATTAAGGCGGACTGCCTTTTCGTAACACATGATGTCGGCACGCTGAAGACTCAACCAATCCATGCCAATGATGACGTCGAAACTTTTAATTGAGACTGGCATGAGATCGATCGAGAATGAATGGCTATCTAAAGTTAAGGTACACCCTATGTAAATGCAGCTAGTGCTCTCTATCTTCCCATTAGCCATTTCTACTGTGAACGGTTCTTTGAGTGCTCGTGATTTTTGCTTAAGTAAATGAGCAAATTTCTGATTCACGAAGCTTCTCTCCGCTCCACTATCAAATAGTATACAAGCATAAGAGTTGTCGAGGAGAAACGTACCAGTGACCACTGTGGGGTCGGCAACCGCCTCCTCATGACCTATAGCCAGAACTCTTCCTACTCCACCGGCAGTCCCTGCCTTGGGGCAGTTCCTTTTGTAGTGGCCCACATCGCCACAATTGTAGCAAGCTTGGCCCACTCCAGCGCCGGGGACTTGGGTGATTGGCCTCACCGGAGATTTGCAGAAACGGGCTGTGTGCCCCTTCCTGTTGCAGTTTACACACTGCATTTCCCGGCAGACTCCCACATGGTGGTAGTTACACTTGTTGCATAGTGGCAAACTTCCAGAATACTGCTTTAATGGAGCAGCAGCAGTGGCAGGTGTTGTCGCACTATGAACTGCCACGATCTGCTGTTTCTTGGCAGCCTTCTTCTTTTTCTTGTCATCCCAGAATTTCCGCTTGGACTCTGCAGTTCTGGCGGTTTCTGAGATGGCCAGGGTGGTTGTTACAGCCGGGGTACGGACCCCGTGGTCAACTAGCTGCTGTGCTAATCACTTGGCACTATCAAATGTAGTGGGGCGTGATGACAATACATTTCCCTGGTATGGTGACACCAGCCCCCATATATACCTCTCGATCTTCTTTCCCTCTGTATGAATCATGTTGGGACAGAGGGCCACCAGTTCACAGAGCCTGGCGGTATATGCTACGATGTCGGTGCCTTTCATGGTTAGGCGCCAAAGTTCTTCCTCCAGCTTTTGGATCTCGCCCCTCGGGCAGTACTCCTCAATCATGAGGTCTTTTAAAGTATCCCAGCCCATATCATATGCCACTGAAAGAGATAGTGACTTAACATGGCTATTCCACCATGTTAGGGCTCTGGTTTCAAAGGTGCAAGCAGCGAACTTCACCTTGCTCCCTTCTGGACAGGAGCAGATTGCGAAAACCGATTCGGTTTTCTCAAACCATTGCGAGAGTACAATGACTCCGCCAGTTCCTCTGAAGGATAATGGCTTGCAGTTTGTAAAATCTTTGTAGGAGCACTCTCTCGAGCGCACAGGGGTTTCAACCTGTATTATTGGAATATGAGTCCCTCCTCCAGTGGAACTTGAAGAATGATATTCAGCCATGGCTGTTGCCACAGCCGCAGCTACAGCAGCATTGAGGGCTGCTGTATCAAATTGAGGAATAGGTGGTGGAGGATTACGTCTTGTTGACTTACGTGGAGGCATCTTTTGGCTGAAAGTTTAGAATGAATAAGATATTGATAAGAATTTGACATGAACATTGATGAGAATGACTCATGGACTAACTCTCCATAGCCCAACAACATAATTAAATGGAATACTTGAATGAAGATGAAAGCATTTGGATAATAATTTCCATTAGATTTTTATATCTGTCAAAGATATTGGAATTACAGATGTAATGAGTTTGGGGAAAAATGACCTAGAAGTAGGTCTTACATCAACCAAGATGGGAAAATTTTGACAACATACTACCTAATCAAAACCTAGCAGGTCTAAGATTTATAAGGATAGGAAATTAGACTTAAGTTTTTACATAACTAAGTTATATCCAAAAGAGAAGTCGGTAAGATTCTAACGACGACGAGAACTGCTTGAGTGAGCCCTTGAATCCGAAAGCAGACGTTCAATGTCTCTTACACGCCTATCAGTCCTTGCTTGTTGAGCTCGAAGTTCCCTGACTTCGGCTCGGGTCTCAGCAAGTTCTCTTTGAAGAAGAGCATTACCGACCTGAGCCCTTTCATGAGCGGACTCCAGCTGGCGAATGCGGACAGTATTAACACCAGAATTTGCATCAACTTCTACTACCCGGTCGATAGCCGCTCGACCCTGCTCGATGTTCCGAGCAATCCTACGAACCATGATAGGTAGGACCCTATCAGCCGAACCTCCCTCAGTGAGGTTGTAGAAGCTTCTGTCTCCATTGTAAGGAAAAGGTTGACCTTGTTCCTGACTCCACCTATTCAAGTTTGTGGCCCACAAAGGTGTGGGTCCTTGAAATGCGGGACGAGGGTTTGGGTTTTGAACAGCTGGGGGTTGGTTGTTGACTTCTGGCTCCGAGTCGGAACCATCAGAAAAACCTTCAGCTTCATAATCATCTAAAGGAATTGGGTGATTATCTTCTGGCCATCCTGCGTTGCCGTGGTTGGGAAAGTACGGGTCTCCGGGAAGATAAAATCCAGCCATTAAATCTACGCGAGAAAAGGGATATAAGACATAACTAAATTAGACTAACTAACTAAATAAATAATTATAAGATGATCTTTATCAGTTGCCTCAATACTTGTTTAAAGCATACCAGTTATATGTCACGCAGACGGGATAGACCTTCGAATAAGTGACCCTAACCCTAAGCCCACAACCAAACAAGGAACAGGAAGTAAGGCAAAGATCACAGATTCTAAGTCTATGACATCCTAGTACATATAACTTTAGTGTATCCACTAAACAACCATTGATATACTAATAAAGACCTTTAGTTCTCGAATAAGTAATTATAGTAACACAAAATACTCCTATAGTATTTTAAGTTTAATGTTTTGTTCTACTGTTCTTGTTGTAGAAGTGTTGGTAAGTTATTAGACTTGTTGCAACCTCACAACCACACTTAGGCACATGCTAATCACTCCTCGGATAATGTAGTTGATCAGGCTACATCTTCCCAGGGTTGACCATATGTCTCTAAGTCTGCTTGTGATGTCCAACAATCGTAATACTTTTGTTCTGTCCTAGTGACACTGATTTTAGTATGAATGCAGGTATGTATACTTTATTAAATATTTTATTATTTAAAGTATAAACTCTTCATCAGAGTATTTTAAATCCCGCTTGTGTTTATAGTTCGTATATCTTTTAAGGTTTGATACACTCGATTCACTATAAACAATGCTCTGATATCAATCTATCACACCCCCAAAACCTATGAACGGCAGAAACGTTCTGGGGTGGAGGACGTCATGTACAGTATCACAACAATGCAAGTAGTAAACAAGCAACAACATCATCCATTGCATTAATAATATATTTTCATACAAGTGTGTTCTGTCAAGTTTTAAAGACACCAAAACAATATACATCAAAATATAAGATGAGTCTGGAACGAGCTCCATCTTCTCAAAACCTTGCTCCGGTACCTGTCTACTGGTGACCTGAGAATACAAGTTATTTTGAAAGAGTTTATCAGCTTTAAAGCTGGTGAGATCATAAGTTTATTAGTGTCTGTGTTTGTATGAAAGCATTTGTAAGATGTTTTGTAAAATATACTGTATATGTTTGTAAAAAGTTTGTATTTGTTTGAACTCTCCTAGAAAACCCTATGTTCCCTACTAAAAGTAGCCTTCTACCAAGGCATCTAGTGTCTGTGTGTGTATCTCTTGTAAAAGTGTGTATTTTCCCAAATCCGACTATCATTAACCAAAAATATAGTTTTTCATCATTGTTTATTGTGTGAATAACACAAAGTAAAATGTAAGGGAAAATGTTATAGTACTGTAGTGCTGTATTAGGTAACTACTGCTGTACTAACTACCTTAAGCCAAATGTATATTTTAAGGTTACATGTGATCGGCATGTATCTTGCTACCGACTCAATAGTAAAACGACAATGTAAGATGCCGTAAAAATGATGTTTGGCACCCGTAGACTTGCAAGTCCCACTGTAGCGAGCAGCAAGGTGTAGGATAGTCAATCCAGTATAGATCTATACACAAACTCATACGCTCCCCAATTAAGGAGATTCTGATACAAAAACAGTCATGGCAGGTAGTGCCATGCCCTGTTTAATGGCTCACATAAATGTATTAGTGTAAATGTTATGTGATTTGTGTGCTAGCTGTATTGTGTTCTTTCTCTGTCTAGCCTGTATGTTTGTTTCTCATCACTCTGTTTTATGTTTGTTTCTCATCACTCTGTTTTATGTTTGTTTCTCATCATAGTATGTATTGACTCATGTATGAACTAACTCATTGTATGTTTCATTGTTCTAGTAATAGTATCTTCCTAAACTACCCCCATGGTAGCTTACTAGCAATGTATGAACATGTTTGTATACCCTTGCTACCCAAGGGCATGAAACTGAATGAAAGAAATAAACTTTTATATCTATATACATATACATAATATATAACTAGGATTTAAACGACCTTCGGACAACTAACCTTGATACCCTAAGTCCACAACCAAACAAGGAACAGGAAGTAAGGTAGGCTAGCAGTCCTAAGTCCATTCAATCCTACTTATATAACTATATCTATATGGATACACAGAATATAAGTTTAAAAGAGTTTAAGTAAAAGTATTTGATAAGTAAAAGAGTGTGTAAGACAGTTTGAGGTAAAACAGTTTGATAAACAGTTTGAAAAGTAAGAAAACCATTTGTTTGGTAGTTATTAATCACATGTGATTGATATAATAACTATAATTGTTCAACTTGTATCTCCCCCCCATAAAAGCATTTAAAAACATTTAAAAGGTCAATTAAGGGGTATGAACTCACCTCTAGTGAGTGGTTTGGATGAACTGAAGAAATAGGATTGCTAGGTGTCAAGTGAAGACTTGTACACACACAATGATCCTATTTAACATATAAATACACATATATGTATTCAATTAGTCTTTAAACAACTAATTTATAAAGTTAAGACATCCTAAGACAAGTTAAACACTTTATATAAGTGTTATAAGTCCCAAGGATTGCATCTAAGTGTTGTAGGACCAAGCTATGGGGTTTAGGGTTCAAGGGAACCCCTTTCATGAGTTTACGGTTTCTTGACCATAACCACATGAGTTTACGGTCGTAAACTCATGAGTTTACGGCCATAAACTCACACCCCTTTGACCATTTGTTGTTTTGAAGGTTTCTAAGTCCTTATAAGTGTTTCCTCATGAAGTATAAGCCTTAGGAAGAAGTTAGGGCACCATTTCACTCCTATATGGAGTTTACGGCCCTAATACCATTTCCCTTTGGGTTTACGGCCGTAAACCCTTATGGATGATGGTATTTTGATGTTTTCAAGTCCTAAACATATCAATGAAGGGATCTATGCTAGTTACCAAGGCTTAGGGTAAGCTAGGGCACACATTGGTACCCTTTTTAGGGTTTACGGTCCAAGAACATCTTGGACCGTAAACACCTTGATCTTGGTGTTTCTTGGGTGTTTTCTTGTTATAATGAAGTGTAGCAAGCTTAAACATACTCTAGGATAGAAGTACTTACAATATAGAAGCTTGAAATGAGCCAAAAGTCCAAGAACACTAGTGTGTGTTCTTGGTGTTCTTGGTGAAACTTGAAGATTTGATCTTTTGGAAAGATCTAACGGATAGAAGTGTGTTAAATCACTAGATTAAGTGATATACTAACTTAAAAGGGCTAGAAACACTTACTAGATTGAAGATCTTGAATAAAACTTGGATGATACTTGAGAGGATTTGATATTTGTTCTTGAGAATTTGGAAAAATGATATAAAATGACTAAGTGTCATATATATTCTCTCAATTTTAGGGTATTTGGTTGTAAATATTTTATTCAGGCAGTAAACTCCAATGTCTTGGAGTTTAGGAATAACAGTGTTGCACTATAACCCTAGGGCATCCTCTCTCCTGATATCTCCTAAAGTGTAAATCCTAAAATACTCAAACTTATTCCAAAAAGTCTGAAAATTTAACAGTAACTGTTTTGACTTCTATTGACTTGACATGTTGTACATAATAGAAATTTCGGGTTGTCACACAGAGCCTGGTTGGTTTCAATTGTATGTGATGCTTAACTGTTTTGCTTGCTGAAAATCGAGTTTTTTTTGCCTCTGCCCGACTCAACTCGGCGAGTCAGTATCTGGACTCGGCGAGTTGGCCCTACTCGACGAGTTCAGATCTGACTCGGCGAGTTTGTGCGTCAGGCAGAGGATATTTCGAGATTTTGTTGCTATTTTGGCTTGGATTTGATGCCTAAATCGTTTTTTGAAGTTAAAATCCGAATTTTATCTTAATTAAATGATTATCCTTGCCAAAACACAAGATAATTACCAATTAATTAGATAATAAATTCCTTATATGATTAAAATTGATTATTTGTATTAATTGGGTAACTTATCTTGCAAGAAATTGAATTAGGTCAAATATAGATAATCACTAAATTAATTGTTTGATTTATATTATTTGTTATTTGATCCCTAGTAAGTTTGAATAGTTTCAAATTACTCCCTTTAGGTTTTATAGTTTAAATTTGAACTTAAAAGTTTTGTTTTTGAAATTTAAATAGTTAAACCCTAATGTTTTGAAATGTTTCAAAACTTGCTTTGGAATTTAAAATTTTGATTAATAGTTTAATTATGTAATATTTAAATTCTAAAACTCTAGTATTTTGAAAAGTTCAAATTACACCCTCATGGTTTTGTTAAGTTAATTAAAAGTTTAATTAAAAGAGAAAGTTAATAAAATCACCTAGTATTTTAAAAGTGTAAAATACAACCTATACTATATATATGTAACATTAAAAGTCTAATATTATATATGAGTAAAGAGTCAGCCTTACCGTTAGTAGGCCTCATTCACGAAGCTGGTCTACAAGGGGTGTTTAAGGAAATTGCCTATAAAATGGCGATTGAATGGGTATCCACTCTTACCCACCGCACTCTTGACTAGTGGAGGGTCGTTAGCCGAACGGGTAGGATAGGACGAAACCTTCCATTATAAGTATAATGAAGTACAAAGTAACTAAATGTTTTTATAAATTCCCAAATCATAGTTACTTTAGGAAAAAATGTGGAATTGTATGCTAATCCATGGAATTACACTTTGTACTTTTGTCGAAACGTTAGTGGAGCGTGTGTGGTTAACCGGCACACTAATTTGGGTTTGGCATTGGTGGCGAAGGGTGATTCGATGTCTGTCATAGATCAATGGAGCGTGTGTGGTTAACCGGCACATTGATTAGGTGAGCATGACATTGAGTGCACCATGTTGATTCGCATGGTTATTCACAAACTTGTTTGCGATCCTCGGCATCCCAGTCGCAAAATTTGAAGTGCATATCGAGATTAAACATGCCATTGAAAAGTTCAATGAATCTCAAAAGATCTAGGAGTTTCAATTCATTTAAAACTTAAATTTCTTTTTCGTTTTTCATGGTGGGAATTGGTAAATCATCATTTACCTACCTTCAAATATTCTGCAACTAGATTACGGCATCCCTCTTCTAGGTTGTAGAATGTTGTGTTGGATCCTAGCCTTGATGTTTCATTTGGGTGTTACATCAAGGATTCTTATCAACTAACTTGAATTTTCTCCCGTTTTGTAGATGTCTAAATCTTACAATGGTCTTCCCAAGTCCCTTGGAACAAGCTTTCCAAATGAAGATGACGTTCCACGATACGATCAAGGAAATGAGAGTCATGCTTCACTTCCTCCACCTCCTCCAATTATTCTCCCGAACCCACAAGTTCAAAGGCTTGAAAAGTTCAAGCTCACTCAACCCCTATTGGCAAGTAAACACGAAGATGGGAAACCTGTGTGTGCACACATCTTAGAGATGAAGTCACACATTGATAGGTTAAGGATGATGGGTGTCGATATCTCGGAAATGTTGGCTGTTGACTGGGTTCTTCAGTCACTTCCTGAATCATATAGTGAGTTCGTTAGAGAGTACTATATGATGGACCATGACGTGACCCTCATTGATCTCACCTATTTGCTTATAGCTGCTGAATCAGCAATGATTTGGCGTGCTGGTCAAGCAATTTTGTCTGGTGAATCAAACTCCCAAACTTCAATGGATACTGGCAACATTGGAAGTCCAGAAAGAACTAAGTCTGTGATTGTCCGATCTGCTGTGCCAAAGGAGTCCATTTGCTTTTATTGCCAAGAGAAGGGGCATTGGAGACGAAACTGCCCAAACTACCTGAGAGATCTAAGAGATGGGAGAGTCAAGACGTATGGCTCTGCTTCAGGTAAAATCCAATAACTAACTCTATAAGTTCCTATTCTTTGATTTTCAATACATGATGTGATAAGATTACATTTTGATGTTTTGTAGGATCGAAGAAAAGAGAGGAAGCTTAAGGGAAGAAGTAAGCTGAATCTGATCGTGAAGAAATGGATTTCGATCGTATTGCTTGAAGATCGGATTTTTGAGCTACTACTTTAGAGTTAGAATAGATTGCTTAGAAATTGAAATAGCATAGTCTTCATTTGAATTGCATTGTAAGGACAAGTTTTTCCGCAATAAAATGAATTTTGATTTCGTCCTATTTATTTATCCTTGCAATGGCATATGTGAAAATGGATGTTTATGTATTTCTAATTTTAGCAATGTTGAATTGGATGTGATTCTTGATTATGTTATTTGTGAAATGTCGAGGATTTGCCAAATAAAGGAAGATTCTCATCGCCCAAGTTTCAATTGGACAGAAACTTGGAATCATACAACTTGGTTTCGTGATGAATGAGAAACTTCATATTTTGGAAATTAGACTAATTCTTTGGCAAAGTGTCAAGAGAAGGACTAGGAGATCGAGTACACTAGGTTGTGCGTTGATCAAGTCCACCACAAGAGTAATAAAGATATTCGTCATGATTTACTAATGTTTAGTAAATATGATTATACTTATAAGATTAAGTATAATTCTGAGTTGATTGAAAGAGTTTCAATCAATAGCAGAACGAATAAGAAGAATCAAGTAGGCAAAAAGATAAAAGTTTCTCTATTCTAAGAAGAAGGGAGAGTACCTTTTATTGTGTTTTATGATAAGTCTTAATGATTAAGAACCATATCTCAATTGATCCTCTAAGTGAGTCTTAGTGCAATTGCATGACTAAGAAGAGGAATCGAGAATTGTAGAAATGGTTAAATCAAGAAGTCAATCATACTTCGTTCCAATATCAAGTCTTAGAGTCAAGATTCTGACATGAGTGACAAGTCTTAAGTAGGTTTATGACACTCGACAAATGTGGAATTTGGAAAAGTTTTCTTATTCTTGCACATTTGAAATTGGTAAGTTGTGATGTCTTGGATAAGACAAAGACCAACCAGGACCAATTATGTGAAGTGTTAAACTTGACAAAAGGCTACACTAACTCTTGAATATTTGTTTGTCAAGAAATGTTTCTTGACAAGAGAATCTTATATGTCAAGGAGTCAGTGGGAGTCTTAATGGTCTTGAAAAGTTTCAAGAACAAATCAAGAGTAAACCTAGTTGATCATCACTAGCACACGAATTGAGGTTTAAAGCTATCGTGGATGTCATACTCTTTTTCTGTGCCATTCCAATTGAGTTAATTATGTGTGTAAGTTCTATGAGTTCTCATTTGAATGCATAAAGACAAAGCACCTTGATCAATGGAAAGTACATTGATATGAAAGGGTGAGTTGCTTGGAAGACATGGTGGGCATTCATGTTACCATGAGGCAAGAAATCAAGATTGAACAAGTTCAGTCCATATGGTTTTGGATTTGTCGCAAACCTTTGTTTTGACAAATTCACATGGATAGGAACACATACATCATAAAATCTAAGTGTCATAAGGTTTTCCTCCTTCATGAAAATGATTGTGAGGAAATGCTTTCACTAAGAGAGATTTTAAGAAGATAGCAATTGAGAAAATTGTATTCTAAAATTCGATTATGATTACGGCATCCCTTTTCATAGTTCGAATTGTGAGATTTGGCAATTGATCTGAACATTTGGGACTTAGTAACATAAATTCTGAATTGTTTAGACACACATGTGAGATATCTAAGGCAAAGGTGTATGAGTTTAAAAAGCTTAGATAAAGGCTTATCAAAGAATTAGGTATTAGAAATATGAACTTAAGGAATTCAATAAACATTGTTTTTCTAGAAGTTCAATTGTTTTCTGAATACATGTCAAAGCTAGTGGGAGCATAAGTGTTATGCTGGTAAGAAAATAATCATCATGTTAGTGGGAGCATGATTATTATGGCAAGTATTGCAAGTTAGCAATATTAATTATAGAAAACAAAGATTCATTTTGCAAAGTTGTAAGGGTTGAAAAGTTGTTTTGCTATAATTAAGGGAGAGAATATTATACTTCGTTTCAAAATTCTAAAGCTTAGATCAAGAAATGTTAATAAATTTAGTCAAGGATACATAGTGCATTCTTAAAATTCGATTATGATTACGGCATCCCTCTTCATAGTTCGAATTGTGGGAACATGGCACATAAAATATTATGGCTGAAGGATGATGAAGTATCATGTCTTTATGTGAGACATTATGCATCGTGTCCAATACGCTTCGGGTAAAGGATCGATTGCATATGCTATAATATTTGACCATTCTAAAATTTTCCAAATGCCTAGGGCATTAAGAGGGAAAAGGGACTAGAACTGGTTCTGACTAAAATAATTAAACAACTATCAAAGGACGATCTGAGGTTCACTGAGGATTTGTCGCTTGTGAGTAGTTGGAAGTATAGTATTGGATGGACTAGATTGACATTATTGTGAATAGATAAGATTCTATTAAGAATGAGTTGTCATATGGCAAATATGGAAATGTTTCCATTAATGGGAGTTGGATATTAAGAAATATGTCTAGATTAGAAACCTTTATGCAAAAAGGATGTTCAAAGGAATGTACTTTGAGTGAGAGACATCACATCTATATAATTGTTTTGTAACAATTTCAGATAGAGTACTTTGTGATTTCATTGGCCAAGTCTTGATGTCTTTTGTGCTATGACTTTACGAAAGGATCGTTGCATAAAATGTTAGAATCTGACATATTGGGGATTATGAAATGAGTTTCATTGGAAAAGTTTTCCAAGTGATCTATTTCATAAAGTATGGACCATAGGAAACCAAAGTGTGCATGCTTGGAGCATGGGACAAGTGTGGTTATAATTCGAGTAATAAGTTGATTTTCTGAAACAGTAAGCAATGAATAACGAGTAATCAATATGGTGTTTAAATAAAAGTGTTTTTATTTACGCTCAAACGTTTTGGGGCTATATAGGATTAATATTATTATTGCGTTTCATTTTGCATGTTTTGACTTCCAGAATAACTAGGTTATTCGAACCTCCACAGTCGGTCATACGTTGGAAGTAAGTATGAAGGAAGACTGTCATGAATCTGTCTGTAGATTGTCTAAAGTGTTTAGACATAGCACAAGTTTGCTGCAGAGTTCATGAGTGCTTTGATAAGATTAAAGTATTGGATTAAACCCACGCTCACTTGAATCACTTCATGGTTTTATCACGAGTGATTGGTGAGACGATAACATTATATATTCTTGAAACCGAGACGTGTGAGTTGTTATTTGCTGGTCGGTTGCATATTGATGATAAGTAAACGCACCAGTAACTTGGTGTTATAAAACTTATTGTTGTGTGTGATTCGATTAGTAGGTGCAAGCAAGCATTTGAGTCGAAGTTTATCCATTCCTTTTACCCAAAGTGGGATAAAAGCGATATCTGTGGGCCCCTCGATGATTTAGCGATGACAAAGGAAAGTGCTCGGCCGGGCCAGGACTGATTTGATTTGTTCAATTAGTCAGTCATCACAAATCGGAAATCGGGAAACGACACATAGACTGAGAGAATGATTTCAATCCATGTCTCATGTCTATACGATATCTTGTAGAATGGAGGAATATATAATCCCTTATCTAAAGGACACGCGTATCTGATAAGATCAGAGTTGACAGCGGCTTTTGAAAGCTACGATTGCTGATCAGGTTCTGAAGTCATACGCAGAATAGTTATTAGACTTATCCAAGTGGGAGACTATTGGATTAGTGTCTAAGTCCATAACTAGTTTGGTATGTACTTGACCCGATTATGAGCATGGTCCTTTTGGGTTGCCTTCACCATAGCAATATGTAGGATGAATTAAGGAGAATTATGATTTATTAATATAATATAAGAATAATATATTAAAGGAGAAATCATATTGTTTAATTAATATTAGTCGAGAATTAATTATGAATTAATTTTGTGACTAAAAGAGATTAATTAAATTAAGGGGACTGATAATGTAATTATAAGATAATTACAATTGGGCTATGGATCACCTTGGAATAATAGGTTGGACGAATTCTATGGGGAAGCCCATTAGAAGTCGTCCAAGGCATGTTCCAGAAAGGGTCCATGGGCTGCTTAGGGCTTAAGCAGTCAAATTAGGGTTTCCTTGTTAGATAACCCTAATTGGCCACCTATATAAAGAGCCCCTTATGCCCAAAAACGTGGACAACTCTTAGATTAGGGTTTCTGGACGTTTTGGCTGCCTCCTCTCTCCTCCCTCTTCATCCAAGTTGCTTAGTGGTGTTTGTGACTCCATTAGAGGTGCAACACTTGAGGCACTAAGCTTTCTGAAGCAAATCAAAGCAAGGATTGATTGTTATTGCCATATAACAATCAAAGGTAATTACTAAACCCTTATTTCAGTTCTTATTTGATAGATCTAGGGTTTGTAAGTCTTGGATTCAAAGCATGTACAATAGAGAAACCTAGATCCAAGCATTAGGGTTTGTATGAGCACATAGGATTGTTTCTTATGCATAAAACCCATCACTTTTGTAGATTCCGGGAAGGCAGAGGCATGATTGTACACATTCGCCGGCTTATGATGTCACGTGGATTTTGGGATACTCTGATATTGTTTTGATAATAACTTATTATAACTGTGATGACTTTGGTTAAGAGTAATGTTTGGTGAATTAAGAATGAAAAAATTGTCTTGAAATTTGAGGTGTTACAGTTATGTTCCATCGTGTAATGGTTGGTTATGTTATCCCTGGTTGGAACAGAAGGGATGTTGGAGCCTCATATACAAGCATGTTAGAGTAGCTTTTTCCAGACAAACTCTTGGATAGAGTCTCGTGGTATGGTCATTTGAGAGGATGTTAGTTTCAGCGACCGGTCGGGAATTTGACACTTTAGATAAATGATAGACCAACTCAGAGCTCAAGAGATCTTGGGTAGATTGGAATTACGAATATTTGGTTAGCAATATGTAAGTGTGCATTGGTTGGGCACCAATAATTGAAACTCGTGTTGCGGGTCACCTTTGTTTTCGAGTGCAAGGTTAGAGGCGTTGGCAAATGCTCAAGGTTCTTTTCTTCGGTATCAGCAGGATAATTCAGGGTCGTAAGCATTTTTTTCCGGGTTAGGTTGCGAAGTGGAGCCATATTGGCTGTGTTTCAGAATGGTTTATCTGTTGGGGAGTCAGACAAGGTATTCAGTTTTCGGATTCCGAGCAAAGTAGTGATGGTTTCTCTGCATCGGTTAAAGTTAGTGGGTCAAGTATTCATTATTCGTTAGGGTATGTGAGTTTCTATAAGAATGGGTTTTGATTGTAGTATGGGGATGCAGCCGTCTGTATAAGTCGACTTCTTAATTCGGACCGAGATTATGGAAGGATGGTCCGAATAGTTTGGGGAGTAGTAGGAGCGATTTCAAGGACGAAATCTAATTTAAGTGGGGGAGTGTTGTAACACCCGTTTTCCAGAATGGATTGATTTAGGGTTGCAAGGAGTCAAAAGGTCGAATTTTGGAAGAAATGGAGCCTCACGACGTGACCTTTGAGTGGTCAAGACGTGAGATGGGTTAATATGAAAAGTTTTGTTGGGGACTGGTCTCACAACGTAAGATATAGAGGCTCACGACGTGAGATCTGATGCAGCCCAAGCCCATGATCATTTAGGGTTTCCTTCGTATTTAATTCCATCTAAACCCATTTTAGGGTTTATTTCCATCCTCCAAACCATCTTTCACCTCAGACAACCCTAGCCTTCATCCCTTGCTAGATTCTTGGCCATTTTGGAGCATTTCTTGGTTTGAAGAAGAAGAGAAGAAGAAGAAGGGGTGATATTTTGAATAGGTTTGCAAGGAATCATCATCATCATCACCTCACATTGTTTCTGGACCCTTGTTAGTGTCAAAGCTTCCACCTTTATTTTTGTTTGTGGCTAGATCTAAGTTTTATCCCACTTTTCTCCTTGGTTGAGCAAGTTTGAATGAATGGAAACCATAAAGTTGGCAATTTTATGGGTTATAAGGGTGTTTAGAGTGTCATGAAGTTCAGATCTAGTGAATGGTTGGGTTTTGGGACCTTGCATGAAAGTTGGATGATTTTTTCTTCAATATTGGTCCCAAATGAGATTTATATATGTATTGGACATACATGCCCATAAAGCACCGACTTTTAAGTGTATTATGGAGTTATAAGACCTTCTAGAAAGTTAGAGTAAAAGGCTTAATGTATTAAGGACTTAAATGGTTGGATATTGACTTCAGACTATGCTCACGACATAAGACATAGGGTCTCATGACGTGAGGGTTGAATGACCCCTTTTTCTGTTAAGCTTCTTGGAGCTCACGACGTGAGAGTAGGATGCTCACATCGTGAGGTCAGCTCCAGTGACTTTTTATGTGTGAGTTGGTTGAGTTGAGTCAAAATGAGTTGGAATCGGACCGAGTGAGATCTCACGATGTGACCAAACGCTGGTCATGACGTGAGCTTGAATAGTTGACTTTGACCGTTGACTTTTGGCTTGGGTTGACTTTTGGTCAAATTTTATTTTTAGAAGGTAGACTTAGGGTTTACCTTGTGTGGATTGATAGGAGGTGTTAAGCACCCATCATTTGGCAAGAGAGCAGTTAGCTGTGGTCGATGTAGTATTAAGTTGCATGTTAGTCGACTTTGTGATTCAGGTACCAATGTCGACCCACTAGGATATGTTATGTAGGAAGACCATGTGGTGACACCTGGAAATTACATGAAAGACCTGGATATGGCTCCTGACAATTATATGCAAGACCAAGGTCTGGACCTTAACTGTAACACTCGAGAATTTGGTATGTTTCCTTTAGCCCTTTAATACAATAATCATCTCACTTTAGTCCCTAGCTAGTACGCGGGGCATAATCTGAGTACTCTTAGCCTACTAGCTAATTTCTAGATCACAGGTTCGCCTACGTACGCGAGGCGTACGTAGGAGTACGCATGACGTACGTGGTGCAGGGGCAAACCCTAATTTTTAGGGTTTGTACCCTATTTAAACAACTTATCTCACTCTTGGACATCCTATTGGTCAGCCTCCATCACCCTATGCCCTAATATCGAAACCCTAAGTGTATTTGGTAAGTTTTGAGCTTGAAAGTGACTTTGTTGGTGTTTTGTGGTGAAGAAGAAGAAAAGGAACACTTGGAGGTTGCTTGGGAGTAGCTTGAGCTTGTAGATCTAGATTTATCTTCATCTTAGCAAGCCTTTTGAGGTAAAAAAGCTCTCATCTTGATGATTCTATGTGCTAGATCCAACTTAGGGTGTTATTTATGCATTTTTGAGTCTTTTGAGCTATAGATGAGTTTATGGTCTACTACAGAAGCCATTAATGTTAGATATTAGCTCCATTAAGGTCCCTTGTCCATAAAAATGCAAACTTTATGTTAGATATTGGTCCATGCAAGTGTTAAGAATCTTATTAATCTTCTTTGAGTGTTGGGCCCCATTAAGTCATGCATAGGTGTAAAGTTGTCAACTTTACGTATTAAGTCGCCATTTAGAATCAGATCTGAGAGTTTAGCATGTTGGCTTAACCAATTAAGTGCTTAATGGGTTGGGTTGGTAATATGGGGAGTACATTGGGTGTACCCAACTGGTACGTTGTGCGTACTGGCCCCGTAAGCAGTACGCTAAGCGTACGAGCTTAGTACGCCCCGCATACTCAGCAGATTGACTTTCGGTTTGACTTCATTGGTTTGGGCCATATTTTGGGCTTTTAGGATTTGGTCTTTGTTGGGCCATTGGGCTTCTGAATTTAGACCATGGATAGACTATGAACTTTCTTGGTATTAGACCCATGATGAATTTTGGGCCCAATTTGGAAGTTGGACCTTATTGGGCCTTGTGATGCCATTTAGGAATTTGGGCCTTGGTTTTGGGCCAAGTAAGAAAATGGGTAAAATGCTCTTTTACCTTGGATATTGTACAAGTAGCTAAGATTCTTGATTATGGGTAGAGATCCAATTATTAATTGGATATTATTTGATGATGTTGGCGCGAGGATTTTCCGGACCAGCAAATCGAGATTTATTTGAGAGATTTAGCAGCTAGAGGTGAGTTTCCTCACTATGTTTAGCGGGTCATAGGTGATGGGTTTTGAGTACTATAACAATCCTATGGTGCACATACAAACCTAATTCTTTGGATCTAAGTTTTCTCAAGTTACACAAACAATTTCATTTCGTCCAAAACATAAACCCTAACTAGCATACAATTGGAGATTTACAACATAAAATCAAGTTTGATGAATACCTCTTGGTTGTAGCTTGTAGTTTTTGGCCTTTCAAGAGCTTAGTACCTCAAATGTGATACCTCTAATAAGTCACAAACACCAAAAGCAAATGGAGGAATATGAGAGAGGTAGGAGGCACCAAAAGGCTAGGGTTACTTCTTGGAACACAAGTGCCGATTTTGGGAGTGCAAGGGTTAGTATTTATAGTGTGGAATCCCTAGGGTTTCATCTTGGAAACCCTAATTCATATGATTAGTCCTTAATCAATCCAATAACCCATATGATAGGCCCATTGGACTAAATCTTCATGGACTCTCACATAGATTTAGTCCATCCCTAATCAACTTGGATCATTAGCCCAAACTATAAGTATTCCTGATTTACCTAATCAGTCCACGTTAATTTAATCAGTCTCTTTTGATCACTAAATTAATTCCAAATTAATTCTTGATCAATACAAATTAAATAATATGATTTCTCAATTAATATATTATTCATATAATATGTAACACCGTAAATTTTCGAACAAATTTTTCATTTTTTTTAATTACAAAAATTCTCATAATACATTTCACAACAATTCCAATTATCAAATTAACAAAACACAATTCCATAATTGTTTGATTAATAATCCAGGATCCTCCAAAACATAACTCTTTATCTCGTGTGTACAATCGAGCCGTCGCCTTCTCGTGATCCTGAGAAGTACCTGAATCACATAACACATAACACGGTAAGCACAAAGCTTAGTAAGTTCCCCAAAATACCAAATACACATATTAGCCACTCGAGGCTACAACTCGGTAGGACCCTCTGGTTCGATGTGTCTTAGTGGAATCCTCCAGTCCCATGGCTCGTTGGACCCTCTGGTCCGGTCTGGGTGAGAACCCTCCGGTCTCACTACTCGTTGGACCCTCCGGTCCGGTCTAAGTGAGAACCTTCTGGTCTTATAGTTCGTTGGACCCTCTGGTCCGGTCATAATATAGCACAGTTCGTTGGACCCTCCGGTCCGGTCTAAATATCACACAATATAATACACAACACATATCACACATAAAATACATAACTCAAGCAAGCACATAAAACCCTCTGGTCACACATAATTACCACTCTAGGTAAAGTATAGTGAGAAGACTCACCTCGGATGGCGAACAGATCCTATAAATGTTGTTGCTACACTCCGACTTCTATCACTAAGCCAAACCCACAAATAACCCCATTAGGATCTAAGACCAACCTTCACATTATTAGGTCCAAATATGGTCCACCAATCTGGTCCATAAATAATCCAAGCCCAATGGGCCCACTAAGGCCCAATACCAAATGGGTTCACAAAAAGTCCTCTAATGGTCTAACTATGGCCCAATTTTCTAAATTGGACCCAAACCTTCATATGAGCCTTACCCTAAAGCCCAACTAAATATTCTAGTCCACATGATTGCTCTTGGATGGCCCATCAATAGCCCAATCACCAAAGCCCAATAGAAAGGCCCAACTCAAGGCCCAAGTGAAACTAGGTTTCACATAAAATGACAATTAGGGTTAAGTGTTTCTCACTTAACCCATTAAGGATTTAATCCATTAAGTCCCTTACCCTACCAGATAAATGATATGGTGCAATTGGGCTTAATACACAATCCAATCCCAATGGCCCAAAAGTGGGTCCAATAAGTCCAAACCCACAAACCCCAAAATTAGGGTTTTCTAAACCCTAATTAGGGTTTTTAGCCCAATAACCATCCAACTAGCCCAGATCAAGAATTTGAGCCGATTAGGGTTCACTATGCCAAGCACCACCCACTACCACCTCAGGTAGTGGTGGTCAGTGGCGGCTCACGGCGGTGGCCACCATTTCCAATGGTGGTGGCTTGAAATATTGACTCAAAAATCACATATATCACTTTACACCTAATGCACACACACACAACCACCCTCCATGGTGGCTGGTGGCGGCAGGAAGCGGCAACATGGTTGTAGAAACGAAAATAGGGGCGGCAGCCACCATTGTTGGCTGCCATGGTGGTTGCTGCAGCTTTCCGGCAGCCCATACACATACACGTATACAACTGGACAAGTTTCCTTCGCCACCCTAAGCTAAACGTGTACCACACACACCGAGACACACACACTACGCCGCCACCCTCATGGTGGCAGGTGGCAGCCGAAGGTCTCAACGGAAGAAACTGCCCGGAGCAACGATGGCGACGGGAATCGAGAAGGTGACGAAAGAAAGAAGAGGATATCTTACCGGCGGAAGGAGATGTGGCAACGACATGAACTCGCCGGTCTTCACAGCCACCAGCGGAGGCAGTTCGCGAGGTTGACTCCGAGTTCCGGCTTCTCTCTTCGTCTCCGGCAGCAAGGCATGCGGTGGTGATGCTCAACAGCGAGGCAGCCGACGACCCAATCTGATCGGAGCAGCGGACAAATGGAGCGGTGGTGGCGGCAGGTTATCACTCATGACGGCTGGAAATAGGGTTAGGGTTTGGGGAGTAATAAGGTTACGGGTTTGATCCACGGCCCATTCTCACAAGATTGCCATGTTGAATCTTTTAACCCCTCCTCCTTTTATTCTTTTCAAATAACATCCGAAATTTACCATATTGCCCCCCATCACTCCAAAGTTCTTTCAATTTGAGTCCAAAACTTACCTAACAACCCTTATCTTCAAAAATCCTTTCATCATAGGTCCCGAAATTACCAATCCGCCCCTTAAGCCTTCAAATCTTTTCAAATTAAATCTATACCTTACACATTTAACCCCACAAAATCCAAAATTATATCATTTGGCTCTCCACACCAACACCCCGCTAAATATTATTTATTTTAGGGCTATTATTCATTAATAAATCTTTACCTATATATTTATTTAATTAAATGGGATGTTATAATTCTCCCCCACTTAAATTGGATTTCGTCCTCGAAATCATTCTGTACCATCCCCTGCACGCACGACAACTCGAACGGCATGGCCACAAGCCCGAGCGTAAACCCAACCGTCTAATCCAACAGAGCTATCACAATCCAACCATTTGACCAAGCAATCACTAAGTTTGCTTTACTCTAAGATATATTACAATTGCTCTGTAGTCACGCCTCATTTCCGATCCCTGTCGTCTAACACTCATTAACTCCATGCGTGTTGCGGTCCTGCTTAACCCAAATGAGCCGACCCTCCCAGGTCTAGATCATCAGATGCAAACCATAACCACTCAAAATGAAATCCATTAGTAATCTAGAATCTCAACTCTTCTGTCCTATACGCCAATAGGGCCAAATCCCAACTCATGAGTCTGGTTCAACAACAAAATTGGAACCACTCATATCCAATCTGATACTCGACTCATGACCTGTGATCCGCGAATCTACGCGTACATTTCTTCTCCAATTCCCTTCAATTCATGACAACCTCTCTCGAATTCAAGATATAATGGATCCCTGCCATCATGGAGACCCCGGTTCCGCCTATGGCCCAGCCACTAGGTTCCCAAAGACTCAATTGATAGGGCTACCCAAGTCAAGGAACTCCTCTGCGTCATGCTCTGACTAGTGAAGCTACGGCTCCCTGCAGTTTCACAACGCTCTCTCACTGACCGGTGAAAGCTACGGCTCCCCGCAGTTTCACAATGCTCTCACACTACTTGGCAAATACTACAGCTCCCCGCAATATCGCCACACCATCTCGCTAACTGGTGGATACCACGGCTCCCCGCAGTACCACCACACCCACTCACTGACTGGTGAATACTATGGCTCCTCGTAGTCTTACAACACTTTCTCTTACCACCCCACGATCTCATTCTCGAATCGACGCTATAATGCGTTCACTAACTCTTGTTCTGTGGCCCAACATTGATAGGTGCACTCACACCCCTCCAAAAGTAAGCACCACTACTCCTGTCGGCAGCCGCCATGTCAAAACTCATTTTCTCGCTACATTTCACATTCTTAAACAATCTCGTTTGATGCCAATTAACAGAAGGACTCCCACTGGAATCATAGATACTTGCTACACCACATGCAGTCTCTTAACTCAAAACTCAAAATAATCCGAACTTTAGGACATTATACTCGGATACCTCGGTACACCATCACAAAACCTCACGATGCCTTGCCTCTATCACTGGTCTCATACTCACGACATCATACTCAGATACTGCATTGCTCCTTCAGAACCTCACAACCGATCTTCCTCTCACGCCACTTATAACCTCGGCATATTCCATCTCCCATTTGGGACACAGAGGCATCGTCAATGGCTCAGAACACGTTGACGAAAACCCGAAGCTCCCCCCTCTACTGATCACTACCCATACGAACTACTCATGTCGGCTTTGAGGTTGGTTGACAAATCAACTGCTGTCCTTCCTGGGGATAGATCAGAATCTTCTCCTATACCTGCAAATCTGTGCTATTGCACCCTGAATTCAGCGACCCAATCGCACTCAAACTCAACATTGTAACCCTGAAAAATCCCTGGCCACAATAAATTCTCTGTCCAACGAGTACTCGCCGTGGATACACTCCTTCTTTCTTGGACACATACAATATGCATAATCTCGCTCTGCGTCTTGCCTCATCCACCACTAAACCCAAGTCTCATATGATCGTACCGTGGGTTCCTGACACCCAATCCTCCAACCCCAAAATTGAACAGAATGATTATCCTCCCAACAAAATACCACGTTCTCCCCCACTTAGGGTTCAAACCATCGCCCAATGTCATACCCAATCAACCACACTACAGACTGGCTCTCCAGATGTATCATTCCCAACTCAGGGGATGTACCACACAACACTCGATGACTTTCCGGAAAATAACCAAATAACTCCAAGTACCCCGAACCCCATATGTAAACCTCGGAATCCTCCCTATGTGACTGCCTCCAGTCACCCAGAACCTCATCCGGCTGCACATGCACTTAATTCGACGGTCCTAGAATAACACTATCACCTTTCCTGGAAAAATTAGACTATCACATATTTCATTCTCAGAATCCTCACTCATCACCCCATTGCAAGATTCGACATAGCACGGGAGACCTCACTCCCACAGTCAATCTATTGCATAGCCACGAAAGCCGAAAACTCGATATACTCCTCTCGTTTCCCTGCAACAGTTAATGATATACGACGTACCGAACTCAAACAAGGCATACTCGAGCCCTCGTTGTCACAGTCCCCACTGATAACTCCTTCCCGGCATAAGAATGTAACCCAATGCTCTCATACATAAAATACTCTTGGTGCCAATATTGCATCTATTTGGTGCCCCACAGGGTCTTCTTCTAATCTCTAACATCAGAAACTCACTCACCCATCCTTTCCAACATGGGAAACAGGAACAATATAATCCTCAATGTAAAACTTGACATCACAGGATATCGCCCGACCACTCAACTCAAACTGCAATCCTCCACGATGCATCATCTCCATCCCTTATTTGAGTCTTGCGACTCCAACTGGCACCTCACCAGTCAAAACCCTCGTGATCTAAACTCAGTTTTGCCCACCCAGAGCATACTCCATTAAACTCAACCGACATGGCCCTCTGGCCCTGCAATCTCCCATATTTGATCTCAGACTACTCAAACACAACAGAATAACTGGTAAAACCAGAAACACTAACCGCCACGAACCATGGTACTCGAACCATGTGATCAACTCTCAGTCTGCTACTTAGAACCTCTAGAATTTTCCCTGTATCGAGTATGGGTCCTCTGCTTTCAGTAGTACAGGCCCATACTACCTGCCACATCTACCCATACTTTCCACAAGGATCATCCTCGATTTCCTAAGTAGCTGTTCAACCTCCTCAATCACTAATCCCGTCATACCTGGTCGCTCTCCTGCGACTACTCTCCTCTATCAGCATAATCATCTGACAAAGGTCACTCTCTAAGCTCTTCCTAGGTTCTCACACTTCTCTCCCATCAGCTGCTGAAGAACTCCTTATAATTCCAGTCATCTACCTCCTGAATATCGTCATATTCACTTAGTAGCTGACTCCCATCATCAAGAGTTCCACAAAGCACGAAGCAAGCAGCATTCGGGCATCGAATAATCTCCACCAACACGAAAGACCACTCTAGGTTACAACTCTGCTTGCTCTACACACACTCAAGGTATCACTGAACTCAAGCAACCTTACCCCTCGCGGGTATCTAACTACTTCCTCAATATGCTCCCCCAATACTCATCTAGGTATCTCTCCTAGATTACTCCTCTACTCAAGGCTCTCTCTAAAAGATTCATGATGGATACTCTTACTCCGCACATATTCAAAGCACATCACAGATAACAACAACTACTAGGCTAAGGCATTACAAATCAAGCAACTCTAGCCCTAATATATGAAATACCTAGCCGATCTTCTAGCATGCATCACTAATATCTCAATAATAACCCATAACACAAATAAGTAAGGGTATTTTGGGAAATCACCGTTCGGGCTCTGGCTGATTGTACACTTTGCGCTTTCTCGTTTTTCTCTTGGAAACTCTTGCTCGTTTTTAGAAAAATCATTTCTTTTGAAAATTTCTCTGAAATCCTCAGTTTGAGTCGAGACATACCCGAAGGTGTATCCGAATCCCTCAAACCAAGGCTCTGATACCAACTTGTAACACCGTAAATTTTCGAACAAATTTTTCATTTTTTTTAATTACAAAAATTCTCATAATACATTTCACAACAATTCCAATTATCAAATTAACAAAACACAATTCCATAATTGTTTGATTAATAATCCAGGATCCTCCAAAACATAACTCTTTATCTCGTGTGTACAATCGAGCCGTCGCCTTCCCGTGATCCTGAGAAGTACCTGAATCACATAACACATAACACGGTAAGTACAAAGCTTAGTAAGTTCCCCAAAATACCAAATACACATATTAGCCACTCGAGGCTACAACTCGGTAGGACCCTCTGGTCCGATGTGTCTCAGTGGAATCCTCCAGTCCCATGGCTCGTTGGACCCTCTGGTCCGGTCTGGGTGAGAACCCTCCGGTCTCACTACTCGTTGGACCCTCCGGTCCAGTCTAAGTGAGAACCTTCCGGTCTTATAGTTCGTTGGACCCTCTGGTCCGGTCATAATATAGCACAGTTTGTTGGACCCTCCGGTCCGGTCTAAATATCACACAATATAATACACAGCACATATCACACATAAAATGCATAACTCAACCAAGCACATAAAACCCTCTGGTCACACATAATTACCACTCTAGGTAAAGTATAGTGAGAAGACTCACCTCGGATGGAGAACAGATCCTATAAATGTTGCTGCTACACTCCGACTTCTATCACTAAGCCAAACCCACAAATAACCCCATTAGAATCTAAGACCAACCTTCACATTATTAGGTCCAAATATGGTCCACCAATCCGGTCCATAAATAATCCAAGCCCAATGGGCCCACTAAGGCCCAATACCAAATGGGTTCACAAAAAGTCCTCTAATGGTCCAACTATGGCCCAATTTTCTAAATTGGACCCAAACCCTCATATGTGCCTTACCTTAAAGCCCAACTAAATATTCTAGTCCACATGATTGCTCTTGGATGGCCCATCAATAGCCCAATCACCAAAGCCCAATAGAAAGGCCCAACTCAAGGCCCAAGTAAAACTAGGTTTCACATAAAATGACAATTAGGGTTAAGTGTTTCTCACTTACCCCATTAAGGACTTAATCCATTAAGTCCCTTACCCTACCAGATAAATGATATGGTGCAATTGGGCTTAATACACAATCCAATCCCAATGGCCCAAAAGTGGGTCCAATAAGTCCAAACCCACAAACCCCAAAATTAGGGTTTTCTAAACCCTAATTAGGGTTTTTAGCCCAATAACCATCCAACTAGCCCAGATCAAGAATTTGAGCCGATTAGGGTTCACTATGCCAAGCACCACCCACTACCACCTCAGGTAGTGGTGGTCAGTGGCGACTCATGGCGGTGGCCACCATTTCCAATGGTGGCGGCTTGAAATATTGACTCAAAAATCACATATATCACTTTACACCTGATGCACACACACACACAACCACCCTACATGGTGGCTAGTGGCGGCAGGAAGCGGCAACATGGTCGTAGAAACGAAAATAGGGGCGGCATCCACCATGGTTGGCTGCCATGGTGGTTGCTACAGCTTTCCGGCAGCCCATACACATACACATATACAACTGGACAAGTTTCCTTCGCCACCCTAAGCTAAACATGCACCACACACACCGGGACACACACACTACGCCGCCACCCTCATGGTGGCAGGTGGTAGCCGAAGGTCTCAACGGAATAAACTGCCCGAAGCAACAATGACGACGGGAATCGAGAAGGTGACGAAAGAAAGAAGAGGATATCTTACCGGCGGAAGGAGATGTGGCCGCGACATGAAGTCGCCGGTCTTCACAGCCACCAGCGGAGGCAGTTCGTGAGGTTGACTCCGAGTTCCGGATTCTCTCTTCGTCTCCGGCAGCAAGGCATGCGGTGGTGATGCTCAGCGACGAGGCAGCCGACGACCCTATCTGATCGGAGCAGCGGACAAATGGAGCGGTGGTGGCGGCAGGTCATCACGCATGACGGCTGGAAATAGGGTTAGGGTTTGGGGAGTAATAAGGTTATGGGTTTGATCCCCGCCCATTCTCACAAGATTGCCATGTTGACTCTTTTAACCCCTCCTCCCTTTATTCTTTTCAAATAACATTTGAAATTTACCATATTGCCCCCATCACTCCAAAGTTCTTTCAATTTGAGTCCAAAACTTACCTAACAGCCCTTATCTTCAAAAATCCTTTCATCATAGGTCCCGAAATTACCAATCCGCCCCTTAAGCCTTCAAATCTTTTCAAATTAAATCCATACCTTACACATTTAACCCCACAGAATCCAAAATTATATCATTTGGCTCCCCACACCAACACCCCGCTAAATATTATTTATTTTAGGGCTATTATTCATTAATAAATATTTACCTACATATTTATTTAATTAAATGGGATGTTACATAATATATTAATAAATCATAAATAACCTCTTTCTCAAAAAATCCATCCTATCAAATTGCTATGGTGAAGGCAACCCAAAAGGACCATGCTACTATCGGGTCAAGTACATACCAATTATAGTTATGGGCTTAGACACCTAATCCAAAAGTCTCCCACTTGGATAAGTCTAATAACTATAACTGCCAATGCAATTTCAAATCCGATTAGCAATCTGTCACACCCCAAAACCGGAACGGCGGAAACGTTCGGGGGTGGAGGACGTCATGTTCAGTATCACAACAATGCAAAGTAGTAAACAAGCAACAACATCATCCATTGCATTAATAATATAATTTCATACAAGTGTGTTATGTCAAGTTGTATAGACACCAAAAATTTACATCAAAATAAAAGATGAGTCTTGAACGAGCTCCATCTTCTCAAAACCTAGCACCGGTACCTGTCTACTGGTGACCTGAGAATACAAGTTATTTTGAAAGCGTAGATCAGCTTTAAAGCTGGTGAGATCATAAGTATATTAATGTCTGTGTTTGTATGAAAGTGTTTGTAAGTCTGTAATTGTACAAGTTTGTAAAAGTTTGTAATTGTTTGAACTCTCCTAGAAAACCCTATGTTTCCTACTAAAAGTAGCCTTCTACCAAGGCATCTAGTATCTGTGTGTGTGTCTCTTGTAAGAGTGTGTATTTTCCCAAATCCTACTATTATTAACCAAAAATATAGTTTTTACATTATTGTTTATTGTGTGAAGATCACAAAGTAAATGTAATGGGAAAATGAAATAGTGCTGTAGTGTTGTATTAAGTAACTACTGCTGTACTAACTACCTTAAACCAATTGTTATTTAAAGTACCATGTGATCGGCCTGTATCCTGCTACCGACTCTATAGAAAAACGACGATGTAAGACGTCGTAAGAAATGACGTTTGGCACCCGTAGACTTACAAGTCCCACTGTAGCGAGCAACAAGGTGTAGGATAGTCAATCCAGTATAGATCTATACACAAACTCATACGCTCCCCACTTAAGGAGATTCTGGATACAAAACGGTCATGACAGGTAGTGTCATGCCCCGTTACGTGGCTCACATAAATGTAATAATGTTCTAGTATATGTATGTGCTAGCTGTATTGTGTGTTCTCTCCCTGTCTAGCATGTATTGTTTGTTTCTCATCATAGTATTCTATTGTTTGTTTGTTATTGACTCATGTATGAACTGACTCATTATATGTTTCCCTGTTCTAGTAATAGTATTAGTATCTCCCTAAACTATACCTATTATAGTTTACTAGCAATGTTGTTTGAATGTATGAACATGTTTGTGTACCTTTGCTACCCAAAGGTATTGAACTGAATGAGGTAACCTTTTATACCGATACACATATCCATGATATATAACTAGGATTCAAACGACCTTCGGACAAATAACCTGAATACCCTAAGTCCACAACCAAACAAGGAACAGGAAGTAAGGTGAGCTATCAGTCGTAAGTCCTTTCAATCCTACTTATATAACTATATCTACATAGATACACAGAATATAAGTTAAAAGAGTTTAATAAAACAGTTTGAAGTAAAACAGTTTGGTAACACAGTTTGAAAGTAAGAAATCCACTTGTTTGGTAGTTATTAATCACATGTGATTGATATAATAACTATAATTGTTCAACTTGTATCCCCCCCCCATAAAAGCATTTAAAAACATTTAAAAGGTTAATTAAGGGGTATGAACTCACCTGTAGTGAGTGGTTTGGATGAACGGAATGTGTAGGATGCTAAGTGTCAAGTGAAGACTTGAACACACACAAGGATCCTAGTTAACATATAATAACACATATATGTATCCAATTAGTCTTTAAACAACTAATTAACAAAGTTAAGACATCCTAGGACATGAAAAACACCTTATTTAAGTGTTATAAGTACTAAGGATTGCATCTAAGGGTGGTAGGACATTGCATTTGAGTTTAGGGTTCAAGGGTGAACTCCCTTGGAGTTTACGGTTTTGTGACCATAACCCCTTGAGTTTACGGTCGTAAACGCATGAGTTTACGGCCGTAAACTCATGGTACTTTGACCATTTTGTGTTTTGAAGCCTTAAAGGTCATAAGAGGCATTCCTACTCATGTTTAAGCCTTAGGAAGTGATTAGGACACCATTTCACTCCTTTATGGAGTTTACGGTCCTTGGACCACTTCTCTTTGGGTTTACGGCCGTAAACCCAAATGATTTATGGTCTTTTTGTTGTTTTGAGTTCCTAGCACATCAAGGAAGGGGTCTAGACTAGTTTCCAAGGCTTGGTAAGGGACTAGGGCCAATTTGGCCCCTTTGTTAGGGTTTACGGTCCAAGGTGTTCTTGGACCGTAAACACCTTTGATCCTTTGATTCTTGGGTGTTTTCTTGATGATTAGAAGTGTAACAAGTCTTATAATACACTAGGATAGAAGTACTTACTAGGTGGAAGCTTGAAAAGGTGCTAAGAGTCCAAGAACACTAGTGTGTGTTCTTGGTGAAACTTGAAGATCTACACTTTTGGAATGATTTCACGGATGGAATCATGTAAGATCACTAGATTAAGTAAGATATCAACTCTTTAGGGATAGAAACACTTACAAAGTTGAAGATCTTGAAGAAAAGTCGGATGATACTTGAGAGAGAAATGGGTTTTGGATCTTGAAAATGTGAAAAGTGGTAAATAATGACTAAGTGTCATATTTATACCCCCTTTTAGGGTTTACGGCCGTAAACACCTTTGTTCAGGCCATAAACTCCAAAATCTTGGAGTTTTGGGACTTTATTGTTGCACAATAAACCCTAGGGCATCCCCTCTCCTGTTATCTCCTGAAGTACTAACTTTAAAACACTCAAACTTATTCCAAAAAGCTTGAAAGTTAGCAGAAACTGATCTGACTTCTATTGAATTGAATGGTTGTAAAGAATAGAAATTTCGAGTTGTCACATCATCCCCCCGTTAGAAGGAATTTCGTCCCGAAATTAGAATTTAAGCAAATAAGTAGTTACAAATAACTAAGTAAAAAGAAGAGGATATTTCAGTTTCATCTGATCCTCTCGCTCCCAAGTGAATTCAGGTCCTCGTTTGGCGTTCCAGCGAACCTTCACTATTGGGATACGGCTTTGTTTCGTTTGCTTGACCTCCCGGTCCATGATCTCTACTGGTTCTTCCACGAAGTTGAGGCTCTCGTTGATCTCGATCTCGTCGAATGGGATTACAAGAGTCTCGTCGGACAGACACTTTTTCAAGTTCGAGACGTGGAAAGTAGAATGTACGTTACTGAGTTCGCGTGGTAAGTTAAGTTTGTAAGCTACAGGGCCGATTCTTGCGAGAATCTCGAAAGGCCCTATGTACCTTGGATTTAGCTTTCCACGCTTTCCGAAGCGTATCAAGCCATTCCAGGGTGAGACCTTCAATAGAACACGGTTGCCCACCTGGAATTCCAACGGTTTCCTTCGTTTATCAGCGTAGCTTTTCTGTCGGTCTCTAGAGGCTTTCAATCGTTCACGAATCTGAACGATCTTCTCTGTTGTTTCCCGAATGATCTCCAGACCTGTGAGAGTGCTGTCAGGAACTTATCCTTTAGCTAACTGGGTATCACCCACCTCAGCCCAGCACAGAGGGGATCTGCACTTTCGGCCATAGAGGGCCTCGAATGGAGCAGCCTTTATGCTTGTGTGATAACTGTTGTTGTAGGAAAATTCGACAAGGGGTAAATGAGTATCCCATGCTTTCCCAAAGTCGATCACATAGGCTCGCAACATGTCTTCCAAGGTTTGGATAGTCCTCTCACTTTGCCCGTCTGTCTGTGGATGGTAAGCTGTACTCATGTCCAGCCTAGTTCCTAGGGAACTTTGTAGCGACTCCAGAACCTCGAAGTGAATCTACTATCTCTGTCCGAGATAATGGATATGGGAACACCGTGCAGTCGTACAATCTCCCTAATGTAAGTTCTTGTAAGCTTCTCCATCTTGTCTGTTTCCTTGATAGGCAGGAAGTGTGCGGACTTGGTCAATCTATCGACGATGACCCATATTGTATCAAGTCCGCCCGTTGTCTTGGGAAACTTGGTTATGAAGTCCATAGTGATCCGCTCCCACTTCCATTCCGGTATCTCCGGCTGTTGTAGAAGGCCGGAGGGTTTCTGGTATGTGACCTTGACCTTGGCGCAAGTAAGGCATTTACTCACGAAGGTAGCAATCTCTGCTTTCATGTTAGGCCACCAGTATAGCTTTTTAAGATCCAGATACATCTTATCTGAACCTGGGTGGATGGAATATCGAGTGTTGTGCGCCTCGTTCATGACCAAGTCTCTGAAACCACCGAGTTTCAGGGTCCAGATCCGATCCATGAAATAACAAGCTCCGCCACCCTTGACCTCCAAGTTCTTATCCATCCCTCTCAGGGATTCACCCGCCACATTTTCAGGTTTCAAAGCGTCGAGCTGAACTTCCTTAATTTGTGTGGACAAGTGTGAATGGATTGTCATAGTCAAAGATTTGACTCTACGACCAGAGTATTCTTTCCGACTTAGGGCGTCAGCTACTACGTTGGCTTTACCCGGATGATAACGAATTTCGCATTCGTAATCACTGAGTAGCTCGACCCACCGTCGTTGTCTCATGTTGAGCTCCTTCTGGTTGAATATATGTTGTAGGCTTTTATGGTTTGTAAAGATAGTGCTTTTTGTACCATACAGGTAGTGTCTCCAGATCTTCAGAGCAAATACAACTGCTCCTAGTTCAAGATCATGAGTGGTGTAGTTGACCTCGTGTGTCTTCAGTTGTCTCGAGGCGTTGGGGATGACCTTACCTCGCTGCATCAGAACACAGCCGAGCCCTTGATTGGAAGCATCGCAATAGACAACGAAGTCTTCTATCCCTTCGGGGAGGGATAGTATCGGTGCGGTGTACAAGGCTCGCTTGAGCGTTTGGAATGCTCTCTCCTGCTTCTCTTCCCAGTCAAAGGCCACGCCCTTCTGGGTCAGTGTTGTAAGAGGTTTCGCAATGCGGGAGAAGTTCTGAATGAACCTGCGATAGTAGCCAGCGAGACCTAGAAATTGACGAATTTTTGTAGGCGTCTTCGGTGCTGACCAGTTTTCAATGGCTTTAATTTTGGAAGGGTCCACGTGTATTCCCTCTTCGCTAACCATGTGCCCTAAGAATTCGACTCTTCGGATCCAAAATTCGCATTTCGAGAACTTCGCATAGAGCTTCTCTGAACGTAGTGTTTCTAAGACCTGTCGCAGATGTTGACTATGCTCTTCCTTACTACGAGAGTAGATACGTATGTCATCGATGAAGACGATGACAAACTGATCCAAGTAAGGACGATACACCCTATTCATTAAGTCCATGAATATTGCGGGCGCGTTTGTTAATCCAAACGGCATCACTACGAATCCGTAGTGCCCATAACGAGTTCGGAAGACTGTCTTCGGAACATCCTCCCCTAGCACTCGTAGTTGGTGATATCCGGACCTTAAGTCGATTTTTGAAAAGAAATTCGCCCCTTGAAGTTGGTCAAATAAATCGTCAATACGAGGCAAAAGATAACGATTTTTGACGGTTAGCTTGTTGAGCTCCCTGTAGTCGATGCACATACGAAACGATCCGTCTTTCTTCTTGACGAACAAGACTGGAGCTCCCCAAGGTGAGAAGCTTGGTCTTATAAAGCCCTTGCTGAGCAGTTCGTTAAGTTGACAAGATAGTTCTTGCATCTATGCAGGTGCTAGACGATAGGGCGATTTGGCTACGGGGGTAGCCCCTGGAACTAAATCGATTCTGAACTCGACTTGACGTTGCGGAGGTAATCCTGGGAGTTCTTCCGGAAAGATGTCGGGAAACTCGCGTACTACTGGAATGTTCTGAATGTCTTTCGTTTCTTGGCTCACATCGACCACATGAGCAAGGAATGCGCGTCATTCCTTTCGCAAGAATTTCTGAGCTTGAATGCTCGAGATGATACGAAGGTTTGTGCCGGGTTTGTCGCTATAAACTACTAGGGTTTCGCCAGACGGCAGATTAAGGCGTACAGCCTTCTCGTAACACATGATGTCGGCATGATGAAAACTCAACCAATCCATGCCGATAATGACGTCGAAACTTTAAATTGAGACCGGCATGAGGTCGATCGAAAATGAATGGCTATCTAGTGTTAGGGTACACCCTATGTATATACAGCTAGTGCTCTCTGTCTTTCCATTAGCCATTTCTACAGTGAACGGTTCTTTAAGTGCTCGTGATTTTTGCTTAAGTAAATGAGCAAATTTTTGGTTCACGAAACTCCTCTCCGCTCCACTATCAAATAGTATGCATGCATAAGAGTTATCAAGGAGAAATGTACCCGTGACCACTGTGGGGTCGGCAATCGCTTCCTCGTGGCCTATGGCCAGAACTCTTCCCACTCCACCGGCATTCCCTGCCTTCGGGCAGTTCCTTTTGTAGTGGCCCACCTCGCCACAACCGTAGTAAGCTTGGCCCGCACCAGCGCCGGGGACTTGGGTGATTGGCCTCGCCGGAGCTTTGCAGAAACGGGCAGTGTGCCCCTTCCTGTTGCAGTTCAAACACTGTATTTCCCGGCAGGCACCGACGTGGTGGAAGTTGCATTTGTTGCACTTAGGCAAAATTCCAGCGTACTGCTTTACCGGAGCAGCAGCGGCAGGTGCTATCGCAGCATGAACTGCCACGACATGCTGCTTTTTGGCAGCCTTCGTCTTTCTCTTGTCATCCCAAAACTTCCGCATGGAATCAGCGGTTCTGGCGGGTTCCGAGATGGCCAGGGTTGTTGTTGCGGCCGGGGTACGAACCCCATGGTCTATAAGCCGCTGTGCCAATCGCTTGGCACTATCGAATGTAGTCGGGTTTGAAGCCAAAACATTTCCCTGGAATGGAGGCACCAGCCCCCATATGTATCTTTCAATCTTCTTCCCCTATGTATGAACCATGTTGGGACAGAGGGCCACCAGTTCACAGAACCTGGCGGTGTAGGAGACTATGTTGGAGCCCTTCATGGTTAGGCTCCACAGTTCTTCCTCCAGTTTTTGGATTTCGCCCCTCGGGCAGTACTCTTCTACCATTAGCTCTCTCAGGGCTTCCCAGCCCATAGCATTTGCCACTATAAGGGATAGTGACTTGACATGGATATTCCACCATGTTAGGGCTTTTGCCTCAAAGGTGCAAGCAGCAAACTTGACCTTGCTCCCTTTTGTACAGGAGCAGATCTCGAAGACCGACTCTGTCTTTTCGAACCAATGCGAGAGGGCAATGACTCCGCCAGTCCCTTTAAAGGACAATGGCTTGCAGTTAGTGAAGTCCTTATAGGAGCACTCTCTCAAGCGCACAGGGATTTCACCATGAGTAGAGTGAACAGGGGTTCCTCCTCCAGTGGAAGCAGACGAATGATATTGAGCCATGGCTGTAGCCACAGCCGCAGCTACAGCAGCATTCAGGGCTGCCGTGTCGAATTGAGGAGCAGGTGGTGTTGCAGTTATCGGGGGATCGCGTCTTGTTGATCGGCGTGGACGCATCTTTCAACTATAAGTTTAGAAAGATGAAGATATTGATAAGAATTTAATAGGAAATAGATAAGAATGACTCATGGACTAACTCTCCATAGTCCAACAGCACAAATGAATAACACGATTGATTGTAAACGAAAGCATTTGGATATAATTTCCATGAGATTAGATATCTGTCAATAATACTGGAATTACAGATGTAATGAGTTCGGGAAAAATGACCTAGAAGTAGGCCTTACATCAACCAAGATGGGAAAATTTTGACAGACTACTACCTAATCAAGACCTAACGGGTCTAAGATTTACAAAGATAGGAAATTAGACTAGAGTTTTTAGACTAACTAGGTTACATCCAAAAGAGAAGTCGATGAGACTCTAACGGCGACGAGAACTACTAGAGTGAGTTCTTGAATCCGACAGTAGACATTCTATGTCCCTCATACGCCTTTCAGACCTTGCCTGCTGAGCTCGAAGTTCCCTGAATTCAGCTTGGGTTTCAGCAAGTTCCCTCTGTAGAACTGCATTGCGGACCTGAGTCCTTTCATGAGCAGACTCTAGCTGGCGAATGCGGACTGTGTTAACGCCAGAGTTGGCGTCAATCTCCACTACCCGGTCAATAGCTGCTCGACCTTGCTCGGTGTTCCGAGTAATCCTACGAACCATGATGGGTAGGACCCTGTCAGCTGAACCTCCCTCGGTGAGGTTGTAGAAGCTTATGTCTCCATTGTAGGGAATGGTTTGACCCTGTTCCTGACTCCATCTATTCAAGTTTGTGACCCACAGGGGTGTGGGTCCTTGAAATGTTGGACGGGGATTCAGGTTTGGGTCCTGAGCAGCTGGGGGTAGGTTGTTGACTTCTGGCTCTGAGTCAGAATCCTCATAAAAGCCTTCAGCTTCGTGATCATCCAATGGGATTGGGTGATCATCTTCTGGCTCTTCTCCCAGCCATCCTGCATTGCCGTGGTTGGGATAGTACGGGTCTCCGGGAAGATGGAATCCAGCCATTATATCTACGCGAGAAAAGGGATATAAGAAATAACTAAATAGACGAACTAATTAGATAATTATAAGATGATCTTTATCAGTTACTTCAATATTTACGTAATGCATACCAGTCATATGTAACCAAGACAGGATAGACCTTCGAATAAGTGACCCTAACTCTAAGCCCACAACCAAACAAGGAACATGAAGTAAAGCAAAGATCACAGATTCTAAGTCTATGATATCCCAGATACATATAACCTTAGTGTATCCACTCAACAACTATTGACATACTAATAAAGACCTTTAGTTCTTAGATAAGTAATTATAGTAACACAAAATACTCCTATAGTATTTTAAGTTTATGTTTTGTTCTACTGTTCTCATTGTAGTAGTGTTGGTAAGTTTTTAGACTTGTTGCAACCTCACAACCACACTTAGGCACATGCTAATCACTCCTCGGATAATGTAGTTGATCAGGCTACATCTTCCCAGGGTTGACCATATGTCCCTAACTCTACTTGTGTTGCCCAACAATCGTAATACTTTTGTTCTGTCCTAGTGACACTGATTTTAGTATGAATGCAGGTATGTATACTTGGTTAAATATTTTATTATTTAAAAGTATAAACTCTTTATCAGAGTATTTTAATCCCGTTGTGTTTATAGTTCGTATATCTTTTATGGGTTGATACACTCGATTCACTATAAACTATGTTCTGATACCAATCTGTCACACCCCAAAACCGGAACGGCAGAAACGTTCGGGGGTGGAGGACATCATGTTCAGTATCACGACAATGCAAAGTAGTAAACAAGCAACAACATCATCCATTGCATTAATAATATAATTTCATACAAGTGTGTTCTGTCAAGTTGTATAGACACCAAAAATATACATCAAAATAAAAGATGAGTCTTGAACGAGCTCCATCTTCTCAAAACCTGGCACCGGTACCTGTCTACTGGTGACCTGAGAATACAAGTTATTTTGAAAGCGTAGATCAGCTTTAAAGCTGGTGAGATCATAAGTATATTAATGTCTGTGTTTGTATGAAAGTGTTTGTAAGTCTATAATTGTACAAGTTTGTAAAAGTTTGTAATTGTTTGAACTCTCCTAGAAAACCCAACGTTTCCTACTAAAAGTAGCCTTCTACCAAGGCATCTAGTATCGGTGTGTGTGTCTCTTGTAAGAGTGTGTATTTTCCCAAATCCTACTATCATTAACCAAAAATATAGTTTTTACATTATTGTTTATTGTGTGAAGATCACAAAGTAAATGTAATGGGAAAATGAAATAGTATTGTAGTGTTGTATTAAGTAACTACTGCTGCACTAACTACCTTAAACCAATTGTTATTTAAAGTACCATGTGATCGGCCTGTATCCTGCTACCGACTCTATAGAAAAACGACTATGTAAGACGTCGTAAGAAATGACGTTTGGCACCCGTAGACTTGCAAGTCCCACTGTAGCGAGCAGCAAGGTGTAGGATAGTCAATCCAGTATAGATCTATACACAAACTCATACGCTCCCCACTTAAGGAGATTCTGGATACAAAACGGTTATGACAGGTAGTGCCATGCCCCGTTATGTGGCTCACATAAATGTAATAATGTTCTAGTATATGTATGTGCTAGCTGTATTGTGTGTTCTCTCCCTGTCTAGCATGTATTGTTTGTTTCTCATCATAGTATTCTATTGTTTGTTTCTCATCATAGTATCTATTGTTTGTTTCTCATCATAGTATCTATTGTTTGTTTCTCATCATAGTATCTATTGTTTGTTTGTTATTGACTCATGTATGAACTGACTCATTGTATGTTTCCCCGTTCTAGTAATAGTATTAGTATCTCCCTAAACTATACCTACTATAGTTTACTAGCAATGTTGTTTGAATGTATGAACATGTTTGTGTACCTTTGCTACCCAAAGGTATTGAACTGAATGAGGTAACCTTTTATACCGATACACATATACATGATATATAACTAGGATTCAAACGACCTTCGGACAAATAACCTGAATACCCTAAGTGCACAACCAAACAAGGAACAGGAAGTAAGGTGAGCTATCAGTCCTAAGTCCTTTCAATCCTACTTATATAACTATATCTACATAGATACACAGAATATAAGTTAAAAGAGTTTAATAAAACAGTTTGAAGTAAAACAGTTTGGTAACACAGTTTGAAAGTAAGAAATCCACTTGTTTGGTAGTTATTAATCACATGTGATTGATATAATAACTATAATTGTTCAACTTGTATCCCCCCCCCCCATAAAAGCATTTAAAAACATTTAAAAGGTTAATTAAGGGGTATGAACTCACCTGTAGTGAGTGGTTTGGATGAACGGAATGTATGGGATGCTAAGTGTCAAGTGAAGACTTGAACACACACAAGGATCCTAGTTAACATATAATAACACATATATGTATCCAATTAGTCTTTAAACAACTAATTAACAAAGTTAAGACATCCTAGGACATGCAAAACACCTTATTTAAGTGTTATAAGTACTAAGGATTGCATCTAAGGGTGGTAGGACCTTGCATTTGAGTTTAGGGTTCAAGGGTGAACTCCCTTGGAGTTTACGGTTTTGTGACCATAACCCCTTGAGTTTATGGTCGTAAACCCATGATTTTACGGCCGTAAACTCATGGTACTTTGACCATTTTGTGTTTTGAAGCCTTAAAGGTCATAAGAGGCATTCCTACTTCATGTTTAAGCCTTAGGAAGTGATTAGGGCACCATTTCACTCCTTTATGGAGTTTATGGTCCTTGGACCACTTCTCTTTGGGTTTACGGCCGTAAACCCAAATGATTTATGGTCTTTTTGTTGTTTTGAGTTCCTAGCACATCAAGGAAGGGGTCTAGACTAGTTTCCAAGGCTTGGTAAGGGACTAGGGCCACTTTGGCCCCTTTGTTAGGGTTTACGGTCCAAGGTGTTCTTGGACCTTAAACACCTTTGATCCTTTGATTCTTGGGTGTTTTCTTGATGATTAGAAGTGTAACAAGTCTTATAATACACTAGGATAGAAGTACTTACTAGGTGGAAGCTTGAAAAGGTGCTAAGAGTCCAAGAACACTAGTGTATGTTCTTGGTGAAACTTGAAGATCTACACTTTTGGAATGATTTCACGGATGGAATCATGTAAGATCACTAGATTAAGTAAGATATCAACTTTTTAGGGATAGAAACACTTACAAAGTTGAAGATCTTGAAGAAAAGTCGGATGATACTTGAGAGAGAAATGGGTTTTGGATCTTGAAAATGTGAAAAGTGGTAAATAATGACTACGTGTCATATTTATACCCCCTTTTGGGGTTTACGGCCGTAAACACCTTTGTTTAGGCTGTAAACTCCAAACTCTTGGAGTTTTGGGACTTTATTGTTGCATAATAAAACCTAGGGCATCTTCTCTCCTGTTATCTCCTGAAGTACTAACTTTAAAACACTCAAACTTATTCCAAAAAGCTTGAAAGTTAGCAGAAACTGATCTGACTTCTATTGAATTGAATGGTTGTACAGAATAGAAATTTCGAGTTGTCACACAATCTTAGCTCTTAAAAACCGTTGTCGAACTCTGATATTACTAGTAACGCGTCCTTTAGATAAGGGATCAAATATTCCTCCGTTCTACAAGATATCCTATAGACATGAGACATGGATTATAATCATTCTATCTGTCCAAGTTATGTTTCCCGATTTCCGATTTATGATGACTGACTAATTGAACAAATCAAATCAGTATAGGCTTGGCCAAGCGCTTAGGGTGTCATCACTAAATCATCGAGGGGCCCACATATATCGCTTTTATCCCATTAAGGGTAAAAGGAACGGATAAACTTCGACTCATATGCTTGTACTATTTACTCATCAAATCACACACAACAATACGTTTTATAACATCAAGTTACTGATGCGTTTACGCATTATTAATGTGCAACTGACTCGTAAACAACAACTATATGTCTCCGTTTGAAGAATATAAGATATTATCGTCTCACAATCACTCGTGATAAAATCCATGAAGTGATTCACGTGAGCGTGGGTTTAATCCAATACTCAAATTCCTATTTCAGGAGCACTCATGAACACTGCGGCAAACATTTGCTATGTCTAAGCTTTTAGACAATCTACAGACGGATTCATGACAGTCTTTCCTCATTACTTACTTCCAAAGTATGATCGATTGTGGATGTTTGAATAACCTAGTTATTCGGGAAGTGAAACATGCAAAGTGAAACACAAGAATAATCTAATCCAATATGGTCTCAACACTTTTGAATATAAATAAAACACTTATTATTTAATCACCATTTGATTACACATTATTCATTGTATAATGTTTCGACAAATCAACTTAATACTTGAATTAAAACAATAGTTATCCCATGCTCTAAGTGTGCACACTATCTTTACCTATGGTCCTGACTTTGTGAAATAGATCAATTGAGCACATTTCCAATGATGCTCATTTCACAATTTCAAATCCTTATCATAAGTGTAAGAATAACAAATTCTTCCACTATTAGAATGTGTTAGATTCTAAGCTATCATGCAATGATCATTTTGTAATGTCTAGGCACCAAAGTCACAGAGACTTTTCCAATTACAAAACATTCCATTGGAGATTGTTACAAGACAATTCCATAGATACGAGGTCTCATATTCAAAGTACATTCCTTTGAACATCCTTCTTGCATAAAAGTTTCTACACATAGATTCTTAATATCCAACTCCTATTATGGAAACATTTCCATATTTTCCATATGACAATTAATTCTAACTAGAATCCCATCTATTCATGATTATGTCAATATGGTCCATCTATTACTATGCTTCCAACTGCCCACAAGCGACCAATCCTTAGCGAACCTTAGATAGTCCTTGACAGTTGTTTAATTACTTTATTCATATTCGGTTCTGGTCCTTTTTCCCTCTTAATGCCCTAGGCATTTGGAAAATCAGAACAGGCGAATATTATAACATATGCAATCGATCCTATACCCGAAGCATATGGGATACGATTCATAATAAAGATATGATACATTACCAATCTCTCGTTATAATATTTCCATATATGGAATTTCCAACGTTGAAACATTTCAACTTGCTATTCATATATTCTCATGACTAAGTTCGATTAATACATCAATCTAAACTTTTAGATGCGAAATAAAGTATAAGTATCCTCTCCCTTACTATAGCAAAACAACTTTTCAAACTCTGCAACTTTGCTAATCAAAACTTTGTTTCCTATAAATAGCATTGCTAACTCGCAACACCTATCATAATGATTATGCTCCCACTAGCACAATAAGTATGTCCTTACTAGCATAACACTTATGCTCCCATTAGCTATGACATGTACCCAGAAATCACCTGGACTTCTACAAATCAATACTTATTGACTTTCTTACCAAAGTTCAGATTTCTGATATAAGATGCTTCGATAAGATTTTATCTAGGCTTCTCAAACTCATACACCTTTCCTTAGATAGGTCATATGTGTGTCTAAACTATTTCAGAACTTACAACAGTAAGTCCCGAATGTTCAGACTATTTTCCATTTCTCACAATTCGAACTATGAAGAGGGATTCCGTAATCATAATCGAATTTTGAGAATGCAATTAACACAACTGATATCTCTTTAAATCTACTTATTGAAAGTGTTTCCTCACAATCCTTTTACGAGAGAAACTTTTCCCACTTAGATTTTATGGTGTATGTATTCCTATACATGTGAATTTGTCATAACCATAATCACAAGACAAGGTTTGTGACCAATCCAAACTCATATGGACTGAACTTGTTCAATCTTAATTTCTTGCCACTTAGTAGTACAAGGCCTACCATTGCTTCCAGGTTGTTGAGCAGCTCACCTATACTGGTCAATGTACTTTCATTGATTAAGGTGATTTGTCTTGTGCAATCAAATGAGAACTCATAGAACTCACATGTTGTCACACCCCCAAACCAGACGGCGGAAACGTCCGGGGGTGGAGGACTTCATTTGTAATATCACAACACATGCATCATAGTAATTAAAGTACAAAAAACCATTGTATTTAGAAAGTATAAGTATTTACATATGTTCAGTCATTGTATATTGAACCCAAAATAGTTATACAAAAGAAGATATGACTCAAAATAGCTCCATCTTCTCAAAAAGCTCGGGGAGTACCTGTGTATTATTTCCCTGAGAATACAAGTAATTTGAAAAGAGAGTATCAACATAAAGTTGAGTGAGTGCATATGTATTTATGTTTAAAAGGATGTTTCGGTATCTCGAATATGTATACTGTTCCAGAAAATCCTATATTTTCTGTTGTATATGAAAAGTAGTTTTATTCCCATAAAACCGTTCCATTTGTAAACCAATGTTCTGTATTTGTAAAAATTGTAACTGAGAGTGTGCCTGGTTTCACCAGCTGTTATTGAAAACTGTATTGTACTATTGTAGGTTGTATTCTGTAAACTGGTACTTTGAAGGTGTACTTTCGTTTAGTTGACTATACACTAACGTATTGTTAATATCTTTTTAATGAGTTATTATAACCATACTGAGACATGATGGCCTGAAACAAACGCTTTGTGGGCGTTTAAACTGTTGATAACAATTGCCACTCATTGGCATGTATGCCTGACTGTAGCTATCAGCCTGAGTGCAGGGTTGTCAATCCCGATATAGATCTACACACAACTTGTTTCGATCCCCTGGCTGGAGATTCTGGTTATAATGTCAGGACTTTACCTTGGTTGTCTAAATGAATTAAACAACCTGAGTTGAATGACTCATAAAAAGCATATAAACGTTACATGTATATTAGTCATGAAAACCCAATCATTCTAAAATAAATGATTGGCAGTATGTTCTTGAATTAGTATTCCGAAGATGTATTTGAAAATTGTAAACCCTTGATTTGTTTTGAATCAAAACCCTTGTTTCTTGTAGAACAGTGTATTCTAGTATACTTGAATTATGAATTATTGTTCTATGAATCATAAATTATACCTATTATAATTTATATGTACTTTCTGAATCGGTATTTAACTATTTTTGCATGTAACCCCTTGCTCAACATGTTACAAAGGTATTTGAACTGATGAAATAACTTTTATATTTATATACATACACAATTCTATATATAAGTAAAATTTAAACGACACTCGGACAAATAATCGGTACTATAAGCCCACATCCAAACAAGGAAAAGGACCCAAAATGAGTTATCAGTCCTAAGCCTTTTAAATCTTATTTATATACATATATATACAAATATGAATTTTGGGGAAAAATATAAGTTTATAAAAGATTTTAATGTTTTGAGTATTTTTGATGATTTAATGTCGTTTTATCATGATTTGAAATCATGATTTTATAACACAAAGTTCTTGTGTTATACTTGTATTCCCCCCCCCCCCCCTCCCCCCTTAAAACAGTAGAAATTATGAAAATACGGGGGTATGAACTCACTTGATAGGTGGTGATTTGGACAGCGTTTCGTTTCCTGGAAAGGAGTTTATTTGACGAAAAACCGGCTTAAATCGAGCAGAGTTTCGACTGGAGAAAGTTGTTTTTCTCGGGAATCTCGAGCAGAGTTTCGACTGGAGAAAGTTGTTTTTCTTAGGGTTTTAGACTTGATACCGGGGCTTTAGGGGTTGTATGTAAGTTCGTGGAAGTGAAAGAAGTGAAAAGAAATGGAAAATGGGGTGAAAAAGTGTAAAAATCCAGAGAGTCTCGCATGCCTTATATAGGCCGAAGCCTCGGATCCGAAGCTAGGAGAAGCTGCCGCGTGTTCGGACGGGTGGTGAGGGAGGAGGCTCGCTTCGGACAGCTGGCTCGGTGTGTCGGATGGCCATTGGACCGAACTTCGGTCGAATCGGAAGAGGGCACGTGTCCGAGGGGCGTGTTCCTGCGAGGGTGTCGGCTGGCTACTGGACCACGACTTCGGTCTAATCAGAAGGTGACACGCACAACTTCGGTCCAATCAGAAGGTGCTACGAGGCAGACACAGGGAAGCCTCGCATGCGAGGGTGACGTGGCCAAAGGTACACCATGCGAATTTGCCCGGTTTTCAACATTTCTCGATTTTTGTGCCAAAAACTTGCGAAATTCATAACTTTCGCATACGAGCTCCGTTTTCGACGTTCTTTATATGCACGCGTACGTAAAATTATACTCTACGACTTTCGTTTAGACTTCGTATGGCTAATTTTGACTTTATTTTTAATATTATTATTTTTAACAGACCGGGACAGGAAATCCGTTAAAAATTCATAACTTCTTCATCCGACGTCCGTTTTTGTCTGTCTTTTTACCGTTGTACTACTATTGACGAGACATTCAGTTCTCGTTTAGGTTGTGTCGGCTAAAAATCACTTGATCTTTATTTCGAGTTTTTAGCTGTATACTGCTATACTGAAACTTAGAAAAATCATAACTTTCTCATACGAAGTCAGATTTTGATGTTCTTTTTATGAAAGTTCTCGGTTTAACATAGACTACAACTTTCATTTAGATTGTTAGGGCTAAAAAGCATTTTATTGAAAATTTAGTTTTTTACACTGAACAGTGTTTTGCCGGTTTTGTTGCGGATCTTCGATTGGTCATAACTTCTTCGTTATAACTCGGATTTTAGTGTTCTTTATATTTTTGGAAACCTTGTTACAATATCTACCACTTGGTTCATCCCAATCGAGATTGTTTAATACTTTATTTTTTTGAGGGTCAATTATGTAAATATACACAGTATGCTAAAATTTCTCTTTATTATTTTTAAAAAGAAATACAAATTGACCTACATTATTACATAGGCTTGAAATAACGGTTTGTTACATTATCCCCCCGTTAGAGAGAATTTCGTCCCGAAATTAGCATTACAGATAGACTAGGGAAAAAGATGTGGATATTTTTGTTGCATTTGATCCTCCCGCTCCCAAGTGAATTCAGGTCCCCGTTTTGCATTCCAACAAACCTTCACTATCGGGATACGGCTTTGTTTGGTTTTCTTAACTTCTCTGTCTAGAATCTCTACGGGTTCTTCCACAAAATTGAGGCTCTCGTTTAACTCGATTTCCTCGAGTGTGATCACAAGAGTCTCATCGGATAGACACTTTTTCAAGTTCGAAACGTGGAAGGTAGGATGAATGTTACTTAGTTCTTGGGGTAGTCGAAGTTTGTAAACTACATGACCGATTCTGGCAAGAATCTCAAATGGTCCTATGTACCTTAGATTCAATTTATCATGCTTTCCAAAGCGTATCATGCCCTTCCAGGGTGAGACCTTTAACAAGACGCGGTCACCAACCTGGAATTCCAAGGGTTTTCTCCTTTTGTCAGCATAGCTTTTCTGTCTATCTCTGGAAGCTCTCAGTCGCTCCCGAATTTGTACGATTTTCTCGAATAATTTCTAGACCAGTGAGAGCATTGTCAGGAGTTTGACCTCTAGCTAGCTGCGTGTCACCCACTTCAGCCCAGCACAGAAGGGATCTGCACTTGCCACCATAGAGGGCTTCGAATGGAGCAGCCTTTATGCTAGTGTGATAACTGTTGTTATAAGAGAATTCAACAAGGGGTAAATGAATATCCCATGCCTTTCCAAATTCTATCACGCAAGCTCGTAACATGTCTTCTAATGTTTGAATCGTCCTCTCACTTTATCCGTCGGTTTGTGGATGGTAGGTTGTACTCATGTCCAGCCTAGTTCCCAGAGAGTTTTGTAAAGACTGCCAGAAACGAGAGGTGAATCTACTATCTCGGTCAGAAATAATAGATATTGGCACACCATGCAGTCTAACAATATCCTTGAGGTAAGTTCTGGTTAGCTTCTCCATCTTGTCGGCTTCTTTTATTGGCAAGAAGTGTGCAGATTTGGTTAATCTGTCGACGATTATGTCACACCCCGAAACCGTGATGGCGGAAACGTTCCGGGGTGGAGGACGGCATGCGTAGTATCACAACAATTGTATCATAGCAAGCATAGTAAACACAACCAGACATTGAATACATATATAAAAAAGGTTTACATTGTTTTAATACATAGTTTTGTTCATATCAAAAGCAAAATAGAAAGACGCGACTCTAACACTTCGACTTCTCCGAGCTCCTGGAAGTACCTGTCTACTAATTCCCTGAGAATACAAGCAGTTTTGAAGAATATCAGCATAAAGCTGGTGAGTTCATAAGCATTTAGTTTTGGTGGAAAAGTGTTTCTGGAATCCTTTTGAAAAGTGTTCCTCAAGAAAATCCTATAGTTTCTTATGAAAAGCGTGTTTGAAAACTCATTCCTTCCATGACTTCCAGATTCATACAAGATATGTACGATCCAAGGAGTCGTGGGAGGAATATGAATATCCATTGATTACATGTTAAACAATCTGTTTTTGAATAGCCGGGTTATCCCGGGAAAATCCTATATTTTCCCTAAAGGTTGATGATTGATTATCTGTTCTAAACTGAGGTGTGCAAGTATCTACCATACTCGAAAAGCAGTTTTCTTTTAAAAACCCTGGTTACACCCAGAGAGGTATATTAGCCTTATTACATAAATAAAACTAAATAAAAGAAAACCGTGATGAACTAAGTCCTGAATGTATTATTAGTAATACCCTCCAGTAATCTATCGGTTATTACTTTGAGGTTAGTTCACTTGATTCATTATTACAAAAGTAAATCTCTGCTATCTAAATTGTGAGTTTTATAACCATACATTAACTTGATATGGCACGTATGGGGGCCAGTATCCTTTATGACTTTGTCACCAGTAGACCTGTCGGTCCCACTATAGCTGGCAGCGAGGTGCGGGATAGTCAGTCCCGTATAGATCTATACACAACAGTCATGCTCTCCCTCCAAGAGATTCTGGTCATAAGTGCTAGTCCTACACTCTGATTATGTGGGAGTGTTGCCAAGGACGTGTCTCCAACTTAGACTAACAAATTTACAAGTAATAATACTGAAAATCCTGTTTATGATTTTCATGAATCCTTTATAAAATAATACATTTTACTACATGATTCACAAGTTCATTGTTCTAGTTTTGAAAACTGTTTCTACGAGTTGATTTCTTAATCGTATGGTAAAACTGTTTTTCCGTGTTAAAAGCATGCTGAAGGTATAATTATCTTAAACAAAATATTATATTTTGAGTACAAGTTTCCTTGTACTTTTGCTTGTATTCCCCCCTGAAAACATGAAAACTCAGAAAAACGTAGGGGTATGAACTCACCTCGGGTGATTTGAATGAAGGATCGACACGAAATGTTGGATGTTCAAGTGAAGCCTTGAACACGCTTTGATCCTAATTAACATGTAATGACACATAACGGAGTCAAATGCAGGTATTTCACCACTAGATGTGACGAAGAACCACTCTAAGAACTTGGGACTACTCGCACTAAGTGTTAGAACCTTAAAGGATTGCATGAGGGGAGTGTATGGCCACCTTTAAGGTGTGTGCGGGCATGGGTGTGCAGCCCAAGGGGTGTGCGGCCGTACACTCATGATGGAAGGTGTTCTTGGGGTGTTTCAAGGTCCATACTTGCAATCCATGAAGTGTCCTAGGTCCATACTCAACTGTAGTACAAGTTAGGGGTCCTAGAAGTGTGTTTGAGGCCCTAGAATGAGTGTGTGGTCGTACACTTGGAGTGTGCTGTCGAACAAGTGTGTGTGCGGCCGTACACAGGTGTGTGCGGTCGTACACTCCACACAAAGATGTCCAAAATGCCAAATCCAGGGTGTAGCAAGGCTAGGTTCATGTCCAACTCGAATATGGAAGTCAAACTCTCACTTTGGAGGGTGTTTTAAGAGTGTGCGGCCACCATATGAGGGTGTGCGGCCGCACTCCTTCAAGTGGATGAAGAACATGACGGGACTTGATGATTAAAGGCTTAGATCAAGTGGTTCTTCAAGCAAAATAAGTTAAGGGATGAATTACTCGCGTTTTTGCAGCCTTGGAGGGTTTGTGGTTGAAGAAGCTTGAGAGAAATGACGTTGTGTGCTGCCAAGGTGTTAAAGGAATGAAAGGAAAGGGGTCTACCCTTTATATAGGGTGGGCGTGCTGTCTAGAAGGGAGTGTACTGCCAGGAGGTATGTGTGCGGCCGCACACCCATGTGTACGGCCGTACACTCCCTCTAAAGGTGTGTATGGCCTTGTTTTGACAGCATACGACTTGTTGACTCATTCCTAACCTCAACCTTGGTTGTACTCAAGCTTAGAATCACTTAAACGAACCCTCAAACAGTGTAAGAAGTCATCAAAACCAGTTTCACTTAGATTGAATTGACTAAGTGTGCGAGATAAAAGTTCCGGGTTGTCACAGATTACCCAAATAGTATCATAACCACCCGAAGTGTTGGGTAATTTGGTTATGAAATCCATTGTAATCCGCTCCCACTTCCATTCAGGGATTTCAGGTTGTTGTAATAAACCTGAATGTTTTTGGTACTCTACCTTGACTTTGGCACAAGTAAGGCACTTGCCCACAAAGGTAGCGATTTCGGCCTTCATGTTAGGCCACCAATATAGTTTCTTAAGGTCCAGATACATTTTGTCTGAACCTGGATGAATGGAGTATCGGGTTTTGTGAGCTTCATTCATAACCATGTCTCTGTAACCACCAAAATTTGGCATCCAGATCCGGTTCATGAAATAATAGACTCCATCATCCCTGACTTCGAAGTTCTTATCCATTCCTCTCAGGGTTTCACCTGCCACGTTTTCGGGTTTCAAGGCTTCAAGTTGAGCTTCTTTGATCTGTGTGGACAGATGTGAATGGATTGTCATGGTCAACGACTTTACCCGACGTCCCGAGTATTCTTTTCTCCTAAGGGCGTCAGCTACTACGTTAGCTTTACCAGGGTGATAAAGAATCTGACAATCGTAGTCATTCAGTAGCTCCACCCATCGTCGTTGTCTCATGTTCAGCTCTTTCTGATCGAAGATATGCTGGAGACTTTTATGGTCCGTGAATATTATGCATTTCGTGCCATATAAGTAATGTCTCCAGATCTTCAGAGCAAACACCACTGCTCCTAGCTCAAGGTCATGTGTTGTATAGTTGACTTCATGTGTCTTAAGCTGTCTTGAGGCGTAGGAGATAACCTTTCCTCTTTGCATAAGAACACACCCAAGCCCTTGATTTGAAGCATCACAATACACTACAAAGTCCTCTGTCCCTTCAGGTAGAGACAAGATTGGTGCACTGCACAAGGCTTGTTTGAGCGTTTGGAATGATGTTTCTTCCTTCGCTCCCCAACTAAAAGTTACACCCTTTTGCGTCAGGGTGGTAAGTGGGTTAGCGATTCGGGAGAAATTTTGGATGAATCTACGATAGTAGCCAGCAAGAACTAAGAATTGTCGGATTTCTGTAGGTGTTTTGGGTGCTGGCCAGTTTTCAATGGCTTTGATTTTGGAAGGATCCACGTGGATTCCTTCTGAACTGACCACGTGACCTAGGAATTCAACCTTCCTAATCCAAAACTCGCACTTTGAAAACTTCGCATAGAGTTTTTCTGTTCTAAGGGTTTGTAGTACTTGACGAAGATGTTGGCCATGTTCCTCTTTGCTTCTTGAGTAGATAAGGATGTCGTCAATGAAGACTATGACGAATTTGTCCAGGAATGGACGACACACTCTGTTCATTAGGTCCATGAACACAGCAGGTGCATTCGTCAATCCGAATGGCATCACTATAAACTCGTAATGACCATAACGAGTTCTAAACGCGGTCTTGGGAATGTCTTCCTCCAAAATCCGTAACTGGTGATACCCGGATCTCAAGTCTATTTTCGAGAAGTAGTTCGCACCTTGAAGTTGGTCGAACAGATCGTCAATGCGAGGCAGAGGATATCGATTCTTGATGGTAAGTTTATTCAGCTCGCGGTAGTCTATGCACATGCGGAATGATCCATCCTTCTTCTTTACAAACAAAACTGGTGCTCCCCAAGGTGAGAAGCTTGGTCTTATGAAACCTTTGCTAAGGAGTTCGTTAAGCTGGCTGGATAATTCCTGCATTTTAGAAGGTGCAAGACGATAGGGGGACTTGGCTACAGGGGTAGCTCCAGGGATTAAGTCGATTCGGAATTCGACTTGTCGTTCGGGAGGTACTCATGGAAGATCATCGGGAAAAAACGTCGAGAAAGTTACAGACCTCAGGAATGATTGCGATGTCTTTCACTTCTTGCTTTTTGTCTACCACGTGATTGAGGAAAGCATAGTACTCTTTGCGAAGGTACTTTTGTGCCTTGATGCAAGAAATGATCCGAAAGTTCGTTTCGGGTTTGTCGCCATAAATAATAAGAGTTTCATTAGTTGGCAAGTTCAAGCGAATAGCTCTTTCATAGCATAGGATGTCAGCATGGTTGGGGCACAACCAATCCATACCTATTATGATGTCAAAACTTTTGATAGAGACCGGCATAAGGTCTACTGGGAAAGACAAGTCATTCAAGGTAAAGGTACATCCTATGTATATATCGTTGGTGGATTCGGATTTCCGGTTAGCCATTTCTACTGTGAAAGTTTCATTTAGTGGTTGGGAGTTTTGATTTAGTAGATGTTTAAAATTATGGCTCACGAAGCTCCTCTCAGCACCACAATCAAATAGAATGCATGCATAAGTATTGTTGAGAAGGAACGTACCCGTGACCACTGCAGGATCTGTCACCGCTTCTTCGTGACCCAGTGCTAGAATCCTCCCAACTCCACCGGCGTTTCCAGATTTTGGACAATCTTTCTTGAAATGCCCCACATCAACGCATTGGTAGCATGCTCGACCTACTCCAGCGGCAGGTACTTGGTTAAGTGGTTGGGGTGGTATTCTACAGAATTGGGCAGTATGCCCTTTCCTGTTGCAGTTACGACACTGCATTTCTTGGCAATTTTCGTTGTGGTGAAAATTGCACTTGTAGCATTTAGGGAGGTTACCAGCATAGGGCTTAGTTGGTGCAAGGTTATTAGGGACAGCATCAGGTACAATAGCAGGTATGGTAGCAGGTACAATAGTGGCATGGACTGCCACTACTTGTTGCTTCTTTGAAGGTTCCAGAGGAGATTTGCCCTTCCTCTTGTTCCAACCCTTCTTTTTGCTGTTGTTGTTGTTCTCCTTAGGTTGTTCTGGAGCAATAACCACAGAATTTTGACGATTTTCATGGTCAATAAGTGACTGTGCCAATTCCTTGGCACTATCAAAGGTGACAGGCCTAGAAGCAATGACACTTGCCTGTATCTGGGGCGACAGTCCCCAAATATACCTTTCAATATTTTTGCTCTCCAGAGCAACCATTTTAGGACACAGAATCGCCAAGTCATAGAACCGATTCATGTAAGTTGTTATGTCTGCACCGGCCATGGTAAGACCCCAAAACTCCTGCTCAAGTTTTTGAATTTCTCTGCGTGGATAGTATTCCAGCATTAGCATGGCTTTTAAGTTCTCCCAGCTCATCGTATTAGCCACTATCAAGGTTAGTGACTTAACATGGCCATTCCACCATGTTAGGGCCCTATCTGAAAAAGTACAGGCAACAAATTTAACTTTGCTACCCTCCGGACAGGAGCAAATTTCAAAGATTTCTTCTGTCTTCTCAATCAATTGCCTTAAAACCATCACACCTCCAGTTCCATTAAAGGTCCTGGGTTTTGCATTCGAGAAGTCTTTATAAGTGCACTCTCGCGAGTGCTCATGACTCTCACCATGGTTAGAAGGATGTTCACCAGCTCCCGACCGACTAGCACCAGGAGTATTGATATGAGACATGGCAGCAGCTACAGCTGCCGTGACCGCCACTTGGAACATAGCGGGGTCGAATTGAGGAGGTGGTGGTGGCGTCGGTGCTTTATTGACATGTCTTGGATTTCTACGAGGAGGCATCTTTTCTATAAAAGTTAAAAGATAAAAGATAGTGAGATATCAAGAATGAATATGAATTTGATATCTCTAAACTAAACACTTAATTCAACATGAATCTTGTAAAGAATTGGAAATAGAAATCCACTGCAAGTACAACTTGCAACAGGTATGAAATTGAATGGTTATTTTTCAAAGAGTATGAATGTACATGTCGATTATATTGGTATATTAAGTACATAAGGTCCGGAAAACTTGACCTTAAAGCAGGACTATAATATACCCCAATACTGAGAAAGCGTCGACATCAAACCGACCTACCGAAAATAAAATTTATGCGGTCGTATTGAAAGCATGAACAATAACACTGGAACATTTTTGTGATCCAAAACTTTAGAATAGGATGTTTATGAGAATTGTAATAACTCTTGTTGAAGTAAAGTGGTTATTGTTTTATTGATACCCGGTTTTGTACATATCGTGAAAAGTAGTATATACATTTGATATAGAAAGTAGAAAGTAGAAGTAGTGCAAACACTACTTGTGGTGGTTGCTACGATGGTTGTTGGGTTCCGCTTCGTCTTGTGCTTTCTAGCGCCTTTCTTGGCAGCTTGATGCTCTCTCAATTCTCTAATCTCTGATTGAGCAGCATAGACTTGCCTCTGAAGGGCTTCTGTATGATGTTGGGTGTCATCCTGCATTTCATCAAGACGAAGGATATCTGCAGTGTTAGCCTGCGCAACCGTATTCACTAGTAGGATTCGATTGATCGAAATCCTTGATTGATCGGCTTGCCGGGTTATTCGGTTTACTATAACTGGAAGAGCTCTATCGGCTGTTCCTCCTCTAGAGACGTTATAGAAACCTCGTGCCATTCCGTAAGGAGGGCGTTGGCCGTCTTGCCGACTCCAATGGTTTATATATTGGCCCCACTCGGGTATGGGTTCTGCTTCATCTTGTCTCAGGGGACGTTCCCCAGGGTTGCAGACTTGTGGCTCTGTATCCGTACAACTTGATTCGATGTCTTCAAAGGGTTCTTCATCTGAGTCTGAGATCCAACCTGCATTTTGTGGATTGTAGGGGTCCCCAGGTAAATTGTGTTCAGCCATAGGTTCTGTATTAGAAGTAAGGTTAGTAAAATACTCTCCGTATTATTTTAATCTTTGTGTTCTGTTCTATAGTTCTTCTGAATATGTAGGGTAAATTTTAGACATGTCGCAACACTACTATCACTCCCAAACACATGTTGGTCATCTCTCAAATCAATATAGTTGATCAGACTATATTAATTCCAAATATGATTACATAACTGCCCAGGTTTGACTATATTGTTCAACATCCAAATACTTTTAAGTTCTTATGATTGTGATACTGTACTTGTAGGTATGAGTGTTAGTATACTTCTTGTAAAAATACTTAGAATTTTTAGAAAATATACTTGTACTCAGAGCTCCTAGCCCCAATGTATTTATAGTTTGTATATCTTTTATGGATTGATATACTGAGTTCAATATAAACAATGCTCTGATACCAATCTGTCACACCCCAAACCAGACGGCGGAAACGTCCGGGGGTGGAGGACTTCATTTGTAGTATCACAACACATGCATCATAGTAATCAAAGTACAAACAACCATTGTATTTAGAAAGTATAAGTATTTACATATGTTCAGTCATTGTATATTGAACCCAAAATAGTTATACAAAAGAAGATATGACTCAAAATAGCTCCATCTTCTCAAAAATCTCGGGGAGTACTTGTGTATTATTTCCCTGAGAATACAAGTAATTTGAAAAGAGAGTATCAACATAAAGTTGAGTGAGTGCATATGTATTTATGTTTAAAAGGATGTTTCGGTATCTCGAATATGTATACTATTCCAGAAAATCCTATATTTTCTGCTGTATATGAAAAGTAGTTTTATTCCCATAAAACCGTTCCATTTGTAAACCAATGTTCTGTATTTGTAAAACTTGTAACTGAGAGTGTGTCTGGTTTCACCAGCTGTTATTGAAAACTGTATTGTACTATTGTAGGTTGTATTCTGTAAACCGGTACTTTGAAGGTGTACTTCCGTTTAGTTGATTATACACTAACGTACTGTTAATATCTTTTTAATGAGTTATTATAACCATACTGAGACATGATGGCCTGAAACAAACGCTTTGTGGGCGTTTAAACTGTTGATAACAATTGCCACTCATTGGCGTGTATGCCTGACTATAGCTAGCAGCCTGAGTGCGGGGTTGTCAATCCTGATATAGATCTACACACAACTTGTTTCGATCCCCTGGCTGGAGATTCTGGTTATAATGTCAGGACTTTACCTTGGTTGTCTACATGAATTAAACAACCTGAGTTGAATGACTCATAAAAAGCATATAAACGTTACATGTATATTAGTCATGAAAACCCAATCATTCTGAAATAAATGATTGACAGTATGTTCTTGAATTAGTATTCCGAACATGTATTTGAAAATTGTAAACCCTTGATTTGTTTTGAATCAAAACCCTTGTTTCTTGTAAAACAGTGTATTCTAGTATACTTGAATTATGAATTATTGTTCTATGAATCATAAATTATACCTATTATAATTTATATGTACTTTCTGAATCGGTATTTAACTATTTTTGCATGTAACCCCTTGCTCAACATGTTACAAAGGTATTTGAACTGATGAAATAACTTTTATATTTATATACATACACAATTCTATATATAAGTAAAATTTAAACGACACTCAGACAAATAACCGGTACTATAAGCCCACATCCAAACAAGGAAAAGGACCCAGAATGAGTTATCAGTCCTAAGCCTTTTAAATCTTATTTATATACATATATATACAAATATGAATTTTGGGGAAAAATATAAGTTTATAAAAGATTTTAATGTTTTGAGTATTTTTGATGATTTAATGTCGTTTTATCATGATTTGAAATCATGATTTTATAACACAAAGTTCTTGTGTTATACTTGTATTCCCCCCCTTAAAACAGTAGAAATTATGAAAATACGGGGGTATGAACTCACTTGATAGGTGGTGATTTGGACAGCGTTTCGTTTCCTGGAAAGGAGTTTATTTGACGAAAAACCGGCTTAAATCGAGCAGAGTTTCGACTGGAGAAAGTTGTTTTTCTCGGGAATATCGAGGCTTCGAGGCTTTCTTAGGGTTTTAGACTTGATACCGGGGCTTTAGGGGTTGTATGTAAGTTCGTGGAAGTGAAAGAAGTGAAAAGAAATGGAAAATGGGGTGAAAAAGTGTAAAAATCTGGAGAGTCTCGCATGCCTTATATAGGCCGAAGCCTCGGATCCGAAGCTAGGAGAAGTTGCCGCGTGTTCGGACGGGTGGTGAGGGAGGAGGCTCACTTCGGACAGCTGGCTCGGTGTGTCGGATGGCCATTGGACCGAACTTCGGTCGAATCGGAAGAAGGCACGTGTCCGAAGGTCGTGTTCCTGCGAGGGTGTCGGCTGGCTACTGGACCTCGGCTTCGGTCCAATCAGAAGGTGACGCGCACAACTTCGGTCCAATCAGAAGGTGCCACGAGGCAGACACGGGGAAGCCTCGCATGCGAGGGTGACGTGGCCGAAGGTACACCATGCGAATTTGCCCGATTTTCAACATTTCTCGATTTTTGTGCCAAAAACTTGCGAAATTCATAACTTTCGCATACGAGCTCCGTTTTCGACGTTCTTTATATACACGCGTAGGTAAAATTATACTCTACGACTTTCGTTTAGACTTCGTCGGATAATTTTGAATTATTTTTAATATTATTATTTTTAACAGACCGGGACAGGAAATTCGTTAAAAATTCATAACTTCTTCATCTGACGTCCGTTTTTGTCTGTCTTTTTACCATTGTACTACTATTAACGAGACCTTCAATTCTCGCTTAGGTTGTGCCTTTTTACCGTTGTACTACTATTGACGAGACCTTCAATTCTAGTTTACACTGAACAGTGTTTTGTCGGTTTTGTCGCGGATCTTCGATTGGTCATAACTTCTTCGTTATAACTCGGATTTTAGTGTTCTTTATATTTTTGGAAACCTTGTTACAATCTCTACCACTTGGTTCATCCCAATCGAGATTGTTTAATACTTTATTTTTTGAGGGTCAATTATGTAAATATACACAGTATGCTAAAATTTCTCTTTATTATTTTTAAAAAGAACTACAAATTGACCTACATTATTACATAGGCTTGAAATAACGGTTTGTTACACATGCATAGTTAACTTAATTGGAACGGGCACAAAAACAAGAATATGTCAACACGATAGGTTGCAAACCTCAAGTCGTGTGCTAGTGATAAATAATAGGTTTATTCTTGATTAGTTCTTGAAACTTTTCAAGACTCCCACTGGCCTCTTGACATATAAGATTCTCTTGTTAATGAACATTCCTCGACAAACTAATATTCAAGAATTAGTATGGGTTCTCATCAAGAACAACACTTCATACGATTGGTTTTGGTCTTTGTTTTATCCAAAACATCACAACTTCCAATCTCAAATGTACATGAGTAAGAAAACTTTTCTACTCTACATTTCATGATGTGTTTATAATCCTACTTAGGATATGTCACTCAAGATACAATCTCTGGGTATGACTCTAAGACTTGATTTGGGAATGAAGTATGACTCACCTTCTTGATTTAACCATTTCAACAATTCTCGATTCCTCTTCTTAGTCATACTTATGCACTAAGGTGCCCATTGAGGATCAATCGTGATATGGTTCCATAATCATTAGGATGATCATAAAACACGATACTAAGGTACTCTCCTTTCCTTACAGATTGGAGAAACTTTTATCTTTTTGCCTAATTGATTCTTCTTATTCGCTCTCCTTTACTTTGAACCTTTTCAAGGTATTAGAATTATACTTAATCATGTAATCATAATCATATTTACTGAACTTTCAGTAAATCATGACGAACAAACTTTATTATCCTTTGTGGTGGATCTGACCAGTATACATCAATGTGCACTAGATCCTTTCGTCATTCACTTGACTCACATATACATGTGAACAAGGAATTAGTCCAATTTCCCAAAGATGAAGATTCTCAATCATCACACAATACAAGTCACATGATTCCAGGTCTCTTTCCAATTGAAACTTGAGTGATGAGAATCCTTCCTTATTTGGTAAATTATGACATTACCCCAAACGATAGAATTAAGAATCAAATTCATTTCCAATATTGCTAATAATATATATAACCACCAATTTTCATTAATTCCATTGCAAGGATAATATAAAATAAGACAATCAAAATTTTTCTTTATTTATAAAAATGCGGAAAACTTGTCCTTACAATGCAAATTTATAAAAATGCGGAAAACTTCGCCTCCTCCTCTTCCTCCAAACTTCTTAGACTTTGAAAATTTTCTTTTCTTGTTGGAACCTGAAGTTCCTTCAAACTTTCTCTTTTCACCAACTTCTGCCCTCTCCAGACCCTTCTCTCTGATCTGAGTCTCAACATTCTTAGCAGCCCAGATGGCGGCTTTCAAAGTGGTTGCTTGCTTGACCATCGGACCAAAGTCCGCTGGTAATCCGAGGGCAAACTTGTTGACCTTGGAGAGTTCAGTTGGAACTAGATAAGGAACAAGCTTCATTTTTTCCGTAAAACTAGCAGCGTATTAAGTAACGCTCATCTTTCCCTTCTTCAAATTCTAGAACTCATTATTGATTTCCAGAAGATCCTGCTCAGAGCAGTATTGCAATTTCAGTTGTACCACAAAGTCTTCCCAAGACATCTTGCTAGCTTCTCCCTTGGGCATCGAATCAGTTAGTAACTTCCACCAGCTCAATACACCAGATTTTAACAGAGGAATTGCAAGTGCGGTCTTTTGTTTGTTGCTGTACTCACAACTTTCAAACATTGTCTCCATTTCGGAGATCCAATTCATGACTTCCACCGGTGTCGGGCTTCCAGATATACACGGTGGTTTGGATGCCATTAAATCTTTGTATATGCATCCACGTCGATCAACTCCTCCATCCTGGTTGTTTTGTCTAACTATCGGTGGGTTGGCTTGACCAAGAGTCCCACTGTAGTTCCCTCCTTCTGATCGCCCTTCATTCAATTCGGGCTGTTCAACAGGTATCGTAGTTTATTTCCTATTCTGTTGTAGCAATCGCCTTGTCTCCTCCATTTGGCGATCCAACATCATATGCATCATTGCTTGTACCCCAGCCATCGTCATTGGCTCAGGTGCAGCTCCTACAACAGGTACTTGCTCAAGTACTTGGGGTTGAGGTTGTTGATTCCTGTTTCCGTTTGCATTTCCAACTCCACTGCGAGTTCTTGTCATTATAATCTATATACTAAATAAGGCGAATTTAGATCATTATCCTCGATAGGTATTTTAAATTCTCCTTATCACTCCAAAACGTTTACATGCTAGTTCTAATATCGTAGTCGTACGCTTAGAATCCTAAACACATAAGGTTTCCAGATCCGGTCGGCAACAGACCATAGATCCGAACAAATAATGGCATATATGGCAAACATATAGCATTTAGCACATAAAAGCATTTTAGGCATCTTTCCTAAAATAAACTAGTGCTCGTGTCTAAAATATGGTACACACTCATCTCACAATCATCACTTAGCCTTCTAAGTTTAAGTCTAGAAATCCTACATATTCCTAGTTCGCTTAAACTAATGCTCTGATACCAACTGTGACATCCCATAATTTCTCAGCCAGAAAAGACCGATTTAATTTATGTTTTTAAAATAAAGTCAGGGAAATCCTTTTAAAAGATGTTGCGGAATTGGTCCCGAAAACAAAACATGATAACAATTTATCAAAACCTTTCTTTAAGAAAGTATATATTTTCCTTTTATATCAAAACCTCGGGATGTCATGTTCCGATACAGATCAAAAGCATAAACAAGACATTATAAGCCTTACAACAGTTATTTACAACTACTCGCCTATAATCCAAAAATCTCTCATCATCATCCGACTATGCTCGGGGTCCACTACCTGTAAGATAAAAAGCTGAGTGGGTCAGGCTTGGGAGCCTGGTGAGCATATATGGTTTTCAACCCACAATAAATAAATTTATTAATTTCATCATACAACAATAACTCGATTACCCATTCCCGTTATCCTCACCTTACGTCCCTAAAACATCTATCACAAGGGACCTAGTCTAAGGATTTTCATCGGGGCGACAACACTGCTTTGGGGGTTTCCCAGCAATTTATGTCAAATAAGGCAACCATGTGGGGGATGGAGTACAGCAAATGAACACCCAAGCTCATTAACACCTACAGGTTGCGAGCCTGCCAGCGTTCCACTGGACTGTCTAGAAAAGTCTGTGGTCGTCATCCATACTCCGCTAGATGACTGGATCACAATAACATCGAGGCCTCTCATCATTTTAACACACATTGGCTATTTCGTCTACCCGTGTTTTGCCCAACATATTTGTAGATAAAATACATATACAGTTTAAAACTTGTATAAAACATCTATTCAACAGTCACCTCAATTAAACAATTAATATAATTACACATAACACGTATTTTATAGAAAATACTTCATATCTAGGTGTAAGATGAAGGTGACTACACACTCACTTGATTTAATGATAATCGGGCAGCACTTCGTTTCCTAAAACGATCGTTTCTAATAAAACCGGGAGTTTTATTGTGAAACCGAGCTCTGCGAGGGTTGGGCTTCAAAACCGAAAAGATAAATTTATCGGGTTTCTCGGGCACTTCGGGACGTGTTTCGGGTGTTTGGTATAATACCGGGGCTTTGGGGGAAGTTGGAATGAAAGAAATATGGGTTTAGGTGTGTAAAATGTCAAATTTCCAAATTATACCCGGGAGGTCTCGCACCCTTCTATTTATAGGGGCGAGGTTTCTGATCGGACGGCTGAGAGGACTCCACGTGGTAGCAGATACGAAGGGAGGGTGATGGCTTCGCACGTGCGAGGGTCTAGGTGTGGGCTTCTGATTGGACCGAGGTCTATGGTCCGAGGGGGGGTTCGTGGCGCAGCATTCGAAGCTCGGACACGTCAGGAGAGGCACGCGTCCGACCGCGGTTGGACTAGCACTTCAGATGCGAGGGTTGCGACACGCCTCGCCAGCTGGCCTCGGTGACTCAGCATTTTCGGACACGTGGCGCGCATGGAGCGAAGGTGACGTGGCCGAAGTCCCACCATGCGAAATTTCTCGGATTTGGCATTTTTTCTCGATTTTTGTGCCAAAACTTCTAAAATCCATAACTTTCGCATACGGGCTCCATTTTTTACGTTCTTCATATGCACGCGTAGGTAAAATTACGCTCTACAACTTTCGTTTAGACTTCGTCGGCTAATTTTGACTGTAATTTTAATATTATTATTTTTAACAGACCGGGACAGGAAATCCGTTAAAAATTCATAACTTCTTCATCCGACGTCCGTTTTCGTCTGTCTTTTTACCGTTGTACTACTATTGACGAGACCTTCGATTCTCGTTTAGGTTGTGTCGGCTAAAAATCACTCGATCTAAAATTCGAGTTTTTAGCTGTCTACTGCTAAGCTGAAACTTAGAAAAATCATAACTTCCTCATACGAAGTCAGATTTGGACGTTCTTTTTATACATACTCTCGGTTTAACGAACACTACGACTTTCATTTAGATCACTAAGGCTAAAAAGTAGTTTATCAAAAACTCACTTTTTACGTCATTCGGCACCGTGCCGGTTTTGTCGCGGAACTTCGACAGGTCATAACTTCTTCGTTATAACTCGGATTTCGGTATTCTTTATATATCCAGAATCCTTGTCACGACCACTACAACTTTCTTAATAGATATCGGCTTTATCTAATATTTATTTTCGACGCTCATTTTTATTCTTAATTAATTAAATCCTAATAATTAAGCATAAAACACATAATTCACATAATATTCACATAATTCTTTTTCATTTCTTCAAAATGAGTTACAAAGGTTAACCTAGACTATTACGTCAATATTAATGCCTAGCCTAGAAACACGGGCGTTACACGATCCTTCAGGTAGATACAACAGCTTCGCATCTAATGCCCTTCTCTTGGCAATAGAAACAAATAGACTCTTTTGGAATGACACATGGAACAATCCCAGACCTGGCCTTTATCTTATGATCAAACTTTTAGACCATGGCCAATTTCTCTCCCTTAGGAGAAGAAATCTTTTCTGGATCATCATTGCCATTACCTATGCCTATGGAAAATTCTGGAGGTGGATCTTCCAATCAATTTTGCTTTACCAGTGCGCCAAATCATTTTTGATTCAGCGGCAATCAGCAAATATGTCAGATCAATTAGGGTCATGTCGTGATCTGTCACACAGTAGTCATTAACAAACTGACTATATGACTCAGGAAATGACTGAAAAACCAAGTCAACAGCTAGCTTCCTTGGGAAAACGACACCCAACATTCCTAGTCTATCAATATGTAACTTCATCTCTAAGACGTGAGCACATACAGACTTTCCATCTTCGTGTTTACTTGCCAATAAGGGTTGAGTTATCTTGAACTTTTCAACTCGACAAACATGTGGGTCATGGAGAATTACTGGAGGATATGGAGGAAGAGAAGTTCCACCAACGCACGAGAAGTTCCTATCCTACCCGTTCAGCTATCGACCCTCCACTAGTCAAGAGTGCGGTGGGTAAGAGTGTATACCCAATGGCGGTCATTTTTACCGGTCGCTTCATTAAACACCCTTTATAGACCAGCTTCGTGAATGAGGCCTACTAACGATAAGACTGACTTTTAACTTATACATATATAATATATTAGACTTTTAATTTTATATAATATAAGGGTGTATTTTAAACCTTTAAAATACTAGGAGGTTTAATCTCTTAAATAAATTAGACTTTTAATTCAATTAAAACTTTAAACCATTCAATTATGGATTTATTAATACTCTTTTAATTAATCTTTTAATTAATTATCAACAAAGCCATAATTATTCCTTCTAGTTGTGTCCATTTAAATTTCCAAAATTAAAACCTTTAATTCTAAATTTAAATTATGAAACCAAAAGGATGTATTTTAAACATTTAAAATACTAAGGTTTTAGAATTTAATATTTCACAATTAAAACTTTTAATCAAATTTTAAATTCCAAAACTTGAGGGCAAGTTTTGAAACTTTTCAAAAACTTTTGGATCAATTTGAAAACAATTAAATTTAATCATATGATTTATCTATATCACAAAATTGACCTAATTTAATTTCATATAGAAAGATGATTCAAATCAAATTCTACAAATAATTAATTTTTCACAAAATCAAGTAATTATCTTAAAATTTAACAATCATCATTCAATTGGATGAGGATAATCATTACCTTATTAGAAAAATTGAATTTTATCAGTCAAAACAGTTTGTGGTAATGATCATAATCCAAATCTGGCCAAAAACTAGAAAAATCTGCCAACAGATGATCCAACTCGTCGAGTTAGGGCATGGACTCGTCGAGTTCATCACCAGATGATCCAACTCGTCGAGTTCCTCATGGGACTCGTCGAGTCCAGCAGTCAGAGGCAAAAAATGAAATTTTTTCAGCTTTGAAAACAATACAATTGCATCAATATAACAGAAAACATCCTAGTCTCTGATACCACTTATGGGTTTTGAGTACTATAACAATCCTATGGTACACATACAACCCTAATGCTTTGGATCTAAGTTTTCTCAAGTTACACATGCAATTGCATTTCATCCAAAACATAAACCCTAACTAGCATATAATTGGAGATTTACAACATAAAATCAAGTTTGATGAATACCTCTTAGTTGTAGCTTGTAGTTTTTGGCCTTTCAAGAGCTTAGTACCTCAAATGTGATACCTCTAATAAGTCACAAACACCAAAAGAAAATGGATGAATATGAGAGAGAGGTTAGGAGGCACCAAACGTCTAGGGTTACTTCTTAGAATACAAGTGTCGATTTTGGGAGTGTAAGGGTTAGTATTTATAGTGTGGAATCCCTAGGGTTTCATCTTGGAAACCCTAATTCATATGATTAGGCCTTAATCAATCCAATAACCCATATGATAGGCCCATTGGACTAAATCTTCATGGACTCTCACATAGATTTAGTCCATCCCTAATCAACATGGATCATTAGCCCAAACTATAAGTATTACTGATTTACCTAATCAGTCCCTGTTAATTTAATCAGTCTCTTTTGATCACTAAATTAATTCCAAATTAATTCTTGATCAATCAAAATTAAATAATATGATTTCTCAATTAATATATTATTCATATAATATATTAATAAATCACAAATAACCTCTTTCTCAAAAAATTCATCCTATCAAATTGCTATGGTGAAGGCAACCCAAAAGGACCATGCTACTATCGGGTCAAGTACATACCAATTATAGTTATGGGCTTAGACACCTAATCCAACAATAGACACTAATGCCAACCCATGGTTTGATATGTTAGGATGCTAGTTGTCTGCGTGACTCTTGCATGTGTTATGTGTTTATATGTTTACCGAGCGGGGCCCGATGACTATCCTATATGCTAATTGTCTTTGTGATTATTGCATATGTTTATATCATTATATGTTTATTTGTTTATATGTATATCGGGCGGGGCCCGATGACTGACAGATCTATTCCGAGCGGGGCCCGATGCCAGGCGAGGCCCATTATATGTTTGATATGTATGGTATGTGGTATTTTGGGGAACTCGCTAAGCTTTGTGCTTACAATTTTTAGTTATGTTTCAGGTACTTCTGGTTAGAAGGGGAAGAGCCCGGGATGATTGCAGTGCACACACCACATCGTTCCGCATTTTATATTATTCTGATGTATTTGGATGTTATTTATACACTTTGATTCACCTTGGTTTCTATGATGTTGTTTTGGATAATGGTCTTATTAATTTAAAAATCGAAATTTTTGTCTTAATTTTTGGGACGTTACATTAGCAGTTATATGTAGTATGCTAGTTGTCTTTGTGATACATGCATGGAAGACCAGGAGGTGGCTCTTGGCACTTGTTTGTAAGATCCAAGGTTTTGGCCCCCGACCTGGCAAGGAAATACCATGATACGGCTCGTGAAATAATGGCAAGACTATGGTTGGCACATAACAATCTCTATTGTATGTATGGTATGTGGTATTTTGGGGAACTCACTAAACTTTACGCTTACGATTTTATGTTTATGATTTCAGGTACTCCGGGTACGAAAGGAAAAGGGCCTGGCGTGAATGCGCCGCATCCACCAAAGTTTTCCGCATTGGTAATTTACGATATTTACTCTGATGTTTAAATAATATATTCACTTTGATCGCTTTTGGTACAACTCGTTTGTATGGTTTATTGTTTTAAAAATGAAAATTTCACTTTGAATTTTTGGGATGTTATAATTATATTGATTGATCTACTTATGAGAGTGATGTCTAGGCTGGATTTAGTGAGGTGTTTAAAGTGGGATTTCCAAACAGTATACTCTGTATACAAAACGTAATCTACCTCCGACATGATCCTACATGTAACATCCTGTTTCGAATTGATCCTATTTTGATTTGGTAATCAGAGGGCTAAGTATTATCACGCTTCGGAACCTCGAGGAGTTGGGTTTTGGACCCAGTAGGAGTTAGATAATGTATCTTGGTTTCTCGGGTATTCAGTTGGAGTTTTGGACTAAAGGGTATGAATTTATTCTTGTTATTTTGAAGTATTGCAAGGAACTCGACGAGTTGGGAGGCTCCAAATCGTTGAGTAGAAGGCTTTCCAACCGCGTAGATTGGAGGACCTACTCGACGAGTTGGGGAGCCCCAAATCGACGATTTGGCGCTGGAAATGAAAACCCTAATCTCTCGGGCATTGTACCCTATTTAAAGGACTTAACTTCTAGGATTGGCCTCCTTACCAGCCTCCTTTCCCAGAAAAAACCCTAGAACAGCCTCCCTCCTTGTTCATTGAGTTTTGTGAGCTTTAGAGTGATTCTTGAAGGAAGTCTTGAAGAGAAAAGTATCAAGCTTAGATGAGTGATCTTGGATCCAGAAACTCTACATCAAAGGCTACATCTTTGAGGTATAAAGTCACAACCTTGACTTGTAGTTTAGTAGATCTTATTTCTAGTAGTTTTGTCTTGGTTTTGGGACTTTGACTTGAGTATCCAAAGAAAAGAGGTTTCCAGGGGTTGAGGATATAGATCTGGCCCCTACATGACCTCTAGAGGATTAAAGTTGCAAACTTTAATAGCCTCCATGTCCCATTCATGAAATATGTCCACCATGAAGCCAAAAATGAACCTTAAAGAGTGTTCTAGCATGCGTGGACGTAAAGTTGGAAACTTTACGAGTTTACGTGATTAAACCACCTTAGGACCTTAGATCTGCGTTTTGGGACATTGGAGTGAGAGTTTAAGGACTTAATGGGTCAAGACCCTCCTTAAGGGGACTAGGGTTTGGTTTTAGAGCTTATTAGACGATCCTTGGGGGCAAAGTTGGAAACTTTACCCTTCTAGACATCTCTAAGGATGGGGATTTGAGGTCTGGAACCTTTGAATTCAAGAAAAAGGACTTAAGGCATTAAGTGGGTTGGCAGACTGAAGAACTCGACGAGTTGGTTTGGGATTATCCCGATTCTGATGGAAATGGAGGAACTCGACGAGTTGTAGGAAAACTCGACGAGTTGGATCGCAATATCGCGATTCTGACTTTGGGGTGGACTCGACGAGTTGATAGGTAACTCGACGAGTTAAGTCAACTCGGAGCGTTGACTTTTACTTTGACTTTGACCTTTGACTTTGGACAAGTTAGTCCCAAGGGGTGCTTGGAGTAAACTAAATTATAATGAAGGAGATTATGGGCTTGGGATAAGGCCTGTAAGGGGTTGGGGCCCAATTTGGAAAATTGGGCCATTGATGGATTTATGGACATTAAAGTGTTGGGCTTTTGTTTTGGGCTTGGGCCTTAGTTTTGGATCATACAGGGCCAAGGGTAGAATGGTCATTTTACCCCATGTATAGATTAAGGATTATAGCATGGAACCCAATTGCTATTTGGGTATATTGATTGGTAGTGACAGCTCGGGAAGCTGGCGGGGCAGCAACTAAGGATTTCATTTGCGAAGCTTCTGCATTCGAGGTGAGTCTCCTCACCATACCAATGGGTCGAAGGCACCAAGGCCGGCCCATTTTGTGATATGTGGTATACTAGTTGATTTTGTGATATGTGGTACACTAGTTGATTTTGTGATATGTGGTATACTAGCTGATTTTGTGATATGTGGTATACTAGTTGTCTCTGTGATACTTGCATGGAAGACCCCGGGGGAGCCCGTGGCACTTGGATATCAGACCATGTGGAGGAGCCCATGGAATTCCAGGTAAAGACCATGGGGGAGCCCATGGCACTTGGATATCAGACCATGTGGGGGAGCCCATGACATTCCAGGTAAAGACCATGGGAGGAGCCCATGACACATAGGTATAAGACCCTAGGGGAGACCATGGCATCCTGGAGTAAGACCCTGGAGGGAGTCCATGGCATCCCTATATGTTTATATGCATGGCTTATGTGATTGACATGGTTTATGTGATTATGTGGATTAGGTGGGGTATGCTCTGGGGAACTCACTAAGCTCCGTGCTTATAGTTTTGTTTATGGTTTCAGGTATCATCGGTTTGGAAAGGAAGGGTCCGGCTTGATCATGGCGCACACACCCATGTTTTCCGCAATATGTGATTTTGGGATGAACTCTTATAAATGTTTTTAGTTAGCAATTTTTTTGGAATGTTTGAATATAATAAAAATGAAATTTTTACCCTTAAATTTTTGGGTTGTTACAAGTTGGTATCAGAGCCTTGGTTTGAGGGATTCAGACATACTGTCGGGTGTGTCTCAACTCAAACTGAGGAGCGATAAAGTTTTCAAAAGAAAAATGATTTCAAGAAAATAATTTTCTGAGATAAGAGAAGGGTGTGGTGCATGCAATCAGCCGATCTCAAGTAAGTTTTCCTAGAATACCCATATATGTTATCTGATATGAGTTGATCGATGAACCGCATGCTAGTTAGGGCTAAGGATTTGTTCAGTTTTGTATGACAGAAAGCTAGGAGGGATGCCATGTATGTTTATTGTATGAGCTGGTAGACTTGCAAGCTAGTGTTGATTAGTCAGCGATAGATTGGATGATATGTGATGCTTCGTAGCTTTGGCGATATTGGATGCTATACTGGAATAGGAATGACTATTGATATCAGTACGTAACTGCTAAGTGTATTCTTTAAAAATTGTATATGGTTAAGATCTTATAGCCCTAGAATAATTGATTTGGCCTTATTCTTGTTCCTTGTGTGGTTGTGGTCCTAGGGTAGAGTCTATTATTCGACAGTCTATTAGATCATGTTCTGTGTATAATTTGCATGCATAAGGCAGCCGACAGTGAGGGTGGATTTGGGTAGCATGAGTTGTGGTATGTGGGTTGAGTGTTCTATGATAGTTTCATGGGTTGGAGAGTTACTGCACGAATGCTGCTTGCTTTGTGCTTTGTGGAACTCTTAGATGATGAGAGTCAGCTACCAAGTGAATATGACGATATTCAGGAGGTGGATGGTTGGCATCATAAGGAGTTCTCCAGCAGCTGATGGCAGGGTAAGGTTAGGAACCTAGGAAAGCCTAGGATATGCTCCAGTGAGTTAGTAGGGCGGTTCGGTGAGGTTGGGAACCTAAGGGGAGCCTACGAGGTGCTTTGGTGGATATCGTGTTGCTGCTTAGCAGATATTTAGTACATCGGTGGAGTAGGTAACTCAGAGGATTCATGAGGATTGATGCGGAAAGTATGGATAGGTGTGAAAGGTAGTATAGGGCCCGTACTACTAAAAGCATAGGATCCATACTTGAATTGGTGAGAGTCTTGGAGAATCTAAGAAGCTTAGAGGAGGAGATTCTTGAGTATATTCTGATCTCTGGTGTGTTGTATTTCAGTTTGGAGATGAGCTCTCAGGGAGGGGGTTCAGGTTTAGGTTCTGGTTTGGGCGCTGGCTCAAGCGAGGGTGTCGAACCGATCAGCGAGCATATGCGGGGGTTCATCTCATCGGAAATTACCCACAGTATTTTGGAGCAGACTCCTGTGATCCTTGGTTCAGTCAAGGATGGAATTTTAGAGCTATTGGATGGTTGTATCAGGGCCTCTCGGGTCGAGGGCGTATCGGGGCAATTGGGGGCTTATTTGGAGCTCAAAGCTGGTGGATCCCCATGATCCTTCAGGAAGGAGGATCCTATTTTCAGCTTTTGCCATTTGGGATCGGAGGCGAGATGTGCAGCGTGTATTCAGGAGAGCGAACCACATGATTGGATTGTCGCAGAGGTTTCACGAGCCCTACACGAGGAGTTACCCGACATCATTGGGTGTTTCACTGATAGAGTGGTCGCCATATTCGAGGGGCAGGCCTCAGTTGTCACACCTCCAAACTAGAACGAAGGAAACGTTCGGGGGGCGGAGGACGTAATGTACAGTATCATACAATGCAATAGTAAACAACCAACAACATCATCCATTGCATTAATAATATAGTTAATACAAGTATGTTCTGTGTAAAGTTGTAAGACACCAAAAATATGTAATCAAAATAAAGACGAGTCTTGAATATGCTCCGTCTTCTCAAAACCTAGTCATTTGTACATGTGTACTGGTGACCTGAGAATACGAGTTATTTTGAAAGAGTAGATCAGCATTTAAGCTGGTGAGTTCATAAGTATTTTTGTGTCACATGTTTGCATTAGTTTTATGAAAATGTTTGCAAGTGTTTTGATGTAAATGTTTGTATACTTCCTAGAAAATCCTATATTTTCTACTAAAATGGAAAGTAATCTTCTACCAAGACCCAACTGTTTTGTATGTTTGTTTTCTCGTAAAAATGTATGTTTTTCCCAAGTTTATGACTATCTTTACTAGAAAATAGTTTGCATTACTCGATGTGAGAATATCACTATATGAATGTAATGGGGAAAAATGAAGATGTACAGTAGCATTGTATAAAATAACTACTGATGTACTAACTACCTTAAAACCAATAAGTTAAATCAAGGTAAAATGTGATGAGGTTATAACCATGCTTGATTGAATAGTATAAAACACGACGATCTAAAGACGTCGAAATGGTATGACATTTGTCACCCGTAGACCTGCAAGTCCCACTATAGCGAGCAGCAAGGTGTAGGATGGTCAATCCCGTATAGATCTATACACAAACTCACGCTCTCCCTCCAGGAGACTCTGGTTACAAAACGTGACACAACAAGTATATTGTTATGCCATGAAGTAGTGGCTCACATTATTGTTATCTTGTTCTTGTTATAGAATATATGTTCTTTTCTGTTATGGTTATAGTATGTATGTTCCTTTCTGTTCTAGTTATAGTATGTATGTTCCTTCCTGTTCTAGTTATAGTATCTATGTTCCCTCCTGTTCTAGTTATAGTATGTATGTTCTGACTCATGTATGAACTGACTCATGTAAGTTTCACTGATCTAGAAGTAGTAAGTAGTAATCCTCTAAACTATACCTATTATAGTTTACTAGTATGATTGTTTGACTGTTACTGATTTGTAGAAAAGACTCAATTACTAACCATAATCAACTAAGTTAAGTATGTACCTTAAAAATGGGTTTAATATTCATATATGTATTTAATAAGTATAACTATGATTTAACCGATATTCGGACTAGTGATCCTACCCCAAGCCCACAACCAAACAAGGAATAGGAGTCAAGGTATCTAGCAATAGTCCTAAGTCTGTTAAAGCATACTTATACGTAAATAGATAGACGAATATGATTTGATATATAAAAGAGGTCTAAAGTAATTTAAAAGAGTTTTAACAAGTTTTTGAGTATAAGAAATCCTTTTGGGATGTTGTTTTCACATGTAAATGGTTAACACAATTTCATTGTGTTCTACTTGTATCCCCCCCCCTAAAAGCATTTAAAAGTGTATTTGTAGGGGTATGAAATCACCTGGTGTGAGTGAATTGGATGAAAGTTAGATATAGGATGCTAAGTATGCCAAGTGAAGTCCCGAGCACAAACAGATCCTATTTAGCATATAATAGCACATATATGTATGGAATTAGGGACTATAACAACTAATAAGTATAGGAAACAACCTTAGGAACTAGGAAACACTTACAATGAAGTGTTAGAATCGAAATTAGGAGGTTGAATGGTGTTCACGGCCACACATGAGGTGTTCACGGCCTTGGGATGGTTCACGGCCCTAGCTTGGATCTAAGAAGGGTTCACGGCCCTTGATGAAGGGTTCACGGCCCAAGAGTGGTTCACGACCCTATTAACACCTTGAATATCTTGAAGATGATGATGAAAAGTAATGAATCAATGATAGGATCCAAGGGTTTCTAAGTATAAACAAGTAAAGGGGATGAATGCTTACGTTTTTTAGGAGAAAAGAAGCCTTTGCGTGGATGATACTTGAGAGAGAAATGATGTGTTCACGGCTGGAAATGGAGAAGTGAAGAGAAAAATGGCCAAAACTCATATATATGGCATGAGTTCACGGCCAAGGAAGGGTTCACGGCCGTGAACCTAGTTTGGGCCGTGAACTCCTTTTGATGGTGTTTCCGGCTCGATTGCAACTCAATGATCTCAAGCTAACACTTCCTAACACACAATCCTTGGGTGTACTAGGCTTAGAAACTCTCAAACAGACCCTTAACACATCATAAAGGTAACAGAAACAAGTCTGACTTTTGATTGAATTGATTGACTTTATAAGATAGAAATTCCGGGTTGTCACATCAGTTATTCAGACGGTTGATGGAGTGGTCGGGGTAACCCGGGAGCAGGAGCTCGGTTTAGATACACAGTTGGGAAAGAGGAAGCGAACTTATAGTTAGACTCGACAAACTGAGTAGTTGGAAGCTGCCATAGCTTGTGCCAGAGACCTGAGGGGTCGTGGTGGTTACACGAAGGATGAATGGGTGCGTGAGGATGTGCGCGGCAGGTCTAAGTGCGGCAGGTGCGGGTGGAAGGGTCACACTCGTCAGGAATGCACAGTGGAAGTAGAATTATGCCATCGTTGTCATCAGCCTTGTCATACCAGGGCAAATTGCCCCCGCTCAGTGGTTGGGGCAGTTCAGGTTTCATCGCAGGTACCTCGGCGGGAAGGGGAATTCGGGGTTTCTTCAGGCAAGGTTGCAGGTGTGCTTCCTTTGATTTCTTTTCGATTTTATCTGCATTTTGTGGTTGTTGTCTTGCATCAGTTTAGGTAAGCGTGTCTTTGGGTTTCTTTCTCTGCTTGGTTTCAGGATATATCTTCAAGGAATTTATATATCATTTGCATGTCGAGAATTATTAGTGGGTAGTGAAGGGTTGTTTTCCCTTTTAATGAATTGGGAATGCTCCTTGTTACCTTGGGTTGTGGTCGAGAATCATTCAGGGGCAGGATTGGATATGAAACTAGGATGGGTTTCGCATCCTCGTGGGCAAGGCCGTGTAACTATAATAGCGCAGGTGGGGCCTGGTGGACACCATTGGGTCAAGGTTTTGGATATTGAGTCGTAGGGCTGAGTGTGTAGTCGGTATGTGACCAGAAGGGTTTATAAGCTGGGTAGCCTAGTTATAAGGACTCTTGAGGAACTGGTGGTTGGATCAGGTACGAGGCTGGAAGTCTCAGTGATGAGTTGGGAACCTTTTTCCTTCCGGTCTAGGAAGGGGTGTCATGAATCAGAGGATTTTGGGCGAGCTACAAGTGCAGATGTGTGGAGAACCGAGATTATAATAGTTGAGGATTATTGAATGGTTAACCCTAAAACTTTTTCAGGTGTTTAAGCACCCAAGTTTATGATCAAATTTGTTGGGGTTCCTAATTTCTTATATGTCTTCAAGGTAGAATGAGCGCACAGATAAAACCTCGAGAGCAACCAAAATAAACCTTCTACGTATTCTTTACTACCGGAGAAACTTATCGGGAAAATATAAATAGAATGCGTCAAAGGAGTAAGGATTCATTACCAGAAGGGTCGAGAGAAGATGCTACGATGTTGGAAGCAGACCCAAAAGACATCGCCAAACTCAAAGAAAACGAGAAATCTCCTTCTCCAACCAACAGTATATGGTGGTTAGACGAGTAATGCTTCGCCCATTTTACTTCCCCGAGTTGATTGTTTCCGTCCACCGACGCGCACTGTTCATGTGTTCGTACAATTTCCGCCATTGTTACCGATTATTTGTCTGACAAAATATATCCCAGGGAGAAAGACGGGGGTGGAAAGGTGCAGGAACGTGATTTGCATCAATTATCAACGCAGGCTCCAGACAACACAGAGTCGGCAGAAGAGCCATGCCGACAAGCGCCGATCGGACTTAGAGTTCCAGGTAGGAAATGTGGTTCTCCTGAAGGTGTCACCTTGGAAAAGTGTCATCCGGTTCAGGAAGCGGGACAAGCTGGGTCCCAGGTGCATCAGTCCATTCGGGATTTTGGCTCGGATGGCCCGTAGCGTTCATCGGTCCTTGTTCAGTGGTAAGGTTATGGCAAGCCTGTGTTTTACTTGTAGTTTTCTTCAGATGGTTCTATCTGTAATAGGGCCACGATATATTCGGAATCAAGAAAAGATGGGTTGTTGGTGATCGTGTATGATTTGAGGTGGCGGTGAGTCACGTAGCGTTCATTCTGTTAGTAGAAGTTTTGATGGCAAGGTGTGTTAAGCAAGTGCTTCCAGTCGGTTTTATTTTCGGGAGGCGCATGGGACTGTTGTGTGTGTGTCTTTGGATCAACAATCGGTTAGGTGTCCGGTGTTTCGGGTAGTGGGCGGACAAGTTGGGACCAGAGAGGTCCCAATTGTTTTTGGAAAACAGCTAGGTGACAACAAGATGAATCGGAATGGGTACCGTGATTCAGGTGCGGAGTCGCTTGTATTTCGGGGAATTGTTGAGACAATTGCGGTTGGGTCGAATAATCTCAGAGTGGTTGATTAGACCCTGTTGCGCAACTCTCGTCGGTGTCTAACCGTTGTAGGGATGAATATTTTACCCGAAGGATTAATTGAGCCTCCTTTCAAGTTGAGCGTTCTGCAGTCGCATTTGAGCATAGATTGTGTTCTTTTGGAAGCATCAAGATTTTCGGGTGGAAAGTATTTTGTTTAGGCGGGTTTTCTTATGGAATAAGTTCGATAATGTTTCAGTGTGGGTGGTCTATCGAAAAGTCAGGACAATTTGAGATTTCGGATTTCGGAAAAGGTAAAGGTGGTTTTCTACCAGGGTTAAAGGTTTGTTCCTTTTTCAAGTTTGGTAAGTCCTTCTAGGGATGGGTTCGGTTGCCTTGGGAAGGCTATAATTATTCCCGGGATATGGAGGTATTGACTAGATTGTTGGATGTGCTGGGGAAGGTAAGGACGGATTTCGAGGACGAAATCTAATTCAAGTGGGGGAGAGTTGTAACATCCTGTTTCGAATTGTTCCTATTTTGATTTGGTAATCAAAGGGTTGAGTATTATCACACTTTGGAACCTCGAGGAGTTGGGTTTTGGACCTAGTAGGAGTTAGATAATGTATCTTGGTTTCTCGGGTATTCATTTGGAGTTTTGGACTAAAGGGTATGAATTTATTCTTGTTATTTTGAAGTATTGCAAGGAACTTGACGGGTTGGGAGGCTCCAACTTGTTGAGTAGAAGGCTTTCTAGCCGCGTAGATTGGAGGACCAACTCGACGAGTTGGGGAGCCCCAAATCGACGAGTTGGCGCTGGAAATGAAAACCCTAATATCTCGGGCATTGTAGCCTATTTAAAGGACTTAACTTCTAGGGTTGGCCTCCTTACCAGCCTCCTTGCCCATAAAAAAACCCTAGAACAGCTTCCCTCCTTGTTCATTGAGTTTTGTGAGCTTTAGAGTGATTCTTGAAGGAAGTCTTGAAGAGAGAAGTATCAAGCTTGGAGGAGTGATCTTGGATCCAGAAACTCTACATCAAAGGCTACATCTTTGAGGTATAAAGTCACAACCTTGACATGTAGTTTAGTAGATATAATTTCTGGTAGTTTTGGCTTGGTTTTGGGACTTTGACTTAAGTATCCAAAGAAAAGAGGTTTCTAGGGGTTGAGGATGTAGATCTGGCCCCTACATGACCTCTAGAGGACTAAAGTTGCGAACATTAATAGCCTCCATGTCCCATTCATGAAATATGTCCACTATGAAGCCAAAAATGAACCTTAGAGAGTGTTCTAGCATGCATGGACGTAAAGTTGGAAACTTTACGTGATTAAACCACCTTAGGACCTTAGATCTGCATTTTGAGACATTTGAGTGAGTTTAAGGGATTAATGGGTCAAGACCCTCCTTAAGGGGACTAGGGTTTAGGTTTAGATCTTATTAGACGATCCTTGGGGGCAAAGTTGGAAACTTTAAACTTCTATACATCTCTAAGGATGGGGATCTGAGGTCTAGAACCTTTGAATTCAAGAAAAAGGACTTAAGGCATCAAGTGGGTTGGCAGACTGAAGAACTCGACGTGTTCATGGGTGAACTCGACGAGTTGGTTTGGAATTATCCCGATTCTGTTGGAAATGGAGGAACTCGACGATTTCTAGGAAAACTCGACGAGTTGAATCGCAATATCGTGATTCTGACTTTGGGGTGGACTCGACGAGTTGATAGGTAACTCGACGAGTTAAGTCAACTTGGAGCGTTGACTTTGACTTTGACTTTGACATTTGAATTTGGACAAGTTAGTCCCAAGGGGTGATTGGAGTGAACTAAATTATAATGAAGGAGATTATAGACTTAGGATAAGGCCTGTAAGGGGTTAGGGCCCAATTTGGAAAATTGGGCCATTGATGGATTTATGGACATTATAGTGTTGGGATTTTGTTTTGGGCTTGGGCCTTAGTTTTGGATCATACAGGGCCAGGGGTAGAATGGTTATTTTACCCCATGTATAGATTAAGGATTATAGCATGGAACCCAATTGCTAATTGGGTATATTGATTGGTAGTGATAGCTCGGGAAGTTGGCGGGGCAGCAACTAAGGATTTCATTTGCGAAGCTTCTGCATTCGAGGTGAGTCTCCTCACCATACCAATGGGTCGAAGGCACCAAGGCCGGCCTATTTTGTGATATGTGGTATACTAGTTGATTTTGTGATATGTGGTACACTAGTTGATTTTGTGATATGTGGTATACTAGCTGATTTTGTGATATGTGGTATACTAGTTGTCTCTGTGATACTTGCATGGAAGACCCCGGGGGAGCCCGTGGCACTTGGATATCAGACCATGTGGAGGAGCCCATGACATTCCAGGTAAAGACCATGGGGGAGCCCATGGCACTTGGATATCATACCATGTGGGGGAGCCCATGACATTCCAGGTAAAGACCATGGGAGGAGCCCATGACACATAGGTATAAGACCTTGGGGGAGACCATGGCATCCTGGAGTAAGACCCTGGAGGGAGTCCATGGCATCCCTATATGTTTATATGCATGGCTTATGTGATTGACATGGTTTATGTGATTATGTGGATTAGGTGGGGTATGCTCTGGGAAACTCACTAAGCTCCGTGCTTACAGTTTTGTTTATGGTTTCAGGTATCATCGGTTTGGAAAGGAAGGGTCCGGCTTGATCATGGCGCACACACCCATGTTTTCCGCAATATGTGATTGGGATGAACTCTGATAAATGTTTTTAGTTAGCAATGTTTTTGGAATGTTTGAATATAATAAAAATGAAATTTTTACCCTTAAATTTTAGGGTCATTACACTACCTGGTTGTTCCTTACTTGATAGATCTTGATGTAGACATTGGGATTAGTGAGGAATCTATATTATCATTATATAGTTGCCAGGATTATGAAACTAGACCAAGGATTAGTACTTTATGCGTCTAGGTCTTTTTAAAGTGCAAAGCGAAATGCTTCCGAAATCACCAGTCACCCACATTTATCAAGTGAGTGCATAGTTATTTTCAGCTCACACATAGATACGAAGTATCTGTTAAATGCTATATGTGCTTGCTATCTGTGTACTTGGTATTTGTGCTATAATATGATATGATTTTATTTATATAAGTGTTTATCATATTGGGTAGTAAAGGGTTTTTGGAAAAAATAGAATAACGGTTGGGTAGGGTTTTTGGGAAAATAAAATAACAGTGAGAGGTCACGCATTGTAATACCGAGGCCAGTCATCTAATAAAGTATAGGTGACGACCACTAACTATTCTAGGAAGTCTGGTGGAACACCAGAAGGTGGTGTTAATGATCATACTTTTCAGGGAAAAAGGAACGTTGTTAATTCGGGTACTCCATCCCCCCCCCCCCCCCCCAGGGTTGCCTTATCGACACATATTGCTACGGGATCCCCAAAGTAGTATTGTCTACGCACAGAGAATCTCAGGTTATGTCTCTTGGGTTTAGCATTGAGGGTCAGAGAGTGAGAATAACATAAATGGGTAATAGGGATTATTTGTTTATGTGCAAAATATATAATAACAATATTATGGGTTGAAAATCCTATGTGTCCACCAGGTTTCCCAACCTAACCCACTAAGTTTCTTTGTATCACATGTAAAGGTTTGAAGGTACATTCTGCTAAGAGATCCAATGAGTTTTAGGACCTTTGTATAAGTTAAAGTAAGGCCTGTAATATTTTCATTATGCTTATGTTTCTGTATTGACAATGACATCCCGAAGTTATTAATGAAACACATTTCTTCAGAAATGCTTGGTAATAACATTAGCACTTTTTTGGTAACAAATTCTGCATTATAATTCTTTAAAAAGGATACTCTGAAATGAAATAAGCATAATTAAATCGGTCTTTCCTGGCTGTGAAAATTGGGGATGTCACAGTTTGTATCACAGCATTAGATAAAGCGAACTAAGAATTTTAGGGAATTTCTAGACTTAAACTTAGAATGTTAGGAAATGATTGTGAGGAGTGTGTTTATTATATTTAGGTAGTTTACTTGAAATGACACAAACACTAGAATACTTTAGGATAAATGTCTAAATTACTATCATATTCTAAATGACTTATGTTATAGCATGCTTTAGGATACATGCCTAGGATGCTATTACTAGAATGTATCTTAGGTCTGTTGCCGACCGGATCTAGAAATTTATGTGTTCGAAAAATATAAATAATAGAACTGACATGAATTTTTTTTGGGAGTGATGACGAGAATGTAAGCGTCAAAACATAACTAAAACTTCCCTTATCATAGTAAACTCGCCTCTCAGTACACTAAACGCTTGCTTTGGTGTAGAGAATGTCATGACGATCACAAGGAGCAGAAGTGTCGTCAATAGTGAAGGAGGTCCAGCACCTCAAGACATCGGAGCAGGAGCTGCTAATCTTCCGGTAGATGAAGTTCGATTGATGATGCAAAACATGCTAGATCAGCAAAGGCGTGAGTTTATCGATCTCCTAACTCAAGGGCTAGCGAATTCTAGAAGCGGAGCACCATTGATCGACGAGTCGGTAGTCGTTGAGCAAGTCAACAACAGACCGATTCCTTCTCATCCATAAACAGTTCAAGAAGGAAATAAAGATGAATCAGAAAGTTATCAAGGACCAGAACAACCAGAGGTCCGGAGAAATGATGAGCCCAGAGGCTACTACAAGTATAAGGATTCCGCGACTTGCAAGCCATCATCATTTAACGGGAAGGAGGATCCAATAGGAATCATGGACTGGATTTTCGAAATGGAATTGGCTTTCGTAACCTGCGGATGAACGGGGATTTTGCAGACCATCTATGATGTGAGACAGTTGAAGGGAACAACACTTCGTTGTTGGAACATGTTAGGAAAGATATTGAGTCCTAACAAACGTTTGCAACTGACGTGGGAAGAATTTTTGACCCACTTTAAAAGGAAATTATGTTCAGCTGAAAACATGTTGGAATTGGAAAATCAACTTCTGACTTTAAAGAAGTGGAGCATGATGGTGGAAGAATACACTAATGTTTTCACCGACAAGATGGAGTTCGCCATGCGCGTTGTCCCGGACGAACTGACCAATATTGACAGGTACGCCAAGGGGCTACCATGGGAGTACACAACGCCAGTCAAACATTCTCCTACTTTTGAGGCAGTTGTTTGGGCTGTAAGAGCGGTTGAAAGCATGATAAAGGTGAGGGCTTCCGATAAAACCAAAGTCGAAAATCCTTAGCCCTAATCTAGCATACAATTCAATAAGCTCATACAGCAGGCATATAATGCATCATTCCTAGAACCTTAGCCCTAATCTAGCATGCAGTTCCCATACACATACAACAGGCATCCTTCCTAGATCCTTAGCCCTAATCTAGCATGCAATTCTCATAACCATATCATATATCATATCAACATGTATGGGTATCTTGGGGAAAACTTACTTGAGCTCGGCCGGTTGCACGCATCACACTCCTTGTTCTTTCTCAAAACCTTTAATTTTAATTCTTATAAATTTTATTTTTGTAAAAAAATTTCAAATCCTCGATTTGAGTCTAGACACCCCCAAAGGTGTGTCCGAATCCATCAAACCAAGGCTCTGATACCAACTTGTAACATCCCAAAATTTAAGACAAAAAATTTCATTTTTAATTTAACAAATTCATAAAACAGATTATTGAAAACATCATTAAGGTTATCTCATATCATAAAAACCCATAAGTCATATGTCTCAAAAACATTTCATAGGATAATAATGTCAGAGTACAAATCCTAAGAATATCATAATGCGGAAAATCGTGGTGTGATGCGCTGCAGTCATGCCGACTCCTTTCCTTTCGAAGAAGAAGTACCTGAAACTAAAACTGTAAACCGTAAGTCTGCTGCGCCTAGAAATAGCTCTGAGTAGTGCTCCATCATCTCATCCTATGGCTCCCATGTCCATTCCGAGACCTTGCGGTGCTGCCACTGCACCTTCACCAACTATACCCTCTTGTTTCTCAGATCCTTCGTCTTCCTATCGAGAATGGCTATTGGCCTCTCGATGTAGTTCAGGCTGTCATCCACTTGAATATCCTCTAAAGGCACAACTGCGGAGTCATCCACTAAGCACTTCCGCAGCTGGGAGACATGGAAGGTGTTGTGGATTTGACTAAGCTCAACTGGCAGATCCAGTCGATACACAACCCGGCCCACCCAGGATAATACTCTGAACGGTCCGATGTATCTGGGGCCCAACTTGCCCCGCTTTCTGAACTGGATGACACCTTTCCAAGGTGACAACTTCAGGAGGACCACATCTCCTACCTGAAACTCCAGGTCTGATCGACGTCTGTCGGCGTAGCTCTTCTGCCGACTCTAGGTTGTCTGGAGTCTACTACGGACCTGCTGAATCTTCTGTGTCGTCTTGAGTACCACTTCGGTACTCCTCATGACCCTCTGTCCAACCTCACCCCAGCATATCGGGGTTCTGCACTTCTGCCCATAAAGCATCTCGAAGGAAGGACGGTTGATGCTGGCGTGGTAGCTGTTATTGTAAGAAAACTTTGCCAAGGGAAGGTAGGTATCCCAGCTACCACCGAAGTCTAAAACGTACGCCTGCAACATATCCTCCAAGTTCTGGATGGTCCTCTCGCTCTGACCATCCGTTTGCAGGTGAAAAGTCGTGCTAAAGTGCAGACGAGTACCCAACTCGTCATGAAATTTCTTCCAGAATCTGGAAGTGAACCGTACATCTCGGTCAGAAATCATAGAAACTGGCACCCCGTGTCGAGCTACTACCTCCCTGATGTAGATGTCAGCTAGTTTCTCGACCGAAATGCTCTCCTGAATCGGAATGAAATGGGCACTCTTGGTCAACCGATCCACAATGACCCAAATCGAATCCACTCCCCGTGCGGTCCTGGGGAGCTTCGTGATGAAATCTATAGTAATATCCTCCCATTTCTACAAAGGGATATCCAACAGTTGCGTCTTGCCGTGAGGCCTCTGGTGTTCGGCCTTGACCTTCCTGCAGGTCAAGCGCCTCTCAACGTATCAGGCTACATCCCGCTTCATGCAGGGCCACCAATAGTCAGGACGAAGATCTCTATATATCTTCGTCGCCCTGGGATGGATAGAAAACCTGGATTTGTGCGCCTCCTCCATCAGAACCTGACGCACATCCCCATAATATGGAACCCACACTCTACGATAGAGTGTCAACAACCCGCGACTATCATAGTCGAAAGAGGAAATTTGACCCACGATACGCTCACTCTTCCGATGTTCCTCCTTCATAGCCTCCTACTGGGCTTCCCGGATCCGCTCCAACAGCTGAGTCACTACTGTCATCCTCATGCAGATGTCTCTGATCGGGGCTGCGAATGCCTTGCGGCTAAGTGCATCGGCCACAACGTTGGCCTTCCCCGGGTGGTAGAGGATCTCACAATCGTAATCCTTCACCACATCCAACCACCGTTGCTGTATCATGTTCAGATTTGGCTGATCCATCAGATACCTCAGGCTCTTGTGGTCCGTGTAAATGGTACAACGAACGCCATACAGGTAGTGTCGCCAAATCTTGAGGGCAAAAACAACGGCCCCCAACTCTAGATCGTGTGTCGGGTAGTTTGCCTCATGAGGCTTCAGCAGCCTCGAGGCGTATATGATGACGTGCCCTCTCTGCATCAACATTGCGTCCAAACCCAAGATAGACACGTCACAATATACTACAAAATCCTCCACGCCCTCTGGCAGGGCGAAGATCGGCGCCTCGCATAATCTTTGCCTCAAAGTCTCGAAGGCCGCCTACTGCTCAGGCCCCCAGTGAAAAGTCACCAACTTCATGGTTAGTCGGGTCAGTGGGACAGCTATCTTGGAGAAATCCTGGATGAATCTCCGATAATAACCCGCCAGACCAAGGAAACTCCGAATCTCAGATGGAGACCTCGGAACCTCCCATCTCTGATGGGTTTTGAGCATTCTAACACTTCCTAAGTGTACATGCAACCCTAATAACCTTGGATCTATGTTTGTCTAATAATCATGGAAAGTTGAATTCCAAGGTTATATTCCTATCTAGCATACATGGGGAACATTTTTAACTTGAATGAAAGATAGAATAACTTACCTTGTTGTTGATTATGATCCTTGAAACCTTGTGAGCCTAGCACCCCAAGTGTGATGCCTCAAATGCGTCACACAACATCAAATGCAAAGGAGTAAACTTTGAGAGAATCTTACACTTGCAAAATCGGCTCTAGCCCTCTTGTTTCTTAGTGTCGCTGATTTTGGTGGAGAACATGTTGCTTATATAGTGTGTCACATCTAGGGTTACACCATGTAAACCCTAATGTGGCATGACTCTTCATTTCCATGACCCATGGGTTTGTAACTCCCATGGAGCCTCCATGGAGCATCCTATGGGTGGAACCCAACTTGATAATCCATGGAGCCTCTTAGCCCACTATATAAGATATGGAAGATTTACATAATCTACCCATATATTTAATTAGTTATCTTTTGATCACTTAATTAATTCTAAATTAATTCTTGATCAAACTAATTAAATAATATTATTAATATATTAGAACTTATAATATATTAATAAACCATAAGTGTTATTTCTCTCATTTTAGTTTATCCAATTGCATGGTGCCATGCAACCCAAATGGACCATGCCGGGTCGGGTCAAGTACATACCAGAAATAGTTATGGACTTATACACCTTATCCAACAATCTCATCATGGCATCTACCTTGGCCTGATCGACCAGTATACCGTTCTGCTTGACGAGGTGCCCCAGAAACTGCACCTCGTGTAACCAAAACTCGCACTTGGAGAACTTTGTGAAAAGTCTCTCCCTCCTCAGTGTCTCCAACACCTCCCTCAGGCGCTCCTCCTGCTGCTCCTGAGTCTTGGAATACACCAAGATGTCATCGATAAAAACTATCACAAACTGATCCAATATCGGTCTGCACACGCGGTTCATGAGGTCTATGAACGCGACAGGAGCATTGGTGAGCCCAAACGGCATCACCACGAACTCATAATGACCATATCGAGTCCGAAAAGTAGTCTTTTGTACATCCTCATCTCTGACTCTCATCTGGTAATTGCCTGAACATAGATCGATCTTGGAGAACCAAGATGCTCCCTGAAGCTGGTCAAAAAGATCATCGATCCTCGGGAGCGGGTAACGGTTCTTCACCGTTACCTTATTCAACTCCCCGTAGTCTATACACATCCGGTGAGATCCATCCTTCTTCTTTACGAATAGAATCGGGGCTCCCCAAGGCGAGCTTCTCGGCCTGATAAATCCCTTGTCTAACAGCTCATGTAGCTGTGTAGACAACTCCTGCATCTCGGGAGGAGCCAACTGATATGGTGCCTTGGCTATCGGAGCCGCACCCGGAACTAGGTCAATCCTGAACTCCACCTGTCGCTCCGGAGGTATCCCAAGAAAATCCTCCGAAAATACATCCGCATACTCTCTCACCACTGTCACATCATCCACAGTTGCCTTACCCTTCTCTCGGGTATCCATAACGTAAGTGACAAATCCTGTACATCCTTGATGAACGTAGCGTCTGGCTCTCGCTGCAGAACACATGACCGGTCCACGTTACGGTCTCTCACCTTAAATTACTAGCTCTCCCTTACTTGGGGTCCTGACCTGAACCAACTGCTACTCACAGTCGATTACCACCCTATTAGGGCTCAACCAATCCATGCATGTGATAACCTTGTTCCCCCTCAAAGGAATGGGAACCAAATCCACGAGATACCGCTCGTCATATGTCCTCAAAACACAGTCTCTATAAACCTCTGATGCCCGAACGGACCTATCATCCGCAATCTCGACCTCTAAAGGACAATCCAACATGCTCGTAGACTCGACAAACCTCTTGTTGAGTGCAAGAGAAACGAAAGATCGGGTAGCTCCCGAATCAAATAACACCAATACTGGGATACCGTTCACATGGAACGATCCTAACAGAATACATGAAACATGAAACATAAATATCAAAACTGACATATAATAAGAGATAGGGAGAAGAAACATACCCGTCACCACATCTGGTGCAACACGTGCCTCCTCGGCAGTCAGCTGGAAGGCTCGACTCCTCACCACTGGAGCATCTGTCTTGCCCTGTCGGCCATCCGTGATCCGCAGGGTCGCTGGAGCTGGCGCCACCACTGGCGCTGCTGGTACCAATCTCGGACATTTGGCCTTTTATGGCCCTTCTGATTGCAATGAAAGCAAATCAGGTCTGATTTCTGAAAGGTGGGGGTAGGGGCAGTACAATCCTTGCTAAAGTTCCTAGTCTTGCCGTACTTGTAGCAGCCTGATGCCCCCAATCTGCAAACTCCCTCATACCTCTTGCCGCATTTCCCACAACGGATCCGGCCCTGCTGGCCCTTCGACCTTGAGTCGAATCCCTTGGGTTTCTTTCCAGAAACCCCATTCGCCTGCCCAGTCTCCGCCTTCCTCTTCCTGATGTGATCTATATCAATCTCCCTCTCCCATGCTCTGACTATCATGTCCTCCAAATTCGGGGATGCCGAGTAGCTGACATGTTTCCGAATGTCAGCTCTCAACATATCATGGTACCGAGTTTTCTTCATCTCCTCATCTCTCGCGTACTGGGGAACCAGTAATGCCCTCTCCCTGAACTTGGCGGTAATCTCCGCCACTGACTCAGTAGTCTGCCTCATATCCAAGAACTCCCTGGCTAGCTGTTGGATCTCCACAGCTGGCCCAAACTCAACCCTAAATCTGGTCACAAAGTCCGACCAGGTCATAGCCTCCACAACTGGGGCTCCCAAAGTATCACTGACTGCCTCCCACCAGTCTCTAGCTCTATATCTCAAACAACCAACAACATACCTGACCTTCGACCCTTCAATGCAGAAGCTCGTCAACTGTGCAGACTCGATGTCTGCAATCCATCTCCTAGCCACTATGGGGTCCTTCACCCCATGGAAGTCTGGTGCTCCACATCCCTAAAAGTCCTTGAAGGAGAGTGTGCGAGCCCCAGACTGGCCAGGTGTCATGTCGCTCCTGAATGCCCTAAGGCGATCCTCCATCAGCTCAATGATCCCTTCATTGATCGACCCGAAAATCACTGGGGTCGCCTCAAGAATGCCTCTCGTAATCTCGGATGCAATGAACACTCGCAATCCATCATCGACTGGCTCGGAACCCGAACCCGAACCTGATCCTGACCCAGACCCTGAACCTCCTGCTCCGTGACGTGTCACCACTATTCTGAAACAAAACACATAATCATCAGGGTCATACATAACCACGAGAGGTCTCACGTATACTACTAGTTCCCTGGTACTGTCTCAGGCTCTTAGCCCTCCTTGACTCGAGTACGGATCCTCTACTTTTAGTAGTACGGGCCCATACTACCTTCCACATCTATCCGTACTTTCCTTAAGGATTGCTTTGACTTCGCCAAGTCCCTTCTACTACCATTGCTTTCCATGCTAATCTCATCATAGGCTTACCCTAGCTAGGGTAATCTCCGACCCACTCTCCGCCATCAGCTGCATAAGAAGTCCCTACTATCTCTCCCTAACTAGCTCTTGAATACCATTACATATCACTAAGACCAGATAATTCTTCGAATGAGAGGTCCTACCCTACAACGGTTAGATTCAGACAAGAGCTGCGAAATAGGGCTAAACCTAACCTTCTGAAATTATTTGGTCCTCGTAATATGTAACTTAACATATTCATTTACTAGCTAGTTAAAGATAGCTAGAACTCCTAAAAGCACAAAGCAAGCAACATTCGGGCTTCGAGTAACCAAACCAAACATATCCTAATCACGTCATCATAATACTGACTAATCAGTACTAGCATACAATTCAATAAGCTCATACAGCATGCATATAAGGCATCATTCCTAGATCCTTAGCCCTAATCTAGCATGTAGTTCCCATACACATATAACAGGCATATAAGGCATCCTTCCTAGATCCTTATCCCTAATCTAGCATGCAATTCTCATAATCATATCATATATCATATCAACATGTATGGGTATCTTGGGGAAAACTTACTTGAGCTCGGCTGATTGCACGCATGACACTCCTTGTTCTTTCTCAAAACCTTTAATTTTAATTCTTAGAAAATTTATTTTTGTAAAAACTTTTCAAATCCTCGATTTGAGTCCAGACACCCCTGAAGGTGTGCCCGAATCCCTCAAACCAAGGCTCTGATACCAACTTGTAACATCCCAAAATTTAAGACCAAAAATTTCATTTTTAATTTAACAAATTTATAAAACAGATTATTGAAAACATCATTAAGGTTATCTCATATCATAAAAACCCATAAGTCATATGTCTCAAAAACATGTCATAGGATAATAATGTCAGAGTACAAATCTCAAGAATATCATAATGCGAAAAATCATGGTGTGATGCGCTGCAGTCATGCCGAGTCCTTTCCTTTCGAAGAAGTAGTACCTGAAACCAAAACTGTAAACCGTAAGCACGAAGCTTAGTGAGTTCCCCCATCATACCACATATCATACAGTAAGCATACTGCCTAGCATATCCGGGTGCTGGCCTACCCTTTCGGTCTCTTTCAACCGGTAACTGCCTAACATATCAAGGTGTTGGCCTACCCCTTCGGTCATTTCAACCGGTAACTGCCTAGCATATCAGGGTGTTGGCCTACCCCTTCGGTCCTTTCGACCGGTAGCTGCCTAGCATATCAGGGTTCTAGCCTACCCCTTCGGTCCTTTCGACTGGTAACGGGGTCTATCCCACCCCTCCTACCACTATCACATAATATCATAGCATACTAGCACATAAAGCATAACAGATAGTGGCATACCAGACAATTATCATAAAGACAATCATCTCTACTATAATCACCTACTAGTAGGCCGACATTGGTGCCTTAGACCCACTTCTACTGGAAGGTAACTCACCTCGATAACTGGAAGCAACTGCAAAAACTCCGTCTCCAGATATCACCCGACCTAAGCCCCTATACATAGAAGATTTCCTTTAATTCCTTTTTCATACTTATCACCCCTTAAGGGTCAACTTTGGTCAAAGTCCAAATCAAAGTCAACATTCTGGTCAAAGTCAACGTTCTGGGTTGACTCAACTCGCCGAGTTGGTCCATCAACTCGTCGAGTTCCATGAATCATAAAACCCTGTAATCGCGATCCAACTCGTCGAGTTCTTTCACGAACTCGTCGAGTTTCTCCTATCAACAGAAACGAGACTTCCCCAAATTAGCCCGCCGAGCCTGTCCTTGAACTCGTCGAGTCCTTCCTTTTACAGGATCGGGACACCCCGACCCAACTCGTCGAGTTCTTCAGTCTGTTAAGCTTTCTTAATGGATTAAGTCACTAATCTTCATATCTTAGCTCCATCTTTAGATATAGACTGGAAATGTCCTTAGAAGGGTAAAGTTTCCAACTTTACCCGTTAATACTCTTCCTCAAGTTATATAGCTCAAACCCTAACTCTAAAATGTCTAGATCTTGTTCCAAAAGCCATCTATATTTTGAGATAGGGTGTACAAATAGAGATATGGACCTTAGATACTAGATGCATACGTAAAGCCTTCAACTTTCTCTTCACGCATGGCCCTTTGGAGCTTAAAAGGCCAAAATGGTAGTCTAAAGGTTGCATGGGGCTTCTATGGCCATAAAGTTTTCACCTTTATGCAATGCAAGCCCTTCAAGACCCTAGATCTGAAAGGGTATTCACTTGGGACGTCCAAGTCCCAAAAGCTAACATTCTTGGACCAAAATATGGAGGAAATGCCCTAAAACTATATCTAAGCATATAATAGACAAGATAGGAGCTTTATACCTTTGATGAACCAGAAATGAAGCTAGACTTCTGGATCTACTCTTTTCAGCACTTCCTTGCTCCTTCTTCAAGTATCATCTTCTTAAAAACCAAAAAAAATGCACCAAGAATGGCTCAAAACTCTCAAAAGTGTATTAGGGTTTCGTGGCTAGGGTTTAGGACGATGGAGGCTGCAAATGAGGCCAACTTTTGGAGGTTAAGGTGTTTAAATAGGGTGCAAAACCCTGAAAATTAGGGTTTCATTCTACCACTCCTACTCGTCGAGTTGAGGCTCTCAACTCGTCGAGTAGACTTCCCATCCCGCGTCCAATTTCCATCCCTACTCGACGAGTTTGGGGCCTCCAACTCGTCGAGTTTCTATACAAAAACCAATAAATTTTGAATTAAATACATACCAGGAATCGGACGTTACAGAAATAGAATTTCGGTTGAAGATACGCATGGAAGAAATCGTAGTGGAGTCTAGGAAATTTGTTGTATACAATTGCTTGGACACGTCTTTATATGTTAAATTGCTTTTGTGATTTTTAAGAATAGTAACTTAGGAACTGCAGGAAGAAAGAAAAGAGAAAAAAATATGATGATAGTGGGTTGGATAGGTTGGGAGGGAAACATTCCCTCCTCCTTTAGTGGGGATTTAGTGTGGTTTTAAATATAATCAATGTCTTGTCTCACAAATACTTATAGTTTTACAATTTGTACTTTTTGATAGGATGTAAATACTAAGATTTAATGAAAAAAATTTATTGGAGTAAAAACTGAGTAAGACAAGTTTTACCAAAACCCGTTAGACCGCTTATGTCTTTGAAACCCAAAAAATTGATTAAAACTGGTTAGGTTTTAACCTAAACCAATATATAAATAAAGCAAACAAGTTTAAAAAAAATTTCGTTTTGATTTTAACAAGCAAATGTGCACCTCTACTCCATAGATAAAGCATTTTTTTTCATTTCTCATCGGTTTACATTATATTTTATGTTAAAATCTCTCTCAATCTAACACTTTATTTTCACAATAGCTCTATTTTTGTTGTGAATGATTTTTGAAGATTCTCAACACAAATACTTTAAACAAAACGTTTTTTCCGACTAAAAACCTATGATTTTCGTATTTAGCAGGTCATGCATGCGAAATTATCTGACTTTTTTTAGGTCAAAACAACAATCTAAAGCTCTTTTTGTTGTGAAAAATGTCACTCTGAGTTCTGGTGAGTACGATATTTCGGAAATAGGCTATATATATGGGGGACCACATAACCGGTCGGGTACACGGTCGAAATCGAGTTCGGAATATCCTATTCCAGACATGTTGGTTATTTAAAAAATGGTTATTTTCTTAAGTATTACATTAAAAATTGGTTAGTTTAATCAGTGACGTAGCTAAGATTTTGTTTTAGGGTAGACCAAATAATTTACAAAATATGAACGATTAGCAGAATACTAGAAATGATAACAAAATGTAACAACATATGCATTCTAAAGTAAAATATTATTCATTTAAGTTGCACACAACGCTCTCTTATTATTTTAAGATACTTGATTATCCATTTCTGTTGTGGTTTTCTTTTCACCTCTTGGTAAATCATTATGCGTAAAAACGAATCTAATCTTTTCTGCTTTGTTCCCATTGCTCAACAAAATTCATTAATCACAAAAAATTTCAATTACAAACATACTATTAAATTCTTATATAAAACAAAATTATATGTAATACAATAATACAAATAATTAATTCATTGCAACAAGTAATAACCTAATTTATTAGAGACCTTCGATAAAAGTATAAAATCAATACAAACCTAAATTGGTAAGAAATAAGTCAACTTAAATTGTGTATGAAGAAAATAAAAACAAGTAATTAAGTAATTATCTTATTATACTAACCTCGAATTATTCATAGTGAAATTGATATCTACCTTAATAAATGAAGATCTATTTTGCCACATGTCAATTTTTCATAAGTTTTGTCACTTGTAATTTTGTGCTATTTTTGAAATAAATAATATCTACATGTCAAATTTCTAGGTTTTTTTAATTTTTAAAATTAAAAAGCCACATAATACATATAGTTATATAAGTAAAGTATTAAATGTAATAAATATGATTATAAATTGCAATAAATATTTTTTTTCATTCCTTATTTTAAAATTTAATTTTAAAAAATACATAATATTTACACTTTGATATTTAATTTTTTTATTTAACTCATATAATATATGAATCTCATATCCAGTAAGCCTCAAATGTTTAATAGGTAAAGTATGCTTTTTCAATTTCATGTGTTTTGTTATGGGTAGGTCATATGAAGCCCTAATTCTTCTTCTTAACAAGTATAGAACTCAAATTACTTGGGTGGGCCAAACGTTACATCCATATGGCTAGACCACTGGGTTTAATCATTATCCTCTATATATATATATATATATATATATATATATATATATATATATATATATATATATATATATATATATATATATATATATATATATATATATATATATATATATATATATGACCATAGAAAAGGCTTATAACCATATAAAAGGTATTTTTATGAAAATTATAAACGGAATCTATACTTACCAATGCAAACAAACAATCTTTCATTCAGCTTCCTCAACGAATCGAATCTTTACTTCCGGAATCTATATTTCCCTCTAACACAATTTAGGATCATTAATAATATGTTTGTCAATTAAAAACAATAATAAAGTGGCGTATATGGAAGCAAAATTAGCAACCCTCAACAAAATTAAACGCATACTTTAGTACTAATTTACATTTATTTACTTGAAATTTGCACTAATTAAATCAACATTTTTGGCTGTAAATTGGTTCTGAAAGCCGTTCATGTTCTTAGATATAAACAAGTCAAAAGTTTTAATAGGTTTCATCCATACATACCCATGTTGTAATTGTATAACAAAACATATATAATTAGGCGCAAATATTGTTAGAATGAGATAATCAAACGAGTTCATAAACCCTAGATCATGCAAAAGTGGTGGACATGAAGCATGACACACAATGGGCTTTTGGTGTTTTCCGATTAATTAGTTGAATCATGTCTTTATCAATCTTGTAATCACATTTGTAACTAAAAAAATCACATTCAAAACTCACTCCCACCTTTTTAATCCCAACTAAAATCAATAATTTAAGCTTTCAATTAGTTTAATAACTAATGTTTAACCAAATTATCCACCCAATATGAACCTATTTCCAGTCTCTCTCATCCAAATAGGTGAGCTACTAATTATTGTATTTTTTAAAAGATGATTTTTCCGTTGATCGGTTCATGATTTCAGAGTATATGTCATTTGATCATGAAAATTAGTTAATTAGAGCATGCTTTTCTCGCCTTTTCTTCGACTTACCCATTGTTACTTCTTTTAAGTTCATCATCTTTGAGCCATTTCTATCATTAGAAAATATTACCCACAATGCAGTCTCCTTTCTTTTTGGGTGACTTTTGATCTAGATCATGGTGAGACCTCCGTGTTGTGATAAGTTAAGTATGAGGAAAGGGTCATGGAACGAAGAAGATGATGCACAAATGCTCGCCTTTGTATCCAAACAACCAACAACTAATTGGCAAGCAGGGGCTCCCAAGAAACCAGGTGATCATCATATGATACATACTATCATTTTATAATAGTTTTCAACAATATATTATGTTTGATTGCTATATATATATTAAAGGTTTTAATTTTGTGTTCTTGTGGTGCGAGAAAAAAGGTTTAAGAAGGTGTGGAAAGAGTTGTAGGTTAAGGAAAACAAATGTTGCAACGAATGATCATATCAGGCATCAAAGCTTTACACAACAAGAAGAGGAGTTGATCATCAAGCTTCATTCCGCCATTGGTAGCAGGTTCATATATATTCCTTCTTCTATATTTCCCTGTAGTGTGTGATTTCTGTAATGGAGTATATATATCTTTGTTCACAATAATTCATGCATGCAACTTGTGTTTGTATAGATGGCCTATAATAGCACAACAACTCCCAGGAAGAACAGATAATGATGTGAAGAACTACTGGAACACCAAACTAAAGAAGAAGCTATCAGCAATGGGGATCGATCCAGTCACTCACAGGCCTTTCTCTCAAATGCTTGCTGACTATGGCAGCATCAGTGGACTCACAAGAAACCAAACCAGAATGGGTTCACTCAATCGAGACAACAACAACACATTCTTCATCTCGAATCAAGAAAATCATGTATTCCAACAATCCCCAACAGAATCATTTTTCCCTAATTTCAACAACAACAACAACAACGTCAAAATGGAACCACCGGAAGTTGTAATCAAATCCGATTCACTCGATCTTCTAACTCAGCTTCAAGCCATCACACATGTCAAAGACTCTTCAACCAACCATGGAATCGGAATCTCTCTGACGCAATTCCATGTCTCGGTGGCGTCATCATCGTCGTCGTCTTCAAGTACCTGTTCGACTTTGAATGAAATGACGACCCCACAACAGACGTTTAACTGGCGCGACTTTCTGATCGAGAATGGGCAAGATGGAGACGAGAAATTGAACTTGGAAGCCATGGGAGGGGTTGAGGTGGTTAAGTGTAATACGCCATTGTTGATGAATGGTGTTAAAGAAAGTATAGAAGAAGGTTGTGATGGATCGTTTGTGGAGGCGATGCTGGATGGATCGGAAAACGATATGCTGTTGGACTTTCCGGGGCTTTTGGGTGAACCATCTTATTGATTTGACTTTTAGTTTGACTTTTCAAATTTTAGAATAATGGCTTGTTCCATCGTCCATGTAGGAAGAAACAATGAGTCTGAATATGGTTTACTAGTAAGATGTATTTGATTGGAAGTTTAAGGTGAACTTAGGAAGAAACAATGAGTCTGAATATGGTTTACTAGTAAGATGTATTTGATTGGAAGTTTAAGGTGAACTTAGGATGAGCTCCCAACCCACAAACCCGGTTTAAAATCAGAACCGGTATAAGCTTAAAGTGGGCCGGATATCGGATATTAATATAAGCCTAAAACAGGTATCGGGTATACTTGGTTGGGGAAAATGGGTAAAGAGAACCGGACTAGGAAAAACTTGAAAAATTAAAAAGTTTCAACTTTGATACCATGATTTCGGAAGACTGTAACTCATTTAGTATGGAACCAACAATAATGAAATTATAACCTAAATTGAAGTACAAACTATAAAATACATGTTGGAAAATATTTCACGTTAATTAGACTTCAAACGAATGAGTTATGCAATTTTTAAAAATTTCACAGATTACACATTACCAGTTCTAGATCCACTTAACCGGGATCCACCCTACCCGTTTTGATATTTCTGGGTTTTCCAGCTCGACACCCATTTTACACGGTCTCGTACCTTGATCGGTTCCTATATACCAATCTAGTTTTGATTTAACTAAATCATGTTTTCCGGGTTTTCAGGGGTCATTTAGGTTGGGTTCGGACCCGTTTAACTAGTATTTTTTTCCTCATAAATTAGGATTTTGATGATTGAATAATTATAATTATAATAATGAAAAAATGTAACTTTTTTATAAGATATTAGTTAATATTTACTTATCATTTTATAGTAAATTTTTATTATAAAATCGGAATTATTTTTTAAATTAAAGTGTTTTGAAGTAGCTACAACAATAATATTTTATATATTTATAGTAATTGAAGCTATTATTATCTAAAATTAAGAAATATTCATGTGATAGTATTATTCTTTTATTAACTTTTTGACTTTGTTTTTCATTTTGATTGTAAATTGATTTTTTTTTACCTTTTCTAAATTTAAATTTCGATCAACCAAACCATTTGTATATGTTAACAATTAGTTTTGATTTTAAATAATGGAACCAAATATTTCTTTTTCAACTCAACTGATGAAGCATGCACTTCTACTACCAAAAGTGATCACTAATATATAAGCATATAAACAAAACAATATTTAAATATTCAAAAACATGAACTTTAATGATTTTATGAAAAATTATAATATACTTTAATTATCTTTTGTTACAACCTTTTATTTGTTAAATATGGTGATGGTTAAAGTAATTTAACAAGAATAAATAAATTTTAGTTTTAAAATAAACCAAAATAAAAAAAATGTTACTCCTATTATTTTAGAAAGCTATAAATTAATTTGATTACGCCTTTAAAAACCGTGAAACTGAAAACCAACACATTACACATTCGGTCGAAAGGCGTGGCGGATACCCGACCCGTTTAAAAGGACTGTTAGAAGGGGAATCAGAGACAGCGAAGGAGAAAGACGATCCCAGAAAAAATGGTTGCGATTTCGCTTTACAAAGGGAAGCTCCACCGGAGCCCTGACGTTCCCCACCAATGGCTAGTGCCCACCCCCAAAATCTCTCCTAAGGATTTCAAGAATCTCCTCCAACGCCGTTCCAGAGCCCTTTCTCGCCTCGAGTCCACTACCCCGAACCCTAACCCTAACCCTAATGAGAATTCTGTTGAGGATGCTACTTCCGATGATAGAGAACCACCTGAATCCGACGGACCTGCTGTGGAAGATGTCTCCAAAGACGAGGAAGCATCAAAGGTTAATGACGATAAAACATTTGATGACGAATTGGTGAAATCAAATCATGCAGATCAAGAAGCAAACGGTCAGAAAGAATCAAAGGTCGGCGATGAAGATGAGACTTTAGTGATTCCTGGTGAACAATTAGTGGCAGTTGATGATGCTAAAGCTGTTGTTGATGTCCCGGAAAACGCCTTAAATGCTGTGGATGACCTTCAAGAGGAAGGGAAAACGGATGCTCAACATCAGTTAGAGGTATTAATCGGTTCTTGCTATGGATTGTTTATCATTGTTGAGAATTGAAACGAATGACTTTAACTACTAGTATTTTTGCCTACCAGCCACTTAAGAACGTTACACTGAGTGATATAGAGAAAAGGAAAAAGGAGGTTGAAGAGAAGTTGCAGATCCTGAATGCAAGGAAGCATAATCTGGTACAAGTTCTGAAACAGGTGAGTATACTGTATATGTTCCTTTCTTATTTGATAACCTCACCATAATTCTTTATTCTAACAAAATTCTTTCCTATCTTTGGGTTCATAGATTTTGAGTGCTGAAGAGGAGCTACGAAGAAGAAGCAATGTGCAGCAGGGTACTACTACAGGGCACCAATCAATATCTCTCCAAGTGGATGTTGGGAATGACTCTGGTTCCATGAGTAGACAGGTGACTCCACGACCCGCCTCAGAAGTCAACTGTAATGGCGATACAGATGGAGCAGATGCTGATGATGGTCAAAATCAAAATCAACATTCACGCAGTTTACCAAGAATGAGTAGCGTGTCACCATCTTCAGATTCCCTTCATAGAAGGACCCCTTTTGCTATGGTAAAACATAATTTAACAAAGTATCCAGTTAGATCAACATCATTTTTTTATAAAAGGGGTGTGAATCTTTTGGAATAAATGCAGGCATCAAATCCTTCACGAACAACTTCAGGGGTAGTGACAAGTAGCCCATCAAGATTTGCTCCTACAAGCCAACAAGGTAATGGTAATGGTAATCCAACTGTATCTGTAACAGGAACAAATTACATTGCTTCATCTCCTTCACCAGCAGCCAATGGTGGTACTTCTGTATTCAGAGATGCCAGGCTTCCTAGTCCATGGAACTAAACACTTTCCCAATTTTAAAGAAACGTACAGGAGTCATTTGAAACTAGCTATTAGGTAGAGTTTGTTCATTTCATGACTTTTAGTTTGAGTTGATGTTACTAAATTTCTGCTTTGTATACCATCTTTAGAGCTTTGAAAGATTCAGATATGTTGGAGCCATATGTGCTAATAAAAGTTCTTGGGCTATTGTTTTGGGTTAAGGTTGAAATTGCAACCTACTTTTTTGTACTTTCTAATGTTGCTCCATCTAGGTGACCCGGTTTAAAAGTGACATGTTTCTTTGCTGATGTGGCATCTATGCTGTTGTATCTTGATGCCACATCAGCAAAGAATGAAACAAAATTAGAAAGTACATAGACCTAGGATGGCAATGTAAATTTTCATTTATATCATCAAGGCCAAGAAACATTTTTTTGTACTTACCATTTTGCTCGATCTTAAAAGTGATTTCTCTTTGCTGATGTGGCGTCTATGTGGCAGCATATTGTACCTCTAACATGGACATAGTTAGAAAGTACATGGACCTAGGATGTGGAATAAAAAGTTAGGTGGATTGAATGGGACAAATGAGAAAGTAAGTTGCCATTTAATGACATGGGTAGGTGGTTTTATCCAAAAACCTAATTTAGTAAATTTGGAGAACTCCAACTCAAGAATTCTATGCAATGGTGACAATATGATTTTGTGTGTGTTTTTTTTATTTAAATTTAGGGAATGATTTTTGGTGGAACTGATCATTCCATTCATTTTGGTAAGGAATGATAGATTCATCTATGTAATGGAGTTAACAATTCCTAATGAATTCGCATTCCATCTGAAAAGATTGTCAAACACTTTTGAAATTTCATTTTACCAATTTCCTTTGAATCAAACGTCATTGTGTGTATGTGTGTGGTGGTGTTTGCGTACATACATGTATGCATCAATACATGTGTTCATACATGTATGTCTTCATACGTAAGCATGTATGTATATATGCACATGTGTATGTAGGCATACATGTATGTACATACATATTTACTCTATATGTAGGGGCGGGTAATGGTGTGTGCGTATATACATGTATGAATATATGGATGTATGATTACATACACAGGGTTGGTCTTTTGTTTTCCATGACAGGGGAAAGATAAAGAGATGATGTCCATATGTTTGTATCGAACGATATATAACAAAAATTTTATTAAACATAAGTACAGTAAAAAAAATTATTTGATTAAAATTCCATATTAGTACTAGTTTACACTTACATCCTTCAAAGATAAATACATTACTAATACATTTTCACAAATTGAGAATCTACCCAAACTATCTACAATAGCAGAGCCTCAAGCAAATGATGCACTTCGTACTAACTGAAAAATAAAACGAGATATTAATAACTTCGTACTAACTGAAAAATAAAACGAGATATTAATAGTTGATTACATAAAGGCGAATCCTTATTCAAGTTTAAAATTTTTAAACGTATATCGGTATATGTTAACCAAAAAGGATGAGTAGTCTATGGAATTATGTAACTTTGAACTTCAAATCTCCAATCCAAATATCCAAATGGTCAAGTAGTCAACAGGACAGCAAGTTGCAAAATCACAGCAGTTTCAAATAGATTACTTTAAGATGAGCAACGGGTCGGACCTGGTCTGACGACCGAAAACCGATTTTCAAAAATCGGAATCGGACCCGTTTATGGTTTTCCGGTTCCCCAAACCGGGTTTCGGTACTTCAAGTGGATTATAAGTTGTTGGACTGTTTGTTGGGCTTTCTGTTTCGGTACTTACCCGAAAACCGATAAGTTAAATTTATTGGAGCTGGCCTGGTTTTAGGTAAATCCGGTTCAGTCTAGTTCAGTTTTTTTTCCGTTCCTGTCCATTTCTCTTTTCTCTGGGATCATGCGCTCATCCTAATTTTAACTATTTTTGACATTGAGAATCTTCAAAAATACAAGAAATACATAAGTTAATTAAAAAATCAAATCAATCAAATGTAAAACAATCATAAATGTATATCTACTATTTATCAAGTCGTCTCCAAGAAATTTCGATTTAGCATTCGATTTTTAACAAAAATATTCATTCAAAAGACTGTTGTAAACAACTAGCCATTTGTTGTCCTTTTCCTTTTCGTTTTCTATTTTGAGCAACCGATGATTGTTTTCGAGGAAATATGTATAAAACTCAATAAGTATAGTTAAAAAACTAAGCAAAGAACGATATAAACCTAAACACAATTTACGTTTTGTTTACACTTTCAAGACTTGATGTCTAGTAATTTGAAGCAAAGGGTAAATGGGCCGCTTTAACATAATATGTTTTTTTTGTCAAAACGACTAGCCAAACGTAATTTTATGTTCTACTTTTGACTACACCATCTTTGGCTACAAATTTAAATTCTCTACCGGCCTGACTCTATGTTCATAAAATAATATTTTTAATTTTTTTATGAATATTTGTTGGAAGTGAGGTTTATCTCATAAGTAATAGATTAGCTTAGTGAAGCCATGTTAAAATACTTGTTTGTATACAATTTTTTTTATAAAAACGAGTTTGTATATATTTATGTATTTATATGCACACAAAATGTTTTTTATATACTTAATAAATACCTATTTTATAAAAGTTTCTTAAGGTATATATGTGTATAATAACATATTTTACGTCAGTGTATTTCACGTATTTTCATATAACTACGCTTTTAAAAACATGTATTTAAATTAAAAAAAAAGGTTTTTATAAAAATGTATTTTACATACAAAAATCTTTTTTAATAAAATGCTTTTATATAGGTATTTTGCATAGAAAATGTTTTAAAAATGTTTTTATATAGAAAAAAGAAAGTTTTTATATGAAAAATATGTTTCTTGTGTATAAATATGATTTTATACAACAAACAAAACATTTTCGAAACAATATTTTGAAAAAAAAGATGTAAAAAGCTAAATTTATGATGAATTCGTAAAAAAAAAATTATTATCTGGGCCAAAATTGTAATAAAACTTAAAATCTAAGCCAAAAATGTGATTTTTGAAAGTATGATGACTATTGACTAGGTAAAAAGGTTAAAATGAATACATTTTCCGATTTTTGAGACTTAAGTGAATAAAAAAAAACATATAAAGACTAAATCAATTATGACACTAAAATATTAGGATTTTTATGGAATATTCCTTAAAAAATAATATAATTCCTTAAGTATATCAAACTATGACACCACATTAGTTTATATAATCGATCATAAAATACACTAATTATTTTTCCGACTCAAAGGGCGTCCAAAGACCCCTCGTAGCAAGCTTGCACCGTCTTTGCATACTCACATAGTCACATATAAGTACCTAGGACATACATCCATATATTCATTGGCAAATGTCATATTAGCCGATCGAACTAATCTTGTTTGTTTTAAAAGGTCACCCAACTTTTTTTTTGTACATTAAGGGAATGAATTCTCGCTTTACCTATTAAAAAAATCACTTAACCCACTATAACAGGTTTTAATCTAGGAAAAGGGCAAGGGCTAAGGCTACGACTTGGGCTCTGAACCGGAGCTGGAATCACGTATTTGGTCGTGGTCGATCTCGGAGAAGAAACTCAAGGTGAAGAGACACGAGGGGAAGAAGCCCGAGGTGAAGAGCCTGAAGATTCTTCACGAAATGAAGTATTTGTGATGTTGTGCTCTCGGTTTCTCGGCGATTGAACATAGTCATTTCCATTTTTAGTGGTCTCAGACTTATGTGGAGATTGTTGTTGAACATTGGTCAATTTCTCAGTAACCCTATACCCCAAAAACTAACACTCGCCACCTCGATTCACCAACCAAATTGAATCGAGATCCATCACAATTAGTGGAGGAACAAACGAAGACAAGGAAAACGAATTCACCGCGATTCACCAACCATATTGATTCTTTTTTCTGGTATTGTAATCGTTTCTACAAATATTTTGATTTGTGTTCACAGTTTCTGGGTTTGATTCTTAGTTATTCGATTCTACTGATGCTTCGCTTCTTGTTTTTGGGCATTGGGGCTTTGAAATCGTTTCTGCAATCTCTCTTCATTCTCGATGTTAATTCTTGATTTTAATGATAATTGATGATCAAGTTCAGTTTAAAAAAAAAGCTAAACACAAATTCATCGTCTTTGGTAAAACCTAGATATATGATTTTGGGTCTGTTCTGGTGGTGGAAGATGGATGTTGGCCATTGTTCTTGGCATCTTGAATGTGTTTTCAAAGTGAGCATTTTAGCAATTGGGATTTGTGTCTTTGAACAATTACTGTTTATGGTCTTCATCAGTAAAGAACAGATGAAGTTGGAGACAATAACAAAACACAAATTTAGCTGACTTTCTTCTTTGCTAATTGACAACGTGGTTGTGTATTTATTGCCACATAAGCAGTGTTACCGGATGACTACTTCAGATTTTCAATAATGGCTTAATTGACATTGTTTTTTAAGTTTAATGATCTATTGTGCAAAAAAATAACAATAGTGACATTTTAAAACAAACGTAACAAGTTCATTGGACTAATATGATATTTTCCTTATAGTCATATATTCCATTTCATTGTCACCTTTTAGTAATTAACATCTTACCTCATTTTTTATATTCAAAAGTAAGTAAATATATGCAACCATTTGTGATTTGTAGGCAACTTTTATGGGTTTCTGAATAAGACATGAAAAGTAAAAGTGTTCAATTGCTAAATATTTTGAGATGGTTAATAAAATGATAAAAAATTGCACTTTTTTTTTTCTAGTATTTTAACCTCCGAAAAAATAATTGTTGTAGAATCGACTGTGATTTTGCATCACATAGGTCACAATCGTGAACTTACAAGCTACTGATAATTTATCAGTTTGAAAAGTTGTTTCAATTGTTGTAGCCTTGTGGGCCCAAAAAATGGTGCGAATAGTCACCCTCGATGACGTAGTGGTGTAGCATCAAAATCAAAGGAATGGCCAATTTGGCACCGCCATAGTTACATGACACATATTTAATTGAATGAACTGTTGAGTAAATTACATGTTTGGTCCTCATTGTTTGCCAAAAGTGTCATCTTTATTCCAGAAGATTCATTTCTTGAGCATGTGGTTCCTATTTTGTAGTTTGGTTGTATATTTGGTCGTTGTTAAGATGGAATCATTAAGATACCTCATATGCCATGCATATAACAGTATTTTGGTCTTTTCATGTAGCCCTTCTATCCCATATTTAATGAAATTATATAGACCTTTCAGTAATCTAAGTATTTGATTAAACAATCCTCAAGAAGTATTCATCTAACTGAAAGAGCATATCATCGGTATTGATCATTTTATCACCATAATGTGGAGTATGCGAAGTAAATGCTTTGAAGTATACACCAATTATATTTATGGTTTGTAATACTTATCGATGCCATCGGTTTCGCGATTCTAGAACTTTATTTATTTATTTTTAAGGTTTTGTACGAGGATATGATGACATTTTGATGAGATTGACATTGAGGACTTTCTGATATATATCCCCCAAAGATAACTAAGTTATGATGAAAGTAGTGTTAGTATATATTTATGTGTTGTATTATTGTTATTAGTTTAGCCCTATATTGGCCAAAGGCCTTTTTGTATTTACAATCTCTTGTTCGTGTATATATTTGGAATGTGAATGTGATTGGCACTCATGGGAAATTACCCTCTGTAATATGGTATCAGGCCTCTAATCGTCGTACCCTAATTCCTCCCTACGATTTCTCTTCTTCTCTGTTATTCTTCTTCTTCCCTTTCATTCTCCAATGGCCACAGACAAACCTTATAGAATCACCAATATTCGTTTTTCTGTACCTCTCATACTTGACTTGGACCGCCATAACTATGATGCCTGGCGGGAACTCTTTCTCACTCACTGTGCAGGTTATGGTGTCGACACCCATTTGACTTCTCGGACCAAAACTCCGGCTGACTTGCCAGATGCAGAATGGTCTCGTATTGACAATATTGTCAAGTATTGGCTCTATGGTACGTTATCTCAAGCTTTACTCAATACGATCCTCAAACCAAACGCTTCCGCTCACCAGGTTTGGACCAACTTGGAGAGACTTTTTCATGTTAATAAGGATGCCAAAGCTTTTCAGTTAGACAATGAAATCAGGAACATTACCATGGGAGACTCCACGGTTCTAGCCTACTGCACCCGAATAAAAACTATTGCCGACTTGCTTGAAAATCTTGAAAGTCATGTACCGGAGAAAAACCTTGTGATGTATACCATCAATGGATTGTCTTACCAATATGATTCCCTTGCCATGCTGATCCGCCATACCACTCCTACTCCATCCTTTTCTACTATTCGCTCCATGCTTGAAGTTGAAGAGCAACGTATCAATCTTCCCTGTAAGGTACAACCCACTCATGCGGAACACTCTTCCTCTCCCACTCTGCTCCTCTCTGATGCGTCCCGCAATAACTCCGGTCATCACAACAGAGGCGGCTTCAGCCGCCGTGGCAATGGTCGTGGTGGAGGAAATCGGCAATCTCAGCGCCGACCTTCTGATCAGCGAAATAAGCTTGTGTCGGCACCATGGGCTTCCCCACCAGGTTATGCATGGGCTCTTCTTCCAGCTGGGTCCAGTTCCCAGCAAGTTGGGCTTCTCCCTACGCCACCTCAGGCCCAAAGATCTCCACACACTCATTGGCGCACCAGCAATCAGCCGGCCCACAACCAACAGGCCCATTTTGCTGCATCTTCTTTAGGCCCAACTCAGCAGGCTCCTTCTTGGTCCGAGACAGCCTCCAATGCAAATTCCGACAAGGCCACCCAATTGCCTCAGTTTTTTAGTGCTATGAGCCTCAATGACCCGGCTAACGGTGGTTGGTATATGGATTCTGGTGCTACATCTCACATACACTCGAACGAAGGTATACTTAATTCATCTTGTTCTAATTGCAATATTCATTCTGTTATGGTTGGTGATGGATCATCTATTAATGTAACTAAGACCGGATCCTCTACTCTTTCTACTCATAATCCTTACCGCACCCTCCACCTTCACAACATCTTAATTACTCCTCAAATAATCAAAAATTTAGTTTCTGTTCGGAAATTTACTAGAGATAATTTATGTTCTATCGAGTTTGATGCTTTTGGTTTTTCTGTGAAGGACTTCCTGACCAAGCAGGTTCTTCTCCGCTGTGATAGCTCTGGTGATCTCTACCCCATTACTGCTCCGTCTCATCAAGCCCTTGCTGTTATTAGTCCTTCTGTTTGGCATCAACGTCTTGGTCATCCTGGCGATACTGCTTTTAAACAATTAATTTCTAGTAAATTTATCCAATGTAATAAAACTAAGTCCAACCATCATTGCTCTGCCTGTCAAGCAGGCAAACATGTTCGACTTCCGTTTAGTCTTTCTAATTCTAATGTTTCTTTTCCTTTTGATTTGGTACATTCTGATGTTTGGACTTCTCCCTTGGTGAGTCATAGTGGTTTGAAATATTATGTTATTTTTCTAGATCATTTCTCTCATTATGTTTGGGTGTATCCTTTACAACGTAAATCTGATGTGTTTGCTAAGTTTGTTCACTTTCGTGCTTTTGTTCGTAATCAATTTAATCGCGACATTAAAGCTTTTCAATGTGATAATGGGGGAGAGTATAATAATCGTGCCTTTCGTGATCTTTGTGACTCTAATGGTATTTATATGCGCTTTTCATGCCCTTACACGTCCCAACAAAACGGTAAGTCTGAACGCATGTTAAGAACTATTAACAACACCGTCCGTACCTTGCTTTCTCACTCTCATCTTCCACCCACATTTTGGGCGGAAGCTCTTCATATGGCATGTCACTTATTAAACATTCTTCCATCCACATCCATTAATAATGTCACACCACATTTCAAGTTGTTTCAAAAACACCCAACATATTCTCACCTTAGAGTCTTTGGTTGCTTATGTTACCCTCATCTTAACCTCACTCACAAACTTGCCCCTCGCACTTCTCCTTGCATTTTTTAGGCTACCCGTCTCATCACCGAGGCTATTGATGCTATGATCTCGAGTCTAAAAAGATTATCATCTCTCGGCATGTCGTATTTGACGAGACTGTTTTCCCTTTCGGATCATTCACTCCGAATGAAACACCTTCATATAACTTTCTCGATGACATTGAGTCGTCATCTCCTGTGGCTCAGCACTTTCACATCTCTCCTCCCGCCACTGTTGCTGATGCCACCTCTTATTCGTCGTCGAGTGTTGCCTCTGGCGGGTCCTCTGCGACTGTTCCTCCCTCCATCCCGGCAACCCCTGCCACAACCGACCCTATACCCACCGCCACTTCTTCTCATCCCATGTCTACAAGAGCGAAACATGGCATACACAAACCTATTACTCGACTCAATCTTCTTACCGAAACTGAATCGTCCCTCCCCCGGTCTTATTTACATGCTCTCGATGATCCTCACTGGCATTCAGCAATACAAGAGGAATATGATGCGTTAATGAAAACAACACGTGGACTCTCGTTCCATGACCACATGGGGTTAATATTGTTTGATCCATTTGGTTATTTAAGAAGAAACAAAATGCAGATGGCTCTTTAAGCAGGTACAAGGCCCGATTGGTGGCCAATGGCAAAAGTCAACGTCCGGGAATTGATTGTGATGAGACTTTTAGTCCGGTGGTTAAACCGGCTACCATCCGAACCGTTCTTAGTCTAGCTGTTTCTCAGCATTGGCCTGTTCATCAGCTTGATGTGAAGAATGCTTTTCTTCACGGTCATCTTCAGGAGACAGTTTACATGCACCAACCTCCCGGTTTTCGTGATCCGGCTCACCACGATTATGTATGTCGCCTACAGAAGTCTCTATGTGGTCTCAAACAGGCACCTCGTGCATGGTATCATAGGTTTTCTCAGTTTGCTACCCAGATCGGATTCACTCAGAGTCGTTGTGATTCATCTTTTTTCATATGTAGCGATGGTCATTCTCTTGCATATCTTCTCCTGTATGTGGATGATATTGTTCTTACTGCTTCTTCCAAGGATCTCCTACAACGACTCATTACTTCTCTCAGTCAGGAGTTCTCCATGACCGACCTTGGAGATCTTAACTACTTCTTGGGTATCTCTGTTCAGCGCAACACCATAGGCATGTTCCTCAGCCAGAAGAAATATACTTTGGATATTCTTGATCGAGCTCAGATTCAATCTTGTAATCCATGCCGCACTCCTGTTGATACTCATGCTAAGTTGAACTCGTCTGGTACTCCGGTTGCTGATCCCACGCTTTTCAGAAGTCTTGACGGGGCTCTTCAGTATCTCATGTTCACTCGCCCCGACATTGCCTTTGCAGTTCAACAGATATGTCTATACATGCACGATCCCCGGGAACCACACTTTCATGCACTTAAACGAATTTTACGTTACCTCCGGGGCACTATTGACCATGGTATTCAGCTACATGTCTCCCCGGCTCGTGATCTCATTGCTTACTCTGATGCAGATTGGGGGGGTTGTCCTGCTACACGTCGATCCACATCTGGTTATTGTGTGTTCCTTGGCAGTAACATTATTTCCTGGTCATCCAAGCATCAGGCCACCATCTCTCGCTCTAGTGCTGAAGTCGAATATAGAGGTGTGGCCAACACTGCTGCTGAAACATCGTGGCTTCGTAATTTGCTCCGAGAACTCCATTTTTCACCCTTTAAAGCCACGATTGTCTATTGTGATAATGTGAGTGCGGTTTACATGTCTACTAATCCCGTTCAACATCAACGCACCAAACACATCGAGATTGATATTCACTTTGTCCGCGACAAAGTTGCCATTAGAGATATTTGGGTTTTACATATCCCTACCACATCTCAGTATGCCGATATATTAACCAAAGGCCTTCCATCCACTCTATTCCTTGACTTCAGATCCAGTCTAAACGTTCGCTCTTCATCTCCCGTTACGTCTGAGGGGGGATGTTAATATATATTTATGTGTTGTATTATTGTTATTAGTTTAGCCCTATATTGGCCCAAGGCCTTTTTGTATTTACAATCTCTTGTTCGTGTATATATTTGGAATGTGAATGTGATTGGCACTCATGGGAAATTACCCTCTGTAATAAGTAGCCTCATTTCCTCCCATTTCCTTATTCCTCGTACCAATATTAACTATGGCCTTCTACACATAGATGATTGCGAAGATATCTGTGACAACCTGAAACTTTTATCCTGTGCAATTGATCTGTATATCAATATTAAACTCGATTTTATCATCTTTTATCACCGTTTAAGAGTTAGTTTAAGTGTTCTAATCTTGAGTACAGTTGGGAATGAGATTAGAAATGAGTCTACAAGTCGTATAGAGACAAAACCGGGCCTTACAGCCTCCTGAGAGGTGTGTACCGCCGCACACATGGGTGTGCGGCCGCACACTCCCCCTTATATATATAAGGAGACCCTCTACACTCATTTCTTTCCTTTGGCTGCACTCTACTTTCTCTCACTACTTTCTCTCTCTAAAAACTTCATCCAAGAACACTCAAAAGGGGCCTCAAAAACGTGAACTACTCCATCATTCAACTTGTTATAGTGCTAAGACACCTGAATATGAGCCTAAAACTCATAATGTTCTTCGTGTTCTTCATCCTTTGAAGGTGTACGGCCGCACACCTTCATAAGTTGGCCGCACACACCTTAAAGCTCTCCAAAGTGAAGAGTTTGGCCTTCATTCACTAGTAGGACTTGGTATTAGCACAAGAACATCTCAAAATCGACATTTCGGGCACAAATGAGGAGTGTACGGCCGCACACTCCTGTGTACGGACGCACACACCCTCTGTACGGCCGTACACTCCTATGTGCAACCGCACACACAGCCTGTCCGCACACCCTGGCCGCACACCCACTCAAATGGCCATACATCTCCCTTATTTGATCATATAGGGTCCCGACAAGCATTTCCAAGTCCTTAGGGTGATTTCCCGTCATGTTTAGTCATGAAACACCCTAATTTTAACACACATATGTGTTATCACATGTTAATAGGATCCACTTGCGTACGAAACATCGGTTGACACTCAACATTCGTAACCGATCATACGCCCAGATCCTACGTCAAACGATGAGTTCATACCCCTACGCTTTTTTTTTCGAGTTTTCATGTTTTCAGGGGGGGAATACAAGCAAAAGTACAAGGAAACTTGTGCTCAATTTATCTCATTTTGCATAGAATGATTTTATGTTCATCATGCTTTTAACTCAGAAAACCGTTTTACCAATCGATTGAGAAATCAACTCGTAGAAACAGTTTTCAAATCTAAAGTAAGAACTTGTGAATCATGTTATAATATGTATTATCTTATAAAGGATTCATGTAAATCATAAGCAGGATTTTCGTACTATTACTTGTAAATTTGTTAGGCTAAGTTTGAGACATGTCCTTGGTAACACTCCATCGGATTCATGAGTGGAGGACTAAGACTTATAATCGGAATCTCTTGGAGGGAGAGCGTGACTATTGTGTATAGATCTATATGGGACTGACTATCCCGCACCCTCGCTGCTAGCTACAGCGGAACCGTTAGGTTCAGGGGTGACAAAGTCATAAAAGATACTGGCCCCCGTTTCGTGCCTTATCCAGTCTAAGTATGGTTATGGCACTCACAACTTAGGTAACGAGAATTTACTTTTGTAATAATGAAACGAGTGAACTAACTTCAAAGTAATATCCGATTTGATTACTAGAGGGCATCAGTAACGCCCTTAGGATCTAGTTCACTACCTATTTTATTAGTTTTATTTATGTAATAAGGCTAATACATCTCACAGCGAGTAACCAGGGTTTTTCAAGGAAACTACATCTATCGATACAAGTATGGTAGATACTTGTACACCTCGTATCAGAATCAAAAATCAACTAGCAACTTTTAAGGGAAATATAGGATTTTCCTGGGATAACTTAACCTTTCATAAACAGGCTGTTTATCTTATAACTAATGGATAATCAAACCACTTTCATAAGAAAATATAGGATTTTCTTGGGAAACAACTTTTCAAAGAATTCAAAGAAACATTTCTTTCACCAGAATTAAACGCTTATGGACTCACCAGCTTTATGCTGATATATTTTAAAACTGCTTGTATTCTCAGGGCATCAATAGACAGGTACTCTTGCCAACTTTTGGAGAAGACGGAACATTCTGAAGTCACGACTTTTACTTTTGTTATATACTGTTATGTATAAATCATGTTTTTGAACAATGTAAATATTCATATTATAATGTAATGGTTGTGTTTACTTCGCTTACTATGATACAACTGTTGTGATACTACGCATGACGTCCTCCGCCCCGGAACGTTTCCGCCATCGGTTTCGGGGTGTGAAAGATTGGTATCAGAGCTATTGTTTATAGTGAACTAAGTATACCGAGCCTTACATAGTATACAACTAGAAACACTAAGGGGCTGAAGTGCTCTGAACTAAAAGTATACTTTTAAAATATAAGTATTTTTACAAAGAATATACAAGTATACCCGAGTACCAGAATCCGTGTCACGAGTAGAACAAAACAAAAGTATTTTGGATGTTGAACACTGCAGTTAAACCTGAGCAGTTATGTAATCATGTCTATGGTCAATATAGCCTGATCAACTATATTCATTCGAGACATGACCAACATGTGCTTGGGAGTGACGTTGGTGTTGCAACAGGCCTAAAGCTTACCCGGTATCCATACAAATTAAAATACTATAGGAGTATTTTAGTCAAAGCCGAATACATTGTAGAAATTCATTCCTAGTGTTGCTACCTATTCGTTTCTTAGCGATAACTTACTTGCATTAGTAACTTTCCTTTGCTTATCGCTTTGTAGAACACTTTATTATCAGAATGAGATATATTTCGTTTCATATATCTCGAGGACTTACCATCCTCTTCTTCCTGATTGATTCTAGAACAAGATGCCTCCCCGAAAAAGACCTGTCAGAAGGAACAACAACACTCCACCACCACCACCACCCCCTCAGTTCGATCTCGTTATGTTCCAAGCAGCTGTTACTGCTGCTGTGACTGTCGCGATGACACAAGTTAATTCTGGCGGATCTAGTGGGCAAGGAAGTGGTACTCATCCCCAAAATCAGGAAGGTGGTCAAGGAAACCAGAAGGAGTGCTCCTATAAAGACTTCTTGAACGCAAAACCCATATCTTTCGACGGCAAAGGAGGAGTTATTGCCCTAACTCAATGGATCGAGAAAATTGAGTCCATCTTCGAAATTTGCTCTTGTTCCGAAGCTAACAAGGTGAAATTCGCCGCTTGCACTTTCGCCAACAAAGCATTGACCTGGTGGAATGGCCGGGTCGAGTCCCTAACCCTGCCAATAGCAAATGCTATGGGTTGGGAGAGCTTGAAAGAGCTCATGCTTGCTGAGTACTGCCCACGGGGCGAAATGCAGAAACTGGAGCACGAACTCTGGAACCTAAAGATGAAGGGTTCCGACATTATTTTTTACACGTCTAGGTTTGAAGACCTAGCACTTCTCTGTCCGGGGATGGTCACCCCGGAAAGCAAAAAGATTGAAAGATACATTTGGGGACTGACCCAGCCAACCAAAGGAAATGTTTTGGCTGCTCGGCCAACTACATTTGATAGCGCCAAGTGCCTGGCGCAAACTCTGATCGATCATGGAGTCGATCTCGATGAAGTGACAGCCACTCCTGAACCGGCTAAAGGGAGTGGTGAGAAGAGAAAATTCTGGAAGCAGAAAAAGGGTCAATCTTCGCAGGAGCCCTCAAAGAAGCAACACACGGTAGCAGTTCACGTTGCTACTACCCCTGTCGTTGCTCCTGCTACTCAAGCACCTACCAGTAGCTATACTGGTACCCTCCCTTGGTGCAATAAGTACAGTTATCATCACCGCATCCATGGTCCATGTCGTGAGATGCTCTGCAACAACTGTGGTAAGAAGGGCCACCTGGATCGAGGCTGCAAAGCACCAGTCCCACCCACCGATCAGGCATCTGGAGCAGGCGTCGGTCAAGCCTGTTATGGTTGTGGAGAAATCGGGCACTATAAGAGAAACTGCCCCAAGGCAACAACAACTGGCAACACCAGGAGAGTACAAGCTATGGGGCAAGAGGAGGCTGTGGCTGACCCTACCGTTGTTTCGGGTACGTTCCTCCTCGACAACTCTTATGCATGCATTCTTTTCGATTCTGGTGCGGAGAGAAGTTTTGTTAGTCATGCATTCAAACATCTTCTCAAACATAAACCTCAACCCCTAACTGAATGTGGCTAACGGTGAGAAAGAGAGCACTAATGGCATATTCGTGGGTTGTATTCTCACTCTGAACGGCCATTCATTTCCTATCGATCTTATGCCAGTCTCTATAAAAAGCTTTGATGTCATCATCGGCATGGGTTGGTTGAGCCCCAATCGTGCTGATATCCTTTGTTTCGAAAAAGCCATCCGTCTCAACCTCTCCTCTGATGAAACTCTCGTAATTTATGGCGATAAACTTAGCACAAACCTTCGCATCATTTCGTGCATCAAAGCCCAGAAACTCCTGCGAAAGGAGTGTTATGCATTCCTAGCCCACGTCATTAATGAGAAGTAGGAAGTTAAAGACCTCGAGAGCATCCCCGAAGTCTGCAACTTTCCCGATGTTTTTCCCGAAGATCTCCCGGGAATCCCTCCTGAACGCCAAGTCGAGTTTCGTATCGACTTAGTCCCCGGAGCTACTCCCGTAGCTAAATCTCCATATCGCCTAGCACCAGCAGAAATGCAGGAACTATCTAGTCAGCTCAATGAGCTGCTCAGCAAAGGATTCATCAGACCGAGTTCCTCACCCTGGGGAGCCCCGATCTTCTTCGTGAAAAAGAAGGATGGATCCTTTCGGATGTGTATCGATTATCGGGAGCTGAACAAGGTCACAGTCAAAAACCGTTACCCTCTTCCTCGAATCGACGACCTTTTCGATCAACTTCAGGGAGCCAGCTACTTCTCGAAAATAGATTTAAGATCAGGGTACCATCAGCTACGAGTCCATGAGGGTGATGTTCCTAAAACAGCATTTCGGACTCGATATGGTCACTACGAGTTCGTAGTTATGCCCTTCAGTCTAACCAATGCACCGGTTGTGTTCATGGACCTGATGAACCGAGTGTGCCGTCCTTTCCTGTACAAGTTCGTCATCGTGTTCATCGACGATATACTTGTCTACTCCAGAAGCGAGGAAGATCACAAACAACACTTGAGATTGGTGCTGAAAACTCTAAGGGCGGAAAAGCTTTACGCAAAATTCTCCAAGTGCGAATTCTGGATTCGAAAAGTAACCTTCCTAGGTCACGTGGTAAGCGAGGAAGGCATACACGTGGACCCCTCCAAAATCAAGGCGATAGAGAACTGGTCAGCACCAAAGACGCCCACAGAAATCCGTCAATTCTTGGGTCTCGCTGGCTACTATCGTAGATTTATCCAGAATTTCTCCAGAATTGTCATACCCTTAGCCACTCTAACTCAGAAAGGCGTACCCTTTTGTTGGAGTGAAAAGCAAGACACTGTGTTCCAAACGTTGAAGTGGGCCCTATGCAGCGCACCTATCTTGTCTCTGCTCGAAGGGACGGATGACTTCGTCGTCTACTGCGATGCATCCAATCAGGGCCTAGGCTGTGTGCTCATGCAACGGGGAAAAGTCATTGCTTATGCCTCAAGACAGCTGAAAGCACACGAAGTCAACTACACAACACACTACCTGGAATTGGGAGCAGTGGTCTTCGCATTGAAGATATGGAGACATTATCTCTACAGAACCAAGTGAACTATCTTCACTAACTATAAAAGTCTGCAGCATATCTTCGACCAGAAGGAGCTGAACATGAGACAATGGCGATGGGTTGAGCTACTCAGCGATTACGAGTGCGAAATCCGCTACCATCCCAGCAAGGCCAATGTGGTAGCAGATGCCCTCAGCCGGAAGGAGTACTCAGGTCGTAAAGTGAAGGCATTGACCATGACTATCCATTCCCATTTATCCGCGCAAATCAAGGAGGCTCAGTTGGAAGCCTTAAGACTAGAGAACATGTCGGGTGAAACCTTGAGAGGAATGGAAAAGAACCTAGAGATCAAGGGAGACGGAGTCTATTATTTCATGGACCGGATCTGGACCCTAAAGTTCGGTGGTTACAGAGAGGTTGTAATGAACGAAGCTCACAAGACCAGATACTCCGTTCACCCAGGTTCGGACAAGATGTACCTCGATCTCAAGAGACTGTATTGGTGGCCGAACATGAAAGCAGAAATCGCTACCTTCGTGGGCAAGTGCCTGACTTGCGCCAAGGTGAAGGTCGAATATCAGAAACCCTCAGGTCTACTCCATCAACCAGAAATACCCGAATGGAAATGGGAGAGGATCACTATGGATTTCATCACCAAATTACCCAAGTCTCCGAGTGGGCACGACGCCATCTGGGTAATAGTTAACCGACAAACTAAATCCGCTCACTTCCTACCAATCAGGGAAAATTTCAAAATGGAGAGACTCACACGAATCTACATCCAAGAGATAGTTCGACTGCACGGTATACCTGTATCCATTATCTCTGATCGAGATAGCAGGTTCACTTCGAGGTTCTAGCAGTCACTGCAGAAGGCTCTTGGAACTAAGTTGGATATAAGCACGGCTTACCACCCCCAGACTGATGGACAGAGTGAGAGAACAATTCAGACATTGGAAGATATGTTGAGAGCCTGTGTCATCGATTTCGGCGCGTCATGGGACACTCATCTTCCTTTGGTTGAATTTTCCTACAACAACAGTTACCATACCAGCATCAAGGCTGCGCCTTTCGAAGCTCTCTATGGCCGCAAGTGCAGATCCCCTCTGTGCTGGGCTGAGGTGGGCGACACGCAGCTAGCCAAGGGGCAAGTCCCAGATAGCACTCTCACTGGTCCAGAAATCATCCGCGAAACCACAGAAAAGATCGTACAAATCCGAGAACGACTTAAGGCCTCTCGCGATAGACAAAAGAGCTACGCCGATAAACGACGAAAACCCTTGGAGTTTCAGGTTGGAGACCCTGTCTTGCTAAAAGTCTCACCCTGGAAAGGCATGATACGCTTCGGAAAGCGTGGTAAGCTAAACCCGAGGTACATAGGATCGTTCGAAATCCTCGCCAGGATCGGTCCTGTAGCCTACAAACTCCGATTACCTCAGGAGCTTAGTAACATTCATCCCGTCTTCCACGTCTCGAACCTGAAGAAGTGCTTATCCGACGAGACTCTCGCTATCCCTCTCGATGAGATTGAAATCAACGAGAATTTAAACTTTGTGGAAGAACCAATCGAAATTATGGATAGGGAGATCAAACGAACAAAACAAAGTCGCATCCCGATAGTGAAGGTTCGTTGGGATGCCAAGCGGGGACCGGAATTCACTTGGGAGCGTGAAGATCAGATGAAACAGAAGTATCCGCATCTCTTTCCCTAAATTCATGATTTGTATTCTATGTTCAAATTTCGGGACGAAATTCCCTCTAACGGGGGGATGATGTGACAACCTGAAACTTTTATCCTGTGCAATTGATCTGTATATCAATATTAAACTCGATTTTATCATCTTTTATCACTATTTAAGAGTTCGTTTAAGTGTTCTAAGCTTGAGTACAGTCGGGAATGAGATTAGAAATGAGTCTACAAGTCGTATAGAGACAAAACCGGGCTTACACCCTCCTGAGAGGTGTGTACGGCCGCACACATGGGTGTGCGGCCGCACACCCACCCTCCAGCCGCACACTCCCCCTTATATATATAAGGAGACCCCCTACACTCATTTCTTTCCTTTGGCTGCACTCTACTTTCTCTCTCTAAAAACTTCATCCAAGAACACTCAAAAGGGGCCTCAAAAACGTGAACTACTCCATCATTCAACTTGTTATAGTGGTAAGACACCTGAATCTAAGCCTAAAACTCATAATGTTCTTCGTGTTCTTCATCCTTTGAAGGTGTACGGTCGCACACCTTCATAAGGTGGCCGCACACTCCTTAAAGCTCTCCAAAGTGAAGAGTTTGGCCTTCATTAACTAGTAGGACTTGGTATTAGCACAAGAACATCTCAAAATCGACATTTCGGGCACAAATGAGGAGTGTACGGCCGCACACTCCTGTGTACGGCCGCACACACCCTCTGTACGGCCGCACACTCCTGTGTGCAACCGCACACACAGCCTGGCCGCACACCCACTCAAATGGCCATACACCTCCCTTATTTGATCATATAGGGTCCCGACAAGCATTTCCAAGTCCTTAGGGTGATTTCCCGTCATGTTTAGTCATGAAACACCCTAATTTTAACACACATATGTGTTATCACATGTTAATAGGATCCACTTGCGTACGAAACATCGGTTGACACTCAACATTCGTAACCGATCATACACCCAGATCCTACGTCAAACGGTGAGTTCATACCCCTACGCTTTTTTTTCGAGTTTTCATGTTTTCAGGGGGGAATACAAGCAAAAGTACAAGGAAACTTGTGCTCAATTTATCTCATTTTGCATAGAATGATTTTATGTTCATCATGCTTTTAACTCAGAAAACCGTTTTACCAATCGATTGAGAAATCAACTCGTAGAAACAGTTTTCAAATCTAAAGTAAGAACTTGTGAATCATGTTATAATATGTATTATCTTATAAAGGATTCATGTAAATCATAAGCAGGATTTTCGTACTATTACTTGTAAATTTGTTAGGCTAAGTTTGAGACATGTCCTTGGTAACACTCCATCGGATTCGTGAGTGGAGGACTACGACTTATAACCGGAATCTCTTGGAGGGAGAGCGTGACTATTGTGTATAGATCTATATGGGACTGACTATCCCGCACCCTCGCTGCTAGCTACATCGGAACCGTTAGGTTCAGGGGTGACAAAGTCATAAAAGATACTGGCCCCCGTTTCGTGCCTTATCCAGTCTAAGTATGGTTATGACACTCACAACTTAGGTAACGAGAATTTACTTTTGTAATAATGAAACGAGTGAACTAACCTTAAAGTAATATCCGATTTGATTACTAAAGGGCATCAGTAACGCCCTTAGGATCTAGTTCACTACCTATTTTATTAGTTTTATTTATGTAATAAGGCTAATACATCTCACAGCGAGTAACCAGGGTTTTTCAAGGAAACTACATCTATCGATACAAGTATGGTAGATACTTGTACACCTCGTATCAGAATCGAAAATCAACTAGCAACTTTTAAGGGAAATATAGGATTTTCCTGGGATAACTTAACCTTTCATAAACAGGCTGTTTATCGTATAACTAATGGATAATCAAACCTCTTTCATAAGAAAATATAAGATTTTCTTGGGAAACAACTTTTCAAAGAATTCAAAAAAACATTTCTTTCACCAGAATTAAACGCTTATGGACTCACCAGCTTTATGCTGATATATTTTAAAACTGCTTGTATTCTCAGGGCATCAATAGACAGGTACTCTTGCCAACTTTTGGAGAAGACGGAACATTCTGAAGTCACGACTTTTACTTTTGTTATATACTGTTATGTATAAATCATGTTTTTGAACAATGTAAATATTCATATTATAATGTAATGGTTGTGTTTACTTCGCTTACTATGATACAACTGTTGTGATACTACGCATGACGTCCTCCGCCCCGGAACGTTTCCGCCATCGGTTTCGGGGTGTGACAATATCATTCTTTTGCCTAACTTTGTTGCACAATATAAGGAAATCAAAGCCTACACAAAACTTGACAAGACGTCTTTAGCTAATGTTTTAGTAAAGAACTATAATTTCCCGAATAATATAACAATTATGGCAATTTTGATGGTGGATATATTAACTATGTTACTGAAGCATTACATATACCCGAGAATGTGGCAATTTCATAGTGATTGTTATCTATGGCCAATTTGTTGGTGAAGTCATGCACTTCTGACATTGAGTTTGTTACTTTTGTTGGTGGATGAGTTTATTGAAGGGATGGAAGTTGTGATCAAGGATGGTTGGCGAAGTGTTAAGATAGATTTTGGTGTAAGAACTTGGAGGATTATCTTTTGGTTGACTTAGTTCATAATTTGACAATTTTGAATTGGTATGTGTATGTTATGAATGGTTCACGTTTTGATTGCTTTAGTTCACGAGTTTGGCAATTTAGAATTGGTATGTTATGTTATCAATAGTCATGAATGGCTCATGTTTTGGTTGGCTTAGTTAATGTTGTGGCAATTTATGATATGTGTATGGTATGAATAGTATCTTATGTGTTTTCTTGTTATGAAATTATATAAACTATATTTGGTAATGTTCCATGTATTGTATGTTCATGTATAACAAATTGTGTATATGCTTACTTTCCAACAACTATCCATTTGTTTTGTTTAAACTTAATACACGTGTTGCCAATATGCTTCTCACTGGCATATTATTAGTTACAAGTTCTTGAATTTTTGCTTATGCTTAGTTCCTTTTGGTATGCTTAGCTATTTTGATATTGTATGTGTTTTTCATGCTTTGCCAATTTTGCAGATATATGTGTGTGGATTCTTGAATGGAAATAGAAGTGCTACGTGAAATGACTAAAATATCCTCATGTGCGTGGCTATGAGGAGTCAGACGATTAGGAATAGGAACCAAACGTCCAACCAAACTACGAAATTCTAACAAAAAGTACAAGAAATAAATCTCATGGACTAAAAATAGAATTTCATAAACCGCAGGGAATGCGAAAGAAGGATCGTGTATTTGCGGTGGGGATTCCCCTGATAATCGCAGTATCAAATGTTTTTTTTAAGGATTGAGGTTGGTAGAAACTTAAAAAAAAAAAAAAAAAAAAAAAAAAAACCCTCGAGCATTCACTCATTCTTTAAAGATTTTACAAGGTTAAAAAGCCTAGTTATTTATCTATGCATGACGAGTACAAAAGAATCAACGAAGTGTATTTGCCAAATAAATATTAATCAATGGATTTTTATCTTTCACGTCAACTCCTAATAAAATGATAACTTTTAATTTTATAAATTGATAGTTTTGTTTATCATAGAGTATACTTCTAAAAAGAAACAGTCTTCACGACATATGAATTTGACATGATGGAAATAAAATATTTGTTTATAACTTATATTGTACATAAATGTATTTGCAATATCTATTTGTTTCAAAGTTATATTTAGTATATTTGTTTTATGTTTGTTTTCAATTTCGGGTATAACTGAATAATGAATATATTATTAATTGGTAACCTATATGTTGTATAATAATTAACTGTTACCACAACGAAAGTGGTTTAAGGTTAATCATTATAAAATTAAACACTTTAAAATACAAAAGAGCTTTTAGGCTAACGATATTATGTGTTGTTCTTTTTCTTTGAGGTCGATGGTCTAATTCTCGTTGCTGACATAAGTGAAATTAGATGTGTTAGGTTATGAATAGATTACATTTGCCGATAAATAAAAAAACTTTAAAATAAAATTGTCATAGTTTGGAAATTTATCGGGTTCAACAATGCGGTAACATGTTATAAAAAGAAAATATAATTCAAGTGTAATTGAAAAAAATATAATTTTCATAAGAAAAAAATATAATTTTCATAATTTAAGATTAATTGAAAACGTTATCTATAATATATTGAATTCTAAATTAAAGTAGCGAAGAAAATGAAAGAAAAAAATGGAGTGTAAGGTGTTATTTGTTTTTTCGAAACGAAAATTCATAGTCTGCGGACCACCTCTGCAACCCTCTGCAGCAGAAGAGGTGGACCAAACGGATGCAACATGTAATAAGAAACATGTTTGTTTTTTAACATCTGCAGGTTGCTGCAGTAAACTGAAATTTAAATAAACTGGTTTTACAAATTGAAAATAATTCTCTTTTTATTCTCTCTATTTTTTTTCTCTTTAAATGTTTTTTTAGGGAATTACTAATCTAGCTATTTTCTTTAATTACCTATCCAAAAATAGCAAAAAAATAAAATAAAAGACTTTAGCCAAAAATAACCCGAAAAAGTAAATGACTAGAGTTGACTATGATCAATGAGAGTTGACTACGGTCAAAGGGGGGTAATCTATTGATTCAGGGCAATGGACTACTGTTTTCCGGCCTGTCTACTCTTTCATGCTCATTGGCCCATAGTATATAATGTATATATATATTTTTTCAGATTAAGTTACTTTTTGGTATTTTTTCCTTGGTTTGTCTATTATTTTCTCTCAATGGAGCATCCGAAAAACAACGAGGTACGTCTATTTTTTATCAAAATTTTACCGTATTCTTGATTAGTAGTTGTTTTTCTATATGAAGATAACTTTTGTTTAAAAAAACCGAAAAAAATATTAAAACTGTAGGCTTCATACGAAACCTACGGTGTACAAGTCCACAATGCACAGGTTATGCAGTGTAGACTTGTACACCGTAGGTTTCGTATGAACCCTACGGATTTTTTTTCGTTTTTTTTTTAATTTTGTAACCTGTAACCAATTAAATCTATGTTATGCTTCTATGATTTTTTTTCAAAAATCTGTAAAAAAAAAAATTAACAAAACTGTAGTTTTTTTTTTTTTTTGGAAACCTACGGTGTACAATCAATTAATGCACAGTTTATGCATTAAAAGGTTGTACACCGTAGGTTCCATTAAACCTATTGTTTTTTTTTAATTTATGACCAATAAAAAAACTACTTTACATTTTACAAGCAATATTTTTTTATCAAAATAATTCCTAAAAAAACTACTTTCCCTTTATTTTATTTAAAAAAAAAATTAAAACTGTAGACTTTAACCTAGAACCATAGGCTACGGTTTGGGAAACCGTAGTTTGTTGAGAGAAAACCGTAAGTTTTAAAATAACCTACGGTTTTAAATGTTCAAAATGAATATATATATATATATATATATATATATATATATATATATATATATATATATATATATATATAACCCGAAACAATAGACCATTTGGCGAAACAGTATCTCACTCTAATTACCTACGGTTTCATAGGCTATTTTTTAGACAATTGCTAATTTTTGGCTAAAAATGATTAAGTAATTATTTAATTAGGCTAGATTAATAATTTCCTTTTTTTTTCATGTCCTTAAAAAAGTTAAGAATATACTTTTTTTCTTGTTTTTTAATCTTTTCTTTATAAAAAAAACTTGAAAACATGATATAAAATATAATAGATTATTATATCACATTTAGTTTTTAGACATCTACTAGATTATTATTTTTCTTATAAGATGCTGAACCCTATAAAAATTTGATGGAACGTATTTTTTTCTTAGAATCGGAAAACCGGAATCGTACAGGAACCGGAACCGTTAGAACCGGAATATATAGAACCGGTTCCGGTTTCGGGTTTAAAAGTTAGCTTTATCCAGGTTCGGGGTAATCCGGGTTTGGGTCCATCGGGTCCGGGTAAACCGGGTCTAAAAACCGGAACCGGAACCACTTTTAGGGCCGAAACCGGTTTTTGTGAAACGTTTAAAAAATACATATCTTATCCGTTTCAACTTTGATTGACATGCGATTTTTTCCACCATGTAGTTTAGAGTTTGTACATGATTTTAGACTATAAATCTGTCATTTTTAGTTTTATATTCATTGACTTACAGTCCCCCAAAATCGAGATATCAAAGCTGAAAGTTTTTAGTTTTTCAGTTTTTTTGTATTCGGTGAAAGTTTTAAAACATGCATATCTAATTCGTTTGAAGTCGGATTGACATGTGGTTTTTTCCAACTTGTAGTTTACAGTTTGTACATGAGTTTAGACTATAATTTTGTCATTTTTGGTTTTATATTCAATGATTTACAGTCCTCCGAAGTCGGGATATCAAAACTAAAAATTTTCAACTTTTCAACTATTTGTTTTTGTACTTTGTATTCTTTGAAAATGTTAACACATGCATATCTCATTCGTTTAAAGTCGAATTGACATGCGGTTTTTTCCAGAGTGTATTTTGGAGTTTGTACATGATTTTATACTATAATTTTGTTAAATTTTGTTTCATATTCAATGAGTTACAGTACCCCAAAGTCGGGATATCAATATGAAAATTTTTAAAGTTCAACCCACTAAGTAGTAAGTAATTACCAAAAAATTCCGGTTTTTTCGGGTTTTTTAGTTCTAAACCCACTTTATCCGGTTCCAACCTACCCACTTTGATGTTTTCGGGTTTTCCGGTTCTAGACCCACTTTACCCGGTACCGTACCCGGAACCGAACCGGAACCGGTTCCTATATACTGGTCCGGTTTTCGGTTCTATAAAATCCCGTTAACCGGTTCCGGATTTGGACCCACTTTCATCCCTATACCTGTTCAACCTCATCCTATCATTTCATTATGATTGACTTTAAGTTATTAATTACCAAACTACAAATTTGAGTTCACTAAACAATTCGAATAAATTAGAGTAAATTACATGAATGGTCCCTGTGGTTTGGAGTAATTTCACGTTTGGTTATTTACTTATTTTTTTTTTAAATTTGGATGGTCCCTACTGTTTATTTTTGCTGTGTGCTTGGTCCATGTGTTACCTAAGAAGACTATTGTGTCCTTATTAATTTATTTTTTAATTAATTTCTTTATTTATACATTTATTTTTATAATTAAAAAAATTAGTAGGCCCAACATATCTCCATTTCCTCATCCTAAACCTGGAACCATATTTGAGAAATTCATTATGATGCCCTCTTCCTCGCTTCAACACCCACTTCTTCTTTCCTTCTTGTTTTTCATACCCTGTAACAAACCCTCATCGTCTAATTCTTCAACACATCTTCAGAAGAATTTCAAGGTTTGTTACAGGTTTGATTTAATCCAATATGTGATTTCTTATAAGGATTTAGGATTTTATACAGGGCTACTTTAATGCAATTTGAATCTCCTGAAATGGAAGAGAGATATAGAAATCTAGAGGGATAAAAAAAGGGAGATGAAAAGGAAGAGGGATTGTAACGCCCCGATTCTCAAGTATTGATTTAATATAAAGTTCTTTGATTTCAAGGTCTACTCGACGAGTTGGTTGCCCTACTCGTCGAGTAGCAGCGGGTTGGTCCGCGTGTTTTAGTGACCTACTCGCCGAGTCCAAGAAGGGACTCGACGAGTAGGAGCTGGCAGATGAAACCCTAAATCCCGGGGTTTGCACCCTATTTAAAGAATCATAAGCCTCCTTCAGCCTCTTTACAGTCCCTTGAGAGCTCAACAAAACCCTAATACGTGTGTGTGTGTGTGTGTACTCCATTGTGTTTTAAGCTTTGAAAGAGGATTATTGGGGAGAAAGGCTTGGAGAAACAAGTGGCTAGAAGCAAGGAACTTGTGGGGGGGGGGGGGTTCAGAAATCTACCTCAGTTAGCATCATTGGGAGGTATCAAGTCGTCACCTTTACCTCATTTCTTTCTAGATCTCATTTGGGTGAAGTTTAGAGTTATTTTGGCTTGGTTATGATGATATGGTGGTGTATGAACTAGATCTGAAGTTGCAACTTCAGATCTGGACCCTTCTTGGGTTCTAGGTTCATAAAGTTTCGAGCTTGGTCATGAATGAAGCCTTCCTTGTGTGTAAAACTCCATTATAATCTTAGATTTGTCATTTAGAGCCTTTAGATCCATGTATGCACGTAAAGTTTGCAACTTTATGTGATAAACATGCCTTAGAAGCTTGGATCTACAATATGGAGCCGCTGCATGGCTTAGAAAGTGTATGTATGAGTGAAGGTCTGAAGGGGCTCGGCGAGTTGCATAGTCAACTCGGTGAGCCACATGAAGATGGCCATGTACTCGACGAGTTGGATGAACAACTCGGCGAGTCAGTTGAAGATTGCCTTGGACTCGGCGAGTCAGTCGAAGACTCGATGAGTCGACTAGGGTTCTCTCAACCTTTGGACACGTATGAACTCGTCGAGTTATAAGGGAACTCGACGAGTCAACCTAGGATTTCACGACTTCTCGAGTTCAGGAAGAACTCGACGAGTCGGTGAACTGCACTCGACGAGTTGGGTCAACATGGACTGTTGACTTTGACTGTGGACGTGGACTTTGACCAAGGGTTGACCAGTTGACCTCTGGGGTATTTTTGGTAATTTGGGAAATTTATGAAAAAGGGTTTTGTGGTAACTTTAGGAGGAGGAGTTCGTGTTGGAGATCCGAGAGTTGAGCTCATCATTTCAGCACGACACTTGAGAGGTGAGTTATCCTCACTATATCAGTAGGGTCTAAGGTACCAAGGACGGCCCTTTTAGTTGTTATCTTGGTTATATTATGCTACATGTGGTTATGATCTGTTAGATCGGTATCAGGATAGACAGTATGTTGTTATGCTCTTATGTTCCGTTAGGATCGGTATGTTAGTGATCTGGTTAGGTCGGTGCTCTGGTTATGAAAGATTGCTATGATCGATGATCTGTGAGATAGTTATATCTGATATTTGTATATGCTAGTATATGTTAGTCATGTGCACATGGTTATTTGCTTGATGTTTGGGTTGAGGCGGTCCTGCTTTGTGTTGAAGGCCAACATACCCTACGAGCGGTCCGAATAGACTGTAGGCCCGTAAGGCGGTCCAGTCACACCGAAGGCTCGGGATAGATCCAGATAGACTGCAGGCCCTGCGGGACGGCCCAGTTAGGCCGAAGGCCCAGTATGCATGTTGTTGATTATCTGTTATTGACATGGTATTATCGGTGTGGTATTGGTATTTTGGGGGTAGCTCACTAAGCTCTCGGGCTTACAGTTTCAGTTTATTGTTTCAGGTACTTCCGGAGATCATAGCAAGGCAAAGGCTTGACCGTACCGCTCCTCATCCATATGATTATGTTTCTGGGACACTCTGATGGATAATATTTTGAAAACATTTTGTAAAACACTATTTGATTTCTTGGTTGAAAAAGTTTAAATTTGGCTTTAAACTTTTAGATGTTAGAAGTTGGTATCAGAGCCTTGGTTTGAGTGAATTGGAGGAACACTCGTGTGAATCTAGTCTCAAATCAAGGAGATTTTTTTGAATAAATTCTAAAGTGGTTTTCAAAATAAGGGATGGAGGATGCAGAGGGTACGATCAGTCGGAGCCAGTAAGTAGACCCCAAAATACCATATAGTTATTTGATATTATGATCTGTTAGAACAGCATGCTAGTGCTAGGCTAGGGATCTTCAGGAATTGCATGGTAGACTTGCCTGATTATATGATGCCTACTAGCCTAGGGTTTCTTTTATATGGAATTGACATCATTACTGTAGTTGTTTAGTGTATGCATCACGGCTGTGCATAATCAAGATCTTATAGCCTGAGAATGTTTGATTCGACCTTAGGGTAGGATTGGATATTCGAAAGTATTTCTGGTCCAGCGTTATGTGTGGCTAGCATACACTAATGCTGCAGGGTTGGTGGAAGTTTCATGGATGGATGGGTCGGGAGAAGCCGTGAGGCCAGTGGTGAGATAGTTTCACATTCCTCTAGGAGTGAGGGTTGAGCGTTTGCTATGTTGATGTCTATTGTTAGGGCGTTGTGGTGATACTTGAGACAAATATGGGTAGGTGTGGAAAGTAGTATGGGCCCGTACTACTGAAAGCATAGGACCCATATGCGTAGCAAGGAAGTCACATCCCCTAGTGTTTGTGGGAATTGGTCTCCCGATATTATGTTGTTTATGTGATGTCTTGGGCATATTTTCAGTATGGTGATGACGAGACGCTTTACGACCGGATCAGGATCAGGATCAGGATCAGGGGGGAAGGCCCGGATGAGCCTATAGTACCTGAGCCCGTGGTGCAGATAGGGACAGAGGAGTTGGATGCCAGGATTCGGGAGATCCTGCATGATGAGGTTGCTGCTGCGTTTCGAGCGCAACTACCAGAGATGTTTGGGTCGATCAACACCGCTATGGTCGAGTACTTTGATGAGCGTTATGCAGCCTTTGCAGAGACGGTTGCCGCTGCAGCCGCATCGGCTGTAACAACGGCAGGGGGCGGAGGAGGAGCCAGCCGGGCTTTCCAGTACCGGGACTTCGATAACACGAAGCCCTCGACGTTTGATGGTACACAGGATGCGATCAGGGCTATGAGGTGGTTATCAGACGTGGAGGGCTGTTTCTTCACGTGCTCGTGTCCTACTGACCAGAAGGTCAGGTGTGCCCTGAACCTGTTGAGGCTTGGGGCCAAGGACTGGTGGAGACTGACGACTGGGTCGTACACCGATGATCAGAGAGCTGCTATTACTTGGGAGCAGTTCAGGAATATGTTCCGCGCCCGCTACGTTCCCCGCGTGGAGCGGGAGCGTCTTGCTCAGGAGTTTTTGACATTGAGGCAGGATGGAGAGTCGGTGATGGAGATCACCCGCATGTTCACGGAGAGGGCTATGTTTTGCCCGGAGTTTGCTTCTGAGCAGTCTCAGATGACCCGTTATCTGAGTATGCTCAAGACGGATATCCGTCAGTTTTTTGCTACGCAACGTTGTGATACTCTTCTGGATCTTCAGGAAGCCGCGAGGCGGCGTGAGTTGGAGATAGAGCTGCAGTTGAAGGATCAGCGTCAGGTTCCGGCACAGTCTCAGCTGACACCTAAGCGGTCTAAGACCGCTGATACTAGGACCAGAGGTCAGCAGAGCCGCACTTGTGGAAAGTGTGGCAGGGGTCATTCTGGAGTTTGTCGAGCAGGTGGTGGTTGCCATAAATGTGGCAAGGAGGGGCACTATGCCAGGGACTGTCGCCAGCCCGCCCCTCCGACAGATATGAGGATATGTTATCACTATCATCAGGTTGGTCATGTGAAGACCAACTGTCCGCAGCTCGCCGCCAAGCCGGCGCAGGTTCCGGCACCAGCTACGTTGAGGATTGCAGATGGGAGGCCAGTCAAGATGGAGCCTCCGAAGGCTCAGGGTCGTGCCTTCCAGCTCACGGCTGAGGAGGCCAGGGCAGCACCGGATGTGGTTGCTGGTATGTTTCTATTCTCTATTTCAGTTATCATATCTATGTTATGCTTATCGGTTGCACCTATGTTTAGGTACGTTTTTAGTAAACTTATTGCCCACGTTGGTTTTATTCGACTCGGAGGTGAGTCGGTCGTTTGTATCTCAGACTTTCAGTAGGGGGTTCAGTGTGCCGGTAGATGAGCTTGAGTGTCCGTTGCGAGTTTCTATCGCCAACGAACACGGGGTTTCTGCTTCTTCGGTCTACCGGGGATGTGAGTTGGAAATTTCCGGGGTATCTTTCCCGATATATTTGATTCCTATTCCCATGGGGGAAGTATGCGTGATCGTGGGGATGGATTGGCTAAGTCGTTTTGGCGCCATGATCGATTGTGAGGGACAACGAGTAGTAGTTCGAACCCCAAGTGGGGGAGAACTGGTGGTATATGGTGAGGGCACCAGAGTAAGATCAGGGTTTTGTTCGGCAGCCAGGGCTCGACAGTATATCCAGCACGGGTGTGCCGGTTATTTAGCGTGTGTGGTGGACACGCGGGTCAGGGATCATACTTCAGTTTCAGAGGTCCCGGTGGTTAGAGAGTTTGCTGACGTGTTTCCAGAGGAGTTACCTGGAGTGCCTCCGGAGAGGCAGGTGGAGTTCAGGATTGATCTGGTGCCGGGTGCGGCCCCTATCGCTAGGGCGCCGTACCGTTTGGCCCCGCAAGAGATGCAGGAGTTGTCATCTCAGCTGCAGGAGCTGCTGGGTAAGCAGTTTATTCATCCGAGCAGTTCTCCATGGGGAGCACCGATCCTTTTTGTCAGGAAGAAGGACGGTTCGCACCGGATGTGCATTGATTATAGGGAGTTGAACAAGTTAACGGTGAAAAACCGCTATCCACTCCCGAGGATAGATGATCTTTTCGATCAGTTGCAGGGTGCATCTTGGTTTTCCAAGATCGGTTTGAGATTCGAATATCACCAGGTCAGGGTTAGAGAGGAAGACGTGGAGAAGACCGCGTTTCGGACTCGTTATGGTCATTACAAGTTCGTGGTGATGCCGTTTGGGCTCACCAACACGCCGGTAGTGTTCATGGATCTGATGAATCGGGTCTGCAGATCGATGCTTGATCGCTCGGTCATTGTGTTCATAGATGATATCTTGGTATATTCCAAGACCCGAGAGCAGCACGAGGAGCACCTCAGGGAGCTATTGGGAGTTTTGAGGCGAGAACGGCTTTATGCCAAGTTCTCGAAGTGTGAGTTTTGGTTGCGAGAGGTCCAGTTCCTTGGGCACCTCGTTAATCAGGAGGGGATTTTGGTCGACCCGGCCAAAATCGAAGCAGTTATGCAGTGGGAGGTTCCGAAATCTCCCTCGGACATCAGGAGCTTTTTGGGATTAGCTGGGTACTATCGGAGATTCATACAAGATTTCTCCAAAATTTCAGTACCCCTCACTCGTCTAACTAGGAAGGGGGTGGATTTCCGGTGGGGCCCGGAGCAGCAAAGGGCGTTTGAGACCCTCGGACATCGTCTATGCGAGGCTCCAGTCTTGACTCTTTCGGAGGGAGTTGAGGATTTTGTGGTGTTCTGTGACGCGTCTATCACGGGACTAGGAGCGGTCCTCATGCAGAGGGAACGAGTGATAGCCTATGCATCGCGGCAGTTGAAGCCGCATGAGACGAGATACCCTACGCATGATTTAGAGCTGGGAGCGGTAGTGTTCACTCTCAAGATATGGAGGCATTACCTATATGGGATCCGTTATACCATTTACACGGATCACAAGAGCCTGAGACATATCATGGATCAGCCGAACCTGAACATGAGGCAGCGTAGGTGGCTGGATGTAGTCAAGGACTACGACTGCGAGATCCTTTACCACCCCGGTAAAGCGAATGTGGTGGCGGACGCTCTGAGCCGCAAGTCAGCTGGGACTCCCACCCCAGCGATATGTCTGAGGATAGCGGTGGATTCTTTGCTTGTGGGTTTGCTCAGAAATGCTCAGGTCGAGGGCATGCGGCCAGAGAACTGGAAGCTGGAGATGATCAGGGGTGAGAACACCCAGTTTGTGCAGGATATCCGGGGATTGTTAACCCGATATGGTCGGGTGTGGATTCCGATGTCTGGTGGGGTCAGACAGACAGTCATGGAGGAGGCTCATAAGTCGCACTTCTCTATTCACCCGGGGGCCACCAAGATGTACCGGGATTTGAGTTTGAGCTACTGGTGGCCGTGCATGAAGCGAGAAATCGCTTGGTACGTCGAGAGGTGTTTGACCTGTAGGAAGGTCATGGCCGAGCATCAGAGGCCGCATGGTAAACTGCAGCCCCTGGAGATTCCCATGTGGAAATAGGAACAAATCACGATGGACTTTATTACCAAGTTGCCAAGAACGGCGAAGCGGTTTGATGCTATATGGGTCATCGTGGATCGATTGACCAAGAGTGCCCATTTCTTGGCAATACGGGAGAGTTCGTCGGCCGAGAAGCTGGCCGACATATATGTCCGCGAGATCGTTGCTCGCCATGGAGTTCCGATCTCCATTGTCTCCGACCGGGATGTTAGATTTACCTCCCGTTTCTGGCAGAAGTTCCACGAGGAACTCGGCACGCGGCTGCACTTTAGTACAACATTCCATCCACAGACCGACGGTCAGAGCGAGCGGACCATTCAGACCCTCGAGGATATGTTGCGGGCGTGTGTTATTGATTTTGGTGGGAGCTGGGATTCCGACCTACCATGTGCAGAGTTCGCCTACAACAACAGCTATCATTCCAGCATTGGCGCCCCGCCTTTCGAGTTGTTATATGGATGGAGGTGTCGCACCCCAGTTTGTTGGGGTGAGGTCGGACACAGGGTGATGGGACGGACGGAGGTAGTCTTGCAGACTACCGAGAAGATTCAGCAGGTTAGGCAGCGGCTGCAGACCACTCAGAGTCGGCAGAAGAGTTACACCGACCGGCGCCGATCCGAGCTAGAGTTTCGGGTCGGTGATATGGTACTCCTGAAGGTCTCGCCCTGGAAGGGTGTGATCCGCTTCAGGAAGAGGGGAAAATTGGGTCCCCGATATATTGGGTCGTTCAGGATCACTGTCAGGGTTGGCAAGGTGGCTTACAGGCTAGAGTTGCCGGAGGAGCTTAGTCGGATCCACAACACCTTCCACGTTTCACAGCTGCAAAAGTGCATTATGGATCAGGAGGCGGTGGTGTCGCTGGATGATATTCAGTTCGATGAGCGCCTAAATTACGTGGAGAGGCCTGTGGCCATACTGGAGAGAAAGATGAAGATTCTGAGAAACAAGGAGATACCTTTAGTGAAGGTACAGTGGGAGCATCGTAGGGGGTCCGAGTGGACGTGGGAGCCAGAGGCAGAAATGCGGGAGCATTATCCATAACTGTTCACCGCGGCAGACTTCGAGGACGAAGTCTAGTTCAAGTGGGGGAGAATTGTAACGCCCCGATTCTCAAGTATTGATTTAATATAAAGTTCTTTGATTTCAAGGTCTACTCGACGAGTTGGTTGCCCTACTCGTCGAGTAGCAGCGGGTTGGTCCGCGTGTTTTAGTGACCTACTCGTCAAGTCCAAGAAGGGACTCGACGAGTAGGAGCTGGCAGATGAAACCCTAAATCCCGGGGTTTGCACCCTATTTAAAGAATCATAAGCCTCCTTCAGCCTCTTTACAGTCCCTTGAGAGCTCAGCAAAACCCTAATACGTGTGTGTGTGTACTCCATTGTGTTTTAAGCTTTGAAAGAGGATTATTGGGGAGAAAGGCTAGGAGAAACAAGTGGCTAGAAGCAAGGAACTTGTGGGGGGGTCGGAAATCTACCTCAGTTAGCATCATTTGGAGGTATCAAGTCGTCACCTTTACCTCATTTCTTTCTAGATCTCATTTGGGTGAAGTTTAGAGTTATTTTGGCTTGGTTATGATGATATGGTGGTGTATGAACTAGATCTGAAGTTGCAACTTCAGATATGGACCCTTCTTGGGTTCTAGGTTCATAAAGTTTCGAGCTTGGTCATGAATGAAGCCTTCCTTGTGTGTAAAACTCCATTATAATATTAGATTTGTCATTTAGAGCCTTTAGAGCCATGTATGCACGTAAATTTTGCATCTTTACGTGATAAACATGCCTTAGAAGCTTGGATCTACAATATGGAGTCGCTGCATGGCTTAAAAAGTGTTTGTATGAGTGAAGGTCTGAAGGGGCTCGGCGAGTTGCATAGTCAACTTGGCGAGCCACATGAAGATGGCCATGTACTCGACGAGTTGGATGAACAACTCGGCGAGTCAGTTGAAGATTGCCTTGGACTCGGCGAGTCGGCTAGGGTTCTCTCAACCTTTGGACACGTATGAACTCGTCGAGTTATAAGGGAACTCGACGAGTCAACCTAGGATTTCACGACTTCTCGAGTTTAGGAAGAACTCGACGAGTCGGTGAACTGCACTCGACGAGTTGGGTCAACATGGACTGTTGACTTTGACTATGGACGTGGACTTTGACCAAGGGTTGACCAGTTGACCTCTGGGGTATTTTTGGTAATTTGGGAAATTTATGAAAAAGGGTTTTGTGGTAACTTTAGGAGGAGGAGTTCGTGTTGGAGATCCGAGAGTTGAGCTCATCATTTCAGCACGACACTTGAGAGGTGAGTTATCCTCACTATATCAGTAGGGTCTAAGGCACCAAGGACGACCCTTTTAGTTGTTATCTTGGTTATAGTATGCTACATGTGGTTATGATCTGTTAGATCGGTATCAGGATAGACAGTATGTTGTTATGCTCTTATGATCCGTTAGGATCGGTATGTTAGTGATCTGGTTAGGTCGGTGCGCTGGTTATGAAAGATTGCTATGATCGATGATCTGTGAGATAGTTATATCTGATATCTGTATATGCTAGTATATGTTAGTCATGTGCACATGGTTATTTGCTTGATGTTTGGGTTGAGACGGTCCTGCTTTGTGCTGAAGGCCAACATACCCTACGAGCGGTCCGAATAGACTGTAGGCCCGTAAGGCGGTCCAGTCACACCGAAGGCTCGGGATAGATCCAGATAGAATGCAGGCCGTGCGGGGCGGCCCAGTTAGGCCGAAGGCCCAGTATGCATGTTGTTGATTATCTGTTATTGATATGGTATTATCGGTGTGGTATTGGTATTTTGGGGGTAGCTCACTAAGCTCTCGGGCTTACAGTTTCAGTTTATTGTTTCAGGTACTTCCGGAGATCATGGCAAGGTAAAGGCTTGACCGTACCGCTCCTCATCCATATGATTTTGTTTCTGGGACACTCTGATGAATAATATTTTGAAAACATTTTGTAAAACACTATTTGATTTCTTGGTTGAAAAAGTTTAAATTTGGCTTAAAATTTTTGGATGTTACAGGGATACCTGTTCGTCGGCGAACATACCATCGATGACGGCCTTTCCTTCGTCGGCACCCCTTTTCTCCTTCATCTCCCACTTTGAGAACTCCACAAACCTCTAAAAAAATTACTTGCCAACCAGACTATCAAAGACGACTGGTGTCAGTAGGGTTCGACGGAGCATCACCATGGGGAGTTGACGGGAGTGAAGTTTGATCAATTTCAAAATCCACAACGATGGCAGATAAATCGATTGATTTTGGTTCTCTTAAAGTATGATGAATTAAATCTAGAAAGTTTTCGGTTATCTTATGATATAATTTGATTCCCTTGTCTTGAAAATAATCGACAAATTGTTGCCACAAAAGGGGGCAAGACAATCTTTCTAATGCCATATTTTTATTCAATTTAGAGAAATCCATAGAGATGTCACAGTTTGATGAGTTAAAGCTTAGAATGTTATTAATAGAGTTTCAGGTTTTGATTTGCATTTCATGTTATGGTTTTCAATTGATATGGTTCTCCAATTTTTCTTTCGGGTATCAATTTTCTTTTCCTGCAAGGATTGTCATGCATTGGGTTGTGGTGGTGGAAAATTCAATGAAGAGACAGTAGGTTGTGGTGTTAGTTCGTCGGAGTTAAAGGACCGAAAAAAATAAGGGATTTGCAGATGGAAAGGAAATAAGAGTTGAAGAGGATAAGATGGGATGGTGACTGGTGGGACCCATATTAAATTTCTCAAATGTTGTTTCAGGTTTAGGGTGAGAAGATACATATATGTGGGGTCTATTATTTTTTTTAAATATATACAAAATAAATACATAAATAAGAAAATTAATTAAAAAATAAATTAATAAAGGCACAATAGTCTTTTTAGGTAAGACAGTGACCTAGCGCAACAAAAATAAACAGTATGAACCATCCGAGTTAAAAAATAAGTTAAAGGTCACACACACAAATTACCCCAAACCACAGGGACCATTCATGTAATTTACTCAATAAATTAATACTGTGGATGTTTTGTAGAAAACATGAGAAGCTAAATTATGATGTTGCAATTTGTATCGGGTGCATTATATATCTTTTAGCATTGATATCAAGTTAATAACAAATTGTTATGATGTTGCAATTTATATCGGGTGCATTATATATCTTTTAGCATTGATATCAAGTTAATAACAAATTGTTTAAGAAGAAACATTCTTTGATAATATATTGGTGTTAAAAATTATTGTAAACTGATGACACAACATAAATACAAAATAAATAACGATATAACTTTTTGTTGTTCCAAAAAAAAATAATAAATATATAATTTAAGAACATAAAAATAATAAACCATGGTATATTTATTTTTTGAAACAAAATCCTTAAAAAGGAAAATAAATATGCTTTAAGGATTAATGCTAAAAAAAGAAAAGCATACATAAGACCAAGTCTTAAAACCAAGGAACTTAAATCTTAATCATTCATTTTACATCAAGTACATATAATGGTATAAAATAATGATCCATGTGAACTACAAATAACCTATCAAAATGAAGTAATTTTCTCAATCCTAAATATAAAAAGTCACTCCACAAAACACTAGCCTACTTTAATTTTCATCCGTCTCCACTTCTTTCTCTCTTAGTTGATTCATGTAATCCTCTCAACCCTAATCATAAAACTCTTAACAGCCACCATCATCCACCCTCAGCTCCTCCACCACAACCAACATCCCATCACCACTACCCATCAACGACAACCATCACAGTCAGACACACACATGCTTTTCTCTCTTACTTCTTCTCGACTCGCTCTAACAAAAACCGGAAAACCACCACTGTCTCACATTCATCTGTAACCACCTTTCTCTTTTGTCACCTCTTCCATCCTCCACCTTCTGTTACGAAAAAAGCAAAGGAAAAAGAAGAGAAGAACAAAAAGGAGGGTAGGAGGAAGAGATGGGTTTTACTATTCTGGGATGGAAAAGGTTTTTAAAATCTTTGTTGTTTTTCAGTAAGAGATAGGTTTTGCTATAGGAGTTGGTGTTTTATTTATCACTTTGTTTGCAAGTCTCATAAGCTTCTCTAACATCTTTGTTGTTGTTCAGTAAAAGGCAAATTTGATTGCTTTATTTCTTCTATATACAACTGTTTTTGTATGCCCGGTGTATAGGATTTTAATGAATCTTTGGGATGTTTTACGATATGTTGTGGTTATAATGTAAATGTATTGTGACGAGTTTGTTTTATTTAATGGTGTGTGACACTTAATTAAGGAAACTATATGTTATCTTTGGAGAAAGTTTTAATGATAACTACGTACAAAAAGTTTACAATACATTCTAGATGTAAAGTAAATGTATTGTGATGAGTTTGGTTTCATTAATGATTTGCTTCACAGTTTCACTTAATAAATTGTAACAATGTGTTGTCATATATTGGTAACAATGTATTGTATTAAAACAAATAAAATATGAATATCTAAAAAATTTATCTTATGTAAGAAATTCGGGATAAAATAGCATTGGAATTCTGAGAATTGTGGTTTCACTTTCAGATTAAAGTATTTGGGTGGTACCCTCAATCTTTAATCGGATAAGACTCAGAATTGAGAGCAAGAACTGAAAATATGGATGTTATGAATTTCGTGATTGTTGCTGTACCCAGAAAAATGATGACCAAAAAGATTAAGTAGTTCATTTGTCTGAAAACTGTCAAGACAGTTTTCTTTGTCCAAAAACTACTCCAACTGTCAAAACCAATAACAGCCAGGGGCTGCCGCCCCTTGGACCCCGCTCCCAGGGGCGCCTCCCCCGGACCCCCGTTCGTTTAGGGGCTTCGCCCCTAAATGACAGTCTACTGTGAATCTTGAATAAATTTAAACAAGTGTATACTACGCACATTCCTTACTTGTTTAATATTCATCAAGATTGATTTTTGGTCAACAAGTCAATCCATTACACTTAAATACACATTGATGATACAAAATCATCAACACCTTATGTTGTTAAACTTGTGGACGAATTGTATAATTTTTCAAAAATTAAAAATATATTTAGCTTTGACTGATAACTATAGTTTATTATTTAAAAAATAATAGTTATTGTAACTACAATTTGTAAATAAATGTTAATCTAACTTTTTTTTATCTTTAATATGTAAGATATGTAATATGTTAAGAAAAAATTACATATAAAATCAAATTGCCATCTAATTAGCTTTTTGTGTTCTTGAAAATTTTATGTGTTTCTATTTACGGATATTATTTTTATAGATACTTATATATGAGTTATAAAGACATAACTTTAGATTCTAGGAAAAATGAGGACATATGATGCATGTTGAATCTTAGCTGAGCTGGATGGTTAAAGATGTATTGATATTTATTAAAGTAAATAGAAACAAGTATTTGTTGTTTAAATGAACAAGTAATATTAACTGTAAGAAAATGATGGTCTATCTTAATGTGAAAGTGTTGTCTCCAAAAAAGAACTGTGAGACGAAAGATTGCCGATGTTGGTTTCCGCACGATTTTTTTTTTTGTGGTGTATGTCAGACGCAATTTTTTGATTAATGGAAAAATGTAGGCTTTCGCTTTAGTTTGTTATTATATAAAGTATGTTTATTGTTTATATACGGGTGATGATTTCAAATGGTTTTTAATCTTCTTTTTTTCTTAATAAAATATAATTCACTTAATTAATAATCGTGTAAATTTTATTTTAATAGCAAAGTAATAATGTAATACAGAGAAAAACAATAAATACATAATTTTTTAATTTTTTAACAAAAAATAAATTTATCATAAATTTTTTAATACGAATGTATAATTCTATAAAAAAATATTGTTTTTCTAAATGAAATAAACTATATTTTGTTAAATTATTAATGAGACTAAGTCGAATATATAAGCTAATAATAAGGGAGAGTGTGATGCATTTCGGTGTGGTTATTGGCAACAATCGAACCGCTAACCCCAATTGTCTTTATTAAATTTAGAAACCGAATGGTGCATTTAATGTAGCGGTGCGGTTATGCGATAAATTTATGGAGTTCAGTCTCATACGATTGTGGCTTTTAACCTCATGGGTTTGATGTGGATTTTTTGTATATTTTTTTTGTACGATGTTTTGCTACAAACATACAATATAAACTTGAGACAACATATATTACTTAATCATGTCTTAGGATATATAATTTTTCCACGATAGATCGGAAGCTTATAAAGTTTATAATTCATAATATGTATAATTTTTAACCCAGACAAAATGTAAACGAAATGTTTGTGGAATCATCAATATTACATTTAACACTGGATAGTTCATCATAATTTTTTTATATTACATTTAACACTCGATAGTTCATCATAATTTTTTTTATATAAGCTTGTATTTAAATACAAAGTAAGCGACAAAACAATTTAATAAAATTTGTTTTTTAAAAATAGTCCTATAAGTTTCATTATTATCAATAAATAAAATGATCTTTTGTTTTTTTCTACATAACAAAAAGTATAATAATTACCGATGATATTTACTTTCAAATAGAGCCTTCCAACATATTAAAATTATGTTACTTTTTGCATTTTTATTCAGTCGTAGACTAAATAATAAAGATTATATAATTATCTATTATATTAAGTTCAGTGCGGTTAGGTTATTCGTCGTTATTGGAAAAATTAAAAACCGCAACGCATCGCAATTTACCGTTTGAAAATTTTTAAACTCTAGCATCAGTTTTTGTTTCGGTTTCAGTTTATACGGGTTTCTCAGTTCTTTTTAGATGCGATTTGATTTTAGTTCATCCCTTTAAGCTAAAGTAATATCAAACTTAACATATAACAACAATATATTTTTTTATTCTTCATCGAAAACAAGCATATACATAGTTTTTTGATTAAAAAACATATTTTTTTTCATCCAAAACATATTTTGTTTTTAGGAAAAAAAAGCCTTTTTTTAATTTTCAATTCAATTCAAAACAACACAATTTTATTTTTAAAAGAAAATATTATACTTATGATTCATCGAATCCTCCCTCTTAAAGTCCACCAAATCTCTAAAACAAAATTATTTCTCAAAAGAAAAGTATTCATGGACTCCGTATTGCATAATTTTTAAACCCATAAATAATTTTCTGATAGAAAACTAATATACGTTTAGAAAATATTCGTTAACTATTCACCGAAAGTAAATTATTTGCCATTTAACGAAAAAATATTATTCTTCTTTGAAATTATTTGCAAAACAAAACTAATCGCCGCCCGCTGCATTGTGCGGGTACCCTACTAGTATATATATATATATATATATATATATATATATATATATATATATATATATATATATATATATATCCTCCCTAATAAATGAAAATAATTTTGTCACATGTCACTCTCTCATTAACTTGGACACATGTCATTTTTTGGTATTTTTGAATAAATGTTTTTTTCATTTGTGAAAGTCGTGGGTTGTGGCTTTGTGTTGGGTCAGTTTGGAATTACTAGGTAAAGCAGTGGGGGGAAAAGGTACAGGTAGGTGTGGAAGGTAGTATTGGGCCCGTACTACTGGAAGCACATGACCTGTACCCAAATCCATGTTCTACCTGGGAACTCCAAGGGGGAAACGGTATAGAAGTACCCTTATTATTGGTATCCTGATCATTATGTTTTTGGTATTTCAGTTCAGCATGGTGGTGACACGACTTGGAGCAGGGGGATCAGGATCGGGATCAGGATCCGGGGCTGGGTCAGGCGGCCCTACTGATGGTATTGATGAGAGGCTGCACGACCTGATTGCGGCCGAAGTTACGAGGGGCATTCTTGACGCTACCCCAGTCATCTTCGGGACGGTCAAGGAGGGCATGATGGAGATCATGGAGGAGAGACTTAGAGCATTCAGGGCCGATGTTTCTGCGGGTCAGAGTGGAGCCCGAACCCCCTCGTTTAGGGAGTTCAAGGCATGCGGAGCTCCAGAGTTTTCTGGGGTCAGGTATCCCATTGTGAGCAGACGCTGGGTAGCGGACATTGAGAATGCCCAACGCACGAGTTCTTGCCCGGAGGAGGCAAAAGTTGGATTTGCTTCCTGTATGCTGAGGGATAGGGCCCGAGATTGGTGGGGCGAGGTTACTAGTCAGGTGGGAGCAGCCGGTGTGGCTGATATGTCGTGGGCTGAGTTTGTTCGACGTTTCGATCTGGAGTTTGCACCGCCTATCGAGGTGCAACGGATGGTGAGGGAGTTTCATGATCTGAAACAGACCACTGAGACTGTGGCAGAGATCACCGCCAAGTTTCGAGAGCGAGCTTTGTTGATTCTGATGGGTTTTGAGCATTCTAACACTTCCTAAGTGTACATGCAACCCTAATAACCTTGGATCTATGTTTGTCTAATTATCATGCAAAGTTGAATTCCAAGGTTATATTCCTATCTAGCATACATGGGGAACAAATTTTAACTTGCATGAAAGATAGAATAACTTACCTTGTTGTTGCTTATGATCCTTGAAACCTTGTGAGCCTAGCACCCCAAGTGTGATGCCTCAAATGCTTCACACAACACCAAATGCTTTTGGAATGACTTTAGAGAGAATACACACTTCTAAAATCGGCCTAGCCCTCTTGTTTCTTATGTGTATCCGATTTTGGTGGAGAATGGGTTTCTTATATAGTGTTTCACATCTAGGGTTACACCATGTAAACCCTAATGTGGCATGACTCTTCATTTCCATGACCCATGGGTTTGTAACTCCCATGGAGCCTCCATGGAGCATTCAATGGGTTTAACCCAACTTGATTATCCATGGAGCCTTTTAGCCCACTATACAAGTTATGGATGATTTACATGATCAACCCATATATTTAATTAGTCATCTTTTGATCACTTAATTAATCCTAGATTAATTCTTGATCAATACTAATTAAATAATACTATTAATATATTAGAACTTATAATATATTAATAAACCACACGTGTTATTTCTCTCATTTAGTCTATCCAACTGCATGATGCCATGCAACCCAAATGGACCATGCCGGGTCGGGTCAAGTACATACCAGAAATAGTTATGGACTTAGACACCTTATCCAACAGATTCCTCAATATGCTTCGGATGAGGACATGAGGAGGACCCGATATCATTCTATGCTGAGGGATGATATTCGGGAATTTATGAGCTTTACAGGGTGCAGAACCCTGAACGAGATGGTGGAGAAGGCCCGTGAGAGGGAGATGGAGTTGGAGTCCCGCACGAAGCGAAAGACTGAGCAGGTACAGGCAGCGGGGGCTCAGGCTAAGAAGTCTAAGACCTCTGATTCTTCGAGTAAGGGCCAGCAAGGCCGGGGCCGGTGTGCCAAGTGTGAGAGGTTTCATAGTGGGGCTTGTCGGACAGCCGGGACGTCAGGATGCTACTCTTGTGGCCAGCAGGGCCACATGAGTAAGGATTGCCCCAAGAAGGGCTTGATATGTTTTCACTGCAACGAGACAGGCCATAAAAAGGCTAATTGTACGAAGTTGCAAGGAGGAGGAGGAGGACCGGTGGTGGCGCCCTCGCCCGCCACTATGAGGATTACCGATGGCCGCCCTGGCAAGGCGGAAGCTCCAGCGGTGAAGAGCCGCGCATTTCAGCTGACTACCGAGGAGGCTGGGGCAGCGCCAGACGTCGTGGCTGGTGCGTATTCATTCTTCTCTTTCTTATTTATGTTAAATGCTTATATATGTGCGTATTATGCCTTGTATAGGGACCTTTTTGGTCAATGGTATGTCGGCCCATGTCTTGTTCGATTCGGGAGCTACCCGATCTTTTGTGTCTCTTGCACTTAGCAAGAAGTTTCGAGACGCACCGGGGACTCTGGATATCCCGCTCGAGGTAGAGATTGCAGACGACCGCACTGTGAGTGCTGCGAGGGTATGTCCGGACTGTGTCCTGAATGTGAATGGCGAGAGGTTTCACGTTGATTTAGTTCCCATACCGTTGCGAGGATTGAAGGTGATTATTGGGATGGACTGGCTGGGGGCCAATGGGGCCATGATCGATTGTGAGCGGCAGTTGGTTCGGATTCAAACCCCAAGGGGGGGAGAGCTGGTTATCCACGGCGAGAGGGCCTCGCAGGGCCCGAACCTTTGTTCAGATGCGAGGGCGAGGAGGTTTTTGCAACAGGGCTGCACGTGATTTTTGGCTTATGTTTCGGATACGCGAGTGGAGGCAGTGACGGATATCGACAGTGTACCAGTAGTGCGGGACTTTCGGGACGTTTTTCCCGAAGAGTTATCCGGAGTGCCTCCGGAACGGCAAGTGGAGTTTCGTATCGATTTGGTGCCAGGTGCCGCGCCGATAGCGAAGGCACTATATCGGTTGGCGCCACCCGAGATGCAAGAACTATATGCACAGCTTCAAGAGCTACTAGACCGAGGGTTCATCCGTCCGAGTAGTTCTCCATGGGGAGCTCCGATTCTTTTCGTGAAAAAGAAGGACGGGTCGCACAGGATGTGCATCGATTATAGGGAGTTGAATAAGCTGACGGTGAAGAACCGCTATCCCTTGCCTAGGATCGACGATTTGTTTGATCAGCTTCAGGGTGCATCTTGGTTCTCCAAGATTGATCTTCGGTCCGGGTATCATCAGATGAGGATTCGGGATGAGGATATACCGAAGATAGCATTCGGGACTCGTTATGGGCATTACGAGTTTGTGGTGATGCCATTCGGGCTCACCAATGCTCCGGCAGCGTTCATGGACCTCATGAACCGGGTGTGTAGGCCGATGCTAGATCAGTCAGTGATCGTATTTATTGATGATATTCTGGTTTACTCCAAGACCAGGGAACAGCACGAGCAGCATTTGAGAGGGGTGCTGGAGACCTTGAGGACGGAGAAGCTTTATGCGAAGTTCTCCAAGTGTGAATTTTGGTTGCAAGAAGTGCAGTTTTTAGGGCATGTCATCAATCAAGAAGGTATTTCGGTTGACCCAACAAAGGTGGAGGCTGTGATGCGATGGGAAGTACCGAGGAATGCCTCGGAGATTCGTAGCTTCTTGGGTTTAGCGGGTTATTATCGGAGATTCATCCAGGATTTCTCCAAGATTGATGTGCCCTTGACCCGTTTGACCAAGAAGAATGTGGATTTTCGATGGGATGTGGATCAGCAGAGGGCTTTTGAGACCCTGAGGCAGAGGTTATGCGAGGCTCCAATCTTAGTACTGCCCGAGGGGTTGGATGATTTCGTGGTATATTGTGATGCATCGATTTCAGGTTTGGGTGCGGTATTGATGCAGATAGGGCACGTGATTACGTATGATTCGAGGCAGTTGAAGCCTCACGAGGCAAATTACCCCACACATGAACTGGAGCTGGGGGCAGTGGTGTTTGCCCTCAAGATTTGGAGGAATTATTTGTATGGGGTGAGATTCATTATTTATACCGATCATAAGAGTCTAAAGTATTTGATGGACCAGCAGAACCTTAATATGCGGCAGAGAAGGTGGTTGGATGTGCTGAAGGATTATGATTGTGAGATCCTATACCATCCAGGAAAGGCCAACATGGTGGCCGATGCGTTAAGTCGCAAGGCGGCGGGGTCGCCGATCAGGGGTATATGTATGAGGGTGACTGTAAGTCCACCTTTGTTAGACATGATTCAAAAGGCTCAGGTCGAGGGGGTGAAGAAAGAGAACTGGAAGTTGGAGAGAATTCGGGGGCAGTATCCTTTGTTTGTTAAGGATAGTCGCGGCTTATTGACGCAGTGTGGCCGAGTATGGGTGCCGATGACAGGGGGGGTGAGACAGAGGTTGTTAGAGGAGGCGCATAAGTCCAAATTTTCTATACACCCTGGTCCAACGAAAATGTATAGGGATTTGAGGCTGAGCTATTGGTGGCCCTGCATGAACCGGGAGATCGCCTGGTTTATGGAGCGGTGCTTGACCTGTAGGAAGGTCAAGGCCGAGCATCAGCGCCCTCATGGCAAGGTTCAGCCATTACCCATTCCCATGTGGAAGTGGGAAGAGATCACTATGGATTTTATTACGAAGCTACCACGGACAGCGAAGGGGGTAGATGTCATATGGGTGATCGTGGATAGACTGACGAAGAGTGCTCACTTCGTTCCGATCTCCGAGAGTATATCCGCAGAGAAGTTGGCGGACCTCTATGTTCAAGAGGTGGTGGCTAGGCACGGAGTGCCGGTATCAGTGATATCAGATAGGGATGTTCGGTTTACATCCTGGTTTTGGAAAAAGTTCCACGAGGAACTGGGTACTCAGCTGCATTTCAGTACGGCATACCACCCCCAGACTGACGGCCAGAGTGAGAGGACGATCCAGACACTGGAGGATATGCTGCGGGCATGTGTACTGGATTTTGGGGGAAGTTGGGATACGTATCTCCCACTGGCAGAGTTTTCATACAATAATAGTTATCATGCCAGTATTGACCGAGCTCCATTCGAGATGTTATATGGACGGAGATGCAGGACCCCAGTATGCTGGGACGAGGTTGGGCATCGGGTCATGGGGAGCACGGAGGTGGTACTCGAGACCACCGGGCTGATTCAGCAGGTGCGCGACCGGTTGCGAGTCGCGCAGAGTCGTCAGAAGAATTATGCTGACCGGCGATGATTGGACCTTGAGTTTCAGGTTGGGGACTTTGTTTTGCTAAAGGTGTCGCCCTGGAAAGGGATTATTCGGTTCCATAAGAGGGGTAAATTGGGGCCTCGGTTCATAGGCCCGTTCAGGATCATCGCCCGGGTGGGCAAGGTGGCATATCGTTTGGAGCTCCCAGAGGAGCTTAGTCGGATTCACAACACCTTTCATGTGTCTCAGCTTCGGAAGTGCGTTGCCGACGAGTCCTCAGTCATATCCCTGGATGACATACAGTTGGATGGGAGTCTGAATTATGTTGAGAGGCCAGTTGCCATTTTAGATAGGAAAACGAAGAGGCTTCAGAATAAGGAGGTGAAGTTGGTAAAGGTGCAATGGCAGCACCGAAAGGGTTCCGAATGGACTTGGTAATCGGAAGACGAAATGCAGGGGTTCTATCCGGATTTGTTTGGGTCAGCAGACTTCGAGGACGAAGCCTAATTCAAGTGGGGGAGAGTTGTAACGTCTCGATTCTCAGGTATTAATAATATTAAATCTTTTGAGTTTTCAGGTGTACTCGACGAGTTGGTCTCCCTACTCGTCGAGTAGTAGCGGGTTGGTCCACGAAGTTTAATGACCTACTCGCCGTGTCTAGAAGGGGACTCGACGAGTAGGAGCTGGCAGATAGAACCCTAAATCATGGGGTTGTGCACCCTATTTAAGGAATCATAAGCCTCCCTTGGCATCTGGACAGTCCTTTGAGAGCCTAGAAAACCCTAATCCGTGTGGTGTTTCTTCCTTGGGTGTTTTAAGCTTTGGAGAGTGGATCTTGGAGGAGAAGGGCTTGGAGGGCAAGAGGCTAGGAGAAAGGAAGCAGAAAGTTACCTCAGTTTAACATCATTGAAGGTATTAAGTCTCCACCTTCACTTCATTTTTCCTTCTAGATCTCTTGTAGTTGAGATTTAGGGTTTTTATGGCTTGATTGAGAGGTTTATGGGGGATATGAGCTAGATCTGAAGTTGTAACTTCAGATCTGGACCCTCCTTGGGTTCTAGAGTCATAAAGCTCTGAGCTTGGCCTTGATTGAAGCTTTCTTTGAGTTTGAAACCCCATTATGAGATTGGATTTGTCCTTAAGAGCCTTTTTAGCCATGCATGCACGTAAAGTTTGCAACTTTACGTGAAAAGTATGCCTTAAAAGCTTGGATCTGTAATTTGGAGCCACTGCATGGCTTAAAAGAGTCAGTATGGCTTAAGGACTGTAGGGACTCGACGAGTCATATGAAGATAGGCCTGGACTCGACGAGTTGGATGAACAACTCAGCGAGTCCGATGAAGATTGTCGTAGACTCGACGAGTTGCAGGAACAACTCGGCGAGTCGGTTAAAGTTTTCCCCATCTGAGGATGCATGCGATCTTGTCAAGTTGCAAGGAGGGAAAAATCAACTGGTGGTCTTGAATTTCGATCAAACCTTAGGAACTCGACGAGTCACCTCGGTGACTCGGCGAGTGGGCAATATTCCGAGAAAATCGACGAATCACTAGAACTACTCGACGAGTTAGGGTTAACATGGACTGTTGACTTGACCTTGACTGAGGTTGACCAGGGTTGACTTTGGGGGTAATGACTGGTTATTGTATGAAACTTTTAGGCAGTTCAGTTGGAGCAGCACGTGGGGCATATTTGGTCGCAAAGTGTCAGCTCAGCATTCGTGACAGGTGAGTCTTCTCACCATGCCTATGGGTCTAAGGCACCAAGGCCGGCTCATTATGTGATTATGTTATATGTGCTAGTCCTTCTGTGATTTGATATGATTTGTGATTGTGTGTTTTGCATGAAAGACCTCGGGGGAGCCCGTGGCATTGGATATAAGACCATGTGGGGTAGCCCATGGCATTGGACATAAGACCATGTGGGGTAGCCCATGGCAGTCCTAGGTAAAGACCATGTGGGGTAGCCCATGACATTCTTGCTGAATCGTATTACATGGTATCTGTGGTATGTTCATAGCTTTATCTGCCATCAGAATATGTGTAGGGCATTGTGTGTGGTATGCTCTGGGAAAATCACTAAGCTTTTCGCTTACAGGCTGTTGATTTGTTTCAGGTACTTCTGAGCCCAAGGGCAAGGGCAAGGAGTGATGACGTGGCGTGCACTCTATCCATTTTTTTGATTATTTGGGACCCTCTGATGATTTCAAAAAGAAAAGCAATGATGTAATAAATGTGATTTGGAAAAACAAATGTTTTGGGAATCTATGGTTTATGAGGATGGTTTGGTTAATTGAAAATGAAAAAAATTCTTTGTAAAAATTGGGTTGTTACATTGGGAACTCGGCGAGTAGAGTCAATCAGGAAGGTTGACTTTGGCTAGGACTTTGACTTTGACCTGTTTGACCTTCAGGGGTGTTATGGTATTTTGGATATTTATGTCATGGTTCATTGATGGCATCAGGTGTTGGAGTTTGGAGCAGTGCTTCGGGCCAGTGTTCTCGTGTTTCGGTTCGGCAGTTGCAAGGTGAGTTATCCTCACTATATCAACAGGGTCTACGGCACCAAGGCCGACCCTTTATCGGATTTGTATTCGGGTATTCGCATCATATACTTATGGGTTTGTTAGATCTGCGTCCTGGTAGTTAGGACGGTGTTGTGTTAGTGACCGGTTAGGTCGGTATCCTGGTTAGGATGTTGCTATGCTATTATGATTCTGTTAGATCGGTATCCTGGTATATAAGATGATGTTATGCTAGTGACCGGTTAGGTCAGTATCCTGTTTAGGATGTTGCTATGCTATTATGATCTGTTAGATTGGTATCCTGGTATATAGGATGATGTTATGTTAGTGACCTGGTTAGGTCGGTATCCGGGTTATAGGATGTTGCTATGATTGATGATCTGTTAGATCGGTATGACTGTTATATATATGCCAGTATATGTTATTTATGTGCACATGGTTATTATTGATGGGTGGGTTGAGGCGGGGTCCTGCTTCGTGCGGTTGAGGCCAACATACCCAACGAGCGGTCCGGATAGACTGTGAACCTGCATGACGGTCCAGTCATACCGAAGGCTCGAGATAGATCCAGGTAGACTGTAGGCCTTGCAAGGCGGTCCAGTCAAGCTGAGGGTTCAGTATGCAGTTTGTTCTGTAATCGGTGATATGATATGATTATAGTTATATGAGGTTGGTATTTTGGGGGCAACTCACTAAGCTTTCGGGCATACAGTTTCAGTTTATTGTTTCAGGTTCAGCGGATGGCCGCGGGGAGGCGAAGGCGTGACCGTACACTTCCTCGATTGATGATTATGATTTCTGGGAACTCTGATGTATAAACTATTTTGAAAACAAATTGTAATAACTGAATGGTTTCAAATGATTTAAAAAGTTTTAAATTGGCTCGAATTTTATGGGTGCGACAAGTTGGTATCAGAGCCTTGGTTTGAGTGAATTGGAGGAACACTCGTGTGAATCCAGTCTCAAACCAAGGAAATGATTTTTAAAATGGTTTTCAAAATAAGTAAAGGAGGATGTAAAGTGTACGATCCGCCGGAGCCAGTAAGTAGACCCCAAAATACTATACAGTTATTTGATATTGTGATATGTTAGAACAGCATGCTAGTACTAGGCTAGGGATCTTTAGGAATTGCATGATAGAATTACCTGATTACATGATGCCTGCTAGCCTAGGGTTTCCCTTATGTGAAATTGACATCATTACTGTAGTTGTCTTGTGTATGCATCACAGCTGTATATAATTAAGATCTTATAGCCTGAGAATGTTTGATCTGGCCTTATGTTTTGTTCTTATTGATTAGGGTATAGGGTAGGATTGGATATTCGAAAGTCTATAGCGTCCAGCGTTATGTATGGCTAGCATACACTAGTGCTGCAGGGGTTGGTGGAAGTTTCATGGATGGATGGGTTGTGTGAGGCCAGGAGGCCAGTTATGAGATATTTAGCATTCCTCTAGGGGTGAGGATTGAGCGCTCGCTATCTGTATTAGTAGGGTGTTGTGGTGATACTTGAGACAAATATGGGTAGGTGTGGAAGGTAGTATGGGCCCATACTACTGAAAGCACAGGACCCATACGCGTAGCAAGGAAGTCACAACCCCTAGGGTTGGGTAAGGAGTTGGTCCCCTGTTATATTATGCATTATCAGAGATCTTTCTGGTGTCTTACCAGAATGGTGGTTACGAGACGTCTTGAGACCGGACCCAGGTTAGGGTCGGGAGTTGGCAGCTAGGATAGGCCCGCATTGTTAGAGGGTCGTGTCCGTGAGATCATCCGGGAGGAGGTGATTGAGATTATTCGGGGACAGTTGGTGGAGATGTTTGGGTCTATCAAGACCGTTATGGTCGAGTATTTCGACGAGCATTATGCAGCTAGTGCCGAGATGATTGTCGTGGCAGCTATAGCAGCTGTAACAACGGCAGGGGGAGGAGCCAGTTAGGCTTTCTAGTATCGGGACTTCGATGATGCGAAGCCCCGACTTTTGATAGGGTTCGGGACCCAGTCATAGCCATGAGGTACCATATGACGTGAAGGGATGTTGCTTCACATATTCATGTTCTACTGACCAGAAGGTCAGGCACGCTCGGAACCTGCTAAGGTCCGGGGCGAAGAATTGGTGGGGACTTGTTATTGGGACGTATTCTGAGGAGCAGACAGCTGCAGCTACTTGGGATCAATGAGGTGTTCTGTACTTGTTACAGTCTGCGAGTTAAGCGGGAGAGTCTAGAACATGCGATTCTAGATTGAGGCTTCAAGGGTTTTGTTCGAGGCCGGAATGTGAGTCGCGAGGACTCCGGAAAGGAGTAATGATTATGTTCAGCTGGAGTTATGCAACTGGAATTAAAATGGTTTATTTTCTAGGGCAAGGATTGTGCCCTTTCAGTTTACGAGCTCGAAGAATTAAGCAGGCTTGTGACCCCAAGATCAGGTTGTATTCTAACTCGGGGTTAGTTGGTCGCCGAGATTGGCGACAATGGTTTAGCGCTGGTAAGCGCGGGTGGGTCGATGTAGCATAAGTGTTTTGGAAGTCCATTTTGCATTGGATCTCTTGTATCAGACGCTAAGGATTGTTGGTGCGATCTATTGCACTTTCAGGATTGTAGACTACGTCTTGGAAGTGATTGTAGCCTGGTTTAGGGCAAAGGTTGTTTCAGCTACTGCAGTTCAGCGGTGGATGATTGAGCTGGTGAGTGAGTCAGGGTGCGAGGCCCTGAATGATGAGTTCTAGAGTCGAAAGCGGGAGGATTGTTGGAATGCTTTGGGAAGAAGGGTATTATGTGGGAGGTCTGTGGACAGGGTCCCACAAGATGGTTATTCATCATTTTCAGGATTCAGTGGTTTTAGTAAGCATTATTGATTGGCGGAGGAAAGCGACAGGGGAAGTGGTTCGTGGCTGGGGTATTATTTGCTGAATTTATCTCTTGGTCTCCAGGACATGAGGGTGGGGCCATTTAAGCATTAGTGACTGTCGGTTGCACTGGGATGCAGTAAGTGTCCATCTGGTTATTAGAAGTGTATGACAAATTGGGAAAGAGTTGGTCGTCATCGGATCAATTGTGGGAAAGTGAGAAGGGTTGGGAATTTCCCCAATGTCCATGTATTGTGAAGACTTAGTCGAATCTAAGCGGGGGAGAATCGTCCCGGGATACAGAAGCAAGAGCGGTGTTGAAAATGGGATAAGTCTCGCATCGTTGGCAGGAAGGAAGACAAACCAAGTGGTTGTTTGGTTGGAGGATTGTGTGAGTTGGGAGTCTGGTAAAACTCCCCAGCATGTGTATCACGTCTTCTCGGCGATAGATAACAGAATTCGTGGAAATCAGGTTGGAGTTTTGATCATGGTTTGAGTTCAGTTCGAGTATTCGGTCGAGGGTGTACTCGACTCTGAGGGTTTTTGGATTGATAGACTGAGGGTTTTGTTAGCTGTCAGGGGCTCGACAATACACTCAGCACAGGAGTGCGGGTTATTTAGCGTGCGTAGTAGACACGCGGGTCAGGGAACAGACCACGGATTTCCGAGAGGGTGGACAATCGACATGAGGCCTAGGGTTGGGCTGGGGATATAGTCCACAGAGTAGATCAGAAGTTCGAAGCCCCAAGTGGGTGAGAACAGGATGCATGAGAGAGAGCATCAAGAGGGGTGGTCCAGGGAGATGCTCAACAGTTCAGAGCGGTCCAGACACGCTGCAGGCCCAGAGAGGCGGTCCAGACATGTTGAAGGTTCTGAGAGTGGTCCAAATAGACTGAAGGCCTGGTAGGGCGGTCCAGTCATGCTGAAGACTCTGTATATGTTAGTAGATCTATGTTCGGGTATTGAGTAGGCTGCTATGCTATAGCAATCAATGGGTTTGTTCCAAATTTTGAACCTGCGGTTGGAGTAGGCTGAGGACTCCGGTGTGTTTTGGTTGATCGGCAGTGTTATTAGTGGTCGGACGGAGTTTAAAGGATCTTGGTGATCTCATCAGTTCTGAGTGTCTCCGAGGTTTCATCATCTTGGATCGGGTGATACTCCAGTTGGAGACGGAGAGTGGATCTGAATGGGTATTCGTCAGTTTTGGGAAGGTTTGGAATTAGAATGTCATGTCATTCCGGTTCTGGGAACCGGGTTAGATCTTTCTCATGAATTTCTATGACATTTGGATAGGGTTGAGGCGGTCCTGCTCTACGCAGTAGGCCAAGATACCCGGTGCGGGCCGACTGTAAGTCGTAGGCATGGAGGCTCGAAGGGAACAGTAGGGTTGAGGCGGTAGGCCAGCAAACCCTGAGAGTTTTCGACTCGATGGTTGGATTGATTAGGCATGTTGGTATGCTAACCCAAAGGAAGCAACATGGGTTAGGTATGAGGGCCGTGCTGGTTGGCCGATAGTGGTAGGTGTGTTGTTGCTGATGTGAGCCATTGTGAGTCGTGTGTGGTAGTAATTTTCGCATCGTATATTGTGCGTTGATGAAAGGAGCGTCGTTTAGGCCCTTCGAGTGGCGGAGGAAAGTGGATATCTGTAGGGTCGAAGTGTTGAGAAACGAACGTGATGACAGTAGTGTCGATCGGTCATCGGGAGCATTCCAGTCATGAGCTGAGGGCCGGGGAGGGCATACCAGACTCGTGAGGTGGGCTCAGAAGCAATCCAGACTTATGCTGAGGACCACGTAATGGTATTCCAGTCATAGGTCGTGGGCGTAGAGATCGTGATAGTTATATTCCCTGCTGTAGCAAGTTTGAGGTAAGCGTATTGTTGAGATTTGGGTAAGTTGTACTCGGTTGTGTCGAGTCAGAGTAGATAGAGGGAGCTGCAAGGTTGGGATCCTTGGGCTTCAAGTATGGTTGTAGGCATGGGTTATGTGAGTACTGGTATTCCAACCTAGGGTATTCCATCATGAGGATGACCGGACCCTATGATTGATTGGACCCGGTGCGTTTGATATTCCAACCCGAGGGTTGATTGGGCCAAATATGCGTGGGAATGAGTGGGTATTCCACCCTAGGGATGACTGGACCCGTTATAGGTGTGCCTGGTATTCCAGCCCGAGGCTGATTGGGTCAGGTGCGAGTGGTTATGAGATATAGCTGGTTAATTCATGGGAATTTCTAGAAGCTGAAGGATGCAGTATCCTGTCAGCACGAGAGAGAATGGATTCAAGAAGAGGATGGATTGGGTCCCAACATTACGAGTTACTCGGGCTATCTCTAGTTTGGAAAGGGAAGGGTAGTTTGACATTGTGGGAGGACCCAGTGGGTCATGGTGGTACCTAGTAGTTGCAAGTCACGGAAGTGTGTTCCTGACAGGAAGGAATAGTATCATCGGGTGGTACTTGGCTATTATGTGTTGTCCGCAAGAAGAAAAGGCCGATGGTCGGCTTGGAGTGTTGGCAAGGGTGCCTCGCGAGTAGGAGATATGTTAAAGGGGGTGTAATGGTCGGGTCTGGGAGGACCTGAGATAATTGGGAAATCGGAGTCTGCAGTACGAGTAAGTTGTTCGGTAGCGTATACTGCAGTAGGCTTCGAGGAAGAAGCCTAATGTAAGTGGGGGAGAGTTGTAACATCCAAAATTTCAGAAATATGATATAAGGGCTTAAAGTGTACATTGAAGAAGCTACTCGACGAGTAGGTGCGAGTACTCGTCAAGTCGGATCGGGTTTTGGTCGCGAATTAAGTGACCAACTCGCCGAGTCGGAAGCTGGATTCGACGAGTTGGTGCTGGGAAGAGAAAACCCTAATCTCAGGGCTTGCACCCTATTTAAAGGACCTTAAGTCCTCACCTCAGCCTCTTTGTCACCCCTTGAGAGTCAGAAAACCCTAGAATCGTGTGTGAGCCTATGGAGTGAACTTGGAAGCTTTGGAAGGAGATTCTAGCAAAGAAGGCTTGTAAATCAAAGTGTAGAGCATCAACGGATTTGCGTAGATCCAGAATCTACTTCAGCTTGGGCACATTTTAGAGGTAACAAGCTGTTACCTTGACTCTATTGCATTTATATCTATTCTAGAATGATATTTGGGGCCATTTTGGCATGGTAAGGATCTAATTCGGGTTAGGGGTCTAGATCTGAGGTTGCTACTTCAGATCTAGACTTGTCTTGGTCCAGAACCTCACAAAGTATCAGCCCTTGGCTTGTTGGTGAAGCATCATTGTCTTAAACCTTAGCCCTAGAGTGATTTGGGCTTATAACACCATGTATTCACGTAAAGTTTGCAACTTTACGTGAGAGTCATGACCTAGAAGTGTGGATCTACAGTTTGGAGCCCCTGCATGACTCGAAAAGTCTCTGCATGAATAAAGGACTGAAGAGACTCGGTGAGTCTGTTCTTGGACTCGGCGAGTCTGTTGAAGATAGGCATGAACTCGACGAGTTGGAGGAACAACTCGGCGAGTCTGTTGAAGATTGCCGTGGACTCGGCGAGTCTGTTCTTGGACTCGGCGAGTCAGAACGCAAAACCCCAACCTCTTCTGGTTAAGACTCAAATTAGTGAGTTGAGTGGTGACTCAGTGAGTTGGTCATGATAGGACTCAGAGATCGTTAAACTCGACGAGTCATGGAGTGACTCGGCGAGTCGAGTTGTGATATAAGAGTTTTCTGAAGTTGGGAACTCGGCGAGTCGACGGGTTGACTCGGCGAGTAGAGTCAATCAGGAAGGTTGACTTTGGCTAGGACTTTGACTTTGACCTGTTTGACCTTCAGGGGTGTTATGGTATTTTGGATATTTATGTCATGGTTCATTGATGGCATAAGGTGTTGGAGTTTGGAGCAGTGCTTCGGGCCAGTGTTCTCGTGTTTCGGTTCGGTAGTTGCAAGGTGAGTTATCCTCACTATATTAACAGGGTCTACGGCACCAAGGCCGACCCTTTATCGGATTTGTATTCGGGTATTCGCATCATATACTTATGGGTTTGTTAGATCTGCGTCCTGGTAGTTAGGACGGTGTTGTGTTAGTGACCGGTTAGGTCGGTATCCTGGTTAGGATGTTGCTATGCTATTATGATTCTGTTAGATCGGTATCCTGGTATATAAGATGATGTTATGCTAGTGACCGGTTAGGTCAGTATCCTGTTTAGGATGTTGCTATGCTATTATGATCTGTTAGATTGGTATCCTGGTATATAGGATGATGCTATGTTAGTGACTTGGTTAGGTCGGTATCCTGGTTATAGGATGTTGCTATGATTGATGATCTGTTAGATCGGTATGACTGTTATATATATGCCAGTATATGTTATTTATGTGCACATGGTTATTATTGATGGGGGGTTGAGGTGGGGTCCTGCTTCGTGCGGTTGAGGCCAACATACCCGACGAGCGGTCCGGATAGACTGTGAACCTGCATGACGGTCCAGTCATACCGAAGGCTCGAGATAGATCCAGGTAGACTGTAGGCCTTGCAAGGCGGTCCAGTCAAGCTGAGGGTTTAGTATGCATGTTGTTCTGTAATCGTTGATATGATATGATTATGGTTATATGAGGTTGGTATTTTGGGGGCAACTCACTAAGCTTTCGGGCTTACAGTTTCAGTTTATTGTTTCAGGTTCAGCGGATGGCCGCGGGGAGGCGAAGGCGTGACCGTACACTTCCTCGATTAATGATTATGATTTCTGGGAACTCTGATGTATAAACTATTTTGAAAACAAATTGTAATAACTGAATGATTTCAAATGATTTAAAAAGTTTTAAATTGGCTCGAATTTTATGGGTGTGACAATATATATATATATATATATATATATATATATATATATATATATATATATGATTGAAATGAGAACAATAAATAAAATGAGAACGTGAGAATACTATTTTATGTTATTATTCTGCTATTTATTTTGTCTACTACAATAGTATACACATTAATTTATATTTATATATATATATATATATATATATATATATATATATATATATATATATATATATATATATATATATATATATATATATATATTGCTGGTTGTCGTTGGCTCTATCGTCACAAGTTTGACAACACGAGCAACCTTGATCGTTATAAAAGTTGTCTTGTCGCTCAGGGTTTTTCTCAACTTCTCGGTCTTGATTTTGATGACACTTTCAGTCATGTTGTCAAACATGCCACCATCCGTACCCTTCTAAGCATTGTGATCCAAAAATTAGCCTATACACCAGTTAGATGTAAAAAAAATGTCTTTCTTCATGGTGATTTGTCTGAGAAAGTTTATATGAAACAACCTCATGACTATATGCATCCCAAATTTCCTCATCATGTTTTCCGTCATCGCAAAGCTCTCTAGGTTCTCAAGAAAGCTCATAGAGCCTGGTATCAATGATTTGTTGTTTTTATCACCTCTCTTGGATTCACCCGCAGTCGGTCTGACTTCTCCCTCTTTACCTATCACTTTGGATCTGATCATATTTTTCTTTTTTTCTATGTTGACGACATTATCCTCACCCCCTCCTCTTTTGCTCTTATATTTAGCATCATCTCTCATCTCTCGTCTGGATTTCTAATGCCATACATCGACTCTCTCTCCTTCTTCATTGGCATTGCTGCATCTCACACTTATGATGGTTTGTTTTTTTCTTAGACTTCGTTTGTTAAGGAAATCTTGTCTTGTGCCGACATGTCCTCCTGCAATCCTTGCAATACTCCCTTTGATACCAAATCTAAACTTTCTTCTCATGGCTCTCCCGTCTGTGACCCTACTCTTTATACGAGTCTTATTGGCGCCTTGCAATATCTTACCTTTACTAGTCCTGATACTGCATATGTTGTTCAGTAAATATGCCTTTCATGTATGATTCGTGTGAACCTCAACTTGCTCTTAAGCATATCCTTCGCAATCTCCAGGGAACTTTGTCTCACGGTCTGTTCATTCGACCGTCTTCCCTTAATCACTTGGTCTCGTATTCTGATGTTGATTGGGTCGACTGTCCTCACACTCGGAGGTCCACTTTAGGGTTTTGTGTTTATCTTGGAAATAATCTTGTCTCGTGGTCCTCGAAATGGCAACATGTTGTCTCTCGATCCTCATCTAAGGCTGAGTATCGTGGGGTGGCAAATGTCATTTTTGAAGCTGCATGGCTTCGCAATCTTCTTCTCGAGTTATCATGTCCATTATCTAAAGCTACGGTTGTGTTTTTCGATAATGTGAATGTCATGTATTTATCTTCTAACCATGTATTGCACCAACTGTCACAACTAGCATTTTTCTAGGAAATTTCGTCCCCATATAAACATCAACTATTGTAAGACTTGTGCTAAAACGTTAAGTTTACATTATGGTTCCTAATGAAACATGTATTGTTATAATGCATAGCATATAAACCCCAAATCTCTCCATGTATCTCAAATCTCTCCCAAATCTCCCTATGTATCTCAAATCTCTCCCAAATCTCTCTATGTATCTCAAATCTCTCCCAAATCTCTCTATGTATCTCAAATCTCTCCCAAATCTCTCTATGTATCTCAAATCTCTCTATGTATCTCAAATCTCTCCCAAATCTCTCTATGTATCTCAAATCTCTCTCAAATCTCCCTATGTAGTTTCCTTAGTCGAAACCAACTCAAAACGAAAGGAGAAAACTTGAAAGAGCAAGCCCAGTTCGGAACCCCTTAAGTGACTTCGTACCCTCCCACTTCGGAACCTTCTGATTTGGCTTCGGAATCCCTTCACCCGGACAATCTCGCTCCGGACGCCTGCTGATCCGGAACTGTTGACTTCGGAAAAGCCTCGCATCACTCCGGAAGGACCAACCGCCGAGCCATCTCGCACTTGGATCCTTCGCATCTCGGAAAAGGGGAACTCCGGAACCGAACCTGCTCGGAAATACCAATCACTCCGGAAACTTCTGAGTTGACTCCGGAACTTCCTTTTACCCACTTCGGACCCTCGCAGATTTAAGACTCCACTCCGCAATTTTATCTATTTCAGACATTTTCTTCATTTTAAGGTATTTTGACGTCGGGAATCCCACCAAACTCGTATTTTCCATAACTTAGACCCCTTAAACCCCTATTTTATGCCAAATTTGAATATTAAAACATATTTACATAAAATAATATTTAATATTTACAAAAGTATTATATTAAATCATAAAGTGATAAGGGGGTTTGACTTTATGATTTGATGTAATCCCCCATTTCCCATGCAAATCCCAGTAAAGTAAATATTAACCATAGATAACAAAGCTTTGTCCACCAGTAATCCAAGCAAGTGTCAAGTCACTCCCTTATCCTCCCTATTAGAAATGTAAACTACTCTTCACCATATCCCACTTCTCATATCCATATTCTGTGAACTCCTAAGTATGCTCTCAAACTTATTCAAGCTTCAAGTCATATTCCTTCAAAGAAATTCCTAAATTCTTGTAAGTATCTCATTTTCTTGAATAGTGATTCTCCACATTATTCTGTAAATTTCATTATATTTACACATAAAATTATGTGTACATATTCTTAGGATATTCTAAAGTTCAAAGAGTTATCAAACCCTTCAAGTGTTAGAACTTGGAAACTCCTTAACACCTCTTCAAATCATCCACCAAGCTAAACCAAGGTGAGCTTCATACCCCTCTTTTAAGTTTTCATTGTTTTTGGGGGAGGATACAAGTCAAGGGTCTTGTGAAATCATTGTATAAATGCTTGTCTATAAATGTATGTTGTGATGTATGTGTTTAACATCATGAAACTCCCTATAGAAGTCCAAAATTCGAGATTTTGGTTAAATCCCAAGAACTTGAACTATATTTCACTAAATTATTGTTGGTTTGAAGTAAAAATTAGTATTTATATGAATTATCATTCATAAAACCTTATGCCAAAAATCACAAGGATTGCTCAAAGAAATTGTTTAAACAAAAGGTTGGAACTAATATTTTGAAGATATTAAGTTATGAAAATATTGATATCTTGGGCTATTTTCGGCCATATAAATATATATAAATCATTTTTGGAACATGGAATAAATTTGAGGAATCATTGAACGTCTCAATTTCTAAAGGACAAAAAATGGAATTGTTGGATAAATAAGGGCCTTTTTGAATATTTTCATAAATATAAGTCTAAAATGAACATTTTAGAATAAATGGGCCATTTTCAACAATTCACCTAGTTTTGAACCACTTATGACACCTTTTGACAAATATGGGTCTTATTTGATAAATCATAAAAAAGAAGGACCATTTTTGCCAATACCGATAATATTGGGTCATTTTTTATAATTATGATTCAAAGTGGATTATTTTCAATAAACGAAAACGATAGATCTAGTCACCGAGTACAACTATTGTTATTTATTTAATAAATAACGGATTTCAACGATTTGCTCAAAAATCTGTTAGTATTCTAGTCAGACGCATCTTCACTGTACCTATATATATATATATATATATATATATATATATATATATATATATATATACATATACATATTAGTGTACGTTTAAAGTCCTGTAAGAGGTATAACCAGAGTCTCCTGGAGGGAGAGCGGGAATTTGTGTATAGATCTATACGGGGTTGACACCCCGCACCTTCGTTGTTCGCTACAACTAGACCGACCAGTCTAGGGTGACAAATGTCTTAATCGAAATCTGGCGCTTGAAGAACGCCTAGACAGGCACTCCGTCATATTAGTATGGTTATAACGACTCACTTAGAATATAACAGTATGATTTTAGAAATTTACTCAAGTTACACCTTTCGATTATAAACAATTATTGTTTGGATACTTTAATCGAAGCTTTTACCACACCAGTCTTAGGGTTTTAAGACCACTATTTTGTATATCAGAAAATATAAGATTTTCTGGAGTAAACAATTTTATACGATTTCGAAAACGATAAAATAAAACACACACCCAACTATACTCGATAAGAAAACAAAACTTACAACTATATTTTTGAAAATATGAAATTTCTTGGAAACTGCTTGTTATTACGACCCAAAGGAACTATTCTCAAATACGGCTTGCTTTATAAATTATAGGACTTTCCAAAAGAAAATCACTCGTTATAAAGATGAATAAAAAGTAATGGCATGCATGCATATATCCACGATTTCCGAACGAGACTCCAAACGATTTTATAGAAAATATTGTATTTTCTGAAAGTACAACGAGAAAAATTCTAAACAAGTGTAAAACTATTTTTCTACAAAAATGCTTATGAACTTACCAACTTTTTAGTTGACGCTTTTCAAAACGACTTGTATTCTCAGGGATCTAGTAAGCAGGTAATCACCACGATCGAGGACTGGCGTCGCTGCATTATGCTATTTCTACTTTTGTTATTTCGTGTTTAACTTTTGAACAGAACAAGTGTTGTAAACAATGTAAGTTTAATATTAATGTCTGATGTTTGGATTTGCTATGTTTCATTTATATTCAATTGTTATGATACTGCACAATGAAGTCATCTGCCTCCGGACGTTTCCGCCGTCTGGTCCAGGGGTGTGACACCAACGTACCAATCATGTGGAAATAGACTTACATTTTGTTTGGGAACATGTTACTATTGGATATGTTCCGTTTTGCACATGTCATCGGCTCATCAGTTTTCAGATATATTCACTAAGAGTCTTCCTACACAGTTATTTTTGGACTTTCGAAACAGATTGAACATATGTAAATCTCATGCTCAAACTGAGGGGGTGTGTTAGTTTATAGTATTTTTTATACAAAATGTATAGTATAGGGACCCTATTGTAATATTCTTTCATATAAATATACTGTATAGATAGCCTCTCATTAACGAGGCTTTCACCCTAATTAACAGTTCTATCCATATGAAAAACATGAAACATTTTTTTCTAAAGTATGATGTGACAGTTAGAATTTGGAATGTGATCTCTTATTGGGTGAACGTGAAATTTCCTTGGGCAGATTCAATTTATAATTCTCGAAATAAGAGACTCGTTTTGGGTACAATTTGTGTGATTACTTGTTGGGCTATTTGGAAATCTCACAACTCGGTGATGTTTGATGATGAGGTGTTTCGTAAGAAATCAATTAAGGACGTCATAGTTGACAATTCGTTTGATTGGTCACTTTAATCCAAAGACCAAAATCGTTTGTTAAATATTCCTATGTAATTTTGCTAATCACTAGCTAGTTTTTAATAAAATTTGAAGTTATTCAAAACAAATATATAGTGCTATCAATTTCCTAGTGTACACCAAAGTTAATAAGATTTGTGCACCAATTGGTTTATCCGTAAAATTAATACGACTTTTCTCTTAAAGTATGTTAGAACCTAAAACCTTAACTTTAAAGTCACTGAATATGAAAGCGCGTTGAGATTAGAATTTGTGATTTCTATTTTTGGTAAGTTTCCACAAGGCATTTTCAACATTTTTGATGAAGGCCAATAAATTTTTGACACAAGAAAACATCAAATAAAAGTCATAACGCACCACTCACAATGGTCTTCATTCACTACAAAAAACATTGGTGTTATTCCATGTGCCATGTTATGACAATGTGATGTTGATTATCAAATTAAAGTTGCCAAAGAACATTATACCCATGTCCAAGAATTTTGGAACGTGTCAAGTAAACAACAAAAGATGTTTAAATCGGATATGGATTGCTAAAAAATAAGATCATGAATATTAGCACACTGAATATCTCTATAGTCTTTTAAGTTTCCATCGCCTAATGCCTATAGTTCACTAAAGAATGTTAACGGTTCACCTATAAAAATGGTTATACTCAATAATCAAAACCAGTCATGTAAGTCCCTTAACTACATCTTATTTCTAGGTTATTCAGATAGTAATCATGTGTTTTTCTATTGTCAGCCTTCTGCAAATAAAATCCTAATTAAAATCAAAAACTTTTTAAACTTATTCGCCCTCTATTGTATTTCCTACGGGATATAGATTATTGTTAAAATATTAAATGTCCTCACAAATAACATTTGTTAAAATATTAAATGTCCTACGGACTAGTATGTAGAGAATTCTCCTCAAGGTTGATTAAAAAATGGTATAACCATACCTTTCTAAAATTCTCCTCAAGGTTGATTTGAATTTTGATTTGAATGAGAAAAAAAATGGTAAAACCATACCAACCCGTCTCAAGGCATACGTGGGAGATTAATCACGAACATTGGTGTTCGATTGGATAGATCAAATCGATCCGATCCAATCAAGTGAATCCAAATTGATTTCGATTTTCAAAAATGGATATGAATAGTCCAAACTAAATTCAACTCTGATCCGATCCAACCACATAACTATACGGTTGGATCGATTTTTGCAATTCGATTTTCAAGAGTGAAGACATTTTAGAATATATATTACTTGAATATTAATAAACTCTATAAAAGAAATTAACAAAAATTATTTATTTGCGAATTAAAGTTTATAAACAACTACTAAGAAAATGTATTATAATTCAATATTTCAAACAAAAAAAGAACTTTTTAGTAGAAGTACATGATAATGTATTATGTTGGATGAAACTATCTAGTATATAATATAAATAATTGTAAATGATTAAAGATATATATTAAAACTAAAAGAATAACAAACTGTTATTCGATTTTGTAGATTATTCGGTTCTTATTTTATAAACCAAAACCAATCCGACATCCAAAATAATAATTCGTGTTTATTGAAAACCAATCCAAAATTTTTAATATCAAAACCAAATAGTATAATTCAAATTGTCGAATTGCATAATTCAGTTTATCCAAATAGTAAACAACCTTATGAACATTAACAATATTTCGGTATCAGAATTTAAACTTTGGACCTCCTGTGTGGAGTTTCACTCCTCAATCACTACGCTCTCATGGTCGGTGCTCAAGAGTCAAGATAACCTTTTGTGACAAAAACCAAACATGCTAAACAATTGAGCTACAAAAACTTGTAATGAATGAGAAAATAATGAAGGCTTTAATGATTCAGTTTTACCAGCGCCGGTTTCTATTTCTAATATTGGATTCAAGTTTAAGTTCTTCGGGATTTTTGACGCTACTTATTATTTGCTTCTTGTTAAAGATTGAAGGTTTGTTTCCGTTTAATTATTTTATAAAAAGTGGTAGTGATAAAAGATTATAATGTGCCGCAAAATAAATAGACCTAAAATATTTAGTCCTTTCAATGTAGCTATAGACTAATAGGATGAAAATCACAATACAATTTTAAGGTGCTGCTAATAAGACACCCCTTAGACACCCTCTCATCATTTTTATAAAAAGTCAACCTATAATAAACTATTTGTAATCAGTTTTTTCGGAAAACAATGCAATTTCAACCAATAAAAATACTTCAAAATTAATTAGGGTTGTCTAAATGGTAAAAATGGGTGTCTTTTTAGTCAACCCCCAATTTTATGGTTATTCTAATTTTACGAGTTAGAAAAGTTGTAGATTTGCGTGACAACTAATATTATTTTTATGTTTATTAACTTGTGCAACTTTCTTATAAACTAACACATTGGCCATTGGGTCTTTGGGACCAATGTGAGATGACAACTTCGGTTGTAGTGTTATACTAGTTGTCATAGTACGAACTACGATGAACTATAACATGTGGGACAAGTCAAACGATCATGATTTCACAAGAGTCGTAGTGTCACATTGTGCGGGTGTTAATTCAAGTCATCTTCCTTTTCATTGGAACCCAATGGAATCTTTTTTTAATCCCTTTTCACTATTTTCATTGGAAGTCCACTCAAATCACACAAAACGTCTTCAAGAAAGATAAAACACATGAATCTCCTTGATTGGGTTGAAATGAGTTGAAGTCGAAGCTTACTATCAGTGTGGCATAGCAATGATCACTTATATGAAACACTTATGTTCAAATCTTATAGTTTTCAACCTTGAGGTTGAGGTGAACTGTTGTTTAATAAATTAAAATAAATAAATAAATAAATAAATGCACAAAAGATAGATCACATGAGATGACCAAATAAGAAAGGCGAGGTTAGATGAAAATTAGGAGGGTGTCATTGTTTTAATTGTTCCCCATTTCATCAAAACACACATCAATGAATAAGATAGGCAATGAGAGGCATTAGATTCGAGAATTACCATTTTGGGCATGATTGAGTTTGGACTTTACAATGGCCTCATTTGCTCGACTTGAATTGATAAGGGTGAGATTGGAAAGTTAGGCAAATAATGGTCCTCATCTTATCATCTTTCATTTCGGTACTTAGGTTTCTGAAACTTCTCCAAACTACTAACCAATTTGGTATTTTAGGGTCCTTTTTCATTACTTGTACCAATCGTACCTTTTTTCTATATATTACTTTAAACTGATTTGTTGTGATTCATTTATTGTATTTGTATTTTGTATTAACAAATAATAGTGAATCATGAATAGTTGATGAATATGATGTTTCATTTTTTACGTTTTTATTTCTCTTACATTGTTTCTTATTTGTATTTTTATTTTGTTTGTTTATACATGTTGTCAAAAACGATTTATCCAAAGAACTACAAATGGTGTAAACATATACAAACGATGTCAATGCTATTAATCAGAGTCTTAAACTTAAAAATGTGAACGTCATATGCAAATTGACTGTTATTTTTACTCAATAATATAATATCGTATCATTTTATCATCATGTATGATTTGTAGAGAAAATGCAGTATAAGTTTATTTTTAAAAAGAACTAAAGTATAAAATGCATGCTTCTGTAAATTGTATGATGAATATTTAAATGTCTGATAATTTTGTCAAATATTTAAAACATCTTCGTTTCAGGCTTTCAGCCCAAATATTTTTTTCACAATCTAGTCCCTAAGTTTGACGGTTGTTGTAGTTTTGGTCTCTAGCCCATGTAATATGATATTCTTACCCTTTGTAATTTATTTTTTCTTTTTATTTGAATGGTTTTAATTTAATAAAATAAAATGTAAACCAAAATACATTTATTTAAATACAACCATCAGTTCTACCCTTCACCACCTGCTTTTAACTCCAACTCATTTTGAATGGAAATAAGATATTAGAATCTATGTTATAACACCTTAACACCACAAAGGCACAAACATATGCATACAATTTCATTTATAATAGTCAACTAGTGAATTTCTATTGAAACCCTTCAAATCCCAAATCAAACACGTATAAGAATATGATGTTACCTGTATAAGTAGAACATTTAGATAGACTAAACACTTAAATAATCCCAACAGTTAGATAGGCATGATATCAAATAAACCCACCACTTACATATGATCAATACTTAGATCAACCCAAACAACTAAACATAAACCCTAATATGGATTCCATCTTATAAGTTTCCATTTTTACAAATTGGCCACTAACTTGCACGAATCCAAGAATTTTTTTCAAGGGTCGACTTTTAATTCAATTTACTCCCCGAATAATTGTGTATAATCAAAATTTAACCAACTTTTAACTTTTCATAACAATCAAGGTCTTAAGTACTAAATTTCACATTTTATAACAATCAAGGTCACAAAGATCGACAAACCATCATGCTTGGTTACCTCTTGATATAATAAAGTGTGTAATGTATGTTTTAGAGATATTTGAAATAGTTCATTGGCTAATTAGTTTTAACCCTAAGTTTAATGGCCAAATTGTATTAAAAAAAAATACGTATAGTTATAAAAGTTGGTTACGTCCCAAGTTTATTGATAGACAGAAAATTTAATTACTGATCATAATATTCTTTTAATACTTTATATAAATTTATAGGTTAATGGCACACACAAAAATCACGAGAAGCCAAAAAGTCTCCGTTCGTCGATCATAAATTTTTTTTCTGAACACTTTATATAAACTTGTTGATTAAATATATTCAATGAAAATAATATTGGGTGGGATATGTGCCATTTCGGACAAATTCCTAGAGGTGGTGTCGAGGAGACCCAATGGACTATCTTTTCCAGACTAATGCAGGATGTACGGCTTCAAACTGTTCCAGATAGATTGGGATGGTCTCTTGATATCTCTGATATTTTTTCAGTTTCTTCAGCTCGTTCCTTTCTCGACAATGGGCTGATTACTTCGACAGATATGACTACGAGATGGAATAATTGGGTTCCTATTAAACTCTATATTCTTATATGGAGGGTGAAGCTTCAGAGCACTCCTACGAGGGAGAGACTTTCATCTAGAGGTATTCTGGTAGAGACGATCATGTGTCCTATTTGTTCCTGTTCGGCGGAGACTATTCATCATCTTTTTGCTGGATGTTTTGATTTAATGGATATTTGGAGACGTATTGCTATATGGTGGGGTCTAAATCTCCCGAATCAGATTACTATTCCTTCTCTTCTCTCTTGGTCCGATATATTGACGTTGAGGGCTAGTCAACGTAAAATTTTTTATGCAGTGGTTATAACAACATTTTGGTGTATTTGGAATTTCAGAAATGCCATCATTTTCGGCACGGTTATTCCTAAAAAGCTTTGCTCTTTGATGACGTAGTTGAAAAGGCTTTCTTTTGGATTTCAAATAGATGTAAAAAAGCTAAGTTAGGATGGTCTATTTGGCTTCATAATCCCTCTTCTATTACCGTGTAATTGTTTGTTCTAGGTTCTTGCTAGTTTAATAAAATTCCGCCGTTCAAAAAAATAAAAATAAAAATATACTATTCATCTACTATTATAAAATTGGGTTCGCTCATAAGTCATTATACCTTCTATATGCCATGTCCCACTTTAGTTCACTTTTTTATAATTAGGCGTTCGATTGAGCTTGCTTAAAATGCGCCGTGGGCACATTGCACTCCGTCATCTCCCAAAATCGCACATCCATCACTAGTCACTCTGTTCATATATGCTCTCTCTCTCTCTCTCTCTCTCTCTCTCTCTCTCTCTCTCTGTATATGCGTATGTACATTTAATAATATGTCTGTATATAAGTATATATTATACAGATGGGTGTGAAAAATCCGATTATTAAATAGCCGATTTTACTACAAAGAAACAGGAACTTTCGGAATCAACCCAGATCACCACAGTCAAAACCCATATTAAAATTTCCATCTTTAGTCTGCAACCTAACGCTCAATTAATTCCCTCACTTCATATATACATTTCTTTTTCTATATACACATACATTGTATCTCTCATCTTTATGGATCCACCCATTATCAATGAGAGCTCCTTTTCAGTGGCCAATCCTTCGTCTTACAGTTTAACTGGGATCTGGCCCTTTTCTTCTGTTAATGGCGGTCGAAATGAGAGCTTAGGGCTCAAAATGAGCACCCTGATTAGTCGACTTGGGGAACCGAATTATAACCGCGACGACGAATCCACAGTGACGGAGCATAGCGGTGGTGGTGGTGGTGGCAGGAAGCGGATGGATGTTTATTTTGAAGATGAATCTTCAAAGATCACGTCTACTAGTAGTGGCAATGATTTGGTAATTTCAAACAAATTTATTGGGAATTAAGTTTGAAATTGAAATTGGAGCTCTTTTAGTTCAATTATTTGAGCCCTTTTTTCTCAATTTTCATTTCTGAGCCATGAAATCGAACTTTTTATGTTTGCAGAGCAAATTTCATGGTAAACGAATGAAGATATCGGGATCCAAAGATGATTTGTGTGGTTCGAAGATAGAACAAAAAGGTAATTCAGGGTCAACTGCCAGTCAAAGCCATAACCTTACCGAACCACCTAAAGATTACATTCATGTTAGAGCAAGAAGAGGTCAAGCCACCGATAGCCACAGTCTTGCAGAAAGAGTAATTCCATTCTCACTCCCCACCTCAATTCCCAGACAGTTATTTGATGATTTAAACTCATTGTTTTCAGGCTAGGAGAGAAAAGATAAGTGAAAGAATGAAAATCCTTCAAGATTTGGTCCCCGGATGTAACAAGGTTTGTATACAATAATCAAGACTATGATTTCTTGATCTTTGTAGTAAAGATGATTGATTTTGATATTGTTTATCAGGTTATAGGAAAAGCTCTTGTTCTTGATGAAATAATCAATTACATCCAATCATTGCAACATCAAGTTGAGGTAATTTATTTACATGATAACACAAAAATAACCAAAACCGATATTGGTCCATTTAACAAAGTGATATCGTTTACGCTTCAAATCATCAATTTCGCAAAAAGGTTACTTAATTGCAAATTGACAAATTGCTTTATAAATGGTCCCATCACAAAAAAATAAAATAAATAAATAAATAAAAGAAATTTGGAAAAAACGAAAGACCATATGTCCATATCATATTGTAAAAGAATTATTAAGTTTTTTTGCAGTCTTTTTGCCAGTAAAAAGTAATTTCGAAATTGATCCATTGCGAAATAAATTGTCATTTGTTAAAAAGGTAAAAAGTTGTCATTTTATTGAATGAGACCCTACATTTTGGTTATTGTTGTCATTGTAAGTTATTGGAAGTCTTTATGTTAGTTACAAATGAATTTGAGATCTTAGCATTTATTTTTTATTATTATTGTAGTTTTTATCTATGAAGCTTGAAGCTGTAAATACAAGGATGAATTCCTCGGTAGAAGGGTTTCCCACGAAAGATGTAATTTTTAAACATTGTTTTAACGATTTGGATAAAGATGATTATGATTATCTAATTCTTTTGATTATTCAATGGGCAATAATGACTATAAGAATATTGTATTGCAGCTTGTGACACCACCTATCGATGCAGCAAGGCTACTATTTGGCTCACAAGCAGCAAGAGGGTTCGGACCAAGGTCCGAACCCGAGTGGCTCCATATGCAGTTAGGCAATAGGTTTGGGCGGGCCACATGAACCCTAGACCACCCAAGGTGTTTGCCAGTTGCCACTTGGAAATCGGGAAACCCTAGGGTTGCGCTGTTAGACATGTGTGATTGTATGAGGTACTTCCTTACTATATATAGAAAGTTATATCAGAATCAGAGTATTATTGCTATTTAACTATTTAAGGTCTTTGTACAATACCCATCTGTAGAAATTTGCATTTAAGGGTTATATGTTGATAGATCAGGTGTACTTGTAAGCAAAAGAGTCTCATTAATGAATGTGGTACTTTACAAGTTCACATTTATCATGTTATATACTATTTACTTTGATTATTGTATGATGGTTTCTGATTTTGTTTTTGAATATGAATACAACAAAAGTAAAAAACTAAATCCAAAAAAACGTTATGCTTCAACAAACTTCCGACATTATATAAAACTTTAACTGATAATAAATTCTGTAAATTTAATATCTCAAAATTGATGTGGGCTAATCTTAGTGGGTTAGAATCGGTAGTGAGCTTTGACAATATAAATATAAAATGAATATCTTCAAAATTTTCGTATTATTGGTTTACCCTTTACCAAATTTCTTTCCATAAATCCGTATGATTTAACGAATTTTCTGTTTTAGATTTTTTAGCACCCATACATAAAAGAAATCTAACTTTTGCATTCATATTCTTTTTAACACCATGTCCCCAGGAATTCTAACTTTTGGTGTTCGTTTAATAATGACCTTCGACCTTGTTGCGCCATTTGTGTCAAAAATGTTACTATCATAAACATCAAGTAATCATTAATCAATTCTAAACTTTTCTTTTTAATTAATAAATATATTTTTATTTTTATGATATATATATATATATATATATATATATATATATATATATATATATAGAGAGAGAGAGAGAGAGAGAAAGAGAGAGAGAGAGAGAAAGAGAGCTAGGTTCAAATGTGGATTGACATCTATTGTGCGGACGTGTGGACAGTGTTATTCTGTGAGAATGCCAAAGAAAATTTGTTGTTTGATAATGTGAATACATTCAATCTTACATAACTATTGTCATTATCACGCATTCTCACAAATTAAATCGTCTATAAGGTTATTATAGATTTTATTATTATTATTATTAACATTCTGTCATAATGTTGTCAGGATATTTATTGAGTCGTATTCTGTAAAAATGAAAATGAGTGAAAAACGATGAATGAGAACAAAAATGAATAAGAATTAGTGAGAATGAAGTGAAATGAAAATAATTATGTGAGGTTGAACGTATTCATATTACTAAACAACTTATTCTTTTAGTAATTCTCATAGAATAAAATTGTCCACACAGCCGTACAATAGTTGTCCATCCACATAATAAACTAGCCCGATATATATATATATATATATATATATATATATATATATATATATATATATATATATATATATATATATATATCTTTTGGTTTTAAGCATATGCAATATTTTAAAGTAAATAGCATCTAACAATGAAATTAAATAAATTAAATATGTAACTATAAGTACGTAAGGTCTTTTAAAAAAATAAAAAGAAAATATTATGTAGCAAATAAAAAAACAAAACAAAAATTACAATGTAAATGTTTTAAAATTATTACAATTTTTTATATGTTTTTGATTAGAAGTTTATAAAAATTAAAATTTTTTTAATAGAACGTTCTAAATTTGTATTTAACGAAAGTACTTTAAAATGTTATAAAATATATTAAATTGTTATACAAAATGTATGAAGCGTTTTAAAAATGTTGTAAAAGAAAGTTTAGAAAGAGTTGAATGACTGTTATAAAAAAAATTGTATGAAAATGTATAAAAAAATAAAAACATGTAAGAAAAGTTTAAAACATTTAGAAAATACTTGGTTTAAAATGGTTGAATGAAAATTATATGAAACATTAAAAAAATAAGTTCAAAAAATTACAAACGAAATTTAAAACAATATATTAGAAAAACCTATAAGAAAAAATATATCTTAAAAATGTTGTAATAAATTATAAAAAGTTTTAACAAATTTGTAAAAAAAGTTGTTCACATTTAGCTAATTTTTTTTATACATTTGACTATTTAACTTGTTAGATGTGTTTACATGTTACCATAAAAAATTACCTAAAAATAAACAAAACGAAAGATTAATCATTTTGCCTAGAAAATAACAACTAAAAAAATTCTAAAGCAAATATATTAAATAACTAAAAATACATCCATCAAGATACCAAGGGCCTGCTTTTCTAACTAGTAACAGAGTAGTGACTCTAAACATATATCTTAAAGCAAAACTAAGGCTCACATCTTATGAAACTAAAAAATTATTTATATATTTCACTTAAATATTATAGGTATGATCCACTACCCATTTCCTTCTTTTTAAGGCTACATATTTATTCTTTTATTTATGTAACCATCGATGTAGGATTTACACGACACACCCTTTCTTTATCTCTAATTTTTTTTAGGGATAATGACTTAAAAGGTAACATATTATTCGATTTGTACACATTTGGTCACTGAGTTTTTTTTTTTCGTCCACATTTACCCCTTAAACTTGTTAAACTGTACACATTCAGTTCTTATGACCTGTTACTCTAGGTTAGCCGGGAAAAATGACTTGATAGGGTAATATATTTTTCATTTTGTACACATTTAGTCCTTAATATTTTTGTACATATTTAGTCCTTAACATTTTTTTGTTTCAAAATAAGTCATTTTTTTGTACTCATTCAGTACTTATGAATGATTTCTTTAGGTTATTTTCACGACATCTTACGTGAGACAATCATTGATAAGGTGCTTGGGGTTGTAGATGCTTATGTCCAATGTGATCTCGACTGCTTGGTTGCGTAAGTCTTGTGGTTTGGCTTAGGTCTTGTATTTTGAACATCGTAACTTCTTCATACGATATCAGATTTTAAGGATCTTTATCCACGTGTTCATTTTTTGAGTCTACTACAACTTTCATTAAGATTACTCCCGTTAAAATGTAATATATTTTTACGAACGATTTTATAAAAAAAACATACATACATGCATTCATAGCAATCTCACCATTGACCGCAGCACCTCCACGATTGTTTCCCACCGCAACCATTGTCCTGTTATTGTTCATCCTTCGATCCGGTTTTGGGCACTCACGAGCAAAATGACCCGACTCGTGACAGTTGAAACATCGCAGCATTCCCTTGTTGAACCCTACCTTTTTATCAGCATTCATCCCCCAGTTATTTTTCCCTGTCTTCTTAGCAAACTGCTTCGCCCTGAACACTGCCATAGCAATTTGCCACGTGATATCCATCTCTTCCACATCTTCTGGATGAATCTGATCCAGATCAGCAAATGACAACTGAGGTGGAAGCTCTCCAGCTACAAAGGCATTATAGCAGTTAACAAGTCCTGTAGCGAGAGCAAGATTTTCATCACTTTCCTTTGTGTTTGAGGAAAAGGCTACAACTGGCACATTGGATGAGAGAACAGCTTGTGGAGTGACGAATGACTGGCTTTGAGAGCGAGGCATGGATGACGCAGTAGTGAAGGTTTGAATTTGAGGTTGTTGAACAACAAATCCTTGACTTGGAGAAGAGATGATTGATGAAAGAGCATTGTTAGAGGAAATCCCGAGATTTGCAGTCGAATACGAATTCACATGGTTAATCTCTCGCTGTTTATCATCAATATCACAAGCTTTGATGATCGCCATTGTTTCAGCAAGAGTAAGACGATTCAGATCCTTGGTCTTCTTAATCACAGCAACATTCATGTCCCAAGACCTTGGAAGAGCATTCAGTAGCTTTTTGTTTATCTCGGACTTGGTCAAGAAGATCCCAGATATGTTCATATCAGTAGTGAGAGTTGTGAATCGCTGCAGCTGTGCCTCCAGAGTTTCTCCAGGAATGTAGTTGAACATATTGAATTTCTGTCGCAACATGTCCTGGCGGCTTTCCTTTATGTCTTCATTTCCTTCATATACCTTAATCAAAGCTTCCCACAAATCTTTAGCTGAAGTATACTCTCTGAAACCTTGAGCTATATCAGGAGATAATGCCATGGTGAGAGTGGCTAAAGCCCTTTCCTGTTCTTCAACTTTCTCAAATTCTTCATCTGTATGGTCCTCAACTGCTTTGTCAATCACTTGTCCTCCAACTGTCATAGTAATTCGAACAGGACCCTTGATGATGCTTCTCCAAACTTTGAAGTCTTTCATTTTAATGTACTTTTAAATCCGGTATTTCCATTCAGGAAAACCATCTGCAGACATCAGTCTTGGAATACGTGTGGTTGTACCCATGACAGTATCCAGTTCATGAAAATGTGTTTGACTTTGAGAATCCATCAGAAATTAAAGCAAAATAATGTCAGAAATGAGTTTACGGTTAATGTGTTTACGGCCGTAAACAGAGTTTACGGTCGGATTGTTTACGGTTAGGGTGTTTACGGTCAGAGTGTTTACGGTTTTTGAAGGTTAGTTTACGGTTATTGAAGATGCTATGTTTACGGTCCAAGAACACTGTTTACGGTTAATGAATGTTCTTGAGTTTACGGTCGTAAACTGGGTTTACGGCCGTAATCTCTTGGCAGTAAACTCCCAGAACTTCTTCGAAAACGCGATTTTGGAGTAGATTCAATCCCTTTAGCAACGAAAACACTAAAACCAATCTCGAACAGTGAAGAATATAAGTTTAAACGGCTGAAAACTCGATTGAATGATACTTTGACACCGGTTTTGCTCTGATACCAATTGTAAGGTCCTAAGACGGATCTTTACCAATGATCAAGCAATCAATCAATCAAGATTAATCAGAATATGAGTAGAAGAAGAAGAGAAATCAATCTTGCACACGTTTATTGCTGTAAAACGTCTGGTACAACTCGATACAATAGACCGTGAACTCTGTGGCATCAACAACCTTACAATGACCTACAACTCCTCTATATATAGTAGACTTGGGCCGGAAACAGGGTTTACGGCCATAAACAGGCTTACGGCCGTAAACTCACTCCAGGGTCGTAAACTCACTAACAACCCACAAAATCACACTAAAGACTCAAAAGGAACTATTACAATGAAAGCCTAGACCAAACCATTAACTGGACTCTTCACAAGTAGTCGAGATCACGATGGATATAAGCATCAAAAGCCCCATACACCTCATTAATGAATGTACCATGTAAGATTTCGTGAGAAAAAACTAAAAAATCATTCATAAGTACTGAATGAGTACAAAAAAATGACTTATTTTGCAAAAAAAAAGGACTAAATGTGTACAAAAATATTAAGGACTAAATGTGTACAAAGTGAGAAATATATTACCCTATTAAGTCATTTTTACCGGGTAACCTGGAGTAGCCGGTCATAAGGACTGAATGTATACAGTTTAACAAGTAGAAGGGGTAAATGTGGACGCAAAAAAAACTCAATGACCAAATGTGTACAAATCGAAAAATATATTACCCTTTTAAGTCATTATCCCTTTTTTAATTTAATTTTTTTTTTCCTTATGTCAATTGTCATGTAAATACATTTTTAAAATTTGATGTTCATATTTCTATTAATATACAAACTAAGACAATGTGATAATATATAAATTAAGCAAGCATTTCTTTGTTACCAAATCGATTTCTTAAATCATGTGACAAGTTCTCATTGAAATTCACTGTTCATTTTTACTTTACAAGATTTCCATTGACATTCATTAGTCATTTTTAGTGTACTATAAGGGATTTTTTTGGCAACCAAAAAAAATATATATATCAAAAAAACATTTGATTTTAATCTTATAATATGTAAATTTTGAAGTATTCTACAATCTCACGGTGCTTAGCGACCTGAAGTTAATTAACCAATTTGTTTTCCTTTTTAAGTCGAGCAACGAGCATGATTTAATCTAGATGAGTTTGAGTAAATACGGTTCGGTTACACCTCTACTTTAGTGAACCTGTCACTTAGTTTTTGAACGACTTGTTACTTTCATACTTTTAAATGGAACTTGTTTATAGATTAGTTTTGTGACAATTGTATAAAAATTTAAAACGTAAAAGGTTGAAGAGTTCTCACTTTAGCGAACGATGTAAGAATATTTTATAGAGTATATATTAACTATTTTGTTTGCATTTTGACGCCATAACTTTTAATCAAATTAGACTTGTTTAGACATTTATACATTAAAATGTTGGTTTCGGCCCCCCTAATACTATTGTTCGTGTTCCGCCCCTGTATACGACTAACAATCTTTAATCATGCAAACAAATATTTTTTTCAATAATTTGTATATCTAATCATTTAAAGTATCTAACTTGATTCGATTTTCGATAGTTGTTTATTTATAGCATTTTGAAAACGGAATGTTGATTTTATGGGATTATATCCTGATTTCTTGAGCCTCATTTATTGTTGATTTATTGGGGGCAAATTTAAAATTGAAAAGTAATAAAGTGACACATGACATAATATTAATTAGGATGTGTATTAAAGTGACACATGACAAAATAAGAATAAACTATTCTTTTATTAGTATAAGTGTTAGGGGCAGGATCTTAGAACCATATTCAGGATCCTTGATGTTAATGAAGCCTCATGATCCTTAAACATACCTCATGATCCTGATCATTTTCGTTTATTTCCTAACACTTTTAACGGATATATTTCTATTTCTTTTTCTCACATTTGTAGAAATTGTCAACATAAGACTCATTCTCAACGAAGAATCGCTTCAACCAAACTAAAGACTTGGGAATACCAAGTCAAACAACATGCAAATACTCATTCAAGAGCATTATGGAAATATCAGACTTATTGTTGCTTAGTCTAGACTATAAATACACCTGTAATTCACACACTACAGACACAATTCGCTTTACTATTACATTTGTATTTGTATTTGTTGGATTTGGTGTCTAAGCCTATAACTATAACTGGTATGTACTTGACCCGATTGTAGCATGGTCCTTTTGGGTTGCCTTCACCAGTGCAACTTGATAGGATGGATTATTGAGAATAAGGTTATTTATGGTTTATTAATATATTACAAGTATAATATATTAATATGGAATTATTTAATTAGTATTGATCAAGAATTAATTTATTAATTTTGTGATCAAAAGAGACTAATTAAATATATGAGGATTGATTATGTAAATCAATCATTCTTGTAGTGTGGGCTTATAATCCATGATTATGGGCTAAACTAATCCATGGATAGTCCATGGAGGTTAAACCCATGGAGCATGAGAATGTGGAAAGTCATGGGTTATTAGGGTTTACCAAGTGTAACCCTATCATGTCCAACACTATAAATAGAACCCTCCATAGACCAAAATCGGTTGCCTCTTCTCTATGAGATAAACCGATTATTCTCTTAATCCATCCTCTTGCATATGGTGTTTGTGAACCATTAGAGGCATCATACTTGAGGTGCTCAAGCTTTCAAAGGTCAAGAACTACAAGTCCTTCTAAGAGGTAAGTCATCTAACTAGTTGTATTGTTCATTTGACAATTTATATGCTAGTTAGGACAATGCTTTGGAAAAATGATAAAGCATGTATAATTAGAGAAAACATAGATCCAAAGCATTTAGGGTTGCATGTGCACTTAGGAAGTTTATAGTGCTCAAAACCCAACAGTGGTATTAGAGCCTAGGGTTGTTTTCAATTATACTTGATGCTACTTGTTGTTTATGCTTTAAAAATCGATTTTTGGCTGTCTGGACAGTGGACTCGCCGAGTCCACTGGTGGACTTGCCGAGTCCAAGCACAAATGCAACCAACTCACCGAGTTTGTTCTTGCACTCGACGAGTTGGTGCTCCAGAGTGTAGTTTTTTGACTTTTAAGGCTGGAATTGGACTAGGATCATTACCCTAAACTGTTTTTTGGACTTATAAATCTGTTTTTAATGTGGTAATAATCATGCTTATCCAATTTAGAAGATAATTTTCAAAGTTTCATGTTTTGTATTTGTTTATATGATTATGCTAATTACATGAAATTTGTTTGATATGAATTATCTTGTTCATATGAGTTTAATCTAGATCATGGACATTATTTGACATGCTTGTGAGTTTATTTGATGATCTTTATGGCCTTTAAGGTACTCCATAACTTGTCCTCAAGTTATGGAAAATGAAAAGTTTTCTTTTAAAAAAGATCATTAAAGTCATAAGTTATGTATTTGAAGAGTCCTTTTCCCATAAATAGTTTTATGAACTCCATAACTTGTCCTCAAGTTATGGATTTTCAAGAGTCTTTTCATTAAAACCTATATTAAACTCATATGTTACGGATTCCAAAAGTTTTTTGAATAGTTCAAAACTTGCCCTCAAGTTTTGGAATCTGTAAAGTCTCACCTTTGAATAATTTAATTCCAAATAAAACCCTAGAGTTTTAAAAATTAAAATTCTACCCTTATACTGTTATAATATTAAAGTTTAATACTTAGATATATATGTATAAGACAAGTCATTCTTACCGTTAGTAGGTTTCATTCAAGAAGCCGGTCTATAAGGTTACTGCCTATAAAATGGCAGTTTAATGGGTGTCCACTCTCACCCTCAGCTTCCTTGACTGGTGGAGGGTCGTTAGCCGAACAGTTAGGATAAGGACATTAATTCTCCCTCATTAAAAGTATAATGATAAAATATAAAGTAACTAAACTTTTATTAAAATTCTCAATCTTAGTTACTTTAGGAAAATGTGAAATCGTGCTAATCCATGAAATTACACTTTTCACCTTGTTAAGTCGTTAGTGGAGCGTGTGTGGTTAACCGACACACTAATCTGGGACTGACAATGTGTGGCAAAGGGTAACTTGGTGTTAATCATATATCAATGGAGCGCATGTGGTTAACCGGCACATTGATTAGGTGATTTGTAACATTGGGTGTACCAAGCTAATTTGCATGGTTATTCACTCCTTGTTTGTGATCCTCAGCATCCCAGTCACAAACTTGAAGGGAACAATCGATATTTAAAACATGCCATTGAAAAGTTCAATGAATCTCAAAGATCTAGGAGTTTCAAAACCAATTAAAACTTAATAATCTATTTCGTTTTTCATGGTGGAAATTGGTAAATCGTCATTTACCTACCTTCAAATATTTTACAATTGGATTACGACATCCCTCTTCGCAATTGTAAAATATTGTGTTGGGTCCTAGCCTTAATATTTCAATTTTGGGTGTTATATTAAGGACTTAAATCAACTAACTTGAATTTCTCCCTTGTAGACGTCTAGTTCAGACAACTATGGTCTTCACGAATTTGTTGGAAAAGGCTTTCCACATGAAGATGATATTCCACAATATCATACTTCACTTCCTCCACCTCCTCCAATAATTCTCCTTGACCCACAAGTTCAAAGACTTGAAAAGTTCAAGGTCACTCAAGCCCTACTTGTAATGAAACATTAAGATGGAAGATCTGTGTGTACTCACGTCTTGAAGATGAAGTCACACATTGACATGCTGAGAGTATTGGGTGTCGTTGTCTCGAGCAAGTTGGCTGTTGACTGGGTTCTTCAATCACTTCCTGAGTCATATAGTGAGTTCATTAAAGATTACTATATGACAGATCATGGCATGACCCTTATTGATCTTACATATTTGCTAATTGCGGCTGAATTAGCAATGATTTGACGCAATAGTAAAGCAAACTTGATTGGAAGATCTACTCCCCAAACTTCCATGGACATTGACAATGGTAACATTGGAAGTCCAGAAAAGCTTTCTCTTCCCAATGGAAAGGGATCAGCCATGGTCAAGTCAATTGACCAAAAGGTAAAGAGAAATGCTAAGTTTGAAATAGTCTCGTGTACTATTCCCAAAGAGTCCATATGTTTCTATTGCCAAGATAAGGGGCATTGGTTGCGAAGCTGCCCAAACTACCTGAAAGATCTAAGAGAAGGTAAAATCAAAAAGTTTGACTCTGCTTCGGTTAAATCCACTTTCTAACTCTATTAAGTTCCTATTTGGAGATTCTTAATACATGATGTGACAGGAAGAAAAGAAAGGAAGCTTGAAATAAGAGTATGTTGAATCTGATCGCGAGGATGGATTTCAATCGCATGGTTCGATGATCGGACTTTTGAGCTGGTGCTTAGGAGTTATGATAGATTGCTTAGAAATTTGTAATAGCATAGTTTTCATTTGTAATTGCATTGTAAGGAAAAGTTTTCCGCATTTTATAAATAAATAAAATTTTGTTTTTTTATCTTATTTTATATCTCCTTGCAATGTCATTTATGAAAAATTGATGTTTATGTATATTCTGGCAAATATGGATTTGATTCTTTCATTTGTGGTAGTGTCAAAATTTTACCAAATAAGGAAGAATTATCATCACCCAAGTTTCAATTGGATAGAAACTTGGAATCATGAAAATGGTATTGCATGATGAATGAGAACTTTCATCTTTGGTAAATTAAGACTAATTCCTTGTTCACATGTATATGAGAGTCAAGAGAAGGACTAGGGGATCAGGTACACTTGGTTCTGCACTGGCCCAGGACCACCACAAAGAACGATAAGACTATTCGTCAAGATTTACTAAAGTTTAGTAAATATGGTTATGCTTACAAGATTAAGTATAATTCAGAATCATTGGAAAAGTTTCAATGTATAGCATGACAAATAAGAAGAATCAAATTAGGCAGAAAGATAAAAGTTTCTCCAATCTGAAAGGATGGGAGATTACTTGATTATCGTGTTTTGTGATCATCTTAATGATTATAAAAACCATATCACAATTGATCCTATAAGGACATATTAGTGCACTTGTATGACTAAGAAGAGGAATCGGAAAATTGTTAAAATGGTTAAATCAATTAAGGTGAATCATACTTCATTCCCAAAACAAGTCTTAGAGTCATACTACAAGATTGTGACTTGAGTGACACATCTTAAGAAGGTTTAAAACACTCATCAAATGTAGAGTAAAATGTTTCTTACTCTTGTACATTTGAAATTGGTAAGTTGTGATGTCTTTGTAAGGACAAAGACCAACTAAGGCCGATTGTGTGAAGTGTTATTCTTGATAAGAATCCGCACTAACTCTTGAATATTTGTTTGTCAAGATTGTGTCTTGACAGAGAGGAACTTATATGTCAAGAGATCAGAGGGAGTCTTAAAGATCTTGACAAGTTTCAAGAACTAATCAAGAATAAACCTATTGTTAATCACTAGCACACGACTTGAGGTTTATAACCTATCGTGTTGACATATTCTTGTTTCTATGCCCATTCCAGTTGAAGTTGACTATGCATGTGAGTTCTATGAGTTCTCAATTGTTTGAATAGGGAAAAGCACCTTGGTCAGTAAAAGTTCATTGATCAGTAAGAGTTATCTGCTTAATAACTTGGAAGACATGGTAGGCCCTTGTGCTGCTAAGTAGCAAGAAATTAAGATTGAGTAAGTTCAGTCCATATGAGGTAGATTTTGTCACTAACCTTGTCTTGTGATTATGGTTATGACAAATTCATATGGATAGGAACACATACACCATAAAATCTAAGTGTCATAAGGTTTCTCTCCAACTCATGAAAATGATTGTGAGAAAACGCTTTCACTAAGTAGATTTTAAGAGTTAGCAATTGTAATATTTGCATTCTCAAATTCGTTTATCATTACGACATCCCTCTTCATAGTTCGAATTGTAAGAAATGGCAAATAAAGTTTGGACTTTCGGAACTTATTACTGTAAGTCTTGACACACATATGAGCTTTCTAATAAAAGGTGTATGAGCTTGGATAAAGGTTTATCGAAGCATCTCATATCAAAAATCTGAACTTTAGTAAGAAAATAAATAAGTATTGATTTCTAGAAGTCCAACTGATTTTGGATACATGTCAAGGCTAGTGGGAGCATAAAAGTTATGCTAATAACAAAAAAATAATTGTTATGCTAGTGGGGGCATAATTAATTAATGGTAAGTGTTGCAAGTTAGCAATGTTAATTATAGAAAACAAAGTTTTCAATTCGCAAAGTTGCAGGGTTGGAAAATTGTTTTGCTATAATTAAGGGAGAGGAACTTATGCTTCATTTCGAATTTAAAAGCTTAGATTGTGAAATTTTAATCAAATTTTAATCAAATTTAGTCAAAGACATATATGAATGTTATGTTGAAAAGATTCGACATAAGGAAATTCTATATATGGAAATGTTAATTGCGTTCTCAAAATTCGATTATGATTACGATATCCCTCTTCATAGTTCGAATTATGAGAATATGGAAAATAGAAATATTATAGCAAAAGACTGATCAAGTATCACATCCTTATGTAAGACATTATGAATCGTGTCCCATATGCTTCAGATATAGGATCGATTTCATATGTTATAATATACACGTTTTCTAATTTTCCAAATGCCTAGGGTATTAAGAGGGAAAAAGGACTAGGACCAGATACGACTAAAGTGGTTAAACTACTGTCAAGGACATTCTAAAGTTCGCTAAGGATTGGTTGATTATGGATAGTTGGAAGTATAGTAATGAATGGACCATATTGATATAATTCTGAATAGATAGGATTTCGTTAAGAATAGATAGTCATATGGCAGTTATGGAAAGGTCTCCATAATGGGAGTTGGATATTGAGAAAGTTAGAAACTTTTATGCAAGAAGGATGTTCAAAGGAATCTACTTTGAATTTGAGACTTCACTTCCTTGGAATTGTCTTGTAACAATTTCCAGTAGAAATTTTTGTAATATCATTGGTCAAGTCTCTATGATTTTTTGTACCTAAACATTACAAAAGAAATCTTTGCATGATAGTTTAGAACTACACATTCTAATAGTGGCAAGAATTTGGCATTCTTACACTTAAAGATTTGGAATTGTGAAATGAGTTTAATTGGAAATGTTATCAAATTGATTTATTTCACAAAGTAAGGACCATAGATAAACATAGTATGCATGCTTGGAGCATGGGATAACTATTGTTTTAATTCAAGTATTAAGTTGATCATTCGAAACATTATACAATGAATAATGAGTAATCAATATGGTGATTAAATAAAAGGGGTTTTATTTACGCCCACAAGTTTTGGGGCCATATAGGATTAGTATTATTCTTGTGTTTCACTTTGCATGTTTTGACTTCCCGAATAATAAGATTATTCAAACTATCCATAATCGATCATACTTTGGAAGTGGGTATGAAAGAAGACTGTCATGAGTTGGCTTGTAAGATTGTCTAAGGAGTTAGGCATAGCAACAGGTTTGCTACACCATTCATGAGTACTCCTGAAATATGATTTGAGTATTGGATTCAACCCACGCTCACTTGAATCACTTCATGGAATTTATCACGAGTGATCGTGAGATGATAATATCATATAAATCTTCAAACCTAGATATATGAGTTGTTGACTATGAGTTGGTTGTACATTGATAGTACGAAAACACATTGGTAACTCGATGTTATAGAACGTGTTGTTGTGTATGATTCAGTGAATAGTTAGTACAAGCATATGAGTCGAAGTTTATCCGTTCCCTTTTATCCTAAGAGAATTAAAAGCGATATCTTGGGCCCCTCGATGATTCTGTTTTGACTTATGTGTCGGGCCCGGTCAGAACTAAATTGATGTGTTCAGTTATGTTCTATGTCAGACGAATCAGAAATCAGGAAACAAACTGCCGGACAATAAGTATGACATTGTTCCATGTATTTGTACGGCTGGTATCTTGAGAACAGAGGATTATATGGTCGCTTATTTGAAGGACACGTCACTGACTAGGTCAGAGTTCGACAATGGCTTTTGAAAGCTTACGATTGCTAAGTCGGATCCTGAAGTACATTAGCAGTAATAGTTATTAGACTTATCCAAGTGGGAGACTGTTGGATTTGGTGTCTAATCCCATAACTATAACTGGTATGTACTTGACCCGATTGTAGCATGGTCCTTTTGGGTTGCCTTCACCAATGCAACTTGATAGGATGGATTATTGAGAATAAGGTTATTTATGGTTTATTAGTATATTACAAGTATAATATATTAATATGGAATTATTTAATTAGTATTGATCAAGAATTAATTTATTAATTTTGTGATCAAAAGAGACTAATTAAATATATATGGGGATTGATTATGTAAATCAGTCATTCTTGTAGTGTGCGCTTATAATCCATGATTATGGGCTAAACTAATCCATGGAGATTAAACCCATGGAGCATGAGAATGTGGAAAGTCATGGGTTATTAGGGTTTACCAAGTGTAGCCCTAGCATGTCCAACACTATAAATAGAACCCTCCATAGACCAAAATCGGTTGCCTCATCACTTTGAGATAAATAGATTATTCTATTAATCCATCCTCTTGCATATGGTGTTTGTGAACCATTAGAGGCATCACACTTGAGGTGCTCAAGCTTTCAAAGGTCAAGAACTACAAGTCCTTCTAAGAGGTAAGTCATCTAACTAGTTGTATTGTTCATTTAACAATTTGTATGCTAGTTAGGACAATGCTTTGGAAAAATGATAATGCATGTATAATTAGATAAAACACAGATCCAAAGCATTTAGGGTTGCATGTGCACTTAGGAAGTTTTATAGTGCTCAAAACCCAACAGTATTACCATCACCATTTCTGTAATCTTACATTCAAATCAATAAAAACGACAAGGCGGGTGATCATTATCACCTCTCAAGGTTTTATGTCAGAGATCCAATAAAGGATCAATGACTTTCCTTGTAACTCACTTGTCTCACTTTGAGCATTATTCGATACTTGCATTACCTCAAACACCAAAGTCTCTCATACAATTTGGTTGAACACTACTTGATCAATTTTTGACTAAAACAATTTAGCGCCCACCATGGGGCTGTGGTGTTCACAATCGTCCAGAAATCATGTCTACCCAACCAACCTTATCCTCTTCCTCTATTCCTCCCGATTACGCTAAAAAGCTTCCACCACCTCCAAGCGAAGCCCCTAAAAAGACTTCTGATGCATCGAAGAAAAATAACTCTCCGCGGTCACTACCCAAGGATTTCAGTATCCTCCTGTAGTGATTTCCAACAATGAGCTCTTTGCTATGATGAAGAGATTGGAACAACAAGTTACTCAGCAGTAGGAGGACAACAAGTTGGTGCTCAAGGAAATGGAGAGAATGAGCGCGAGGATCCATAAACCCCAAGGAGCAGCACCCTCGATCTTGCAACCCAAGATACTGAACTTTGACTATGTAGGATCCTCAGGAAACCGCCAGGAGATAGGATCCTCAACACCAAAACCTGCTCCCACTTGGGGTGCAACTCCAAACGAACGAGCCCATGTGATCCAGGATCACGAAGAAATCTTCATCACCCCCAATAACAAGGATCCGGGTAACTTCGTGAATAATAATACTTCTAATACTAACTCTATGGACCTTGATATAGGAATGAGCCCGGTCATGGCCAAGGAACTTCATTAGTTAAGGCAGATGATCTCAAGTGTTTCCGGAGTGGTCCAACCTCACGAGCCACAGGATCTCAAGATTTTCTCCTGCGATAGCTGATACTGAAGTCCCAAAGCGCTTCCAAACTCCCGACATGAAGCCTTACGATGGAACTACTGATCCTAAAGAACATGTGACACAATACAGGGAAAGAATGGAGATCATCCATATTCCCACCCATTTGAAGGAAGCTTGTCTATGCAAGGGTTTCGGTTCGACCCTCACAGGATCAACCTTAAAATGGCTTCTTAACGTTCCTCCTTACTCTATTACCTCATTTTCTCCCTTAGTTAATATTTTTAATAATCAATTTTCTTGTAGCAGAACATTAAAAAAATCACTAGTGATCTTTACCAGGTAGTTCAGGATACTAAGGAATCCCTTAGGGATTTTGTGAACAAGTTTGGTAGGGAGGCTCTGTGTATCCCCAACATTGATATGGCAACTGTTGTAGAAGACATAAAAATGGGCTTAAAGAAGGAATCTCTTTTCTACGAAGACCTTGTAATGACTCCATGCAAAAGAATGGACGAAGTAAGAAACAAAGAACTAAGGTTCATAAGGCTCGAAGAAGACAAGGAGATCCAAAAGAGAAGCAACCCACTAAACTCATACGATAACCCTAATAGGAAGGCCGACTCCTCGGTCCAAAGATCCTATAAGTCAAAACCATATTCCAAACCTGATCATCATAGGGTTAATTCCCTTGAAGATGAAGGAGAGGAAGAAGAATTTCCCAAGATCATTGGCTATTGCTTTTCTATGGATGTTTCAAGTTTAATATTTGTTATGAAAAATCTTGGAGACAAAGCGAGATGACCAAGAAAGGGAGAAAAGTACACCGACTGGAAAGATAAGTCCAAGTGGTGTGCGTACCACGAAGACTTTGATCAGGTTATAGAAGATTGCATAACCCTCATGAAGGAGATCAGTTACCTCCTAGGCAAGGGATACCTCAAAGAGATCCTTAGGAAAAGATAAGAAATATCTAAAGAAAAGGATCAGGATCTTCATAAGATCTTAGAAAAACCAGAATCCCCTCCTGTAGATGCCAAGGTAATCAATGTTGTCTCTGGAGGTTCTGACATTTGTGGTACCTCTTATTCTGCAGCAAAAAGGCATGTCAAAGTGTCAAAAACAGAAAAAGAAGAAAGACCATGGAAGAATACGTCAATCACGAACGAGAAGGAGATTACCTTCGACGAAACAGATAGAGCAGACATCCAAGATCCCCACCACGACAGATTGGTGATCACTCTTTACATTCTCAACCATTTTGTCAAAAGGATCCTTGTCGACGGAGGATCCTCAGTCAACATTATACTCCTGGATGCTTTAAAAAGAATGAACATCCCAGATTCCGAAATAGTCAAAAGATCCTCAGTGCTAATAGGATTCGGTGGCGAAACAAAACATATGATCGACAGAATAAAGCTGCCTATCTACATAGATGGGGTAAACTTTATTCAACGTTTTTGTGTAATGTAACAACCCAATTTTTCAAAAGAAAATTTTCATTTTTAAATAGTCAAAACACTTTTCCATAAACCATGAAATCTCAATACAATTGTTTTCAAATTCATATCCATAACAACATTATTTCCAAACATCAGAGTGTCCCATAAAACGCCTGAGAGAGAGTTCACATCGTGCCATCGAGCCTTGCCCTTGCCCTTGGGCTCAGATGTACCTGAAAAAATCCACAAAATGTAAGCTAATGCTTAGTGAGTCCCCCAGAGCATACCCTACACACAATCCACATATCACATATCAAATTAGCTATAAAAGCTACATATCTCACATAAGCCATGCATACAACATATAAGGAAGCCATGGAAACCCTCCAGGGTCTTACACCTAGTGCCACTGGAACCCCCACTTGGTCTTAACTAACTGTCATTGGAACCCCCACATGGTCTTCCTGCCATGGGAACCCCCACATGGTCTTCACTAACTGCCATGGGAACCCCCAGATGGTCTTCTCTACTAAGCAAATATCATACAAGCTAAACATGCAAATATACTAGGATGCCATGGAAACCCTCCAAGGTCTTATTCCAATTGCCACGGGAACCCCCTGGGGTCTTCCATGCAAATGTGATACTAACATAACGCATAATCAATCGATGATCCATATATCCTAAAATGGGTCGGCCTTGGTGCCTTAGACCCATTGGTATGATGAGAAGACTCACCTCTCGAATGTTGAACTGACAAGCTAAGATCAGATGTATCCCACACCTTGATCCTTCTCAACTTCTTATAACCAACATCTTATTAACTTGTCATAATCTCATAATTACCCTCAAAGTCAACCCTGGTCAAAGTCAAGGTCAACAGTCAAGGTCAACAGCCCATGTTGACCTCAACTCATCGAGTGCATCCAGCAACTCGTCGAGTTAGTTGTAGGACTTGTTAACTCGCCAAGTTACCTTTGTAACTTGTTGAGTTCTTCCTGAGTCCATTCCACTGAATTCCGCATCAACTCGCCGAGTCACCCTAGTGACTCGTCGAGTTCATCAAATGTCCAGAAAACTAAAGTCCGTTCAGACCAAAACCCTAATCCTTCACTGTACTTATTTAGAAACTCAAAAACGGCAAACCCTACCCCGACTCGTCGAGTCAGCTAAGGGACTCAACGACTTCCTTCAGTCCCTTTCATGTTCAGCCCTTTTTAGTGGGATCTAAGGTCCCAAACTTCAGATCCAACCTCCCCTAGTGCAGATACCACGTAAAGTTGAAAACTTTACGTGCATGCAAGACCCTCCAAGGCTATAACATCAAAACTAAGCTTCCTACAAGGTTTTACTGCATGGAAAGGGGCTAAGCTGCATAAAGTGAGCAACTTTATGTCATTGGGGACCTAGAGAGGTCCAGATCCGGAACCATATCCTTGTGATAAGTCCAGATCCGAGTTTGAGTCCATTTTGCACCAAAAATGGCCATTTACTTCCAAGAAAAGGGATCTAAGAAACTAGAGATCAAGGTAATGACTTTATACCTCAAGATGATGGCCAATACAGAGTAGATGTTGGATCTACTGCTTCTCTCCTTCTTCCTTCTTTGTCAAGCTCTAAAATCCTTGACAAATGCACCAAAATTGCTCACAAAAGCTCTTTCTCCCACTCAAGAAGGTGCAAGGTCCAACTAGGGTTTTCTCTGGCTAATAAGGTGGTAAGGGAGGCCACAAGAGGTGGATTATGTTCTTTAAATAGGTTGTAAACCCTAAAAATTAGGGTTTCTCTCTACAACTCCTACTCGTCGAGTCGGGGCCTTCCGAATCGTCAAGTAGGATTTAGATCCCTTGTCCTCATAATAGTCTTTACTCGACGAGTTGGAGCTCCCCAACCCGCCGAGTCCATGCACAAAACCCTAAAAATTAGATAAATTAAATAATACTTGGAACAGGTGTTACAAGTCTCCCCCACTTGAACTAGACTTCATCCTCGAAGTCTGAAGGCCCAAACAAATCCGGGTAGTGGTCTCGCATCTCATCCTCCGACTCCTAAGTACACTCGGAGCCCCTCCGGTGCTACCATTGCACCTTCACCAGCTTCACTTCCTTGTTCCGAAGAACCTTGTTCTTCCTATCTAATATCATAACATGCCTCTCAATGTAGTTCAGACTCTCATCCACCTGAATGTCATCTAGAGAAATAACTGCGGATTCGTCGGTGACACACTTCCGAAGCTGTGACACATGGAAGGTGTTGTGAATCTGGCTAAGCTCCTCTGACAGATCCAAGTGATAGTCTACCTTTCCCACCTGGTTCGTAATCCTGAACGGTCCTATATATCGGGGCCCTAGCTTGCCCCTCTTCCAAAACCTGATGACTCCCTTCCATGGTGACACCTTTAGTAACACAAAGTCCCCCACCTGGAACTCAAGATCCGATCGCCGCCGGTCAACATAACTTTTCTGACGGCTCTGCGCGACCCACAGTCGTTCGCGCACCTGCCGAATCAACCTGGTAGTCTTGAGCACTACCTCAGTGCTCCCCATGACCCGGTGTCCAACTTTTCCCCAACAAACCGAGGTCCTACACTTCCGACCGTACAACATCTCAAACAGGGGTCAGTCGATACTGGCATGGTAACTGTTATTGTATGAAAACTCTGCCAGTAGGAGGTACGTATCCCAACTCCCTCCAAAATCCAACCCACATGCCCGCAGCATATCCTCAAGTTTCTGGATTGTCCTCTCACTTTGGCCATCTGTCTGGGGGTGGTACGTTGTGCTAAAATGCAGCTGAGTGCCCAGTTCCTCATGGAACTTTTTCTAGAACCTAGATGTAAACCGAACATCCCTGTCAGAGACTACCGACACTGGCACCTCGTGTCTAGCCACCAACTCTCGCATATAAATATCCGCCAACTTCTCAGCGGATATACTCTCAATGATCGGAATAAAGTGGGCACTCTTCGTCAATCTGTCCACAATCACCCATATGGCGTCCTCGGTAACTTCGTGATGAAGTCCATAGAGATTTCTTCCCACTTCCACATGGGAATGGGTAGCGGTTGAACCTTGCTATGAGGCCGTTGATGCTTGTCCTTGACCTTCCTGTAGGTCATGCACCGCTCCACGAAATCTCTTAGGGTTTCCCTATAGATTTTCATCCACCTCTTTCAATAGGTTCTAGAGCCTTCCTTTTTCAACTATTAATAAATAACAAAACAGTCCTTATACTTTTAATTAATCCAGTTAATCCCAAAGTTAATTTCAATTAATTTCTGATTAATTATTAATTAAATAATATGATTTCAAATTAATATATTATTTTCATAACACATTAATAAACCATTTATTAATTTATTATTCACATAATAAATTAATCTCTCTCTCTAATATCATCCTGTCCAATTGCTAGGTTTGAGGGAAACCCAAAAGGATTGTGCTACTATCAATTCAAGTATATACCAATTTTAGTTATGAACCCAGTGCCCACGGCATGACCCTAGGTTGCCACGACATGGCGACTGGGTAAATCACATCTTTTTAATCATTTGAGGGGCACGACATGGGCAAGGATGGCCACGACGTGGCGATTCAACTTTGACCATTGACTTTTTTACCTGAGTTGACTTTTTGTCAAACCCCTACTTTTGGAAGGTAAGTTACACTACTAGAAAATAGCCCTTTAATGACGCGCAAACAATGACATGCGTTAATAGATGACACGCATTTGTGCGTGCCCTAAAAAATAATGTCAGCTTTGCAAAAATTTGAAGGATAGAGGACACACATTTTTGTGTGCCTTGAAATTAATGTCCCAAAAAAATACAAACACGAAAGGCGCTTATCTTAAATGTGTGTCATTTACAAGTGTTGCTTTATAATTTTTTACTGGAACGTGCGTTTTTAAAGGGGGAAAATGAAATCCTTTCAAATTCTAAAATTTTGAACTACCCCGCTTCTGCACTCTCTTCTCTGTATCTCCCTTCCTTCTCTCTATAAACCCTAATCCATCGCCACCACCATTGAAACCTAGGTCTTGCCTTTTACGCTTTCACATCTTTCCTTCCCTAATCGCCTGTATTTAATTCACTATTTGGGCATTTTGGTAAGAGCGTAACGATTTCACTATGCCCTTGCTCACTTCTCCTCATTGACGATCTGATGCCCACCTAACATCAAATACCTTTGTTTCCATCTTTTGCAGAAAACCCAAATACACGCTCACCCCGTTTTCGATGCTCAGAAGAGAAAAAAGGCAAGCGCCTTGGTCCTTTTTGCACACACTTTCGAGCACTATCAACCAACCATTACTTTCTCTCCCCCTCTACTCATCATCTTCAATGTTCGCTTTCTCAATCTAGGTAACAACGAATGTGACAGGTAAGTTCTGATCGCTTTCTCTATCTAGCTTGTATCTTAATTCTAGCGTTAGATATTTTCTATTCAAACTACCAGAGAAAATTTATTTGTTAGTCAGATAATGTATGAGAGAGTTTTTGCGTGATGTGTGAGTTCAGTTCAACTCGCTTCAAACAAACTTTACTAGGTTTAATGTAGAATTTTGTGAAAAAACGAAAAAATTGGAGTTAATGTATATTTTTTTTCCAACATTTTTAATATGTATTTCGTTATTTGAGAAGATGTATTTTGGGGAAATAGGGGGTTTTGGTTCTACGGGTTCTTATAACCCTGGGAATCAAGAGCCCTGTATTATCACTGTATCTTGCTTATGATAATCAGACTCACATATGTTTCACATGGTTTCATTTGCTTAAGAGTGATTATTGCTGCTATTTTTGCGGTCATGGCGACTATGGTTCATGAAGGATCTTATTTTGATGAGGCTCAATTTGATTCAAAGATGAAAGAGCTGTAAGTGTCCCTCCTATAATCCAATTGCTAATTGAATGTGAGAAATTAGCAAGGTTAATCTTTCACATGTTGATAAGTTATTGATTATACAGGCTTTCACAGGTTGTCCATCATCAGCCACACACCGTGTTTTATAACAGGGTTGGATTAAGCTTATGTCTACAATAATCTAGTACTCAGTCACTTACTTGGCTTCATCCTATCAATACTCCAAATCTTGATTTGGATCAAATAGTCTCTAAACACTACCGGTCATCTTGCACACTACCATCATCAACCTTGAAGTTTCCACCTATCAATCCAGCTAGCATTTCAAGACACGATGACATAAGTTTGCCTCCAGAACTATGTGTGGAATGCAGTCATGGTTTTAAGGTAAGAGACTCAAATCATTAAACTTTTGATATTTGCTAGTTCTATGGTGGACTCTAATTTTATGCCTAACTTTTAAAATTGGTTCAGCTAGGACTTTGTCCTGAAGCTTCGAATCATTTGTAAATAATGAAGGACATTCTCATTTCAATATCAAATGATCTACTTGAAAATAAAAATGCTGTCTTATAACCAGCTGTCTTATAATCAGTTTTTAAAAAAAAAACTAGAATCAACGAGAAGTTTGGTACTTTTAGTAGCATTTTAAAAAGATTGTTTAATGGCTGCATCAATTGATCCTGATTGGAAATCTACAATGAACAAATCACAGATCTTCTTGATCCTTCATCTACAAATCTACAAGTATGTAAAAACTTTGAGTGTGATTCTTTTTGACCTTATAAACGTCATCATTATGTTAAAAAGGTCTCTTTTTTCACTTTTAGCTTCGGGAAGATGTTAAAACGGGAGTATGTGTTGAGAATTTAACCGAATTTGAAGTTCATACAGTGGGTGATATTCTTAGGCTTTTAAGTCAGGTAAAATATGATCTTTTAATCTTTTTTATGTTTTTGAATTTTACCTTTTCTTTTTACTAATATTGTCAAATGTATCATAGGGTTCTGCAAACAGAAGAGTTGCTTCTACAAATATGAATAGAGAAGGTAGTCGTTCACATAGTGTTTCACATGTGTAATTGAAAGTAGTTGGGAAAGAGATTCAACATCTAACCTAAGATTTGCAAGATTAAACCTTGTTGATTTAGTTGGATCAGAAAGGTGAAAGATTCAGTTTTATATTATTTAACTCTACTCTACACTGTTTAAGAATAATGAGTTGCTCTAGGTGTAGCTGAGGCACTTGTTTATCTACACAGCAACTGTGATCAAACTGTAATCCATAGGTGATTTTGAACCACATGTGATTTACTATTTATTAATCATTTATTTCCTTAATTTTCAATTTTTGTAAATGACTAAACTTTATAAACAATTTTTGTTGTTTCAGCTCTCCGATTTTGGGCTTACAAAGTGAGGTTCAACCACCTCATCTCATATAACTTGCACAGATGTTGTAGGAACTTTCGGATTTGTAAACTATAACTTTATCAACTTCAATTCTTATTTTATTTTCTTAATAGCAAAATTTACAAAAATGCCACTGTGTAGTTATTTAGCTCCTGAGTATTTTATGTAGGGATGTTAATTCTTCTTGTTGTACTACTGACAATGGGATCATGATTCTTGCAAATGCTTTTGGTTTAGAAAGTATGCATGTTTTAGCTCAAAAATGCATACAGCTAAAGCATATATCAACTCCACATAAGCTCATGAGTCTTATAATTGGAATTCTTGGAGAAAATACAGAGGTAAAAATATTTTACTTCAACAAATTATTATTAATGAGATGTCTAATTTGTTATTATTATTTTTTTAGGTTATATTGGCAGAGTGCTCAAAATCATTTGGTCCCTGGTGAGCTAATCTGTAATTTTTAATCACATAACTTTTAATATTTTCTAATAATAATTTTTTTTGTGATAATAGGATGATTGCTCATGCTACACAGTTACTGACAGCTGGCAATATTCAAGCAGAAATTCTTTTAAAAGAAGAAAGACATAATGCTCAATTACTTTTGTACTGCAAACAGAATATTGAGATATGTCGTTTATATGATCTTGATAGTGTGAGTGCAAATGCTATGAAGGTAATTTTATTAAATCAATGTTTTTTTATAAATGTTTTATTGAATAATTGATTATTACATATTAATTAACAGATTGCTGGAATGCATCACCGGAAGCATGGTAGAAAAGGATCCTGGTGATGGTGATGGTGTTGGATTTTGGAAAGGTGTTCCTGGAGATATTGCATATTAATTAACAGATTGTTTGTAGGAGGAAAAAACTTGGTAGATCATTGTTTAGTCCTGAATTCGGGACAGGTGTTCTTGGTGACGGTGTTGGATTTTGGAAAGGGTTTTATCAAACTCTAAAGCAACTCAAATGGGCTTGTCACTTAACCTTGGTATGTATTTGTAATTTCTATATATTTTGATTGTATATTTGTATATATTTTAATAAACAACCATTCTAAATTAATATAAATCTTACAGATTGAGTATTTAACACATTAAGCTCGGAAAGTAAAAAGAAACAACCCCTAAAAATCGTATATAAAAAGATTTCTAATGTTTTTATATAAAATAATGTTTGTAGGTTTTAAAGGTGCAAGGTGCAGCAAAAGCAAAAGGTTATTCAAATGTGTTGTATCTTTACAGTGGGCACAAGAAGTATTTGGAAGAGGTCTCCTCATGTAATATTTTTATTGTAAAGGTATATAAAAATTATTCTAATCATTTTTTGTTATTTAACTGTTTTTGTAAGTAACTAATATTGTTATCCTATAATTTGGTAAAGGGCAAAACTATTTCCACTCCGGATATAAAAGGGACTATCCTCACTTTTTCATAATATTATCCTGAAATAAAAAACAAAGTACATTGCTATTATATATAAAGGTTCATTTAGTCGGTATTGCCCAAAAAATGCTAGTTCACTTATTTTCTGCAGATTGGTCGGTTTACACCCAAGACAAATCAAAGTACACTCTAGGACCTCGGGAAGATATATGGCCAGCAACCACAAGACAAAACAGTTCTAACTCTGGTGGGCCCTTCGACATCCCTAATAGCCCACCTGTAAAACATTCTTCTGTGACATTGAGAAATCTGATATTATCACCAATGAAAAGGCTTCAACTCTCTCGTACCCAACCTCAATTGTTTACGTAAGTAATGTATTTTTTGGTTTTAATTTAATCGATGATTTAGTTTTTCTTAATATGTGCCATTTGGTTTTAACTTTTAACATTGTTATCTTGGCTTATTTTTATCATTTACAGGTTGTAGATAACAATTAAAGAGAGAAGATCAACCAATTATATGAAATGGGGTATAAAATAAATCTACTACTTCTGGACTACTTTTTTCTATAAATCTACTGCAAGTCATGTTTTTGAATATTCGGATATATTTTTACTTGGTGAAAAGGCCACTTAAAATTATAGACTGTAGTCAATTACACTTTCTTTCAATCACTGAATGACATGATCCACAACTTATTTTCCTTAATGAGATTCAAAGGCCATGAAGATACTAGTAAGATACTGAGCAACGATGCAACTTGCCCTATTTGTGATCAAGTACTTTCTAAAAGATACTTTCTAGTTTTCTACTTCCTCTATGTATCATCCATATACTTCTATCTCACATTTTAGTTGATTTTAAACTTAATATGCATTTTTGCTTTTAGTCTAATGAAACCTGTGGATATCAACCCAAATGAAGAATGGGTAAATGTGAGAAAGCACATCTGTCAGAAACATATTTTCTTCTTTACATGTCACCATTTTACTTCAATACTTCTTCTAATCCCATTCCCAGTGTGTGTATATATATATATATATATATATATATATATATATATATATATATATATTCTTGTGATTAACCTTAATTGGTTTGGGCTAGTTGACTTTACCCTTTTACTTTACCTTTCTACATTTGAGTTTACTTTCTTACCCTTTTACCTTTTTACCAATAAATTTACATTATTATTCTTTTTTATTTTACAACTGATTTTACCTTCTTACCCTTTACAATTGGTAAAAGGTATTTTACTATTTCACTCTTTCATATTAACTTTTATAATCTACATGTGTATTAAATTTTAATATTTTATACAGGTATGAGCTGTATTGAAGCCTGTATTCTTGGCAAAAGGTATTTTACTACATGTGTATTAAATTTTAATATTTTATAACATAGATTGATGATGCTTGAAGCCTTTTTGAATACTAATGTGTTGATGATGAAAATAGGTATCATGTGGAAACAGAAGAAGCATAACAATAAGAAGTAGAAACAAGAAGGTGTTCCTTAATAGCAATGTACAATAAGATCCCCTTAATACCAATGTATTACAATTTTTTGACATGATGTTATTGGATGAAATTGATTGTTTTGGTATATATTTGTTTCCATATTTTTGTATTATGCGTAAATGAGTATCGTAAAGACGTGTCGTAAATGTATATCGTAAATGGTTGTTGAAGTTTATGAAACGCAAATGCGTGTCATCTTCTTTTATGAAAGGGGCTTTAATGATACGCAATGTGTGTCCTAAACACGCGTCGTAAGGTTACGACACACAAATACGTGTCATCTTCTTTTATGACAGGGCCTTCCTTGATACGTAATGTGTATCGTAAACGCGCGTCGTAAATGCGTGTCGTAATTGCGCGTCATAAATGCGTGTCGTAAATAGACGACGCGCAAAAGCGTGTCTTCTGTCGTTATGACAGGGCCTTCCTTGGCATGTATTTGCACGTCGTCTGAGCGTTTTACAACATTTTTTGCGCGTCGTAAAAGGCTATTTTTCTAGTAGTGTTAAGGGTGTACCTTGTATGGATGTATAGGTGGTGTATAGCATTTGTACTATCGGCAGTAGAAGTGGTACCACTTGATCATTTTCTGATAGGTGAGTCTTCTCACTATACTTCTGGGTCGAAGGCAGCAATTTCGGCCCACTGAATCGTGTTGTCTGTTATTCGTCTTTGTGTTTCTTGTATGGAAGACCCCGGGGGCAGCCTGTGGCATTTTTATGAAGATGATGGGGGTAGCCCATGACAATTGCATGAAAGACCATGTGGGTAGTGATGGGTTTTGAGCATAACAAACAATTCCTATGTGTGCATGCAACCCTAAATTGTTGGATCTATTTTTTCTCTAATTAAACATACAACTATTGAACATCCAATGGAAAACCCTGGGAGATATATATTATTTTCGAAATACATATCTAGGGTTAGTAAACATACCTTTGATTGTTATGCAGTATTAGCAATGAAAATCCAAGACTTCTTGAAGCTTGAGAGCTAGTGCCACAAGTGTAACACCTCTAATGGTTCACACCCAAACTAGGCTAGATGATGAGAGCGGAGAGAAGAGGAGAAGACTTGAGAAATTCGGCTATACTTCTAGGGTTTTGAGTGGCCAAAATTATGAAGGGGTATAACCCTTTATATAGTTGAGGTAGCTTAAAGCCAAAGTTAAGGTTTTAAGGAGGAAACCCTAATTCATTAGCTTAAGGCCTAAGCAGCCCATAGACTTCCCATCCAAGACGTTTGGACGAAAATTCTAGGGCCATCCTAGAAGTTTTCGTCCAACCCTTCTAGGGAGGTCCACGAGCCCAATTCCTCAACTATCAATAAATTTCTAAACAACCCCTGCACTTTTGATTAATACAATTAATCCCAAAATTAATTCAAATTAATTTCTGATTAACTATCAATTCAATAATATGATTTCTAATTAATATATTATTTTCATAATACATTAATAAAACATTTATTTCAATTTATTATTCAAATAATAAATTCAACATCTTTCTCCAAAAGTCATCATGTCCAGTTGTGTGACATCCCCAAATTCAACGGCCAGAAAAGACCGATTTCGTTTATGCTTTTTAAAATAAAATCAGAGTAATCTTTCAAAAGGTGTTGCGGAATTTGTCCCCAAAACAAAATATAATAAATATTTATCAAAGCATTTCTTAAAGAAATGTATTTCCATTTTATTACAAAACTCGGGATGTCCACATCGATACAGACCAAAAGCATAAACAGAACATACATTCATTTACACTAGTGATTTACATCTCCTTTAATCTCTTAGTGCAAAGCAGCTTCGTATCGATACCTGTGATACAAATAAACTGAGTGGGCCAGGCTTGGGAGCCTGGTGAGCATATAGGGTTTTCAACCCACAATAATATAATTATTATATTTAATAATCAATCAATCAATCCAATTACCCATCCCCATTATCTTCTTTATTTCTTAAGGTCTTACCCTAAGAATCCACTATCCTTCATTCATTCGTTCCTAAGGATTGACCTAAGGAATTGGCACAAAGTTCATTGCTGCCTGAGGTTCATCTACGCAGTACTAAGTCCATATCTACCAAGGTTCATCTATACAATACTAAATCCATAGCTACCAAGGTTCAACTATATGGTACTAAATCCATAGCTACCAAGGTTCATCTATACAGTACTAAATCCATAGCTACCAAGGTTCATCTATACGGTACGAAATCCATAGCTACCATTGTATTTATATAAGGCACTAAGTCCATAGCTGCCAGGGTTTTTAGAGTACACCGGTGAACATCAAGTCCACAACACCTACAGGTTGCGAGCCTGCTAGTGTTCCACATGACTGTCTAGAATAGTCCGTGGTTGTCATCCCTACTCTGCTGAATGACGGGGGCCATCGTTTGGGTAACGGTTTCACTCATTTTTCACCTGTCACCCTCGTCTCATGATCTATATCATCTTTTGTCTCATCTTCAAACAAATCTTTCATCACTCACCAACTATTTCATCTACCCATGTTCTACCCGACATATTTGTAGATATAATTTACGTATATATTTTAAATCATATACAAACCTGTATAAAACATTCATCCAACATCCATCTCAAATAAACAAACAATATATAAACACATAACACGTATTTCAAAGCAAATACTTCATATCTATGTGTTAGAAGAAAGTAACTATACACTCACTTGATAACACGGTGATCGGACAGCACCTCGTCTCTTAAAACAATCGTTTCCGATAAAAACCGGGATGTTTTCTCCAAAACCGGGCTTTACGCGGGCAGAGTTTTGGCTCGGAAACTTTACTTCTCGGGATCTTCGGGGATTCGGGACTTGCCTCTGGTCTCGGGAATAATATCGGTGCTTCGGGGTATTTCATGCACGCAAAACGAGGAAAATATAGGAGAGAAAGAAAGAATTTTAGCAAAAGAAATCGGCAGCCTCGCATGCCCTTTTATAGCAGCGAGACCTCGGACTACGCTGGGCGTACCGAGGCCCTACGCTGGGCGTACTTCGGATAAGGCTTCCACTTGGCGAAGTCTCGGTGGAGGAACGTGGCCTCTTCTGGACCGAGGAAAGCAGCAGTACGTTGCGCGTAACCCACTTTTACGCAGGGCGTACTTCGGTGTCGACATGTACGCGGGGGGTACCTCCTTGTACGCTGGGTGTACCCCTCACATCCCAGGCTCTCTTCGGATAAGCTTTGGTATGCGTGTCACGATCTTCAAAAGTTCATAACTTTCGCATACGAGCTCCGTTTTTGACGTTCTTTATATCCACGTGTAGGTGAGACTAAGCTCTACAACTTTCATTTAGACTCCGTCGGCTAATTTTGACTTTATTTTTATTATATTATTTTTAGTAGGTCGGGATAGGAAAACTTCGTTATAAAATCATAACTTCTTCATTCGACGTCCGTTTTCGTCTGTCTTTTTACCGTTGGACTACTAACGACGAGATCTTTGATTCTCGTTTAGATTTTTTCGGTCAATTATCACTCGATCTGAATTTCGAGATTTCGGGTTGCATACCGCTATGTCGAAACTTAGAAAAATCATAACTTCCTCATACGAAGTCAGATTTAGACGTTCTTTTTATGCACGCTCTCGGTTTTACGTATTCTATGAATTTTGTTTAGATCGCTAAGGCCAAATATCGTTCTAAAGTAAATTCACTATTTACGTCGCGCTGTGTCGTGCCGGTTCTGTCGCGAAAGTTCGACAGGTCATAACTTATTCGTTATAACTCGGATTTCGGCATTCTTTATATTTTCAGAAACCTTGTGACATATACTTCAACTTGGTTAAGATTATTCATTCTAAATAAACTTCCATCGAAAAGTCATTTTTGATGCTTATCATCTCTAAATTGACTAGCCCGGATCTCCGGGCGTTACATTTATCTCCCCCTTAGGATGATTACGTCCCGGAATCATCAACGAAATAGGGCTTGTTTAATGATTCCATACGTTATCTCTTCATCGTAGGTAATAACCGTAACTTCTATGTTTCCTCGAAAGAGTATCTAACCCTAGGGCTTCCTGACTGCAGACGATGCCCAATCTTGCACCTACTTTTCGTATTATGTTGGACCTTCAATCGTAACCTTCGAGTTACAGAATAAGTCCTTATTGTGGACTCCTTCTTCTTAGGATAAATACTTTCCTTTATTTATTGTAACAGATCGATGAACCATGCTCTAATGACCTCTCATCGCATGCTGCAACGCTTAAACTCAGGTCTTTTAGAGTTAAATTCTAGAATGGAATATACCTTCCTTCATATTCTAATGCGATATAACCACATTTTAACATGTATCATTTCTGTAACATCCCAAATTCCAAGCCCAAAATTTTCATTTTTAATTAAGTAATTCTCAACATAGTTTACCAAAACATTTCCCATGCCATATCATTTGCAAACAAAAATATAACAATGTGTCTGAAAATCATAATGTCAAAGTAAAATAAATCAGAGTACAATCCCAGAAAACTCCATGCAGAAATCATGTGTGTGTGATGCGCTGCTACACCGCCGGCTCCTTCCCCTTTAGACGAAGAGGTACCTGAAACCAAAACTAAAACTGTACGCACAAAGCTTAGTGAGTTCCCCCATCATACCACATACCATACAATCACATAGCATATATATATTTCCGGGCCATTCTGGGGTGCCCGCCCTACCCATGTCAAGCCATTATGGGGTGCTGACCTACCCATGTCAAGCCATTCTGGGGTGCTGACCTACCCATGTCAAGCCGTTCTGGGGTGCTGACCTACCCATGTCAGGCTATTCTGGGGTGCCGACCTACCCTTCGGTCTTTCAACCGGACTCGGGGACTATTTCACCCCCTACTGCTAACACATAATGTCATACCTCAATCATACTGTCAGACGTATCTGGGGTGTCTGACCTACCCATTGGTCCTATCGACCGAATCGGGGACTAGTCCCCTTCTATTGATACCACCTAACATAACATAACAACTAGCATAGCCACCTATCAAGCAAAGTAGCATACTCGTATATTAACCAATAGCCGACAATACAATTATCACAAAGACAATTATCTCAGCTAAACATCTACTAGTGGGCCGGCCTTGGTGCCGTAGACCCACTTCTACTGGAAGGTAACTCACCTCGCAAGGCTGACTGCTGAAAAGCTGATCGGCAGATGTCTGACTGCTGCTCCGGTGATCCTCCGGCTATAAATCCATAAAACACTTAATCAGAAACTGATAACTACTCTTAGGGTAAAATGACTATTTTACTCCTGACCAAGTCAAAGTCAAAGTCAACTTCCAGTTGACCTGACTCGTCGAGTTGGGCCGCTAACTCGTCGAGTCCCTATCCTTTCATATGTCCTTCTTCACGCTGCTACTCGTCGAGTTTAGCAATGACTCAACGAGTTCTCCTTCTAAAATAATCTCGAATAAACCTTCATCCGACTCGTCGAGTTGTATGAACAACTCGTCGAGTTCATCCTCATCCTATGAACAAGTACTGCCCTTGACTCGTCGCGTTGTATGAACAACTCGTCGAGTTCATCTTCGGAGGTTGGGAGATTGCCTTGGACTCGCCGTGTCTGTTCATACACTCGCCGAGTCCTATGATTCCCAGGTCTATGGCTAAGTCCAATGCGTTGGGTCATCCCCCCCGGACCCCTCTACGACCATTCTAACACTCACTGGGTTCCTTCGAACCATAACAGAAAAGGGAAGTCAAGCCATGGACTCGCCGAGTCCCAAGAATGACTCGCCGAGTCGAGAATGACCAAGTCTTATTTCTCAATTTATGACGTACAACACTTGACCAAAAGATAGATCTAGGCTTCTAATATCGATCTAGCACGTAAAGTTACGAACTTTACGTGCATGCATGGGACTATGAGCTCAAAAGGCCCTAAATGAGACTCTTAAGATGCATGGGGCTCTCTAAGGCTCCAAAATTAGTCCCTTGCTGTCTTGTGACCCCTTAAAGACCTTGGATCTGAAGTCTTAGCCCCCAACCATGCTTGCACTCATGATTGGTCACCAAGAATGGCTCCTAAAAGCCCTAAATCACCCCAAAAAGGGATCTAAAACATGAAAGAGCAAGGGATCAACTTTATACCTCTAGAGAACTACTGTTAGTGCACAAACTCGAACTCCTCTGGCCTCCTCTTGATTCCTCAAGACTTTCTCTTTCTTCTTATGTTCCAAAATCACCAAAAACCACCACAAAGGGCTTAGATCTTAACACAAACGATTAGGGTTTCAGTAGGAGGTGTTCTGGGAGCAATAGGGACGAAGGGAGGCTGAATGAGATGCTTAAATAGGGTGCAATCCCTTAGATTAGGGTTTTGTCCAGTCAGGGCCTACTCGTCGAGTCTGGCTGCCGACTCGTCGAGTAGGTCATTAAACTCCCGGGTCCAAGTCGCTCCTACTCGTTGAGTTGTTCATCAACTCGCCGAGTTCTAGGCCAACAAATGAATAAGACTCGAATGAAATTCATACCGGGAACCGGGTGCTACAAATCTCCCTCACTTATCTTAGACTTTGTCCTCGAAGTCTGCTGCTCGATCCTGAAATAGCTCAGGGTAATGCTCCCTCATCTCGTCCTCCAGCTCCCAGGTCCACTCCGAGCCCTTGCGGTGCTGCCACTGCACCTTCACCAGCTCCACTCTCTTGTTCCTCAGATCCTTTGACCTCCTGCCAAGGATCATCAGTGGCTGCTCAATATAGTTCAGGCTGTCATCAACCTGAATATCCTCCAAAGGCACCACTGCCGAATCATCCACCAGACACTTCCGCAGCTGGGAGACGTGAAAAGTGCTATGAATTTGACTGAGTTCGGCCGGCAAATCCAGCCTATACGCCACCTTGCCCACCCGGGCTATAACCCTGAAGGGTCAAATATACCTGTGGCCCAGCTTGCCCCGCTTCCTGAATCGAATGACGCCCTTCCAAGGTGACACTTTCAGGAGCACCATATCTCCGACCTGGAATTCCAGGTTCGATCGACGCTTGTCGGCATAACTCTTCTGCCGACTCTGAGCAGTTTGAAGTCTGCTCCGAACCTGCTGGATCTTTTCTGTAGTCTTGAGTACCACCTCGGTACTCCCCATGACCCTCTGACCAACCTCACCCCAGCATATCGGGGTCCTGCACTTCCTCCCATACAACATCTCGAAAGGAGGACGGTCGATGCTCGCATGATGGCTATTATTATACGAGAACTCCGCCAACGGAAGGTAGGTATCCCAACTACCTCCGAAATCTAAAACACATGCCCGCAACATATCCTCTAGCGTCTGGATGGTTTGCTCGCTCTGACCATCCGTCTACGGGTGAAAGGCGGTGCTAAAGTGCAGACGAGTACCCAACTCGTCAAGAAACTTCTTCCAAAACCTGGAAGTGAACCGTACATCCCTGTCGGAAATCACTGAAACTGGCACTCCGTGCCGAGCTACTACCTCTCGGATATAGATGTCGGCCAACTTCTCGGCCAAGATGCTCTCCTAGATCGGTATGAAATGGGCACTCTTGGTCAACCGATCCACGATCACCCAAATCGAATCCACTCTCCGTGCAGTCCTGGGAAGCTTGGTGATGAAATCCATAGTAAAATCTTCCCATTTCCACATGGGAATATCTAACGGCCGCATCTTGCCATGTGGCCTCTGGTGCTCGGCCTTGACCTTCCTGCAGGTCAAGCACCGCTCCACATACCATGCTACATCCCGCTTCATGCAGGGCCACCAATAGTCAAGTCGAAGATCTCTATACATCTACGTCGCTCCTGGATGGATAGAGAATCTGGATTTGTGTGTCTCCTCCATCAGTATCTGGCGCACGCCTCCATGATAAGGGACCCACACCCTACGGTGGAGAGTCAATAACCCTCGGCTATCATAGTCGAAGGAGGAAACCTGACCTACAATATGCTCGCTCTTCCGGTGTTCCTCCTTCATCGCCTCCTGTTGGGCCTCTCCGGTCCGCTCTAACAACGGAGCCACCACGGTCATCCTCATACAGATACCCTTGATCGGCGCTGCCTTGCGGCTAAGCGCGTCAGCCACAACATCAGCCTTTCCCGGATGGTAGAGGATCTCACAATCATAATCCTTCACCACATCAAGCCACCGACGCTGCCTCATATTCAGATTCGGCTGGTCCATGAGATACCTCAGGCTCTTATGGTCCGTGTAGATGGTACAATGAACCCCATAGTGGTAATGACGCCAAATCTTGAGGGCAAAAACAATAGCCCCCAGCTCAAAATCATGCGTCGGATAATTCGCTTCGTGAGGCTTCAGCTGCCTCGAAGCGTAAGCAATAACATGTTCTCTTTGCATCAAAACTGCGCCCAAACCCAAGATGGACGCATCGCAGTATACGACAAAATCCTCCATGCCCTCTGGCAGAGCTAAGATTGGCGCCTCGCACAATCTCTATCTCAATGTCTCAAATGCAGCCTGCTGCTCAGGCCCCCAACGAAAGACTACAACCTTCTTCGTTAGCCGTCCCAGAGGTACAACTATCTTGGAGAAATCCAGGATGAATCTCTGATAATAGCCGGTTAATCCCAGGAAACTCCGAATCTGTAACACTCATGAAAATTTTCACCAATTTAAAACATTTTAACTCATTCGAAAGCCATTAAGTTATTACAACTTGTTTTCAAAAGAGTTTAAACATCATAGTATCCCCAGAACCAAATCACAAAATCATGAAATATGAGGTGCGGTACGATCACGCCATCGCCTTGCCACGATCTCCTGAAGTACCTGAAACCAAAACACTACAATTGTAAGCCCGAAAGCTTAGTGAGTTACCCCCAAAATACCAACCACATATAACCATACTCATATCATATCTCAATACAGAGCAACCATGCATATCGGGTCTACAGTGTGACTGGTCCGCCCGCACCGGGCCTTCAGTCCACCTGGTCCACCCTCTGAGTCTACAGTGTGACTGGTCCGCCTGCACCGGGCCTTCAGTCTGTCTGGCCCACTCTCCGAGCCTCGGCAAGTCTGGACCGCCCTCTTGGGGCCTTCATCCTATCCGGACCGCTCGCTGGGCCTTCGGTCTATCCGTTCCGCCCTGGGTATGTTGGCCTACAACACAAAGCAGGACCCGCCTCAACCCAACCCTAATCAAACAACCATGTTCACATAAAAAGGTAATCACATAACTATCCACAACTAAACAACCGATCCAGCAGATCATATAGCATAGCAACATCCTAACCGGAATACCGACCTAACCGGTCACTAGCATAACATCATCTTATATACCAGGATACCGACCTAAACCAGGTCACTAGCATAGCATCATCCTATATACCAGGATACCGACCTAAACCAGGTCACTAACATAATACCATCCTAATTACCAGGATGCAGATCTAACAAATCAAAACATATCAAACAGTTACCCGGATTCAAATCCGATAAAGGGTCGGCCTTGGTGCCTTAGACCCTGTTGATATAGTGAGGATAACTCACCTTGCAACTGCCGAACCGAACCACAAAAGCACTGGCCCGAAGCACTGCTCCAAACTCCAACACCTGATGCCATCAATAGGCCATGACATAAATATCCAAAATACCATAACTCTCCTGACGGTCAAACAGGTGAAAGACCAAGTCCTTGCCAAAGTTAACCTTCCTGATTGACTCTACTCGCCGAGTCAACCCGTCGACTCGTCGAGTTCTTATACTCAAAAAACTCCCATAACACGACTCAACTCGCCGAGTCGCCCCGAGACTCGTCGAGTTTAACGATCTCTGAATTCCATCCTGTCCAACTCACTAAGTCGCCAACCGACTCACTGATCCGAAGCTTAACCAAAAGAGGTTGGGATTCTGCGACCTGACTCGCCGAGTCCAAGAACAGACTCGCCGAGTCCAAGGCAATCTTCAACAGACTCGCCGAGTTGTTCTTCCAACTCGTCGAGTCCATGCCCATCTTCATATGACTCGCCGAGTCCCTTCAGTCCTTCATCCATACAGAGGCTTTTCGAGCCATGCAGGGGCTCCAAACTGTAGATCCACTATTCTAGGGCATAACCCCTACGTAAAGTTGCAAACTTTACGTGAAACCAAGGAGTTAAAGGTCCAAATCACTCTAGGGCTTGGTTTTAAGACAAAGGGGCTTCACCAACAACTCATTGACTGATGCTTTATGACATTCTGGACCAACACAAGTCTAGATCTGAAGTACCAACCTCATATCTAAACTCCAAACCCGAAATAGATCTCAAACATACCAAAATGGCCCCAAATCTCTTTCATGAATAGATCTAGATGCAAAAGAGTGAAGGTAAGCCCTTTTTGATCTTCAAAATGTGCCCAAACTGAAGTAGATTCTGGATCTACACCACTCCCTTGATGCAAGCCCTTTTTGATCTTCAAGTTTCTTCCACAAAAGACAACTTCCAAAGCTTCAATCTCCCTCCAGAGGCCTCACACACACGAGTTCAGGGTTTTCTGTTTCTCAAGGGCAATAAGGAGGCTGAGAGAAGGACATAAAGTCCTTTAAATAAGGTGCAACCCTCGAGATTAGGGTTTCCTCATTCCAGCACCAACTCGTCGAGTCCAGCTTCCGACTCGGCAAGTTGGCCACTTAACTCGCGACCAAATCTCGCTCCGACTCGACGAGTAAGAATACCTACTCGTCGAGTAGCTTCCTTTATTTACACTTTAAGCCCTTCGATCATACTTCTGGAATTTGGGATGTTACAGAATCTCAGATGGAGACTTCGGAACCTCCCATCTCATCACGGCCTCCACCTTGGCCGGGTTGACCAGAATCATGTTCTGTTTGACAAGGTGCCCAAGAAACTGCACCTCGCGCAACCAGAACTCGCACTTGGAGAACTTGGCGTACAAGCTCTCCCTCCTCAGAGTATCCAAAACCTCTCGCAGATGCTCCTCATGCTGCTCCTGCGTCTTGGAGTAGACCAGGATTTCGTTAATAAAAACTATCACAGACCGATCCAACATCGGTCTGCACACACGGTTCATGAGATCCATGAACACGGCATGGGCATTGGTGATCTTGAAAGGCATCACCATGAACTCATAGTGACCATAACGCGTCCGAAACACAGTCTTCTGCACATCCTCCTCTCTGACCCTCTTCGGATGATACCCTGAACGCAAATCAATCTTGGAGAACCAAGATGCTCCCTGTAGCTGGTCAAAGAGGTAATCAATCCTCGGGAGTGGGTAACGGTTCTTCACTGTTACCTTATTCAGCTCCCTATAATATATACACATCCGATGCGACCCGTCCTTCTTCTTCACAAACAGAATCGGGGCTCCCCAGGGTGAACTGCTCGGTCTAATGAATCCCTTATCTAACAGCTCCTGCAGCTGTGTAGACAACTCCTGCATCTCAGGAGGAGCCAACCGATACGGTGCCTTGGCTATCGGAGCCGCACCAGGGACTAGGTCGATCCTGAACTCTACCTGCCTCTCCGGAGGTATCCCGGGAAACTCCTCGGGAAATACATCCGCAAAATCTCGTACCACGGGCACATCGCCCACTGTTGCCTTACCATCTCCCGGGTATCCATAACATAGGCAACAAATCCTGCGCAACCCTGTTGAAGGTAACGCCTAGCTCTCGCTGTTGAGCATAAAGCGGGTCCACGCTGTGGCCTCTTGCCCTGAATTACCAGCTCTCCCCCACTTGGGGTCCTGATCCGCATCAACTGCTGCACACAGTCAATCACTGCCCCATTAGGGCTTAGCCAATCCATACCAATAATAACCTTGTTCCCCCGCAAAGGTATGGGAACCAGATCTACCAGATAACGCTCCTCAAACAGCCGCAGGGCGCAATCTCGGTAGACCTCTGATGCTCGCACTGACCGGTCGTACGCAATCTCAACCTCTAGAGGGCAATCCAATGTGCCCGACGACTCGGGAAACTTCTTGCTAAGCGCAAGAGAGACAAACGATCGGGTAGCGCACGAATCAAACAATACCTGAACTGGGATACCGTTCACATGGAACGATCCTATACAGAGCACATACATAACATATCAAAATCACAGCGACATAAACAAAAGCATAAGAAAGAGATCATACCCGTCACCACATCGGGTGCAGCGCGTGCCTCCTCGGCTGTCAACTGAAATGCTCGGCTCCGCACCACTGGAGCCTCTGACTTGGCCTTCCGGCCATCTACAACCCGCGCTGTCGCTGAAACTGGCGCCACTGCTGGCGCTGCTGCTGACGCTGCTGTCAATCTAGGGAAGTTGGCCTTCTTATGGCCCCTCTGATTGCAATGGAAGCAAATCAGGTCTGACATCTGCACTGTGGGGGCGGGGGCAGTACAATCCCTGCCAAAGTGCCCCGTCCTGCCACACTTGTAGCAGCCGGTCGATCCCGCTCTACAAGCTCCCTCATGCGGCCTGCCGCATTTCCTGCAGCGGATCGGGCCTGGCTGGCCCTTCGACCTAACGTTGGATCCCTTGGGTTTCTTCCCCGAAACCCCTGTCACCTGCTCTGTCTCTGCTTTCCTCTTCCTGATGTGCTCTAAATCGAGCTCCCTCTCTCGCGCCCTGGAAAGCATGGACTCCAGGGTCGGGCAGGCTGAATAGCTGACATGCTCCCGAATATCAGCCCTCAACATATCATGGTAGCGGGTTTTCCGCATCTCCTCATCCCCTGCATACTGAGGTACCAACAATGCTCTCTCCCGGAACTTGGCGGTGATCTCTGCCACAGTCTCCGTAGTCTGCCTCATATCCAAAAACTCTCTGGCCAGCTGCTGAAGCTCTAGAACCGGCGCAAACTCAGCCCTGAATCTGGTCACGAAATCTGACCACGTCATAGCCTCGACGGCTGGGGCTCCCAACGAGTCGCCAACCGACTCCCACCAGTCTCTAGCTCTATCCCTCAAACATCCCGCAGCAAAGTGGACCTTCGACCCTTCCGGGAAGAAGCTCGTCAACTGCGCATACTCAATGTCTGCGATCCATCTCTTGGCAGCAATGGGGACTTTCACCCCGTGATAATCCAGCGCACTGCTCCCTCGGAAGTCCTTGAAGGACAGTGTGCGCGTACTCGTCTGGCTAGATGCCATATCACTCCTGAATTCCCGGAGGTGATCCTCCATCAGCTCAACAATCCCCTCCTTGATCGACCTAAAAATGAATGGGGTCGACTCAAGGACGCCTCTCGTGATCTCAGACGCGATGAACTCGCCCAACCTGTCATCAACCTGCTCGGATCCTGCACCCGAGCCTGATCCTGATCCTGATCCTGATCTGGAACCTCCTGCTCCATGTTGCCTGGTCACCATACTGAAAATTAAATGCATAAATGTCAGGATCATACATACTCTCGAGAGGTCTAACATACTCTCCAAGTTTCCCGGTTCTGTCTCAACCTTCCTTGGTTCGAGTGCGGATCCTCTGCTTCCAGTAGTACGGGCCCATACTACCTTCCACATCTATCCGTACTTTCCTCAAGGACTGTCTTGACTTCACCAAGTCCCTTAACCAATATCCCTTTCCAACTAGTCTCGTCCTAGGCTTTCCTAGGGCACTCTCCGACCTACTCTCCGCCATCAGCTGCACTAGGAGTCTCTGCTATCCTTCCCTGGGTAGCTTGCAAATACTATCACATATTCGTTCACTAGATAGTTAAAGTTAGCCAGAACCCTTATAGCACGAAGCAAGCAGCATTCATGCATTGAGTAACCAATTCAGGCATAACCTATACAGGCCATCCTACTGCTGACTAAACAGTCCTGGCATACAGCTCATACCACAGGCACATAAGGAATCCTTCCTAGATCCTTAGCCCTACTCTAGCATGCAGTTTTCAGAATCATATATATCAGGCATACAAGGCATCCTCCTAGATCCTTAGCCCTAATCTAGCATGCAGTTCTCAGTATCATACATCATATAACTTATCATAACAAGTATGGGTATCTTGGGGAAAACTTACTTGAGCTCGGCTGGTCGCACGCATCACACACCTTGTTCTTTCTCAAAACCCTTTGACTCAGATTTTAGAAAACCATTTTCTTTGTAAAAATCCTTTAAATCCCCCGGTTTGAGTCCAGACACTCCCGAGGGTGTGTCCGAATCCCTCAAACCAGGGCTCTGATACCAACTTGTAACATCCCAAATTACAAGCCCAAATTTTTCATTTTTAATTAAGTAATTCTCAACATAGTTTACCAAAACATTTCCCATGCCATATCATTTGCAAACAAAAATATAACAATGTGTCTGAAAATCATAATGTTAAAGTAAAATAAATCAGAGTACAGTCCCAGAAAACTCCATGCGGAAGTCATGTGTGTGTGTGATGCGCTGCTACACCGCCAGCTCCTTCCCCTTAGACGAAGAGGTACCTGAAACCAAAACTAAAACTGTAAGCACAAATCTTAGTGAGTTCCCCCATCATACCACATACCATACAATCACATAGCATATATATTGTCGGGCCATTCTGGGGCGCCCGCCATACCCATGTCAAGTCATTCTGGGGTGCTGACCTACCCATGTCAAACCATTCTGGGGTGCTGACCTACCCATGTCAAGCCGTTCTGGGGTGCTGACCTACCAATGTCAGGCTATTCTGGGGTGTCGACCTACCCTTCGGTCTTTCAACCGGACTCGGGGACTATTTCACCCCTACTGCTAACACATAATGTCATACCTCTATCATATTGTCAGACATATCTGGAGTGTCCGACCTACCCATTGGTCCTATCGACCGAATCGGTGACTAGTCCCCTTCTACTGATACCACCTAACATAACAAAATAACTAGCATAGCCACATATCAAGCAAACTAGAATACTCGTATATCAACCAATAGCCGACCAGAAAATTATCTCAGCTAAACATCTACTAGTGGGCTGGCCTTGGTGCCGTAGACCCACTTCTACTGGAAGGTAACTTACCTCGCAAGGCTGACTGCTGAAAAGCTGATCGACAGATGTCTGACTGCTGCTCCGGTGATCCTCCGGCTATAAATCCATAAAACACTTAATCAGACACTGATAAATACTCTTAGGGTAAAATGACTATTTTACCCCTGACCAAGTCAAAGTCAAAGTCAACTTCCAGTTGACCTTACTCGCCGAGTTGGGCCGCCAACTTGTCGAGTCCCTATCCTTTCATCGGTCCTTCTTCACGCTGCTACTCGTCGAGTTTAGCAATGACTCGACGAGTTCTCCTTCTAAAACAACCTCGAATGAACCTTCATCCGACTCGCCGAGTTGTATGAACAACTCGTCGAGTTCATCCTCATCCTATGAACAAGTCCTGCCCTTGACTCGCCGAGTTGTATGAACAACTCGTCGAGTTCATCTTCGAAGGTTGGGAGATTGCCTTGGACTTGCCGAGTCTGTTCATACACTCGCCGAGTCCTATGATTCCCAGGTCTATGGCTAAGTCCAATGTGCTGGGTCATCCCCCCCGGACCCCTCTACGACCATTCTAACACTCACTGGGTTCCTTCGAACCATAACAGAAAAGGGAAGTCAAGCCATGGACTCGCCGAGTCCCAAGAACGACTCGCCGAGTCGAGAATGACCAAGTCTTATTTCTCGATTTCTGACGTACAACACTTGACCAAAAGATAGATCTAGGCTTCTAAGATCGATCTAGCACGTAAAGCTATGAACTTTACGTGCATGCATGGGACTATGAGCTCAAAAGGGCCTAAATGAGACTCTTAAGATGCATGGGGCTCTATAAGGCTCCAAAATCAGTCCCTTTCTGTCTTGTGACCCCTTAAAGACCTTGGATCTGAAGTCTTAGCCCCTAACCATGCTTGCACTCATGATTGGTCACCAAGAATGGCTCCTAAAAGCCCTAAATCACCCCAAAAAGGGATCTAAAACATGAAAGAGCAAGGTATCAACTTTATACCTCTAGAGAACTGTAGTGGGTGCACAAACGCGAACTCCTCTGTCCTCCTCTTGATTCCTCAAGCCTTTCTCTTTCTTCTTATGTTCCAAAATCACCAAAAACCACCACAAAGGGCTTAGATCTTAACATAAACGATTAGGGTTTCAGTAGGAGGTGTTCTGGGAGCAATAGGGACGAAGGGAAGCTGAATGAGATGCTTAAATAGGGTGAAATCCCTTAGATTAGGGTTTTGTCCAGTCAGGGCCTACTCGTCAAGTCTGGCTGCCGACTCGTCGAGTAGGTCATTAAACTCCCGGGTCCAAGTCGCTCCTACTCGTCGAGTTGTCCATCAACTCGCCGAGTTCTAGGCCAAAAAATGAATAATACTCTAATGAAATTCATACCGGGAACCGGGTGCTACAATTTCCAGCTACAAACTTCATTAATAATGAGCGCGTTACCAATGATCGCATTGATTTCAATCTTTTGACTTCAGTCAAATGCTACATCGAAATCGGTTCTCGGAATCACGTAACAAACTCATCGTAGTCGGACTCAATTTGATATGACCACTAGGGTCAGAATAACAATCATCGTACTAGTCATTACCGAAACAAAGGTAATGACATATATGAATAAAACGGAATCAATTACTAGCTTCTTGGTAACCTTGTGACTTTCCCTGATCCAAGTGCGAGTCCTGTGCTTCCGGTAGTATAGGCTTCTACTACCATTCACACCTATTCATACTCGTCCCAAGTATTGTCTCGCAGTTCTCCAAGTCCCCATACAAAAATCACACAATCATTCAGCACATCAGATAAAAAAACCATGGTTTATATTAATTCTTGAAACTATTACACAAAAGTTCAAGTTCACCCTATACTATGCCTCTAATAGGCTACACCATAGGTTACTATTCACATTGATACTTCATAATTTGATCTTTGGATATGAAATCCTTATTTCTGATTCCTCACGTTATTGTCTGCTTCGTCGAGGATCATGGGGAATGCCCTTGGCTTTGGTGGTGCCTCTATCCTTGCTGCCCCATTTTTCTTTGGGCAATCTTTCTTCCACATTTGTAACAGGTTACTTCTTCGTTGCATGTTCCAAAGTGCTTCTTCCTGCACTTTTCACACCACTTGGGTCCATACCTCTGGTCATCCAGGTTAGACTTTGCGAAATTTCCCTTACTATCAGGTCTTGAGGATCCTTCAAGCTTCCTCTTCTCGCAAACTTCAGCTCTCTCCAGGCCCTTCTCTCTTATCTAAGTCTCGACATTCTTAGCAGCCCAAATGGCGGCTTTCAGAGTGGTTGCTTGCGTGACTATCGGGCCAAAGTCCGCTGGTAATCTGCGGGCAAACTTGTTAACCTTGGAGAGTTCAGTTGGAATTAGATAAGGAACAAGCTTTATATTTTCCATGAAACTAGTAGCATATTCAGTGACGCTCATTTTTCCCTTCTTCAAATTTTGAAACTCATTATTGATTTCCAGAAGATCCTGCTCAGAGCAGTATTGCATTTTCAGTTGCACCACGAAGTATTCCCAAGACATCTTGCTAGCTTCTCCCTTGGGCATTGAATCAGCTAGCAACTTCCACCAGCTCAGTACACTAGATTTTAACAAAGGGATCGTAAGAGCGGTCTTCTTCCTGTTGCTGCATTCGCAACTTTCAAACATTGTCTCCATTTCGGAGATCCAATCCATAACTTGCACCAGCGTCGGGCTTCCGGATAGACACGGTGGCTTAGATGCCATAAAATCCTTTTATTTACATCCTCTTCCATCATTTCCTCCATGACGATTGTTTTGTATAACAATTGGTGGGTTGGCTTGACCAACGGTCCCACCGAAGTTTCCTCCTTCCGACAGCCCTCCATTCACTTCGGGTTCTTCAACCTGTATTGAAAGTTCTTCACGATTTTGCTGAAGCAGACGTCTAGTTTCTTCCATCTGACGATCCAACATCGTCTGAATCATCAATTGTACACCAGCCATTGTCATCGGCTCAGGTGCTGCTGCTACCACAGGTATTTGCTCAATCACTGGTGGTTAAGGCCGTTGATTCCTGTTTTCGTTCACATTTCCAGATCCGCTCCTGGTTCTTGCCATTTTTGATCTATACACCGAATAAGGTGATTTTAGATCCTCATTCACGGTAGAAATTCAAATCATCCTTATCACTCTGAAATGTTTACATGCTAGTTCTAATATCGTAGTCGTACGCTTAGAATCCTGAACACATAAGGTTTCCAGATCCGGTCAGCAACAGACTATAGATCCGAACAAATAATATCCTATATGGAAAACATATAACATTTAGCACATAAAAGCATTTTAGGCATCTTTCCTAAAATCAACTAGCGCTCGTGTACTAAAATATGGTAGACACTCATCTCACGATCATCACTTAGCATTCTAAGTTTAAGTCTAGAAATTTCCTACAAATTCCTAGTCGCTTAAACTAATGCTCTGATACCAACTCTGACATCCCCAAATTCCACGGCCAGAAAAGACCGATTTCGTTTATGCTTTTTAAAATAAAATCAGAGTAATCTTTCAAAAGGTGTTGCGGAATTTGTCCCCAAAACAAAATATAATAAATATTTATCAAAGCATTTCTTAAAGAAATGTATTTCCATTTTATTACAAAACTCGGGATGTCCACATCGATACAGACCAAAAGCATAAACAGAACATACATTCATTTACACTAGTGATTTACATCTCCTTTAATCTCTTAGTGCAAAGCAGCTTCGTATCGATACCTGTGATACAAATAAACTGAGTGGGTCAGGCTTGGGAGTCTGGTGAGCATATAGGGTTTTCAACCCACAATAATATAATTATTATATTTAATCATCAAACAATCAATCCAATTACCCATCCCCATCATCTTCTTTATTTCTTAAGGTCTTACCCTATGAATCCACTATCCTTCATTCATTCGTTCCTAAGGATTGACCTAAGGAATTAGCACAAAGTCCACTGCTGCCCGAGGTTCATCTACGCAGTACTAAGTCCATAGCTACCAAGGTTCATCTATACAATACTAAATCCATAGCTACCAAGGTGTTGAGAGAAAAACTTTGAGACACACTTCAACAAACGTTAGAACAAGTATAGTTGCAGAATAGTTTATCTCGAAGGATCTAAAAGCTCAACAATAATATTAATAAGTTAGAGTTAGATAGTTAGAGAGTTAGTTGCGGAAAGTAAGGAAATGGAAATGACAACAATTGTTATATCAAGTATACACATAAGTTGATTCATTACGAGGAATGCATTCAAACGAAGTTAATAAGTGAGATCTAACTTAGTGATTAAGTCACAAGAGACTTGCTTCGAAGAGATATTGTAATCATTTATATTCTAGTAAGGTTTGAGAGTAAGAAGAGATGCGTAATCAGATAGAGAGATAGAAAAGATAGCTTCAGAGTTATATTGAATAAGAACGAATGAGCTCTATTTATAGAGTCTCAAGAAATACACTAGATTACGTCTCTAAGAGTAGCCATGCAAGGCATACTGCACAATAGAGAGTATTACAAAAAGTAGACAAAGTAAAGTAATCTAGTAACTAGGAGTGACTGCGGTTGATGATGACTTCGGGTGGGGTTGCTGATGAGGCCTAGACTGCGGATCCTTGTGGACTGCGGTAGCTGAAGTTCAAGAGGGTCACTTTTCATGATTCAACACAAGAATATTTGTCCATAGAATATTTCTTTAACAGTTCTGTGGTGTCCATAGAATATTTCTTTAACAGTTCTGTGGTGTATTTCTCCTGATGAATGAATATTCCTTGAGGAACTTGTTTCACTTGAAGTCCTAGAAAGAAGTTAATCTCTCTATTCATGCTCATTTGGAACTTGTTGGTCATGAGCTTGGCAAATTCATTCACCATTCCTTGATCAGTTGATCCAGAGATGATATCATCCACATATATTTGTACAAGCATAAGGTGATTACCATTTGCTTTTCTAAATAAGGTGGGATCAATCACTCATCTCTTGTACCCGGATGAGACAAGAAATTCATAAAGAGTCTCGTACCATGCTCTTGGGGCTTGCTTCAGACCGTAGACTGCTTTTTCAAGCTTGTAGCAGTGGTCTGGGAATTCAATACTTTCAAAGCCCGGAGGTTGCTAAAGATAAACCTCCTCTTTCAGTTCCCCATTGAGAAAGGCACTTTTTACATCCATTTGATGAACCTTGATATTCTTGTGGGCTGCGTATGCTAGGAAGATTCGGATAGCTTCCATGCGTGCTACCGGAGCATACGTTTCATCATACTCAATACCTTCCAGTTGACTATATCCCTTTGCAACTAACCTTGCCTTGTTTCTGACTACCGCACCAGATTCATCCAGCTTGTTTTTGAACACCCATCTAGTACCAACAATGGTGTGACCATGCGGCTTCGGGACGAGCTGCCACACCTTGTTTCTTTTGAATTCTTCTAGCTCTTCTTGCATTGCGGATATCCAATCAAGTTCTAGTAATTCTTCTTTGATCGTTCGGGGCTCGACCGAGGACATAAATGCTGCATAGTGACAATGATCAGATAAGTCCTTGGAAGATCGAGTCTGGATACCTGCAGATGTGTTGCCAATGATTTGACCTGGTGGTGGTCCTTCGTCCATACGTGTAGACGGGGTTGCAGATAATCAGCAACTGCGGTAGAGGGAATGTCTTTTATATCAGAAGACTCTGCGGTTGAAGATGGCAGTTCCCCCTGGATTTGAGAACATCCTGCGGAATCATCTTGGATTGTTGGAGCGAGAATTGAGTTTTCTTGAGCAGATGGAAGAGGTTCCCCCTGGATTTCTGATGGGAGTTCCTCTGGAACCTGAGAAGGTTCCCCTGGATTACGGATAGGAGAGTGATAATCCTTGGGTCTGTTCTTGTGCCAATGTTCTCTATGTTTTCATCATCCCAATCCGAAGATACGTTTGATGGTAATGATTCTCTGTGGATAGGAACTTGAGCAACATCAAGTACTGGAACCTCGATGGTTGTTGCTTGATCCGGAGTAGATTTTTCCCCCTCAATAGGCGAGGTGGAAGTATTGAGAGATGCTACTTCGGATAGTGATGGACCAGATACATCAGCGTGCTGCTGTTGAGCTTTCGGAGACACAAGAACTTCGGATAATTTCGTTGTTTCAACAGGGTCGAAGAGATCGTCATAGTTGACTTCAACTAGATTTAATGGACCCGAAGAGGCAGGAATATCACTTTCCAGGATTGTTGTGGTTTCAGTGGATGGAGGGGTGTTGCGGATGTGATAGTCATCAAATTTCACATCGAAGCTTTCAATGATTAGCCTTGTACGTCAGATGAGAACCCTATAAGCAAGTTTGTTAGTGGAATAACCAAGGAAGATGCCTTCATCAGACTTTGGTGCAAACTTGTTAAGATGATCTCTGTTGTTGATCACAAAACATCTACACCCAAAGATATGAAAGATGCGGACATTTGGCTTGCGGTTGTTAAGGCCCTCATACGGTGTTTTGTTGAGACGTTTGCACACAATGCTTCGGTTCTGTACAAAGCATGCGGTGGCTACTGCTTCAACCCAAAAAGTAGAGAGGAAGGAGTGCGAAGTTGAGCATGGATCTGGTTGCTTCTACTAGAGTGCGGTTCCTTCGCTCTACCACCCCATTTTGTTGCGGTGTATACGGAGCAGAGAAGTTGTGAGTGATGCCCTTGGAAACCAAGTAACTATTGAGGAGATGAGTAGTAAACTCGGTTCCATTATCACTTCGGATACGTCGCACTGGTAACTTGATCTGAAGTTCTATTTCCTTGATGAAATTGATGAGAATCTGCGGTGTTTCTGACTTGAGTCTAAGGAAGAAAACCCATGTGAAGCGTGTGAAGTCATCTACTATAACCAATATGTATTTCTTATGATGGAGACTAGCTACGGTGGATGGACTGCAGAGATCAATGTGCAAGAGCTCTAGTGGTTCAGAAATTGAAGAGTCAATCACCATGGGGTGACTTGCTTTGGATTGCTTGCCACATTCACACGCAGGACAAAGAGTATCATTACTGAATTTGAGAATAAGGAGTCCTCTGACTAGTTCTCCAGTGACCAAATTGTTGATATACCTGAAGTTGAGATGAGCTAGCTTGCGGTGCCATAGCCAGCTGACTTGGGATACGGCTTTGGATAGGAAACACAACTGCGGTTTGCCTATGATCAGAGAGACATCCAGAGGATACATAGTACCTTCGGATCTGGATTTGATCAGACACGTGTTCCTATCACTTGTCATAACATAGCAAAATTGATCATCAAATTCAACTCGATGGCCCGCCTTATATAGTTGGCCAACACTGATGAGATTGTGTTTAAGGCTTTCTACATAAGCAACCTTTTGAATAGAGAAGTTCCCCATAGTGAGAAGACCATAACCTCGGATGACCCCATTCGCATTGTTGCCGAATGTGACATTTCCACCGTTGCAAATTGGCCTGAAATCCCAAAGGTATTCTAACCTTCCGGTCATGTGCAAGGAGCAGGCACTGTCAATTAACCATTCATCTTCTTGTTCCTCCTTGCACAAAGCCTGAGAATTACACGGTTAGTTTAGGCATCCAAACTAGTTTGGAGTCTGGGGCAATAGGTGAATTTATGAATGATGCATGAACCGAGGTTGCAGGGACGGGTTTCTTGTCAACTTTTAATCCTAGTCATGGGTGTTTGTGCAGTTTTGGAGTGTTGTGATTTTTTGAAAAGTTACGAGGTTTCTGACTCCAACTAGATTTGACATAGGATGAATCCTTTTGGCAACTACACTGACATTTACAAGTTGAGATTTTGTCTTTTGTTCTGACACCATGTTTGGTCAGCGGTCTAAAGGATGAGTTGGACTTGTGACCGGTCCGAGGTTGGTAATATCTGACATGAGTGTTGTTGGACTTTGAAAAAGTTTGTTTTGAAAAAGTTTTAGCACGTGTAGATCTTTGAGTCCTTTTTGTCGGATTTGGTAGAATACCCTTCCACTTGTTAAAATTTTGATGTGACTTTAAAAGTGTTGGAGTGGGTAAGATACCCTTCCATTTTGGATCGTCTGAGGAATAGATTTGAAAATCATTGTTTCGAAAAGAATTTACACTCTTTTGGGTTGTGTCAGATGAATTACGAGTGACTGTTGAAACTGTACATTACTTTTTGCAAGTTTTCTTGATGGGAGAGTTTTTCGAAAAATAGTGTGAGAAAACAAATTTTTCTAGACTTTTGGACTTTGGAAATCTGACATGCTTCTTGTTTTTCGAAAAAAATTGTCTATTTGTGCCTCGGGATCGAATATCCTCTTTGAAAGCCTTTTTAGCTAAGGACTTTGGGGAACCGCAGTCTTTGGTGTTCAACTGCGGTTTCCTGGAACCCTTTGAAAATTTATGAAAACGAGGACTTGAGTCATCAGAACCTGAAGATTCAGGGATTTGAGAACATTGACCCACTTCAAAGTTTTCTATGGGTAATTCGTGATGAATTGGTTAAAGAGTCGCTGAACTTTTGTTCGAAGACTGCGGTACAGATGATTTGACTACTGCAGAGTAAGTCTTAGTTGGGACTATAGTGGGACTTTTGTGAGACTTCTGTTATTCATGACTACAGTGAGAGACGCTGCGGTCTGAGGGCAGAGATGGAAAGTTTTGCAAGACTTCCGGACCCTCAACAACAATTTCTTCATCAACTGCGGATGAGGTATGAGAATTTGGGTAAATGGTGCCAAAAATAGGAATTTGATCACTTGTGTGACCCGAAACCTCAGGCACAATTTCCTCAATGACACAATTATTGCTTAGATTATGAAGTTTATCGATGTTTGTTCTGATGTCTTCGGGAAAAGTCTTGTCATTGACTGGGAAATGAAATTCTCGGTCTGGAGGGACATACAGTCTATCTTTGTTAAACCGGGGTGAGGAATCCATTGCGGTAGTATATCCATTTGACCAACCCCAATTGTATGTGTTGTCCACGGTTCCATTATTTACCAAATTTTCAATAGCTTCACTTTCATAGAACAATTTTTTGATTAAAAGATTTAAGCGTACAATTTCACTCTGAGCTAAATCTCTCTGGTTCAAAGCTATCTGTAATTGTATTTCACTCAACATTCTTGCATCTTTTTCTAACTCTAAGTCCTTTTCTAACATAGCCATTTTGAGTATTTTGTTATCCAGTCGTCCTCTTACATGGAACATCTCTTGGGACGCAATATTCTTCTCATCTAAGGCTTTGTTATAGTCTGTAAGGACGACAACACATGTGTCATTAAGATTATCTATGAAAGGTTGACAGTCATGCATGTTATAGTTTAGAGTTTGGATCATGAGTTTTACCTGTTCGACGATGCTTAGAGTTCCATCCTTTGCCATGTAGCAGTAGTTCTTTTCCAGCTTTGTAGACTCATCATCATCCGCAGTTGCCAGCATGCAGATTTTCCCTTTTCCTTTGATACTGCTGATGGCTTCATCTTCATCTCCGGATGACCAAACTTGATGGTCTCTTTTGACATGGGATACGAATGCCCTTGCCTTTTCTTTATCTTCCAGTTCTTGAGCCATTCTAAGGTAGAACGCTCTGTCTTTCACTACATTGGCCTTGCAATCCTTTGCAAAGTGATTTTCTTTGTTGCACTTATGACAAATTACAATATCACTTTTGTTTTCTGATGGAGTACCGGAGTCAATAGTTTGGATAGACTGCGTTACCTCCTTTGGTTGAGTATTCTGAGATTGCTGTGGTGGATGAGAACTTTTAGGATATCGAGGATGGTTATTCTGCGGATTGAAGTTACGATTGAATGGAGGTTTGTTGAACTTTTGATTCTTGCGGAAGGAAGGAAGTGGTAGACGGTTGAAGTGTTGGCTAACCAGAGCAATAGCCTTCTGAAATTCTTCTTCATCATCATACTCTGAATCAGCTTCGTATGACTGCGGTGCAGTGTCATACGAGGAAGAGTAGGATTGATTGGGTGGAGCCTGTGCTATGAGAGCAAGTGGTCCTCCGAAGTCAGCACAGTCTTTGAGTACGGTGGATTCTTGTGCTTGCAGTTCTCCATAGAGCTTGTAGAGAGACAAAGATTGAATCTTTCTATCGCCTTGGACTATCATCTTGGCCGTAGTCCAGTGTCTTCCCAAGCCATTAAGAAACTGAAGATTTGTTTCATGGTTGTTGCGGATGGTGCCAGCGTTTGATAACTTGGTGACTATCAGGTTGAACCTTTTAAAGGAGTCTTCTAGACTTTCACCAGTGTGAGCTTTGAAATTGTTGAACTCATTGAGTGCGGTTGTCAGCTTTTTGTCTTGTGCTTGTTCTGAGCCTTCGTACAAGTTCTTGAGAACTTCCCAGATCTCTTTTGCGGATTGACAATTTATGATAATGTCGAAGTTGTTAGGAGCAACTCCACAAGAGATTTCATAAAAAGCAATACCATCATTTTCCATTTTATCGAGATCATCCTTGGTGGGACGGCTCATGAGTGGTTGACCTCCTCCTAGTCTGGCTGTAGCGCCGTCAGTTTCGACTGGTGTAAGAACTGGGACATGTGGTCCTTCTTCTACGGATCGCCATACATCTCTACCAAGTCTCCTTAAGTATCTTTCCATTCTTTGAGACCAATGATGATATTCATTTGCTACCAGTATTGGGGCTCGATTAGAACCACCAACACTGTTGGAAACATTCATAGAAAACGATTGTGCCATTTGTCTTTGTTTTTTTTGTTTTTTTTTGTTTTTTTTGAAATGAGCTTCAGTGGTATAGAAGGCCCTTTGAAAATCAGAGTTTTGTTTTCAAAAAGCAACCACTATGGCTCTGATACCAATTGTTGAGAGAAAAACTTTGAGACACACTTGAACAAACGTTAGAACAAGTATAGTTGCGGAATAGTTTATCTCGAAGGATCTAAAAGCTCAACAATAATATTAATAAGTTAGAGTTAGATAGTAAGAGAGTTAGTTGCGGAAAGTAAATAAATGGAAATGACAACAATTGTTATATCAAGTATACACATAAGTTGATTCATAACGAGGAATGCATTCAAACCAAGTTAATAAGTGAGATCAAACTTAGTGATTAAGTCACAAGAGACTTTCTTCGAAGAGAGATTGTAATCAGTTATATTCTAGTAAGGTTTGAGAGTAAGAAGAGATGCGTAATCAGATAGAGAGATAGAAAAGATAGCTTCAGAGTTATATTGAATAAGAACGAATGAGCTCTATTTATAGAGTCTCAAGAAATACACTAGATTACGTCTCTAAGAGTAGCCATGCAAGGCATACTAGACAATAGAGAGTATTACAAAAAGTAGACAAAGTAAAGTAATCTAGTAACTAGGAGTGACTGCGGTTGATGATGACTTCGGGTGGGGTTGCTGATGAGGCCTAGACTGCAGATCCTTGTGGACTGCGGTAGCTGAAGTTCAAGAGGGTCACTTTTCATGATTCAAGACAAGGTTCATCTATACGGTACTAAATCCATAGCTACCAAGGTTCATCTATACAGTACTAAATCCATAGCTACCAAGGTTCATCTATACGGTACTAAATCCATAGCTACCATTGTATTTATATAAGGCACTAAGTCCATAGCTGCCAGGGTTTTTAGAGTACACCGGTGAACATCAAGTCCATAACACCTACAAGTTGCGAGCCTGCTAGTGTTCCACAGGACTGTCTAGAATAGTCCGTGGTTGTCATCCCTACTCTGCTGAATGATGGGGGCCATCGTTTGGGTAACGGTTTCACTTATTTTTCACCTGTCACCCTCGTCTCATGATCTATATCATATTTTGTCTCATCTTCAAACAAATCTTTCATCACTCACCAACTATTTCATCTACCCATGTTCTACCCAACATATTTGTAGATATAATTTACGTATATATTTTAAATCATATACAAACCTGTATAAAACATTCATCAAACATCCATCTCAAATAAACAAACAATATATAAACACATAACACGTATTTCATAGCAAATACTTCATATCTATGTGTTAGAAGAAAGTAACTATACACTCACTTGATAACACGATGATCGGACAGCACTTCGTCTCTTAAAACAATCGTTTTCGATAAAAACCGGGATGTTTTCTCCAAAACCGGGCTTTACGCGGGCAGAGTTTTGGCTCGAAAACTTTACTTCTCGGGATCTTCGGGGCTTCGGGACTTGCCTCTGGTCTCGGGAATAATACCGGGGCTTCGGGGTATTTCTTGCATGCAAAATGAGAGAAAGAAAGAATTTTGGCAAAAGAAATCGGCAGCTTCGCATGCCCTTTTATAGCAGCGAGACCTCGGACTACGCTGGGCGTACCGAGGCCCTACGCTGGGCGTACTTCGGATAAGGCTTCCACGTGGCGAAGTCACGGTGGAGGAACGTGGCCTCTTCTGGACCGAGGAAAGCAGCAGTACGCTACGCGTAAGCCACTTGTACGCAGGGCATACTTCGGTGTCGACATGTACGCGGGGTGTACCTCCTTGTACGCTGGGCGTACCCATCGCATCCCAGGCTCTCTTCAGATAAGCTTTGGTATGCGTGCCATGATCTTCAAAAATTCATAACTTTCGCATACGAGCTCCATTTTCGACGTTCTTTATATCCACGCGTAGGTGAGACTAAGCTCTATACCTTTCATTAAGACTCCGTCGGCTAATTTTGATTTTATTTTTATTATATTATTTTTAGTAGGCCGGGACAGGAAAACTTCGTTATAAAATCATAACTTCTTCATCCGACGTCCGTTTTCATATGTCTTTTTACCGTTGGACTACTAACGACGAGATCTTCGATTCTCGTTTAGATTTTTTCGGTCAATTATCACTCGATCTCAATTTCGATATTTCGGGCTGCATACCGCTAAGTCGAAACTTAGAAAAATCATAACTTCCTCATACGAAGTCAGATTTAGACGTGCTTTTTATGCACGCTCTCGGTTTAACGTATTCTACGACTTTCGTTTAGATCACTAAGGCCAAATATCGTTCTAACGTAAATTCACTATTTATGTCGCATTGTGTCGTGCCGGTTCTATCGCAAAACTTCGACAGGTCATAACTTCTTCGTTATAACTCGGATTTCGACATTCTTTATATTTTCGGAAACCTTGTGACATATACTTCAACTTGGTTAAGATTATTCATTCTAAATAAACTTCCATCGAAAAGTCATTTTTGATGCTTATCGTCTCTAAATTGACTAGTCCGGATCTACGGGCGTTACAATTTTGAAGTTGTTGAAGGGTTTTAAGCATTCTAACACTCCTAAGGTGTACATGCAACCCTAGAAACCTTGGATCTATGTTTTACTAAGATACATGCAAATTTGATTTTTCCAAGGTTCTTAACCTAACTAGCATGGCATGGGGAACTTGAAACATAAAAGCTAGTAGAAGAACATACATTTCTTGTTGCTTGGATTCCTTAAGAACTTTGTGTGCCTAGCACCCCAAATGTGACGCCTCAAGTGTTTCACACAACACCACAACTCTTCGAATAAATTTGAGAGAAGTACACAAACACTCAAAATCGGCTAGCCCTCTAGCTCTTCACTTAGTGCCGATTTTGGTAGTCCATGGGGTCCTTTTATAGTGTGTCACAAGTAGGGTTACACCATGTAAAACCTAATTCACATGGCTTTTCATTTCCTCCATGATCCATGGGTTTTAGCCTCCATGGAGCATCCATGGAGCACCCTATGGATTTAGCCCAATCCAATAAACCATAGATCATTAGCCCACTATATAAGAATGGATGATTTACACAATCAACCCCATATATTTAATTAGTCTCAATTTTGATCACAAATTTAAATCCAAATTAATTCTTGATCAATACTAGTTAAAGAATATGATTACATATTAATATATTATAACTTATAATATATTAACAAATCATAAGTGTCCTTCTTCTCATTTTATCTATCCAATTATCATGATGCCATGCAACCCAAATGGACCATGCCAATCGGGTCAAGTACATACCAGAAATAGTTATGGACTTAGACACCTTATCCAACAATCTCCCACTTGGATAAGTGTAATAACTATAACTGCAAGTATGACTTCAGGAGCCGATCAGCAATCGTAGCTCTTTTAAAGTCTCACAGAACTAAGATGACCTGCCATTTAAAATAAGAGATCATATAATCCTCTGCTCTCAAGATATCAGCCGGACAAATACATGGAACAATGTCGTACTTATTGTCCAGCAGTTTGTTTCCCGATTTCCGATTTGTTTGACATAGAACTTAATCGGACACATCAATTTAGTTCTGACCGGGACCGATACATAGGTCAAAACAAAATCATTGGAGGGCCCAGATATCGATTCTAATCCTCCAAGGACTAGAAGGAACATATAAACTTCGACTCATATGCTTGTTCTACTACTTGTTGAATCATACACAAAAGCACGTTTTATAACATCGAGTTACCTATGCGGTTTCGTACAATCAATGTATAACCAACTCATAGTCAACAACTCATATCTCTAGGTTTGAAGACTTATATGATATTACCATCTCACAATCACTCGAGATAAATTCAATGAAGTGATACAAGTGAGCGTGGGTTGAATCCAATACTCAGAACTTGTGAGCACTCATGAATGTTGTAGGAACCTTTTGCTATGTCTAGCACCTTAGACATCTAAAAACGCAATTCATGACAGTCTTTATTCATATCTACTTCCAACATATGACTGAGTGTGGAGAGTTTGAATAAAGTAATTATTCTGGAAGTCAAAATATGCAAAAATTGAAATGATAGTAAACGATTGACAGAAGATAGTAACACTTTATATATAAATAAACAACAACTTTTATTTATCATCAAATCTCAATTACACTTTACAAATTTCAAAAGCTATCTAATTTCTAAAACTAATATCATCCGTTAGCCTAATGCGTCTCACATGTTGAAGATGCTTAACCCTACTCAGTCCCTTCGTGAGGGGATCTGCTGGGTTCTCATCCAATGATACCCTCTTTGCCACGAGGAGTCCTTCTTCTATTCGATGTCTAATGAAATGGTATTTTCTGTCGATGTTTCTGGATCTCCCTTGATCCCTTGGTTCCTTAGCTAAGGCAACTGCACTTTCACTATCACAAAAAATCTCCATAGCTTCCTTTATAGCTAGTACAACTCCAAGGTCTCCAATGAAGTTCTTCATCCATATCGCCTCCTTTGCTGCCTCGCTTGCTGCTATGTACTCTGATTCGCAAGTTGAATCAGCCACTGTCTTCTGCTTGGAACTTTTACAAGTAATTTCTCCTCCATTTAAGGTAAAGACCCAGCCTGACTGAGAGCGGAAATTATCCCTATCAATCTGGAAGCTAGCATCACTATACCCTACTACTGTCAAGTCATCACTCCCACTGAGAGTAAGGACCCAGTCCTTAGTCCTCCGCATGTACTTGAGAATGTTCTTTACCGCAGTCCAGTGAGCCTTGCCAGGGTTCCCCTGATATCTGCTGACCATGCTTAAAGAAAAGGCCACATCGGGACGAGTACAAGTCATAGCATACATGATCGAGCCTACAGCAGAAGCATACGGTACTCGACTCATCTCAGCTATCTCAGCCTCTATACTCGGGCTCTGAGTCTTACTCAGTCTGGCGTTACTCTGGATCGGTAACTCTCATTTCTTGGAATCCTGTATGCTGAACCTATTCAACACCTTATCCAAGTAGGTACTTTGACTAAGTCCAATTAGTCTCTTAATCCTGTCTCTCAAAATCCTTATCCCTAGGATATAGGCAGCTTCTCCAAGGTCCTTCATAGCGAAACACTTCCCAAGCCAGGACTTCACCTCCTGTAGAGTTGGGATTTTATTTCCTATGAGTAGTATGCTATCCACATACAATACTAAAGATAACTGTACTCCCACTAGCCTTGACATATACACATGACTCATCTTTGCTCCTCGAAAATCCAAACTCTTTGACTTTCTCATCGAAACAAAGATTCCATCTGCGAGGTGCTTGTTTCAATCCATAGATGGATTTCTCAAGCTTACACACTCTATTAGGGTACTTTGTACTGACAAAACCCTATGTCTGACTCATGTAAACATCCTCAGCCAACTTTCCATTAAGGAAAGTGGTTTTGACATCCATTTGACATATTTCATAATCATGAAATGCAGCAATGGCTAGCATAACCCTAATAGACTTAATCTTTGCTACTTGTGAAAATGTCTCATCATAATCAACTCCCGGAGTTTGAGAAAAACCCTTTGCAACCAGTCGCGCCTTATAAGTGTGTACATTCCCATCCATGTCAGTCTTCTTCTTGAAGATCCATTTGCACCCGACTGTCTTACGACCTGGTACATTCTCAACCAAGTTCCAAACTTGATTGTCATACATGGACTGTATCTCGCTGTGCATAGCCTTTTTCCATTTAGCAGACTCGGGGCCTGCCATGGCTTCCGTGTAGCTGTTAGGTTCATACAAACTTACCAGTGTACTATCACTGATAAGTGTATCACCTTCCGTAGTAATATGGAAACCATAGTAATGCTCAGGTGCATTCCTAACTCTCGTGGAACGCCTCAGAGGTACAGACTCGTCAGTTGGATCAACAGGAGTTTCCTCCTCAGGTTGAATGCTAGGGTTTGAGGTTCCTTTATCACTTGACTCTTGAATTTCTTCGAGGTCAATTTGCCTCCCACTGTCTCCTTGGCTTATGAACTCTCTCTCCCGAAAGACTCCTCTTTTTGCCACAAAGACCACATTATCGCTGGGTCTATAGAAAAGGTAACCAAAGGATTTCTATAACACCCATAAAATTCAAGCCAAATTTAAACTTTTAAAACATTCAAAATACCAAAAGTTATTACAAAAGGTTTTCCAAAATAGTTTAATATCAGAGTTCCCAGAAAGCATAATCATAAACCGAGGAAGTGTACGGTCACGCCTTCGCCTTCCCGCGGTCAGCCGCTGTACCTGAAACAATAATCGATAAATGTAAGCTCAAAGGCTTAGTGAGTTACCCCAAAAATACCAACGTCATATAACCATAATCATATAATATCGAAAAATATAGAACAATCATGCATATCGAGTCTACCGTGTGACTTGTCCGCTCGCACCGGGCCTTTAGTCCGCCTGGTCCACTCTCTGAATCTAAAGTCTGACTGGACCGCCCGAACCGGGCCCTCAGTCTATCTGGTCCACTCTCCGAGTCTATAGTCTGACTGGACCGCCCACACTGGGCCTTCAGTCTATCTGGTCCACTCTCCGAGTCTACAGTCTGACTGGACCGCCCGCACCGAGCCTTCAGTCTATTTGGTCTACTCTCCGAGCCTTCAGAACGTCTTGTCCGCCCTCTCGGGGCCTTCAGCCTATCCGGGCCGCTCGCCGGGCCTTTGGCCTTACTATGTGCCCACCCGAGTCTGCAGTCTATCCGGTCCGCCCTGGGTATGTTGGCCTACAGCACAAAGCAGGACTCGCCTCAACCCAACCACCAATCAAACAACCATGTGCACATATAACAGATAATCACATAAGAGTCTACATGCAAACAAACTGATCTAACAGATCATATAACATAGCAACATCCTATAACCAGGATACCGACCTAACTGGTCACTAACATAGCATCATCCTATATACCAGGATACCGACCTATCATTTCACTAAACACAATACCGTCCTAACTACCAGGACGCAGATCTAACAGATCAATAAACATATTATGCAATATACCCGGATACAAATCCGATAAAGGGCCGGCCTTGGTGCCGTAGACCCTGTTGATATAGTGAGGATAACTCACCTCGCAAGTAGCTCGGAAGGTAGTGTCAAACTTCCCCAAATGTAGCTCCAACTCCAACACCTATATTCACCAATGTCCTTTGCTATAATTACCCAATTTACCAAAATACCCTCAGAAATCAACTGGTCAACTCTTGGTCAAAGTCAAAGTCAACTGTCAAGGTCAATAGTCCATGTTTGACCTTAACTCGTTGAGTACCTTAATCTACTCGCCGAGTTCCTTGCATAACTTGCCAACCCGCCGAGTCACTCGTCTGACTCGCCGAGCCCAAGGCATTCTTCATCTGACTCGTCGAGTCGCTCATACAACTCGCCGAGTCTACGACAATCTTCATCGGACTCGCTGAGTTGTTCATGACACTCGCTGAGTCCCTTCAGTCCTTCATTCATACAGAAGATTTTAAGCTGCTTCAAAGCTCCAAACAGTAGATCTAGGCCCCCAAGGCATGTTTATCACGTAAAGTTGCAACCTTTATGTGCATGCAAGGCTCTAAAGGCTTAGAATGTCAATCTCAAGCTTACAATGGGGTTTAGCTCAACATGGAGGGTTCATGCTTGCTAAAGTTGGAGACTTTATGGCTTTAGAGTCCAAGATGAGCTCAAATCTGAAGTTGCAACTTTAGATCCTAGCCCATACCCGAAAATGAATATCACCCATGCTATAAAAGCCCTAATCTTAACATGAAGAGATCTAGAAAGAACAAGGTCAATGTAACAACTTGTTACCTTCAGACTGATGCCACTGAGCAGAGAGATCGAATCCACTAGCTCCTCTATGATCAAATCTTCTTAAACTCCAAGCCTTCTTCTTGCAATTGCTCCAAAACACACTTTCCCTCCTTCACGCACTCAAAATGGGGGTTTGGATTGGTTAGGACTGCTTCTGGATGTCAAGGGGTGATAATGGGGCTGAGGTAAGGACTTAAGGTCCTTTAAATAGGGTGCAAACCCTAAGATTAGGGTTTTCTCTTCCCAGCATCAACTCGTCGAGTCCAGCCGCCGACTCGGCGAGTTGGTCACTTAACACGTGGCCAAAACCCGCTCTGACTCGACGAGTAGGCATATCTACTCGCCGAGTAGACTCCTGAAATTACACATAAGCCCCTAAATCATACTTCTGAAGTTTGGGATGTTACAACTCCCCCCCACTTAAATTAGGCTTCGTCCTCCAAGCCTGCTGCAGTACACGATTTTTGGGAAAACACTCCTGCATTGCAGCCTCCGACCACCCAGCCAACTCAGGTCTCTTCAGACTCTAACACCGCATCTTTTCTATGGAAAATCCTTCCTGTGCAGGATCCCTGCCTAACGCTCCAAGCCGACCACCGCCTCTTCTCCTTAATATTAGCACACATCAATCTAAGTATCACCCGATGATACTGCCACCTTCCTGTCATGAACACACGTTTGTGACTTGCGAAAGTTAGATACTACTATAATTCACTGGGCTCTCTCACAGAACTAATCTATCTTCTCCTTCCCAAAACTGGCGACAACCCGAGTAACTTGCAATATTGGAAACTCATCCTGTCCCCTTCCTGAATCTAGTCCCTTTCTACGCTGACAGGATGATGAATCCTCCAACTTCCGGGTAACTCCCATGAACAACCATCTATATCATATAAACACTCATACCTGGCCCAATCAGCCTCGGGCTAGAATACCAGGTACGCCTACGACGGGTCCAGTCGTCCCTAGGATGGAATACCCTCGTATCCCTCACAGGTTTGGCCCCATCAGCCCTCGGATTGGAATACCAAACATATCATATCCAGTCAATCGTAGGGTTCAGTAATCCTCAGAATGGAATGCCCTAGATTGGAATACCTCCATGAACCTATCTCGGGTCTACTCATAACTGGAGATCCAAGGATCTATCCTTGTGTGTCCTCCACAATCCTCTGGTTTGTCACAACCGAGTACAACTCCCCTAAACCTTTACAGAACATTCATTCGAACGCGCTTCGGCATCCTGAATCCTAGAATCCCGAAATCGGTCTGAATTCCTGACAGACAACTCTACTGAATAGTTGTTACTTCCATACCACTTACACCCAATCCTGATAATTCGAGGTTCTCACCAAAATAGGACTGCAGATTACCTGCCGCTGCGGCAATTCAGTGCCTTCATAGATTACAAAAACTATCGTACACCAAGCCTTGTCCTGACTGGGCCGCGTTACCAGGCCTTCAGTCTATCCGAACCATCCTGGTCTGCTAACCTCCTGCCCCAAATCTCGTTGTTCTACTGAATCCTTGTGCCTACGACCTACTGCCGCCCCGCACCAGTTTATTTTGGCCCACTGTCTCAATCCTACCACTCTCCCTAGAACCTATGTGCCTACGACTCACCGTCGGTCCGCATCGGGTATCTTAGCCTACTGCATAGCGCAGGATTGCCTCCACCCCATCCAAATGCCAAAACGATCAAGAAAAGATCTAACCCAGTTCCCAAAACCTGAATGACAGAACATCCTAATCCCAAACCCTTCCAAAACTAACGAATACTCATTCGGATCCACTCTCAGTCCCCAACTGGTGTATTACCCGATCCAAGAAGATTAATCCTAGAGACACTCCGAACTGATGAGACCACCAAAATCCTCTGCACTCCATCCTATCTCTAATATCAACTTCAGTTCAACCAACATACACTGGAGTCCACAGTCTATTCCAACAGCATGTCCAATACTTAGAACAAACCTATTGATTGCTATAGCATAACAGTCTACTCAATACCCGAACATAGATCTACAAACATATACAAAGTCTTCAACATGACTGGACCGCCTCACCAGGCCTTCAGCCTATCTGGACCACTCTTAGAACCTTCAGCATGTCTGGACCGCCTCTCTGGCCCTTCAGCCTGTCTGGATCGTTCCCCGAGCCTTCGTCCTGACTGGTACGCCCCACCGGCCATCAGTCTATCCGGACCGCTCTAAACTGTTGAGCATCTCCCTGGTGCATCCCTCTTGGTGCTCTCTCCCATGTAACCTGTTCTCACCCACTTGGGGCTTCGAACTTCTGATCCATTCTGCGGACTATCACCCCGGCCTAACCCCAGGCCTCATGTCGATCGTCCATCCTCTCGGAAAACCTTGGTCTGATCCCTGACCTGTGTATCTTCCACATACGCTGAAATCCCGCATACGCGTGTTGAAGTACTGTCCGACCTTGGCAGCTAACCGAATCCCTCAATGATCGAGGCTCCCTCTGAGAATTTCTAATTCTCCCCCACTTGGGACACTAACCACTACCTAGCAGTGGCGAGATCATAACTCTACTTAACCGTCCAAGCCAAGAATTTCCATACCTCCCGTAGAAAGATGAATCCTGAAACGAAGACTCTCCGCAGAACCACTCTCCTGGCGTGGAGCAACCGAACTTCGAAGGAACCCGAATCCCAGTTGAAAACTTCTGCCTCTCAAATTCACAGTCTCTAGCCCTGGAATGGTGATCCTATATACTAACCTCCCATTCTCAAACATCCCTGAATCCTAACCGTCTACGGCTTCTTGATACTAAACTCCTCAAACTCTCCTATGCCATATGCAAAAAGGGAGGGGAAATTCGCAATAGAATTATAAACAATAAGATACAGATAGAAACATACCAGCATTTGCATCTGGCGCTATCCCGACCTCCTCTGCCGTAAGCTAGAAGGCACGTCCCTGAGCCCTCGGGGGCTCTGCTCTACCCTGTCCCCCGCCAGTGATTCTTAATGTAGCCGGCGCTGGAGCCTGCACCGGTCTAGCAACAAACTGTGGACAGTTGGTCTTCACGTGATCAACCTGATAGGAGTGATAGCAAATCCTCATGTCCTGAACCGGGGCCACCTGGCGATAATCCCTCGCATAGTGCCCCTCCTTTCCGCACTTGCGGCACGCACCCCCGGACCTACAAACTCCGGAATGACCTTTCCCACACTTCTCACAAGTGCGGCCGCTCTCTCCTCCAACCCTGGAATCAGCGGTCTTGGACCGCTTTGGCGCCGGCTGCGACTGCACTGGGGCCTGCCTCTGCTCTCGCAACTGTAACTCAATCTCTAACTCATGCCGCCTAGCGGCCTCCTGTAGCTCCAACAATGCAGCACACCGCTGGGTAGCAACGAACTGTCTAATGTCAGTCTTGATCATGCTCAGATAACATGTCATCTAAGCCTGCTCGGAAGCAAACTCCGGGTAAAACATCGCCCTCTCAGTGAACATACGGGTGATCTCCATCACCGACTCTGCATCCTATCTCAACTCCAAAAACTCCTGAGCTAGCCGCTCACGCTCTACCCGAGGAATGTAGCGGGAGCGAAACATCTCCCTAAACTGATCCCAAGAGACTGCAACTCTCTGCTCATCTGAATAAGACCCTGTCATCAACCTCCACCAGTCCTTCGCCCCGGACCTCAACATGTTCAGGGCACACCTGACCTTCTGGTCAGTCGGGCAGGAACATGTGAAAAAGCATCCCTCAATGTCTGATAACCACCTCATAGCTATGACAGGGTCCTGAATCCCATCGAAATTCGGGGGCTTCGTTTTATTGAAGTCCTGGTACTGAAAATCCCGATTGGCTCCTACCCTTGTCGCTGTTACAGCTGCAGTAGCTGCCGCGGCAGCCGCCTCTGCAAGGGCAGCATAGCGTTCGTCAAAGTACTCGACCATGGCGGTTTTGATAGACCCAAACATCTCCGGCAACTGAGCCTGGAACATAGTGGCAACCTCATTATGCAGGATCTCTCGAATCCTGGCATCTAGCTCCTCCGTCCTCGCCTGTACCACAGTCTCGGGTGTTGCTGGCCCCTCCTGGCCGATAACCTCAGGCACTGTTGGGGCCTCCTGATCGCCCTGCCCTGATCCCGATCCGGATCTAGTCACCAAACGCCTCGTAACCACCATACTGAAAATATAACATGAAGATATCAGACAATCCGCACAACGACGGGGGACCTAATCCCAACCACACCCTAGGGGTTGTGACTTCCTTGCTACGCGTATGGGTACTTTGATTTCAGTAGTACAGGACCATACTACCTTCCACACCTACCCATATTTGTCTCAAGTATCACCACAACACCCTAACAATATACAACAAATATAGTGAGCGCTCAATCCTCACTCCTAGAGGAAATACTAAATATCTCACAACTGGCCTCCCGGCCTCTCACGACCCACCCATCCATGAAACTTTCACCAACCCTGAAACACTAGTGTATGCTAGCCATACATAACACTGGACCCTATAGACTTTCGAATATATGATCCCACCCTAAGCCCCCAATCATACAAGAACAGAACATAAGTCTAAACCAAACATTCTCATGCTATAAGATATTAATTATGTACATCCGTAATGCATACACTAAGCAACTACAATAATGATGTCAATTTCATATAAAGGAAACCCTGGGCTAGCAGGCATCATGTAATCAGGCAATTCTATCATGTAATTCCTAAAGATCCCTAGCCTAGTACTAGCATGTTGTTCTAACATATCACAATATCAAATAACTATATGGTAGGGGTGAGCAAAAACCGAACCGACTAAAGAAAAACAGAGAAAACCACAATAAACCGCAACCGAAAAACCGAAACCGATGCAAAAAGCAATGGTGCGGATTTAATTTTTGCAAAAACCGAAGGTCAACGGTGCAGTGCGGTTTCTACCCAAAAACCGGTCCACCAAAACCGAACCGCACCGCAAGCGTGTATAGTAATAAATCAATCAATGTATATTATATACATGCTATTTAAAATACTTATAAACGATAATCTATTTATTATATGTTTATTTTGTGTTTTTTGTGTTAGACTATATGGGGTGCAAAAGAAATGTTCTATTGTTAGCCAAACGTACTAATCGATTACATGAAATAAGCTTGTAACAAATTAAGTCAAAATCAACCAACTTTCAATTATTAATTAGTTTGTGAGAGTAATCACATGTTGTATTGTAAGCGAGTTACAATTTTTGATTATGTATTTTTGTTTTGAGTTGAAAATGAATGGTAAAAAAAACAGCACAATACAAGCTTACATGCACATGGTGTTCAATTCTTACAGTTTTAAAAAACCACACCTAAAAACATAAAAAACTGCACCAAATTCTAAACATGGTTTAAAACCGAAACCGCACCGATACAAACCGAAACCGTATTTAAAAACCGAAAAACCGAACCATTGCAAAACCGCACCCAACGGTTTTAAGAATGCTAAAACCGCACCATGCAGTTTGCTGTTCGGTTTGGCGTTAAAACCGCACCAAACCGCGCCATGCTCACCCCTACTGTATGGTACTTTGGGGTCTACTTACGAGCTCCGGCTGATCGTACACTTTACATCCTCCTTTACTTATTTAAAAAAATCATTTTAAAATCCTTTCCATTCACACGAATGTTCCTCCAATTCACTCAAACCAAGGCTCTGATACCAACTTGTAACACCCATAAAATTCAAGCCAAATTTAAACTTTTAAAACATTCAAAATACTAAAAGTTATTACAAAAAGGTTTTCCAATAATATAAGAGTTCCCAGAAATCATAATCATAAACCGAGGAAGTGTACGGGCACGCCTTTGCCTTCCCGCGGTCAGCCGTTGTACCTGAAACAATAATCGTTAAATGTAAGCTCGAAGGCTTAGTGAGTTACCCCCAAAATACCAACCTCATATAACCATAATCATATCATATCGACAAACACAGAACAGTCATGCATATCGAGTCTACCGTGTGATTGGTCCGCCCGCACCGGGCCTTCAGTCCACCTGGTCCACTCTCTGAGTCTACAGTCTGACTGGACCGCCCGCACCGGGACTTCAGTCTATCTGGTCCACTCTCCGAGTCTACAGTATGACTGGACCGCCCACACCGGGCCTTCAGTCTATCTGGTCCACTCTCTGAGTCTACAGTCTGACTAGACCGCCCGCACCGAGCCTTCAGTCTATCTGGTCCACTCTCCGAGCCTTCGGCACGTCTGGTCCGCCCTCTCGGGGCCTTCAGCCTATCCTGGCCGCTTGCTGGGCATTCGGCCAGACTATGTGCCCTCCCGGGTCTGCAGTCTATCCGGTCCTCCCTGCGTATGTTGGACTACAGCACAAAGCAGGACCCGCCTCAACCCAACCACCAATCAAACAACCATGTGCACATATAACAGATAATCACATAACAGTCTACAAGCAAACAAACTGATCTAACAGATCATATAACATAACAACATCCTATAACCAGGATACCGACCTAACCGGTCACTAACATAACATCATCCTATATACCAGGATACCGACCTATCAGGTCACTAAACACAATACCGTCCTAACTACCAGGACGCAGATCTAACATATCAATAAACATATTATTCAATGTACCCAGATACAAATCCGATAAAGGGTCGGCCTTGGTGCCGTAAACCTTGTTGATATAGTGAGGATAACTCACCTCGCAAGTAGCTCGAAAGGTAGTGTCAAACTCCTCCAAATGTTGCTCCAACTCCAACACCTATATTCACCAATGTCCTTTGCTATAATTACCCAATTTACCAAAATACCCTCAGAAATCAACTGGTCAACTCTTGGTCAAAGTCAAAGTCAACTGTCAAGGTCAATAGTCCATGTTTGACCTTAACTCGTCGAGTACCCTAATCTACTCGTCGAGTTCCTTGCATAACTTGCCAACCCGCCGAGTCACTCGTCTGACTCGCAGAGCCCAAGGCATTCTTCATCTGACTCGTCGAGTCGCTCATACAACTCGCCGAGTCTACGATAATCTTCATCGGACTCACCGAGTCGTACATGACACTCGCCGAGTCCCTTCAGCCCTTCATTCATATAGACGATTTTAAGCTACTTCAAACCTCCAAACAGTATATCTAGGCCCCCAAGGCATGTTCATCACGTAAAGTTGCAACCTTTATGTGCATGCAAGGCTCTAAAGGCTTAGAATGTCAATCTCAGGCTTACAATGGGGTTTATCTCAACATGGAGGGTTCCTGCTTGCTAAAGCTGGAGACTTTACGGCTTTAGAGTCCAAGATGAGCTCAGATCTGAAGTTGCAACCTTCAGACTGATGCCACTGAGCAGAGAGATCGAATTCACCAGCTCCTCTATGATCAAATCTTCTTAAACAATTCCTTCTTTTTGCAATTGCTCCAAAACACACTTTCCCTCCTTCACACACTCAAAATGGGGGTTTGGATTGGTTAGGGTTGCTTCTGGACGTCAAGGGGTGATAATGGGGCTGAGGTAAGGACTTAAGGTCCTTTAAATAGGGTGCAAACTTTAAGATTAGGGTTTTCTCTTCCCAGCACCAACTCGTCGAGTCCAGCCGCCGACTCGGCGAGTTGGTCACTTAACACGTGGCCAAAAGCCTCTCTGACTCAACGAGTAGGCATACCTACTCGCCAAGTAGACTCCTTAAATTACACATAAGCCCCTAAATCATACTTCTGAAGTTTGGGATGTTACAATTTTTGTGGGTAGCCGATGAAAATACACCGCTCACTTCGAGGTTCGAGCTTATCGTGAGTCTCGCGCCTCACGAAAGCCTCGCAATTCCAAATCTTGATGTGCTCCAAATTGGGAACTTTCCCAGTCCACATCTCGTGAGGTGTTTTGGCAACCTTTTTGGTAGGGGCTAGATTAAGGATATGGGCGGCAGTCTCTAAGGCATAACCCCAGAATAAGATTGATAGTGAAGCTCGACTCATCATGGAATGAACCATGTCCAACAAGGTTCGATTACGCCTCTCATCCACACCATTAAGCTGTGGTGTTCTGGGAGGTGTCAATTGTGAGACAATCCCACATTCCTTGAGATAGTCAAGGAACTTTGTACTAAGATATTCACCACCTCAATCGGATCGAAACATCTTAATGTTCCTGCCCAGCTGATTCTCCACTTCCTGTTTAAACTCTTTGAACTTTTCAAAGGTTTCTGACTTGTGCTTGATTAAGTAGACATAGCCATATCTGCTATAATCATCAGTAAAAGTCACATATTAGCGGTTATCATCCATTGTGGCAGTTCTTAAGGGTCCACACACATCTGTATGTACAAGATCCAACAAACCTTCACCCCTAGCACAGGTACCAGTGAAGGGTGACTTTGTCATTTTTCCAAGTAAACAAGATTCACAACTATCATCCGACTTTAGGTCAAATGACTCCAAGACTCCATCCTTTTGGAGTTGGCCTATGCGTTTCTTGCTAACATGTCCAAGATGAAAATGCCATAATGATGCTTTATCCAAGCTAGTGGAAGAATCAATACACAACACATTATTTCCTAGGTTATCTACAACCGACACAGTTTCATATACACCATCACAAGGTAATGCTTTAAAATAAAGAACATTATTATAGAAAGCATTGATACCACCACATTCATTATCAAATGAAAAAGTAAACCCTTGTTTGTACAAACTATGAAAGGAAATAATATTTCTCTCCATTTCAGACGAGTAACAACATTTATTCAAATCTAATCTTAACCCACTACTTAGAAACAAAGAATAAACTCCAATCTTGGTGACAGATGAAGCTTTCCTATTCCCCATGATCAAGTTTATCTTCCCATGCTCCACATTCTCACTTCTTCTTAGTCCCTGCAAATCATAACATATGTGAATACCACAACCTGTATCAAGGACCCAAGAATTAGAATATGATGATTTATTAGACAATATAGTGTAAATACCTGCATGGTTGGGTTTCACTTTCCCATCCTTAACATCTTGCAAGTACTTTGGGCAGTTTCGCTTCCAGTACGCCTTTTCATGGCAATAGAAGCATTCAGCCTCTTTAGGGTTGGCAGAAGGAGTGACAGAACCACTTTTGGTTCTACTTGAAGAGAAGCCATCAAGAGACTTTCCCTTGGTACCCTTTGAAGGGCTCTTCCTCTTCTTCCCTTTACCTTGCCCGATAGACAGAACAGGGGAGGTGGTAGGAGTAGGAGTGGTAACAATCGATTTACCTTTAAGACCACTTTCGGCGGTCTTCAGAAGTCCTTGAAGTTTTCTGAGTGTGACCTCCTCCTTGTTCATATGATAGGTCATTCGGAATTGATCATAACAATAAGGTAAGGAGTGCAATATGATGTCAATTGCCAACTCCTCGGGGAATTTCACATTCAACTTCAGTAGACGGTCCACAAACATTTTCATTTTCTGCATGTGGCCCGTGATGGGTTCACCATCTTTCATTCGGGCTGTTATCATGGAGGAGATTATTTCATATCGCTCTTGACGAGCACTTTGATGGTATCTTTCCGTCAGATCCTGGTGCATCTCAAAAGAATAAAAGTCCTCATAAGACTTTTGGAGCTCGGCTGTCATCGTGGCCAGCATGATACATGCCACTTTAGTGGCATCTCTCTCATGAGTCCTGAAGTCAGCGATCTCCTCTGGAGTAGCAGAAGACTCATCAAGTTGGTTTAGCTCCTTGTCGAGGACATATTCCTTGTCCTCATAGCGAGTGACCATCCTTATGTTCCTAATCCAATCATTGAAATTAGTCCCAGCAAATATGACTCTCCCACAAAGATTCATGAGAGAGAAGGAGCCGGTAGGGTTTGAGCCAGAAGCAGCATTGCTGGAAGACATCTGAAAAGAAAGAAAGACAAGTTTAGATTAGATATCAAGATAGTCCTTAATAAGACACCCAAATGTAATATTAAGGCTAGGACCCAACACAATATTTTATAACTTAGAAGAGGGATGCCGTAATCCAAGCTATAAAATATTTGAAGGTAGGTGAATGACGATTCACCAATTTCCACCATGAAAACGAAATGTATAATTAGGTTTTAATTGGTTTTTGAAACTCCTATATTCATTTGAGATTCATTGAACTTTTCAATGGCATGTTTCAATCTCGATTGTGCCCTTCAAGTTTTGTGAGTGGGATGCCGAGGATCACAAAACAAGGTGTGAATAACCATGCAAATTTACTTGGTACTCTTAATGTTTATCACCTAATCGTTGTGCCGGTTAACCACACGCGCTCCACCGATCTATGATAAACCTTAAGTCACCCTTTGCCAACCTTGTTAAATCTAAGCTAGTGTGTCGGTTAACCACACACGCTCCACTAACGACTTAAGCAAGGTGCAAAGTGTAATTTCATGGGTTAGCACCAAATTCACATTTTCCTAAAGTAACTAATATTGGGAATTTATAAAATATTTAGTTACCTTATAATAATCATTATACTTTTAATGAGAATTAAAGTCGTTGTCCTACCCGTTCGGCTAACGACCCTCCACCAGTCAAGGAAGCGGTGGGTGAGAGTGGACACCCATTAAGCTGCCATTTTATAGGCAACAACCTTATACCCCCCTTATAGACCGGCTTCGTGAATGAGGCCTACTAACGGTAAAACGACTTGATCTTATACATATATATATATATATATATATATATATATATATATATATATATATATATATATATATATATATATATAGATACATTTAGTATTATAGGTTTATATATATATATATATATATATATATATATATATATATATATATATATATATATATATATATATATATATATATAAACCTATAATACTATAAGTATACGGGTTGAATTTTAACTTTTAAAATTCTAGGGGTTGGAACTAAAGTTTTCTAAAGTGACTTTACATGTTCCAAAACTTGAGGTCAAGTTTTGTAACTATTCAAAACTTTTAAACTTTATAACTTATGAGTTAATGGTTTATTAAAATGAAGACTCTTCATTTTATGTAACCTATGTGTTATTTAATGGACTTTAAAAGAAAATAATTTTGGTAATCCATAACTTGAGGACAAATTATGGATTCCATTAAAACGCTTAGATCAAGAATTAAACTAACAACAAGTTTGCAAGTAATTCCTATGATCTATCAAACTCATAAGTGTATGAACATTCATATAAAAAATTTCAAGAATCATATAAACACATATAAAACTTGCGATTTTGATAATAACCATTGAAAATGGATTAGAATAATCATTACCACACGAAAAACAGGTTTTACAAGTCCAAAACAGTTTAGGGTAATGATTCTAGTCCATTTCCTGCAGCAAAACTCGAAAAATATGCACTCAGGGCCTCCTACTCGTCGAGTGCATGAACCTACTCGACGAGTAGGATGAATATATGCATGGACTCGGCGAGTTCACTCAACAGAAGGCAGAAAATCCGACTTTCTTCAACAATTTGCATCAAGTATCAAGAAAACAAGCCTAGGCTCTGATACCACTGAAGGGTTTTGAGCATTCTAACACTCCTAAGGTGTACATGCAACCCTAGAAACCTTGGATCTATGTTTTACTAAGATACATGCAAATTTTATTTGTCCAAGGTTCTTAACCTAACTAGCATGGCATGGAGAACTTGAAACACAAAAGCTAGTAGAAGAACATACCTTTCTTGTTGCTTGGATTCCTTAAGAACTTTGTGAGCCTAGCACCCCAAATGTGATGAATCAAGTGTTTCACACAACACCACAACTCTTGGAATAACTTTGAGAGAAGTACACAAACACTCAAAATTGGCTAGCCCTCTAGTTCTTCACTTAGTGCCAATTTTGGTAGTCCATGGGGTCCTTTTATAGTGTGTCACAAGTAAGGTTACACCATGTAAACCCTAATTGACATGGATTTTCATTTCCTCCATGATCGATGGGTTTTAGCCTCCATGGAGCATCCATGGAGCACCCTATGGATTTAGCCCAATCCAATAAACAATGGATCATTAGCCCACTATATAAGAATTGATGATTTACACAATCATCCCCATATATTTACTTAGTCTCAATTTTGATCACAAAATTAATTCCAAATTAATTCTTGATCAATACTAATTAAAGAATATGATTTCATATTAATATATTATAACTTATAATATATTAACAAATCATAAGTGTCCTTCTTCTCATTTTGTCTATCTAATTATCATGATGTCATGCAACCCAAATGGACCATGCCAATCGGGTCAAGTACATACCAGAAATAGTTATGGACTTAGACACCTTATCCAACAGTTGTAACTTCAGATATGGACTCCTATTGGTCCCTATAGTCATAAAGTTATCAGATTTAGCAAGCATTGGCCTTTCCCTTTGGGTTAAACCTTTCCCTTAGCTTGGTTTTGGCATTTAGGACCATGCATGTGCGTAAAGTTTGCGACTTTATGTGGAAACCATGACCTAGGAGGTTAGATATGCAATATGGAGCTTTGGGGTGGCTTAAAAACGTCTGGATAAGAAATGGACTAAAGGGACTCGACGAGTCGATAGCCGAATCGACGAGTCGGATGAAGATTACATGTATTGATTCTGCATGAACTCGGCGAGTCAGTAAGAGGACTCGACGAGTCAGTTAGGGTTTTCCCCGAAATTTAGACACGTATGGACTCGACGAGTTGGTTGGAAACTTGGCGAGTCAAACAGGGTTTTATGATTTTCTGAGTTCTTAAGGAGCTCAACGAGTTGCTAGCTGCACTCGACAAGTTGGGTCAACATGGACTGTTGACTTTGACCTTGACCAAGGGTTCACCAGTTGGACTTTTGAGGGTATTTTGGTAAATTGGGATTCTGATGGACTTGGTCCTATGGTGGTTATATGTGGTTGATTTCGGGACGGTGATTCAAGAGTTTGATCTTATCACTATAGTTCGACATTGTGAGGTCAGTTCTTCTCACTATATCAACAGGGTCTTAAGCACCAAGGGCGGCCCTTTATGATTTGTATCCTGGTTATAAGATGGTTGCTATGTTAGTGATCTGTTAGATCGGTATACTGGTTATAGGATGCTTGCTATGTTAGTGATCTGTTAGATTGGTATCCTGGTTATAGGATGGTTTCTATGTTAGTGATCGGTTAGACCGGTATCCTGGTTATAGGATGGTTTCCATGTGATCTGTTAGATCTGTATGACTATCTGTACTTGCTAGCTAGCGTATGATATTTATGTACACATGATTGTTGGTTTAGGGGATTGGGTTGAGGGAGGTCATGCTTTGTGCTGTAGGCCAAGATACGGACCGGATAGACTGCAGACCCGGTTAGGGCATACTAGTCAGACCGAAGGCCCGTCGAGCGGTCCGGATAGGCTGAAGGCACTGAGAGGCGGTCCAGACGTGCCGATGGCTCGTAGAGTGGTCCAGATAGACTGATGGCCCTTCGAGGCAGTCCAGTCAGACTGATGGCTCATTATGCATGTTGTGTTTGTTTATATGATATGGTTATATCTATATGGCGTTGGTATTTTGGGAGAACTCACTAAGCTTCGGGCTTACAGTTGTTGATTATGTTTCAAGTACTTCTGATGATCGCGGGAAGGCGAAAGCGTGATTGTGCACCTCCTTATACTTTCATGATTTGATTCTAGGGATACTCTAATGTTTAAACTATTTTGAAAACAAATTGTAATAACCTAATGGTTTTGAAATGTTTTAAAAATTTTAAATTTGGCATGATTTTTATGGATGTTACAACTTGGTATCAGAGCGTTGGTTTGAGTGAATTGGAGGAAACACTCGTGTGTCTCCAGTCTCAAACTAAGGACAAGATTTTAAAATGATTTTTTCAAATGGTTTTCAAAATATAAAGGAGGATGCAAGTGTAAGATCAGCTAGAGCTCGCGAATAGACCAAAAAATACCTTACAGATTATTTGATTTATGTGATATGTTAGAACAACATGTTAGTACTAGGCTATGGATCTTCAGGAATTGCATGATAGAATTGCCTGATTATATGATGCCTGATAGCCTAGGGTTTTTCCTTATATGAAATCGACATTATTACTGTAGGTGCTTAGTGTATGCATTACGGCTGTACATAATTAACATCTTATAGCGTGAGAATGTTTGGTTTGGCCTTATTTCCTGTTCTTGTTTGATGAAGGGCTTAGGGTAGGATCAGGTATTCGAAATTCTATAGGGTCCATGTAACACCCCATTTACTAAATAAATAATTAAATAAATTAATGAATGTATAGTAGCCCTAAAATCAATAACTATATAGCAAGGTGTTGGTCTCGAGGAGCTAATTGTCACAATTTTAGAAGTTGGGGGTTGAAAGTGTAAGTGTTGAATTGATTTCGTAAATAATTGTGAAGTAAGGGACTACTTGGTAAATTTTGGGACTTAATTTGAAAAGATTTTGGAAAACTAAGGGCTGAAGGGTAATTTATGGACTTTATTTGAAAATAACTTGTAGAGGAGGGGCTATTTGGTAACTGTTGGATTGATTATGAAAAGAATTACAAGAATAAGGGTGTAATGGGTAAATATGAGATCTGTTTTGAAAAGATCTGTATGGGGAGGGGCTAGTCTTGGCATTATGGAAAATGGTCATGGGGACCGGGTATATAACCCGTTACCCTTTACGGGAACCCTAACCCTAGGATGTTCATCCGCCTCCATTCACCCACCTTATACTCCTTCAACCTCTGGTGCCGCACCCCACCTCCGATGAGGTCACCAACCACCAAAGCCTCCACCACAAACTGTTGACGCCAGCGAGACGGTGCACTGCAGCTACATCTTTGCCGATGATGACAAGGACCACCAGCGGGAATTCCTTCATCTGTTGCCACTGCTACAGCTCGCGCCGCCGCCGTATGGATCCTTTCCGTGGCTCCAGTCATTGGTCGCCACCCCGAAGGGCTATCATGTTCGAGTGACGTTGTCGCCGTAAGCGTCGCTGTTCCGCCGCTGCTGCCGCCTTCCTGAGTTGCTGCTGCCATCGCCGCCCACCACAGGTGGGTATTGGGTTCGTTTTCTGAGCAAGGGATGCTGGTGTGTGTGGCTGCTTGACTGAGAACCAAGAGAAATCACCGCCACCACCGTGAGGTGGTGGCTGCCATCCAAAGTCAGTTGCTATCGCCGCCGTGAGCCACCAGGTGGGTGGATGGAGTGTTTTATGCAATCTGAAGTATGTGTGTGTGTGTTTTATCTAGCCGAAAAAATTAAGAACAGCCACCGCCACCACCGTGAGGAGGTGGCTGCCACCATGTATCACCGTGTGTGGGTGTATTTTAGTGAGTGTGTGTGTATGTCCATTTGGTATTTTTCATTGTAATATTGTAACCGGAGTTAGAATAATGAAAAGAAAACTGAAACCACCACCGTAGGGTGGTGGCTGCCGCCACCGGCCGCCGTGTCAGGTGGCGGTGTGCCTCGTTTGTATTGTGACTCGTTTGGGATGTTTGGACAAATGGAGTAAAACCCTAACGGGCCTAATAAACCCTAATGGGCCCAATGAAACCCTAATGGGCCCAATGAAGCCCTAATTGACCTAAAAGACCAAACATGTGACTAATGGACCTAGTGAAACCCTAATGGGCCTAATGAACATTAATTGATCAAAAGACCTAGCTATTGGGCCTATTGGGCTAAGATGGGGTTGGAAACCCTAATGAGGGTTTAGAAAACCCTAGTATTGGATTTATGGGCTTGGACATATTAGGAACCACTTTTGGGCCATTGGAATGGAGTTGTAAACTACACCCAATCACACCATATGACTTATCTAGTAGAGTGATGGACTTAATGGATTAAGTCCTTAATGATTTAACTGAGAAGCACTTAACCCTAATTGTCATTTTATGTGAAACCCTAATTTCACTTGGGCCTTAAGTTGGGCCTTTCTATTGGGCTTTGGTGATTGGGCTATTAATGGGCCATCCAAAATCAAGCATATGGACTAGAATAATTTAATGGGATTTAGGCTAAGGCCCATGTAAGGGGCTTGGGCCCAATTTGGAAAATTGGGCCATAGATGGGCCATAGTTTGGGCCTTAATGATTATATGATATTGGGCCATTAGAATGTCAAATGTTGGACTGGAATAAATGGTTGGGCCTTAGAGTGAGACCATGTAAAGGTTTGGGCCCAATTTGGAAAATTGGGCCATATGTTGGGCTTTGAGCCATAGTTTGAATTTTGGGCCTTTGGATTGGGCATTGGGCTTGAATCAAGCTAAAATTGGGTTAAAGCAGTCTTTTACCCCAAGCATGGACTTAGGGTTATGTATTGGAACCCAATTATTAATTGGGTGTTATTTTGATGTTGACAGTTCGGGAACCTGTCATCCAGCAGCTGGGGTTGTGTCTACGGGACTTCAGCAGTGTGAGGTGAGTTACCTTCCAGTAGTGGTGGGTCTACGGACACAATGTCGGTCCACTAGTAATAGTTGTATGTTAGATGATTGCCTTTGTGATAATTATCTAGGTTTGCTACTACCTGATGTGTTTTATGTGCTAGCCTGATATGATGTTATGTGATAGTAGCAGTAGGAGGAATAGTCCCCGTATTACGGTTGTTAGGACCGAAGGGTAGGTCGGGCACCCCAGATATGCCTGACAGTATGTTTATGATATAATGTTATGTGATAGAGGTAGTAGTAGAGGAGTAGTCCCCGTGTTACGGTCGTTAGGACTTAAGGGTAGGTCGCGCACCCCAGATATGCCTGACAGTATGTTATGCTATGTTATTGTGTGGTAGTAGTAGGGGGTGAAATAGTCCCCGTAGCTAGTTGAGATAAACTGGAGGGTAGGTTAAGCATCCCAGAACTACTTGACATGGGTAGGTCGGGCACCCCAGAATTGCCCGACAGTATGTGTGTTGTATGGTATGTGGTATGATGGGGGAACTCACTAAGCTTCGTGCTTACGGTTTACAGTTTTGATTTCAGGTACTCATTTTCAAAGGAAAGGAGCCGGCTTGATCGCAACGCATCACACTATGTTTTCCGCACATGAGATCTTTGGGATTATACTCTGATATGGTTTTATGATAATATGTTTTGATTATCGACACTTTGGTTTTGACATGAGATATTATTATGAATGTTTTTATATTGTTGGTTTTATATAATAACTTAATTAAAATGAAATTTTTTTGGTCATGAATTTTGAGATGTTTAAAGTTGGTATCAGAGCCTTGGTTTGAGGGATTCGGGCAGACTCCCGGGTGTGTCTGAACTCAAACTAAGGACTTGGTATGAAAATTTTCAAAAGGAAAATCATTTTCTAAAAAGAAATTTGAAAAGAATTTGAAAATAGAAAAAGGAACTTTGAAGAAGAACAAGATGTGTGATGCGTGCAATCAGCCGAGCTCGAGTAAGTTTTCCCCAAGATACCCATACATGTCATGATATGTTATGTTATGATATGATTATGAGAACTGCATGCTAGATTAGGGCTGAGGATCTAGGAGGATGCCTTATGTGCCTTTTGTATGTGCTTGTAGACTTGCATGCTACTACTGATCAGTCAGTGATAGGATAGCATGTTTAGGTTATGCCTAATTGTATGAGCCTCTGAATTGTATGTACAGATTCCTGATTAGAGGATAGAATGATTTGATTAGAATATGATGGTTAGATTTTCCATTGTGTGAATGTTGCTTGCTTTGTGCTTTGTGGGACTTTTAGTAATGTGAGCTAACTATTAAGTGAATATGCTAAATCAAATGTGGCACAGGCTGGATAATCTCAGAGTGATAGATTTGACCCTATTACGCAGCTCTTGTTTGAGTCCAACCGTTGTAGGGATGGGTCTTTTACTCGAAGAATTATCTTATCTCTGTTGCATGTGGCTATATTCATGAGGTAGCTAGTTGACATTACTGGGAATCTTTCAGCAGCTGAGGACTGGGTGAGTTCGGGAACCTAGGAAAGCCTAGGATATGCTTCAGTGGTTTAGAAGTGAGGTTTAGTGAGACTTGGGTGCACCAGTTTGAGGAAGTGACTTGGAGGATTTGGGAGGATTGCTGAGGAAAGTATGGATAGGTGTGGAAGGTAGTATTGTGAAAGAACCCCATTCTAGTCTTTCGTACTTAAGATTATTATTACTCCAAGTTGATCCAAAACATGCTACATGCATATTCAAAAATAATATTTTACATTGATAATTTGATTACAAAAGACTGGATACAAACCGACTAAGTTTTAGTATATTACATAACTACCCAGGACGTTTAAGCTTTTATACAAACGTAAACCCAAGTACAAAAATAATAGTATAAACTATTCTAAATCTTCCAACAGTATATGACTATACTGGATTCTCATTACCTACAATTGTTAAACACTGAGAGGGGTAAGCGGTGACGCTTAGTGGGTTCAATAATAGATACAATATAACGTTAGGCCATATATATACTTCAATATGGCAGAAACAAAGGGAACAAGGAACAACAAAGGCATATGTGAATCATGCGACAGGCTTTCCATATCAATCAATGACTTGATTCAAAGATATACAATCAATAAGATATAACAATTTCAATACTTGATATACATCAATAACACTTCGGCCCAAATGGAACAGATGACATACAATTTCTGATTAAACATTTTGGTAGATTTCAGGATTTTAGGCCTATCTACCCTTCTGCTAATGCCATAGGGGTAGATATCATTCTCTTGCGAGAGATTCTCTACACGGCCAGAGGCTACATACCAATACCACTATGAAGCTAAGTCCTTTCACTGATCACATGGCCAAAGGTACAACTTTGCTATCAAAATAGCAGAAATAATAACACAAGATGATAACACGAAAAAGCACATAAGATACAATTGTTCCTATATATTAAACTCACCGTGAAATAACTGGGGTTTAAAGTATTAATTTGGGCAGCACTTCGACTCTAAAAATGACTTTCTGTGACGAAACTGGGGATTTTAGTTGAAAACCGGGCCTTTCTCGGCCAGAGTTTCGACTTGTAAATATGATTTTCTCGGGAACTTCGGAGCGTCGGGACTTGCTTCGGGTATCGGGGATAACACTGGGGCTTCGGGGGGGGGGGGGGGGGGGGTTAAAAGTGGGTAATGAAGAAGTAGAGAGTGATAGAGAATAGTTTTTGTAAACAAAAAACTTGAGGTCTTGCTCAATATTTATAGGGGCTGAAACCCGAATTACGCTGGGCGTAATCTTCAAGTACGTGGGGCGTACTGCCCTGATAACCTCTTCGCTGGGCGTACACTCTATTACGCGGAGCGTAATGGATTGTGGCTCAGTACGTTGGACGTACCCTGATGTGTGGCATCAGACGCGTCGAACTTACATGATACGTGTCGATTGCGAGATATAGGCGACGTGGCCAATCTCGGACCGTGAACATGAGTACGCTGGGCGTACTCCGAATTTCCAAACTTCAAAAATTCATATCTTTTGCATACGAGCTCCGTTTTTGATGTTCTTTATATCCACGCGTAGGTGAAATTATTCTCTACAACTTTCGTTTAGACTCCGTTGGCTAATTTTGTCTTTATTTTTAATATTATATTTTTAATGGGCCGGGACAGGAAAAGTCCGTTAAAAATTCATAACTTCTTCATTCGATGTCCATTTTCGTCTATCTTTTTACCGTTGTACTACTATTGACGAGACCAGCAATTTTCATTTAGGTTGCATTGGCTAAAAATCACTCGATCTTTATTTCGAGTTTTTAGTTGTCTACTGCTATTCCGAAGTCAGATTTGGACGTTCTTTTTATGATAATTCTCGGTTTAACAAATATTATGACTTTCATTTATATCACTAAAGCTAAAAATTAGTTTATCGAAAACTCACTTTTTACGTCATACGGCGTCGTGTCGGTTCTGTCGCGAAACTTCAATAAGTCATAACTTCTTCGTTATAACTCGGATTTCAATAAGGTTTTCGCCTACACATTTCTAACGAGATTCTTTACAACTTTCAATAATAAAAATTTACTTATTTTCAACTTTATTTTCGTTAAATTTCGATATTTGACTATTGATTGGAATCTCATAAGACTTCCAATACTTTCCGAGTGATTCTAAACATAGTTTTACTTCAATTAAAGTAAAAACTATCTGTTAGAACTCAATACTCAAATTCATATAATATTTCATAATATTATTCATATTTAAATTAACATAACACGATAACTGAACGTGTATGTTACAATTACCTCCTCCTTTTGAGGATTTCGTCCCCGAAATCACATCGATATAAATAACTGGGGATATTTCGCTCGTATCTCATTCTTATTTTTCCCAATTATAATTTAGGCATCGATGTTGTTTCCACTTGACGTGCACCAACTCCAAGACATATGCACAAAGCATATCTTCTATAGTTTGGATTGTTCTCTCCGTCTGACCATCTCCTTCTTCAATTCTCTGACTGAAATTTCGTGACTACACAAGACATGGTTCTCTGAACCAATCAATTCACTTCACATATCTATATTAGTCGGACTCGATTCTTTACAACCATTATTCTTTACAACCATTAAGGTCTGAACGAAAATCACTTTCTTTGTCATCACCGAAACGAAGGTAATGACATACTCGAACAAAAACGGAATCAATTTCTAGCTTCTTGGTAACCTTGTGACTTTCCATGACCCAATTGTAAGTCATGTGCTTCTAGTAGTATAGGCCTCTACTACTATTCACACCTACTCATACTCGTCCCAAGTATTGTCTCACAGTTCCCAAGTCACCATTCAAAAGTTTTCACAAAACAACTTTTCACACCTGAGTGTGTTCAAACAAGTACATACAACAATTTCTCCTAGACTCAACTAGGGATTTCACGTTTCTATCACACATATTTTGGATTTCTTAAATTCAGCTTCTAGAATTCTTTTTATGCATAAGCTCGATCTAGCATATCCTAATATTTTTCTTAGGTCGATGAGAATTTCATTTCCAAGTTCTTCATATAAATTCTTTCTCGGGTTGTGTCTACTTTACAAGACACATTATACCAGAATTTACTCTAGTAGTGTGAAGACGAACGATCTCCAACTATCTGCATCATTTTCTAACTCATGCAAATCACCATGCACATTTATTCATTTCATTATCCTTCCATGACATCGTCATTCCTGTATATGATTAAGTCTTCTTCTTAGGCGTCTATCCAAGTAAGTCTGCATTATAGCTGCATCTCAGCATGTTCTACTAGCTTCAACTTGGTTCTCTGTCATTCCTAACTACAACATCTCTTCTCATACAATACTATGGGTGTATATCCTCTTCAATTAAGCATTCTACCTTACTTAAACAAGTAAGTACTTAGCCTTTTACAACTAAATGACTCAATTCACCATCCTAATTATGTATATTTAATTCGGCTGAGCACACTTATGGAACTTCCATAAGGATGTGATAGAAGTAAATCGTCACTCAGTATTATTAAATACTAAGTCTAAACATCCTGCATAGGGTTACTACTTGAACTACATACTACATCAAATGTTTAGGCAAAGTCTTGGCCTATTGAGTCTGAAAACTTCATTAGCCTTTCCTTTGATCTTCATTTAATTCTTCTAAATCTTGCACAACATCAATTGCGATATTGCCGAAGTATGGATCACCATCTTCTGTTGTTCCTACTCTATAAGCAATTATTGCTTCAATCTGGACAGCGGTGGAACAACTTCATCGATTATGCCAAAACATTCATCTCGTCTGAATGTACTTCGAATACACATCATTCTTCCAATGGTTTTATTATTTCACTAAACATAGTTTGAATGTACAACACCACTCTATAAGTGTTAATACACTATTTACGATATCACTTGATAAATATTATTTTACGATATCCCTCGATGTTTTATCTATAAAATTATCGATGTCGACTATCATAAGTCTTTTTATCACTTCAAAAAGTTTCATGTCAATTCTAATACGGAAATTCTTAGAATTCTGAACTTAAAATTTTCTCTTCTAAACCAAGGTCAGCAATAGACCTTAAACATTCTCAAGTAATAAGAATATAAGTAAGCAACCTAAGGCACACTATATCTATTTATCATTTAGCACATATTAGAATATAAGGCATATCTCCTCTAATATTCTAGTGCTTGTCCATTTAGGTATTCAACCTAAAGTATACTTGATACACATCGTATCATCATCACTTAACAATCCTTGTTTAAGTCTAGAAATTCTCAAAATTCCTAGTTCACTTAAACTAATTCTCTGAAATTTTGAAGTAACTTAATATTTTAGAATACTAGGATCTATCACTACCCAATACCCCACTTAAATCTTTCCTATGGTTTGTATCCATATACTTACAAATGACTCCGTTCATATATTGAACGTTAGACAATTTAAGTCTAAATATCAATACGTGAAATTCAGTTCACTTAAACTACTGTTCTGATACCATGATTGAAAGAACCCCTTTCTAGACTTTCGTACTTAACATTATTATCACTCCAAGTTGCTCCAAAACATGCTACATGCATATTCAAAAATAATATTTTACATTGATAATTTGATTACAAAAGACTGGATACAAACCAACTAAGTTTTAGTATATTACATAACTACCCAGGACATTTAAGCTTTTATACAAACGTAAACCCAAGTATAAAAATAATAGTATAAACTATTCTAAATCTTCCAATAGTATATGATTATACTGGATTCTCATTACCTGCAATTGTTAAACACTGAGAGGGGTAAGCGGTGACGCTTAGTGAGTTCAATAATAGATACAATATAACGTTATGCCATATGTATACTTGAATATGGAAGAAACAAAGGGAACAAGGAACAACAAAGGCATATGTGAATCATGATACAAACTTTCCATATCAATCAATGACTTGATTCGAAGATATACAATCAATGAGACATAACAATTTCAATATTTGATATATATCAATAACGCTTCGGCCCAAATGGCACAGATGACATACAATTTCTGATTAAACATTTTGGTAGATTTCAGGCTTTTAGCCCTATCTAACCTTCTCTTGCGAGACATGCTCTACACGGCCAGAGGCTACATACCAATACCACTGTGAATCTAAGTCCTTTCACTGATCACATGGCCAAAGGTACAACTTTGCTATCAAAATAGCAGAAATAATAACACAAGATGATAACACGGAAAAGCACATAGCACATATAACACATAACATACAATTGTTCCTATATATTGAACTCACCGTGAAATAACTGGGGTTTAAAATATTAATTTGGGCAGTACTTCGACTCTAAAAATGACTTTCTGTGACGAAACCGGGGATTTTAGTTGAAAACCGGGCCTTTCTCGGGCAGAGTTTCAACTTGTAAATATGATTTTCTCGGGAAATTCGGAGCGTCGAGACTTGCTTCGGTTATCGGGGATAACACCGGGGCTTCGGGGGTTAAAAGTGGGTAATGAATAAGTAGAGAGTGAGAGAGAATAGGTTTTGTAAAGAAAAACCCGGAGGTCTTGCTCACTATTTATAGGGGCTGAAACCCGGATTATGTTGGGCGTAATCTTCAAGTACGCGGGGCGTACTGCCCTGATAACCTCTTCGTTGGGCGTACACTCTATTACACGGAGCGTAATGGATTGCGGCTCAGTACGCTGGGCGTACACCATGTACGATGGGCGTACCCTGATGCGTGGCATCAGACGTGTCGAACTTACATGATACGTGTCGATTGCGAGAAATAGGAGACGTGGCCAATCTCGGACCGTGAACATGAGTACGGTGGACGTACTCATGTACGCTGGGCGTACTCTGAATTTCCAAACTTCAAAAATTCGTATCTTTTGCATACGAGCTCTGTTTTTGACGTTCTTTATATCCACACGTAGGTGGAATTATGCTCTACAACTTTCGTCTAGACTCCGTTGGCTAATTTTGAATTTATTTTTAATATTATATTTTTAACGGGCCGGGACAGGAAAAGTCTGTTAAAAATTCAAAACTTCTTCATTCGATGTCCGTTTTCATCTGTCTTTTTACCGTTGTACTACTATTGACGAGATCTTCAATTCTCGTTTAGGTTGCGTTGGCTAAAAATCACTCGATCTTTATTTCGAGTTTTTAGCTGTCTACTACTATTCCGAAACTTAGAAAAATCTTAACTTCCTCATACGAAGTCAGATTTGGACGTTCTTTTTATGATAATTCTCGGTTTAACGAATACTATGACTTTTTTTAGATCATTAAAGCTAAAAAGTAGTTTATTGAAAACACACTTTTTACGTCATACGGCGTCGTGCCGGTTCTGTCGCGAAACTTTAATAAGTCATAACTTCTTCGTTATAACTCGGATTTCGATGAGGGTTTTGCCTAAACGTTTCTAACGAGATTCTTTACAACTTTCAATAATAAAATTTTACTTATTTTCAACTTTATATTTTCATTAAATTTCGATATTTGACTATTGATTGGAATCCCATAAGACTTCTACTACTTTTCGAGTGATTCTAAACATAGTTTTACTTCAATTCAAGTAAAAACTATCTGTTAGAACTCAATACTCAAATTCATATAAAATTTCATAATATTATTCATTTTTAAATAAACATAACACGATAACTGAACGTGTATGTTACATATTGGGCTCGTACTACTGAAAGCATAGGAAATTATACTCGAATCGGTGTGAGTCCTGGAGAATCTGAGAAGCTTCGGGGAGGAGTTTGTAACCCGGTTTGGGGACAGAGGATGTTCCAGTTGTTGCAGCTTAGCCATTGGCAAGTAAGCTAGTGAGCGTGACAGGGTGTCAGACCCTGAAGGATATGATTTCCATGAGTTGCAGATGTGAGATCGATTTGGAGCACCCTGGGAAGAGAGGGTCGTGCCAGGTGCGTATAGTAGAGGGTCCCGGGAAGAGACCCATGACTTCTGATCATCGGCTGAAAGGCCAGCAGGGCTGGAGTCAGTGCATCACGTACGGGAAAGTGCACAAGGGATTTTGTCACTCCAAGGGTTTAGGCTGCTACGGGGTAGTGAGGTTGGTCATGTCAGCAACAGGTGATTAGGATTCCTCCAGATGTTGCGGGTATGTCATCTTCTACTGCTACTAGATGGATGTTGGGAATACGTATCGCTTTGGAATTGTGAGTGAGTTTGGATAAGTCAGATCTCGGGTCGGTTTTCTGCTAGTGTATGGGTTATCAAGGATTATATATGCCATCCTGCATGCCAAAAAGTCCTTGATTAACCCACAGAGGGATGAATCTTGCGGAGTGGGTTCCACGTGTACCGTTATCATTCAGGATCTTTGTCGGGATCTGTCCAGGAGTAATATATAGAGGATACTCAATCAGGGTTAGAGCGATAGTTCTCCAGTGAAGTCAGCGTTCGGTGGTTCTATCATGGTTCACGTATGGTCGATAATTGTCTATGGTTGAACCTTGGAGTTCAAGGCACTGTCGTTGCTAGCACATGACTGGTAGCATGAAGATGGTAGTGTCAATTGCGGGTGTTAGATGCATAAGTGGTTGGTCATTGGATGTTAAACAGAATTGTATGTTTGCATGGGCTGTGTTTGGTTAGAGTTCAGTAGTACTGCAAGATTGGAAGTGGGAACGAGGATTCGTCAGCCAGAGTGAAGACTGAGGCCTTCAGTTGAAGCATGGGAGATGGAATGAGGTGTCAGACGGGACCAGATTTCAAGAGTACTCTTCAAGATTTCAGAAGATGAGCGATCTTAAGGTTTCACTGGTAATTGATCGTTAGCATTGGTAAGCTCAGGTTGTCGGCAGTGGACTATTAGGAAGTAAGAAGGATTGGGAATTCTTCAATTCTTGCGTACCGTGAAGACTTAGTCGAATCTAAGTGGGGGAGAGACTTTTTGTAAAGTTCTCCAAATGTGAGTTCTGGTTGCGAGGTGCAATCTATTGGGCACCTTGTCAACCACAAGGGTATTCTGGTCGATCCGGCCAAGATAGAGGCCGTGATGTAGTGGGAGATTCTGAGGTCTCCAAATGAGATTCGGAGTCTCCTGGGTCTAGTGGGTTATTACCGGAGATTTATAGGAGACTTCTCTGAGATCGTGGTTCCTTTGAACCGACTAACGAAGAAGTCGGTGGCCTTCCGCTGGGGGCCAGAGCAGCAGACAGCCTTCGAGACTCTCAGACAGCAGGTTTCGGGAATCAGGGTAGAGCTCCAGTTAGGACTCAAGTTCAGTTGTGTGTTAGGTCAAGTGCGTGTTCGACCGGTATGGAAAGTGTTGTAAGACTGCGGGTGTAGCTGTAGCATTCACTAGCAGCAAGATAGTGTTAAAGTGTTGTAAGTCTGCGGGTGTAGCCGTAGCATTCACTAGCAGCCAGATAGTGCTAGAGTGTTGTAAGACTGCGGGTGTAGCTGTAACATTCACTAGGTTGGTAGATAGCATAGGAGTGTTGTTAGATCACGGAAGGGACAGTAGTACCCACCAGTTCGGGTGTAGCAGTGAGGATATGGAAATCCACAGATTGGTTTATGGATTTCCCTAGAGGGATTAAGTCTGGTTAAGCCAATGATAAGAATGTAGGAACGTCACTACAGTTATGAGATCAAGGAAGCCACGGACTGCTTAAGGACGTGTGAGATAAGGCTACTAATGGTCAGGTAGCAATCACTTTTAGTCTTGGATTTGATGATGACAGGATTCGACGCATGGACCCGATCGGTTAGATCAGGAGGTTGTTAGAGCCACAATGGCATGATAACTAGTGGCAACTAGTTCCAGAGAAGGATTACGTTCAGAAGTCGTGTGAGGCGACTAAGTGGGAGTCTTTTGGCTCCGCAGCAGGGCCGGAACCCGATATTTCAGATGATTGGCGAACGAATTGAGACCCGAAAGGTCTCTGTAGAATTTGTGAAAACAGTCATGTGACAACATACTGCTTCAGGCAGTTCGGTGTTTCAGGCAGTTTTTGGGATCTCGAGCGGTATTAGTGTTTCAGGGTTGCAGGTGCGGACGAAGAAACTAGTTGATTGGGAAGTGACAAGCCACTCACAACGGGTTCAGCTGAGCCTAGGCCAAGTATAAGTGATCTGCAGGGATAATTAGGATTGTGATCCTGTTTAATAGTGGGAACCTCGAGCTATTAGAAGTTGAGTAGTCCGTTGAGGGATAAACCGACTGGATTCAAAGATAATGATTCAATATGAGTGGGTTGTCAGGGAATCAGGCCATCTCGAGACAACAGATTTTAGGGCTTTGCGAAGATTGGTCACGGTTACCCTGGGAAGGCCAGGGTGTGCCCAGGATTGTGGTCATGATACTTGAGTGGTTGGCGTGTAATGGATGGTAAGGAATGATTTTGAGGACGAAATCTAATTTAAGTGGGGGAGAGTTGTAACACCCCATTTACTAAATAAATAATTAAATAAAATATTGAATGTATAGTAGCCCTAAAATCAATAATTATATAGCAAGGTGTTGGTCTCGAGGAGCTAATTGTCACAATTTTAGAAGTTGGGGGTTGAAAGTGTAAGTGTCGGATTGATTTCGTAAATAATTGTGAAGGCAGGGACTACTTGGTAAATTATTGGGACTTAATTTGAAAAGATTTTGGAAAACTAAGGGTTGAAGGGTAACTTATGGACTTTATTTGAAAATAAATTGTACAGGAGGGCTATTTGGTAACTGTTGGATTGATTATGAAAATAATTACAAGAATAGGGGTGTAATGGGTAAATATGAGATCTGTTTTGAAAAGATTTGTATGGGGAGGGGCTATTCTTGGCATTATGGAAAATGGTTATGGGGACCGGGTATATAACCCGTTAACCTTTACGGGAACCCTAACCCTAGGAGGTTCATCCACCTCCATTCACCCACCTTATACTCCTTCAACCTCCGGCGCCGCACCCCGCCTCCGCTGAGGTAACCAACCACTAAAGCCTCCACCGCAAACTGTTGACGTCGGCGAGATGGTGCACTGCTGCTACATCTTTGCCGATGATGACAAGGACTGCCAGCAGGAATTCCTTCATCTGTTTCATCTGCTACAGCTCGCGTCGCCGCCGTATGGATCGTTTCCGTGGCTCCGGTCGTTGGTCGCCACCCCGAAGGGCTATCGTGTTCGAGTGATGTTGTTTCAGCCGCCGTAAGCGCTGCTGTTCCGCTGCTGCCGCCTTCCTGCGTTGCTGCTGCCATCGCCGCCCACCACAGGTGGGTGTTGGGTTCGTTTTACGAGCAAGGGTTGTTGGTGTGTGTGGCTGCTTGACTGAGAACCAAGAGAAATCACCGCCACCACCGTGAGGTGGTGGCTGCCATCCAAAGTCTGTTGTTGTCGCCGCCGTGAGCCACCAGGTGGGTGGCTAGAGTGTTTTATGCAATCTGAAGTATGTGTGTGTGTAACATCCCAATTTTCAAGGCCAAAATTTCATTTTTAAATTAAGTACCCCATGAAATAGTGTACCAAAACATTGTCAAGGTTACATCAACTTATAAAAACCATAATGTCACGTTTCAAAATCACAATATCAAGAGTTATGAAAATCATAGTACAATCCTAGAAACTCCATGCGGAAATCATGTGTGTGTGTGATGCGCTGCTACACTGCCGGCTCCTTCCCCTTGGACGAAGAGGTACCTGAAACCAAAACTGAAATTGTAAGCACAAAGCTTAGTGAGTTCCCCCATCATACCACATACCAAAACCACATACATATTGTCGGGCAATTCTGGGGTGCCCGACCTACCCATGTCACGCCATTCTGGGGTGCCTGACCTACCAATGCAAGCCATTCTGGGGTGCTGACCTACCCATGTCAATCCATTCTGGGTTGCTGACCTACCCATGTCAAGCCATTCTGGGGTGCTGACCTACCCATGTCAGCTATTCTGGGGTGCCGACCTACCCTCCGGTCTATCTCAGCCGAATACGGGGACTATTTCACCCCCTACCGCTAGCATATAATATCATATCATAATCATGTTGTCAGACATATCTGGGGTGTCTGGCCTACCCATTGATCCTAGCGACCGAATTGGGGACTAATCCCCTCCTACTGATACTATTGCACATAACATAACATAATAGCATACACATATATCAAGCACAAGCAACCCATATGATTATCACAAAGACAATCATCACAACTAAACAATTACCAGTGGGCCGACCTTGGTGCCTTAGACCAATTCTACTGGAAGGTAACTCACCTCGATGTCGTGTAGTGTCTGAAATGTCCTCGGCGTGAAAGTTGACTCCCCTCGACTCCTCAATCCCTACACGGCAACCCTTCTAAGTTATCAATTCGAACATGCAACCCAAACTAGGGTCAACTCAATTCAGTCAAGGTCAACATTGGTCAAAGTCAACATCCAGTTGACCTGACTCGCCGAGTTGGTCTACCAACTCGTCGAGTCCATACTCCTCTAACTCGAACCAATCCTCGTTTCTACTCGTCGAGTCTAGCAATAACTTGACGGTTTCTTCTTTAATCATACCATCGGGGCCATCTTGACCCGACTCGCTGAGTTCGACCTTTAACTCGTCGAGTCCAGCTTCAAAGATTGGAAGATTGCCTTGGACTCGCTGAGTCTGCTTAAACACTCGTCGAGTCCCATGATTCCCAGGTCTATAATCTCGTTCATCTTTGTTGAGTCCTTCTCTAGACTCAACCAGACCCTCAAAACAGCTAGGGTTAGAGAACCACTATCTGACTCGTTGAGTCCCAAGAACAACTCGTCGAGTCCACTAAAGTCCATGTCCATAAACTCGATTTCTGTCAAGCTCATCTTATCCAAAGGGTAGATCTGACCTCCTAGGGTCGATATAGCACGTAAAACCACAAACTTTACGTCCATCCATGGGTCTTTTAGCCCTAAAGGGCTACAAATGATGTCTAAAAGATGCATGGGGCTCTCATGGCCATAAAGTTGGCACCTTTATGCCATGAGACCTCTCCAAAGACCAAGATCTGAAGTCAATACTCCCTATAACACTTCTCAACCCGAAAATGGCTTAGAAAGCCCTAAATATACCCAAAAATCCAAGCCTTAAAGATGAATGAACACATGGAAGATCAAGGCAGGAGCTTTTTACCTTCAATGAGCTGGAAATGGAACTCAATCTCTGGATCTCCAAGCTCCAACTTGAACTCCCAAGCTCCTTTCCCCTTCTCAAGCTTCACAACCAACAAAAATGCACCAAAATGGCCTTAGAATACTCAAACAAGGCTAGGGTTTCGATAAGATGTCTTTTGGGAGTATAAGGGACGATGGAGGCTGAGATAAGTTCTTTAAATAGGGTGCAAACCCTCAAATTTCGGGTTTCACTCAAACAACACCTACTCGCCGAGTCGGTCTCCCGACTCGTCGAGTAGGCCACTTAAACTTCCCGTGAATCACGACTCTACTCGATGAGTTGGGCCTCCAACTCGTCGAGTCCCAGAGGAAATACATGAAATTCTTGAATTTAAATACATACCAGGAATCGGGTGCTACAGTGTGTGTGTTTTATCTAGCCGAAAATTTTGAGAACAGCCACCGCCACCACCGTGAGGTGGTGGCTGCCACCATGTATCACCGTGTGTGGGTGTATTTTAGTGAGTGTGTGTGCCCATTTGGTATTTTTCATTGTAATATTGTAACCGGAATTGGAATAATGAAAAGAAAACTGAAAACCACCACCGTAGGGTGGTGGCTGCCGCCACCGGCCGCCGTGTCGGGTGGCGGTGTGCCTCGTTTGTATTGTGACTCGTTTGGGATGTTTGGACAAAGGGACTAAAACCCTAACGGGCCTAATAAATCCTAATGGGCCCAATGAAACCCTAATGGGCCCAATGAAACCCTAATTGACCTAAAATCCCAAACATGTGACTAATGGGCCTAGTGAACCCCTAATGGGCCTAATGAACATTAATTGATCAAAAGACCTAGCTATTGGGCCTATTGGGCTAAGATGGGGTTGGAAACCCTAATTAGGGTTTAGAAAACCCTAATATTGGATTTATGGGCTTGGACTTATTGGGACCCACTTTTGGGCCACTGGAATGGAGTTGTGAACTACTTCCAATCACACCATATGACTTATCTAGTAGAGTGATGGACTTAATGGATTAAGTCCTTAATGGGTTAAGTGAGAAACACTTAACCCTAATTGTCATTTTATGTGAAACCCTAATTTCACTTGGGCCTTAAGTTGGGCCTTTCTATTGGGCTTTGGTGATTAGGCTATTAATGGGCCATCCAAAATCAAGCATATGGACTAGAATAATTTAATGAGCTTTAGGCTAAGGCCCATGTAAGGGGCTTGGGCCTAATTTGGAAAATTGGGCCATAGATGGGCCATAGTTTGGGCCTTAATGATTATATGATATTGGGCCATTAGAATGTCAAATGTTGGACTGGAATAAATGGTTGGGCCTTAGAGTGAGACCATGTAAAGGTATGTTGGGCTTTGAGCCATAGTTTGACTTTTGGGCCTTTGGATTGGGCATTGGGATTGAATCAAGCTAAGATTGGGGTAAAGCAGTCTTTTACCCCCAAGCATGGACTTAGGGTTATGTATTGGAACCCAATTATTAATTGGGTGTTATTTTTATGTTGATAGTTCGGGAACCTGTCATCCAGCAGTTGGGGTTGTGTCTACGGGACTTCAGCAGTATGAGGTGAGTTACCATCCAGTAGTGGCGGGTCTACGGCCGTAATGTCGACCCACTAGTAGGAGTTGTATGTTAGATGACTGTCTTTGAGATAATTATCTAGGTTTTCTACTACCTGATGTGTTTTATGTGCTAGCCTGATATGATGTTATGTGATAGTAGCAGGAGGGAGAATAGTCCCCGTATTACGGTTGTTAGGACCGAAGGGTAGGTCAGGCACCCCAGATATGCCTGACAGTATGTTTATAATATGATGTTATGTGATAGAGGTAGTAGTAGGGGAGTAGTCCCCGTGTTACGGTCGTTAGGACCGAAGGGTAGGTCGGGCACCCCAGATATGCCCTACAATATTTTATGCTATGTTATTGCGTGGTAGTAGTATGGGGTGAAATAGTCCCCGTAGCCAGTTGAGATAAACTGGAGGGTAGTTTAAGCACCACAGAACTGCTTGACATGGGTAGGTCGGGCACCCCAGAATTGCCCGGCAGTATGTGTGTTGTATGGTATGTGGTATGATGGGGGAACTCACTAAGCTTGGTGCTTACGGTTTACAGTTTTGGTTTCAGGTACTCGTTTTCAAATGAAAGGAGCAGGCTTGATCGCAGCGCATCACACTATGTTTTCTGCACATGAGATCTTTGGAATTGCACTCTGATATGGTTTTATGATAATATGTTTTGATTATCGACACTTTGGTTTTGACATGAGATATTATTATGAATGTTTTTATACTGTTGGTTTTATATAATAACTTAATTAAAATGTAATTTTTTTGGTCTTGAATTTTGGGATGTTTCAGTCCAGCGTTATGTATGGGGAGCATACACTAGTGTTGCAGCGTTGGTGGAAGTTTCAGGGGTGGGGGAGTTATGAGATATGTAGCTTTCCTCTAGGAGTGAGGATTGAGTGCACGCCATGCTTATATATATTGTTAGGGCATTTTGATGATACTTGAGACAAATATGGGTAGGTGTGGAAGGTAGTATGGGCCCGTACTACTGAAAGCACAGGACCCATACGCGTAGCAAGGAAGTCAAAACCCCTAGGGTTTTGTTGGGAGTTGGTTCCCGGATTATCATTTGGAATATCTAATATCTTCCTGGTATAATTTCAGCATGGTGGTTACACGATGATTTGTTACTGGATCCGGGTCAGGATCAGGAGGTGGCGGACAGGAGGAACTGGCAGTGCCCGAGACTATAGTCCATTCGAGAGATCCTGCATGATGAGGTTGTTGCGATGTTCCGGGCTCAGTTGCCGGAGATGTTTGGGTCTATCAAGACCGCAATGATGGAGTATTTTAATGAGCTTTATGTAGCCCTTACTGAGACGGCTGTCGCAACAGCTAGAACAGCTGTAACACCAATAGGGGGAGGAGCCAGTCGGGCTTTTCAGTATCGGGACTTCGACAACATGAAGCCCCCTACTTTTGATGGGACTCAGGACCCTATCAAATCCTTGAGGTGGCTATCTGACGTGGATGGGTGTTTATTCACATGTTCATGTCCTACTGACCAGAAGGTCAGATGTGCCCTAAACTTGCTGAGGTCTGGGGAAAACGACCGGTGGAGGTTGATGACTGGATCATATTCTGATGATCAGAGAGTCGCGGTTACTTGTGAGCAGGTCAGGGACATGTTCCGCGCTCGCTACATTCCACGGGTCGAGCGGGAACGGTTAGCTCAGGAGTTCCTGGAGTTGAGACAGGATGGTGAGACAGTGATGGAGATCACTCGTATGTTCACGGAGAGGGCGATGTTCTAACCGGAGTTTGCTTCTGAGCAGGCTCAGATGACACGTTATCTGAACATGCTCAGACTGACATCCGACAGTTTGTGGCAACCATCACATTTTTCATGCAATCAGGTGGTATGGGAGAGTGTTGTTAAACTCTGGAATGAGCCGTAGCATTCACAGGTTCATTCAGATAAGTTAGGCCAGGGAGGGTCAGGTCGTAGGATCGTGGAAGGGCCACAACATGATTAGGATCAGAAAGGGATAGATCGATGGGGTTCGAGGTGGGGTTGGGCCTATGTAGCCTTAGATAGGAGTGACTTGTGGGTAAGGCCGCTCCGTGATATTGTTTGGTTGGGACCCGTGGGCGAGGCCCGTGTGCTTTTAGAAATGCAGGTGGGACCTAGCAGAGACCGTTGGGTCGAGGTATGGGATCGGGGATTCCAGTATTGAAGCAGCCAAGAGTGGCAATGTGGATTGGGTCATTCTTGATAGCCAAAATGTTTTTTCGAGGGTCGCAGGGAGCGACTGTAAGGTTACTATCTGGTTCGGCAACTGGTAGGAGTCCGTTATCTCGGACAGCGGTAGTAATTAGGAATCTTTATATGCAGCAGCTAGTTGACCGGGAGATACCGAACCACTTACAGTGGAGTTAGATAATCTCATAGTAATTGATTTGACTCTGCTGTGCAGCTCTCATCTGAGTCTAACCGTTGCGGGGATGGATCTTTTACTCGAAGGATTATCTGATCTGCATGTTGAGATGGACGTTCGACATTTGGGTATGGTAAGAGAAGTCATTTGATGAGTAATATAGCGATAACCAGGACTGGGAGTGATTGTGGATTAGTTATCTGTGGAAAAGTTATATGGTTCGGTTTCAAGATGAGTAGGTCTGTCATGGAGTCAAATCAATGTAAGGATTCAGGTCCCAGAAGAGCAAATGAAAGTGGTTTAGCGCTTGGGACGGAGGGTTCATCTTTCCTAGGGTTAGGAAAGGGTCTTGTTAGTTGGGTTCAGTTGCCTTGGGAAGGCCATTGATTGCGCGGGTGATGGTTGTACCCTCAGGAGGGTGGGTGTCAGTACTCGTGGGAATCATCAGTTAGTTCCTGGCAGATAGGGAGAGCCCTGAGCATAGTGTGTGAGTAGTTTTCGGGGTAGGTGACTGTAGCAGACTTCGAGGACGAAGTCTAGTTTAAGTTGGGGAGAGTTGTAACACTCGGAATTTAGAAGGTTAATTATGGGAATACAAACTTATTTTTAAAGGTCAACTCGTCGAGTTTAAGGCATAAACTCGACGTTTCGGAAAGTTGGGGCGCGCGTTTTGGAAAACCAACTCGACGAGTTGGGGAGGATCAACTCGACGAGTTGGACGGGGTTTGGGAAACCCTAAAATCGGGACTTTGCACCCTTTTTAAACACCTTAAGCTTTAGGGTTTGGCCTAATTTCCAACCTCTACTGTCCTAACCCTAAAATCAAAAAACCCTAAGCCATTTTTCTTGATTGTAAGCTAATCTTGTGCATTCTTGGTGAGTTGAAGAAGAAGGAGCTTGAAGGAGGAGCAAGAACGTGGAGGAGGATTATAGATCCAGAAGTTGGGCTTCGTTTCTGGTTCATCTGAGGTATAAAGCTTCAACCTTGTCGATGGCATGCTTAGATCTAGTCTTAGGATGCTTTATTTCATATTTTGCTCCAAATATAATGGTTGTTGAGATTTGGACGTCCCATTTGAGCAAACCCTTTCAGAACTAAAGTCTTGAGGGGCTTTCATGGCATAAAGGTGCCAACTTTGTGGCTCTAGTAGCTCCATGCAACCTCTAAGATCTTGTTTTGGTCTTTCAAGCCCCAAATGACCATGCATGCATGTGGACCAAGTTTAGGACTTTACGTGATATTTTGGTTCATAGGGTCCAGATCTATGACCTCATGGTCTACCTTGTAGTTTTGGTGGTTTTGGATTAAGACCTTGGCCCTTTTGGGTTAGGGTTTGAGCTTATTCTCTTTAGGAAGGGATTAATGGGTAAAGTTGGAAACTTTACCCTTCTAGAGGCATTTCCAGTCGAGATCTGAAGTATAGGGATTAGATCTGAAGAATAATGGCTTAATGAGTTAAGAAGGAGTTAACAGACTAAAGAACTCGACGAGTTCATGAAGGAACTCGGCGAGTTGAATTGAAGTGTCCCGATTCTATTGATAAGGAAGGACTCGACGAGTTCAAGGAAGAACTCAACGATTTGGATCGCGAATTCATTATTCTGTGATTCATAGAACTTGGCGAGTGTAAGGGTAACTCGACGAGTTATGTCGACTCGGAGCGTTGACTTCGACCTTGACTTTGATGTTGACTTTGACTTCGACTTGGACTTTGACCAAAGTTGACCAATAAGGGTTTATGAGCATGAAATGGCATCTAAGAGGTCGTTTTGGTTTAGGGGATTGAGTAGAGCAGATTCTGGAGCAGAGACGGTTCAGCTATCATCCGACATTCGAGGTGAGTCTCCTCCTGTTTGAACGGGTCGAAGGCACCAATGTCGGCCCGTATTTATGATTGTATGTTTTCCGGACTAAGGTCTCATGTCGGGCGGTGCCCAAGGAATGTTTATATGTTTTCCGGACTAAGGTTTGATGTCGGGTGGTGCCCGAAGAATGTTTATATGTTTTCCGGACTACGTTTCGATGCCGGTTGGTATCCGATGACTATGTGCATGTTTGATTATACTTGTTGTTTGTGTGATACTTGTATGTGCCTGGGTAGGGAGGTGAGTGTGGGCGGGGTCCCGTATCTCATCACTAGCTGAGTGTGGATGGGGTTGCATATCTCATCATTAGCAAAGTAGGGTGGGGCCCATGCTAGGCGAGGCCTTAGGACTGGAACGTATAGTACTGTGTATGATTTTTATGTACTAGCATGATTATATGATATTGTTTGTATGTGTATAGCGGGCGAGGCCCAGTGACAGGCGGGGCCTGCAATGAACATATTTGTATACTAAGTGGGGCTCGATGCCAGACAAAGCCTGATGACGGGCGGGGGCCCAGTATATGTGATTATGTGTATGGTATGTGGTAGTATGGGGAACTCACTAAGCTTCGTGCTTACGGTTTACAGTTTTGGTTTCAGGTACTTCTGGTAACAAAGGGAAGAGCTCGGGATGACTGCATTGCACACACCATGATGATTAGCATGGGATGTTTACTCTGATGATTTGATTTGGAAACTATGATAATAATGCTTTGAGATACTTTTACTTATATTTGATGGAATGTTTTGATAACTATGGTTTATTTAATAATAATTAAATTTTTGGGACCGTATTTTATGAGTGTTACAAGTTGGTATTAGAGCCTTGGTTTGAGAGATCCGGGCATACTTTTGGGTATCAGAGCCTTGGTATGAAAATTTTCAAAAGAAAATCATTTTTATAAAAAGCATTTCAAAAAGAGAAAAGGGTGTGGTGCATGCAATCAGTCGAGCTCAAGTAAGTTCTACCAAATTACCCATACAAGTTTATATTATGATATGAAATGTGAATATGAAAATTGCATGTTAGATTAGGGATAAGGATCTAGGAAGGATTCCTTGTATGCCTGCTGTATGTGTATGAGAATTGCATTCTAGATTAGGGCTAAGGATCTAGGAATGATGCCTTGTATGCCTATTGTATGTGCTTATTGAACTGCATGCTAGTACTGATTAGTCAGTGATATGATGGCCTGATTAGGATATTCTTGGTTTTGATTACTCAATGCACGAATGTTGTTTGCTTTGTGCTTTTAGTAGTTCTAGTTATTTTTAACTAACTAGTAAACGAATATTTTAAGTTACATATTACGAGGACTAAATAATTTCAGAAGGTTAGGTTTAGCCCTATTTCTCAACTCTCGTTTGAGTCTAACCGTTGTAGGGAGAGACCTCTCATTCGAAGAATTATCTGGTCTTAGTTATATGTAATGGTATTCACGAGCTAGTTAGGGGGAGATAGCAGGGACTTCTTATGCAGCTGATGACGGAGAGTGGGTCGGAGATTACCCTAGGGCAAGCCTAGGATGAGATTAACGCGAAGAGCAGTAGTAGTAGAAGGGACTTGGTGGAGTCAAGACAATTCTTGAGGAAAGTACGGATAAATGTGGAAGGTAGTATGGCCCCGTACTACTGAAAGCAAAGGATCTGTACTCGAGATAAGGAAAACTGAGATAAAACCAGGGAACTTGTAGTGTGACTGATCCCTCGAGTTATGATGAGTATTTTGATGATTGTTATGGTGTATTTTCAGAATGGTGACACTACATACTAGACCAGTTGCCAGTTCTGGCGCCGACGAGGGATCAGGCTCGGGCTCTAGAGCCGGGCAGCTCGATGATCAGATGAGGGTGTTCATTTCATTTGAGATTACGCGCAGTATCATGGACCAGACTCCTGTGATCTTCGATACGGTCAAGGAGGGTATTTTAGAGATTCTTGATGAGAGGCTGAGTGCGTTCCGCACTGAGATGGAGGCCATGATGGGGGCACGCACGTTGACATTCCGGTAGTTAGAGCTTGTGGAGCTCCAGACTATCATGGGGCTAAGGACACGATTGCTAGCAGCCAGTGGTTGGCAGGTGTCGCCAACGCCTTTCGCACTAGCCGGTGTCCCGAGCGAGACAAGGTCCGACTCGCTTCCTATATTCTGAAGGACGGAGCATGTGATTGGTGGGAGGAGGTTGGACATGCTATCGGAGACGATGACGCTTTTTATGCGATGACATGGAGTGACTTCTCAGTCAGGTTCAGGGCGGAGTTTGCACCAGTGATTGAGGTGGAGTAGCTAGCACGGGAGTTCCAGGACCTACAACAGACTATGGAGACGGTGGTTGAGATCATCGCCATGTTCAGGGAGAGGTCCCTTCTCGTTCCGCAGTATGTGGCGGACGTGGAGATGAAAAAGGCCCGATACCATGAGATCCTGAGGAGGGACATCGGAAAGTTTGTGAGCCAGTCCAGCTGCAAGATGCTGGAGGATATGATCGCTCGATCCAGGGAGAGGAAGATCAACTTAGAGGCGGAGAGGAAGAGGAAGCCGGACAAGGTTCAGGCATCTGCGGGGTCGGGAAAGAGGCCCAAGGTATTAGACTCTAGAGTGAGGAGTCATTAGGACCTTAGCCGTTATGCTATGTACGACAGGACACACGAGGGTGCATGTAGTAGTGGTAGTGGTGGTGATTCTGGTTGCTTCAAGTGCGGCCGGATCGGTCATTATAGCAAGGATTGTACTGCTACCACCATCCAGGGATCAGAATTGATCTGCTTTCATTGCAGTCAGCGGGGCTACAAGAAGGCCTAATGTCCGAGTTTGGCTGCAGTGGGACAGGTGATGGCACCTTCCCCTGCGACATTGAGGATCACCGACGGCCACCAGAGTCGGGCAGAGGCGCATGCGGCGAGGGGAAGAGCTTTCTAGTTGACTACAGAGGAGACGCGAGCAGCTTCCGATGTTGCAGGTGTGTAGCTTTTGCTTTCCTATCGGTTTTTATTTATGATTTTATTGCTATTGTATTGTATCAGTATGAGTAAGTGTATCTTGGAGTCATATTTTATGCTTATATTTGAGTTATATGCCATCTGAATACCATGAATATTAGAGTAGTAGTGCGAGGTCGTCTCCTTATATAATGGCTTCCCAGGATGCGGTAGCTGTAGCAAGTGTGATTGGAACTCGGGAAATGTTCCGTTAGTCTTCAAGAGTTGTATTGCTTTAGTATTGGTTAGTTTTGGAACACTAACAGTGGAAAGAGTTGGTTGTCAGCAGATTGATCATTGGATGGTAAGAAGGATTGGGAATCCTTCCAATCTTGTGTGCGGAAGATTTTAGTCGAATCAAATTAGGGGAGAATTGTTTAGGTATTTAGGAACAGAAGTAGGTGCGAAGATAGGATAAGTTTCGCATTTCCGCTGGGGAGGAAGGCGGACCAAGTGGCTTTCTGAATTGAGGAGTGTGTGAGTTCGGAGTTCGGGAAACTTCCCAAAACATTGGGTTCGAGTCTTTTTGGTGTTTGATAGGTGGTATTGGGGAATCAAGTTGGGAATTCCCGTCAGGACGCGAGTTCAGTCAGGATGCTAGACCGTGTGTGCTCGACCGTGAGATGTGTTCGGATTGGCAAATTCGCGGTAGGGCCATGGGCGTGGGTTGAGACAGAGGGGGAAAGTATTGTATGACTGTAGGGCAACCATAGCATTTTTCATGGAGTCAGATAGTATGGGAGAGTGTTGTTAGACTGCGGAATGAGTCGTAGCATTCACGGGTTCATTCAGATAAGTTAGGCCAGGGAGGGTCAGTTCGTAGGATCGTGGAAGGGTTACATCATGATTGCGATCAGGAAGGGATAGGTCAATGGGGTTCTAGGTAGGGCTAGGCCTATGTAGCCCTGGATAGGTGGGACCTGTAGGCAAGGCCGCTCCTGGTATGGTTTCGGTGGGATCCGTGGGCGAGGCCCGTGTGCTTTTAGCAATGCAGGTGGGGCCTAGCAGAGATCGTTGGGTCGAGGTATGGGATCGTGGATTCCAGGATTGAAGGAGCCAAGAGTGGCAATGTGGATAGGGTCGTTTTCGATAGCCGAAGTTTTTCTTCGAGGGTCGCAGGGAGCGACTGTGAGGTTACTCTCTGGTTCGACAACTCGTAGGAGTCCGGTATCTCGGACAGCGGCAGTAATTAGGAATCTTTATGTGGAGCAGCTAGTTGGCCGGGAGATACCGAGCCACTAACAGTGGGGTTAGATAATCTCAGAGTAATTGATTTGACTCTGCTACGCAGCTCTCATCTAAGTCTAACCATTGCGGGGATGGATCTTTTACTCGAAGGATTATGTGATCCGCATGTTGAGATGGACGTTCGGCATCTGGGTATGGTAAGAGAAGTCATTCGATGAGTAATATAGCAATAACCAGAACTGGGAGTGATTGTGGATCAGTTATCCGCATAAAATTTATATGTTTCGGTTTCAAGATGAGTAGGTCTATCATGGAGTCAAATCAATGTTAGGATTCAGGGCCCGGAAGAGTAAAGGAAAGTTTTTGCGCTCGGGACAGAGGGTTCATCTTTCTGTTGGGTTTTTTAGCATTCTAACACTCCTAAGTGTACATGCAACCCTAAATACGTTGGATCTATGTTTTCTCTATTATACATGCAAATGTGAATATTCCAAGGTATTACCCTAACTAACATACAATCTTTGATAATTGGGTAATAAACTAAATAGAAATACATACCTTGTTGATGTAGCTTGACTCCATGAAGCTCGAGAGCCTAGTGCCCCGAGTGTGACACCTCAAATGGTTCACAGAACATCATCAACACATGGAATAACCATAAGAAGAAGATACTCATGCTCAAATTCGGCTAGCCCTCATATATGTATCACTAGTGCCAATTTCTTGAGCTAAAGGGTCCTTATATAGTGTGCACATTAGGGTTACACCATGTAACCCATGACTTTACCCATTCCTAATGATCCATGTATTTTAACCTCCATGGAGTATCCATGGATCGCCACATGGGTTAAACCCAACATAAGGAATCATGGATCATAAGTCCACATATATAAGAATGAATTATTTACACAATCAATCCCCATATATTTAATTAGTCTCTTTTTTATCACTAAATTAAGTCCAAATTAATTCTTGATCAATTCTAATTAAATAACATGATTTCATATTAATATATTAGAACTTATAATATATTAATATGTCACAAAATGTCTTCTCCTCACAGACGGTCTATCCAAATGTTCTGATGCCATGCAACCCAAATAGACCATGCCTAGTCGGGTCAAGTACATACCAATTATAGTTATGGACTTAGACACTAATCCAACAGTCTCCCACTTGGATAAGTCTAAAACTATTATTGCGTATGACTTCAAGAACCAACTGGCGATCGTAGCTCTCAAAAGCCGCTGTCGAACTCTGATCTTGTCGATGAACTCTAACCTTTGTCAATGACTTGTGCATTAGATAAGGGATCATATATTCCTCCATTCTAGATATCATATGGACTGAGACATGGATTATAAATCATTCTCTCTGTCCATTTGTTGTTTCCCGATTTCCGATTTATGACGACTGACTAATTGAACAAATCAAATCAGTCCAGGCTCGGCCGAGCACTTTTATTTGTCATCACTACATCATCGAGTGGCCCACAGATATCGCTTTTATCCTGAAGGTAAAAGGAATGGATAAACTTCGACTCATATGGCTTGTTCTACTACTTGTTGAACCATACACAAAAGCACTTTTATAACATCGCGTTACCAATGCGTTTTCGCGCAATCAATGTACAACCAACTTATAGTAACAACTCATATCTCTAGGTTTGAAGAATATAAGATATTATCGTCTCATGATCACTCGTGATAAAATCCATGAAGTGATTCAAATGAGCGCGGGTTGAATCCAATACTCAGAACTTATGAGCACTCATGAGTGTTGTAGCACCTCTTTGCTATGTCCAACATCTTAGACATCTACAAGCCAACTCATGATAGTCTTGATTCATATCTACTTCCAACATATGACCGACTGTGGATGGTTTGAATAACTTAGTCATTCGGGAAGAATAACCTAGTTTATTCTGGAAGTCAAAACATGCAAAAATGAAACACAAGAATAATTGATTCTAGTATGGTATCAAAACCTATGAATATAAATAGAACACTATTTATTTATCACCATACTGATTACTCATTATTCATTGTTTCGGTTTTTATCAACTTTATACTTGAACTAAAAACACTAGTTGTCCCATGGTCCAAGCATGTACACTATGTTCTTCTAAATAATAGCTTTGCCATACACTCTTTGTTTGTCTAAAGTAAGCACTCTTTGTTTGTCTATGATCCTTACTTTGTGAAATAAACCAATTGAACATAATTTCAATGATTCTACTTCCACACTCCCAAATCCTTATCGAAAATGTAAGAATTCCAAATTCCTATCATTTACCGAAATTTGTTAGATTTTAAACTTATATGCATTGATCCTCTTGTAATGATTATGCACAAAGTCACAAAGACTTGTCAACAGACATTACAGAGTATTCCAATGGAGATCAAATCCATGGAGACATCCTTCTTGCATTAAGTTTTTCTAATCTTACACAAATTGAATAATTTCCTCCTGTGGAAACATTTCCATATTCCCATTTTAACTGTCACTTCTGAACAAGAGTTGCCTCTTTTCAGAATATGTCAATATGGTCCTTCTAAAATTAACACTATACTTTAAACTGTCCCTGAGCAACCAATCTTTGGTAAACCTTAGATTGTCCTTGACAATTGCTTAATCAGTTTAGTCATATCCATTTCTAGACTTTTCCCCTCTTAATTCCATGAGCATTTTAGAAAGGATGAATATTATAGCACATGCAATCGATCCTATATTCGAAGCATATGGGACACGATTCATGATTTCTCACATAAAGACATGATACTAGACCAGTCCTTTTGGTAAAATATTTCTATTTGCCAAGTTCTCATAATTCAGATTATGAAAAGGGATGTCGTAATCATAATCGAAACTTAGAACGCAAATAATGGACCCATATATAGAATTTCCTTATGTTGAGCCATTCCAACACAAAATTCATATATATCCTTGACTAAATATGATTAAAACCTCAATCTAAGCTTTTAGAATTGAAATGAAGTATAATTTCCTCAATATGAATTAAAACCTCAATCTAAGCTTTTAGAATTGAAATGAAGTATAATTTCCTCTCCCTTAATTATAGCAAAACAATTTTTCAACCCCCGCAACTTCACGAATTGAAACTTTTGTTTTCTATAATTAATATTGTTGTCTTGCAATACTAATCATAATTATCATGCTCCCACTAACATGAGAATTATTAGCATAACACTTATGCTCCCACTAGCTTTGACATGTACTCACAAATCAGCTGGACTTCTAGAAATCAAAACTTTATTGACTTTCTTACCAAAGTTCAGATTTCTGATCCAAGATTGCTTTGATAAGACTTTATCAAAATCATACACCTTATCTTAGATAGCTCACAGGTGTGTCTAAACAATTTTAGAACTATGAAAAGGGATGTCGTAATCATAGTCTCAATTGTTTAGTCCTTTGCCATTTCCCATAAGTCCAGGTTAGTGTGTCGATTAACCACGCACGCTCCACTAACGACTTTGAGAACTGCAAATATCATAGTTGCTATCTTCTTAAAATCTACTTAGTGAAAGTGTTTCCCCACCATCATCTTCATGAGTCGGAGAGAAACCTTGTGACACTTAGATTTTATGGTGTATGTGTTCTTATTCATGTGAATTTGTCAAAACCATAATCACAAGACAAGGTTAGTGACAAATTTAAACTCATATGGACTGAACTTATGCAATCTTAACATCTTGCCACCTGGCAGTACAGGGCCTGCCATTGCTTCCAAGTAGTTATGAAAACAATTGAGAACATGTAGAACTCAAAATGTATAACCAACTTTAACTAGAATAGGCGCAAAAGTGTAAACACGATAGGTTATAAATCTCTAGTCGTGTGCTAGTGATAAAATACAGGTTTTATTCTTGATTAGTTCTTGAAACTATTCCAGGATCTTTTAGACTCCCACTGTCTTCTTGACCTAAAAGACTTTCTTGCCAAATATTCAAGAGATAGTATGGATTCTAATCAAGACAAACACTTTACACAATTGGCCTTAGTTGGTCTTTGTTTTATCCAAAACATCACAACTTATCAACTTCAAATGTACAATAATAGAAAACTTTTACTCTAACGTTTGACAAGTGTTATAAACCTTCTTTTAGACGTATCACTCAAATTACAATCTTGGAGTATGACTCTAAGATTTGTTTTGAAACGAAGTGTGACTCATCTTCTTGATTCAACCATTTCAGCAATTCTTGATTCCTCTTCTTAGCCATAGTAAGGCACTAAGATGTCCTTAGAGGACCAGTTGTGATATGATATCTTAATCATAAGATGATCACAAAACCTGATACTAAAGTACTCTCCCATCTTTTCAGATTTGAGAAACTTTTATCTTTCTGCCTAATTTGATTCTTTTCTTTCGTTCTGCCATACATCGAAACTTTTCCAATGCTACAGAATTATACTTAAACTTGTAAGTATAACCATATTTACTAAACTTTAGTAAATCATGACCAATAGTCTTATCGATCTTTTGTGGTGGACTTGATCAATGCACCAGAATGGGTACTCGATCCCTTAGTCCTTCACTTGACTCACATATACATGTAAACAAGGAATTAATCTTAATTTTCCAAAGATGAAAATTCTCATTCATCATACTATACAACTTGCATGATTTCCAAGTTTCTATCCAACTGAAACCTTGGTGATGAGAATCTTTCCTTATTTGGTAAATTTAGACACTACCACAAATGAAAGAAACAAATCCATTTTCCATTATTGCTATCAAAGGAATCATATAAGCAACATTTTTTTTCAAATGCCATTGTAAGGATACTTAGAATAAATAAAATCAAAAATTTCCTTTAATTTTAAAACTTTGAGGAAAAACTTATCCTTACAGTGCAAAAGCATATGAAAAACTTGTTGTTATCTATTCCTAAGCAATATATCATAACTCCTAAGCAACAGCACAAAATTCTGATCACTGAACCATGCGATCGAGATCCATCTTCGCGATCAGAATCATCATATACTTCCTTTAAGTTCCTTCATTTTTCTTTGATTCTTAAAACATCAACATGTGACCCAGTCACATCATGTAATAAGAGTCTCAGAATAGAAACCTAACAGAGTTAGATAGTGGACTTTACCTGAAGTTGAGTCAAACTTTTTGACTTGATCAACCTTATAATCTTTTAGGTAAATATGCAGCTTCGCAATCAATGTCCCTTTCCTTTGGCAATAGAAACATATGGACGTTTTGGTAATGATACATGGGACTATCTCAGACTTAGCCTTTCTCTTTACCATTTGGTCAACCGAGTTGACTATGGTCGATCCCATTCCATTGGGAAGAGAAAGCTTTTCTGGATTTTCAATGTTACCATTGTCAATGTCCATGGAAGTTTGGAAAGTTGATCTTCTAATCAAATTTGCTTTACCAGTACTCCAAATCATTGCTGATTCAGCAACACCTAGCAAATAGATAAGATCATTAAGGATCATGTCACAGTCTGTTTCATAGTAGTCCCAAGGAAACTCACTATGTGACTTAGAAAGTGATTGAACATCCAACTTTCTTAAGACTTTGACACCCAACTCTCCCGACTTGTCAATATGTGACTTCATCTCCAAGATGCAATCACACATAGACCTTGCTTGCCAATAGGGCTTGAGTAACCTTGAACTTGTGGGTTAGGGAGAATAATTGGAGGAGGTAGAGGAAGTGAAGTTCCAAGCGATTTGGGAAGATCATAGATGTCTGAACCAGACATCTTTTGGGAGATATTCAAGATAGTTGATTCAAAGTCCTTAATATAACACCCAATATGAAATATTAAGGCTAGGACCCAACACAATATTTTATAACTTGGAAGAGGGATGCCATAATCCAAGCTATAGAATATTTGAAGGTAGGTGAATGACGATTCACCAATTTCCACCATGAAAAACGAAATAATTTATTAGGTTTTAATTGGATTTGAAACCCCTAGATCTTTTGAGATTCATTGAACTTTTCAATGGCATGTTTTAATCTCGAGTGTGCCCTTCAGGTTTTGTGACTGGGATGCCGAGGATCACAAAACAAGGTGTCAAGTAACCATGCAAATTACTTGGTACTCTTAAATGTTTATCACCCAACCGATGTGCCGGTTAACCACACACGCTCCACCGGCCTATGATAAACTTTAAGAAACCCTTTGCCTACCTTGTTAAATCAAGCTAGTGTGCCGGTTAACCACACGCGCTCCACTAACCGACTTAAGCAAAGTGCAAAGTGTAATTTCATGGGTTATCACCTTATTCACATTTTCCTAAGTAACTAAGATTGGGAATTTATAAGTGTTTAGTTACTTAGTATTTATCATTAATACTTTTAATGAAGGGAGAATTATAGTCCTTGCCCTACCCGTTCGGCAAACGACCCTCCACCAGTCAAGGAAGCGGTGGGTGAGGGTGGACACCCATTAAAATGCCATTTTATAGGCAGTAACCTTATACCCCCCTTATCGGCCGGCTTCGTGAATGAGGCCTACTAACGGTAATGCTGACTTGCTCTTATACATATATATATATATATATATATATATATATATATATATATATATATATATATATATTATTAACTTATAATATTATAAAGTATAAGGGTTGAATTTTAACTTTTAAAATCCTAAGGGCTTAATTTGGAATTAAAGTATTCATGAAAGAAAATTTTTCAAATTCCAAAACTTGAGGGCAAGTTTTGAACTATTCAAAAACTTTTCAATTCCATAACTTATGTGTTTAAAGTAGTTTTAATTAAAAAACTTTTCAAGTTCCATAACTTGAGGACAAGTTATGGAAGACATTAAACCATTAAAAGAATGTGACTCTTCCTTATTCATAACTTATGGAAAACTTTATGAGTTTTATGAATCTTAAATGTGACTTTTCATATAACTTGAGGACAAGTTACAAAAACACATTTTAGAACCAACTCTTAGATTAATTTGGATTGAAAACACATTTTTCACATAACCTTTTCTATTAATCTAAGCAACTCATAAGAACAAGATAACACAAATCAAACTTTTCATGTAATTAGCCTAATCCTTAAACTAATACAAAACATGAATCTATTGACAATTATCTTTGAAATTGGATTAGCATGAACATTACCACATCAAAAACAGGTTTATAAGTTGAAAAATAGCTGAGGGTAATGTTCCTAGTCCAATTCCAGCCAAAACAGTCGAAAGTATGCTGTCAGGGGGTCGTCGAGTCCTTTCATGGACTCGGCGAGTCTGCTGTTCAGACAACAACAAATTTCGATTTTTCAGCCATTTTTGCAAGTATAACAAGAAAACAAGCCTAGTCTCTGATACCACTGTTGGGTTTTTGAGCATTCTAACACTCCTAAGTGTACATGCAACCCTAAATACCTTGGATCTATGTTTTCTCTATTATAAATGCAAATGTGAATATTCCAAGGTATTAACCTAACTAGCATACAATCTTTGATACTTGGGTAATAAACTAAATAGAAATACATAACTTGTTGATGTAGCTTGACTCCATGAAGCTCGAGAGCCTAGTGCCCCAAGTGTGACACCTCAAATGGTTCACACAACATCATCAACACATGGAATAACCATAAGAAGAAGATACTCATGCTCAAATTCGGCTAGCCCTCATATATGTATCACTAGTGCCAATTTCTTGAGCTAAAGGGGTCCTTATATAGTGTGCACATTAGTGTTACACCATGTAACCCATGACTTTACCCATTCCTTATGCTCCATGGGTTTTAACCTCCATGGAGTATCCATGGATCACCACATGGGTTAAACCCAACATAAGGAATCATGGATCATAAGCCTACATATATAAGAATGAATGATTTACACAATCAATCCCCATATATTTAATTAGTCTCTTTTTGATCACTAAATTAAGTCCAAATTAATTCTTGATCAATTCTAATTAAATAACATGATTTCATATTAATATATTAGAACTTATAATATATTAATATGTCACAAAATGTCTTCTCCTCACAAACGGTCTATCCAAATGTTCTGATGCCATGCAACCCAAATGGACCATGCCAAGTCGGGTCAAGTACATACCAATTATAGTTATGCACTTAGACACTAATCCAACACTTTCCTAGGGTTAGGAAAGGGTCTTGTCAGTTGGGTTCAGTTGCCTTGGGAAGGCCATTTATTACACGAGTAATGGTTGTACCCTCAGGAGGGCGGGTGTCAGTACTCGTGGGAATCATCGGTTAGTTTATGGAAGATAGGGAGAGCCGTGAGCGTAGCGCGTGAGCGGTTTTCGGGGTAGGTGACTGTATCAGACTACGAGGAGGAAGTCTAGTTTACGTGGAGGAGAGTTGTAACACCCGGAATTTAGAAGGTTCATTATGGGAATAAAACCATATTTCTAAAGGTCAACTCGTCGATTTTAAGGCATAAACTCGACGTGTTAGAAAGTTGGGGCGCGCGTTTTGGAAAACCAACTCGACGAGTTGGGGAGGATCAACTCGATGAGTTGTACGGGGTTTGGGAAACCCTAAAAATCGGGACTTTGCACCCTATTTAAACACCTTAAGATTTAGGGTTTGGCCTCATTTCCAGCCTCCACTGTCCTAACCCTAAAATCTCGAAACCCTAAGCCATTTTTGTTAATTATGAGCTAATCTTGTGCATTCTTGGTGAGTTGAAGAAGAAGGAGCTTGAAGGAGGAGCAAGAACGTGGAGGAGAATTGTAGATCCAGAAGTTGGGCTTCGTTTCTGATTCATCTGCAGTATAAAGCTTCAAACTTGTCCATGCCATGCTTAGATCTAGTCTTAGGATGCTTTATTTCGTGTTTTGGTCCAAATATAATGGTTCTTGAGATTTGGACGTCCCATTTGGGCGAACCCTTTCAGATCTAAAGTCTTGAAGAGCTTTCATGGCATAAAGGTGCCAACTTTGTGGCCCTAGTAGCTCCATGCAACCTCTAAGCTCTTGTTTTGGCCTTTTAATCCCCAAATGGCCATGCATGTGGACCAAGTTTAGGACTTTACATGATATTTTGGTTCTTATGGTCCAGATCTATGACCTCATGGTCTACCTTGTAGTTTTGGTGGTTTTGGATTAAGACCTTGGCCCTTTTTGGGTTAGGGTTTGAGCTTATTCTCTTTAGGAAGGGATTAATGGGTAAAGTTGGAAACTTTACCCTTCTAGAGGCATTTCCAGTCGAGATCTAAAGTATAGGGTTTAGATCTGAAGAATAATGGCTTAATGAGTTAAGAAGGGGTTAACAGACTGAAGAACTCGACGAGTTCATGAAGGAACTCGACGAGTTGAATTGAAGTATCCCGATTCTGTTGATAAGGAAGGACGCAACAAGTTAAAGGAAGAACTCGATGAGTTAGATTGCAAAATCACGATTCTGTGATTCATAGAACTCGGCGAGTTGAAGGGTAACTCGACGAGTTGAGTCGACTCGTAGCGTTGACTTCGACCTTGACTTTGATGTTGAATTTGACTTCGACTCGGACTTTGAACAAAGTTGACCAATATGGGGTTATGAGCATGAAATGTGTCTAAGAGGTCGTTTTGGTTTAGGGGACTGAGTATAGCAGATTCCGGAGCAGAGACGGTTTAGCTATCATCCGACATTCGAGGTGAGTCTCCTCCTGTTTGAACGGGTCAAAGGCACCAATGTTGGCCCGTATTTATGATTGTATGTTTTCCGGACTAAGTTCTGACATCGGGCAGTGCCCAAGGAATGTTTATATGTTTTCCCGACTAAGGTCCGATGTCGAGTGGTGCCCGAGGAATGTTTATATGTTTTCCGGACAACAGTTTGATGTCGGGTGGTATCCGATGACTATGTGCATGTTTGGTTATACTTGTTGTCTGTGTGATACTTGTATGTGCCTGGGTAGGTAAGGTGAGTGTGGGCGGGGTCCCGTATCTCATCACTAGCTGAGTGTGGATGGGGTTCCATATCTCATCATTAGCAGAGTAGGGGCGCGACCCATGTGTTGGATAGGTGTCTAAGCCCATAACTATAATTGGTATGTGCTTGACCCGATAGTAGCATGGTCCATTTTGGGTTGCATTCACGAGAGCAATTTAATAGGAAGGATATTTGAGAAAGAGGTTATTTGTGATTTATTAATATATTATAAGAATAATATATTAATTGAGAAATCATATTATTTAATTGATATTGATCAAGAATTAATTTGGAATTAATTTAGTGATCAAAAGAGACTGGTTAGATTAACAGGGGCTGATTATGTAAATCAGTGATACATATAATTTGGGCTGAAGATCCATAATTGATTAGTAATGGACTAAGTTTATATGAGAGTCCATGAAGTGTTATTGGATCAAAAGCCTAAGTGAATGGATTAGGGTTTACAAGTGACCCTTGGAATTTTACACTATATATGTAACCCCTTTAACCCTAAAATCGCCACTTGTGTTCCATAAGGAAACCCTAGGCTATTTTGGTGGTTCCTAGCCTCTCTCTCATTATCCTCCATTTGTTCTTGGTGTTTTGTGAAACATTTGAGGCATCACACTTGAGGTGCTAAGCTCTTTAAAGACCAAGTTCTACAAGCTACATAAAAAGAGGTATTCATCTAACTAGTTTTTATGTTGTATATCTCCAATTGCATGCTAGCTAGGGTATATGCTTTGGATAATATGAAATTGCATGTATAATTAGAGAAAACTTAGATCCAAGGCATTAGGGTTGTATGTGCACCATAGGAGTGTTATAGTACCTATCAGAGCCATGGGTATTTTCTGTTATATTGATGCATTACTTAATTGTTCAAAGTTGAAAATTTGAAAAATTGTTGTCTGATCAGTGGACTCGACGGGTCCTATGGACTGAATCGACGAGTTGTGCATTATACAATCCAACTCGACGAGTCCAGTATCCGACTCGACGAGTTGGATCATCAGTTGGCAGTTTTTTCGAGTTTTTGGCTAGAATTGGATTAGGATCATTACCACAAACTATTTTGACTTATAAAAATCGTTTTTATGATAAGGTAATGATTATCCGCATCCAATTCAATGATGATTGTCAAATTTTCAGATAATTACTTGTTTTTTATGAAAAATTAATTATTTGTAGAATTTGATTTCAATTATCTTGCTATATGAATTGTATTAGGTCAACTTAGTAAAAGATAAAATAATATGATTATTTTATTAGTTTAAAATTTGATCCAAATGGTTTTGAAGAGTTACAAAACTTGTCATCAAGTTTTGGAATTCAAAAAGTCTTGAAGAGTTACAAAGCTTGTCATCAAGTTTTGGAATCCAAAAGTTTTGAAGAGTTTAAAAACTTGCCCTCAAGTTTTGGAATTTGAAATGTCTTAATTATGAAATATTAAATTCTAAAACCCTAGTAATTTGAAAGGTTTCAAAAGAGCAACTCTTGGTTTTGTAACTTAAAATTTAATTAAATAGCTTTAATTTTGAAATCTTAAATTTAGAACCTTGATATTTTGAATAGTTCAAATTACACCCTTATGGTTTTATTAAATTAATTAAGTGTTTAATTAAAAGAGAGAATTAATAAATCCATAACGTAATGGTTTAAATTTTAATTAAATTAAAAGTATAATTTATTAATAGATTAAACCACCTTGTATTTTCAGTTGTATAAAATACACCCTTATACTATATAAAATTAAAAGTCTAATATATATATATATATATATATATATATATATATATATATATATATATATATAATGATTAAGTTAAAAGTCAGTCTTACCGTTAGTAGACCTCATTCACAAAGCTGGTCTATAAGGGGTGTTTAAGGAAGCGGCCTGTAAAATGACTGCCATTGGGTATCCACTCTTACCCACCGCACGCTTGACCAGTGGAGGGTCGTTATCCGAACGGTTAAAATTTGACACAAACTTTCATTAATAAGTATAATGAAATACAAGTAACTAAATGTTTTATAAATTCCCAAATCTTAGTTACTTTTGAAAAATGTGAATTTGGTGCTAATCCATGAAATTGCACATTTCACCTTATTGGTCGTTAGTGGAGCGTGTGTGGTTAACCAGCACACTAAGTTGCGACTAATGTAGCTTGGAAATGGGTAGCTCGGAGATTATCATAGATCAATGGAGCGTGTGTGGTTAACCGACACATTGATTAGATGATAAATGTCTTCGAGAGTACCAAGCTAATTTGCATGGTTATTCACACCTTGTTTGTGATCCTCGGTATCCCAATTACAAACTTGAAGGGCATAATCGAGATTAAACATGCCATTGGAAAGTTCAATGAATCTTAAAGAATCTAGGAATTTCAATTCATTTAAAACCTAATGTTCACTTTCGTTTTTCATGGTGGAAATTGGTAAATCGTCATTTACCTACCTTCAAATATTTTGCAATTGGATTACGGCATCCCTCTTCCGAATTGTAAAATATTGTGTTGGGTCCTAGCCTTAATATTTCATTTGGGTGTTATACTAAGGACTTAAATCAATTAACTTGAATTTCTCCCTTGTAGATGTCTAATTCTAACAACTATGGTCTTCCCGAATCTTTTGAAAATAGCTTCCCTCATGAAGATGATGTTCCACGCTTCGATCATGAAAATGGAAATCATTCTTCACTTCCTCCACCTTCTCCAATTATTCTCCCTGACCCACATGTTCGTCGACTTGAAAAGTTCAAGATCACTCAAGCCCTATTGGCAAGCAAACATGAAGATGTAAAGTCTTTATGTGCTCATGTCTTGGACATAAATCTGCATATTGACAGGCTGGGAATGTTGGGTGTCGTGTTCCCAAGGAAGCTGGATATTGACTTGGTTCTTCATTCACTTCCTAAGTCATATAGTGAGTTACTTATTTGCTTATTGCTTCTGAATCAGACTACTATGTGACAGACCATGACGTGACCCTTATCGATCTTACTTATTTGCTTATTGCTGCTGAATCAGCAATGATTTGGCGTACTGGTAAATCAAACTTGATTGGAAGATCTACTTCCCAAACTTCCATGGATATTGACAATGGCGACATTGGAAGTCCATAAAATCTTTCTCTTCCCAATGGAAAGGGATTTGCCAAGGTCAAATTGTTTTACCAAATGGTAAAAAGAAAGGCTAAGTCTGTGATTGTCTCGTGTACCATTCTGAAAGAGTCTGTTTGTTTCTATTGCCAAGAGAAGGGACATTGGTTGCAAAGCTGCCCTGACTACCTAAGAGATCTAAGAGATGGTAAAATCAAATTATATGGTTCTACTTCAGGTAAGTTCACTATCTAACTCTATTAAGTTCCTACTTATAGATTTTTAATACATGATGTGATAATATTGCATTTTAATGTTTTGTAGGATCAAAGAAGAGAAAGGAAGCTTGAAAGAAGAGTGAGCTGATTCTGATCGCGAAGAGATGGATTTCGATCGCATGGTTCGATCATCAGATTTTTGAGTTGCTGCTTAGGAGTTATGATAGATTGCTTAGGAATAGATAGCAACATAGTTTTCATTTGTATTTTCATTGTAAGGATAAGTTTTTTTGCACTTTTATAAATAAAGAAAATTTTATTTTATTTTATATTTCCTTGCAATGGAATTTGTGAAAATTGTTGTTTATATGTTTCAATATTGAAAATCGTTTGATTTTTAGTTATATCAATTATGTTAGCGTCGTAATTTTCTAAGTAAGGAAAGATTATCATTGCCTAAGTTTCAATTGGATAGAAACCTGGAATCATATGATGTATGAAAATCTTGGTACTTGGGAAATTGAGACTAATTCCGTGTTTACATATGTATGTAAGTCAAGTGAAAGATGAAAGGATCTAGTACACATTCATGTGTACTGTTCAGGTCCACCACAAAGGACGATAAAGCATATTTGTCTTGATTTACTGAAAGGTGTCTTACTCTTACACATTTGAAATTGGTAATTGTGATGTCTTGGATAAGACAAACACCAACTAAGACCAATTATGTGAAGTGTTTTTTTCTTGATAAGAACTCACACTAACTCTTGAATATTTGATTGTCGAGAAATGTTCCTTGACGGAGAATCTTATATGTCAAGAGGTCAGTGGGAGTCTTAATGGTCCTGAATAGGTTCAGGAACTAATCAATAATAAACCTATTGTTTATCACTAGCACACGACTTAAGGTTTATAACCTATCGTGTTGACATATTCTTGTTTATGTGTCTATTCCAGTTAGTTTGACTATGCATGTGAGTTCTATGAGTTCTCATTTAAATACATACGGAAAAGCACCTTGATCAATGGAAAGTACATTGATTTGTATAGGTGAGCTGCTCAACAACATGGAAGCAATGGTAGGACCCTTGTGCTACTAGATGGCAGGAAATTAAGATTGAACTAGTTCAGTCCATATGAGTTTGGATTTGTCACAAACCTTGTCTTGTGATTATGGTTTTGACAAATTCACATGGATAGGAATACATACACCATTAAATCTAAGTGGTAAAGGTTTCTCTCTGCTTCATGAAAATGATTGTGAGGAAAAACTTTCACTAAGTAGATTTTAAAGAGATTACAGTTATGTTAGTTACATTCTCAAATTCGATTATGATTACGACATCCCTCTTTATAGTTCTCATTGTGAGAAATGGCAAAAAGGTTGAACATTCGGGACATACTGCTGTAAGTTCTAAAAATTTTTAGGCACACATGTGAGCTTTCTAATGAAAAGTGTATAAGCTTGTGAAGTCTAAATAAAAGACTTTTCGAAGCACCAAGTATCAGAAATCTAAACTTTGGAAAGAAAATCCATAAGTATTGAATTCTAGAAGTCCAACTGACTTCTGGGTAAGTGTCAAAGCTAGTGGGAGCATAAGTGTTATGCTTGTAAGAATGTAATTATTATGCTAGTGGGAGCATAATTATTACGTCAAGTATTGCGAGTTAGCAATGCTAATTATAGAAAACAAATGTTTGCAAAGTTGCACAGTTTGGCAAAATTGTTTTGCTATAATTAAGGGAGAGGAACTCATACTTCATTTCAAATCTAAAAGCTTAGATTGAGATTTTAATAGAATCTAGTCATGAACATATATGAATGTTATGATGAAATGATTCAACATAAGGAAATTCATATATGAAAATGTTATAGCGAGAGACTGGTAAAGTATCATGTCTTTATGTAAGACATTATGAATCATGTCCCATATGCTTCGGGTATAGGATCGATTGCATATGCTATAATATTTGTGTGTTATGAATTTTCCAAATGCCTAGGGCATTAAGAAGGAAAATGGACCAGAACCGTATATGACCAAAGTTGTTAAACAACTGTTAAGGACAATCCAAGGTTCGCCAAAGATTGGTTGCTTATGGACAGTTGGAAGTATAGTAATGGATGGACCATATTGACATGATTATGAATAGATAGGATTATCACATGGAAAATATGGAAATGTTTCCATAATGGGATTTGGATATTAAGAATCTATGTGTAAGTTAGAAACTTTCATGCGAGAAGGATGTTCAAAGGAATGTACTTTGAATATGAGACTTCGTATCTGTGATTGTCCTGTAACAATCTCCAGTGGAGTAATTTGTAATATCATTGTCCAAGTCTCTATGACTTTGGTGCATTGACATTACAAAAGGATCATTTCATGATAGTTTAGAATCTAACACATTCTAATAGTGGCAAGAATTTCATATTCTTACACTTACGATAAGGATTTGGAATTGTGAAATGAGTGTCATTGGAAATGTTTACAATTGATCTATTTCACAAAGTAAGGACCATAGGTAAACATAGTGCGCATGCTTGGAGCATGGGATAACTATTTTTTTAATTCAAGTATTATGTTGATTAGTCGAAACATTATACAATGAATAATGTGTAGTCAATATGGTGATTAAATAATAAGTGTTATATTTATATTCAAAAGTGTTAAGACCATATTGGATTCGATTATTCTTGTGTTTCACTTTGCATGTTTTATTTCCCGAATAACTAGGTTATTAAAACATCCACAATCTATCATACTTTTGAAGTAAGTAATGAGGAAAGACTTTCATGAATCCGTCTGTAGATTGTCTAAAAGCTTAGACATAGCAAATGTTTGCTGTAGTATTCATGAGTACTCCTGAAATAGGAATTTGAGTATTGGATTAAACCCACACTCACATGAATCACTTCATGGATTTTATCACGAGTGATTGTGAGACGATAATATCTTATATTCTTGAAACAAAGACATATGAGTTGTAGTCTGCAAGTCGGTTGCACATTGATGATACGTAAACGCACCAGTAACTTGGTGTTATAAAACGTATTGTTGTGTGTGATTTGATGAGTAAATTGAGCAAACATATGAGTCGAAGTTTATCCGTTCCTTTTACCCTAAGAGGGATAAAAGCGATATTTGTGGGCCCCTCGATGATTTAGTGATGACAACCTAAGTGCTTGGCCAAGCCTGGACTAATTTAATTTCTTCAATTAGTCAGTTATCATAAATCGGAAATCATGAAACAACACATGAACAGAGAGAATGATTATAATCCATGTCTCAGTTCATATGATATCTTGTAGAAAGGAGGAATATATGATCCCTTATCTAAAGGACGTGTTATTTATCAGAGTTGACAGCGGCCTTTGAGACCTACGATTGCTAGTCGGTTTTTGAAGTCGTATTTGCAGTTATAGTTATTAGACTTATCCAAGTGGGAGACTGTTGGATTAGGTGTCTAAGGCCATAACTATAATTGGTATGTACTTGACCCGATAGTAGCATGGTCCATTTTGGGTTGCATTCACCATAGCAATTTGATAGGAAGGATATTTGAGAAAGAGGTTATTTGTGATTTATTAATATATTATAATAATATTATATTAATTGAGAAATCATATTATTTAATTGGTGTTGATCAATAATTAATTTGGAATTAATTTAGTGATCAAAAGAGACTGATTAGATTAACAGGGGCTGATTATGTAAATCAGTGATACATATAGTTTGGGCTAATGATCCATAATTGATTAGTAATGGACTAAGTTTCTATGAGAGTCCATGAAGTGTTATTGGATCAAAAGCCTAAGTGAATGGATTAGGGTTTACAAGTGACCCTTGGAATTCTACACTATATATGTAACCATTCAACCCTAAAATCGCCACCTATGTTCCATGAGGAAACCCTAGGCTATTTTGGTGGTTCCTAGCATCTCTCTCAATATCCTCCATTTGTTCTTGGTGTTTTGTGAAACATTTAACGCATCACACTTGAGGTGCTAAGCTCTTAAAAGACCAAGTTCTACAAGCTACATAAAAAGAGGTATTCATCTAATTAGTTTTTATGTTGTATATCTCTAATTGCATGCTAGCTAGGGTATATGCTTTGGATAATATGAAATTGCATGTATAATTAGAGAAAACTTAGATCCAAGGCATTAGGGTTAACTTAGATCCAAGGCATTAGGGTTGTATGTGCACCATAGGAGTGTTATAGTACCTAAAACCCAACACCATGATAGGCGAGGCCTTAGGACTGGAACGTATAGTATTGTGTATGATTTTTATGTACTAGCATGATTATATGATATCGTTTGTATGTGTATAGCGGGCGAGGCCCAATGACAGGAGGGGCCTGGATTGAACAGATCTGTATACCGAGCGGGGCTCGATGCCATGCGGGGCCTAATGCCAGGCCGAGCCTGATGCCGGGCGGGGGCCCAGTATATGTGATTATGTGTATGGTATGTGGTAGTATGGGGAACTCAGTAATCTCGTGCTTACAATTTACAGTTTTGGTTTCAGGTACTTCTGGTAACAAAGGGAAGAGCTCGGGATGACTGTATTGCACACACCATGATGATTAGCCTGGGATGTTTACTCTGATGATTTGATTTGGAAACTCTGATAATAATGCTTTGAGATACCTTGACTTATATTTGATGGAATGTTTTGATAACTATGGTTTATATAATAATTAAAAATGAAATTTTTGGGACCGTATTTTATGAGTGTTACGTCTAATGTTATAAACAAGATTCAAAACAAATATTAAGTGAAAAGTGATACTTTAATGCCTTTGATCTCTTTAACTCTTAGACTCTAGTTGAAATTCGAAAACCACAGCTTCTAAGAACCTCTCTGGCTTCCAAAAGTCGCTCAAAGCCTCCAACATCTGTTAGGGTTTCGGGAATAAATGATCTATATATAGATTCCAAAAATCAGGTCCAACTCGTCGAGTTTTAGGGACAAAATCGCCGAGTTTTTTTACTTAATACGTGTGTACGGCAAGGCACTAATTTATCAGGAATTTTCATCTCAACTCGTCAAGTTTTTGACCCAACTCGTCGAGTTCGTTTGGAATCAACATTTTCCCAAAACACGAAAGTCGTCCGAAATTGTGTGTAGTTTTTAGAACATTTTGAATCTCATCAATCGAAGTTAGGAGTCATAAGATATGGCCAAAACACTGACGAGGGGTCAAGCTGTCCAGCAACATCCTTCTTTCTTCAAAATCCAATATCCAAGCTTCCAATCGCCAATTTCGCTTCCTTTTCCTTCCGAGCATGTCTTTGCTGCTAAAATAAGATTTTAAACTAATTAAGCATCTTTTTTTCATTAAATGAGATAAAATCAACATAAATTATTAATATAATGCATAAATTTTATAACTAAATATGCCCATATCACTGATTCACAGGTAGAATCAGCCATGGTCTCCTGTTTGGAAATTTTCCAAGTTATCGCTCCTCCATTAAGGGTAAACACCCAGCCAAACTGAGAATGGAAGTTGTCTCTGTCTGTCTGAAAACTGGTGTCACTATACCCAGTTACTCTTAAATCATCACTGAGACCAAGCACAAGAACCCAGTCCTTAGTCCTTCACAGATACTTAAGAATATTCTTGACCGTTATCCAATGAGCTATACCCGGATTTCCTTGATATCAACTAACCATGCTCAAAATAAAAGCCACATTAGGTCGAGTACATGTCATAGCATACATGATCGATCCAACGATGGAAGCATATGGAACTCGACTCATTTATGCTATCTCTGCATCAATACCCTGACTCTAAGTCTTACTCAGTTTAGTATTACTCTGGATAGGAAACTCTCCTTTCTTGGAATTTTCCATGCTAAAAAGTTTTAACACTTTATCCAAATACGTACTCTGACTAAGTCCAATTAGTCTTTTACTCCCATTTCTCAAAATCCTTATCCCTAGAATATAGGCAACCTCTCCCTTATCCTTCATAGCGAAACACTTTCCAAGACAAGACTTAACCTCTTGCAATGTTGGAATTTCGTTTCATATGAGAAGTATGTCATCAACATACAATACCAGGAAGTTCACTATACTCCCACTAGCTTTGACATATACACAAGATTCATCTTCACTTCTAGAGAAACCAAACTATTTAACTTTCTCGTCAAAGCAAAGATTACATCTGCGAGAAGCTTGTTTCAACCCATAGATTGATTTCTCAAGCTTACACACTCTATTGAAGTACTTATGTTGAAACATAAAAGTGACCCTCTTGAACTTCAGCTACCGCAGTCGAAAAGCACCCGCAGTCAAGCTACTTCATCAGCAACCGCATCCGGAATCTCTACCTACCACAGTCACTTTACTAGATTAGTTTACTTGTCTTTATTGTAATTCTCTCTATTGTCCAGTATGCCTTGCATGGCTACTCTTAGAGATGTAATCTAGTATACTTCGTGAGTCTCTATAAATAAAGCTCATTCTCTTTGTATTCACTTACGCATCTATCTATTCTGAATACACATCTCTGAAGAATATCTTTTCTATCTCTCTATCTTTCTACGCATCCCTTCTTACTCTCAAACCTTACTGAATATAACTGATTATAACCTCTCTTCGGAGCAAGTCTTTTGAGACTTAATCACTAAGTTTGATCTTCCTTATTAACTTGGTTTGAATGCATTCCATGTTATGAATCAACTTATGTGTATACTTGATATAACAATTGTTGTCATTTCTATTTCTTTACTTTCCGCAACTAACTCTCTAACTATCTAACTCTAACTTATTAATATTATTGTTGAGCTTTTAGATCCTTCGAGATTAACTATTCCGCAATCTACTTGTTCTAACGTTTGTTCAAGTGTGTCTCTAAGTTTTTCTCTCAACAATTGGTATCAGAGCCACAGTGGTTGCTTTTTGAAAAACGGAACTCTGATTTTCAAAGGGCCTTCTATACCACTAAAGCTCATTTCTTAAAACAAAAAAACTTCAAAAATGGCACAATCGTTATCTCTAAATGTTTCCAACAGTGTTGGTGGTTCTAATAGAGCTCCAATACTGGTAGCAAATAAGGATGGAAAGATACTTAAGGAGACTTGGTAGAGACGTATGACGATCCGTAGAAGAAGGACCACATGTCCCAGTCCTGACACCAGTCCAAACTGACGGAGCTACAACCAGACTAGGAGGAGGTCAACCAGTCATGAGCCGTCCCACCAAGGATGATCTCGATAAAATGGAAAATGATGATGTTGCTTTTTATCAAATCTCCTGTGGAGTTGCTCCGGACAACTTCGATATTATCATAAATTGCAAATCATCAAAAGAGATCTGGGAAGTTCTCAAGAATCTGTACGAAGGCTCAGAACAAGCACAAGACAAGAAGCTTACTACCGCACTCAATGAGTTCAACAACTTCAAAGCTCATACCGGTGAGAGTTTGGAAGACTCCTTCAAAAGGTTCAATCTGATAGTCACCAAGTTATCCAATACGGGCACCATCCGCAGTAATCATGAAACAAATCTTCAGTTTCTTAATGGCTTGGGAAGACATTGGACTACGGCCAAGATGATAGTCCAAGGTGACAGAAAGATTCACTCTTTGTCTCTCTACAAGCTCTATGGAGAATTGCAAGCACAAGAATCCACCGTACTCAAGGACTGTGCTGACTTCGGAGGGCCTCTTGCTCTCATAGCACAAGCCCCACTCAATCAACCCTACTCTCCCTCGTATGACACTCCACCGCAGTCATACGAAGCTGATTCAGAGTATGATGATGAAGAAGAATTTCAGAAGGCTATCACTCTGGTTTGCCAACAGTTCAACCGTCTACCACCTCCTTCCTTCCGCAAGAATCAACAGTTCAACAAACCTCCATTCAACCGTAACTTCAGTTCCCAGAATAACCATCCTCGATATCCCAAAAGTTCTCATCCACCACTACAATCTCAAAATAATCAAACAAAGGGGGCACCGCAGTCTACTCAAACCACTGACTCTGGTACTCCCTCAGAAGACAAGACTGATGTTGTAATTTGTCACAAATGCAACAAAGAGAATCATTTCGCAAGAGATTGTAAGGCCAACGTAGTAAGAGACAGAGCATTCTACCTTAGAATGGCTCAAGAATTAGAAGATAAGGAAAAGGCAAGGGCATACGTAGCCCATGTCAAAAGAGACCATCAAGTTTGGTCATCCGGAGACGAAGATGAAGCCATCAGCAGTGTCAAAGGAAAAGGGAAAATCTGCATGCTGGCAACTGCGGATGATGATGGGTCTACAAAGCTGGACAACAACTACTGCTACATGACAAAGGATGGAACTCTAATCATCGTCGAACAGGTAAAACTTATGATCCAAACTCTAAACTATAGCTTGCATGACTGTCAACCCTACATAAATGATCTTAATGACACTTGTGTTGCCATCCTTACAGACTATAACAAAGCCTTAGATGAGAAGAACATTGCGTCCCAAGAGATGTTCCACGTGAGAGGATGTCACACCCCAAAACCGGAACGGCGGAAACGTTCGGGGGTGGAGGACGTCATGTTCAGTATCACAACAATGCAAAGTAGTAAACAAGCAACAACATCATCCATTGCATTAATAATATAATTTCATACAAGTGTGTTCTGTCAAGTTATATAGACACCAAAAATATACATCAAAATAAAAGATGAGTCTTGAACGAGCTCCATCTTCTCAAAACCTGGCACCGGTACCTGTCTACTGGTGACCTGAGAATACAAGTTATTTTGAAAGAGTTTATCAGCTTTAAAGCTGGTGAGTTCATAAGTATATTAGTGTCTGTATTTGTATGAAAGTGTTTGTAAGTCTGTAATTGTATAAGTTTGTAAAAGTTTGTAGATGTTTGAACTCCCCTAGAAAACCCTATGTTTTCTACTAAAAGTAGCCTTCTACCAAGGCATCTAGTATATGTGTGTGTGTCTCTTGTAAGAGTGTGTATTTTCCCAAATCCGACTATCATTAACCAAAAATATAGTTTTTACATTATTGTTTATTGTGTGAAGATCACAAAGTAAATGTAATGGGAAAATGAAATAGTATTGTAGTGTTGTATTAAGTAACTACTACTGTACTAACTACTTTAAACCAATTGTTATTTAAAGTACCATGCGATCGGCTTGTATCCTGCTACCGACTCTAGAAAAACGACGATGTAAGACGTCGTAAGAAATGACGTTTGGCACCCGTAGACTTGCAAGTCCCATTGTAGCGAGCAGCAAGGTGTAGGATAGTCAATCCAGTATAGATCTATACACAAACTCATACGCTCCCCACTTAAGGAGATTCTGGATACAAAACGGGTCATGACAGGTAGTGCCATGCCCTGTTACGTGGCTCACATAACTGTAGTAATGTTCTAGTATATGTATGTGCTAGCTGTATTGTGTGTTCTCTCCCTGTCTAGCATGTATGTATGTTCTCTCTGTATGGTATTGTTTGTTTCTCATCATAGTATTCTCTATCTGTATGTTATTGACTCATGTATGAACTGACTCATTGTATGTTTCACTGTTCTAGTAATAGTATTAGTATCTCCCTAAACCATACCTATTATAGTTTACTAGTAATGTTGTTTGAATGTATGAACATGTGTGTATACCTTTGCTACCCAAAGGTATTGAACTGAATGAAAGAAGGAACCTTTATACCTATATACATATACATAATATATAACTAGGATTCAAACGACCTTCGGACAAACAACCTGAATACCCTACGTCCACAACCAAACAAGGAAGAGGAAGTAAGGTGAGCTATCAGTCCTAAGTCCTTTCAATCCTACTTATATAACTATATCTATATAGATACACATTTAACAGAATATAAGTTTAAAAGAGTTTAATAAGAGTATTTGATATGTAAAAGAGTTTGTAAAAACAGTTTGGTGTAAAACAGTTTGGTGTAAAATAGTTTGGTGTAAAACAGTTTGATGTAAAACAGTTTGGTGTAAAACAGTTTGATGTAAAACAGTTTGGTAACACAGTTTGAAAAGTAAGAAATCCACTTGTTTGGTAGTTATTAATCACATGTGATTGATGTAAATCATTTAAAAACATTTAAAAGGTTAATTAAGGGGTATGAACTCACTTGTAGTGAGTGGTTTGGATGAACGGAATGTATAGGATGCTAAGTGTCAAGTGAAGACTTGAACACACACAAGGATCCTAGTTAACATATAATAACACATATATGTATCCAATTAGTCATTAAACAACTAATTAACCAAGTTTAAGACATCCTAAGACATGTAAAACACTTTATTTAAGTGTTATAAGTACTAAGGATTGCATCTAAGGGTGGTAGGACCTTGCATTTGAGTTTAGGGTTCAAGGGTAAACTCCTTTGGAGTTTACTGTTTTGTGACCAACTCTTATTGAGTTTATGGTCGTAAACCCATGAGTTTACGGCCGTAAACTCATGGTACCTTTACCATTTTGTGTTTTGAAGCTTAAGGTCATAAGAAGCATTCCTACTTGAAGTATAAGCCTTTGGAAGTGATTAGGGCACCATTTCACTCCTTGGTGGAGTTTACGGTCCTTGGACCACTTCTCCTTGGGTTTACGGCCGTAAACCCAAATGGTTTATGGTCTTTTTGATGTTTTAAGTCCTAAGCACTTTAAGGATGGTATCTAGACTAGTTTCCAAGGCTTGGTAAGGGACTAGGGCACACTTTGGCCCCTTCATTAGGGTTTACGGTCCAAGAACATCTTGGACCCTAAACACCTTTAATCTTGTGTTTCTTTGGTGTTTTCTAGATGATTAGAAGTGTAACAAGTCTTATAATACACTAGGGTAAGAGTACTTACTTTGTAGAAGCTTGAAAAGGTGCTAAAAGTCCAAGAACACTAGTGTGTGTTCTTGGTGTTCTTGGTGAAACTTGAAGATCTACACATTTGGAATGATTTCACGGATGGAATCATGTAAGATCACTAGATTAAGTAAGATATCAAATTTTTAGGGCTAGAAACACTTACATAGTTGAAGATCAAGAAGAAAAGTCGGATGATACGTGAGAGGATTTGAGTTTGGATCTTGAAAATGTGAAAAAGTGGTAAATAATAACTAAGTGTCATATTTATACCCCCTTTAGGGTTTACGGCCGTAAACACCTTTGTTTAGGCCGTAAACTCCAAACTCTTGGAGTTTTGGGATTTTATTGTTGCACAATAAACCCTAGGGCATCCTCTCTCCTGTTATCTCCTGAAGTACTAACTTCTAAACACTCAAACTTATTCCAAAAAGCTTGAAAGTTAGCAGAAACTGTTCTGACTTCTATTGAATTGAATGGTTGTACCGAATAGAAATTTCGGGTTGTCACATCATCCCCCCGTTAGAAGGAATTTCGTCCCGAAATTAGAATTTAAGCAAATAAGTAGTTACAAATAACTAAGTAAAAAGACGAGGATATTTCAGTTTCATCTGATCCTCTCGCTCCCAAGTGAATTCAGGTCCTCGCTTGGCGTTCCAGCGAACCTTCACTATCGGGATACGGCTTTGGTTCGTTTGCTTGACCTCCCAGTCCATGATCTCTACAGGTTCTTCCATGAAGTTGAGGCTCTCGTTGATCTCGATCTCGTCGAGTGGGATTACAAGAGTCTCGTCGGACAGACACTTTTTCAAGTTCGAGACGTGGAAAGTAGAATGTACGTTACTGAGTTCGCGCGGTAAGTTAAGTTTGTAAGCTACAGGGCCGATTCTAGCAAGAATATCGAAAGGCCCTATGTACCTTGGATTTAGCTTTCCACGCTTTCCGAAGCGTATCAATCCCTTCCAGGGTGAGACCTTCAATAGAACACGGTCGCCCACCTGGAATTCCAACGGTTTCCTTCGTTTATCTGCGTAGCTTTTCTGTCGGTCTCTGGAGGCTTTCAATCGTTCATGAATCTGAACGATCTTCTCTGTCGTTTCCTGAATGATCTCTGGACCCATGAGAGTGCTTTCAGGAACTTGTCCTTTAGCTAACTGGGTATCACCCACCTCAGCCCAGCACAGAGGGGATCTGCACTTTCGGCCATAAAGGGCCTCGAATGGAGCAGCCTTTATGCTTGTGTGATAATTGTTGTTGTAGGAAAATTCGACAAGGGGTAGATGAGTATCCCATGCTTTCCCAAAGTCGATCACACAGGCTCGCAACATATCTTCCAAGGTTTGGATAGTCCTCTCACTTTGCCCGTCGGTCTGTGGATGGTAGGCTGTACTCATGTCCAGCCTAGTTCCTAGGGAACTTTGTAACGACTGCCAGAACCTCGAAGTGAATGTACTATCTCTGTCCGAGATAATGGATATGGTAACACCATGCAGTCGTACAATCTTCGAATGTAAGTTCTTGTAAGCTTCTCCATCTTGTCTGTTTCTTTGATAGGCAGGAAGTTTGCGGACTTGGTCAATCTGTCGACGATGACCCATATGGTATCAAGTCCACCCGTTGTCTTGGGCAACTTGGTTATAAAATCCATAGTGATCCGCTCCCACTTCCACTCCGGTATCTCTGGCTGTTGAAGTAGACCGGAGGGTTTCTGGTATTCGACCTTGACCTTTGCGCAAGTAAGGCATTTACTTACGAAGGTAGCAATCTCTGCTTTCATGTTAGGCCACCAGTATAACTTTGTAAGATCCAGATACATCTTATCTGAACCTGGGTGGACGGAATAACGAGTGTTGTGCGCCTCGTTCATGACCAAGTCTCTAAAACCACCGTGTTTCGAGGTCCAGATCCGATCCATGAGATAACAAGCTCCGCCACCCTTGACTTCCAAGTTCTTATCCATCCCTCTCAGGGATTCACCCGCAACATGTTCAGGTTTCAAAGCGTCGAGCTGAGCTTCCTTAATTTGCGTGGACAGGTGTGAATGGATAGTCATAGTCAAAGATTTGACTCTACGACCAGAATATTCTTTCCGACTTAGGGCGTCAGCTACTACGTTGGCTTTACCCGGATGATAACGAATTTCGCATTCGTAGTCACTGAGTAGCTCGACCCACCGTCGTTGTCTCATGTTGAGCTCCTTCTGGTCGAATATATGTTGTAGGCTTTTGTGGTCTGTAAAGATAGTGCTTTTTGTTCCATACAGGTAGTGTCTCCAGATCTTCAGAGTAAACACAACTGCTCCTAGCTCAAGATCGTGTGTTGTGTAGTTGACCTCGTGTGTCTTCAGCTGTCTTGAGGCATAGACGATGACCTTACCTCGCTGCATCAGAACACATCCGAGTCCTTGATTTGACGCGTCACAATAGACAACAATGTCTTCTATCCCTTCGGGGAGGGATAGTATTGGTGCGGTGCACAAGGCTCGCTTGAGTGTTTGGAACGCTCTTTCCTGCTTCTCTTCCTAGTCAAAGGCCACGCCCTTCTGGGTCAGTGTTGTAAGAGGTTTTGCAATGCGGGAGAAGTTCTGAATGAACCTGCGATAGTAGCCAGCGAGGCCTAGAAATTGACGAATTTCTGTAGGCGTCTTCGGTGCTGACCAACTCTCAATGGCCTTGATTTTGGAAGGGTCCACGTGTATTCCCTCTTCGCTAACCACGTGCCCTAAGAATTCGACTCTTCGGATCCAAAATTCGCATTTCGAGAACTTCGCATAGAGCTTCTCCGAACGCAGCGTTTCTAAGACTTGACGAAGATGTTGACTATGTTCCTCCTTACTACGAGAGTAGATAAGTATGTCATCGATGAAGACGATGACGAACTGATCTAAGTAAGGACGACACACCCTGTTCATTAAATCCATGAATACTACGGGCGCGTTTGTTAATCCGAAAGGCATCACTACGAATTTGTAGTGCCCATAACGAGTTCGGAAGGCTGTCTTCGGAACATCCTCCCCTAGCACTCGTAGTTGGTGATATCCGGATCTTAAGTCGATTTCTGAAAAGAAGTTCGCCCCTTGAAGTTGGTCAAATAAATCGTCAATACGAGGCAGAGGGTAACGATTTTTGACGGTCAGTTTGTTGAGCTCCCTATAGTCGATGCACATACGAAACGATCCGTCTTTCTTCTTGACGAACAAGACTGGAGCTCCCCAGGGTGAGAAGCTTGGTCCTATAAAGCCCTTGCTGAGCAGTTCGTTAAGTTGACAGGACAGTTCTTGCATCTCTGCAGGTGCTAGACGATAGGGCGATTTGGCTACGGGGGTAGCCCCTGGAACCAAGTCGATTCTGAACTCGACTTGTCGTTGCGGAGGTAATCCTGGGAGTTCTTCTGGAAAGATGTCAGGAAAGTCGCGTACTACTGGAATGTTCTGAATATCTTTCGTTTCTTGGCTCACATCGACCACATGAGCAAGGAATGCGCGACATTCCTTTCGCAAGAATTTCTGAGCTTGAATGCTCGAGATGATACGAAGGTTTGTGTCGGGTTTGTCGCCATAAACTACTATAGTTTCGTCAGACGGCAGATTAAGGCGAACAGCCTTTTCATAACACATTATGTCAGCACGATGAAGACTCAACCAATCCATGCCGATAATGATGTCGAAACTTTTAATTTATACCGGCATGAGGTCGATCGAAAATGAATGGCTATCTAGAGTTAGGGTACACCCTATGAATATACTGCTAGTGCTCTCCGTCTTTCCATTAGCCATTTCTACAGTGAACGGTTCTTTAAGTGCTCGTGATGTTTGCTTAAGTAAATGAGCAAATTTTTGGTTCACGAAGCTCCTCTCCGCTCCACTATCAAATAGTATGCATGCATAAGAGTTATCGAGGAGAAACGTACCCGTGACCACTGTGGGGTCGGCAATCGCTTCCTCGTGGCCTATGGCCAAAACTCTTCCCACTCTACCGGCATTTCCTGCCTTAGGGCAGTCCCTCTTGTAGTGGCCCACCTCGCCACAACCGTAGCAAGCTTGGCCCATGCCAGCGCCGGGGACTTGGTTGAGTGGTCTAGCCGGAGCTTTGCAGAAACGGGCGGTGTGCCCCTTCCTGTTGCAGTTCGAACACTGCAACTCCCGGCAGGCTCCTGTGTGGTGGAAGTTGCACTGGTTACACTTAGGCAAGCTTCCAGCGTACTGCTTCACCGGAGCAGCAGCAGTGGCAGGTGCTATCGCAGCATGAACTGCCACGATCTGCTGCTTTTTAGCAGCCTTCTTCTTTTTCTAGTCATCCTAGAACTTCCGCTTGGAATCAGCGGTTCTTGCGGGTTCTGAGATGGCCAGGGTTGTTGTTGCGGCCGGGGTACGAGCCCCATGGTCTATAAGCCGTTGTGCCAATCGTTTGGCACTATCGAATGTAGTGGGGTTTGAAGCCAAAACATTTCCCTGGAATGGAGGCACCAGCCCCCATATGAATCTCTCTATCTTCTTCCCCTCTGTATGAACCATGTTGGGACAGAGGGCCACCAGTTCACAAAACCTGGCGGTGTAGGAGACTATGTCGGAACCCTTCATGGTCAGGCTCCACAGTTCTTCCTCTAGTTTTTGGATTTCGCCCCTCGGGCAATACTCCTCAATCATGAGGTCTTTCAAAGTTTCCCAGCCCATAGCATTAGCCACCACAAGAGATAGTGACTTGACATGGCTATTCCACCATGTCAGGGCTTTGTCTTCAAAGGTGCAAGCGGTGAACTTGACCTTGCTCCCTTCTGGACAGGAGCAGATTTCGAAAACCGATTCCGTTTTCTCGAACCATTGTGAGAGGGCAATGACTCCGCCGGTCCCTCTAAAGGATTTGGGCTTGCAGTTAGTGAAGTCCTTATAGGAGCACTCTCTCAAGCGCATAGGAGCTTCACCAAGAGTAGATTGAACAGGAGTTCCTCCTCCAGTGGAACCCGAAGAATGATATTGAGCCATGGCGGTAGCCACAGCCGCAGCTACAGCAGCATTTAGAGCTGCCGTATCGATTTGAGGAGCAGGTGTCGTCGCGGTGATTGGAGGATCACGTCTTGTTGATTTACGTGGAGGCATCTTTCAACTATAAGTTTAGAAAGATGAAGATATTGATAAGAATTTAGTAGGAAAATTGATGATAATGACTCATGGACTAACTCTCCATAGCCCAACAGCACAATTGGATAGCACGATTAAATGAAGATCTAGTACTAACAGATGATAGCATTTGGATAAAAATTTCCATGAGATTAGATATCTGTCAATAATACTGGAATTATAGATGTAATGAGTTCGGGAAAAATGACCTAGAAGTAGGTCTTATATCAACCAAGATGGGAAAATTTTGACAGAACTACGACCTAATCAAGACCTAACAGGTCTAAGATTTACAAAGATAGGAAATTAGACTAGGGTTTTTACACCAATTAGGTTATATCCAAAAGAGAAGTCGATGAGACTCTATTGGCGACGAGAACTACTAAAGTGAGTTCTTGAATCCGACAGAAGACGTTCTATGTCCCTCATACGCCTTTCAGACCTTGCTTGCTGAGCTCGAAGTTCCCTGACTTCAGCTTGGGTTTCAGCAAGTTCCATCTGTAGAGCTGCATTGCGGACCTGAGTCCTCTCATGAGCAGACTCTAGCTGGCGAATGCGGACTGTGTTAACGCCAGAGTTGGCGTCAATCTCCACGACTCGGTCGATAGTCTCTCGACCCTATACGGTGTTCCGAGAAATCCTACGAACCATGATGGGTAGGACCCTGTCAGCTGAACCTCCCTTGGTGAGGTTGTAAAAGCTTATGTCTCCATTGTAGGGAATGGGTTGACCCTGTTCCTGACTCCATCTATTCAAGTTTGTGGACCACAAAGGTGTGAGTCCTTGAAATGCTGGACGAGGGTTCAGGTTTGGGTCTTGAGCAGCTGGGGGTAGGTTGTTGACTTTTGGCTCTGAGTCAGAATCATCGAAAAAGCCTTCAGCTTCGTGATCATCCAATGGGATTGGGTGATTGTCTTCTGGCTCTTCTCCAAGCCATCTTGCATTGCCATTGTTGGGGTAGTACGTGTCTACGGGGATATGGAATCCAGCCATGATATCTACGCGAGAAAAGGGATAAGGAAATTAACTAAGTAGACGATCTAATTAGATAATTATAAAATGATCTTTATCAGTTACTTCAATACTTGCGTAGTGCATACCAGTCATATGTAACCAAGACAGGATAGACCTTCGAATAAGTGACCCTAACTCTAAGCCCACAACCAAACAAGGAACAGGAAGTAAAGCAAAGATCACAGATTCTAAGTCTATGACACCCTAGTTACATACAACCTTAGCGTATCCACTTAGCAACTATTGACATACTAATAACGACCTTTAGTTCTCAGATAAGTAATTAATAGTAACACAAAATACTCCTATAGTATTTTAAGTTTATGTTCTGTTCTACTGTTCTCGTTGTAGTAGTGTTGGTAAGTTTTTAGACTTGTTGCAACCTCACAACCATACTTAGGCACATGATAATCACTCCTCGGATAATGTAGTTGATCAGGCTACATCTTCCCAGGGTTGACCATATGTCTCTAAGTCTACTTGTGCTGCCCAACAATCGTAATACTTTTGTTCTGTCCTAGTGACACTGATTTTAGTATGAATGCAGGTATGTATACTTGGTTAAATATTTCATTATTTAAAAGTATAAACTCTTTATCAGAGTATTTTAATCCCGCTGTGTTTATAGTTCGTATATCTTTTATGGGTTGATATACTCGATTCACTATAAACAATGCTCTGATACCAATCTGTCACACCCCAAAATCGGAACGGCGGAAACGTTCGGGGGTGGAGGACGTCATGTTCAGTATCACAACAATGCAAAGTAGTAAACAAGCAACAACATCATCCATTGCATTAATAATATAATTTCATACAAGTGTGTTCTGTCAAGTTATATAGACACCAAAATGATACATCAAAATAAAAGATGAGTCTTGAATGAGCTCCATCTTCTCAAAACCTGGCACCGGTACCTGTCTACTGGTGACCTGAGAATACAAGTTATTTTGAAAGAGTTTATCAGCTTTAAAGCTGGTGAGTTCATAAGTATATTAGTGTCTGTATTTGTATGAAAGTGTTTGTAAGTCTGTAATTGTATAAGTTTGTAAAAGTTTGTAGATGTTTGAACTCCCCTAGAAAACCCTATGTTTTCTACTAAAAGTAGCCTTCTACCAAGGCATCTAGTATATGTGTGTGTGTCTCTTGTAAGAGTGTGTATTTTCCCAAATCCGACTATCATTAACCAAAAATATAGTTTTTACATTATTGTTTATTGTGTGAAGATCACAAAGTAAATGTAATGGGAAAATGAAATAGTATTGTAGTGTTGTATTAAGTAACTACTACTGTACTAACTACTTTAAACCAATTGTTATTTAAAGTACCATGTGATCGGTATGTATCCTGCTACCGACTCTAGAAAAACGACGATGTAAGACGTCGTAAGAAATGACGTTTGGCACCCGTAGACTTGCAAGTCCCACTGTAGCGAGCAGCAAGGTGTAGGATAGTCAATCCAGTATAGATCTATACACAAACTCATACGCTCCCCACTTAAGGAGATTCTGGATACAAAACGGGTCATGACAGGTAGTGCCATGCCCCGTTACGTGGCTCACATAACTGTAGTAATGTTTTAGTATATGTATGTGCTAGCTGTATTGTGTGTTCTCTCCCTGTCTAGCATGTATGTATGTTCTCTCTGTATGGTATTGTTTGTTTCACATCAGAGTATTCTCTATCTGTATGTTATTGACTCATGTATGAACTGACTCATTGTATGTTTCACTGTTCTAGTAATAGTATTAGTATCTCCCTAAACCATACCTATTATAGTTTACTAGTAATGTTGTTTGAATGTATGAACATGTGTGTATACCTTTGCTACCCAAAGGTATTGAACTGAATGAAAGAAGGAACCTTTATACCTATATACATATACATAATATATAACTAGGATTCAAACGACCTTCGGACAAACAACCTGAATACCCTACGTCCACAACCAAACAAGGAAGAGGAAGTAAGGTGAGCTATCAGTCCTAAGTCCTTTCAATCCTACTTATATAACTATATCTATATAGATACACATTTAACAGAATATAAGTTTAAAAGAGTTTAATAAGAGTATTTGATATGTAAAAGAGTTTGTAAAAACAGTTTGGTGTAAAACAGTTTGGTGTAAAATAGTTTGGTGTAAAACAGTTTGATGTAAAACAGTTTGGTGTAAAACAGTTTGATGTAAAACAGTTTGGTAACACAGTTTGAAAAGTAAGAAATCCACTTGTTTGGTAGTTATTAATCACATATAATTGATATAATAACTATAATAGTTCAACTTGTATTCCCCCCCCCCCCCCATAAAAGCATTTAAAAACATTTAAAAGGTTAATTAAGGGGTATGAACTCACTTGTAGTGAGTGGTTTGGATGAACGGAATGTATAGGATGCTAAGTGTCAAGTGAAGACTTGAACACACACAAGGATCCTAGTTAACATATAATAACACATATATGTATCCAATTAGTCATTAAACAACTAATTAACCAAGTTTAAGACATCCTAAGACATGTAAAACACTTTATTTAAGTGTTATAAGTACTAAGGATTGCATCTAAGGGTGGTAGGACCTTGCATTTGAGTTTAGGGTTCAAGGGTAAACTCCTTTGGAGTTTACTGTTTTGTGACCAACTCTTATTGAGTTTACGGTCGTAAACCCATGAGTTTACGGTCGTAAACCCATGAGTTTACGGCCGTAAACTCATGGTACCTTTACCATTTTGTGTTTTGAAGCTTAAAAGGTCATAAGAAGCATTCCTACTTGAAGTATAAGCCTTTGGAAGTGATTAGGGCACCATTTCACTCCTTGGTGGAGTTTACGGTCCTTGGACCACTTCTCCTTGGGTTTACGGCCGTAAACCCAAATGGTTTATGGTCTTTTTGATGTTTTAAGTCCTAAGCACTTTAAGGATGGTATCTAGACTAGTTTCCAAGGCTTGGTAAGGGACTAGGGCACACTTTGGCCGCTTCATTAGGGTTTACGGTCCAAGAACATATTGGATCGTAAACACCTTTGATCTTGTGTTTCTTTGGTGTTTTCTAGATGATTAGAAGTGTAACAAGTCTTATAATACACTAGGGTAAGAGTACTTACTATGTAGAAGCTTGAAAAGGTGCTAAAAGTCCAAGAACACTAGTGTGTGTTCTTGGTGTTCTTGGTGAAACTTGAAGATCTACACATTTGGAATGATTTCACGGATGGAATCATGTAAGATCACTAGATTAAGTAAGATATCAACTTTTTAGGGCTAGAAACACTTACATAGTTGAAGATCAAGAAGAAAAGTCGGATGATACGTGAGAGGATTTGAGTTTGGATCTTGAAAATGTGAAAAAGTGGTAAATAATAACTAAGTGTCATATTTATACCCCCTTTAGGGTTTACGGCCGTAAACACCTTTGTTTAGGTCGTAAACTCCAAACTCTTGGAGTTTTGGGACTTTATTGTTGCACAATAAACCCTAGGGCATCCTCTCTCCTGTTATCTCCTGAAGTACTAACTTCTAAACACTCAAACTTATTCCAAAAAGCTTGAAAGTTAGCAGAAACTGTTCTGACTTCTATTGAATTGAATGGTTGTACCGAATAGAAATTTCGGGTTGTCACAGAGGACGACTGGATAACAAAAGACTCAAAATGGCTATGTTAGAGAAGGACTTACAGTTAGAAAAAGATGCAAGAATGTTGAGTGAAACCCAATTAGAGATAGTTTTGAATCAGAGAGATTTAGCTCAGAGTGAAATTGTACGTTTAAATCTCTTAATCGAAAAATTGTTTAATGAAAGTGAAGCTATTGAAAATTTGGTAAACAATGGAACCGTGGACAATACATACAATTGGGGTTGGTCAAATGGATATCCTACCGCAATGGATTCCTCACCCCGGTTCAACAAAGACAGACTGTATGTCCCTCCAGATCGAGAATTTCTTTTCCCAGTCAATGACAAGACCTTTCACGAAGACATCAAAACTCACTTCGGTAGACTGCATAATCTAAGCAATAATTGTGTCATTGAGGAAATTGTGCCTGAGGTTTCGGGTCACACATGTGATCAAATTCCTATCTGTGGCACCATTTACCCAAATTCTCAAACCTCATCCGTAGTTAATGAAGAAATTGTCATTGAGGGCCCCGAAGTCTCGAAAGACTTTCCATCTCTGCCCTCAGACCGCAGTGTCTTTCACTGTAACCAAAAGTCCCAGAAAAGTCCCACTGCAGTCCCAACTAAGACTTACTCTGCGGTAGTCAAGTCATCTCTACCGCAGTCTTCAAACAAAAGTTCTGCAACTCTTCAACCTATTCACCACGAGCTACCCATAGAAAACTTTGAAGTAGGTCAATGCTCGCAAAACCCTGAATCTTCAAGTTTTGATGCCTCAAGCCCTCGATTTCACAAATTTTCAAAAGGTTCCAGGAAACCGCAGCTAAATAACAAAGACTGCGGTTCCCCAAAATCCTTAGCGAAAAAGGCTTTCAAAGAAGAAACTCGATCGAGAGGCACAAATAGACAAATTTTTGCAAAAAACAAGAAGCACGTCAGATTTCCAAAGTCTAAGAGTCCAGAAAAATTTGTTTTCTCACACTACTTTAAGAAAAACTCTCTTCTCAAGAAAAGACACAAAAAGGAATGTCAAGTTTCATCAGTCATTCCTAATTCATCTGACAAAACCCAAAAAGGTGCAAAGTCTTTTCAAAACAATGGTTTCCAAGTCTATTCCTCAGATGACCCAAAGTGGAAGGGCATCTTACCCACTCCAACACTTTTAAAGTCACATCAAAATTTCAAAAAATGGAAGGGTATTATACCTACTCCACCAAAAAGGATTCAAAGATCCACACATGCCAAACCTTTTCGAAAACAAACCTTTTCAAAACCCAACAACACTCATGTCAGATACACCCAACCTCGGATTGGTCACAAGTCCAACTCATCCTATAGACCGCTGACCAAGCATAGTGTCAGAACAAAAGACAAAATCTCTTTTTGCAAATGCCAGTGTAGTTGTCAACAGGATTCATCCTATATCAAATCTAGTCGAAGTCAGAAACCTCGTATTTTTTCAAAAACACACAACACTCCAAAACTGCACAAACACCCAGGACTAGGATTAAACGTTGACAAGAGACCCGTCCCTGCAACCTCGGTCCATACACCATTCAGTAATTCACCAATTGCCCCAGGCTCCAAACTCGTTTGGATGCCTAAACTAACCGTGTAATTCTCAGGCTTTGTGCAAGGAGAAACAAGAAGATGAATGGTTAATTGACAGTGCCTGCTCCTTGCACATGACCGGAAGGTTAGAATACCTTCGGGATTTCAGGCCAATATGCAATGGTGGAAATGTCACATTCGGCAACAATGTGAATGGAGTCATCCGAGGTTACGGTGTTCTCACTACGGGGAACTTCTCTATTCAGAAGGTTGCTTACGTAGAAAGCCTTAAACACAATCTTATCAGTGTTGGCCAACTATGTAAGGCAGGACATCGAGTTGAATTTGACGATCAGTTTTGCTATGTAATGACAAGTGATAGGAACACGTGTCTGATCAAATCCAGATCCGAAGGTACCATGTATCCTTTGGATGTCTCTCTGATCATTGGCAGACCGTAGTTGTATTTCCTGTCCAAAGCTGTATTCGAAGTCAGCTGGCTATGGCACCGCAAGCTAGCTCATCTCAACTTTAGGTACATCAACAACTTGGTCACCGGAGAACTAGTCAGAGGTCTCCCTATTCTCAAATTCAACAATGATACTCTCTGTCCGGCTTGTGAATGTGGAAAGCAGTCCAAAGCGAGTCACCCCATGGTGATTGATTCTTCCATCTCTGAACCTCTGGAGCTCTTACATATTGATCTCTGCGGTCCATCCACCGTAGCCAGTCTCCACCACAAGAAATACATATTGGTTATTGTAGATGACTTTACACGTTTCACATGGGTCTTCTTCCTTAGACTCAAATCAGAAACACTGCAGATTCTTATCAATTTCATCAAGGAAATAGAGCTTCAGATCAAGCTTCCAATAAGACGCATCCGCAGTGATAATGGAACCGAGTTTACTAATCATCTCCTCAACAGTTTCTTGGTTTCCAAAGGCATCACTCACAACTTCTCAGCTCCTTATACACCGCAACAAAATGGAGTAGTAGAGAGAAGGAATCGCACTCTAGTAGAAGCAGCTAGGTCCATGCTTAACTTTGCCCATCTTCCTCTCTACTTCTGGGCTGAAGCAGTAGCCACCGCATGCTTTGTTCAAAACCGAAGCATTGTGTGCAAACGTCTCAACAAAACACCATATGAGGGCCTTAACAACAGAAAGCCAAATGTCCGCTTCTTTCATATCTTTGGGTGTAGATGTTTTGTGATCAACAACCGCGATCATCTTAACAAGTTTGCACCTAAGTCTGATGAAGGCATCTTTCTTGGCTATTCCACTAACAAAGTTGCCTACCGGGTCCTCATCAGACGTACAAGGCTAATCATTGAAAGCTTCGATGTGAAATTTGATGATTCTCACATCCGCAACGCCCCTCCATCCACTGAAACCACAGCAATCATGGAAAGCGATATTCCTGCCTCTTCAGGTCCTTTAAATCTAGTTGAATTCAATTATGACGACCTGTTCGATCCTGTTGAAACGACGAAATTATCCGAAGTTCTTGTGTCTCCGGCAGCTCAACAACAACACGCTGATGTTTCTGGTCCATCCCTATCCGAAGTAGCATCTCTCAATACTTCCACCTCTCCGATTGAGGGGGAAAGCTCTACTCCGGATCAAGCAACAACCGTCGAGGTTCCAGTACTTGATGCTGCTCAAGTTCCCATCCGCAGAGAATCAGTACCATCAAATGTGTCTTCGGATTCAGATGATGAACACATAGAGAACATTGACACAAGAACCGATTCAAGGATTATCACTCTCCCATCCGCAGTCCAGGGGGAACCTTCTCAGGTTCCTGAGGATCTCCCATCAGCAATCCAGTGGGAACCTCTTCCAACTGCTCAAGAAAATTCCGTGCTCGCCCCAACAATCCAAGATGATTCTGCAAGATGTTCTCAAATCCAGGGGGAATTGCCGTCTCCAACCGCAGAGTCTTCTGATATCGAAGACATTCCCTCTACCGCAGCTGCTGATCATCTGCAACCCCGTCTACATGTATGAACGAAGGACCACCCACCAGGTCAAATCATTGGCAACCCATCCGTAGGTATCCAGACTCGATCTTCCAAGGACTTATCTGATCACTGCCACTATGCAGCATTTATGTCCTCAGTTGAGCCCCGCACGATCAAAGAAGCATTACTTGAACCAGACTGGATATCCGCAATGCAAGAAGAGCTAGAAGAATTTCAAAGAAACAAAGTATGGCAGCTCGTTCCGAAGCCACGTGGTCACACCATTGTTGGCACTAGATGGGTGTTCAAAAATAAGCTGGATGAATCTGGTGCGGTAGTCAGAAACAAGGCAAGGTTAGTTGCAAAGGGGTATAGTCAACTTGAAGGCATTGACTACGATGAAACGTATGCTCCGGTAGCACGCATGGAAGCTATCCGGATCTTCCTAGCATACGCAGCCCACAAGAATATCAAGGTTCATCAAATGGATGTGAAAAAGTGCCTTTCTCAATGGGGAACTAAAAGAAGAAGTTTATCTTCAGCAACCTCCGGGCTTTGAAAATGTTGAATTCCCAGACCACTGCTACAAGCTTGAAAAAGCAGTCTACGGTCTGAAGCAAGCCCCAAGAGCATGGTATGAGACTCTTTCTGACTTTCTTGTCTCATCCGGGTACAAGAGAGGAGTGATTGACCCCACTCTATTTAGAAAAGCAAATGGTAACCACCTTATACTTGTACAAATATATGTGGACGATATCATCTTCGGATCAACTGACCAAGAAATGGTGAATGAATTTGCTAAGCTCATGACTAACAAGTTCCAAATGAGCATGAATAGAGAGATTAACTTCTTTCTAGTACTTCAAGTGAAACAAATTCCACAAGGAATCTTCATTCATCAAGAAAAATACACCACCGAACTATTAAAGAAATATTCTATGGACAACTGTTCTTCGGCTAAAGTTCCCATGACCTTTGGATATAAGATCTCTGCTGATCCCTCAGGCGAATCTGTGGATCACAAGACTTATAGAGGTATCATAGGCTCTCTAATGTACCTCACCGCAAGACGACCAGACATTGTCTTTGCAACTGGTGTATATGCAAGGTATCAGGATGACCCAAAAGTGTCTCACATGACCGCAGCCAAACAAATACTACGGTACCTGAAAGGAAGCAAATCTCTTGGTCTATGGTACCCCACAGGCAATAACTTCAGCCTGCAAGCTTTCACAGATGCGGATCACGCATGATGCAGATTAGACCGCAAAAGTATCTCAGGAGGATGTCAATTTTTGGGAGGAAGACTCGTTAGCTGGTCTTCAAGGAAACAAAGTTGTGTTTCTCTGTCTACCGCAGAAGCTGAGTATGTGGCCGCAGCCAGCTGTTGTTCTCAAGTCCTTTGGATGAAAACTCCACTATTGGACTACGGATATAGAATGATGCGGATACCAATCTATTGTGACTCTGAAAGTTCTATTGCCATTTCTCACAATCCAATTCAGCACTCCAAGACTAAGCATATTGAACTACGGTATCACTTCATCAAAGACCACATCTTGAAAGGTAACATTGAACTCATTTTTGTCCATACTCATGAAGAGATTGTTGATGTGTTCACAAAAGCGTTTGACTCCACAAAACTTAACACCTTCCTGCAAATGTTAGGAATGATGAATCCATACCCGAAATTCTTTTTGAATTGATAGATACCGCAGGCCATCCTTGGTCTCCACTATGGTTCTAACTGAAAGTTACTTATGACAGATGGTTTTGGTATATCCTGTGTACCGCAGTCCATATACCGCAATCATATATCATACTTATCTTTCATGGGTCCTTATTGTTTGTTATTACTACCTTCTTGTACAAGTGCTCTCCTCAGTTCCTATACTGCAGACACTCATCTGATCATCCGCAATAGCAAAGGATCCATCCGCAATGAAGTTTCCATCCGCAACCACTTTGATTATTTCTCAACTGTTTCATAATTCCTTAAATCATGGTGTGCTATTTAATGATCCTTCATTAAATAGAACATTAAATAAAAAAAACATTCCTTGAGGACTGTCTCATTCCTTTTTGAATAAACCTTGTGTCAGACCTATTTTAGGTATGATGACAAAAAGAACGATTTTCCATAAACAAATCCTTCATCTGTCTTTTCCTCTTACCCAGCACGTCCAATCCATTACAACTTCTCTTTGCACAACGGATTAAATCAACCCCATCCACACAATCACCCTACGTGATATTGTACACCTGACAGTTCATTAAATGAAAACCCTTTTTGGTAAATCTCAAAAACTTTTTTAAACCGTTTTCATATTATGTGGCTGAGATTTAATTTCCAATTCAAAAGAATCCCCCCAAACGACCTTTTACATTATCCTTTTCTTTTACCTAGGGTAAAAACAGTTAGTGATCAAATTCTCTCCCTATATAAACCCTTCTTCTTCCCCAAAATCACTTTACGCTCGCTGAACATTAAAATTTATCTCCATCTGTGCACTCTGCTTTCTACTCATTCTCTCAACCTTCAACAATGGTGAAATCCGGTGTCTCCAAGAAACAATCAAAGGCATCTGGATCAGTGAACCCCACTGGTTCAGAATCTGCTTCACGACAACTCACACCCACGATTGCCTCAAGCAACTTTAGAGCAGTGTTCGAAGACCATTCTTCCTACAATGCTCCGATCAAGCTAATGATCAAATTTCTGAAGAATCACCCCCTGTTTGGCCCCTTCGATGCTTTCACAGATGTTGTCCCACTCTCCACCCTTTTCAAATGTGTTTTTTCAGCCTATCTCCCAATCGAAAACCCACAAGAAGTACATATTAACCTAGCTAACGGTTCTTTGGTCATTCTATCCAAAGAAAAGTTTCTCTCCGCCATTAACCTCCTTGTTCATCCCTCCATCAAGATTTTCTCTCCATCAATGGCGGACATCACTTCTGCTCTTTACCAAATGGGATACCAGAAGAAGATTAAGGGGATTGGGGAATTCAAGAAAAACCAATTGCCTGCGGTATGGCAATTCGTTTGCCACTTTGTCATCCGCAGTCTATCCGGCTGAACCGGAGGCACGGACAACATGGGACTCAAACTTCTAGAGCCGGTGTGGAGTATCTTCACAGGCCATGATGTGAACTACGGTCAGATTCTTTGGGACGACTTTCTATAATACATTCCCAAGGAGAACCCAAGGGAGAACCCAACCGAGCTCACTTTTGCAAGGTTCTGGTCCCTCTGCATTTCAGACCTCCATGCGGATGTTGGGATCAACATGGGCAGTGACATCAATTTCTTTGTCACCAAGGATCTAAAAAGGTACAATCCCTCTTCTGATCAATCTCTTTTTGGACCAATTAGAAGACTTCCCACCCATATTCTTTCCACTCTTGGTCTTGAGACTGCTGATGTCTCAGATCACATTGAGGCTACGGAAGGTATTGCCCCATACCTTCCTACCCCGCCTCTTCAAAACCCATCCGCAATCATTAACCCTGAAGGTACTGCAGTCCCTTCTTCCACTACTCTCTCCAATCTTTCTCAAAGAAGAAAACAATTGGCTTCCAAAAGGAAACAGAGAACTCCCAAGAAAGATGCTCCCAAACCAACCGCACCCACAAAGAAACGCAAAGTTACACCAACCGCACCCACACAAGACAATGATTCTGATGAGGATGCGCAACCAATTGCCATCCTTAAGAAAAGGAAAACCAACACCACTGGCCATATACGTGACCGGACCAATATCGAAGCCTCTTAAAAGGCTCTGGTAGTCCTTGGGGTGGCCGCAGACCCATTCAACACCACTTTCATTTTCCAATCAGACTCAGAAAATGAGTCTGATTCACCATCACGTGGAGACTCCCCCCCAGTTCACTCCCAAGAGGATGACACTGGTGCACACCCTAAGGTCTCCAGGGCTTCCCGAATGCATTTAATTTCCCTTGAGGAGATGAACTTCATCCTTTTGAATGTCACCCAAACACTTCAAACACCTTCCCAACCGCAGGGCACTTCTTCCGCCCCAGCCAGAATTGAGCCAAGGCCAAACTTGACTACGGGTCAAGGAGACCAAGGACGCTCAGGAAATCCTACTCTGCTTACATCTGCAGCAGGTGGTTTAGGCACGGTGAGCACAAATGTGCAAGGATCCGTGAACCCGAAGGACACTTCGGTGCGTTTTCAAGGATTTGACGGAGATGAATCAAACGACTCATGGTTACACTACACTCCCGTAACTGAGTCAGAAATCAAGAAATATGCCGCTTTCAGAAGGGCATTCCAAGCACGCAAGGAACAACAGATCAAGCAACAACAACTAAAGGAACAAGAAATCCAGTCAGTGGCTAAGTATTGGGCAGATGCAATCAGTAATGCCAATACCGTAGCCACCATTCTAAAGGTTCAAGACTAGATGACTGAGATGGCTGAGACAATCCTCAAAGCTCAAGCAACAGGTGAAGGTTGATGGGTTTTGAGCATTCTAACACTTCCTAAGTGTACATGCAACCCTAATAACCTTGAATCTATGTTTTCTCTATATACATGCAAATTTCTTTTTCAAGGTTATTTCCTAACTAGCATGGCATGGGGATTACATAGAACATAAAACTAGTAGAAATACATACCTTGTTGTTGCTTGGATTCCTTCAAGACTTTGTGAGCCTAGCACCCCAAATGTTGTGCCTCAAATGCTTCACACAACACCACAAGACTTGGAATAACTTGAGATAATACTTCTAGCACTCAAAATCAGTTATGCCCTCTCTAGTAACACTAGGTCCACTAGGTCACGATTTTGCTAGCCATAGGGTTCCTTTTATAGTGTTGTCACAGTTAGGGTTTACACATGAATGCCCTTAATTGTCATGACTCTTGATTTCTCATGACCCATGGGTTTGTAACTCCCATAGACTATCCATGGAGCTCCATATGGTTATAACCAAACCCATAAACCATGGATCATTAATCCACCATAAAAGAATTGATGATTGTCATAATCAACCCTATATATTTAATTAGTCTCACTTTGATCACTAGATTAATACTAGATTAATACTTGACCAATACTAATTAAATAATACTATTATTAATATATTAGAACTTATAATATATTAATAATCATAAGTGCCTTATTCTCTCATTTAGTCTATCCAAGTATTGCAATGCCATGCAACCCAAATGGACCATGCCGGGTCGGGTCAAGTACATACCAAATAAAGTTATGGACTTAGACACTATATCCAACAGTCTCCCACTTGGATAAGTCTAATAACTATATTTGCAAATATGACTTCAAAATCCGACTAGCAATCGTAGCTCTTTCAAAGTCTCTCGGAACTGAGATGATGATGATACGCCATTTAAGATAAGTGATCATATAATCCTCTGTTCTCATGATATCAGTCGGACAAACACATGGAACATGGTCTTACTTATTGTCCAGCATTTGTTCTCGATCTCTGATTTGTTTCGACATAGAACTAAATTGAACACATCAATTAGGTTCTGACCGGGCCCGGTACATAGGTCAAAACCAAATCATCGAGGGGCCCAGATATCGCTTCTATTTCTAGAAGGAACAGATAAACTTCGACTGATATGCTTGTACTAACTACTTGTTGAATTATTCACAAAGGCACGTTTTATAACATCGAGTTACCAATGCGTTTTCGTGCAATCAATGAATAACCAACTCATAGTCAACAACTCATATCTCTAGGTTTGAAGATTTATATGATATTACCGTCTCACGATCACTCGAGATAAATTCCATGAAGTGATGCAAGTGAGCGTGGGTTGGATCCAATACTCAGCCCTTATGAGTACTCATGAATGTTGTAGCAACCATTGCATTGTCCAAATCACTTTTAGACAAATCATACAAGCCAAATTCATGACAGTCTTAAATCAATACTTACTTCCAAAGTTTGACTGACTGTGGATGGTTTGAATAATAACATAATTATTCTGGAAGTAAAAACATGCAAAATTGAAACATAGTAAACAATCAACACAAGATAGTAACACCTTACTCATAAATAAATAACAACTTTTATTTATCATCAAATGTCAATTACATTTTACAAGTTTCAGGAATCTAATTATTGAAACTAATATCATCCTTCAGCCCAATGCGCCTCGTATGCTGTAAATGCTTAACCCTGCTCAGTCCCTTCGTGAGGGGATCTGCCAGGTTCTCATCTGATGATACCCTCTTAGCCACGAGGAGTCCTTCTTCTATTCGATGTCTGATGAAATGGTATTTTCTGTCAATGTGCCTAGATCTCCCGTGATCTCTTGGTTCCTTAGCCAAAGCAACCGCACTTTCGCTGTCACAGAAAATTTCCATTGGCTCCTTTATAGCTGGTACAACTCCAAGGTCTCCGATGAAGTTCTTTAGCCATATCGCCTCCTTAGCTGCTTCACTTGCTGCTATGTACTCTGATTCACAAGTAGAATCAGCTACTGTCTCCTGCTTGGAACTTTTCCAAGTAATTGCCCCTCCATTTAGGATAAAGACCCAGCCTGACTGAGAGCGGAAATTATCCCTATCAGTCTGGAAGCTAGCATCGCTATATCCTTCCACTCTCAAGTCATCACTGCCTCCGAGGGTAAGGACCCAATCCTTAGTCCTCCGCAGATACTTGAGAATGTTCTTTACCGCTGTCCAGTGTGCCTTGCCAGGGTTCCCTTGATATCTACTGACCATGCTCAAAGCAAAAGCCACATCAGGGCGAGTACAAGTCATAGCATACATGATCGAGCCCACAGCGGAAGCATATGGTATATGACTCATCTCAGCTATTTCAGCCTCTGTACTCGGACTCTGAGTCTTACTCAGCTTGGCATTACTCTGGATTGGTAATTCTCCTTTCTTGGAATCTTGCATACTGAACCTCTTCAGCACCTTATCCAAGTAAGTACTTTGACTAAGTCCAATTAGTCTCTTACTCCTATCTCTCAATATCCTTATCCCTAGGATATAGGCAGCTTCCCCAAGGTCCTTCATAGCGAAATACTTCCCAAGCCAGGACTTAACCTCCTGCAAGGTTGGGACGTCGTTTCCTATGAGAAGTATGTCATCCACATACAACACCAAGAAGCTAACTATGCTCCCACTAGCCCTGACATACACACAAGACTCATCCTCACTCCTAGAAAAGCCAAACTCTTTGACTTTCTCATCAAAGCAAAGATTCCATCTGCGAGATGCTTGTTTCAATCCATAAATGGATTTATCAAGCTTACACACTCTATTAGGGTATCTTGTATCAACAAAACCCTCTGGTTGAGCCATGTAAACATCCTCAGCCAACTTTCCATTAAGGAAAGCGGTTTTGACATCCATTTGCCATATTTCATAATCATGAAATGCAGCTATGGCTAACAATACTCTAATAGACTTAATCTTCGCTACTGGTGAGAAGGTCTCATCATAGTCAACTCCCGAAGTTTGAGTAAAGCCCTTCGCAACCATTCGCGCTTTGTAAGTATGTACCTTTCCATCCATGTCGGTCTTCTTCTTGAAGATCCATTTGCACCCAACTGTCTTACGACCTGGTACATTGTCAACCAAGTTCCAAACTTGATTGTCATACAAGGACTGAATCTCGCTGTCCATAACCTCCTTCCATTTAGCAGACTCGGGGCCTGCCATGGCTTCCCTGTAATTATTAGGTTCATCCAAATCTATTAGTGTACTATCACTAATAAATGTATCACCTTCAGTGGTGATGTGATAACCATAATAAAAATCAGGTGTGTTTCTCACCCTAGTGGAACGTCTCGGAGGTACAGACTCATCTATCGGATCAACAGGAGTTTCCTCCTCAGGTTGGTCGATAGCATTTGAGGTTCCTTCACCACTTGACTCTTGAAGCTCTTCAAGGTCAATTTGCCTCCCACTGTCCCCTTGGCTTATGAATTCTCTCTCACGAAAGACTCCTCTTCTTGCTACAAAGACCACATTATCACTGGGTCTGTAGAAGAGGTAACCAAAGGATCTCTGTGGGTAGCCGATGAAAATACACCTCTCACTTCGAGGTTCAAGCTTATCATGAGTCTCACGCCTCACGAAAGCTTCACAACCCCAAATCTTGATGTGGTCCAAATTGGGAACTTTCCCAGTCCACATCTCGTGAGGTGTTTTGGCAACCTTTTTAGTAGGGACTAGATTAAGGATATGGGTGGCAGTCTCTAAGGCATACCCCCAGAAAGAGATTGGTAACGAAGCTCGACTCATCATGGAACGAACCATATCCAACAAGGTTCGATTGAACCTCTCAGCTACACCATTCAACTGTGGTGTTCTGGGAGGTGTCAATTGTGAGACAATCCCACATTCCTTAAGATAGTCAAGGAACTCAATGCTAAGATACTCTCCTCCCCGATCGGATCGGAGCATCTTGATGTTCCTGCCCAATTGATTCTCCACTTCCTGCTTAAACTCTTTGAACTTTTCAAAGGTTTCTGACTTATGCTTGATTAAGTAAATATATCCATATCTACTGTAATCATCAGTAAAAGTCACATAATAGCGATTAGCATCCCTTGTAGCAACTCTGAAGGGCCCACACACATCCATGTGTACAAGGTCCAACAAACCTTCACCCCTATCACAAGTACCTGTGAAGAGTGACTTTGTCATTTTTCCAAGTAAACAAGACTCGCAACTATCATCTGACTTGAGGTCAAATGATTCCAAGACTCCAGCCTTTTGGAGTTGGCCTATGCGCTTCTTGTTAACATGTCCAAGACGACAATGCCACAAGGTTGCTTTATCCAAGCTATGTGAAGAATCAATATACAACACATTATTTCCTAGATTGTCTACAACATTCACGGCTTCATATACACCATCACAAGGCAATGCTTTAAAGTAAAATACATCATTGTAATAAACATTAATAGCACCATTTTTATTATCAAATGAAAATGAAAAACCTTGTTTGTACAAGCCATGAAAAGAAATAATATTTCTCGCCATTTCGGGCGAGTAACAACACTTATTCAAATCTAACATTAACCCATTATTAAGCAATAAAGAATAAACTCCTATCTTGGTAACAGGTGATGCTTTCCTGTTGCCCATGACTAAGTTTATCTTCCCGTGCTCCACTTGCTCACTTCTTCTTAGTGCCTGCAAATCAGTACAAATGTGAATACCACACCCTGTATCAAGCACCCAAGAATTAGCATTAGATGAGTTGTTAGACAATATTGTGTAAATACCTGCATGGGTGGGTTTAACCTTCCCATCCTTTAGATCTTGCAGATATTTGGGGCAGCTTCGCTTGAAGTGTCCCTTATCCTGGCAATAGAAGCACTGTGCTTCCTTTGGGTTTGAAGAAGGAGTAATGGGACCTTTCTTTGTCCCACTTGAAGAGGAACCATCAAGAGTCTTACCCTTGGTACCCTTCGAAGGGCTTTTCCTCTTCTTACCCTTTCCCTGCCCAATAGCCAGAACAGGGGCTGTTGAAGGAGTAGAAGTAGCAACCGCTTTACCCTTAAGGCCATTTTCAGCTGTCCTTAAGAGTCCTTGAAGTTTGCTAAGTGTGACTTCCTCCTTGTTCATATGATAAGTCATACGAAACTGATCATAACTTGGAGGTAAGGAATGGAGAATGATGTCAATCGCCATTTCCTCAGGAAAGTCAACATTTAGCTTCAGCAACCGGTCAACGAACCTTTGCATCTTCTGCAAGTGACCGGTGATGGGTTCACCATCCTTCATCCTTGCGGTTATCATGTAGGAGATGATTTCATACCTCTCCTGACGCGCGCTCTGATGGTACCTTTCCATCAGATCCAGGTGCATCTCATAGGGGTAGAAATCTTCATAGGATTTTTGAAGTTCAGGAGTCATGGTGGCCATCATGATGCATGCTACTTTAGTAGCATCCTTTTCATGTGCAACAAACTCCGCAAAATCTTCAGGAGTAGCAGTGGCTTCATTCACAACCTTAAGCTCCTTATCGAGGACATATTCTTTGTCCTCATAGCGGGTAATCATTCTGATGTTTCTGATCCACTCATTGAAATTGGATCCAACAAAGATGACCTTACCACACAAGTTCATAAGGGAAAAGGAGCCTGTTGGGTTTGAGCCAGAAACATTGTTGGAAGACATCTGAAAGGAAAGAAAGACAAGTTTCATTAGATTAGGAATCCTTAATAATTCACCCAAATGAAATATTAAGGCTAGGACCCAACAAACTATTTATAGTTGGAAGAGGGATGCCGTAATCCATACTATAAAATATTTGAAGGTAGGTAAATGAGGATTTACCAATTTCCACCATAAGAACGAAATATTTTATTATTAGGTTTTATTGGTTTTGAAACTCCTAGATCTTTTGAGATACATTGAACTTTTCAATGGCATGTTTGAATCTCGATTGTGCCCTCTCAAGTTTGTGACTGGGATGCCGAGGATCACAAACAAGGTGTGAATAACCATACAAATTGACTTGGTACCCTCAACAATATTACCTAATCGATGTGCCGGTTAACCACACACGCTCCACCGATCTATAATAAGGTCAAGTTACCCTTTGCCACTCTTACTAGTCCATGTTAGTGTGCCAGTTAACCACACACGCTCCACTAACGACTTGGTAAGGTACAAAGTGTAATTTTATGGGCTAGCACCAATTTCACATTTTCCTAAAGTAACTAAGATTGGGAATTTATAATGTATAGTTACGTTATAATTCATTATACTTTTAACAAGTATTTAAAGTCGTATCCTACCCGTTCGGCTAACGACCCTTCACCGATCAAGGAAGCGGTGGGTGAGAGTGGACACCCATTAAGTCACCATTTTATAGGCAACAACCTTATACCCCCCTTATAGACCGGCTTCGTGAATGAGGCCTACTAACGGTAAGAATGACATATTCTTATACATATCTATATAATAAAATTATAATAATAGTATAAGTGTTGATTTTTAAACTTTTTAAAAATCTAAGGTTTAATTTGGAATTAATGTATTAAAGTGTAAGACTTTTCAAATTCCAAAACTTGAGGGCAATATTTGAAACTATTCCAAGTCTCTTCAATTTGTAACTTATGAGTTTTAATGGTTCATAAAAATGAAGACTCTTCATTTTATGAAACCTCTTTAGTTCTTTAATCACAATTTAAAGAAGTGACTTTTGGTTATCCATAACTTGAGGACAAGTTATGGACACCATCATTGCCATTAAGATCATGAATTAAACATACATGGAGGTTACATATAATTCCTATGATCTTCTAAAAACTCATAAGAACACAAATTCATGTCAAGCAATTTCAAGAAATCATATAACTATATACAATACTTGAAAATTGATAAAAGCCATGTAAAATGGGTTAACATAATCATTATCATTTTGAAAAACAGATTTTACAAGTCCAAAACAGATTGGGATAATGATCTTAATCCATTTCCAGCAACAAAACTCGAAAAAACTGCCCAGCACGCTCCTACTCGCCGAGTGCATTATTCTACTCGCCGAGTAGGATGAATTTGTTCATGGACTCGGCGAGTCCTCCCCATGGACTCGGCGAGTTCAGTCGTCAGAGTGCAGAATTTTCGATTGTCAAGCAGTTTTGCATCAAGTATACAGAAAACAATCCTAGGCTCTGATACAACTGATGGGTTTTGAGCATTCTAACACTTCCTAAGTGTACATGCAACCCTAATAACCTTGAATCTATGTTTTCTCTATATACATGCAAATTTCTTTTTCAAGGTTATTTCCTAACTAGCATGGCATGGGGATTACATAGAACATAAAACTAGTAGAAATACATACCTTGTTGTTGCTTGGATTCCTTCAAGACTTTGTGAGCCTAGCACCCCAAATGTTGTGCCTCAAATGCTTCACACAACACCACAAGACTTGGAATAACTTGAGATAATACTTCTAGCACTCAAAATTGGTTATGCCCTCTCTAGTAACACTAGGTCCACTAGGTCACGATTTTGCTAGCCATAGGGTTCCTTTTATAGTGTTGTCACAGTTAGGGTTTACACATGAATGCCCTTAATTGTCATGACTCTTGATTTCTCATGACCCATGGGTTTGTAACTCCCATAGACTATCCATGGAGCTCCATATGGTTATAACCAAACCCATAAACCATGGATCATTAATCCACCATAAAAGAATTGATGATTGTCATAATCAACCCTATATATTTAATTAGTCTCACTTTGATCACTAGATTAATACTAGATTAATACTTGACCAATACTAATTAAATAATACTATTATTAATATATTAGAACTTATAATATATTAATAATCATAAGTGCCTTATTCTCTCATTTAGTCTATCCAAGTATTGCAATGCCATGCAACCCAAATGGACCATGTCGGGTCGGGTCAAGTACATACCAAATAAAGTTATGGACTTAGACACTATATCCAACAAAGGTGTCGGCCCCTCCAGAGTAACTCCAACTCCAACTCCAATTCCAACTCCAACAGTTAATGAATCACAAGACGAAGGAACTGCAATAGAAGTCAGTTTTGCTCCCTTCGGTTTTGATGAAGATGATATTCAGGAGGTAAACAAGCCCAGTCCTTCGGATGATGACCTAATGATGTTCGATGAAGAAGAGGAATCAAGTGGCTCTCACCAGTCAACTTCAAAGCCCAAAGAGAAGAAGAAAAAGAAGAAGAATGTTGTCACTAGAAAAGAGTTTCTGAGCCTGCAAGCAAAGGTTGATCAAATTCTAGTTGCGGTCAAGCCAACTCAACCGTAACCAGAAGACACCCCAGGGCCGCAGTCATTGATTGAACGGATTGAGCATTTGGAAACGCGTGAGCGATTGGCCGCTGAGAGAATTTCTCTCAAAGTTAACATGGGAATCCGGTCCCTTGATAACAATAGGCAAGCAGATCACAAGGACTTCATGGCTGCTGCGGAACGACTCATCTCTGAGGTGACCGCAATCAAGAAAGATCTCCAAGCCGCCATTGCGGATCAAGCCATCCAGTCTCAAAAACTGATAGCTGAGACTCACACTGCGTATGAGTCCACTATCTCAGTTCTTCAAGCCACAATCAACCGTCTGCAGCGATCCTTATCCTCAAATTTGCATGGTCCCGAGATTCTTCAGCTCACCAAGGAAATTCATAGACTGCTCTTCAACTCCACCATTCCCAACAATCAACACTTGGTGGATGCCCTGAAGGCTCAGTTTCAAGAAGTTTTTGCCAAAGTTGATGGCCTTCGACAATGGCTTGAGGAAGCTCCTGGGTTGCATTCCTCAAGAGGGGGAAGTGAAGACGAAGTCCATCACAGTGAAGAAGAAGTCCATCGTTCAAATCACTCCGTCTCATAGCATCAGAGTCCCCCAATCATCACAGAAAAAATTCCAACACCGCAACCATCACCACCATCTCATCAGACTCCACGACAGAAAGAGATCACCGTAGAGAAACCAGAGACTCCCCCGCACTTCAAAAACCTAGTTGATCATATGTCCTCTCCGAGCTCAACTGACTCTCCTGCCACCACCCAAAGGAAAAAAGATTGGAAGGCAGCTAAACTGACTGAGCTCATATGGAGAGAATGCGGTTTTGATACCATCATGGACGAATCTTTGATAAATTCTTGGATCAATCCTCACCGCAGACTACTGGATGACGACTACAGACCTCACCTCACATATGCAGAACCCCCTTCGGATGGCTACTGGGATGTTCCAATCTCCCTAAATGCCAAATACTTCACAGTGTTTGAGCCGTTCGACCGCAGCCTTCCAGACCACAAAAGACTGCCAATAGAATTTGAGAGACTTAGTCTTTTCTATGCTAAGCATGCCTCTCCCATTGAGAAGATATGGTCTAACGATAGACCATCCGCAGTCAAGAACTACAAGATTCGGAAGTTCATGAAGGCAGACTTCATCCAGTACACCCTCACTAGAAGGGAACATGACTATGTCCGCACCCAAGCTGACTTCCCCAGCATGAATCCGGAGGAAGTCTTTCTCATAGCTAAGGTGTTTCAGAACAAGTCTGAGAAGCATCTGAAGATGAAGATTGCGCTTGAAAGGGCTAACATTTTCTTAAAGGAAACTGTTTGCGATTTTGCTAAAATCGATGCAAACATCTACCCCACCATTGCCAAAAGATTTGATCTACCACCACTCGACCCTGCACCAATGCCTACTGAAGGCTATCAAGAAAGATCCTTAGGTGCAACCAACTTTCCTGAACTTGGAGTCATTTTCAAAAGGAAGATCGACAATGTCAAATACTTCATTCCTATGACTGCCATGCATCGCCTCACCAAGAAGCAACTTGATATCTGCCGAACCGCAGTTGAAAAATCAAAGCACTCTACTGCAGAAGTCAAGTTCGAGATTTTAAGGAGAATCATCTGGTTGGAAAACATCAGGAAGTTTTGGTCGATCCTGATCAAGTTTCTTAAACTTGATAGCTGAACAAAAGTTAAAGAGGTCACTTAGGGGGAAATTGTTGAAACATAAAAGTGACCCTCTTGAACTTCAGCTACCGCAGCCGAAAAGCACCCGCGGTCAAGCTACTTCATCAGCAACCGCATCTGGAATCTCTACCTACCGCAGTCACTTTACTAGATTAGTTTACTTGTCTTTATTGTAATTCTCTCTATTGTCCAGTATGCCTTGCATGGCTACTCTTAGAGATGTAATCTAGTATACTTCGTGAGTCTCTATAAATAGAGCTCATTCTCTTTGTATTCATTTACGCATCTATCTATTCTGAATACACATCTCTTAAGAATATCTTTTCTATCTCTCTATCTTTCTACGCATCCCTTCTTTCTCTCAAACCTTACTGAATATAACTGATTATAACCTCTCTTCGGAGCAAGTCTTTTGAGACTTAATCACTAAGTTTGATCTTCCTTATTAACTTGGTTTAAATGCATTCCATGTTATGAATCAACTTATGTGTATACTTGATATAACAATTGTTGCCATTTCTATTTCTTTACTTTCCGCAACTAACTCTCTAACTATCTAACTCTAACTTATTAATATTATTGTTGAGCTTTTAGATCCTTCGAGATTAACTATTCCGCAATCTACTTGTTCTAACGTTTGTTCAAGTGTGTCTCTAAGTTTTTCTCTCAACAACTTAGCATCCACACAAACCTCTGGCTAATTCATGTAAACTTCCTCAACCAACTTTTCATTAAGGAAAACAGTTTTGACATCCATCTGCCAAAATTCATAGTCATGAAACGAAGCTATGGCTAGCATTACCCTAATAGATTTAATCTTAGCTACTGGTGAAAAGGTCTCGTCATAGTCAACCCCTGGGTTTGAGTAAAGCCTTTCGCAACCAGTCGAGCCTTGAAAGTGTATACCTTTCCATACATGTCGGTCTTCTTCTTGAAGATCCATTTTCACCCAACTATCTTACGACCTGGTACATTGTCAACCAAATTCCAAACTTGGTTGTCATACATGGACTTGATCTTGCTGTCTATTGCCTCTTTCCACTTGGCAGACTCAGGGCCTGCCATAGCTTCCTTGTAGTAAGAAGGCTCATCCAAATTTACTAGTGTATTATTACTGATAAATGTATCACTATCTGTAGTAATATGGAAACCATAAAATTCAGGTGGCATTCTAACTCTACTGGAACGTCTAAGAGGTAACGAGTCTTCAATTGGTTCAACTCGAATTTCTTCCTCAAGTTGAGCCACAACATTTACAGAGGTTCCTTCATCGGTTGACTCATGAATTTCTTCAATATCAATTGTACTCCCACTGTCCTCTTTGCATATGAGCTCTCTCTCGCGAAAGACTCCCCTTCGTTCTACAAAGACCACGTTGTCACTAGTTTTGTAGACCAAATATCCAAAGTACTTTTGTAGGTAGCTAATGAAAATACATCTCTCACTTCGAGGCTCAAGCTTGTCACGAGTCTCTCGTCTAACGAAAGCTTCACAACCCCAAACCTTGATATGTGCTAACGAGGGAACCTTCCTATTCCACATCTCGTGAGGTGTTTTGGCAACCTTCTTTGTTAGGACAAGATTAAGAATGTGGGCGACAGTCTCTAAGGCATACCCCCAGAATGAGATTGGAAGTGAAGCTCGAATCATCATGGAACGAACCATGTCCAACAAGGTTCGATTACGCCTCTCAGCCACACCATTAAGTTGTCGTGTCCTAGGAGGTGTCAATTGTGAAACTATTCCATATTCCTTAAGGTAGTCGTGGAATTCGATACTAAGATACTCACCACCTCTATCAGATATGAGCATCTTGTCTTCCTACCCAATTTATTCTCGACTTCTTGTTTGAACTCTTTGAACTTTTCGAAGGTTTCTGGCTTATGCTTGATTAAGTAGATATAGCCATATCTGCTATAATCATCATTAAAAGTCACATAGAATCAATTTGTATCCCTTGTGGTGGATCTGAAGGGACCACACACATCTGTGTGTATAAGATCCAACAATCCTTCACCTCTTTCACAAGAACCAGTGAAAGGTGATTTTGACATATTTCCAAGTAAACCAGATTCGCACGTATCATCTGACCTTAATTCAGACGATTCCAACACTCCATCCTTTTGGAGTTGGGCAATGTGTTTCTTGTTGACATGTCCAAGACGACAATGCCACAATCATGCTTTGTCTAAACCATTAGACGAATCAATTTGTAAAACACTATTGCCTAAATTGTCTACAATCATCACATTTTCATACACACCATCACAAGGTATAGATTCAAAATAAAATACACCATTTTTAAAAGCATAAATATATTCGATAGCTCTGTTAAGATGAAGTGTGATAGTTACCGAAAATAACGGTCTCATTACAATCAATTTTAAGAATTATATTTTCAAGTTCTTTAAATGTTTTCAATATGAACCAACATAAGAGTCGGATAATTTTTACAATGGAAGTGTGGGATGGAAAACGAACAGTGTTTTGAAAATAATTTCTTTTGATGCCTTAAAAAGAACCTAGATTGGATAACCCTTATTAGTCCTTGAAGTACTGAACCCTATAGTTTCTGCGCCTTTTGAGGTTAGGAGGGAACTCTCATTATACCCACAAAATAGTTATCATTCTTGAAGTATTGAAGATATGGTGGGCCTCAAAGTAAAATCCGCGCCCGATCTATATATATGTTAGAAATGGTATATCAAGCAACTTGAAGAAATCTGCAAATCAAAGTCAAATCCAAGTCAAGTTCAAGTCGAAAATCAAGAAGCAAGCAAGTTAAATATGAAGAGTTGATCAAGACAAAGATGTGTGGTATAATGAGATTGATCCCTCGATAGTGGAATCATAGGGGTGAGCTTGGATTTTCTGTCCATAATGGAGTTTACCGTGTTTACTGGACGAGTTCGGAAAAAAAGGAGGGGTTGGTCAAGCTAAGTTTTTATAAACAAATTTTCGTGAAATTGTTTTTTTAAAAATACACTGTTTTCACAAATTTAATTCGGCGTAAATTTATTTGCTCAAGTTTGGTTTAACTCATTAAATATAATTATGAATCGTTAATATAAAGTATTGAGACTGTTGTCTAGGTAGTGATTTCATTGGAGCTTCCTCGTTGTGAAATCTGATCATGTGAACAAAAAAATAGTGAAGTGTTTTGATAAAGTTTAAATTTTTAGTTTCCTTAATCTTGTTTTAGTTTTAATTCTAAGTTTCTTTTTAGGTTATCTACATCTTTCCATTTGTTTATAATGTTATATCTTTTTCTTACTTGAGGGCAAGTAAGGTTTAAGCTTGGGGAGATTTGTTAGATGCCATTTTATGCATCTTATAGGGTAGTTTTTATCATCATTTTAGCATCATATTTTGTACATTTGCATGTCATTTAGATAAATAATGTTCAGCTCATGTCTTTCGTTAGAATTCCCGTACTGCTCATGTTTTTATGTCACTTTCAGATAGTTCGAGTGGAGCAGTGCTTTGGGAGCAGTTGGATGCGTGTTTGGAGCTTAAAATGGAGCTTGGGACTTATGGAGTATGTTGAGGAATGTTTGGAAGATGCTTTGGTCAAGAAACATTCGATTGAATTGATCACAAGAAGATAGAATCAGCAATCTAAAGTTAAAGGATGTTGCTGGCAGCTTTGACCCCCTGTCAGTATTTTGACCATATTTCGAGAACCGTAACTCCGATTGACGCGATTCAAAATGATCTGAAAAGTAGACGAAATTTCGAACGTCTTAGGCATAACCTGCGATCGCAGGTTGTCTCCTTACGATCGCAGGTATGCCTTTGCGATCGCAGGTTGGATCGCAGGTTACCTTCGAGGTTTTGTCGAGCCAGAAAATTCATCAGCTGAGCAAAAAATGAAAACTTGCGATCGCAGGTTGTGTACATGCGATCGCAGGTTGGCCAAAAAGTGTCAAAATAGCATTCTACTTCATTAAAAAGGCACGACACACGTTTTCTTCAAAACCTGCGATCGCAGGTTGTGTACATGCGATCGCAGGTACGTTGTTTTTGCTGCTGGACGTATAAATAGACCTTATAATCTTCCAGTAATAAAAGTTGGCGATTCCAGAGGTTCCAGACGACGAAAATACGATTTTGGAGGTGTTTCTTCTCCGATTTCAACGATTTCTGAAGATCTGAAGACTGTGGATCATCTCCTACGTTTAGTTTAGTAAGATTTAGTAGTTTAATGTTTCTTTTTATTGTTTTATATCAGATTTTAGCCATGTCTGGCTAAACCCTAGTTTTCAGTTTTGCAAAGACAAGTACTTTTCATGTGATTGATTGGTTTTTGATTTGTGTTTCTATCTAGATTCTTCAGTTTTGTTCTTAATGAATGTTTGATTTTGATTCTTGTTAGTCTGATCACCTAGCTAGGGTTTTATCATTCCAGTTAATCAGTTAATAGAATCCTTAATTGTTCTAATTAATTGGTAATAAGTAACAAGTAATAAATCGGTTCCGTGTTTGGGATTTGACTTTATTATAAACTGTAAAAATCATACCTTTACGCTTCCGAGCTTGTGAGAAGTATTGGGTATTGCTGGGAATTTTACAAAGAACTTAATGCAACTTTTCTGATCTTAATTAATAGCTTGTTTGATTAGACAGTAAAAAGTTAGGGTTAATTGAAGAGCTTGTTTTGGTTAACTAAATAAGGTAAAAGAGAAATTACTAGAGCTTGTTAGTTTTTCTCAGTACCAGCTTAGATAGAACGCATCTCAAATAATCAGATCTGGATCAGTTGCATGATTAGGAAAGTCACAGCAGAGCTGAAACCATTTTTATTATTGATTTTCGTTTACTTTATTATCACTGCATTTCTATTTATTAGTTTTAATCAAACCCCCCCCCCCCCCCTTTATATTATGTTTCTTGACTAGATGTGCCTGATGCAAAAAGGCATTGACTTTTAGGCTGTGTCCCTGAGGATTCGACCCTGCTTCCCTGTGCTATATTTTTAGTGCAACCAGCAGTGATAAATTTATTTGTTTAATACGTGCGCGACAGCGTGTTAACAAGGACCCAGCTTGGCACTTTCCCTTCCAATTTTTTTATGAGGACCTTTCCTCTTCTTCCCTTTTCCTTGCCCAATATCCAAGACATGAGCTGCAAAAGCGGTGGAGTTAACACTTTTTCCCTTCATTCCTGTTTCAGTTGTTCGCAGGAGGTTCTGAAGTTGAGCCAATGTGGTCTCTTGGTTGTTCAAATGATAGGTTAGGATAAACTAATCATAACAACTAGGCAACGAGTGTAAGACTATATCAATAGCCAATTCCTCATCAAAGTTCACATTTAGCTTTAGCAAGCGCTCCATGTATCGTTGCATTCTTTGCACGTGGCTGGTGACAGACTCTCTGTCTTTCATTTTGCTAGTGATGAGGGACTTTACTACTTCATATTTTTCTTGACGAGCTCGTTGGTGGTACTTTTCCACCAAGCCCTTGTTCATCTCGTATGGCCAGTAATCCTCGCAGAACCTTTGAAGCTCAGGAGTCATAGTAGCCACCATGATGCATGTCACTTTGGTTGCATCATTTTAGTGCTTCCTAAACTCAGCTAGTTCTGCGATAGTAGCTTTGGATTCATCAATCTCGATAAGTTCCTTTTCGAGCACATACTCTTTGTCCTCGAAACGTAGATCCATTTTGATGTTATGCATCCAATCATTATAATTGGTTCCATCAAAAGTAACTCTCGAGTAGATGTTCAAGAGCGAGAAGTTGTTGTTGGAGGAGGAACCAGAAGCATCGTTGGGAGTTAACATATGAAAGAGAAGAAAGACAAGTTTTAGGTTAGATAGGAGTAATCCTCAATATAATACCCAAATGAAATATTAAGGCTAGGATCCAACTAGATATTTCACAACTTAGAAAAGGGATGACGTAATCTAATTGTGAAATAAATAAAGGTAGGTAAATGACGATTTACCAATTTCACCACAAAAAATGAAATTTAAATGAATTAGGTTTTTAATGAAATTCCTAGATCTTTTGAGATTCATTGAACTATTCAATGGCATGTTTAATCTCGATTATGCTCTTCCATTTGTGACTGGGATACCGAGGATCACATACAAGATGTGAATTACCATGCAAATTAGCTTGGTACTCTCGATGTCATTTATCATCTATTTAATGTGTCGGTTAGCCACACACGCTCCATTAATCAATGATAATTTACGAGACACCCATTGCCACCCTTTATTAGTCCATATTAGTGTGTCGGTTAACCACACACGCTCCACTAACGACTTATAAAGTGCAATGTGCAATTTCATTGATTAGCATCAAATTCACATTTTTACTAAAGTAACTAAGATTGGGAATTAAAAAAAACACTTTAGTTGCTTTATAATTCATTATGCTTATTAATAAGAATTATTTGTCCTATCAAACCCGTTCGCCTAACGACCCTCCACTAATCAAGGGAGCGGTGGGTAAGAGTGGATACCCAATGACGGTCATTTTTATGGGCCGCTTCCTTAAACTCCCCTTATAGATCGGCTTCGTGAATGAGGCGGCCTAGCGGTTCGACTGACCAGTCTTCTACATATAGTAAATATTAAACATTTAATTTTACATATAGTATAAGGTGTATTTTAAACATTTCAAAATACTAGGTTTAATTATTAAATTTTGAAAATTAAAATCTTTAATTTAAATTCAAAATTAAACCACATGATTTAACAATTTATATTAAACATTTAATTAATTTATTAAATCAGATATGGATTAGCCAATTAAATTAATCAAGATAAGTTAACCTAATCTACTCCCCCTAAATTTCGAAAATCATGGGAAGGATTCTTCAAATTTTATAATTATCTAGTTAATCAAATAAGGAGATAATTACCAAAAATAAGAAACCCTAATTTTCAAAAGATGGCAAATCTTGGAGAGGAAGGCAAGGATTTCAACCCTTTCCAGATTTCGAAAATCTAGAGGGTTAGGACCCTAATTTTCGAAACTTGTGGGACAAGGGAAAGGGTTAAAACCCTTTCCAAAATTTCGAAACCAAGGGTTAAGAAACCCTAATTTCGAAAAACCTTAAGTCCAAAGGGTTTAATTGCCATAAACCCTAATTGATAAAATTCAAACAAATGCAATCAAATTCAATAGAAAACAAGCCAAGGGCTCTAATACCACTGATGGATTTTGAGCACAACAAACAATTCCTATGTGTGCATGTAACCCTAAATTATTGGATCTATGTTTTCTCTAATTGAACATACAACTATTGAACATCAAATGGAAAACCCTTGGAGATCTATATTATTTTCGAAATACATATCTAGGGTTAGTAATTATATCTTTGATTGTTATGTAGTAATAACAATGAAAATCCAAGACTTCTTGAAGCTTGAGAGCAAGTGCCACAAGTGTAACACCTCTAATGGTTCACACCTAAACTAGGCAAGAGAATGAGAGAGGAGAGAGGATGAGAAGGCATGAGAAATTTGGCTATTATTCTAGGGTTTTGAGTGGCCGAAATTATGAAGGGGTTCAACCCTTTATATAGCTGAGGTAGCTTAGAGCCAAAGCTAGGGTTTAAGGAGAAAACTCTAATTCCTTAGCTTAAGGCCTAAGCAGCCCATAGACTTACCATCCAAGGCCTTTGGATGAAAATTCTAGGGCCTTACTAGAAGTTTTCATCCAACCCTTCTAGAGAGGTCCAAGAGCCCAATTCCTCAACTATCAATAAATTGATAAACAACCCTTGCACTTTTAATTAATACAATTAATCCCAAAATTAATTCAAATTAATTTCTGATTAACTATTAATTAAATAATATGATTTCTAATTAATATATTATTTTCATAATACATTAATAAATCATTTATTTTAATTTATTATTCAAAAAATAAATTCAACCTCTTTCTCTAAAAGTCAACTTGTCCAGTTGCTAGTATAAGGGCAACCCAAAAGGACTGTGCTACTATCAATTCAAGTATATACCAGTTATAGATATAGGGTTAGACACCTAATCCAACAGTCTCCTACTTGGATAAGTCTAATAACTATAGTTGTCAGTATAACTTCAAAGATGATTAGCAAATTGTAGCTCTCAAAGTCGCTGACGAACTCTGACCCAGTCAGTTACGTGCCCTAAGATAAGTGATCAAATATTCATTCGTTCTACAAGATATCATATAGACATGAGATATGGATTATAATAAATCTCATTGTCCAAGTTTTGTTTCCCGATTTCTGATTTATGACGAATGATTCAGACTACCAATTGAACACATCAATTCAGTCCTGGCTTGGTCAAGCGCTTTAGATGTCGACATCAAATCAATGAGGTATATATACCTTAATCATTGTCTGATAGGTGAGTCTTCTCACTGTACTTATGGGTCGAAGGCACCAATGTCAGCCTACTGGATTGTGTTGTATGCTATTCGTCTTTGTGTTTCTTGTATCGAAGACCCCGGGGGGTAGCCCGTGGCATTTTTATGAAAGACTATGGGGTAGCCCATGACAATTGCATGAAAGACCATATGGGTAGCCTATAACACATGTATATTAAACCATGTGGGTAGCCCATAACGTTCCAAGGAAAAGTCCATGGGGGTAGTATACGACAATTGTATGTATGGTATGTGGTATTATGGGGAAAACTCACTAAGCTTTATGCTTACGGTTTTGTGGTTTATATTTTAGGTACTTCCAATTCGAGAGGGAAGGGCCTGGCATGATTGCACAACATCCCCCTCATGATTCGACATTTGTGACTATTTTTACTTTGATGATTTGACATACTGTTTTGTGGTTGATTTTGAGACATTTGATGTATGGGATTTATGGTTTTTAAAAGGAAAACTTTTATCACTGTTTTTAGGTTGTTACATGCACAATCACGCCTTCTCCTTGCCCCTATCCTCTGATGACTCTAAAACCATAAAATCAAACTCTAAGCCAAAGCATAATGAGTTCCCCCAAAAATACCCCACACAACATCATATATACAATGCACATAACCAGGCCTACAACATAAGGTTGGACCGCCACTGAGCCTTCCACTACAAGCTGGACCACTCCTAGCCTACAATATAAGTTGGACCGCTCCCTTAGGCCTACAGTATCAACTGGACCGCCCGAGTATCTTGGCCTTCAACACAAAGCAGGAACTCCTCAACCCAAAAAAACAATAACATATCGACATATGCATAATAATCAATAACCAACAAGTACATGTAATACTACAAATCTACCAGTCTAATATATAACCAACAAATACATGTAATCATACAGATCTACCAGTCTAACATATAACCAACAAAACATCATCCTATATATCATGATACATAACCTAGTGGGCCGACATTGGTGCCTTCGAACCACAAGTACAGTGAGAAAAACTCACCTTATAGTCTGAAAGATAGTTGAACTGATCACCGCTCCAAACACTGTCTCTACAGGTCACCTATACAATAGACAGGGACCCAGTATCAATATACTTTTCAAATTACCACAAATGACCTAAAGTCAAACTTGGTCAAAGTCAACGGTCAGCGGTCAAAAATTCAAAGGTCAACATTCAGATCGAGTACGCCCTGTGTAGAGAATCACTTGGCTTTTACGGGACAACACAGGGCTACGCGATGTGTAACCATAAGTACGCCCTGCGTACTCACGCTGAAGCCAAACATTCCATTAAGTGCTTAATAATGAAAGGCATCATGTCCAACTCTCATATCTAGTCTAAATAAATGTCCTAAGTGATACATGGCTTATCAAGGCTCAAGAACAAACCCTAATCTTATAACAACTTATAAGGATCTTAAAATCATGCATGGATGGTTGGATATGGCCAAGACACTATTTTTATGACCTAATACCCTTAAATACTTCGAGAAATGCACTCTACAAGGTCTAGAGTCGTTCATACTCAAATGGACCAAAATAATGGCACAAAATGGCATAACTTCAAAATCTAAGCTAAATCTAACAATGGAAACATAAGGGAACAAACTTTATACCTTCTAGAGATGAATGAGGGAGAAGAAATTCTAGATCCAAAGTTGATTCAAGCTTATACACAACTCCACCACCTTCTTTTTTCTTCTAAAGCACCTAAAAACACTCTTTAAGCTCACAATGCACCAAAATGGGGTTAGGTTTTCGAGGGAGACATTTAGGGAAATGGAGGTTGAGAATGGAAGGTTTTAATGAAGGTTAAGGTTCTTAAATAGGGATCAAAAACCGAAAATTAGTGTTTGAGCTCTGGCCACGTACACCCTGTGTACTTAAGATCTACGACCTGCATAGATCATCAAAGAATTCGCCTCCAAGTTCCTTCTTTGCAGCGCGTAGAGACTATATACGCCCTACATAGACACATATTCAACACTTAAAACTTAAGATCAAAGGCAAGGAATTTACCTGCAAGAATCGGGTGTTACAATTCCCACCCCCCCCCCTCCGCACACACTTGAATCAGATTTCGTCCTCGAAATCCAACGATGCAAATAAATTTGAGTAGTGCTCATGCATCTCTGCCTCGGGTTCTCATGTCCACTTGGAACCCTTATGATGCTTCTACTGGACCTTGACTAAAGGTACCACATTGTTGCGCAAGGCCTTCATCTTCCTTCCCAAAATAGCCACTAACCTCTCCACATAATTCAGGTGCTCATCGACCTGAATTTCGTTCATGGGAACCACCACATAATCATCAACAATATATTTCTGAAGCCGAGAAACATGAAAGGTGTTGTGAATCTAACTAAGCTCCTCAGGAAGATCCGGTTGATAGGCTACCTTGCCTACCCTGGCCACTACTCGGAACGGTCCAATAAATCGGGGCCACAACTTGCCCCTCTTCCTGAAGCATACAACACCCTTCCAAGGGTGATACCTTTAGTAAAACCATATCCCCGACCTAGAACTCTATCTCGGATCATCGTTGGTCGGTATAACTCTTCTGTCGGTTCTGGGATGTCTGCAATCTTTGCTTGATCTGGTGAATAAGATCCATAGCCTTAAGGACCACCTCGGTCCTACCCATGACCCTGTAGCCAACCTCTCCCTCACAAACTGGTGTACGGAACTTCCTTCCATAGAGAATCTCAAAAGGCATTGCACCAATACTATAATGATAACTATTGTTGTAAGAAAACTCAGCTAGGGGAAGGTAGGAGTCCCAACTCCCACTGAAATCGATGATGCAAGCCCTCAACATATCCTCGAGCGTGTGAATGGTCCGCTCACTTTGTCCATTAGTCTGAAGGTGATAAGCGGTGCTAAAAAGCAGTCTCGTACCCAACTTCTCATGAAACTTCTGCCAAAATTGAGAAGTAAACCGCACATCGCGATCAGATACAATATAGACTGGTACATTGTGGTGAGTGACAATCTCGCATACATACACATCAACCAACTTCTCGGCCGAAGAACTCTCCCGAATGGCAAGAAAGTGGGCATTCTTGGTCAACCGGTCAATGATAACCCAAATCACATCAAATCCATTGGTCGTCCTCGGCATCTTGGTGATGAAATCCATAGTAATCTGTTCCCATTTCCACATGGGAACCTCTAATGGTTGCCACTTGCCATGCGGCCTCTAGTGCTCAACTTTGACCATCCGACAAGTCAAACATCTCTCTACGTACCATGCAATCTCTCGCTTCATGCATGGCCACCAATAAATAAGTCTCAAGTACTGATACATCTTTGTGGATCCAGGGTGAATCGAGAACATAGACTTATGAGCCTCCTCCAATACTATCTGTTGGACCCTATCAGAAAATGACACACATACCCGACTGCATCGGGTCAAAAGTCTATGACTGTTGGTAGAAAATTTGTCAATCTCACCTCTGATCCTTTCCTGCTTCCAATTTTCCTTCTTGACTCCCTCAGCCTGAGCCTCCCTGACCAAATACAGAAGTGGGGATTCGATAGTCATCCTCAAACAATGCTCTCGGGTAGGAGTACTAGCCGCCTTGCGGCTCAAAGCACCGACGACCACATTGGCCTTCCCCGGATGATAGAGAATCTCACAATCATAATCCTTGACCACGTCAAGCCATCTGTGCTGCCTCATGTTCATATTCCATTGATCCATAAGATATCTCAAACTCTTGTGATCCATGTAGATGGTACATTGGACCCCGTAGAGATAATGCCGCCAAATTTTGACGATTGTCACAACATTGGATGATTGAATCACTACCATGGGTTTCTTTTTGGGACCGGAAAACGGAGCTCACAGACCCCAATTTTCTTCTCAAGTTGGATCTACTAATCTACTATTAATTGTTTCTTCCTAACAAGTCAACTGACTCATGGCGATTTGGCTTGGTAGCCAATAGAAGATTCGAAGTGGATGTCATCACGAAGAAAATTGATGGCTCCATACATGATAGTAATGGATGAAATATCGACCGGCCAATGAAGTACCACTGAAAGTTACATGCTTTATGGATGAGAAGAATTCCCACAACTGATGCACTAATACTCGGGGGGGTAACATCACATCACCAACATACGTGTATTGTAGGAATGTCGATGAATGTGCATACCATGTATTAAATGGATGTTTATTTACCAAAAACAACAAGGGAACGTGTGCTAAGGTGGTGCAGGTTAGATCATATTTCACTCTCCAGCATTGGTGAGCTTCTAAACTATGCAACCACTTGGGGGAATTATCCAAAGTAAATAAAACTATTTAACATTGTTTGTTATGATATATTGTGGTGCATTTGGAAGGGTCAAAATGAAAGAATTTGTAAGCAATACCCGATTGCATCTACTAAAGTATCCGACAATAACAAAGTCCTTAGTATTTTTGTGGCTCAAATGCAAAGGTTCTTTTGGGGAGATCAATTGGGAGGAATGTAGTAAATTTTTATTTTCTTGTCTGTAACTATTGTTTTGTAAACAATGAATGTTTTGCTTCCACTTATCTCATCTAATATTTTGCTAGGCGTGACTTTTATAATATTATTTGTCGTTTCAAGAAAAAAATCTCATGTAATCTAACTGACACCTATTTTGGAGCCTTACATAATCACTAAATCGTTTTCTTTAATTTTGAATGCAATTATAAGCTAGAAAAGTCATGAGTTTCACATAATGAAATTCGTAGATTATAGATAACATTTTGTTAAACATGTTATTCAGTTTCACTCAATTTAATAAAATATATCGAAATCCTATGCAAATAAATGATCTCTCGATCCACCAAAGATTGTAACACTTACAATTTAGTGCTATGTTGGGGTGCAAAGTTTTCCATGAATGACTTTGTAATGTGTTGACTTTTGTAAAACCCACTTGCATGTGGTGCATTAGCCTTTTGACATGAGATAGAGAGTGAGAGAGAGAGACATGTAAACACCTCTATATATGGTGGGTTTAGTCCACTTGTAGAGGTGTACTTGAGAGGTGTAAAAGTTGAGTGTGTGAGTGTGTGTTATTTATGTAGATGTAGATCTATGTCCTTTTTTGTAACACCATACATATTCAATACATCTCTTGAACACCCAAATCACCATGTTCATTGTGCAATCTTTAATTCTGCATGCCAAACCATGTTCTTTAGTCACTACAATTGGTATCAGAGCGGGTCTTCAATGATCAACGTGATTTGTTGAAGAACGATTCTCGGTTTGGAAAAATTTGTCACAATTGGAGAAATTTTGGTGAGTCTCTCTCTATGATCTCTCTTAATCTCATTGAATTCGTGCGTTGCATTATTGATTCTTGATCATTTGATTCATTGGATCTAATTCGTTTCAATTCCCTTTGTTTGATCCAATTAATTTTTGTTTAGATCTAGCCCAAAATTCATTGTGATCCATTTCTTTTTGATTCAGCCCAAATTTCAATATATTACTGTTCATATTTCGTTTATTCAAGCCCAAACAATCAATCAATTACTGTTCATGTAATTTTCTTTGAGCCTAAATGTTTCTTTTATCCGATAAAATCATTAATTTAGCCCAGTGACATTTTAGATCTGTTATGATTTGTGAAGTATCCAACATTCATTCTAAGCTTTAGATGTTGTACGTTACTACTGTTCGTAACCTCTCAACTGGTTCATCATTCTTGAGTACTAGTTTTTGTTTCTGCGATTTTGAAAATCGATTAGAAATTTCTTGTTAATCAGCTCTTGTGAATCGATTCAATATACTGTGTTAAATCATAGAAATCGGTCATGATCAAGTCAAAGTTGAAAATTCATCAAATTGATCCCTTTGATTTCGATGAAATTGTTGATCAAGAACACTTGAAGGTTATGAAGAACAGTGAAGTAATCCCATTTTGATCTGAATTTTGGCATTAGAGACATCGATTTTGTGTTTATTTGCATTTGATTTCGAAAAGTCAAAATGAAGAAAAGTTAAACTCAGATTGAAATTGATGAATCGATGAACTGGATGTCGAAATTGTTTGTTACAAGATGAATATGGGCTATTGATGTCAACATCATACTTGATTTGGGGTTTAATGTCGAAGGCAGTGATATGGATGTCGTTCGTTACTTAAGAACTGATTTGGAAAATGAAATGGGTTTCTTGGATTAGTTTAAGAATTGATGATAACGAACAGATGGTTTGGGGATGTTTGATCGAATTTTAAAGTTTCAACTGATGTTGATAGTTTGGAGTCGAATTTGTTGGAATCGATCGATGTTCGCATCGATGGTTTGGGAACGAAAAGAACTTGGACTTGGATTCGTTGGTTTGGAAACGAACTAGGATGGGTTGTTCATTGACGAAAAGATTTGTTATATTGATGATGGTTTTGAAAGCGAATAATGGCTGATTGAAGACGAAATATGTTTAAGGCTTGAGAATTCGTTTTTGGAGTCGTTCGATCGAAGCCTTTGGTGTGATGATCGATAATTTTGATTTGGGAAGAACTGTGTTGATGTACGAAGAGTTCCTATATGGTCGTTGATTTTACAGTCGAATGTTTGGAATCATGATTTGGACTGAGTTATGGAATCGATTTTGGGGCTAAAGCACGAAAGATTGATAACAAGTGACGAAGACTTGATGTTGAGTTGCTGTTGAACGAACGAAAAGTTTTTTTTATTTGGATCTTGATTCAGTGGTTGAATGATTCAGACAAGATTCAGAGGCTTCGTGTGCCTTCGTTTTCGTTAAAATGGCAGTGGAAAATTTTTCGTTGGTTTGGTGCTATGATTGAATCTAACGAAGGGGAGAGAGAAAAACTTTCGTTAAAATCGTGCTCAAAAGTTTCGTTCATATGGGCAGATGATTTCGTACGAAGGGATGAAGTTTCGTACAAAGGGAAGATGAAAGCTTAAAAAGTTTCGTATATGGCCCTTGAAGTTTTGAGAGTTTGCTACATATTCCAAATTTTCGACAGTTAGGTGAAAATTTCGACAAATTAATGTAAAAGGCAAATGTTACGAAAATGGCCCCTAAACTTTCGTACGAATACGCAATTTTTCGTTAGTTTTGAAGAAAGAAGGAAGAGTTTCGTAAGCAGTCCCTATACTTTCGAATGTTTGGCAGTTTTTGTCCAACTTCGTTAATTGGGGTATTTTTCGTATGTTTGGAGGGCAAAAGGCAGAACTTTTGAAATCAGTCATTGAAGTTTCGAAAGGTTGACATTTTTTGCCTAATTTCGAAAAAGGACTGTTTTTGCTGAAAAATTGAAGAATTAGCATTTCAGGCCCCTGCAGTTTATGCGAATTGACGCTTTCTACCCAGTTTCGGAAAAGGGGGAGAATTTTGCATATTTGGCTGTTTTGGGCGCACTGGTTCACTACAGAATTTTGAAATTGACAATTTCTACCCTTTTTTGAGAAATTTTGTCAAAGGCGGTCCGTGAACGAAGCTAAAAATTGAAGATTTTTTGGATTTTCCGGATTAAAGCACAAAGTTTATGCCACATGTTAAGGGGGAGTTTTGACACGAAAAATTCCGAATAGAGCACGTTCTCTTTCCTTGAAGGTTTTATAATCAAATTTCGATTATAAAAAGGGGGAGAAATTTATATGGAAATTCGAACTTGAATTTTTCATATTACGCGGATTTGAAGACCGAAGTGACCTTGAATTTTTGAAGTACACAAAATGATGCAATTGGAAGTTTGGAAGTGATTTCGTTTCAAAATGGGTTTGGTTTTATTGAAGATTTTCGGGGTGTGCTTTTATGCTCAACTTTTGGGTGATTATTTGGAGTTTGAGAAGCTCTTGATCATTCGTTGATGCTCGGTTCGTATGGTCTCACATCCTAGAACCCAAATTGAAGAATCATGGAAGAATTGAAGATTTGAAGTTCATTTCGACATGTGTCACCCTTGAGGCTCGGATCGCGTAGTTGCTCGATTTTGGAAGATTTGAAGTGGGTCATCCATTCCTAACTTTGAGGGGGAGAATGTTGGGGTGCAAAGTTTTCCATGAATGACTTTGTAATGTGTTGACTTTTGTAAAACCCACTTGCATGTGGTGCATTAGCCTTTTGACATGAGATAGAGAGTGAGAGAGAGACATGTAAACACCTCTATATAAGGTGGGTTTAGTCCACTTGTAGAGGTGTGCTTGAGAGGTGTAAAAGTTGAGTGTGTGAGTGTGTATTATTAATGTAGATGTAGATATATGTCCTTTTTTGTAACACCATACATATTCAATACATCTCTTGAACACCCAAATCACCATGTTCATTGTGCAATCTTTAATTCTGCATGCCAAACCATGTTCTTTAGTCACTACAATTGGTATCAGAGCGGGTCTTCAATGATCAACGTGATTTGTTGAAGAACGATTCTCGGTTTGGAAAAATTTGTCACAATTGGAGAAATTTTGGTGAGTCTCTCTCTATGATCTCTCTTAATCTCATTGAATTCGTGCGTTGCATTATTGATTCTTGATCGTTTGATTCATTGGATCTAATTCGTTTCAATTCCCTTTGTTTGATCCAATTAATTTTTGTTTAGATCTAGCCCAAAATTCATTGTGATCCATTTCTTTTTGATTCAGCCCAAATTTCAATATATTACTGTTCATATTTCGTTTATTCAAGCCCAAACAATCAATCAATTACTGTTCATGTAATTTTCTTTGAGCCTAAATGTTTCTTTTATCCGATAAAATCATTAATTTAGCCCAGTGACATTTTAGATCTGTTATGATTTGTGAAGTATCCAACATTCATTCTAAGCTTTAGATGTTGTACGTTACTACTGTTCGTAACCTCTCAACTGGTTCATCATTCTTGAGTACTAGTTTTTGTTTCTGCGATTTTGAAAATCGATTAGAAATTTCTTGTTAATCAGCTCTTGTGAATCGATTCAATATACTGTGTTAAATCATAGAAATCGGTCATGATCAAGTCAAAGTTGAAAATTCATCAAATTGATCCCTTTGATTTCGATGAAATTGTTGATCAAGAACACTTGAAGGTTATGAAGAACAGTGAAGTAATCCCATTTTGATCTGAATTTTGGCATTAGAGACATCGATTTTGTGTTTATTTGCATTTGATTTCGAAAAGTCAAAATGAAGAAAAGTTAAACTCAGATTGAAATTGATGAATCGATGAACTGGATGTCGAAATTGTTTGTTACAAGATGAATATGGGCTATTGATGTCAACATCATACTTGATTTGGGGTTTAATGTCGAAGGCAGTGATATGGATGTCGTTCGTTACTTAAGAACTGATTTGGAAAATGAAATGGGTTTCTTGGATTAGTTTAAGAATTGATGATAACGAACAGATGGTTTGGGGATGTTTGATCGAATTTTAAAGTTTCAACTGATGTTGATAGTTTGGAGTCGAATTTGTTGGAATCGATCGATGTTCGCATCGATGGTTTGGGAACGAAAAGAACTTGGACTTGGATTCGTTGGTTTGGAAACGAACTAGGATGGGTTGTTCATTGACGAAAAGATTTGTTATATTGATGATGGTTTTGAAAGCGAATAATGGCTGATTGAAGACGAAATATGTTTAAGGCTTGAGAATTCGTTTTTGGAGTCGTTCGATCGAAGCCTTTGGTGTGATGATCGATAATTTTGATTTGGGAAGAACTGTGTTGATGTACGAAGAGTTCCTATATGGTCGTTGATTTTACAGTCGAATGTTTGGAATCATGATTTGGACTGAGTTATGGAATCGATTTTGGGGCTAAAGCACGAAAGATTGATAACAAGTGACGAAGACTTGATGTTGAGTTGCTGTTGAACGAACGAAAAGTTTTTTTTATTTGGATCTTGATTCAGTGGTTGAATGATTCAGACAAGATTCAGAGGCTTCGTGTGCCTTCGTTTTCGTTAAAATGGCAGTGGAAAATTTTTCGTTGGTTTGGTGCTATGATTGAATCTAACGAAGGGGAGAGAGAAAAACTTTCGTTAAAATCGTGCTCAAAAGTTTCGTTCATATGGGCAGATGATTTCGTACGAAGGGATGAAGTTTCGTACAAAGGGAAGATGAAAGCTTAAAAAGTTTCGTATATGGCCCTTGAAGTTTTGAGAGTTTGCTACATATTCCAAATTTTCGACAGTTAGGTGAAAATTTCGACAAATTAATGTAAAAGGCAAATGTTACGAAAATGGCCCCTAAACTTTCGTACGAATACGCAATTTTTCGTTAGTTTTGAAGAAAGAAGGAAGAGTTTCGTAAGCAGTCCCTATACTTTCGAATGTTTGGCAGTTTTTGTCCAACTTCGTTAATTGGGGTATTTTTCGTATGTTTGGAGGGCAAAAGGCAGAACTTTTGAAATCAGTCATTGAAGTTTCGAAAGGTTGACATTTTTTGCCTAATTTCGAAAAAGGACTGTTTTTGCTGAAAAATTGAAGAATTAGCATTTCAGGCCCCTGCAGTTTATGCGAATTGACGCTTTCTACCCAGTTTCGGAAAAGGGGGAGAATTTTGCATATTTGGCTGTTTTGGGCGCACTGGTTCACTACAGAATTTTGAAATTGACAATTTCTACCCTTTTTTGAGAAATTTTGTCAAAGGCGGTCCGTGAACGAAGCTAAAAATTGAAGATTTTTTGGATTTTCCGGATTAAAGCACAAAGTTTATGCCACATGTTAAGGGGGAGTTTTGACACGAAAAATTCCGAATAGAGCACGTTCTCTTTCCTTGAAGGTTTTATAATCAAATTTCGATTATAAAAAGGGGGAGAAATTTATATGGAAATTCGAACTTGAATTTTTCATATTACGCGGATTTGAAGACCGAAGTGACCTTGAATTTTTGAAGTACACAAAATGATGCAATTGGAAGTTTGGAAGTGATTTCGTTTCAAAATGGGTTTGGTTTTATTGAAGATTTTCGGGGTGTGCTTTTATGCTCAACTTTTGGGTGATTATTTGGAGTTTGAGAAGCTCTTGATCATTCGTTGATGCTCGGTTCGTATGGTCTCACATCCTAGAACCCAAATTGAAGAATCATGGAAGAATTGAAGATTTAAAGTTCATTTCGACATGTGTCACCCTTGAGGCTCGGATCGCGTAGTTGCTCGATTTTGGAAGATTTGAAGTGGGTCATCCATTCCTAACTTTGAGGGGGAGAATGTTGGGGTGCAAAGTTTTCCATGAATGACTTTGTAATGTGTTGACTTTTGTAAAACCCACTTGCATGTGGTGCATTAGCCTTTTGACATGAGATAGAGAGTGAGAGAGAGACATGTAAACACCTCTATATAAGGTGGGTTTAGTCCACTTGTAGAGGTGTGCTTGAGAGGTGTAAAAGTTGAGTGTGTGAGTGTGTATTATTAATGTAGATGTAGATATATGTCCTTTTTTGTAACACCATACATATTCAATACATCTCTTGAACACCCAAATCACCATGTTCATTGTGCAATCTTTAATTCTGCATGCCAAACCATGTTCTTTAGTCACTACATGCTAAATGTTTTTACCTTTAACAGTGGTATGGTAGAATCAAACGAAGATTATTTGGGCATTAAACTTATGAAAACGGGTGTCAATATTTGCTTACATGAAAATTTCAGAAGAAATCTCTCTACGGTGAAATTTTAGAATACATGATATTTGAAGTACGGGCCCGGTTCCGATAAGGACTCGTGAAGACACCTTAAAAAAAATTGAAAAAAAAAATTACAAATCAATAAATCGAGCATAGTACGACATCAGAGAGAAAAAAAAATCGAAAAAAAAATTTGGATCATTAAAATTTAATTGTGGATCATAAAAATGATTCATGCTTCAATTTTAATGATCCAATTTTTTTTCAATTTCTTTTTCTCTCCAATGTAGTATTGTGCTTGATTTTATGATTTATATTTTTTTTATTAATTTTTTTCAATTTCTTTAAGATGTCCTCACGAGTGCTCACGAAAAAAAAATTCCTCATCCCATCTTATTTCTTTGAGGTACATGATATATCACGCCATTACATTTGTTGGTTTGAAGACGAGTGGTGGGCCTACATTGTGCATTGAGCCCATTTTGGGATTTTGGACCATTAAATATATTATGCTTTATTATCGGAATCAACTTGTTTATTGCTTGCGCCTAAAGTATGGATTGTGCTTACTCGACTATTGGACTCATTTTATGGTATTTGGCTTATTCTATGTTTAAGTTCATTTAAAAGTGACAACATAGTATTTGAATTTGGGGTCTATATGGTCATTTACCTATTCACCTTTAGGAACCCAAAAGTTACTAAAATCATTAGTATGGTACATTTTGCAAACAGTCTTATTAGAAGGACTAGTCTTGTCCAAGTAAAATAAATTATGGAAACTTAAGTTTTATGCTTAGTTCTCTAGCTTCATTTAAATGTCTGGGAGTGAATAATAGAGTTGAATGCTTCATTCCGTAGAAGAAATTTGAATTTAAATTGTGATGACGATCTTTTATAAGGTTTTTGCATCAATTCCACTTTGACGGTGCGTATAAGGTAATCCCCTTGTTCCATATGCTTTGATTTATGTTTTAGTTATAGTGGATCCACCGTATTGATCCACTTAAGTTAATTTTGTGGAAGTAATTATGGATTCATTGTTTTTTACGTATGTATTTGTAGTGTTCCATATTCATTCTATTAAAATAAATCCATTTATATGCCAAATTTGAAGGTATGATGTGTGGATTTGTGATTTGAGCTCTGGCAATATCGGATCATACTTTGATTTATATAAATCCGAAACCAATTAGGGGTGTAGTGGTTATTTTAGTGTTTTGAAGCTTTGTTTGAAAAAGATGAGGTTTATCTTTTTAACTGGCGCATTAATTATGTTAAAGATGTTAATTAGGAAGTAAAAAAATGTTTAATATGTAATCATCAGATCTCACTAGAAATCAAATCTGAAGTCTTATATTAAAGTAACATGACGTAGGTGGATTTAAGGCTATTATGTCTATTTTTTCTGACCGATAGACAATCATGTAGAATATAGACGGTTTGTGAACAAGGATGCCGAATTTCATAAATTTGTCATATTTTGACATTGGGATATTATATGCGCATTCGGTTTTTTTTCGTAATTTCTATATAAACATATAATGAGTGTTTATGAGTCCAAAGATAATGATTAACCTTAATAAGTATAACAAGCATAGTTATGAGTTAATTACTATTACTTATATGGATTTTATGATCATGTATGTTTTCCATATCCCTTCTATAGCTTAGAAAAATCACATTACCCATGAGAGCACATGTCACTTATTATGATATTGTACTTTAAGTTTTTATATGCTTGCAATACTATATGTATATAACTTATACTATATGTACTAATTGCATTCATTTCAAGATGGTGCTTATGAAGTTGATTTTTTTGAAATGGGGACATATTTTAAACATTCATTTGACGTTTTTAGAAATTTTGAGAAAATTGTTTTTGAAGTAGAGGCATCTTTTATATATTTGTAAATGTTTCCAATACACTTTTTATTTTAAATCATGATCATGTAAAATTGTAAATTTATACATTTAGCGGGATGAGAATAGAATGGTCTAGACACTTTACACGCCTAATATCCAATTTGAGAAGTCAAGAATGTTGAGAATAATCGAGAATGTTTGAGAACTATTTGGAATGTTGAAAATGATCGAGCAGGTTTAAGAATGTTAAGAATGATCAATAATGTTAGAGAATGATTGAGAATTTCAAATGACCAATAAATGTTTGAAAATGATTGGCTTGTTGGAAATGCATGATTTATTATGGTTTTACGAAAATAAAATGTTATTCTATCTCTAGCAGGTAGATCATATCTTTTTAAAGTGTCGAACAAATTAATGTTGGGAGGATAGATTTGACATAAGATAGCTTAAGTATTAATCACTTAAGTATTAATCATTATCTACATAATAGGTTGATGGTAATAGGGTGAGACCAAAAAGTCCATAATGCCCTTTTGTGATAGACACAACGTCTCACTTAAGGTCTTCAAACAAACAAACAAACAAATGACAATATACGGAAGGACCATCAATGCAACAAACTACAACCATGAAGTTTGAATGGTTAGAAAAAAAAATTGAACTAGAAGTGCAAAAAGCAAACAAACATGTCGAACGTTTTTGTAATTTAATCTAATAATAATTTATTTTCCGGACCTCATCCCAAAATTACAAAATTTCGACTAATGTGTTGAACTCCTAATTTTACATCCACACATATAAAAATCTTAAAATTTAATTAGGATTACAAAATGTTTTATGTGAATGATATAATATTTTTGACAGTCTACAAAAAGTACAAATATAAAACTATAAAAAACCACAAGATGAATTACCAACTACATCGAAGAATTAGAACATTGGCTACAATGGCGTAGCCAGGATTTTGTTTTAGAATATGACAAATAATTTACAAAATATGAAGAAGTAGCAAAATATTGAAAATGGTAGCAAAATGTAACAATATATGATTTTAATGTAAATTGTTCATTTAAATTGGAAGTAACTTATTAATTAAGATAATAAAAAAATATTAATATACAAACCTAATAAATGAGGAATTCATTGTGGAGATTGAAATGCTGTTTGATTTATTCAAAAACTTGTTGCTTTAATTCTTTAATCCATATGTCTCAACATGTAAATTATTTCCTTCATTATGAATTTAAGTTTAGAATGGAGTGGGTCATGTTACAATTTTCAGCCTTAGCATTTTTTATTCAAAAAAATATAAAATTTATATATAATATATTTCATCTCAATTTTATGAGGGGGTGGGGCAATGCCCACTCTTGCACCCATGTAGCTAGGTTGGTTAAAACAAGCCCATGCGACTGTGGGGATTAGGGATGATGCGAAAATCAAGAAAAAGAAATATATAGTTAAAATATCTAATAGGGAAACTCTAACCCACAAATACATGTATTTGAGGCATTGACATACTTGTTAATGGGATACTTGTTAATGGGCACAAAAAGAGGGTGTTGAGAATGATTAATTACAATAATTGTATGTTTAAATTAAAAAAAAAACAAATAAAATGCCAAACTAACTTGATAATGTCTAAAACAAATTTATAACGTTTAAAACAAATTTATAGCATATTTTCTAGGAATTGTAAGGAGATGTCATGAAAAAGTCTATAAGAAACAAGGAAATCATTTAAAAGAGTTAAAATGACAAATATATGCAAAATCAACTGTTTAGTAAAATAAACAAGAAAAATGAAAATAGTATTTTGAAAGTAACATCTAGAAAATGTTAGTGACATTTTAAAAAGCAAATAAACATGAACATGAGATTAAAAGACAGTTAAAATCAATCATATAAAACAGTTTATTAATTATAATGACTATTTGGAGGTAATATATACACACCTATATAATCAGAGCCGGTCCTGAAAAAGTAAATATTATCAAAGGCTCAGGACGAACAAGAAAAAAAGGCCCTTATCTTTATTATAAGTTTTTATTTTTAAATAAAAATATATAATGAAAAAAATTGGGCCCTGTGCAGCTGCCCACTTTGCCCCCCTCAAAGCCCCCCATGTATATAATCACATTTTCATTTTTACCATTAAGCTTACAAATTGCGATATTCATCTATGGTGTGTACATGATTTATGTCTAATATGTATCAAAAATTACCTTCCGAACACATTGCGAGTTTGCTAAGCACATTAAATCTGGTGGTTATATCAAATGATCTATTTTGGTTTCTTTACATTTTTCAATGAAGATATATCAAATGATCTATTTTTATTTTCTTTATATTTTTCAAACAATATGGTTTAAAAAAAACAACAACGATAAAGATGAAGACGGATATACATGAAATATCCCCGATCCAGTTAAGTTGTTAATGTTTGATACATTCAAATAATTACACTTGCAAATGTTTTCATCGTTCATAGAGATTATGTTTAAACAGTTAAAATTGAGATAATTAAGACACCTAAAGGATTCCGCATCCCATTTATCACCATACCCTGCATCCTAATAGTCATATTTGTAATACCCGTAACAGTTGCACAAAATATTCACAGTTTTATCCTTTGGGTTGTATCCAACAATAACGATGAATTTGGTCTTGATTTTTAATTTTGTCATTGTATTATAAATTTTTTCTACAAACAATTAAAGTTTACAAAATGTTAATTGCTATTAGGAGTTTTTGACTTAAATGACTATCGAAGTTACGAAAGCGTATCGTTTTAGCCACTTAAGTTCTGACGAGGTTCAATAAGCCACTTAAGCTCATTCGTGGTTGGATACGGTGTCATTGGTTCGAAGTAAAAATGAGTGTGCTGAGTCGGTTATAATGACCACTTTTTGGGTTTTATGGTCGTTAAGGAATGATGTCGTTTTTGTAGGAAATAAGCACCATAAGTAGTGGATCATGGACATGATCCAAGATTTTTCGTTTAATTGGTTTAAAGGTGGAAATAGAAATTCTACTATTTCATGGGTTAATTGGATGAAAAATCCAATTAACGCCTAATTTTGTATTGTTTTTCTTTAGCTTCTTGCTAGTGTGTGGTTTTTATTATATTGTTGTTCTAAAAAGAGTCAACGAGAACTAAAAACACATATTCACACATTAGACTTGGTTTGGTGATGAAGAAAATCTACAATCAAACTTTAGTTGCTTTTATAGATGAGCTTTATTTGGTTTTTTTACCTAACCCAAAACAAAGAGAATGGATAAGCGAGTAATGGTGTAGGTTGCAACGGTGGTGGTTGTAGTGGCGACAATGCCTTCCTAGGTCAATTTTGGCGAGTAATGTTGGAGGTTGCAGCAGTGGTGGTCACTGGTGGTTGAGTAGTAGTGACGACACCTTCCTAGTCTGATTTCAGCAAGTTAGTGGAGATAAGCATGATTGTGATGGATGAAACAAGAGAGATAGGTACGTTAAGTCCGAGACATGGATAGAAGGTCGCAAGGGCAAGAGAAAGAATTAAAATATATTTTTTGAATTGTTGCGTAGACTCCACATAAGCACAAAAACTAGCTAACCGAGAATAAAAGGATGCAAGGGGAAATTCAACCAAAATTCAAGACCTTAGTGGTTGATTATGCCACGTCAGAACTTAAATGGCTAAATCGATACATTTTCGTGACTTCGATGATCATTTAAGCTGAGAGATGTTCAACAACTACCGATTTTATGTCAGTTTCTAAACCAGATCAAACCAAATAGTTTCTTCAAAGATGTTTTGAACTAGTTAAAAACTGCTTGAACCGGTGTATTGTAATTGATAGTTGGATACTTTGATTTCATTGGTCCGTTAAAAAGAACCCATTTCCAAAGCAAATTGAACAATTCGATCAATCAGGTTATTCGAAATGTACACAACTCGAAGGCCTATAACGCACACCACTACCGAACACAACTTCGACACACCGGTCCAAATGTCGATCTTCTCAACTTGGAAACCTTTTACTAATCAACTCCGATCTTCTCAAATTAGAAACCTTTAGCTTATCAACTGATATGTCTAGAACGTTATAATATAGTTCATTATGATAAGGGTATATGTTTGTGGATGTCAAAATCGTGGTTATATATATATATATATATATATATATATATATATATATATATATATATATATATAGGCTTAGGTTATTCTACTCAAAGTAATTATTGTGTTATTGTATGCATAAATGTGGACCAATCAAATTTACTTATTTTAAAAAAGTGATTAATATATATTATTGAATTAAATATAATTGAAAGTATCATCTTAATTAATTACAAGAGTAATTTAGTCAATTAATATAGATTTAGTAAAGGAAAATTGCATTTTTAAGGGATCATAGATTCTATTAATTTTAAAAATCCGATTTTACGAATTATAATTATTTTAATTCGGACATTCTGACAGAATATGTTTATGAGTATATTCAAAAATAAAAATATTCTTGAACCATAAATAATAAAAATATTCTTGAACCTATTTCTTGATCATGAATTTAAAACTCTTGTAGAATAACAAATTCTTGAACAATCAATTGAAAAATAAAAACAAAAAATACATTATTTCTTATAGAAAACGGGTAACAATTGTTAAGAATTATATTTATTGTTAAAGAATAAAACTAAAAAACAATCAAAACGGGAAAGAAAACATTAAAATCTAACAACGACTAATACATTCTAAAAGAATAATGTGGTTCGTTTCAATTTGTGGTCTGTTCTTCAAACACCAACTTATGTGATTCCAACAGAATTGGAATTCGTCGTTCCATTCCAACAAAATTGGAATTCGTGATTCCATTCCAATAGAATTGGAATCTCACAAATATCATCCATTGAATCATCTACATAAACATACTTGATACCTTTTCAGAATTCAACATTGTCAAGATCCTGCACTGTCCACATAAATGAAGTGTTAAATCAGGAAAAAAAATTGAATGAAAAGCAAATTAATCATTTCCTGTCAAAAGAATCAGAAAAAAGACAAGCTTTGGAGATGATCAAACCTTTGCAACAAGAACTTATGCTCCTTGAATTGACTCCTAGCTTTTACCATAATTTCCATTCGGCTTCTTGAATGCCTTTCAATTTGAGCTTCCACCCATATCAAAGGCTTCACCTGAGTGCTAAGTCGATATGTCCTCAGGTCAAATGCTCCATCAGGAGGCACAAATGATATTGTTCTGGTGGAACTTAATGCCATCCAAGTCAATGAAAATGAAAAACTATATATATATATATATATATATATATATATATATATATATATATATATATATAATATGCGATATAAGATTTAAAAGAAAATGAAAAATTACTGGTGGAACTTAATGTCATCCAAGTCAATGGCTTTTCCCTTTGTAGTTCGTCCTTGTGCCTCCAATATTACTCTATCATTCAGTCCAAGCTTACACTCAGGCATACCAATGTAACAAGAATGAAATAAAGAACCCTAATTTAAAACTCACCTGGAAAATTAAACAAAAAAACACAAATGAAAAACTGAAATCAAGAACCCTAATTTGAACAAAAAAGATGGAGATGGTCGATGAAGTGATTAGTAGTGTTCACAAGGGATATATGGAACCTATAATTGGAGCAATACCAGAAAAAAAACTCTTTCAATCTCTTCTTTTTCGCTCCTGTAGCCGAGATCGACATGGTGTAGGGGCTTCTTAAGCTTGCTTTTTCGTCAAGATAGGAGGGCCGGTGAGGCTTGATCGGAGGCAGCAACCTCCGGTTTCTTCTTTGGTTTTTCCAGCGAACAATAAAGATGACGAGAGAGAGTGTGGGAGCTTCTCCAAAACGTCTATTGAAAGTCGGTAAAAGGGGATGTGTTGTTGGCTTTCTCCAATCTCGCCATCTGGTTGGGACAGAAGGGCGGTGGATACGGTGGTCGGAGGAGCAAGAGGGTAGGGTGGCGGTCGGTGGTGGGAGGCATAAGGATGGAGGTGACGGCTGGAGATGGTTTGATTAGGGTTACGGTGGTTTTAAAAAGCCTGGTAGCTGAAGTCAATGGTTACCATAATTATATGATATTATTTGTGGAAACTAATTATCAAATTACCTATTTACCCTTATTTATTTATTTAATTATTTATTTATATTTTAAATTTTGATTGGCCCACATTTATGCATACAATAACATAATACTTACTTAAAACACCTGAACCTATATATATATATATATATATATATATATATATATATATATGATAAAAAATACATAAAAATTATGAAAACCATGTTGAGCCGATGGTCAAATTAAAAACCGTTTACCAGACCGATTCAACTAAAAACGGATTTAAAAAAAAATAATTTTAATAAAGCTCAACCAAATTAAAAATTATGCTCGTCATTTCGTTGTAATTAAATGATACGTAGTTTATATGTAAAAGAAATTTAAAATTTCGACCAAATGTTAAAAACAGATAAATTCGAGGACCACATCCAAACGAATAGCTGAAATAAGTAGTTTAACCACCCCATGGTTCAAAACATTTCAAAGCTGCCCCTCCCTCTCTCCACAGACCTAAAAATATCTCCCGCCGCCGGCAGAAATGAGCGAACCTTGATCAAGGTCGCCGGCGACTCCAGTGGAGCTTCATATAACTTAAATGCTAATTTTCTTTCCAGATCTTTGAATCCCAACATAAAAAATCCGTTAAAATGCCGTTGCAATCGGATCTAGACCGTCAGATCGAGCACTTGATGGACTGTAAGCCGCTACCGGAGTCAGAGGTGAGGACGCTTTGTGATCAGGCGAGGGCTATTTTAGTGGAAGAGTGGAACGTACAACCTGTCAAATGTCCGGTGACTGTGTGTGGAGATATACATGGACAGTTCCACGACTTACTCGAGCTCTTTCGTATAGGCGGCAGTGCTCCTGATACTAATTATCTGTTTATGGGAGACTATGTTGGTTAGTACTGTAATTTTAACAACTAAATGCATTAGATACTGTTGTGTGTGGAGCAGATATTGTTGATTAGTTCAACTTTGATTAGTCATTATGGCTAGTGCAATTTAACTTGATATAGAATGATGAAGATGATTGTGGTTGAATCTGCTTCGTTATTGAGTATGTTCTTATTTGATTCATGCAGATCGAGGTTACTACTCGGTGGAGACTGTTTCACTTCTAGTGGCGTTGAAAGTTCGTTATAGAGATAGGATTACGATTCTTAGAGGAAACCATGAGAGCAGACAAATAACTCAAGTGTGAGATTTCGTTTCTTTACCTTTCAACTCCATTGCAACTAGAAAGTTAATTTTGTTACCTTATTAGGTTGTCAATATAGAATAAATATTTTCTTGTGTTTTGTGGTAATTAACATCCCAACCACTTGCCTCATACAATTGATAACATGGCAAGATTTATGACATATCAATGTAAGTCCATATCAACCAAGATGAATAATAAGAATATGTCACAACTCACAAGCTTTGCTTCCATTTAACATGCTATGGTTAGTGTTGCTGCAAATTGTGATTTGTCTTGCACAAATTCTCTTCTTGAATATGGAAGTGTACAGGAAGTAAGTGTGCTTCTAAAATGATCTTCAAAGTTTGAACAATGCAAGGAATTCCCTGACTTTCAGGTATGGATTTTATGACGAGTGCTTGAGGAAGTATGGAAATGCCAATGTGTGGAAACATTTTACTGACCTTTTCGATTATCTCCCCCTCACTGCCCTTATTGAAAGCCAGGTATGCAAAATCACCCACCTTCCTTCCCATATTTAACTTGCATTTACTTATTATGAATATGAAGTTATGAACTATGATTGCAGGTTTTTTGTCTGCATGGTGGGTTGTCTCCTTCTTTAGATACACTTGATAACATTCGTGCTTTAGATCGCATACAAGAGGTCAGTTAGTATATAAAGTATAAACCTTATCAGAACATAAAGAGGGTTAAAAAAAGTTAAAAATTTGTAATGTTACTATTTCAGGTTCCTCATGAAGGGCCAATGTGTGATCTTTTGTGGTCTGACCCTGATGACCGATGTGGTTGGGGAATCTCTCCTCGTGGGGCCGGGTACACTTTTGGACAAGATATAGCTGCACAATTTAACCACACAAATGGCCTCACTCTTATTTCTAGAGCTCATCAGCTTGTCATGGAAGGTTACAATTGGTCTCAGGTTCGTTTGCAAACATTAAACATTTATAACAATATACTCTCTAAAAAACTAACTTTTTTTTTTTTTTTTTTTTTTTTTTTTGTTTCAGGAAAATAATGTTGTAACTGTATTCAGTGCACCAAACTATTGCTACAGATGCGGAAACATGGCTGCAATACTTGAAATTGGAGAAAAGATGGACCAAAACTTCTTACAGTTTGACCCTGCCCCTCGCCAGGTGGAGCCCGACACTGCACGCAGAACCCCGGATTACTTCTTGTAAATTGTTTTTGTGATTTCAAGACAAAATCAAACCATTGTTTGCTCCTTTTTCCATTTCAGATTTTTTTTTTCTATCAAAAATCAAAAACTGGAGAGATTATTAATTTATTTATGTGTTTTGTCATGTCCTGAGCTTTCGAAGATTTTGAGCTATCTCTGTAAGAAGGTCAGCTCTTTCATCACCCTTTTGGAGTGCCATTCCAGTGTGCTTCAGATATCCACTATCTGATTCCATCACATTCATTCTTTCCTTAATCAAAGACATCTCTCTTTCCAAGCTCGCTTTCTTTTCTTCTTCTGTTAATCAAAATTACAAAATTAGCAATATAATTTATAAAAGATTGGTTTTAGTGTTAAAATACACATATACCTATATCTTTGTCATAACCAACACCTGTATCATCTGTATTTGAATGTATAAGATTTTCCAAGTTATTCAACATCCCAGAAAGCTGAAATCTCTCACTTTCAAAATCATCACGATCACGAGCAAATCTCTCGATATCTTCCTTGTTAATTTCTCCAAATTTCTCTTTATAAATCTGAAGCTCCTTTTCCATCATTGTGATATCTTTCTCCTTCTGAATAAGCATATCCTTAAGTATCTGAATGGCTTCTTGATCATATTCTGCTTGTTCTTCCATCATTCTCTGATACTGCAACGCCTCCATTTCAATTGAAGCTTTCTCAGTTTGCAATCGAGTAATCATGGCCATGGAATTATTAGCTGCAACAGCTGAAGCGCTTCGTTCTTCGTTAAGTTCTTGATATAAATCCGTGAGTATTTTTCTGTCTGCACGGACTTGTTTTTTGAGGTGATGAACAATGGAAATGGAATCCCCTTCTCCGGGTCCCTCATCATCGGAGAGGAAATCGAGTTTTTCTAATGGAAGTTTTTTGGGTAGTAGTTTGTTGGCGAATCTTGGACTGTTGACAATAACTTCCGCAAGTGGGACCCCGAAGAACTTGTTTCCTTTTGGGGTTTTCAAAGATTCATCATTTAGTTCATCAGAATCGGGTAATAGTGGATTTGTTGCGGATTTCATCTCCTCTTTACCTACTACAAACATCATATAGATAAGATCCATAACTTAAAATATTAGACCATAAAAGGAACTCACCTTTAGACTCCGTATTCAATCCTTTGTTATCTTTAGCAACATCCGCTTCATTAACCGATGTAAAATTAGGCAGTGCATACCTAACATGAGGCAATTCCATATTCTTGGCATCATCATTCCGCCATCCCATTGGTGTCAAAGGCGCTCTAGGGGTCAAAACAGACGTCCCGTGTAAATGCGCAGGTGTCCTAACAAAAGCTTTTGAAGGAGTCCTTGTAGTAAAAGGCTCACCACAACAACAACACTTGCTCATCATCTCACCATCCTTACCACTACCACCATTATTCCCATTCGTCGCTTTTGTTTTCACTGGTTTCAGATTCTTCGGTGTTGACATATTGTTGTCATCGTCTTTTTGTTGATCCTTAGGGGCAACCGTGTCTTTTTGCTCAACGGGTTTCTTGATCTCATCAAAGTCTGCTTCTTTATCTGTTGCGAATGAGAGGAGACACGCTTCACACATGTTTCGGATATCAGATAATTTTCGATGGACGTGACAATAGGCTAAGGAGGAGATGTCTTTTTTGTGGGATTCACATATGGAGTTGTTGTAGTAGGTGCTAGGGTTGGTGCCCACGAGGGATTGATCGATTCGTGTGCACAGAACGCACGGTGGGTCCAGTTCGAACATCATGGCAAATTTATTGGACATAAATGCGAGAAACCGGTCGATGAAAAGGGAGGCTATTAGTAACCATTCGAGCATGGCTCCTACCACGAAATGTGGGAATTCACCTAGTTCTTCCTCCACGAACATCCGGAATGTTCTTTTTGATACTGACATTTTCGCGTAAAAAAACAAATACAAACCTAATTGATGGAAAAATGGTGAAATGGTGAAATGAACAATTGTTAAGAAAGTAATGAGAATATGAGATCGACTAGTTTCTCTAGATTTTTTAGCTAGAGAGAAGGTATGTTTGTGTGATACTAAATTAACAAGGTTACTTTGAAGTGATTAGTGACTAAAAGACATTCCCAATGTTTTAGGTTAGTTGAATGTTTTTACCTAAATTAATGGTTAACCATGCAATTTTCGGAGTTTCTCTAAAATATGGGTTTATTTTCAAAAAGATTTGTAAAATTTGGATAGTTACAATTTCCTTGTAAGAATTAGTCTTCTTTGACCAAAAAAAAAAGGAAAAAGAAAAGAATGATGTGTAAAAAATGGGTCTCACAAAAATTTCTTTTATGTCCTTGTAAATTATAAAATATTTTCTTACATAATTTCCTTATTTAAAAACACGTCGATATCTTTAATGTGATTCCAATATTGATGGAAATTCTAATACCAATGTTAAATATGATACATAATTTTGGTCATGTAATTTTAACGATATACACATATACACATAAATATAATCAGGGTATAAAATGAAATTAAGAAAGTGAGGTTGTAAAAAGGATTTTGTTTCAACATACAAAATAAAATATGTAAACAAGTGGTGACTGGTGAGAACCGTTTCCTTTTTTGTGACAAACACCCATTTTACACGGCAATTTGCAACAGATCCATTTTTGTGAAAATAACCAAATCAACAGAAAAGCAAATTCCGACGTCGTTTCTATGCATCCTTTGTTAGGTCGCAAGAAATAATGTACATAACCATATCCATATAATTATAAATATCACATTTTTTTTATTTTTTATTTTTTATATAATGACTTGGTATCTCATTTAATAAAAGTTAGAGTTTTAGCTAATTAACCAGAGAAAAAGACATAACATCTACAAAAGTAAATTAATAAAGCAAATGTTCAATCGATATTTATTTTGTTAGCTAAAAGTAAATATAAAACGTCAGTAGCTATCACGGATCTTTCAATTAGTCGTCAATGGCACACTACTTGAAGTCTTGTGTCCCTGCACCTGAAAATGTAACCATTTATTTTCAAAAATCAAAATCTATTGACCAACATTGTTTATAAATAATACACATTAGTTAATTGCAATTAATTGTGTAAATAATATAGCAATTATTATTAAATTTCAAAACAGTTTAATAAACTCTTTTACGTACCTTTATCAAACAAGCAGGGATTTTGATTAAACCATGAAGTAAAATATCAACCTTCTCCAGTATGTGTTCTGGAACTGGTGTAATCAAACACATAATCTTTCTTGACATGTCTACCTCTGTCACAATCCCTGAATCCATAATGAACAATTTTAGCACTATTTATTAATTATTAATGAAAATCAAATATATAAAGTATCATACCAAGGCCAACACAGCAGGGTGAATTTTGACGACTTAAAGAGCTATCAGCCAATGCGACAATACTGCAATTTGATTTGTAGAATGCTTCCATATCCTAAAAATCCCAACTATGAGTAATTCAAGAAAATGGAAGGATTACATGAACGAAAACTGTTTATCCAGTTTCAAGATTGTTAATTCACCTGGGAATGTAGTTGCTTGATTGTTACAGAGGACATGAGAATTTCATAAGGAGCGTGTACAGCTAATGCATGATCAAGCTCCTGGATTGTGGTTAAACTCATGTTAATTGGGAAGCATTTTCTGAAATAAGCCAGCAAACGAAGATCACGAAGAAGCCGTGCGTCATCCTGTGATTGCACCCTGGATAAACATAAACAATCTCATTTTCATATGGTCATGTTTTGATTATTAGAAATAGAAATAGAAATATGAAATATGCCTACGATTTCTTTGAGGAATCCTGGCGATTTGAATTGATATCAATTAGGGTTACTTCGTGTGAAGCCGGATCTGGTAACCAAAATGCTCCAGTTGGTAAGTTCTTAGTTTCAGTAAGGACATGGACTTTGATCACTTGCGTAGGAGCAATATGTTTTAGCATGTTCATGAGTAGATTAAGTCCATAACCTTCTACCCAACCAGGAGTATTGACAACCAGGGGAACACCAATTTTGAGATGTTCACCCCTGATGGTTTGGTGATAGAAATCATACAGTTCGTGTATGTATTTCAGATACGTCTGTGGATCCTTTCTTGGGGATATATCACCAAAGAAGAAGCATCTGCAGAGGTTTAGAACATGTAAAGAACGTCGTTAAAGTTAAAACAGGACAACGGTTTACGATTATATAACTAGAGAAAAATGGGGAGTCTCGAATGCATTGAAGATAAATACCTCTCAGGCGTTTTCAAGCATGGAATCGCCAGATCTGGAATTAAGAAAGAGACAAGCCGTTAATGCCGATTCAATGCACAATTCAGATGTGTAGAATGTAGATTATCATTCAGTTTAAGTAATCAAATCACAGAAATATGAAAGAATTGATGAAAACCTGGAGTTATCTTGTCAGCCAGAGTAAGTGATAAGCATCCTGGAGGTGTAAATTCAGCTTGACCTACGTCTGTATCCAAGTAAGCGACTCTCCTGTATCTGTATGAACAAATATGGAAACAGATTAAACAGTATATACATATAGCTTTAAAGAAATATCTAATCTCATCCAAATGAGTATGATTGTAAGAGTATACCGTTGGATAAGAACATTGAGAAGATGACGAGAGAAGGTTGTTTTGCCGCTGTTTGGAGGGCCGCAGATGACGCAAATCGGAGGCGGACAAGTGATTGAATCATAAGCAACGACTTCCGCTGCTTCCTCCCACTCTTCCGGTATGAATACTTGAGCCTCATCGGCTAATTTTTCCGGTGATGAATCGATCGCCATTAACGTTGCTTCCTCTTTCTGTGTGTGTGTTTGTGTGTGTATGGTTTTATGAGAGAGAGATAGATAGAGGGAGAAACGCTTTTTATGTGAGAGAATATATGTTCAGAAGCTCAGAGCAGCAGTACATTCTGGTATACATGCCATGTTGGCAGTTTCCCTCAAACATTTTTTGACTCTGTTTATTTATATGCAACCATCAGAAACTTCGTCCAAGCTATCGCAAAATTGGCAAAAGTTGTATACCCTGCAAAAATTTTGTAAGTTGATTCGACTTCCAATTTGGATCATCTTTTCAGTCTTATTAATTACAGTTGTCCTATTTACAACAAGTATTTAAAATTTAACTGCAAATGATTAAACCAACAAGTTTGTTCTTAAAGAAAAAAAAAAAAAAACAAAACAAAACTAGCAATCTTAGATGATGCATTATATATATATATATATATATATATATATATATATATATATATATATATATATATATATATATATAGAAAAGAATTCAATATAGAACCAATATGGATCAAGAAATCAATGAACCTATCTTAACCATCTATTTTCTTTTAATTTTGGCCATTAACCTTTAATTAACCAAAATAAACACGGAGGGACATTTTGGTAATTTTAGGCTCTCATTTAATAGTCTTGTTTGTCTCCGTTAGCTTCTGTCCGTCATCTTCACCACCGATCGATCCAAAATACTCTCGTCTTTTCTTCGAAATCTCAACATTTTTCATCAAATTTATTAATAGTTTATTCAGATTTCAGCTAATAATCAGGTATTTTTTAACATCTATTCATCTTTCGTTTATGATTATTAGGTCAGTTATAGATTTTCATTTTACCGTTGTTCTTCCGATGCATTGTTTATCAACTTATTTTTATTATTGTTGTACCCGTCTGATTGTCAAATTCTCATGATTTTACCGTTTAATCTTCAAATAATTATGTTTTTATTGTTAATTTGCAAATTTTATGACGTATGTTGAATATGCGTTTGATGTTACTGTTTTTCCTTCGGTCGTTTTTGTAATCATTCGTCTGTAATGTATATTCGACATTTAGATAATCAATTATATCTTGTGCATCTTCGACATTCAAATAATCTCCAAACTTTTAGTGTTTTTGAGAATATTATCTTATATTGTACATATATTTTAAAGTTTCGCGATTATCTTGTTTATTTGTTTCCTTTTTTGTATCATTATCAATTCTAATCTCTATATAAACTCCAGGTTACCGATTCATTATGAGTTCTCCGAGTTCTTATTCAGATTTGCATTCAACTATTAATGAACAATCACATAAGTTTTTTTTCTTAATATAAATTTCACATTTTTTATGTAATGTAATAAAATAGATGTTTTTTTTCTTTTGCAGTTCATGATCAATCATCTTCAAGTATGAATATTGATAATTCAAATAGCAGTAATTCTTGTTCAGATTTGCATTCAACTATTAATGAACAATCACGTAAGTTTTTTTTTCTTAATATAAATTTCACATTTTCTATGTAATGTAATAAAATAGATGTTTTTTTTTTGCTTTTGCAGCTCATGATCAATCATCTTCAAGTATGAATATTGATCATTCAAATAGCAGTAATTCTCGTTATAGTGTTAATTTTGAGCTCTACAATACTGAGTCTTTTAAGCTTGTTCGTTATGATAAGTTGATACATATTGTTGTTTGATTCGTTGGACATTGGTCTTGACTTTTACAAGACTTATGGTCAAGAATCTGGTTTTGATGTGAATATGTCAAGTCAAAAAAGATACAATGATGGCACAATTCGTCTTAGATATTCCACATGTAGTAGATCCGGTTTCACGGAGTCGTTCAAGAATGAAAATATTAATGTGAACTTTTCAGATGTTAAGAGAAGGAGAACTTCTTCTAAGAAGAACGGATGCCCTGCTGTTTCAAAGTTCAAGAATCTCCGATGTTCTTTAATGTTCTACATTTATGTGTTTGTTGAAGATCATAACCATGAACTTGTTGCTCAAGGTCAGTTGCTTTTATTAAGGATTAATATGACAATCACTTTTGTTGATGAATCCTTTATACATAAGGTTGGTACTTGTAACATTGGTGCTTCAAAAGCTTATCACTTGGTGAGTAGTATGAAGGGTGGCTTTGATTCTAGGGGAGGGACTGCAGTCGACTTCAAAAAATTTCATAGAGATTTGAATTCTAAAATTGGTGTCAAAGATTCCCAAATGGTTGTGGATATATTGACAAACAGAAAATTATGTTTCTCTAATTTTTCATTTGAGGTCCAAACAGATGTTGATGATCATCTTGCTGGACTTTTTTGGGCTGATGATACTTCGAAAGCTAACTATAAGGAATTTGGAGATGTACTATCTTTTGATGCTACTTATCAAACAAACAAGTAATTCTTAATCTTTTTTTGTTCCTTTTATGGTATTTGTTCTTTTTAATAATACTTATAAAAAAAATTCAGGTATTCTATGGTGTTTGTTCTTTTTACTGGAGTTGACTACCACAAGCGTTGTGTTACTTTTGTAGATGGTTTACTAGCCCGTGAGACAACAAATACATATGTGTGGTTGCTTGAATAGTTTCGTAAAGCATTTGTCAAGCCACCCATGATGATTGTAACAGATGATGATTCATCAATGAAGAAAGTTGTTAATTTTTTTTCCTTCCTGAATCCAAGCATATACTATGCATGTGGCAAATCACTCAAAAACTTGAGGAAAAGTTATATTCTTTGTTTCTTGATTCCTATATATGTTTATAACCATCTAGATCATAAAGCACACTGTGAATTCACAATTCAAATTTGCATATGATGAAAGAAACAAATCTAAATCATAAATCACACTGTCAATTCACAATGTGAAAAATTGTTATGTTACTATGAACTACATCAAATATTCAACTTATGTAATGATTCTTATGTATTTTTTTAGATTCCTATCGATGTTTATAACCATCCAGACTTCCAAAAGATTTATTTTTGATATTATATGGAATCTTCAATGTTCTCCACAAGATTTTGAAAGTTACTGGTCAACAATGTTAGATAAGTTCCATCTCAAAGAAAATGACTGGTTAAAGACTGTTAAATAAGGGATTTATGGATTTCAGCTTATATGAGAGATCTTGAACTTTCTGCTTTGATCCGAACTACTTCAAGATCAAAGAGCCCGAATTATGCTTTCTCACATTTTTTGCATCATAAATCAAATTTAGTGAAGTTCATGATGTCATTTGATAGTGTAATAGAGAAGCAAAGACATCATCAATCTTTATTAGATTATCAGTCCACAAGTACTACCCCCAAGCTAAGGACTCCTTTGGCTATTGAAAAGCATGCATCGGAAATTTATACACATAATATTTTCTTTGACATTCAGAAAGAGTTATACAAATCCGTGTTTTATTGTGTTCAAGAATTTGTAGTTATTGAAGATGAAAGTGAAGTTTATGTTTTGAGAGATAAGAAGAAAAAAAGTTGATTGATAAAAATGTGAATGAGGATGAAGATTCTGATGATTTTTATCGAAAGAGTCTTCCTTCTCATTGTCCTAATACTCGTTACAAGGTATGTCTCTTTATCCTAATAGAGTTTAGTCAATATAGAATGTAGTTTAAAAATTCACACTGTGAATGTAGGATGTTTTGCCAATTCAGAGTGTGAATTCTCATAGAGTTATAAATTGGTTTGTATTTTTCATTAGATTAGTATGGAATATGTATTTTTTTTTTGTGAATTTGATTTTAAGTACATATTTATGTTATAGTATTATGATTTCTGATGTTGATTAATAATGTGAATCAATGTTAATTTGTATAACTTTTATCGAATGGTATGAGATAGAATTTCTTATTCACATATTAATTTGTTTATTAATGATAATTTTGTAGGTTGTATTTAGTATAAGGAGCGATAACATTAGCATCAGTTATAGCTGCATGCTTTTTGTCCAGGAAGGAGTGTTATGTCGTCATATGTTTTTCATATTAAATATGAAAGTGTATGATGAAATTCCATCAAATTTCATTTTGAGGAGATGGGGGAAAGATATCATAGATGATGGATTGTTGAGAAAAAAGTACTCGTGTCCTCATAAAGACAGTAAAAATGAATGTTTGATTTAAGATGCTTATGCTATTCTTCGTTTGTCCAGTAACAAGATAGAAAATAATGAGGATGAGTTGGCTAAATATATAAAGCAACTTCAGGAGGTTGATAGTGGTGTTCCTTTATGTACCTCATCAAGGTCATCTTCGAGTGGATCTGTACACATTGAAAAAATTATTGGAGCTGCAGTACGTGATGTTATCAACATTCATAATGCACAGGGGATCAGAAACAAGGGATGTGCCAGTGGTAAAAAAAATCAAGAGCACTAGAGAGAAAGCGATTGAGACATCTAAAAAGGGTTCCAGGTTGTGTAGTTTATGTCATAAACCAAAGCATAATGCTAGGAGTTGCATTTTGAGGTTAAAGAAGTCTGATTTAGAATCTGAGGTTAGAGAAGGCTGATTGTTTCTATTTTTTTTTAAGACTACTAAAATAAGATTTGATTTTTGTAATGATCATTCAATGCATAGAAATGTTGAAAATTCATGTTAATTTTGATATTCATTGTTTTTGTAACGCCCCGTTCCTAGTACGCATTTAATTTATTAAAATATTCATTTTTGTAAGAGGTACTCAATGAGTTAGTAGCCCTAACTCGTCGAGTAGGTGCCAGCTTGGTCGCGGGATTTAAATGGTCTACTCGACGAGTCCGAGCCTGGACTCGGCGAGTAGGTCCATCAGGAGGAAACACTTATTTTCAGGGTTTGCACCCTATTTAAACATCATATCTGGCCTCGACCCCAGCCTCCATCACCTCCAAACCCTATTATCAAAACCCTAATCCGCCATAAGTGATCTTGAGCTAGTTCTTTCCATTTTGAGTGTTTTTGTGCATTGTGAAACTTGTGGGAGAAGAAGAAGATAGAAGGCTCAAACGGGAAGAAGTAGATCCAGGAGCTACACTTCATTTACTGCATTTTCTGGTAATCAAGTTTCCAACTTGATCATTCTTCTCTTAGATCTAGTTATCTCCATATTATGAAAGTTTTGGGTCAAGAACCTTGGTCCTTGGGGTTGGGACGTCCCAAGTGACTTATATCTCAGATCTAGGATCTAGAAAGGGTTCCATGGCATAAAGGTGCAAACTTTATGACCATGGAAGCCCCATGCAGGCATATAAGCAAGTTTATGGTCTTTTTAGCCCTAAAAGACTATGCATGGAAGGAAAGTTCGGAGCTTTATGTGTCCAACATATGCTAAAACCTTAGATCTGGGTTTGTATGCGTGGATTTGAGATTATATGGCCTTTTGGACAAGATTCATGTTTTATAGGAATTAGGGTTTTGTCTAAACCCTTTTAGAAGAGCTATGAACGGATAAAGTTGGAAACTTTACCCTTAGGAGGGCCTTTCCAATGGACAAACGAGCTAAGAACCTTGGATCTAGGAGATAGGGGCTTAATCTATTAAGATGGCCAAACAGACAGAAGGACTCGTCGAGTCCATAAGGGAACTCGACGATTCGTATCGTGTTGTCTCGATTACAGTTAGTAGAACTTGACGAGTTTGTTGAAGGACTCGACGAGTGGATGAGCCAAGTCGCGACTAAGCAGCCCGATAGAACTCGACGAGTCGGTGGAACGACTTGGAGAGTTGGATCGCGTTTTTAGGATTTCTGAGTTATAGAACTCGACGAGTTGAGAGGTTGACTCGACGATTTGGTCAACCCAGAATGTTGACTTTGACCAGAGTGTTGACCTTGACCAGGGGTAAACTGGTCATTTTACCCTACGAAGAGTTATCAATTTTTGATTAAGTGTTATTATGAATTTATAGCCGAAGAGTCGCCGAGACAGTAGACAGGGATTCCTCACTCGAGTTTTCAGCAGTTATTCTTACGAGGTGAGTTTCCTCTAGTAGGAACGGGTCTACGGCACCAAGGTCGGCCCGTATAAGTGATATGTAGTAGCTTAGAGTGGGCGGGGCTTGATGCTTATATGTAGTTGGTAAGTGTGGGCGGGGACCGAAGATTATAGTTGATTAGAGTGGGCGGGGCCTGATTCTCATAGTATTATTTGAGTATAGATATGTGATTGTTTGGTAGATGTACTTGTTGTCTGTGTGATACTTGTATGCCTATTAGTAGCGGAGTGTGGGCGGGGCCCGAATCTCCTAGACAGCGGAGTGTGGGCGGGGGCCCGAATCTCCTAGATAGCAGAGTGGGGGCGGGGCCCGAATTTCCTAGACAATGGAGTGTGGGCGGGGCCTGAATATCCTAGATATCGGAGTGTGGTCGGGGCCCGAATCTCCATGAGAGTGGGCGGGGCCCGAATCTCCTACTTGCATGATATTTCTATGGTATGTGGTAGTTTGGGGAACTCACTAAGCTTCGTGCTTACAGTTTTCAGTTTTGGTTTCAGGTACTTCCACTAGCAAGGGGAAGGGATCAGGATGATCGCATGGCACACACCATAGTTTCAGCCTGGGATTGTTTTAGACTCTAATGATTACTTATATGATTTGATACAATATTTGACATGATGTTTTTGAGATACACGGTTCTTGTTTTATTATGACGATGGATGTTTTATGGTTTAAATAATGATTTTAAAACGAAATTTTTGGACCGTAATTTTGGGATGTTTCAATTTGGTATCAGAGCCTTGGTTTGAGGGATTCAGGCACGCTCTCAGGTGTGTCTGAACTCAAACTAAGGAATTGGTATGGAAAGTTTCAAAAGAAAATCATTTTTATAAAAGAACTTTGAGAAAAAGAAAAGAATTTTGAAAAGAGAAAAGAACTTTGAAAAAGGTAAAAGAGTGTGGTGCATGTAATCAGCCGAGCTCAAGTAACTCCCAAATTACCCATACAAGTTTATGTTATGTTATGATTATCAACTTTATGAGAACATCATGCTAGATTAGGACTAATGAGCTAGGGAGGATGCCTTATGTGCCTATTATATGTGTATCAGCTTTATGAGAATTGCATGCTAGTTTAGGATTAAGGATCTAGGAAGGATGCCCTATATGCCTGCTATATGTATCTCAGCTTTATGAACTGCATGCTAGTACAGATTAGTCAGGGATAGCCTGAGAGAGATATGGTTGATTATGTTTAGTCGATGCTCGAATGCTGCTTGCTTTGTGCTTTTAGGAGTTCTAGTTATCTTTTACTAACTAGAAAGTGAATGTGCTACGTTACGTATTGCGAGGACTAAATAATTTCAGAAGGTTAGGTCTAGCTCTATTGCGCAGCTCTTGTTTGATTCCAACCGTTGTAGGGTAGGATCTCTCATTCGAAGAATTATCTAGTCTTAGTGATATGTAATAGTATTCACGAGCTAGTTAGGGGGAGGTAGCAGGGACTTCTTATGCAGCTGATAGCGGAGAGTGGGTTGGTGATTACCCGAGGGCAATCCTAGGAAGAGTTTAGTATGAGATCAACAGTAGTAGTAGTAGTATAAGGGACTTGGTGGAGTCGAGGCAGTTCTTGAGGAAAGTACGGATAGATGTGGAAGGTAGTATGGGCCCGTACTACTGAAAGCAGAGGATCCGTACTCGAATCAGGAAAGGCTGAGATGAATCCAGGAAACTTGTAGCATGTTAGATCCCTCGAGATTTGATGAGTATACTGATGTTTGTTATGATGTATTTTCAGTATGGTGGTTCTACGTCCTAGGCCGGCGGGCACTTCAGGTGAGGGATCAGGCTCGGGCTCTGGATCCGAGCAGACGAGGGAGTTTATTTCGTCTGAGGTTACACGCAACATCCTAGAGCAGACTCCTGTGATATTTGGATCGGTCAAGGAGGGTATTTTAGAGCTTCTGGATGAGAAGTTGAGCGCTTTTCGCACTGAGATAGCGGCCATGATGGGGTCGTGCACATTGACGTTCAGGGAGTTCAGAGCATGTGGAGCTCCCGACTATCTTGGGGCTCGGGACCCCATTGCTAGCAGCAGCTGGTTGGCTGATGTTTCCAACGCATTCCGCACCAGCAGATGTCGCGAGGGGGACAAGGTTAGGCTTGCGTCCTGTCTTCTGAAGGACAGGGCACGTGACTGGTGAGAGGAGGTTGGGAGAGCTATTGGGGATGATGCAGTGTTGGATGCGATGACTTGGAGTGATTTCACGACCAGGTTCAGGGCCGAGTTCGCACCTGTTATTGAGGTGCAGCAGCTTGCTAGGGAGTTCCAGGATCTCCGACAGATGACTGAGACAGTGGCGGAGATTACCGCCAATTTCAGGGAGAGGGCCCTTTTCGTTCCGTAGTACGTGGCGGACGAGGAGATGAAAAAGGCCCGATACCATGAGATGCTGAGGAGTGATATCAGACAGTTTGTGAGCCGGTCTAGCTGCAGGACGCTGGAGGATATGACAGCGAGGGCTCGTGAGAGGGAGATTGATTTGGAGATGGAAATGAAGAGGAAGCCAGAGGTAGTGTCTGGCACAGAGGTCTCGGGAAAAAAGCCCAAGGTAGATTCTCGAGGGAAGGGCCAACAGGGCCGAGGCCGCTGCGGCAAGTGCGGCAGGGGGCATGAGGGGCCGTGTAAGGCGGGTAGTTTAGGCTACTTCAAGTGCGGCCGAACTGGACATGTCAACAGGGATTGTACTGCTACTACCACCACCACTACAACATCTGATCTGATTTGCTTTCATTGCAATTAGAGGGTACACAAGAAGTACCAGTGTCCGAATCTAGCATCAACAGGACAGGTGTGTTGGGTTTTGAGCATTCTAACACTCCTATGGTGTACATGCAACCCTATAAACCTTGGATCTATGTTTTCTCTATTATACATGCAAATATTAACTATTCCAAGGTTGCACCCTAACTAGCATATTATGAAGCACCTATACTACAAATTTCTAGTTAGATGACATACCTTTTGGTGTAGCTTGATGTCTTCAAGCTTTAAGAGCTTAGCCCCAATAGTGTGGAAGCCTCAAGTGGAATCACAAATCACCAAAACACCTTGGAAAACCTTTAGAGAATATGGATACTTGGCTCACACTATGAAATCGGTTATTGCCCTTTTTAGTGTATCCACACTAGCCACTAGCATAATTTCATGAACCATAAGACCCTTTATATAGTGTGGAGGATTAGGGTTAAACCCTAATACACATGACCTTTCATTTCCTAGGATCCATGGGTTAAAGCTCCATGTACTATCCATGAAAACATTAACTCCAAATTTTGTAACTCCATAAAAACTTTAAATCAATTTTTTTAAAAAAAAACTTTCATATCCATAACTTATGGAGGTTTCAAAACACTTAAGATCACAACTTTAAAAAAAACTTTTGAGCTCCAAAATTTTATGACAAAATTTGTAACTCCTTAAAACATTTAGATCAAACTTTTAAAACTAATAAAATAATCATATCATTTTATCTTTTACTAAATTTGACCTAATTCAACTCATATAGCAAATGATTCAAATTTTACAAATAATTAGTTTTTCACACAACAAGTAATTATCTTAAAAATGTGACAAACGTCATGTTTTTTTTTCCTTTTTTTTTCAACTTGAAAATAAAACATTTGCATCAATATAACAGAAAACAACCAGGCTCTGATACCACTGTTGGGTTTTGAGCATTCTAACACTCCTATGGTGTACATGCAACCCTATAAACCTTGGATCTATGTTTTCTCTATTATACATGCAAATATTAACTATTCCAAGGTTGCACCCTAACTAGCATATTATGAAGCACCTATACTACAAAGTTCTAGTTAGATGACATACCTTTTGGTGCAGCTTGATGTCTTCAAGCTTTAAGAGCTTAGCCCCAATAGTGTGGAAGCCTCAAATGGAATCACAAATCACCAAAACACCTTGGAAGAACTTGAGAGAATATGTATGCACACTAAAAACGGCCCACTCTTATTTTCACACACTTGTGCCAATTTTGTGAGCCAAGGACCCCTTTATATATTATGGAGGATTAGGGTTACATCCATGTAAACCCTAATACCCATGACCTTTCATTTACATAGGATCCATGGGTTAAAAGCTCCATGGACCATCCATGAAAGCTTAGCCCAACCTAAATGAACTTGGCCCATTCCATATATATAAGAGTCCATATTCAATTAGTTCTTTTTGATCACTTAATTAATTCTAAATTAATTCTTGATCAATAGTAATTAAATAATATGATTCCATATTAATATATTAGAACTTATAATATATTAATATAAATCATAAATATACTATTCTCAAAAGACTATCCATATAAATTGTGCCGGTGAAGTGCAACCCAAATGGACCATGCCGGGCCGGGTCAAGTACATACCAAATATAGTTATGGACTTAGACATTAATCCAACAGTCTCCCACTTGGATAAGTCTAAAACTATTATTGAGTATGACTTCAAAACCTAACTGGCAATCGTAGCTCTTAAAGCCGCTGTCGAACTCTGACCTTGTCAATGACTTGTCCATTAGATAAGGGATCATATATTCCTCCATTCTAGATATCATATGGACTGAGACATGGATTATAATCATTCTCTCTGTCCATTTGTTGTTTCCCGATTTTCGATTTATGATGACTGACTGATTGAACAAATCAAATCAGTCCTGGCTTGGCCAAGCACTCACATGTGTCATCGCTAAATCATCGAGGGGCCACAGATATCGCTTTTATCCCGAAGGTAAAAGGAATGGATAAACTTCGACTCATATGGCTTGTTCTACTACTTGTTGAATCATACACAAAGGCACGTTTTATAACATCGAGTTACCAAATGCGTTTTTGTGCAATCAATGTATAACCAACTCATAGTAACAACTCATATCTCTAGGTTTGAAGAATATAAGATATTATCGTCTCATGATCACTCGTGATAAAATCCATGAAGTGATTCAAATGAGCACGGGTTGAATCCAATACTCAGAACTTATGAGCACTCATGAGTGTTGTAGCACCACTTTGTCCACCAACTTGGACCTCTACAAACCAACCCATGACAGTCTTGATTCATATCTACTTCCAACATATGACCGACTGTGGATGGTTTGAATAACCTAATCATTCAGGAAGAGCGACTTAGTTATTCTGGAAGTCAAAACATGCAAAGTGAAACACAAGAATAAATGAATCAAATATGGTATCAAACCCTATGAATATAAATAAACACTTTTATTTATCACCATACTGATTACTCATTATTCATTGTTTCGGTTTTATCAACTTTATACTTGAATTAAAAACACTAGTTGTCCCATGCTCCAAGCATGTACACTATGCTTTTCTTAAACAATAGCTTTGCCATACACCAAGTATGCACTCTATGTTTGTCTATGATCCTTACTTTGTGAAATAAACCAATTGAACATAATTTCAATGATTCTAATTTCACACTCCCAAATCCTTATCGAAAAATGTGAGAATTTCAAATTCCTATCATTTATCGAAATCTGTTTAGATTTTAAACTTATATGCACTGACCCTCCTGTAATGAATATGTACAAAGTCACAAAGACTTGTCAACAATCATTATAAGGTATTCCAATGGAGATCAACTCCATGGAAACTAAGTCTCATATTCAAAGTACATTGCTTTGGACATGCTTCTTGCATTAAGTTTTCTAATCTTACACAGATAACTTCCACCTATGGAGACAACTCCATATTCTCATTTTGACTATCACTTCTGAATAAGAGATGCCTCTTTTCAGAATATGTCAACATGGTCCTTCCAAAATTAGCACTATACTTCCAACTGTCCCTGAGCAACCAATCTTTGGTAAACCTCAGATTGTCCTCGACAATTGCTTAATCATTTTAGTCATATCCAATTCTAGACCTTTTCCCTTCTTAATGCCTCTGGGCATTTGGAAAAATTTAGAAATGACAAATATTATAGCACATGCAATCGATCCTGTACCCAAAGAAAATGGTACACGATTCATGATGTCTCACATAAAGACATGATTCTAGACCAGTCTTTTGCTACAATATTTTTATTTGCCATGTTTTCAAAATTTGACTATGAAGAGGGATGCCGTAATCATAATCGAATTTTGAGAACGCAATATATAGAATTTCCTTAAGTTGAACCAATCCAACATGAAATTCATATATATATATATATATATATATTCTTGACTAAAGATGATTAAGGTCTCAATCTAAGCCTTTAGAACTGAAATGAAGTATATCCTCTCCCTTAATTATAGCAAAACAACTTTTTCAATCCCTGCAGCCTCACGAATTGAAACTTTTGCTTTCTATAATTAACATTTCTAACTTGCAACACTAACAATAATTATCATGCTCCAACTAACATGATGATTATTAGCATAACACTTATCTCACACTAGCTTTGACATGTACTCAAAAATCAGCTGGACTTCTAGAAATCAATACTTTATTGACTTTCTTACCAAAGTTCAGATTTCTGATACGAGATGCTTTGATAAAACTTTATCAAAATCATACACCTTTCCTTAGATAGCATGCATGTGTGTCTAAACAATTTCAGAACTATGAAAAGGGATGCCGTAATCATAGTCTCAATTGTTTAGACCTTTTGCCATCTGCTTCAAATCTACTTGGTGGAAGTGTTTCCTCACCATCATTTTCATGAATCGGAGAGAAACCTTATGACCCTTAGATTTTATGGTGTATGTGTTCTTATCCATGTGAATCGTCAAAACCATAGTCACAAGACAAGGATAATGACAAATCCAAACTCATATGGACTGAACTTATGCAATCTTAACTTCTTGCCACCTGGCAGTACAGGGCCTGCCATTGCTTCCAAGTTGTTATGCAACCAATTGAGAACTTTCAGAACTCCTATGCAAAGCCAACTTTAACTGGAATGGGCACATAATATGTCAACACGATAGGTTATAAACCTCAAGTCGTGTGCTAGTGAAGAACCTCAGGTTTTATTCTTGTTCTTGAAATTCTTTTTAGGATCTTTAAGACTCCCACTATCCTCTTGACATATAAGACTATCTTGCCAAATATTCAAGAGATAGTGCGGATTCTTTATCAAGGTAAACACTTCACACAATTGGCCTTAGTTGGTCTTTGTTTTATCTAAAACATCACAACTTACCAATTTCAAATGTACAATAGTAGGACACTTTTACTCTTACATTTGACAAGTGTTTTAAACCTTTCTTTAAGATATGTCACTCAAGTTACAATCTTGGAGTATGACTCTAAGAATTGTTTTGGAACAAAGTATGACTCATCTTCCTGATCTAACCATTTCAACAATTCATGACTCCTCTTCTTAGTCATAAGAATGCACTAAGATGACCTTTAGAGGACTAATTGTGATATGATTTCTAAATCATTAAGATGATCACAAACATGATACTAAAGTACTCTCCCATCTTTTCAGATTTGAGAAACTTTTATCTTTCTGCCTAATTTGATTCTTCCCATTCGTTCTGCCATACATTGAGACTTTTCCAATGTTTAAGAATTATACTTAAACTTGTAAGTATAACCATATTTACTAAACTTTAGTAAATCAAATAGTCTTAACGAGCTTGGTGGTGGACATGACCAGTGCACAAGAATGTGTACTCGATCCCTTTAGTCCTTCACTTGACTCACACATCCATGTGAACAAGTAATTAGTCTTGATTTTCCAATGCTTGAAAGTTCTCATTCATCATACTATTCAACTTGCATGATTCCAAGTTTCGGTCCAATTGAAACTTGGGTGATGATGAACTTTCCTGATTTGGTAAATTTAGACACTACCACAAATGAAAGAATCAAATCCATTTTCCAATATTGCTGTCAGTGGAATCATATAAGCAACAATTTTCCACAAATGCCATTGTAAGGATACTTCAAATAAATAAAATTAAACAATTTTCTTTTATTTTAAAACTTTGCGGAAAAACTTATCCTTACAATCCACATGGAAAATTGTTGTTATCTATTCCTTAGCAATATATCATAACTTCTTAAGCAACTGCTCAAAATTCTGATGCGATCGAAATCCACCTTCGCGATCAGAATCAGCATATACTTCCTTTAAGATTTCTCTCTATTCTTTGATTCTTAAAACATCAACATGTGACCCAGTCACATCATGTAATGAGGATCTCAGAATAGAACTTAACAGAGTTAGATAATGGGCTCTACCTGATGTAGAGTCAAACTTATTGACTTTAACATCCTTAGGTAAATTTGGCAGCTTTGCAATCAACGCCCCTTCCTTTGGCAAAATAAACATATGGACCCTTTGGTAATGGGACTATCTCAGACTTAGCCTTTCTCTTTACCATTTGGTCAACCGGGTTGACTATGGCCAATCCCTTTCCATTGGGAAGAGAATGCGTTTTCTGGATTTCCAGTGTCACCATTGTCACTTTCCATAAAGTTTTTGGGAAGTTGATCTTCTAATCAAATTTGCTTTACTATCGTTCCAAATCATTGCTGCTTCAGCAGCACCAAGCAAATAGATATGATCATTAAGGTTCATGTCATAGTCTGTTTCATAGTAGTCCCAAAGGAACTCACTATGTGACGTAGAAAGTGATTGAACATCCAACTTTCTCAAGACTTTGACACCCAACTCTCCCGGCTTGTCAATATGTGACTTCATCTTTAAGATGTGATCACACATAGACCTTGCTTGCCATTAGGGCTTGAGTGACCTTGAACTTGTGGGTTAGGGAGAATAATTGGAGGAGGTGGAGGAAGAAAAGTATGACTTCCATGAGCCAAACTCGGGAAGTCATATTCATTAGGAAAGCTTGGTTTGGGAAGATCATTGTTGTCTAAACCAGACATCAACAATGGGAGAAATTCACGTAAAGTTGATTGAAGCCCTTAATATAACACCCAATATGATATATTAAGGCTAGGACCCAACAAACTATTTTATAACTTGGAAGAGGGATGTCGTAATCCAAGCTATAAAATATTTGAAGGTAGGTGAATGACGATTCACCAATTTCCACCAAGATAAACGAAATGTATTATTAGGTTTTAATTGGTTTTGAAACTCCTAGATTCTTTTGAGATTCATTGAACTTTTCAATGGCATGTTTCAATCTCGAGTGTGCCCTTCAGGTTTTGTGACTGGGATGCCGAGGATCACAAAACAAGGTGTGAATAACCATGCAAATATACTTGGTACCCTTAATATTTACCCCTCAATCGATGTGCCGGTTAACCACACACGCTCCACCGATACTATGATAAACATTAAGTTACCCTTTGCCTACCTTGTTAAATAAAGCTAGTGTGCCGGTTAACCACACACGCTCCACTAACTGACTTAAGCAAAGTGCAAAGTGTAATTTCATGGGTTAGCACCAAATTCACATTTTCCTAAGTAACTAAGATTGGGTATTATTAAGAGTTTAGTTACTTAGTATTTATCATTAATACTTTTAATGAAGGGAGAATTATAGTCTTTGTCCTACCCGTTCGGCTAACGACCCTCCACCGGTCAAGGAAGCGGTGGGTGAGAGTAGACACCCATTAAACTGCCATTTTATAGGCAGTAACCTTATACCCCCCTTATAGACCGGCTTCGTGAATGAGGCCTACTATTGGTAAGACGACTTGCTCTTATACATATAATATATTAAACTTTTAATATTATAATAGTATAAGGGTGTATTTTAGTCATTTAAAATACTTGGTGGTTTAATCTATTAATTAAACTAAACTTTTAATTTAATTAAACTCAAACCATATCTTTATTTATGGATTTAATAATACTCTTTTAATTAAACGCTTTAATTAACTATTAATAAAGTCCATAAGAGTTAATTTGAATTATTCAATAAAACATTATAATTCCAATTATTAATTTCAAAATTAAAACCATTTAATTAATTGTTTAAGTTATGAACCCAAGAGTTTTAGAATTCAATTCTTTTTTTTCATAAAAAGCTTTTTCCAAATTCCAAAACTTGAGGGCAAGTTTTGTAACTCTTGAAAACCTTTGGATTCCATAACTTATGGAGTTAAATACTTGTTTTATGATGAAACTTTTCATGTTCCATAACTTAAGAACAAGTTATGAAATTCTTTAAAACATTAACTCCAAATTTTGTAACTCCATAAAAACTTTAAATCAATTTTTTTAAAAAAAAACTTTCATATCCATAACTTATGGAGGTTTCAAAACACTTAAGATCACAACTTTAAAAAAAACTTTTGAGCTCCAAAATTTTATGACAAAATTTGTAACTCCTTAAAACATTTAGATCAAACTTTTAAAACTAATAAAATAATCATATCATTTTATCTTTTACTAAATTTGACCTAATTCAACTCATATAGCAAATGATTCAAATTTTACAAATAATTAGTTTTTCACACAACAAGTAATTATCTTAAAAATGTGACAAACGTCATGTTTTTTTTTCCTTTTTTTTTCAACTTGAAAATAAAACATTTGCATCAATATAACAGAAAACAACCAGGCTCTGATACCACTGTTGGGTTTTGAGCATTCTAACACTCCTATGGTGTACATGCAACCCTATAAACCTTGGATCTATGTTTTCTCTATTATACATGCAAATATTAACTATTCCAAGGTTGCACCCTAACTAGCATATTATGAAGCACCTATACTACAAAGTTCTAGTTAGATGACATACCTTTTGGTGCAGCTTGATGTCTTCAAGCTTTAAGAGCTTAGCCCCAATAGTGTGGAAGCCTCAAATGGAATCACAAATCACCAAAACACCTTGGAAGAACTTGAGAGAATATGTATGCACACTAAAAACGGCCCACTCTTATTTTCACACACTTGTGCCAATTTTGTGAGCCAAGGACCCCTTGATATATTATGGAGGATTAGGGTTACATCCATGTAAACCCTAATACCCATGACCTTTCATTTACATAGGATCCATGGGTTAAAAGCTCCATGGACCATCCATGAAAGCTTAGCCCAACCTAAATGAACTTGGCCCATTCCATATATATAAGAGTCCATATTCAATTAGTTCTTTTTGATCACTTAATTAATTCTAAATTAATTCTTGATCAATAGTAATTAAATAATATGATTCCATATTAATATATTAGAACTTATAATATATTAATATAAATCATATATATACTATTCTCAAAAGACTATCCATATAAATTGTGCCGGTGAAGTGCAACCCAAATGGACCATGCCGGGTCGGGTCAAGTACATACCAAATATAGTTATGGACTTAGACATTAATCCAACAAGGTGGTGGCACCCGCTTCTACCACTTTGAGGATTACAGACGGCCGTCATGGCCGGGCAGAGGCGCCAGCGGCGAAGAGCAGAGCTTTCCAGTTGACAGCAGAGGAGGCACGTTCAGCCCCTGATGTGGTTACAGGTATGTATCTTCTCCATTATCTCTTTATTATTTTTGATTGTTAATCATGTTTGTGTGTTTGTGTATAGGATTGTTCTTAGTGAACGACATATCAACTATGTATTGTTTGACTCGGGGGCTACCCGATCTTTTGTGTTGCTCGCACTTAGCAAGCGATTTAGCAGAGCTCCGGGGGATCTGGATTGTCCACTTGATGTAGAGATAGCCGATGATAGGACCGTCAGGGTTGCAAGGGTTCATAGAGGATGTACGCTATGGTTATTCGATCAGTCGTTTTCAGTGGATCTGGTTCCTATTCCCCTGCATGGGAATAAGATCATAGTGGGTATGGATTGGTTGAGCTCCAATGGGACAGTGATTGATTGTGAGCAGCAACTAGTGAGGGTTCGTACTCCTAGTGGGGGAGAGCTAGTGATTCAGAGCGAGAGGCCACATCGCGGACCGATCTTATGTTCAACAGCGAGGGTGAGGCGCTACCTCCAGCAGGGTTGTACAGGATACGTCGCCTATGTCATGGATACCCAGGATAAGGGTAAGGCGACTGTTGATGATGTACCGGTAGTGCGAGAGTACCCAGACGTATTCCCGGAGGATTTACCTGGGGTACCTCCGGAGAGATAGGTTGAGTTTAGGATTGACCTGGTCCCTGGTGCGGCTCCGATAGCCAAGGCACCATATCGGTTGGCTCCTCCCGAGATGCAGGAGTTGTCTACGCAGCTGCACGAGCTGCTAGACAAGGGTTTCATCAGCCCGAGCAGTTCACCATGGGGAGCCCCGATCCTGTTTGTGAAGAAGAAGGACGGGTCACATCGCATGTGTATCGATTACCGAGAACTGAACAAGGTAACGGTTAAGAACCGTTACTCACTTCCGAGGATAGATGATTTGTTTGATCAGCTTCAGGGAGCATCTTGGTTCTCCAAGATTGATCTACGGTCAGGATATCACCAGATGCGAGTCAGGGATAATGATGTGCAGAAGACAGCTTTTGGGACTCGCTATGGTCATTATAAGTTTGTGGTGATGCCGTTTGGGCTCACCAATGCTCCAGCCGCGTTCATGGACCTCATAAACTGCGTGTGCAGACCGATGCTGGATCGGTCTGTAATAGTCTTCATTGATGACATCTTGGTTTACTCCAAGACTCAGGAGCAGCATGAGGAGCACCTAAGGGAGGTGCTGGAGACAATGAGGAGGGAGAGACTCTATGCGAAGTTCTCCAAGTGTGAGTTCTGGTTGCGCGAGGTGCAGTTCCTTGGGCATCTTGTCAACCAGAAGGGTATTCTGGTCGATTCGGCCAAGATAGAGGTCGTGATGCAGTGGGAGATTCCGAGGTCTCCAACTGAGATTCGGAGTTTCCTGGGTCTGGCAGGGTATTACAGGAGATTTATTCAGGACATCTCTAAGATTGCAGTTCCGTTGAACCGACTGACCAAGAAGTCGGTAGTTTTTCGCTGGGGACCTGATCAGCAGGCAACCTTTGAGACGCTCAGGCAGCGATTGTGCGAGGCATCGATTCTCACTCTGCCAGAGGGTGTAGATGACTTCATAGTCTACTGTGATGCTTCGATCACAGGCATGGGAGCAGTGTTGATGCAGCGGGGTACTGTGATAACTTATGCCTCGAGACAGTTGAAGCCTCACGAGGCTAACTATCCGACGCACGATTTAGAGCTGGGGGCAGTGGTGTTCGCCCTCAAGATTTGGCGGAATTACCTATAATGGGACCGATATACCATTTACACGGATCACAAGAATTTGAGGTACCTCATGGATTAGCCGAATCTGAACATGAGGCAGCGTCGGTGGTTAGATGTGGTGAAGGACTATGATTGTGAGATCCTTTACCACCCGGGTAAAGCCAACGTAGTGGCCGATGCCCTGAGCCGTAAGGTAGTAACGAACCCGATTCGAGACATATGTATGAGGATGACAATGATTACTCCATTGTTGGAGCAGATCCGAGAGGCACTGTAACATCCTATTCTGGATCGTCCATGATTTAGGGATTTGTGGGCTGCAACCCGGGCATGAGGAAGCCCTAGGGGCTGGGACGAGTTGCTGGGAGCGTAGGGCTTCTCGTCACCTTTCCGTGGATATAAGGTTCGTTGTAAACAAACTTGTAACGAAGGAGCCACGATAGTTTGAAGATTTGGAAAGTTTAGCCCTTATTGTGAAATGTGTGACAATTGAGTACGCGGGGCGTAATTATGCGTACGCTCGGCATACTAATGTGCGTGGAAGAAACGCGAAGGCCACCTAGTACGCTGGGTGTACTAGGTCCTGGAAGAAAACCCTAATGTTTTGAGGTATCCCTATTTAAGGAACAATATGCCTTCATATTCAGCCACCATTTCCATCACCTTACCTCTCTCAAAACCCTAAATCTCGTTTCTTAGCTTGTGTGAGCATTGGAGGCTTATGAAGTGATCTTATGGAAATTCTTTTGAGAAGAAGGAACTTTGAAGGAAGAAGAGTTGGCATTCAAGCTTTTGGATCTGAGTTTCCTTGTGGATGGAGCAACATTCAGAGGTATCAAGCTCAAAGCTTTGCTCTTATTTTGCATACTTCATTTAAAGGTCCATTTTAGGGTTTATGTCCCCAAAGCTTGAAGCTTTATGAGTTGGTCCACCCCAGAGCCTTATACCTGTCCTCTTTGATGTATTCAGACACTAGAGTTCATAAAAATGGAGTCTTGGTTGTCAAGACCTCCCCATTTAAGAGATATGTGGATTTTTATGGTGAATGAGTGAGATTATATGAGATGTAGACTTATACAGCCTTGATGGGGCTTAAAGTCACCAACTTTATGCTATAAGAGACTTTATTTGACCGAGATCTGAAATGGTAGCCTTTGTCTTAATGAGTTAAGACCAATAGAGTGGAATAAGCGAGACTGGGACGTACGCTGAGCGTACTCCCAGTTACAAGCAATGTAGCACTGAGCCACCCCCGTTGCATGCATGGCTAGACGTACGCCCAGCGTACGCGCCGTGTGTTGACCCCTCCGTTGACTTTTAGGTTTTCAAGCAAATGTGGACTTTTGAGGGGCAAAATGGTCTTTTTACCCTCCTGGGATTCAGTAGAGGAATTTACCTAACATTTATGGGATATTCATGTCATGTATTAATTAGTGGCAATTGTGACATATGTTAGTCGGGGATTAGATTAGCGGGTCGGGTGCAGGAGTCGCTTACTCCACTTGCGAGGTGAGTCTTCTCACTATACATACCTAGCGAGGTAACCAGAGTAGTGCGACCAGAGGGTCTTATGTGTTTATTTGAGTACTATGTTGTGTTGCATTATGTCTATGTGATTTATGTTATTTGATATTCTGAGTATACAGAGTTTGGACCGGAGGGTTCCAGAGTTAGGACCGGAGGGTCCCAGAGTTAGGACTAGAGAGTCCACCAGAGTTGTGGGGCTGGAGGGTCCCACTGAGACACATCGGCCAAGAGGGCCTTACAGAGTGATAGCCTCGAGTGGCTAATGTGTATATGTGGTATTTTGGGGAACTCACTAAGCTTCGTGCTTACCGTGTTATGTGTTATGTGTTTCAGGTTTTTCTCAGGATAGCGGGAAGGCACCGGCTGGATTGTACACACCAGGGAAAGAGTTATGTTTCGAGGATCCTGGATTCTTAATCAAACAAACATGGAGTTGCGTTTTGTAAATTAAATAAATGAGATTTTTATAAAATGTGTTATGAGAATTATGTGATTTAAAAATGAAAAATTTGTTTGAAAATTTACGGTGTTACAAGTTGGTATCAGAGCCTTGGTTTGAGGGATTCGGATGCACCTTCGGGTGTGTTTGGACTCAAATTGAGGATTTGAGAAAGATTTTCAAAGATAAATTTTTCTAAAATGAGAAAGAGTCTAAGAGAAAACAAGTTGGAGCCGTGTGTACAATCAGCCAGAGCCCAAACGGTGATTTCCCAAAATACCCTTACTTTTGTGTTATGAGATATTATGCATGCTAGAGATAGGCTAGGTATTTCATACTTTAGGACCAAAGTTGCCTGATTTGTGATGCCTTAGCCTAGGAGTTGCTACTATCTGTGATGTGCTTTTGAGCATGTGCTGAGTAGAGTAGTTAGATACCTCGAGAGGTAGGATTGCCTGAGCCGACGATATCTTTTGAGGTTTGAATAGAGCAAGAGGAGTTATATGCCAGAGTGGATTTATGTGTTAGTGAGGGTTATTCGATGCCCGAATGCTGCTTGCTTTGTGCTTTGTGGATCTCTTGATGATGGGAGACAACTACTATGTGAATATGACGATATTCAGGAGGTAGATTACTGGCATCATGAGGAGTTCTTCAGCAGCTGATGGCAGAGAAGTGTGAGAACCTAGGAAGAGCCTAGGGAGTGAACTTAGTCAGATGAGTACGCAGATAGAGGAGTGTACTTCGCTGGAGAGCGAACACGCATGATGGGATTGATGATTGAGAAGGTGGAGCAACGACTTAGGAAATTTGGGACGACCCGTGTGGAAAGTATGGGTAGATGTGGCAGGTAGTATGGGCCCGTACTACTGAAAGCAGAGGACCCATACTCGAAGCAGGGAGAATTCCAGAGGTTCTAAGTAGAAGATTGAGAAGAGGTAACATGGTTCGAGTACCATGAATTGTAGCCGATTGAGAAGAGATAACATGGTTCGAGCACCATGGTTTGTGGCAAATTGAGAGGAAATAGCACGGGTTGAGTACCATGATTCATGGCGGATAGTACTTATGGACTTTACCAGTTGTCCCGTTGACTGGGGACGGATGTAATAGAGTGTGGGGCCGGAGGGCCATGTTGAATGAGTTTCAGTGGGACCTACCTCGAGAGGGAAATTGAGTTAGTTTCAAGAAGATTTTACTGGTGATGTCACACCCCCAAACCAAGGATGGCGGAAACGTCCGGGGGTGGAGGACTTCATGTATAGTATCACAACAACGAGTATAATAGTGCTCAAAGTAAATACAACCATCATAGATATAATTGAAAAAGTTACACCATAGTATGTGTTTACATGTTTCAAATCAATTACACTATGATGACAAAATGAAATGTTTGACGATTTAACGTCCCATCCTCAAAAGCTGTTGATTTCCTGTTTCACTGATTTCCTGAGAATACAAGTAGTTTTGAAAGAGTGTCAACAATTAAGTTGGTGAGTTCATAAGAGTTTTATTTGAGAAAGAAGCCGTTTTCCTTGTAAAAGCGATAGAGTATGATTCCAGAAAATTCAATATTTTCTTTATTAAATGTGAAATGAAAGCTCCTATGTTATGCAATAATGTACCCTAGAAAGACCCGTAGATTCCTTCTATAATCACCCAGTGTATATAAGTTATATAAAATTTAAGTTAAATAAACCGTCGAATATAATGGGTCTACCCTAGGTCCACAACCAAACAAGGAACAGGAAGTAAGGCGGGCCCACCAATTCTAAGTCGATTGCGACTAAATTCATAAATAACTCTAACATGTACACATAGCAATTATAGCTGAAGTCTAATAATTGTAGATGAAACGTAGTTTTAATATCATGAAAACCATTTTGTGTAAACCTGGTACTTTATAATGTATATTTCAAGAAAAATCTCTTATTTTCCTTATAAAAAGTTATGTAGCCTTAAATCCCAAGACCGAGAATATGTGTGTGTTTTTTACTTATAATGTTTATAATAGTAATGTGTTTCCAAAGAAAATCCAATAATTTCCTTATAAAAGTCATGTAGTCCTAAATCCCAAGACCGAGAATATGTGTGTGTTTTGTACTTATAACGTGTTTGTAGTTTTAAATAGATAAAACCCCTTTTTAAAGTAGAATTTTCCCCATAAACTTGAAAGATTTTTAACTCCCTATGTGAGTCGTTATAACCATACTACAACGAAAATTAACCTGCAACAACGTTTTTCAGACGTCAAGATCCTATGACTATTGTCACCCGTAGACCTGCAGGTCCGGCTGTAGCTAGCAGCGAGGTGTGGGATGTCAATCCCAATATAGATCTATACACAATTATCACGCTCTCCCTACAAGAGACTCTGGTTATAACTTACAGGAATTTGAACCCGTACTCTAAGAGTACGATGGAAGAATTGTCTCACAACTTACGTTAACTAGTTTACATATAGTTTGAGTATAAAACCTCTTCCGTGGTGGAAGTGAAATCACCTTTTATGAAATAAATTAGTGATATGTAATCCATAATCTATTACTATTATAGTTTATCATGTAGTATATGAAAAACTCATTTGTTTTGAGAGTAAAACCTTTTCCATGTAGTATGCTTTTATCAAAAAATCCATAAACTATACTTATTGTAGTTTATTATGTGTTCGAAATGAATGGAAAAACCTTATCATAAATGAATAATTTCTGTTTATGATGATAAACTAACAAGAATGCATCCAATATTTAGAAACTTATTGTTATGCACTTTGCTCAACATACTACAAAGTGTTGTTAATATGGTAAGCTATGCAACTAGTTTTTAACTTTTCTGCACTGTTTTGAAAACATCATAGAAAAATCATACGAACTAGAAAACTAAATCCGTAAACTCTGAGAGTTTAGAAAATGTGTCTAGTTTATTCATAAATTTTATTATGATTTTTAGAAGTCTCTAACTGGTGTGAAAATGTTCATATTCACAGACTGGTCCGAATTCGTTTATGAAATGATAGACAGTTTTGTAAAAATCACCATAAATTGTAGAAAAAATTGTATGGAGATGTGCAAGTATTCATTTTAAAGGTATGAACCTGAAATATTTTCATATTAAACAGTTTTGAAAGATATTAAGTTTAAGATGGTCAAAAGAGTCCGTGAATGGAACTAAACTTTCCTGTTGAAAGCTGATGTTTGAGTTTAGTTAAGTTTTTGGTATTTTAACTTGTATCCCCCCCCCCCTAAAACTTGAAGAAAACATGAAAATGTGGGGGTATGAACTCACCTTGAGTTATTCCTTGAGATAAAGGTGGAAGAAGAGAGGTTTCCAAGTCAAGAACGCTTGGGAGATACTTGAAGATTTGAAGATCTAGCACCAATTATGACGATATTTGTGTGAGAAATCCATGACTTGAGTGAAGAAGTATGGGATGACAAGGTGAAGGATGAAATTTACTTACCAAAAGAGGGTGAAAAGCTCAAAACTCTTGAAGTGTCCCGTAATCTTGGAGAGAAAATGAGAGAGAAAAGTGTATTTGATTTTAGGTGAAGTGTTTTGTGATCTAGAGGATGTGAGTAGTATAGGTTCTTTGTGTGTGTGAGTTTAAGGAGACTTGTGGGGGAAGGATAAGAGTACAATGAGTGGACAATGCTGATGTGAATAGTGACCGAGGGTGTCATTGAGTGGGTATGGGAGGTAGCTTGTGTCTTTGCTTTATGGAAAAGTCAACACTCCACCTTTTGTACTTTGCCTTTGCTCTTAAGAAAAGTGTGGGTTTTAATATAAGAATCCTTAGAATATGCCTATTTTATGATCTTGGAAGGTTAAAAATAATAAAATATGGATTTATACGAAAATCCCGCGTTACAATAACCAAAAACGAGCTTAAAACGAAGTCGGGGTCGAAAACCGGGTGAAAAGAGTGAAGCTGCGAAGTTGCTCGGATTGGGCCGAAGTTCGGTCCCAGCAGCCGGAACCGAAAGTGCTTGGTGAGAACCGAAGGCGAAGCTGGTAGAGTAAGGACCCGAAAGCGAAATGGGGCGAAATAGGAGGTTCGGTCCGAAGGGACCTTCAGTTGTAGAGGTTTTGGGTCCGAACTGGACCTTCGGGTTCGGTTCTTGTAGAAGGTTTTGGTCTATGGCAGTTTCGGTTCTTAAGCTAGTCTCGGTTCTAATGAGAGGTTCGGCTCCTTAAGAGGGTTCGGCTCCTCAAGAGGGTTCGCTTCTATAGAGCTGTTTTTCGCATAAACTTCCCGTTTCGAGTTGTTTTTGACTAAGTTAAGGGTCGGGATGCCCCGAGTGATTATAAAAAGTTGAGAGAAATTTTGAGAGAGATTTCACATACTTGGAGAGATTTGGGAGAGATTTCACATACTTGGAGAGATTTGGGAGAGATTTCACATACTTGGAGAGATTTGGGAGAGATTTAGGTAGAGTGAGAGAGGCTTTGTTTGTGACCTTTTCGAGTGTTTTAACTTCGAAATGCAAGGTTTGTAAACCCCGTTTTGCCTTGTTATAAGCGTTATACGCCCCCGAAGGGTATGTATTAATGTTTTATTGAGTTGTTCCATCAGTTACTCTGATTAGGGTTTAGATTTTCTGAACACGTGAAGAATCAAAGTGATACTTTGCATAAAGATGGTGTGTTGTACAATAGTAAACACGATGTAAACCCTAATATACAAGGGTTAATTGAGTTGACCGGTTTGACTTGTTGACTTTATTTGACTTTGACTTGACCGAAAATTGACGGTTGTCACATCATCTCCCCGTTAGAAGGAATTTCATCCCGAAATTAGCACTTTGACCGGGACTTCGAGAGTTGGGGAAAGATGCGGGTATTTTTGTTTCATCTGGTCTTCGCGTTCCCAGGTGAACTCGGATCCTCGTTTTACGTTCAAACGGACCTTCACAACAGGGATGCGACTTTGATTTCGTTCTCTTGATCTCTCGATCCATGATTTCTACCGGTTCTTCCACAAATTGGAGACTCTCGTTGATTTTGATTTCGTCGGGAGGTATCACAAGAGTCTCGTCAGACCTACATTTCTTTAAATTTGACACGTGGATGGTTGGATGTACATTATTAGGTTCTTGTGGCAGTCGGAGTTTGTATGCTACCGGGCCAATCCTAGCGAGGATTTCGAATGGCCCGCTGTACCTTGGATTTAGTTTCCCATGTTTACCGAAACATATCATTCTTTTCAACGGTGAGGCCTTTAGCAGAACTCGGTCACCAACTCGCAATTTCGAGGGTTTGTGTCGCTTATCTGTGTAGCTCTTTTGTCGGTTTCGAGATGCTTTCAGCCTTTCTCGAATTTGCACTAAGTCATAAGTAATAACTTCTCCTCGGAGCGTTGCATAGGGCCTTCTTTAGTGTTTCTCGTTTGATTAGATCGGTAGGGAGCATATGGGTTCGGTTTACGCGACTAGACTTATTCGGATGGTAGAACGTTCCTTCGCACTCCTTGATAGCCTTGTCCCGAAGTTCATGGTGGGACTCGTACCTGGTCCAGCTATCATTAACTTGCGCATATAGGTCGTATGTAATTAGGGTTGGTAAGATAGTTGGATGGGTGACTCTGCCCCAAGTCCACAACCAGACAAGGAACAGGAAATAGGGCGGAAGCACACATCCAATGTCCGTAGAATCTTAATTATATATTATCCTCGCATATACACTTAGTAGTGATAGACTAACTGTATTCGTCCCAAGCTTCTGTGCTTGAACCTTATCTGCTGTATGCGTGACATTCCTGAAGGGTCTTCTGCAAATACTTGTGGAAAGGTTTCGGAAGGTATAATACTCATCTGGTGAGTGTTTTGGGGTTTCACAGCGAGAGATGACCCGGAGGTCCATGTCGAATTTGCGTTTATGAAAGGTGAGGGTTTCGATATTTAGTGGGTTAGGTGAAGGATCTTTTCGTTGTCGTTTAATCGGAAAGGTGAGGACTATACCAATCGAAATCGAATGACGACAACCGATCTTTTAGGTAAAACGTGTGTTAAGTTGTATTCGTAAGAGATATTCGTTAGAGTGATAATGCATCCTGTGTTTCTTTTCAGTGTGTTCCGTTTTGATCGATGTTATTGTTACTGCAAATGATTCATACCACATCAGCTAGCACTGGTAGTAAGTGTGTTCTGGTAGCTAGTAATGATACTTTATATCATGATCCCCGACAGGTCACTCTATGATCGAGCGGTATATGCAAGTCGTATGTAATTTGGTATTGAAGAAATCGTCGAGTGAGTGGCTCTACCCTAACCCCACTACTAGACATGGAACAGGAGTCAGGACGAAATTATTCGCTTTAAGTCTGTAGTATTTTGATTATAATTAACCCTGATGTATACACCAAGTCATCGCAGCTCACCGGTAATGATCCTAAGATCATACATAAGTGTCTTTTATTTGATTGAACGAGAGAGTATTTTAACTACTTTTTTAAAGACGGTAATTTTAGCAAACACACCAAATTCATTACAAACAGATGGTACTTAAACGTTTTTGTTGTTTGAAACATTACAAAATTCCTAATAAGGTTCCTTGTTGCTCCTGCTGGTTTGTTTGTCACGCTCCTCCTGCTCCCCAGTCATTCCACTCAGTTGGACAGTCCCTCTTGAAGTGTCCCGTTTCACCCCATAGGTAGCATACTGGACTTACACTGGTATTGGTGATTGAAGCGATGTGCTGGGTCTGGGTCCTGCAGAAGCGGGCATTATGTCCGTTCTTGTTGCAGTTTTTTATAGTGCGGCACCCGACAAACCCCATTGTGATGGTAGCCACACTTGTTACACTTTGGAAGTGTTCCCATATATTGTCTGACCGGTGCTTGAGTGACAGACGTTGTGGCTAGTGTCGAGGCATGAGTCGGGACTGCTGTTGTAATTACAGGGGCAGTCACGAATTGTTGTCTTTTAGCGAGATTTTGAGATATATTGCACTTCTTTTTGTACTGAAACTTTAGTTTCTTGCTCTTGGGTTTGTGGTCTGAGGCATCTTCGTTGGTAGATACCTGCTGGTGTTCTTGACTGTTACTGCGGTTAGTATTGCCGACACCGCCTTCACCTCTGCTGGCGTTGTTAGCATTGAGTTGCGCCATGACAGCTGTCATGGCTGCCGTGACTGCAGCTTGAAAAGTAGCAGAGTCTATCTGCAGGATTGCTGCCTTGCTTGTTGGCTGATTACCTCCTTGTGAAGACATAACTCTGTTGCATGGGGAGAAACGATTTCGTGAGTGGGGATGATTATCTCTAGTTATATCCTTATCATTTATATACACATATATAAATTTCGCACTTTACTGAACTATTCTCGATGTTTCTGCTAACGTTCCTGAGACGGAGTTATGGTAGTGGGTAGAAGTAGGTTTTGTATGGGCGTTAAGTTTTTCCCATCCTAGGATTATGTTTGTCCAAACACACTTAGCTGAGGAGTTCTGATGGGATCCGGGGCATTAGTGCTGGTATGATCGCACCCTATAGGTCTACGAAAAGGCACCTTTCAACCATGAGGTTTTAAAAGGCAAGATGATAATGAGTCTTGAATAAGGGCTTATACGTCGTGAGTTATCTCAATAAGTTTATCTTAGTTCTAAGTGTATCGTGTTCCAATTTTTGTGGTGTTCTGAAAATAATGCATAACGAGAGTCTATATATAATAAACTTATGAATTCTTAGTAGTATTGTTCCCAATGAAATAATACGCATGCCCATTTCATTTGTATGATTCTAGTATATTTAGTTTTAGAGAAAATTTTGTGCCTGAAGCAGGCCTACACCACATCATTGCAAGGAAAAGTTTGGACCGCAAATAAATCTCTGGACTAGTGTAATCGCTAACTCGCAGGTTCGGGCCTACACATGGTGGGGAGTAGCACCAACGCATACTCATAGACCTAATCTACAAGGTCTTGTGAGTAAAATGAACTCTGCTCACGACAATACGTCCCCAGTGGTGCTTAAAACGAAGCCGATGCGTCCTGCAGTTCTGCCAACCTATGCTCAGCTGCGACCACTCTCTCTTTGAGTGTCGAGTGTCTATCCTGATACTCCTTTGCTTTCGCCTGAGCGGCGATAAGGTCCTTAGTGAGTTGGTCTCTGAAATAGCAGTCTCTTTCTAAGTCTCGAGTTTGTGAGATGGTAGCGTCTGTAGCAGCGCGCAGTTCCCTAACTTGATGTTCGTGATCTGCTGGGTCATCACCGGGAGGGATCTGTCAACCGGTCCCCCATGGTTGAGGTCATCGTAACCTCGTTGGTCTCCAAATGGCGATTGCTGTTGCTGATGGCGACTCCACCCCTCGATCAATGCTGCCCAACGGGGCACAAGTTCGATGTAGTCGAAACAGTTCATGAGAGCCTTGTCTATGTAAGGAGAGTTGACGACCTCTGGCTCCACTTCCGACTCTTTTCCTAATCACCCACTAACTCTCTGGGTTCGGAAAGTAGGGGTCTCCTGGTAAGTAAAATCTTGTCATGATGTTCGTGCGAGAATAGGGGTGAGGTAAGAGGCATATAATAATCATATCCCTAGAAATACTTATAGGGGTTTGATCCTCCTTAGTTACTTCTATAATGACATGGTGCATACCCGTTACATATAACAAAAGATATGATAGACCTTCGAATAAGTGATCATACTCCAAAACCACAACCAAACAAGGAACAAGAAGTAAAGCAATGATCACAAATTCTAAGTCTATGATATCTAAGTTATATATAACTTTAGCGTATCCACTTAGTGATTGTAGATCTACTAGCAAGAATCTGTTTAGTTTTCACATAAGTTATAACACCACAAAATACTCCTATTGTATTTTAAATGTTATGTTTGGTTCTTAACGATTTTCTTGTATGGGTGTTGGTAAGTTGATAGACTTGTTGTCCACTATGACTATCTCCCGGCACATACTAGTCACTTCTCGGATGAATATAGTTGATCGGGCTATATTCCTCCCAGACTTGATTGCATATCCCAGGGCATATTCACATTGCACAAATCCTCTATTTTTAACTTTTCTATTTTCCTTAGACGTGACACTATACCGGTAGGCATGTATGTACTTATACTTTTAACAAGAAACTATTTATTTCTAAAAGTATAGTTATTTGAAAATGTTTAAATCAGAGACTTTAGTCCCAATGCATTTATAGTTTGTATATCTTATGTGGTTCGATATACTTAGTTCACTATAAACAATGCTCTAATACCAATCTGTCACACCCCCAAACCAAGGATGGCGGAAACGTCCGGGGGTGGAGGACTTCATGTATAGTATCACAACAACGAGTATAATAGTGCTCAAAGTAAATACAACCATCATAGATATAATTGAAAAAGTTACACCATAGTATGTGTTTACATGTTTCAAATCAATTACACTATGATGACAAAATGAAATGTTTGACGATTTAACGTCCCATCCTCAAAAGCTGTTGATTTCCTGTATCACTGATTTCCTGAGAATACAAGTAGTTTTGAAAGAGTGTCAACAATTAAGTTGGTGAGTTCATAAGAGTTTTATTTGAGAAAGAAGCCGTTTTCCTTGTAAAAGCGATAGAGTATGATTCCAGAAAATTCAATATTTTCTTTATTAAATGTGAAATGAAAGCTCCTATGTTATGCAATAATGTACCCTAGAAAGACCCGTACATTCCTTCTATAATCACCCAGTGTATATAAGTTATATAAAATTTAAGTTAAATAAATCGTCGAATATAATAGGTCTGCCCTAGGTCCACAACCAAACATGGAACAGGAAGTAAGGCGGGCCCACCAATTCTAAGTCGATTGCGACTAAATTCATAAATAACTCTAGCATGTACAATTAGCAATTATAGCTGAAGTCTAACAATTCTAGATGAAACATAGTTTTAATATCATGAAAACCATTTTGTGTAAACCTGGTACTTTATAATGTATATTTCAAGAAAAATCTCTTATTTTTCTTATAAAAGTTATGTAGCCTTAAATCCCAAGACCGAGAATATGTGTGTGTTTTGTACTTATAATGTTCATAATAGTAATGTGTTTCCAAAGAAAATCCAATATTTTCCTTATAAAAGTCATGTAGTCCTAAATCCCAAGATCGATAATATGTGGGTGTTTTGTACTTATAACGTGTTTGTAGTTTTAAATAGATAAAACCCCTTTTTAAAGTAGAATTTTCCCCGTAAACTTGAAAGATTGTTAACTCCCTATGTGAGTCGTTATAACCGTACTACAACGAAAATTAACCTGCAACAACGTTTTTCAGACGTCAAGATCCTATGACTCTTGTCACCCGTAGACCTGCAGGTCCGGCTGTAGCTAGCAACGAGGTGTGGGATGTCAATCCCAATATAGATCTATACACAATTATCACGCTCTCCCTACAAGAGACTCTGGTTATAACTTACAAGAATTTGAACCCGTACTCTAAGAGTACGATGGAAGACTTGTCTCACAACTTACGTTAACTAGTTTACATATAGTTTGAGTATAAAACCTCTTCCATGGTGGAAGTGAAATCACCTTTTATGAACTAAATTAGTGATATGAAATCCATAAACTATTACTATTATAGTTTATCATGTAGTATATGAAAAACCCATTTGTTTTGAGAGTAAAACCTTTTCCATGTAGTATGCTTTTATCGAAAAATTCGTAAACTATACTTATTGTAGTTTATTATATGTGTTCGAAATGAATGGAAAAACCTTATCATGAATGACTAATTTCTTTTTATGATGATAAACTAACAAGAATGCATCCAACATTTAGAAACTTATTGTTATGCACTTTGCTCAACATACTACAAAGTGTTGTTAATATGGTAAGCTATGCAACTAGTTTTTAACCTTTCTGCACTGTTTTGAAAACATCATAGAAAAATCATACAAAGTCGAAAACTAAATCCGTAAACTCTGAGAGTTTAGAAAATGTGTCTAGTTTATTCATAATTTTTATTATGATTTTTAGAAGTCTCTAACTGGTGTGAAAATGTTCATATTCACAGATTCGTCCGAATTCGTTTATGAAATGATAGACAGTTTTGTAAAAATCACCATAAATTGTAGAAAAAATTGTATGGAGATGTGCAAGTATTCATTTTAAAGGTATGAACCTGAAATATTTTCATATTAAACAGTTTTGAAAGATATTAAGTTTAAGATGGTCAAAAGAGTCCGTGAATGGAACTAAACTTTCCTGTTGAAAGCTGATGTTTGAGTTTAGTTAAGTTTTTGGTATTTTAACTTGTATCCCCCCCCCCTAAAACTTGAAGAAAACATGAAAATGTGGGGGTATGAACTCACCTTGAGTTATTCCTTGAGATAAAGGTGGAAGAAGAGAGGTTTCCAAGTCAAGAACGCTTGGGAGATACTTGAAGATTTGAAGATCTAGCACCAATTATGACGATATTTGTGTGAGAAATCCATGACTTGAGTGAAGAAGTATGGGATGACAAGGTGAAGGATGAAATTTACTTACCAAAAGAGGGTGAAAAGCTCAAAACTCCTGATGAATCTCGAAATATTGGAGAGAAAATGAGAGAGAAAAGTGTATTTGCTTTTAGGTGAAGTGTTTTGTGATCTAGAGGATGTGAGTAGTATAGGTTCTTTGTGTGTGTGAGTTTAAGGAGACTTGTGGGGGAAGGATAAGAGTACAATGAGTGGACAATGCTGATGTGAATAGTGACCGAGGGTGTCATTGAGTGGGTATGGGAGGTAGCTTGTGTCTTTGTTTTATGGAAAAGTCAACACTCCACCTTTTGTACTTTGCCTTTGCTCTTAAGAAAAGTGTGGGAGAGATTTCACATACTTGGAGAGATTTGGGAGAGATTTCACATACTTGGAGAGATTTGGGAGAGATTTCACATACTTGGAGAGATTTCACATACTTGGAGAGATTTGGGAGAGATTTCACATAGTTGGAGAGATTTAAGTAGAGTGAGAGAGGCTTTGTTTGCGACCTTTGCGAGTGTTTTAACTTCGAAATGCAAGGTTTGTAAACCCCGTTTTGCCTTGTTATAAGCGTTATACGCCCCGAAGGGTATGTATTAATTTTTTATTGAGTTGTTCCATCAGTTACTCTGATTAGGGTTTAGATTTTCTGAACACGTGAAGACTCAAAGTGATACTTTGCGTAAAGATAGTGTGTTGTACAATAGTAAACACGATGTAAACCCTAATATACAAGGGTTAATTGAGTTGACCGGTTTGACTTATTGACTTTATTTGACTTTGACTTGACCGGAAATTGACGGTTGTCACAGGTGAGATGCCAGCTGGAGTCGCAAGACTCAGGGATGAGTAGAGATGAGGCTTTATGGAGGATGGCGGTCTGAGTTGAGCAGTCGTCCGGTAGTTGAGGAGTCACTTTCTGTGACAAGAGTTGCACTTTTCCCGTTCTTGTGAAAAGTATTAGGGATAATGAGCTTCCAGTTTCAGAGTTTGGAGGTAAACTCCGTGGGGGTAGCATATAGTTGTGACTTTGTCATCAGAGCATTTTGTAGTAAGTCTGCTGCAAGGTATTTTACATACCGAGAGAGGGTCATTAGTGGGGACTGAGATGGACGAGGCGGGGATATGCCTTAGTTGAGTATAGTAAGGCATATGTTGGCAGCAGTTTCGAGGAATTAAGAGAAGCACTTGGGGCGGTGGGCCTCGTTGTTTGCATTGGGAAATTGAGAGGCCGGTAGTGTGACGATATGAGATTTTGGTAGCCAGAGGCAGTCATGTTGGAAAGTTTCCAAGGATTTCATCTGAGAGTCGGGATATTTGGAGTTGCTTGGTCATTATCGGGAAGATCATTGGATGTTATATGGTACTTCCCAAGAGTAAGTGTGATGTACCTGGAAACAGTCTGGGGAGTAGATTGTTGGTGTGCCAAATGGTGATGGTTCGAACCCTGAGTGGGGGAAAACCGAGTATTTCGTTGAGGGGATCAGAGATTTGTTCAAGTGCGGTTAGAGAACGGGGTATGAAGACCTGCGGTGCGAATACATGAGACCAAAGTTATTGGTGATCGAGGCGAAGTGCAGAGCGAGATAATGCATGTTGTATGTATGCAGGGAAGGAGGAGTGTTTCCACGGCGAGTGGCCGTTGATCAGGGACATTAGGGTGGTTAGAAACTCTTCGAGGTTGTAATGGCTGAATTCGAGGTCGTTGACTCGGAAGGATAGTTTCAACGATTGAGAATTTCCAGTTCGATGTATGGGTTGTTATGTTCACTTTGGGAAGGGCAGAAGTTGTTGGGCAACCAACTTCGGAGTCGGTATGAGTATTCTTGCAGAGGTTTGAGCAGCAGAGGAAGGAGTTTTGGATTGTCGACAACGCGTTCTGAGTCATCAATGATTTCTCCGTGTTTCAAATTGAGGGTTGGAATTTTTGAAGTTATGAGTTGTGCGAGAGGAAGATCAGTTGTGAGATTCTGAGAGAGTGCATTGCGTTATCTGATTATGATGTCGTAAGTAGGAGATCAGTGGCTGAGGCAAGACATCGTGAGGTTCTGTGATGGTGTATCGAGATATCCGAGTATGATTGCCCTAAATTTCGGATTATTTTGAGACTTGAATTATGAGATGGCAAGTGGAGTATCAAATGACTATGGTTCCAGCGGGAACCCTGCAACTAAGTGTCATCGAGCGGGACTATCCAAGAATGTAATTACAGCGAGAGGGTGTTGTGATACTGCGGGGAGCCGTAGTATTCACCAGTCAGTGAGAGAATGTTGTGATACTGCGGGGAACCGTAGTATTCACTAGTTAGCGAGAGGGTGTTGTGATACTGCAGGGAGCCGTAGTATTCACTAGTCTGCGAGAGGGTGTTGTGATACTGCGGGGAGCCGTGGTCTTCACTAGTCAACGAGAGGATGTTGTGATACTTCGGGGAGCCGTACTATTCACTAGTCAGTGAGAGGGTGTTGTGATACTGTGGGGAGCCGTAGTATTCACTAGTCAGCGAGAGGGTGTTGTGATACTGCGGGGAGCCGTGGTATTCACTAGTCAGCGAGAGGGTGTTGTGATACTGCGGGGAGCCGTAGTATTCACTAGTCAGCGAGAGGGTGTTGTGATACTGCGGGGAGCCATAGTATTCACTAGTCAGCGAGAGGGCGTTGTGATACTGCGGAGAGCCGTAGTACTCACTAGCAGGGCCGGCCCTATGTGTTATTAAGTTAAGTTAGGGCATAGGGCCCCATTTCTTAAAGGGCCCCTCAATGTCGATATTTCTTCTTTCTCCAACTCTATTCTTTGATTACCGATACACACACGCCTTCTCAAAAATCAAATGCGACGTTCTGGCTTTTGTTTTTCTTCCTTTCTTCTCAGTTATACGTTCTGGCTTTTGTTTTTCTTCCTTTCTTCTCAGTTATTGTTGTCGCTGATTTCCTGATTGACTTGATTGAATGGACTAATTGTTGATTTAGGCTTCTCCAATCTCGATTCTTGAACATTGTAAGGCTGCCTGAACTGTTGATTGTTGAAATACCGTCACTGTTCTTCTTCCTTCTCCATTCTTGGATTCTTTAATGAATTTCTTTGCCTCTCCATTGTTCAAAAATCATGAATTTCTCTGCCTCTCCATTGTTCATTGAACTGATTCAAGGTATGTGTTGTTAGTGTTTTCACTTGATTTTTTCATTATCGGACTATCTATTAGGGTTAATAGCCGATTAGGGTTATTATTATTTTCCATTATCTGATTTTTTTCATTGTTCTTTGTTCATTGACTTATGCTCAATTTCTTTGTTTCTGTTTGATTTTTGTTTTTTGAGTTGGTGTTTCCACACAGTTTTTGCGTTGCTGGCTTGCTGCTTGATTTTTATGTTTCCCTTTTTAATTATAAAATCACACAACTTGAGTTGCTCTGTTTTTACATCAAGTATCACACCTAAGCAGAGTATGTAATGTAACCTGAAGCTAAAGAATGTTGGTTATTGTCTTATTGGTTGATTTCTATGTGGCTTGTTCATTGATTTATGTGTTTACTTGTGCACATACTTTAGTTAAAAAGAAAGAAAAAAAAAACAACCTTTCACTTTTATATTTGTTTTTATTATAGAACCAGGGTTGGAACGAGTTAGATCCCTAAAATTTTTATAATCATAAGTATAGGCGAGTTAGATCCCTAAAAATTTTATAATCATAAGTATAGTAATAGCCAAAGGGCCCCAAACTTTTGGCACGCTTAGAGCCCCCAAACTTGTTGAGCCGCCCCTGCTCACTAGTCAGTGAGAGGGAATGTTATGATACTACAGGGAGCCGTATTATTCGCTAGTCAGAGCATGACGCAGAAGAGTTTTTAGGCTTGGGTAGCCTTATTATTTGAGTTTTCGGGAACCTGGTGGTCGGACCAGGGGCGAGACCGGGGTCTCCTTAATGATCGGGAATCGTTATATTCTGAGTTAAGGTGTAGTTATCGCAATCAGAAGCAATTGGAGAAGTGATGTACACGCGAGTTGCGGGTCATGGGTCATGAGTTGAGTGCGTCATTGGGACGAGTGGTTCTAATTCAGGATCAGACCAGACTCTCGAGTTTGAGTTTGGCTCTAGTGGTGCGTTGAGTAGGCGAAATGAGATTTCGGATTCAGAGATGGGTTCCATGTTGAGGGGTATTGTTGTCATCTGATGTCTTAAACCTGAGTGGGTCAGTTCTTTGGTACGGGAGGTACCGCGAGACGCATGGAACTAATGAACAGTAGACGACAGAGGTCGGGGCGAGATGATCTTCAGTTGGGATTGTAGTGTTCGCTTGGGGTAAAGCGAGCTTCGTGATTTGTATGTCACGATGGGCCGAGATAGTTATTGAGAGAGGGAATTCGGTGAGACGTTTTGGGGTATGCAACGGGTAACCTTGGAGGTTCAACGGTTGGTTCGGGAGCTGACCTGGTGTTCAGTGTTGAAAGGGATAATTAAGAGGAAGTTGGGGTTTATGATTATTAGACGTCAGAGGATATTTCTGAGTGAGCAATATTATTTTCTCGTGTCTGAGGACAGGGTGTTAAGGGTTCATTGTTCTGGTGGGTTCTGATAGCAGTACAGTGGATAGATCCCTGGGGAGATGTGACCCATTCGTTTCTTTGGAGTATGTGCTGGACCAATTGGTATATCTGGTACGAGAGATCGGTGGCCGATTTTTGGGTCAATGACGTGATTCTACCAGTCGCAGCAAGAGAATCAAAGGGGAGGTGAGTTATCTGGGCCTGTTACTCGAAGAACGATTAGCATGGTGATATCTTCTGAGGGTCGTCTGGCAGGGAGACAGACCACTAGACTTTTCCACTTCTGGAGAGCCAGAATAGGTATCATAACGACAAAAGGTTCTGTCCTTTTCGGGATAGGGAGTTCCTGTTAGGATTCAGGTGCCCCTGGGGGAAGGTAGTTGTGTGTTATGAGAATCCTTTCGGTAGTGATTTTCGAGTCGTTGGGTTCGATCTATGTATTGAAAAGGAGCAATTTCGAGGGCGAAATCTAATTCAAGTGGGGGAGAATTGTAACATCCTGTTCTGGATAGTCCGTGATTTAGGGATTCGTGGGCTGCAACCCGGGCATGTGGAAGCCCCGGGAGCTGGGACGAGTTGCTGGGAGCGTAGGGCTTCTCGTTACCTTTCCGTGGATATAAGGTTCGTTGTAAACGGACTTGTAACGAAAGAGCCATGATAGTTTGAAGATTTGGCAAGTTTAGCCCTTACTGTGAAATGTGTGGCAATTGAGTACGCGAGGCGTAATTGTGCATACGCTCGGCGTACTAATGTGCGTGGAAGAAACGCAAAGGCCACCTAGTACGCTGGGTGTACTAGGTCCTGGAAGAAAACCCTAATGTTTTGAGGTATCCCTATTTAAGGAACAATATGCCTTCATATTCAGCTACCATTTCCAGCACCTTATCTCTCTCAAAACCCTAAATCTCGTTTCTTAGCTTGTGTGAGCATTAGAGGCTTATGAAGTGATCTTATGGAAATTCTTTTGAGAAGAAGGAACTTTGAAGGAAGAAGAGTTGACATTCAAGCTTTTGGATATGAGTTTCCTTGTGGATGGAGCAACATTCAGAGGTATCAAGCTCAAAGCTTTGCTCTTATTTTGCATAGTTCATTTAAAGGTCCATTTTAGGGTTTATGTCCCCAAAGCTTGAAGCTTTATGAGTTGCTCCACCCAGAGCCTTATACCTGTCCTCTTTGATGTATTCAGACACTAGAGTTCATAAAAATGGAGTCTTGGTTGTCAAGACCTCCCCATTTAAGAGATATGTGGATTTTTATGGTGAATGAGTGAGATTATATGAGATGTAGACTTATACAGCCTTGATGGGGCTTAAAGTCACCAACTTTATGCTATAAGAGACTTTATTTGACCGAGATCTGAAATGGTAGCCTTTGTCTTAATGATTTAAGACCAATAGAGTGGAATAAGCAAGACTGGGACGTACGCTGAGCGTACTCCCAGTTACGCGCAACGTCGCACTGAGCCACCCCCATTGCATGCATGGCTAGACGTACGCCCAACGTACGCGCCGTGTGTTGACCCCTTCGTTGACTTTTAGGGTTTCGAGCAAATGTGGACTTTTGAGGGGCAAAATGGTATTTTTACCCTCCTGGGATTTAGTAGAGGAGTTGACCTAACATTTATGGGATATTCATGTCATGTATAAATTAGTGGCAATTGTGACATATGTTCGGCGGGGATTAGATTAACGGGTCGGGTACAGGAGTCGCATACTCCACTTGCAAGGTGAGTCTTCTCACTATACATACCTAGCGTGGTAACCAGAGTAGTGCGACCAAAGGGTCTTATGTGTTTATTTGAGTACTATGTTGTGTTGCATTATGTCTATGTGATTTATGCTATGTGATATTCTGAGTATACAGAGTTAGGACCGGAGGGTCCCAGAGTTAGGACTAGAGAGTCCACCAGAGTTGTGGGACTGGAGGGTCCCACTGAGACACATCGGCCAAGAGGGCCTTACAGAGTGATAACCTCGAGTGGCTAATGTATATATGTGGTATTTTGGGGAACTCACTAAGCTTCGTGCTTACCGTGTTATGTGTTATGTGTTTCAGGTTTTTCTCAGGATCGTGGGAAGCCATCAGCTGGATTGTACACACAAGGGAAAGAGTTATGTTTCGAGGATCCTGGATTCTTAATCAAACAAACATGGAGTTGCGTTTTGTAAATTAAATAAATGAGATTTTTATAAAATGTGTTATGAGAATTATGTGATTTAAAAATGGATTTTTTTTGAAAATTTACGGTGTTACAGGCGCAGGTCGAGGTCCTGAAGGAAGAGCGCCAGAAGTGTGGGCGGATTGTAGGCCGGGTGGCCTCGTTTGATTATGACAGTTGAGGGTTGCTGACCCTGCATGAGAGGGTCTGGGTACCGTACTGGGGCGGAGTACGACAAGTATTGATGGATGAGGCCCACAAGTCCAGGTTCTCCATCTATCCGGGGGCGACGAAGATGTACAGGGATCTTCGACCCGATTATTGGTGGCCCTGTATGAAGCGGGACGTAGCTTGGTATGTGGAGAGACGCCTGACTTGCAGGAAGGTCAAGGCAGAGCACCAGAGAGCGCACGACAAGATGCAACCGTTAGACATTCCTGTGTGGAAATGGGAGGATATCACTATGGATTTCATCACTAAGCTTCCCATGACCACACGTGGGGCTGATGCGATCTGGGTCATCGTGGATCGGTTGAACAAGAGTGAATATTTCATACCGATCCAGGAGAGCATATCGGCTGAGAAGTTAGCCGAGATTTATGTTCGAGAGGTAGTGGCACGTCATGGAGTGCTTATTTCAATGGTGTCAGACCGAGATGTCCGTTTTACTTCCAGATTTTGGAAGCGGTTTCACGAGGAGATGGGTACTCGTCTCCACTTCAGCACCGCTTTCCATCCCCAGACGGAAGGGCAGAGCGAGAGGACGATTCAGACTCTCGAGAAAATGCTACGCGCATGCATGTTAGATTTCGGTGGCAGTTTGGATACGTATCTTCTGTTAGCGGAATTTTCGTATAACAACAGTTACCATGCCAGCATAGACCGACCTCCCTTTGAGATGCTCTATGGGAGGAAGTGTAGGACCCCAATCTGTTGGGGTGAGGTCGGTCAGAGAGTTATAGGGAGTACGGAGGTGGTACTCAAGACCACAGAGCGGATCCAGCAGGTCCGGAGCAGGCTCCAGACTGCTCAGAGTTGGCAAAAGAGCTATGCCGACAAGCGGCGTTCAGACTTGGAGTTCCAGGTAGACGATATGGTCCTCCTGAAGGTGTCACCCCGGAAGGGTGTTATCAGGTTCCGGAAGCGGGCAAGCTGGGGCCGAAGTTCATAGTTTCGTTTAGGGTGTTGGCCCGGGTGGGTCGGGTTGCTTACCGGTTAGATCTTCGAGCAGAGCTCAGCCAGATTCACAGCACTTTCCATGTTTCTCAGTTGTGGAAGTGCTTAGTGGATGATTCAGCGGCGGTACCCCTTGAGGATATTCAGGCTGATGACAGCTTGAACTACATCGAGAGACCAGTGGCGATTCTAGATCGCAAGACGAAGGAGCTGAGAAATAAGAGGGTGGGGTTAGTTAAGGTGAAGTGGCAGCACCGCAAGGGTTCAGAGTGGACATGGGAGGCCGAGGAGGAGAAGAAGGAGCACTACCCGAAGTAGTTTTCAGACCCAACAGACTTCGATGACGAAGTCTAACACAAGTGGGGGAGAATTGTAACGCCGCGATCCTTGTACGCATTTATTTTATTAAAATATTCATTTTTGTAAGAGCTACTCGATGAGTTGGTAGCCCTAACTCGTCGAGTAAGTGCCAGCTTGGTCGCGGGATTTAAATGGTCTACTCGACGAGTCCGAGCCTGGACTCGGCGAGTAGGTCCATCAGTAGGAAACCCCAATTTTCAGGGTTTGCACCCTATTTAAACATCATATCTGGCCTCCACCCCAGCCTCCATCACCTCCAAACCCTATTATCAAAACCCTAATCCGCCATAAGTGATCTTGAGCTAGTTCTTGCCATTTTTTAGTGTTTTTGTGCATTGTGAAGCTTGTGGGAGAAGAAGAAGATAGAAGGCTCAAAGGGGAAGACGTAGATCCAGGAGCTACAATTCATTTACTGCTTTTATTGGTAATCAAGTTTCGAACTTGATCATTCTTCTCTTAGATCTAGGTATCTCCATGTTATGAAAGTTTTGGGTCAAGAACCTTGGTCCTTGGGGTTGGGACGTCCCAAGTAACTTATATCTCAGATCTAGGATCTAGAAAGGGTTCCATGGCATAAAGGTGCAAACTTTATGACCATGGAAGCCCCATGCAGGCATATAAGCAAGTTTATGGTCTTTTTAGCCCTAAAAGACCATGCATGGAAGGAAAGTTCGGAGCTTTATGTGTCCAACATATGCTAAAACCTTAGATCTGGGTTTGTATGCGTGGATTTGAGATTATATGGCCTTATGGACAAGATTCATGTTTTATAGGAATTAGGGTTTTGTCTAAACCCTTTTAGAAGAGCTATGAACGGATAAAGTTGGAAACTTTACCCTTAGGACGGCCTTTCCAATGGACAAACGAGCTAAGAACCTTGGATCTAGGAGATAGGGGCTTAATCTGTTAAGATGGCCAAACAGACAGAAGGACTCGTCGAGTCCATAAGGGAACTCGACGAGTCGTATCGCGTTGTCCCGATTACAGTTAGTAGAACTTGACGAGTCTATTGAAGGACTCGACGAGTGGAGGAGCCAAGTCGCGACTAAGCAGTCCGATAGAACTCGACGAGTCGGTGGAACGACTCGGCGAGTTGGATCGCATTTTCAGGATTTCTGAGTTATAGAACTCGGCGAGTTGAGAGGTTGACTCGGCGAGTTGGTCAACCCAAAATGTTTACTTTGACCAGAGTGTTGACCTTGACCAGGGGTAAAATGGTCATTTTACCATATGAAGAGTTATCAGTTTTTGATTAAGTGTTATTATGAATTTATAGTCGGAGAGTCACCGGGACAGCAGACAGGGATTCCTCACTCGAGTTTTCAGCAGTCATTCTTGCGAGTTGAGTTTCCTCCAGTAGGAACGGGTCTACGGCACCAAGTTCGGCCCGTATAAGTGATATGTAGTAGCTTAGAGTGGGCGGGGCCCGATGCTTATATGTAGTAGCTAAGTAGCTAAGTGTGGGCGGGGCCCGAAGCTCATAGTAGATTAGAGTGGGCAGGGCCCGATTCTTATAGTATTATTTGAGTATAGATATGTGATTGTGTAACACCCAGAATCAGAAAGACCAAGAAAAGAAAGGAAAGGCTCTAAGTCAAGAGTCAACTCGTCGAGTCCAGGGAGGAACTCGACGAGTCGGAGCGGGATCCGGGGCATAGAGTAAGTGACCGACTCGGCGAGTCGGCTAGTGGACTCGGCGAGTCTGGTCTGGACGAGAAAAACCCTAATCCCGAGGGTTGTGCCCTATTTAAAGAACATTACATCCCTTCCCCAGCCTCTTTGCTACCCTTTTGAGATCCAGAAACCCTAAATCGTGAGTGAGAGTCCTTGGAAGCAATTTGGAGCTTAGATAAGTGGTTTTGTGAAGATCTTGAAGATCAAGACGCTTGGATCAAGGGGGGGTTTGCAGAGATCTGGATTAATCTTCAGTGGGAGGTCATCTTGGAGGTAATAAGCTGTTACCTTCACCCTTTTTGCATCTAGATCTATTCTTGAATGAGATTTGGGGCTATTTTGGCAAGATTGAGGTCTATTTCGGGTTTGGGGCTTAGATCTGAGGTTGCTACTTCAGATCTAGGCTTGTGACGGACCAGAATGTCTTAAAGCAGCAGTCAATGAGTCATTGGTGAAGCCCCTTTGTCTTAAACCCAAGCCCTAGAGTGTTTTGGACCTATATCTCCTTGGTTTCACGTAAAGTTTGCAACTTTATGTGGGGGATAGACTGTAGAAGAGTGGATCTATGGATTGGAGCCCCTGCATGGCTCGAAAAGCCAATGTATGGATTGAGAACTGGAGAGACTCGACGAGTCACATGGGTGTACTCGATGAGTTGTATGAATATGTGCTTGGACTCGGCGAGTTGGAAGAACAACTCGGCGAGTCTGTTGAAGATTGCCTAGGACTCGGCGAGTCTGTTCTTGGACTCGACGAGTCAGGCCGCAGAACCCCCAACCTCTTCTAGTTAAGACGCAGATCAGTGAGTTGAGTGGTGACTCATTGAGTTGGACAGGATGGGACTCAGAGATCGTTGAACTCGACGAGTCCTGGGGTGACTCGGCGAGTCGGATCGTATTTTGAGAGCTTCTGAGTTTAAGGACTCGGCGAGTCTACGGGTTGACTCGGTGAGTCGAGTCAACTGGAAGGTTGACTTTGACCAGGACTTTGACTTTAACCAGAGTTGACTTAGTTTGACTTCTAGAGTTCAGTTTGGAACTAAGTGTTTTATTGATATTAGTAGCTCGGGGAGCTAGTCGAGCAGCGGTTCAGAGAGTGGCCGGGCAGCAGCCAGAGGGTTATCAACAAAATTCAGCAGTGCGAGGTGAGTCTCCTCACTGTTTGTATGGGTCTACGGCCACAATTCCGGCCCATTTAGTCTATGTATGATAGGAAGACCCGGGGGTTAGCCCTAGGCAATATGCATGAAAGACCAGGAGGCGGCTCCTGCCGCACAATATGTTATTATGTATGATAGGAAGACCTGGGGGTTAGCCCTAGGCAATATGTATGAAAGACCAGGAGGTGGCTCCTGGCGCACTGTATGCTATTATGTATGAAAGACCAGGACGTGGCTCCTGGCGCACTGTATGCTATTGTGTATGAAAGACCAGGGGGTGGCTCTTGGCACACTATATGCAGAGTAGCCTAGTAGAGTATTCTGTATAGTTGTCTTTGTGATACTTGCATGAAAGACCAGGGGGTGGCCCTTGGCACCTGTCTGTAAGACCCAGGGAGTGGCCCCAGGCATGACCAGGAAGACCACGTGCGGCCCGTGGCATAACCGCAAGACTATGTTTGGCACATAGCACCTTAGCAAGACTATGTTTGGCACATAGCACCTTACTTGATTATGGATATGTTGGTTATGTATGGCTCTTGGCTATGTATGGCATGTATGGATCAATTGGTTTGTATGGTATGTGGTATCTAGGGAACTCACTAAGCTTCGTGCTTACAGTTTTCAGTTTTGGTTTCAGGTACTTTGTTTTCAAGGAAAGGAGCCGGCTCGATCGCAGCGCATCACACTATGTTTTCCGCACATGAGATCTTTGGGATCACACTCTGATATGGATTTATGATAATATGTTTTGATTACTGACACTTTGGTTTGACACGAGATATTATTATGAATGTTTTCATACTGATGGTTTATGTAATAACTTATTTAAAAATGAAATTTTGGCCTTGAATTTTGGGGATGTTACAAGTTGGTATCAGAGCCTTGATTTGAGGGATTCGGACATACTCTTAGGTGTGTCTGAACTCAAACTAAGGGCTTGGTATGAAAATTTTCAAAAGGAAAACCATTTTTATAAAAAAAAATGAGTTTGAAAAGAATTTGAAAGGAGAAAAGAAATCTGAGAAGAACAAAGTGTGTGATACGTGCAATCAGCCGAACTCAAGTAAGTTTACCCCAAGATACCCATACAAGTTTATATTATGTTTATCAGTTTCAGTAGAACAGCATGCCAGAATAGGACTAAGGATCTAGGAATGATGCCCTATGTGCCTGCTTTATGTGCTTCAGCTTATGAGGACTGCAAGCTAGTATTGAGTAGACAGTAGCAGGATAGCCTGTTTAGGTTATGCCTGATTGTATGAGCTTAGAATCGCATGCTAGTACAGATTCTTGTTGTGTGAATAGAATTGCTTGATTATGTTCTGGTTAGATTTCCCTTTTGTCTGAATGCTACTTGCTTTGTGCTTTGTGGGACTCTGAGTGATGAGAGTAGTGCTGGGAGCAGTGTTAGTAGTAGTGAAAGGGACTTGGGGAAGTTGAAGCAAACCTTGAGGAAAGTACGGATAGATGTGGAAGGTAGTATGGGCCCGTACTACTGAAAGCAGAGGATCCGTACTCGAGTCAAGGAGGGCCGAGATGGAACCAGGAATCTTGGATAATGTGTGAGACCTCTCGGGGTATGTTTTGATCCGGACATTTATGTGTTTATCTCCAGTATGGTGACCACGCGACATGGAGCAGGAGGCTCAGGATTTGGATCAGGATCGGGCTCGGGCGCGGGATCCGAGCAAGTTGATGATGAGTTACGCGAGTTCATCGCGTCTGAGATTACGAGAGGCATCCTTGAGGCGACCCCGGTCATTTTCGGGTCGATCAAGGAGGGGATCATTGAGCTGATGGAGGATCGCCTCCGAGCGTTCAGGAGTGATTTGGCGTCTGGCCAGGCGAGTGCGCACACACTGTCCTTCAAGGACTTCAGAGGGAGTGGTGCGCCGGATTTTCACGGGGTGAAGGACCCCATTGCTGCCAGGAGATGGATCGCAGACATTGAGTCTGCGCAGTTGACGAGCTTCTGATCGGAGGGGTCGAAGGTCCGCTTTGCGGCGGGATGTTTGAGAGACAGCGCTAGAGATTGGTGGGAGTCGGTTGGTGACTCATTGGGAGCCTCGGTCATCGAGGCTATGACCTGGTCAGACTTTGTGACCAGGTTTAGGGCGGAGTTTGCACCGACGGTGGAGCTTCAACAGCTGGCCAGAGAGTTCCTAGACATGAGACAGACGACAGAGTCGGTGGCGGAGATTACCGCCAAGTTTCGGGAGAGGGCCTTATTGGTGCCTCGGTATGTAGGGGATGATGAGATGCAGAGGACCCGCTATCATGACATGTTGAGAGCTGATATTCGGAAGCATGTCAGCTTCTCGGCATGCCCGACTCTGGACTCTATGATTGCCAGTGCGCGGGAAAGGGAGATTGATTTGGAGCACATTGCGAAGAGGAGGTCGGATCAGACGTATACTTTGGAGGGTCCCGGGAAGAGACCCAAGACTTCAGATCAGCGATTAGTAGGTCGGCAGGTCCAAAGTCAGTGTAGCACGTGCGGGAAACCACACGAGGGAGTTTGTCGTTCCAGGGGTTCAGGCTGCTATAAGTGTGGCAGTGATGGTCACGTCAGCAGGGACTGCCCACAGGGGGAAAGCCCATTATGTTTTCACTGCAACTAGGTGGGACACAAGAAGGCCGACTGCCCACAGGGGGAAAGCCCAATAGAAATATACACACTCCCCCTACCCACACACCAATATCATATCTTTAATAAAACATGTAATTGTATAACATACATGTAGACATTCAAATGAAAATATAAACATATTTTATGTATTAGTAAAGTTCATTATATTTGATATAGAAATTCACATCAAATTGTAACATAAAAAGCATGTATATGTTCTTAAAGAAATTAAAGTGCATCTAAGCTTATACCAATTATGAATAGAAAACTAAAGTTTTAAGTTTTACACTTCTTTTTCCAATCCTTGAAGTACTATATCTTTTCTCCCCTTTTTTTCCCATCCCTTGTTGAGCAAATCTTGTATTTATTCATTAGTCTTTTTTTGCAAACTTAGTTGTTTGTGTTGTAAATCAAACTAATAGATGTGCAAGGAAACCGACAAATAATATTGAGAATTATATGTCGATTAGTTGCGAATAATAGATCCAATTATTATTAATATGTTTACCAAGTTTAGTCCAGAAACCAGATTAATCCTTCTCGATTAGATCTGATTATAAGAAAGGTAGAAGAAGGCTGTCCTGTTGTTGGACGAAATTAAACGCAAGATAGAAAAGTAAAACCGGTCTGTTGATGGCTGATCTTGAACTTGGAATAATTGCACGGATCAGACTCCTGTCCTTAAAGGTTTTTACTTCGCTTCTACTGGCTGTAAGCAACAAAGTAAAACCCCGGGATTTAATGCAGATCTATCGATTTTCCAACAGCACTGGATATCGATAAACACAAAGCGAATACTCGAAAACTAGAAGAAAAAACGTAGAGAGAGGGAGAGAGCTTCGATTTTCATGAGTAACTAATACAGCTCATACGGAGCTGTATTTATAGGTATCGAAACCCTAGAAGGCATGAAACGGGCCCTCATAGGCCGACCCCTAGAAACCCTAGGGCGATGACTCGCTCTCCAAGCAAGTTGTTTCCTGATCCTTCCATAATATTCCGACTTGTCCTCCACGAAGTCAACGACGGTCAACCATTTGACCGGATTTGTAACATCCCATTTTTCAAGTAGCTTCAAGTTCATCCCTCAGATTTGAGTTAGGTCACTTTTGGCCCTTGGTTTGGAAGGAAGTGGCAAAAGGAGGGCCTAGTGGCAAAAACGAAGTTTTGGGGTTGAAGTAGTACGTCGGGCGTACATGTGGTACGCTAAGCGTACTAGGGCGCGCCCTAGTACGCTGGGCGTATGCATGTGTACGCTGGGCGTATGCATGTGTACGCTAGGCGTACGTGTGCCAGGAAGGAACCCTAACTTTTAGGGTTTGTGGAGTATTTAAACACTTTATGGACCATTCCCTTTCATCTCATTAAGCCTCCACACCTCCCTTAGCCGTCTTGAGAGAACCCTATCCTTCTAGTGATTATTCTTGAGTTTTTATGAGTGTTCTTGTGACTTTAAGAATAAGTTTGTGCATCAACGAGCCAAGGAGGGAAGAGTTAGCTTGTAGATCTTTGTTCATCATCTGTTTTGGGAACTCCAGAAGGTATAAAGTTGTTACCTTTGAGCCTATTCCTTCTAGATCTATTCTTGGTAGTTTATTTGCCCTCTTTTGTCCCATAAAGTCCCATTATTATGCATGATTCGTTTTGGACGATTTGAGTTGTCCTTTCAGACTCTAGAATGGGACCTAAGGCATAAAAATGAAGTCCCTTGGGCTAGTTGGGTCCCTAGTTCTTGGTAAGAGGTCTTAATGGATTAAGACCATGTAATGAGCCCTTTTCAGTCGACCAAAGTCTTAAAGTTTGAGACTTTATGGTCCTAGAGCACATTTGAGCAGTAGATCTGAAGTTTAAGCTTAAGAGCTTAACCCATTAAGCACATATAAAGTTTTAAGATCTGTGAGGTTACGCCCCGCGTAAATCCATTACGCCCAGCGTACTGGGTCAACCACCCCGATGGTGGTCAACCTCAGGAGGGTACACCCAGCGTACCAGAGGAGTACGCCCCGCGTACGTTCTCTGTTGGGCCTTCGACATTTGGGCTTTGGGTTTTGGGCTGTTTGTGGACTAGTTAGATTTGGGCCTTCGCTGGACTTTATGAATATTATGATTTGGGCCAAGTGTAGATAATGAATCTTGGAATTTGGCCCAATTAGGGAGTTGGGCCCAATTTGGTAAATTAGGCCAAGAATGGGCCTTGCATAAAGACTTTCAAGGTTATGAAATTAGAATTTGGCCTTGGCCCAATAAAAGAGAATGGACATGATGGATTGTGTGGACCCCCTTAGTCAAGATTGTTATGTTGTAATGACTTGGTATTTATTATGTGATAGTTCGGGATTTCCGGGAGATAGCGGTTCGGGAGTTCGTTTCTTCAGTTTGGATCGGCATTGCGAGGTGAGTTATCCTCACTATATTAACAGGGTCTAAGGCAACAAGGCCGGCCCTTTATCGGATTTGTATCCGGGTATTTGCATGATATGTTATTGATCTGTTAGATCTGCATCCTGGTGGTTAGGACGGTATTATGTTAGTGACCTGGTTTAGGTCGGTATCCTGGTATATAGGATGATGCTATGCTAGCGACCGGTTAGGTCGGTATCCTGGTTATAGGATGTAACTATACTATATGATCTGGTAGATCGGTTTGTTTGTTTATAGACTGTTATGTGATTATCTGTTATATGTACATATGGTTGTTTGATTTGGGGGTTGGGTTGAGGCGGGTCCTGCTTTGTGCTGTAGGCCAACATACCCAGGGCGGACCGGATAGACTGCAGACCCGGGAGGGCACATAGTCAGACTGAAGGCCCGGCGAGCGGTTCGGATAGGCTGAAGGCCCCGAGAGGGCGGTCTAGACGTTCTGAGGCTCGGAGAGTGGGCCAGATAGACTGAAGGCCCGGTGCGGGCGGTCCAATCATACTGTAGATGTAGGGTTGTGAGCATTCTAACACTTCCTAAGTGTACATGCAACCCTATTAAACCTTGGATCTATGTTTGTCTAAGATACATGCAAAATATTATTTTCCAAGGTTTATAACCTATCTAGCATGGCATGGGGTACTTTTAACCATAAAAGAACTAGATGAATTACATACCTTTTGTTGATTGTTGATTTCTTGGAGTTTGAGAGCCAAGCACCAATAATGTGAATGCCTCAAATGGAAATCACAAATCACCCAAACTTGGAAAATATATGAGAGAGTATTCCAACTCTTGGTTTTGGCCACCACACTTACACACACACTTAGTGTCTTTTTCATGCAACATAAGCTTGTTTATATAGTGTACATGGTTAGGGTGAAACCCTAATAACCCATGTCTTTTCCTCTTCCAAGTATCCATGGGTAAAAGCTCCATGGATCATCCATGGACTTCCATATAAGCTTAGCCCATTCCAAATGAGTGTTAGCCCACACCATATAAATATAATAGCCCATGATTTAATTAGTCTTCCTTTTAATCACTAAATTAATTCATAATTAATTCAAGATTAAAACTAATTAAGTAACATGACTTTATATTAATATATTATAACTTATAATATATTAATAAATCGTAAGTATACAACTCTCATAAAATTATCCATAACAAGTTCGGGTGAAGTGCAACCCAAATGGACCATGCCGGGTCGGGTCAAGTATATACCAAATAAGTTATGGACTTAGACACCTTATCCAACAGACTCCCACTTGGATAAGTCTAATAACTGTATTTGCCTATATTACTTCAGGAACCAACCGGCAATCGTAGCTCTCGAAAACTCTTGTGAACTATGAAGCGCCATTTTAGATAAGTGATCATATAATCCTCTGCTCTCATGATATCAGCCGGACAAATACATGGAACAATGTCTTACTTATTGTCTAGCAGTTGTTTCTCGATTTCCGATTTGTTTGACAAAGAACTTAACTGAACACATCAATTTAGTTCTGACCGGGCCCGGTACATGGGTCAACACAAAATCATCGAGGGGCCCAGATATCGCTTCTATTTCTAGAAGGAACAGATAAACTTCGACTCATATGCTTGTTCTACTACTTATTGAATTGCACACAAAGGCACGTTTTATAACATCAAGTTACTGATGTGTTTACGTGCAATCAATGCACAACCAACTCATAGGTAACAACTCATATCTCTAGGTTTGAAGACTTATATGATATTACCGTCTCACGATCACTCGAGATAAATTCCATGAAGTGATACAAGTGAGCGTGGGTTTATTCCAATACTCATAACTTATGAGCACTCATGAACGTTGTAGCAACCATTGCTATGTCTAAACACCTTTAGCCATCTACAAACCCAATTCATGACAATCTTGATTCATACCTACTTCCGACGTATGACTGATTGTGGAGGTTTGAATAAATTGATTATTCTGGAAGTCAAAACATGCAAAACTGAAACAATAGTAAATAATTGACAATGATAGTAACACTTTACTCATAAATAAATCACACATTTTATTCATCATCAAACGTCGATTACATTTTACAAGTTTCAGAAAAGGCTATCTAATCTGTAAAACTAATATCGTCCCTCAGCCCGATACGCCTCGCATGCTGCAAATGCTTAACCCTCGTCAGTCCCTTCGTAAGGGGATCCGCAGGGTTCTCATCTGACGATACCCTCTTTGCCACGACGAGTCCCTCTTCTATCTTGTGTCTTATGAAGTGATATTTTCTGTCAATGTGTCGGGATCTGCCATGATCTCTTGGTTCCTTGGCTAAGGTAACCGCACTATTGCTGTCACAGAAAATCTCCATAGGCTCCTTAATAGCTGGTACAACTCCAAGGTCTCCGATGAAGTTCCTCAGCCATATCGCCTCCTTTGCCGCTTCACTCGCTGCTATGTACTCTGATTCACAAGTCGAATCAGCTACAGTCTCCTGTTTGGAACTCTTCCAAGTGATTGCCTCTCCATTTAAGGTAAAGACCCAGCCCGACTGTGAGCGGAAGTTATCCCTATAAGTCTGAAAGCTAGCATCACTATACCCTACTACTCTCAAGTCATCACTCCCACCAAGGGTAAGGATCCAATCCTTAGTCCTCCGCAGGTACTTGAGAATATTCTTTACCGCAGTCCAATGAGCCCTGCTAGGGTTCCCCTGATATCTGCTGACCATGCTCAAAGCGAAGGCCACATCAGGACGGGTACAAGTCATAGCATACATGATCGAACCAACAGCGGAAGCATAAGGTAATCGACTCATCTCAGCTATCTCATCTTCTGTACTCGGGCTCTGAGCCTTGCTCAGTTTGGCATTGCTTTGGATCGGTAATTCTCCTTTCTTGGAATTCTGCATGTTGAACCTTTTCAACACCTTATCCAAGTAGATACTCTGACTAAGTCCAATTAGTCTTTTACTCCTTTCTCTTAATATCCTTATCCCTAGGATATAGGTAGCTTCTCCAAGGTCCTTCATAGCAAAGCACTTCCCAAGCCAGGACTTAACCTCCTGCAAGGTTGGGATGTCATTTCCTATGAGTAGTATGTCATCCACATACAGTACCAAAAAACTAACTATACTCCCACTAGCTCTGACATACACGCAGGACTCATCTTCACTTCTTGAGAAACCAAACTCTTTGACCTTCTCATCGAAACAAAGATTCCAACTTCGAGATGCTTGTTTCAATCCATAAATGGATTTCTCAAGCTTGCACACTCTATTGGGGTACTCTGCACTGACAAAACCTTCTGGCTGATTCATGTAAACATCCTCAGCCAACTTTCCGTTAAGGAAAGCGGTTTTGACATCCATTTGCCATATTTCATAATCATGAAATGCAGCAATGGCTAGCATAACCCTAATAGACTTAATCTTTGCTACTGGTGAAAAGGTTTCATCATAATCAATACCCTGAGTCTGAGTAAACCCCTTCGCAACCAGTCGAGCCTTATAAGTGTGCACCTTCCCATCCATGTCGGTCTTCTTCTTGAAGATCCATTTGCACCCGACTGTCTTACGGCCTGGTACATTGTCAACCAAGTTCCAAACTTGATTGTCATACATGGACTGTATCTCGCTGTCCATAGCCTCCTTCCATTTAGCAGACTCTGGGCCTGCCATGGCTTCCTTAACACTGTTAGGTTCATCCAGATTTACCAGTGTACTGTCACTGATAAATGTATCACCTTCCGTAGTAATATGAAATCCATAATAAAACTCAGGTGTGTTCCTAACCCTTGTGGAACGCCTCGGAAGTACAGACTCGTCAGCTGGATCAACAGGAATTTCCTCCTCAAGTTGATTGCTAGTGTTTGAGGTTCCTTCACCAATTGAGTCTTGAATTTCTTCAAGGTCAATTTGCCTCCCACTGTCTCCTTGGCTTATAAATTCTCTCTCTCGAAAGACCCCTCTCCTAGCCACAAAGACCACATTCTCACTGGGTCTGTAGAAGAGGTAACCAAAGGATTTTTGTGGGTAGCCGATGAAAATACACCTTTCACTTCGAGGTTCGAGCTTGTCATGAGTTTCGCGCCTCACGAAAGCCTCGCAACCCCAAATCTTGATATGGCCTAGATTGGGAACTTTCCCAGTCCACATTTCATGAGGCGTTTTGGCAACCTTCTTTGTAGGGACTAGATTAAGGATGTGGGCGGCAGTCTCTAAGGCATACCCCCAAAAAGAGATTGGTAGCGAAGCTCGACTCATCATAGAGCGAACCATGTCCAACAAAGTTCGATTGCGCCTCTCAGCTACACCATTCAGCTGTGGTGTCCTGGGAGGTGTCAACTGTGAGACAATCCCACACTCCTTAAGATAGTCGAGGAACTCAGTACTAAGATACTCGCCACCTCGATCGGATCGAAGCATCTTAATGTTCCTGCCCAATTGATTTTCTACTTCCTGTTTAAACTCTTTAAACCTTTCAAAAGTTTCTGACTTATGTTTGATTAAGTAGACATAACCATATCTACTAAAATCATCAATAAAAGTCACATAATAGCGATTAGCGTCCCTTATGGCGGTTTTGAATGGTCCACATACATCAGTATGTATAAGGTCCAACAAACCCTCACCCCTTGCACAAGTACCAGTGAAGGGTGATTTTGTCATTTTTCCAAGTAGACAAGACTCACAACTATCATCCGACTTGAGGTCGAACGACTCCAAGACTCCATCCTTTTGGAGCTGGCCTATGCGTTTCTTGCTTACATGTCCAAGACGACAATGCCACAAAGATGCTTTATCCAAGCTAGTAGAAGAATCAATACACAATACATTATTCCCTAAATTATCTACAACCGATACAGCTTCATACACACCATTACAAGGTAATGCTTTAAAATAAAGAATATTATTAAAGAAAGCATTAATACTACCAACTTCATTATCAAAAGAAAAGGTAAAACCTTGTTTGTACAAAGCATGAAAGGAAATAATATTCCTCGCCATTTCAGACGAGTACACACATTTATTCAAATCTAACTTTAACCCACTATCTAGCAACAAAGTATAAACTCCAATCTTGGTAACAGGTGCAACCTTCTTGTTCCCCATGATTAAGTTTATCTTTCCGTGCTCCACATCCTCACTTCTTCTTAGGCCCTGCAAGTCACAACAGATGTGAATACCACAACCTGTATCAAGAACCCAAGAATTAGAATATGGTGAGTTATTAGACAATATAGTGTAAATACCTGCATGGGATGGTTTCACTTTCCCATCCTTGACATCTTGCAAGTACTTTGGGCAGTTTCGCTTCCAGTGCCCCTTATTTTGACAGTAGAAGCATTCAGCATCCTTAGGGATGGCAGAAGGAGTGATAGAACCACCTTTGGTTCAAGATGAGGAGCCTTCAAGGGACTTTCCCTTGGTACCCTTCGAAGGGTGCTTCCTCTTTTTCCCTTTGCCTTGCCCGATAGCCAAAACAGGGGTAGTAGTAGGAGTAGGAGTAGCAACCGACTTACTCTTAAGACCACTTTCGGCAGTCTTCAGAAGTCCTTGAAGTTTACTGAGTGTGACTTCCTCCTTGTTCATGTGGTATGTCATACGAAATTGATCATAAAACGATGGCAAGGAGTGCAAAATGATATCAATTGCCAACTCCTCAGGGAAGTTCACATTCAGTTTCATTAGACGGTCCACATACCTTTGCATTTTCTGCATGTGGCTCGTGATTGGTTCGCTATCCTTCATACGGGTAGTGATCATGGAGGAGATTATTTCATACCGCTCTTGACGAGCACTTTGATGGTACCTTTCCATCAGATCCTGATGCATCTCAAAAGGGTAATAGTCCTCATAGGACTTTTGGAGTTCAGCTGTCATAGTGGCCATCATGATGCATGCCACCTTGGTGGCATCTCTTTCATGTGCCTGATACTCAGCGACCTCCTCAGGAGTAGCAGTGGACTCATCAAGCTCCTTTAGCTCCTTATCGAGGACATATTCCTTGTCCTCGTAACGAGTAACCATCCTGATGTTCCGGATCCAATCCATAAAGTTGGAACCATCAAAGATGACCCTCCCACAAAGGTTCATGAGGGAAAAAGAGCCAGTAGGGTTAGAGCCCGAAGCTTTGTTGTCGGAAGACATCTGAAAAGAAGAAAACAAGTTTAGATTAGATATATCGAATCCTTAATAATACACCCAAATGTAATATTAAGGCTAGGATCCAACACAATATATTATAACTTAGAAGAGGGATGCCGTAATCTAAGCTATAATATATTTGAAGGTAGGTGAATGACGATTCACCAATTTCCACCATGAAAACGAAATGAATTATTAGGTTTAATTGGTTTTGAAATTCCTAGATTCCTTTGAGATTCATTGAACTTTTCAATGGCATGTTTCAATCTCGATTGTGCCCTTCAAGTTTTGTGACTGGGATGCCGAGGATCACAAAACAAGGTGTGAATAACCATGCAAATTCACTTAGTACCCTTAATATTATCACCTAATCAATGTGCCGGTTAACCACACACGCTCCACCGATCTGTGATAAACATTAAGTCACCCTTCGTGATCCTTACTAGTCCAAGTTAGTGTGCCGGTTAACCACACACGCTCCACCAACGACTTGGTAAGGTACAAATTGTGAATTTCATGGGTTAGCACCATATTCACATTTTCCTAAAGTAACTAAGATTAGGAATTTATATAAGGTTTAGTTACTTTATAATATTCATCATACTTTTAATGAGAATTTATAAGTCCTTGTCCTACCCGTTCGGCTAACGACCCTCCACCAGTCAAGCAAGCGGTGGGTGAGAGTGGACACCCATTAAGTTGCCATTTTATAGGCAACAACCTTATACCCACCTTATAGACTGGCTTCGTGAATGAGGCGTACTAGCGGTAAGACGACTTACTCTTATACATATATATAATAATTAACCATTAATGTTATAAATAGTATAAGGGTTGAATTTTAACTTTTAAAACTCTAAGGGTTTGGAATTAAAGTATATTAAAGTGTGTGTAACTTTACAAATTCCAAAACTTGAGGACAAGTTTTGAAACTATTCAAAACTTTTCATTTCATAACTTATGAATTAAAGGTTCATAAAAATGAAGACTCTTCATTTCCATGTAACTTATGTGTTTTAAGTGTGTGTTTAAAAGAAGTGACCTTTGGATATCCATAACTTGAGGACAAATTATGGACTCCATTAAAACACATAAATGATCAAGAATTAATCCTAAACAATTCAGCAAATAATTCCTATCATCTTCTAAATTCATAAGAACATGAACATGATCATCAAAGTTTCAAGAATTATATGAACACATACAAAGCATGAAATTTTGATATAAGCTATTGTAAATGGATTAGAACAGCCATTACACCAACTAAAACAAGTTTTAAAACACCAAAACAGTTTAGGGTAATGTTTCTAGTCCATTTCCAGCAGCAAAAGTCGAAAATCTGCATTCTGAGGCTCCTACTCGCCGAGTGCACGAACCTACTCGCCGAGTAGGATGAGTTTACACATGAACTCGGCGAGTCCCCCCATGGACTCGGCGAGTTCATCAGGCAGACAGCAAAAATTCAACTTTTTTTTCACTATTTTGCATCAAGTATCAAACAAACAAGCCTAGGCTCTGATACCACTGTAGGGTTTTGAGCATTCTAATACTTCCTAAGTGTACATGCAACCCTATTAAACCTTGGATCTATGTTTGTCTAAGATACATGCAAAATATTATTTTCCAAGGTTTATAACCTATCTAGCATGGCATGGGGTACTTTTAACCATAAAAGAACTAGATGAATTACATACCTTTTGTTGATTGTTGATTTCTTGGAGTTTGAGAGCCAAGCACCAATAATGTGAATGCCTCAAATGGAAATCACAAATCACCCAAACTTGGAAAATATATGAGAGAGTATTCTAACTCTTGGTTTTGGCCACCACACTTACACACACACTTAGTGTCTTTTTCATGCAACATAAGCTTGTTTATATAGTGTACATGGTTAGGGTGAAACCCTAATAACCCATGTCTTTTCCTCTTCCAAGGATCCATGGGTAAAAGCTCCATGGATCATCCATGGACTTCCATATAAGCTTAGCCCATTCCAAATGAGTGTTAGCCCACACCATATAAATATAATAGCCCATGATTTAATTAGTCTTCCTTTTAATCACTAAATTAATTCATAATTAATTCAAGATTAAAACTAATTAAGTAACATGACTTTATATTAATATATTATAACTTATAATATATTAATAAATCGTAAGTATACAACTCTCATAAAATTATCCATAACAAGTTCGGGTGAAGTGCAACCCAAATGGACCATGCCGGGTCGGGTCAAGTATATACCAAATAAGTTATGGACTTAGACACCTTATCCAACAGTAGACTCAAAGAGTGGACCAGGTGGACTGAATGCCCGGAGCGGGCGGACCAGTCACACTGTAGACTCGAGATGAATGGTTGTTCTGTATTTGTTGATATGATATGATTATGGTTGTATGAGGTTGGTATTTTGGGGGTAACTCACTAAGCCTTCGAGCTTACATTTATCGATTATTGTTTCAGGTGCAGCGGATGACCGCGGGAAGGCAAAGGCGTGACCGTACACTGCCTCATGTTTTGATTTGGATTTCTGGGATACTCTGATATGAAACTATTTTGGAAACCTTTTTGTAATAATGATTGGTATTTGGAATGTTTTTAAAAGTTTAAATTTGGCATGAATTTTATGGGTGTTACAAGTTGGTATCAGAGCCTTGGTTTGAGCGAATTGGAGGAACTTTCGTGGGAATCCAGTCTCAAACTAAGGAAAAAGATTTTCGAAATGATTTTTAAATGGTTTTCAAAATAAGTAAAAGAGGAGGCAGAGTGTACGATCAGCCGGAGCCAGTAAGTAGACCCCAAAATACCATAATATTATTTGATATTGTGATATGTTAGAACAACATGATAGTACTAGGCTAGGGATCTTCAGGAATTGCATGATAGAATTGCCTGATTACATGATGCCTGATAGCCTAGAATTCTCCTTATATAAAATTGACATCATTACTGTAGTTGCTTAGTGTATACATCACGGATGTACATAATTAAGATCTTATTGCCTAAGAATGTTTGGTTTGGCCTTATTTCATGTTCTTGTATTATGAAGGGCTTAGGGTAGGATCAGGTATTCGAAAGTCTATAGGGTCCAGCGTTATGTATGGCTAACATACACTAGTGCTGCAGGGTTGGTGGAAGTTTCATGGATGGGTGGGTAGTGAGAGGCCGGGAGGCCAGTTATGAGATATATAGCATTCCTCTAGGAGTGAGGATTGAGCGCTCGCTATGTCTATGTATATTGTTAGGGTGTTGTGGTAATACTTGAGACAAATATGGGTAGGTGTGGAAGGTAGTATGGGCCCGTACTACTGAAAGCACAGGACCCATACGCGTAGCAAGGAAGTCACAACCCCTGGGGTTTAGTTGGGAGTTGATTCCCTGTTATGCATTATCCGATACGCCTTGAGACCGGATCCAGGATCGAGAGCTGGCAGCCAGGATGGGCCAGTGTGACATCCCCATTTTCACGGCCAGAAAAGACCGATTTTGTTTATGCTTTATAAAAATCAGAGTACCTCTTTTAATAAAAATGTTGCGGAATTTGTTCCCAGTAAAACATGATAAATACGTTATCAAAACATTTCCGAAGAAATGTATTTTTATTCATTTTAAAACATTTGGGATGTCATCGTCAATACAGAAACATAAGCATAAACATAACTTACATTCATTTACACTAGTGATCTACATCTCTTTAATCTCTCAGTGTAATGTAACTTCGTATCGATACCTGTGATACAAATAAGCTTGAGTGGGTCAGGTTGGGAAACCTGGTGAGTACACAGGGATTTCAATCCCACAATGTTATATCATATATATAATTTAGAACTCACAAAATATACAATTTCACCATATATATATATATATATATATATATATATATATATATATATATATATATATATATATATATATATATATATATATATATATATATATATATATATATATATATATATATATATATATATATATATATATATATAAGCAACTCTTACCCCACCCCGTTAATCCTTACAACGAGACTATCCATACTCTCGGACCTTAAATTTTACCTGTTACTTAACCCATACTCTCGGATCTAATTCATGCTCTCGGATCAATAATTGTGCCCATTCCATACTCTCGGATTAGGGACAAGTGTCTACGTGTAAATCCATTCTCCCGAATTAACGACGAAATGACTATGTCCTATCCATACTCCAGGACTGAGGACGACTGACTATGTCTTAATCCATACTCCCGGACTAAGGACAACTGACTATGTCTTAATCCATACTCCCGGATTAATGACAGTTGACTATGTCCAATACATACTCTCGGACTAGGGACAATGACTATGTCTAATCCATGCTCTCGGATCAATGACATATACTAAAGTTCTATTCTCTGAGTATAACTCACTCGTACTCGTAAGAAAATACTACCTAATATTCCTCATAATTAATTTAGGTTTACTCTTTATCCTAAATCATCATATATAATCAGGTATGTTCTTTAACACGTATTTCAGGCAACATCAATTAACTCGCACATAAACATATAATTAATACTTCAATCAATACTTGTATTAAAATCATGTTCATGAAATGGATTATGCACTCACATGCAAAGGTGGTGACTCGGTACTCGGACAGCACTTCGTTTACTTTAAAACAAATTTCCTTTGACAAAACCTGGTATCATTTCCACTAGAGTTTAGTCTAATGTTCAACGAGACTAATTAATAGTCTAGCTATTATTACTATTATATAAGCGTTAAACAATACTCCTCACCCACTATGTACAGACAGGGGCCAAACATGAAACACCCGAGGGCAGGATCATTTTGGCATATAGCACTTCTGAAATCCAACAACCCAGACGGCTCTTCAAACCGGATTCCCCGTACCGCGAGTGGTTAAAAAGATATTATAACGACACTTATATAACCCGTAATAATAGCTCAAATAATTATTATAAGGTCCTAATAACGTTAATATATTTAAATAAAAGCTATATTAAAAATTAGGTAGACGTATATTACCTACGAGGGGGTTTGGCTAAAAGCCGCGCTCTGCAGGGGCAGAACTTCTGAGCCGAAAGCTCTTTTTCTCAAAGCCGTCGAGCGCTCCGGGGCTTTCTTCTAGCGCTAGGGGAGTTTTGGGAGGTTTAGAGAGAGAGTAGAGACAGAAGGGTGGAGGTGTGAAGAAATGAGGGTGGAAGGGGTTGTATTTATAGGGTGAAATATGGCTGAAATTAGTGCCACATGTCACCATCTAGTGGCAAGCCTTGGGGAGAAAGCAATGGCCAAGATTATGCCACGTCACCCCTTTTGCAGCAGCACCCTGCCGACTTCTAAACCTCTTAACTTTCGCATACGAGCTCCGTTTTCGACGTTATTTATATCCACGTGTAGGTAAAAATAATATCTACAACTTTCATTTTGACTCCGTCGGCTAATTCTCGGCCGATCTTAAATTTAAAAGTACAAGGAGATTATACTGTTAAATGTCCGCGTAAAATTCATAACTTCTACATACGGACTCCGTTTTCGTCTGTCTTTTTACCGTTGAGTTCCTATTAATGAGATCTTCAATTCTCATTTAGGTCGCGTAGGCCAAAAACCGCTCGATCTAAAATTCGAGTTTCGGGCCGTGCACTGCTATGCCAAATCTTAGAAAATTCATAACTTCCTCATACGAAGTCAGATTTGGGCGTTCTTTTTATGCACGCTCTCGGTTTAACGTATACTACAACTTTTTTTTAGATTTCTAAGGCTAAAAATTCCTTTATCAAAAATTCACTATTTACGTCTCCCGGTGCCGTGCCAGTTTTGCCGTAAAACTTCGACGGGCCATAACTTCTTCGTTATAACTCGGATTTCGGCGTTCTTTATATGTACGGAACCCTTGTAACATATACTACAACTTGGTTAAGATTAATCCTTCTAAATAATCTTCCATCAAAAACTCATTTTTGATGCTCATCGTCTCTAAATTGACTAGCCCGGATCTGCGGGCGTTACAGCCAGCATATTCAGAGGATCGTGTTAGTGAGATCATCCGGGAGAAGGCGATCAAGATTATCCAGGGACAGTTGCCGGAGATGATCGGGTCTATTAATACCTCCATGGTCGAGTATTTCTACGAGCGCTATGCAGCCGCAGCAGCTGCAACGACGACAGGGGGAAGAGCTGGCCGAGCTTTCCAGTGTTGGGACATATTCTGAGGAGCAGTGGACTGCAGTTACTTGAGATCAGGGAGATATTCTATACTCATTACATTCTGCGGGCTGAGCAGGAGTGGATCGATTTGAGGCTTCGGGGGTTTTGCTTGAGGCTGGAATGTGAGTCGTGGGGACTCCGGAAAGGAGTGACGATTATGTTCAGCTGGGGTTTTGTAGCTGGAAGTGGAATGGTTAATTGATGGATTGGCGATATTATTTCAGCGCCGGTGAGCGCAGGTGGGTCGATGTTGCATAAGTATTTTGTGAGGTCCGGTTCGCCTTCGATCTCTTGTATCGGGCGGTAAGGATGGATTGTGCGATCTATTGCACTTTTGGGATTATAGACTGCAGTTCAGCTGTGGATGATTGTAGTCTGGATTGTAGTCTTGCGAATAGTTGTAGCCTGGTTTAGGGCAAAGGTTATTTCAGCTACTGCAGTTCAGCTGTGGATGATTGAGCTGGTGAGTGGGTCAGGGTGCGAGACCCTAAATGAAATGATTTCTAGAGCCGAGAGCGGGAGACTTGTTTGGAGCATCTTGAGAAGAAGGGTATTATGCGGGAGGTCTACGGACAGAGTCCCACTGGATGGTTATTCAGCATTGTTAGGAATCAGTGGTTTTATTAACCGTTATTGATTGGTGGATGAAGGCTCTAAAGGAAGTAGCTCGTTGCCGAAGTATTAGTTGGTGTATTTGTCTTTTGGTCCTCAAGATTTGAGTATGGGATCATTCAATCATTAGTGATTGTCGGTTTCTCTGGGATTCAGGAAGTGTTCTTTTGGTTCTTAGAAGTGTATGATCAATTGGGATTGGCTAGTAATGGAGCGCTAGATAAAAAGAGTTGGTTGTCATCGGATCGATTGTTTGGAAGTGAGAAGGATTGGGAATCCTCCAATCTTCATGTATCGTGAAGACTTAGTCGAAGCTAAGTGGGGGAGAATAGTCCCGGGAAACTGAAGCAGGAGCGGTGTTGAAAATGGGTTAAGTTTCGCATCGTGGTCAGGAAGGAAGACAACCTAAGTGGTTGTTTGGTTTGAGGGTTGTGTGAGTTGGGAGTCCGGTAAAACTCCCTAGCATGCGTATCACGTCTTCTTGGTGCTTGATAGCAGAACTTCGGGAACCAGGTTGGAGTTCTGGTCATGAATTGAGTTCAGTTCGAGTATTCGGTCGAGGGTGTGCTCGACTCTGAGGGTTTTTGGATTGATGGATTGAGGGTTTTGTTGGCTGCCAGGGCTTGACGGTACTTTTAGCACAGGTGTGCGGGTTATTTAGCATATGTGGTAGACACGCGGATCAGGGAGCAGGCCACGGATTTCCGACAGGGTGGGCGATCGACATGAGGCCTAGGGTTAGGTCGGGGTTAGAGTCCACAGAATGGATCAGGAGTTCGGAACCCTAAGTGGGTGAGAACAGTCTGCATGGGAGAGATCACCAGGAGGGATGGTCTAGGGAGGTGCCCAATAGTGTAGAGCGGTCCGGATAGACTGAAGGCCGGTGGGGCGTACCAGTCAGGCCGAAGGCTCGGAGAACGGTCCAGACAGGCTGAAGGCCTAGAGTGGCGGTCCAGACATGCTGAAGGTTCTGAGAGTGGTCCAGATAGACTGAAGGCCTGGTGAGGCGGTCCAGTCATGCTGAAGACTCTGTATGTGTTAGTAGATCAATGTGCGGGTATTGAGTATGCTGCTATGTTATAGCAATCAGTAGGTCTGCCCCCAAGTATTGAACATGCTGATGGAGTATGCTGAAGACTTTGTATGGGTTTTGTTAGTTATATGATCAGGTTCTGAGTATATATGTGCTATGGGGTAGCAACTTGTTCTACAAGTGGATAGTGTGGGGTGAGGTTTCAGTACTGTGACGCTTGTTGGTGTTATGAAGGACATTGTTTAGGCACTCTAGGGCAATGGAGGAGATGAGAATCTCCAGGATGGAGCGTTGGGACTACTGAAGTGACGACGTCAGTGTCGATAGGTTATCGGGAACAATACAGTCATAGGCTGTGGGCATAGAGATTGTGTTGATTATGTCTTTTGTAGGAGCGCGTTCGGGTTAGATCTTTCTCCTGATCGTCTATGGCGACACATTATATGTAGGTAGGGTTGAGGCGGTCCTGCTATATGCAGTAGGCCAAGATACCCAGTGCGGGCCAACTGAAAGTCGTAGGCACGGAGGCTCAAGAGGAGCGGTAGGGTTGAGGCGGTAAGCCAACAAACCCTGAGAGTTTCAACTCGATGGTTGAAGTGATTCAACATGTTGGTATTTCAATCTAGGGTATTCCATCCCGAGGATGACCGGACCCTATGATCATTTAGACTTGGCATATTGGTATTCCCACCCGAATGGTGACATGGGATAGATATGAGTGACGGTACACTTCCTTATGTTTTGATTTGGATTTTGGGATACTCTGATATGAAACTATTTTGGAAATCTTTTTGTAATAACGATTGGTATTTGGAATGTTTTTAAAAGTTTAAATTTAGCATGAATTTTATGGGTGTTACACTCCAAGAAGCTAAAACACTCATAACTAGCCTTAAAAGAAGGTTTTGTACATGGAGGAGGCCAAAGTTTCATAAAGCTTGAGGCTTTATGTCCATAATGGCCTAGAGGAGTCTAGATCTGAAACCATGCCTCACAAAACAGTTCATTACGGACCAGTCTGGATAAATGCTCGATTTTACCCTTGTTAGAAGAATTTCTGATTTTTGGTCAAAACTAATGAAATGTGGAGGACTCAAAAACGAAACTCTGGGCTTTGGTTTTGACTAAAAAGGTTTTCTTATGATCGAGATATGTTGTCACAAAGATATGGACAGATTGGTCCATTTTTCAAAAAGATAAAACTAGGGTTATGATTCAATCCACTCAACCCATTAAGTCTCAATTTCGATTAACATGTTCTAGGTCTGTAGCACATCAGCCCTAGGACTTATAGGACATTTTAATGAAATGAGAAAGAAATCATACCTAGGTTGTTGAGATTGAAAGCTCCATACAAGCCTTGCGCCTAAAACGATTTCGACAACAACCCTAAAATTTCTTCCATGATCGATGACTTGAAACTCGCGCTCCAGACATTGAAATTAAAATTACAACGGTCAAAACTTCAATATATGTCTTGAGAAGCTACACTCCAAATTTCTCGACGATCCAAAGGTTCAATCTTCGGGGATCGACCAAGCACTTCTAAAAGGTCTTCAAAAACGCGAATTCCAGGCAAAATGGATATTAGGGTTAAGTTGTGTTTAAGGGTCCTTAACTTAAGTGGCTGACCAAATTCGGCCCTAAGGCCCCCAATTAAACCCAAAACATTTCCCCTTATGTCCATAGGTTTGAAACAATAACTCTATTGCCCCTCTTTGCAATATTATGACTTTTAAGTCCTCAAGTCTCAGTTCGGTTCCTCATAACTCCACCTATCATCGATTTAACATTCAAGTAATTATCATTCATTTCATAAACCCCCATACTTAGTCTTGAAATATAAAATTAACTATTGGAATTCAAAGATTTGAATTTATAACCTCAAACTTTTATTTTTTGAGCCATGATTATAACTATTTAAATTAATTGGAAACTAGGGTGTTACTGATGTGTGTAAAATGCACTAGTTTTTAATCCTTCTACTTCAAACACAAATAAACACATGAAAGGCAGTGTACCTATCGTTTAGCAATATAGTTCAAGCAAGCGGGTTATCGAACACAGGAAACAATAACAATTAAACTAACTACTAGAATTATTTAACTATAAACAAATAATAAAAAGAAGGGTTTTCTCTAGTTTTGCAATACTAGAAACTTAAATAATTAACTAATACTCAACCTAAGATAACTAACAACTAAAGCAAATAAGAAGTAATTAGATTCAATAATAAAAGAGACTTCTGTTCAGGTTCGACTCACTTGTTTCTATGGTTGATTTTATGGCGAGTGCAATGGATTATTTTGTCATTGGCTACCGATTAATGTGATTAGATTCATATTCATTATTACTAATCCTTAGAAAACAAATTAATTTAAATAATGGCCAATTGGTTAAACTAATGAATTTCCTAGTATTTTGATTCGGGTTAAGTAAGACTTGTAGTTGTAGCTAATTAAATTACTAATTCAATCAACATCTTGCATGGTTGTTCATCACACAAGCTCACACATTAACTTACCTATTTTCTAATTAATCCTAGGTTCATATTCACTAATACTAGGCATATAATATTGTTTTCACATAAATCATATGAAGCAAGCAATTAAGAGGATGTTCATGCAACTTAATAGACTTGATAATTAACATAAAATAGTTATTGTCAGCACATAAGGATCGTTTACAAGCTTAACAAAACAATTTTACCAAATCAAATAATCCATACCATAAAATCAATCCATATTAACAAGCTGATCTACCCTAAAAAGAAGTGATGAGTTTTTAGCTCATATCTATAGCAGCTAACATCTCAAAAACGAAATCCAAAGATAAAAACATAATGTAAACAATGGATTAAGAAAAGAGAATGTATTTTGCCTTTCGATCTCCTCCAAATGGATCTCTAGGGTTGATCTTCGAATTCCAGAGCTTCAGCAATCCTTCCAATCGCAAATAAGTCGCCAAAAGATCCAGCAAAAGTCTTTGGTTTTGGGGATTAATGCCCTTTATATAGTTTTCTGAAAACAGGGGCAACTCGTCGAGTCCATAGACCGACTCGACGAGTCCATCACTTAAAACCCGTGTGCGGTAAGGCACCTGATGTATTGCAAATATTCCTATCTACTCGACGAGTTGTGGACCAACTCGCCGAGTCCTTCACCTTTTTAGCTTAATTTCTTCTTTCTTCAATTCCCGAGCTTCCGATTGCTAATCCCACTTCCTTTTTAACTCGAGCATGTCTTTTAGGCTGAAAATACAATTTAAACATAATTAAGTACATTTTGTTTAATAATCAAGACAAAATAGCCAAAAAGTATTAAGATATTAGGCCACATATATGACTAAATATGAACATATCAGTTACATTGTATGACAATGTTTTGAAGAGCGTTTTAGTTAAATTAAAAATGAAAATTTTGGGTCTTATTTTTGGGACGTTAAAATAGATCATTAAATTTATAACTTGCCTTTCTATTAAGTTATTTTCGTTAGTTTTTAACAGATCGTCTGTTATCCAGTTATATTAAATTACACGAATGGTCCCTATGGCTTAATTTTTTTTCGTGGTTGGTCCTTTACTAGCACAGTTCATCACCGACACCACCGCTTTCACTTTCGGCACCACCACCGTTTCTATAGATCTGACTCCGATTACTCCATATGGTATGATTTAGTGAGCAAACGAGAGATTCATTTCTTGTTCCACCACCACCCATGTCATATCTATGTTTGCACTAAAACTTAACATAAGGTTTAAGTTTAACACACGCCCATATCCGTAATTCTTGATCCTTGTAGGTATTATTTTTTTATTTTGAATTTTTAATTTCAAGAATTCTACCCTACGTTGGGCGTAGGATAGTCCCCTACGTTGAGCGTAGGAGGAAGTTTGGCCGTGTGGATTAAGTGACCTACGCTGAGCGTAGGTTAAGCTACGCTAAGCGTAGTTGCGCAACACCAAAACCCTAATACTTGGGGTTGTGAGCCCTATTTAAAGGCTCTAACCCCTTGAGGCCTTTTCCATCCTCATCCTCCACCCTCTTAAGCAGCCACCTCGAAGCCCCATCCATCTTGTGAGAGTCTTATGACCTTAGAGTGTTTTGTGTTCGTCTTTAAAGGAGAAGCTTCGTTTGAGAAAGCTCTTGGGAAGCTCCAAGATTGTGGATCTGAAATTTGCATCTTGTAATCCTCTTCTAGAAGGTATAAAGTTCCTACCTTGGTGATGTTTCATGATAGATCAAGTTACTCTTAAGATTTACATGCTTTTGTCCCCATAACCTTGGTCTTCATGAGTATGAGCTACTCCACACCATTTGAGTATCATTTTCAAACGTTTTTGGGGTTGTTAAGTCATAAAAATGAGAGCTTGGCCACTCTCATCCATCCATGAATGGGTTCTTGAGCACTATATAACTTTACGAACCTAGGTTTTGCTTTTGTGCTCTTGGTGACCAAGCAAATCTGACTTTATCCATTAAGACGTCTATTTGGTATAGATCTGAAAGTATGGAGAACTGATCTTCTATTTTAACGACTTAATGAAAAAGTTGGACATTAGGTGCTACGTTGGGCGTAACTTTCTGTATGTTGGGCGTAGCTTCGAATTTGCCTGTTTTGCCACCTTGAGCTTTACGCTGGGTGTAGAGCTGCATGCTACGCTGAGCGTAGGCCGACTGAAGTTTGACATTGACTTTTAACTGTTGACCCTTGACTTTGACCAAGGTTGAATTTAAGTCAAATTGAGGATTTTGAGTTGTAGATTGAGACTTGGTCCCTGTTTGTTGTATATGTGACCTGTAGAGCTAGTTATTGGATTTGTGATCAGTACTGTTATCTTCTAGACTGCAAGGTGAGTTTTCTCATTATACTTTGTACTGCCGTATGTGTCCTTGTGTGTAGGATTTTGTTAGTGATCTGTTAGAATGGTAGATCTGTATGATTACATGTATTGCTAGTTATTGTTATCTGTTTGCATATGTCGATATAGTGCGGTTGTGTTGAGGCAGTACTACTTTGTGTTAGGTCAACAAATCCGCATAAATCCAGTCGTGTGTTGTGGGCCCAGGGGCAATCCAATATGAGGACTATGGGCCCGGGGGCAATCTAGTCTTGTGACTGTGGACCCGGGGGCAATCCAATGTTATATTGTGGGCCCGGTGTGCATGCATTGTATATGTATTGTTGTGTGGTGTATTTTGGGGGAACTCACTAAGATTTGGCTTATAGTTTTTTATTTCAATATTTTTAGATACTTCAGATGATCGGGGCAAGGTGAAGGCGTCATCGTACACATCCTCCTGTTGTTTTTATATTTTAGAGATTATTCTGATACTCTGATTTTTATGGATTTGACTTGAAAACAATATTTGATATTTTGATGACTCTATGAAAATACCTTTTAAAAATGAAAAAAATTGACTTTGTTTTTAGGATGTTACAAAATCCAACATCGGAATTAACAATTACATTCCCTCCATAATTCATACCTAAACCAAAATTATGGTTGCTTCCCATATTAGATAGGCTAAACGATGGTAATCCATCCCGAACACCGCTCACTTAAGTAAACCTACTATATGTTCATTGATTATATCCATTAACAAAACTATTAACTCTACTTAATCCATTATTACAAATAGGCCCTCGATATATCTCCTTAAGAACTGCACGTTTCACTTCCATCATTTTACCATTGAGTTCATGGAACGTTTTCAGCAAACTTTGTCATCAAATTCTTCTGATGAAACGACCCAATTTTTCCAAAAGAAAATTTTCATTTTTAAGTAATCAAAACATTTCCAATAAACCATAGGATCTCAATTACATTTGTTTTCAAATTCATAATATCAACAACATTATTCCCAACATCAGAGTGTCCCATAAAAACGCCTGATAGAGAGTGCACGCCGCGTCATCAAGCCTTGCCCTTGCCCTTAGGGTCGGATGTACCTGAAACAAATCCACAAACTGTAAGCTAATGCTTAGTGAGTTCCCCAGATCATACCCCACACAATTCACATAATCACATAACTATATTAACTATAAAAGCTACACAACCACATAAGCCATGCATACAACATATAGGGATGCCGCGGGCTCGTCCCCAGGGTCTTACTCCAGGATGCCATGGGATCCCCACATAGTCTTACACCTAAGTGCCATGGGCTCTCCCATGGTCTTTAATTGGAAAGCCATGGGCTCTCCACATGGTCTTACATCCGAGTGCCCTGGGCTCTCCCATGGTCTTTTAGTAGGAAAGCCATGGGCTCTCCATATGGTCTTACATCCAGGTGCCATGGGCTCTCCCATGGTCTTTAATTGGAAAGCCATGGGCTCTCCACATGGTCTTACATCCGAGTGTCCTGGGCTCTCCCATGGTCTTTTAGTAGGAAAGCCATGGGCTCTCCATATGGTCTTACATCCAGGTGCCATGGGCTCTCCCATGGTCTTTCATACAAGCATACTACATATACTACTAGCATACTTCCTAGCACATACCAACTATCACGCCACATAATACAACTTCAGTTAGGATGCCACCTATCATAAAATGGGTCGGCCTTGGTGCCTTAGACCCATTGGTATGGTGAGGAGACTCACCTCTCGCGGATGCTGAACTGACAAGATAAGCTCCGATATGTCCAACACACAACCCCAAATCAACTGCCTATAAGCATCATGTGATTAACTTGTCATAATCCTGAAATACCATAAATACCCTCGAGGTTAACCCTGGTGAAAGTTAAAGTCAACAGTCAAGGTCAACAGTCCATGTTGACCTCAACTCGTCGAGTGCATCCAACAACTCGTCGAGTTACCTGAGTAACTCGTCAATTCGCCGAGTTACCTGTGTAACTCGTCGAGTTCCTCAATGTCCAGAAGACCGAAAACCCATGTAGACCAAAAACTCCAATCCTTCACAGAAATCACTCGGAATCTCGAAAACAGGTAAATCCTACACGACTCGTCGAGTTGGCTAAGGGACTCGATGAGTTCCTTCAGTCCTTTTCGTGTTCAGACGTTTTTAAGCTACCCCAAAGCTCCAGATTGCAGATCTAGCCTCCTAAGGCATGGTTTCCACGTAAAGTTGCAAACTTTACGTGTATACAAGCTCTTAATGCCAAAACCAAGCTAAGGGAGTGGTTTAAACTCAAGAGAAAGGCCAAAGCTTAATGCTTTCTGTAACTTTATAACTCTAAGGACTTAGAGGAGTCTAGATCTGAAGTTGCAACTCTAGATCTTACCTAACACCCGAAAAGCTTCACAAATATACTAAAAATGGCCTAAAACCCAAGAAAAAGGGGATCTAATGCTAGAATGCTCAAGATAACAGCTTGTTACCTTCAAATGGATGCCCAAACGTTGTAGATGTTGGATCTACAATCTCCTTCCCGTTCCAAGCTTCTCACCCTTCAAACTCCTTCAACAAAATGCACCAAAAGCACCCTTTTACTCTCACAAGCACAAGGAAGCAACAAGAACGACTATGGTTTCTTTTCTAGGCAGTGAAGAGGTAAGGGAGGCCACCAGAGGCAGATTAAGTTCTTTATATAGGGTGCAAACCCTAAAAATTAGGGTTTTCCTTTACAGCGCCTACTCGTCGAGTCGGGGCCTTCCGACTCGTCGAGTAGGATCTAAATCCCGCGTCCTTCATAAGTGATCTCTACTCGACGAGTTGGAGCTCTCCAACTCGTCGAGTCCTAGCATAAAACCCTAAACTTGGAAAATTAGATGATACCTGGAACGGGTGTTACATCTGATTTATAAGTAATGAATCCACAACCTCGAGGTCTTTGGGTGTTGTGATCATACATCATGACCACATCTGTAATTATCCTAAATTTAGGATGTCAAAAAGTCTCGTGGGACCCCGTTCCCGTGGGGCCCCCGTCCCGTATGGGGGTATTTGTTTAAAAAAATAAGGGATGAGGGCGGGGCAGGGACAAGGTTAACCCCCATTTTAATTTCGGGGTGGGTTGGGGGTGGGCAGTCCCGTCCCGAAACCCCCATGTGGCCCCGTTGATAAATTATATATTTTTACCATTATTAATTATATAAATATAATAAGCAATAACATTATTTTGAGCTCCCAAAATTCAACAAAAAACATGTTTTTAAGTTGTTAGTATAATGGTTATGAGATGTCGTAACATTTTGTTTTTAATATGTAAAATTATACTATAAATAACACTATTTGTTAACTCAAACAACAACTTCTTTTAGCAAAAAAAAAAAAAAAAACACAACCCAAAATCAATCGGGGGCGGGAGCGGAAGTGGGAAGGCTGGAGATTTCAGGGGCTGGGGAATTTCGTTTGGCGTTTGCCCCCATTGACATCCCTACCCAAAGTGATCAAAACAGTTCTTTAAATTGAGTTCTCTGCCTGTTGGCGTAAACCTCCAACAAAAATCTTTTTGCTACTGGTTTGACTTAGAGAAGGGAAACCATGAAGGCTACCATTGTTGCTCCTGTTAATGGTTTGTTAATCATCCCTAGACACAACTTTCTTTGCTTCTACATGATGACCGAAATTGGTAAAGTTGGAAGAAGAAGAAGAAGAAACAAGAAATCGGAGGTGATAACGGTTAATAGAACTCATTGTTCTACCATCTATGATATGTTTTTCCTTGACGACTCTTTTAGTAAGGATGTGATTTAAAACCAAAAAACCAAACTGGAACCGGAACTGGAACCGTTAGAACCAGAATATCTAGAACCGGTCTGGGTTTCGGGTTTAAAGAATAGCTTTATCCGGGTTCTGGGTAATCCAAATTTTAGGTCCTTCAGTTTCGGGTAAACCGGGTTTGAAGAACCGGAACTAGTGTTAGAAACCGGACGGATTTCTGTGAAAAATTTAAAACATGCATATCTTATTTGTTTGAAGTTGGATCAGTATGAGTTTTTTTTCCCAGAATGTAGTTTATAGTTTGTACATGAGTTTAGACCATAATTTTGTCATTTTCAGTTTCATATTCATTGATTTACAGTCCCCCAAAGTCGGGATATCAAAACTAGAAATTTTCAGTTTTTCAGTTTTTTTGTATTCTGCAAAAGTTTTAAAACATGCATATCTAATCCGTTTGAAGTCGTATTAGCACACAGTTTATTCCAACGTGTAGTTTAGAGTTTGTACATGATTTTAAACTATAATTTTGTCATTTTTGATTTCATATTCATTGACTTACAATCCCACAAAGTCGAGACATCAAAGCTAAAAATTTTATGCTTATAACTGAAACTGGTCTAGAGAAAACCGAGTTTAAAAAAAACAAAACCGATATATGTGCATCTCTAATTGTAGCTGGAGATGCACATCAAGACTGATTTTTTTTTTTGTCAAAAAAAGAAAAAGAAAAACCAAACCAGTTTTTTTGAGAGCGAGGTAGGTTAAAATCAAATCGCCGATTAAAAATCTGTTATTATAAAAAATCAAAACTGTTTTTTTCTAATTTTTCTAAAAAACCAAACTAAACCAAACCAGTTTTTAACCGAAAACAACCTTTTTTTAAGGCAAATTCACTTAATAAAAAGCAAAAAAGCCAAATCTTTTATAACAAAAACCGGTTTATAGAAAATCGATTTTTAAAAAAACCGGTATTTTTTGTGCACCTCTTATTGTAGCATACGAACTGGGCTTCATGGTAAGTAGTTTAGTCTACGAAAATATGTTGTTGGGCTTCTTCTTAATTACCAATTTCAAAAATAGGTTGAATTTTCACTTTTATTTCGATTTTCCCTCGATTCCTGATAATTGCGATTAACTATTTGAACAATTTTTTAGTTTTTACGATCCATCTTCCTTCCCGCCATGAATTAAATATGATCTAAAGATCTCCGGAGATGAGAATCATGTAATCAAAGATGAACAAGTTGAATTATAAGATATGGCATTTAAATTTTGAAACAAAGTGGATTATATGAAGGCTGAAACGGATGTATCATCGACTGAAGCTGCACTTTAATTCCAGCATTCATGTTTTCGTTATTCTTCTCAGGTAATCGATCCGACTTTATAACATTCTGTTCTAACCTTTTCCTCAAATGCATATTCTATACATCTCGAATTTGTGATCGTTTTACTCATTATTGATCGATTTATTACTCCTTTCTACGAGTTGCTTGTGTCACCAAATTGTGATGTTGTGAAATACGAAGGATCCGAATAGACTTAAATAATATTAGCTCAATGCGGAATGGGATCAAAAATTATCAAAGCGTAATAATCACAACGAAATACGAATAAAATAAATAGAATAGAGACACAGGAATTTACGTGGAAACCCAAAACGGGAAAAAAACCACGGGCGGAGGAAGCCGAGAAACAATTCACTATAATTTGCAGTGTTTACAGGGATTATGAAAGATATTACAAATAGAGTGAGAGGGCTAAAATATATGGTGGTGTATCAGTATATATATATATATATATATATATATATATATATATATATATATATGTAATGTTTTACTATATATATATATTTGATTGTTGGGTTCATTCGTAATGAAATGGCTTAGACTATTTATAGCCAAAGAAAAGAACATATGAAAGGATAAAAAATGCCGTCGTCCAAAAATGTTGCGCCTTCAAATTTGAATACTATTCATGACCAAACACTCCGCCTACAAACTTTTGAATAACAAATCTCCAAATTCACATGTGCCGTCCAATTCTTCAAACATTTCACATATATATTACTATTCATAGTCAAACTATGAATAGTAAATGATAAGTTACGGAAATAACCCCTGAACTATTTGCCACTTACTAATTTTGGAGGCAACATTTTCCACAATCTCCACCTTGACATCAAAATTAAGCAAGTCATGCTTTACGATTAGTCAAAAAACTATAGCTCATCAAACTCTAAAACTTCCATAAGAACCTGCAAAATTATATAGAGAAAAATTGTTTCCGAAAAATAAATAATACTTCCTCCACCTACGAGCCTTCAGGCTCAACTGCGATCAGAAACACCCACCATGTCCAAACATAATTTGAACTTGGCTATAGGAAGACTTTTAGTGAACATATCAGCGGGATTATAATCTGTATGAATCTTGTCCACAACACAATCACCTTCTTCAATGATATTTCGCACAAAATGATAACGAATATCAATATGCTTTGTTCGGTCATGAAACATTTGATCTTTACTCAAGAAGATAGCACTTTGGTTGTCACAGAAAACTGTGGTCACCTTTATTCTATCATCGAGTTCTCCGAATAACCCCTTCAACCAGATATCTTCCTTAACTGCTTCTGTAATCGCCATGTACTCTGCCTCGGTAGAAGACAGGGCAACTGTAGACTGTAACTGGGCTTTCCAACTAACAGCACAACCATTTAGTGTAAACACATACCCTGTAATTGATCTTCGTTTATCCAAATCTTTGCCATAATCTGAATCAACATATCCGAACACCCCAGTGTTAGATTTACCAAAATGTAAACACATAGAAGACGTACCACGTAAATAACGAAAAATCCACTGTACTGCTTTCCAGTGTTCTTTCCCCGGGTTCGCCATGTATCTACTAACCATGCTAACAGCATAAGCCAAATCAGGGCGCGTGCAGATCATAGCATACATCAAAGATCCAACAGCACTAGAGTATGGAACACGTGCCATGTAAGCCATATCAGTCTCATTAGTAGGACTCAAAGCGGATGATAGCTTGAAATGAGCTGCAAAAGGTGTGTTGACAGACTTTGCTTCGTGCATACTGAAGCGTCTTAGGACTTTCTCAATATAACTTTTCTGAGAAAGATGCAAGATCCTAGACTTCCTGTCACGAATAATTTCCATACCTAAAATCTTTTTGGCAGCTCCTAAGTCCTTCATTTCAAATTCAGCTTTCAACTGGTCTTTTAACTTCTGAATCTCCTTCATATCTTTCGCTGCAATCAACATGTCATCCACGTACAAGAGTAAGTAGATCTTTGAACCATTGTCACCTTTCTTGAAATAAACGCAGCTATCATAGGTGCACCTGCTGAATTTGTGACTGGTCATGAAAGAATCGAACCTCTTGTACCATTGTCTAGGAGACTGCTTGAGGCCATAAAGAGATTTGTTCAATTTGCATACGTAGTTCTCCTTTCCAGGAACTGCAAAACCTTCAGGTTGTTGCATAAAAATCTCTTCCTCAAGCTCACCATTTAGGAAAGCTGTAGTGACATCAAGTTGTTCTAACTCAAAATCGTTAGAAGCAACCAACCCCAACAATACACGAATGGAAGTATACTTCGATCTTGAAGTTATCGATTATTTATTGTAGTCGATTTGTCTACATGTGAATTAAGTCTGGATTACATCTATAATCGTTATTCACTCTTTTCATCGATATGAATCCAACAAATACGATTTCGAGATCTCGAAATGATATGTTTTTTTTGCGTTAATATCGACACTAGCTATGGCTGGTTTGCCTTTTATACAAAATTGACCTATTGATTGATCTATGTGAACATCAATACTCCTTGATCACAAACTTTATTAGATATTATTTCCCCCAAAATTTTCATTTTGTGATTTACATCTGTTAAAACCCTAATCCAAATTCACTAAAGGATAAAAGGAATGAAAGGCATCAGAGCGATTGGCTCACAATCTGAAAGCATAAAAGCAAGAATATCTATCCACCCTCCTACATACCTTTATAATATACCTTACGAATCAGACTCAAGACTTTCTAAACAATATAGTTAGCTACGTTACCATAAGAATCTATTCAATCTTACCTTTAATTAATAAACTCAATACTCCATGACAATTACAAATCATAAGAATCATCAATGACTTCAACTTCCTACTTAATTACGTTTGGAATAGTTTTTTTGTCGGGTATCAGGAGAAACATTTCAGTGTAGAACAAGCACACTTACAAAATTTCAAACCGACCTACAAACTACAAAATTCTTCTTATCGTTTAGCATTTATATATAGCTTTTATAAAGAAGATTCGACTAGCATGGTACAGGATATATATATTGATACAACCTCCATGAAACAGACACATATATACATATCTATCTTTTCACCTCATAGATCTTTTAATTAGTTCTTTAAGTTATCAAGACTTCCCATGAACAACAAAAGTAGAAGCAACAAATCCATTTGTGAGAAGTCCATGAAACTGATGACAAACATAGTGAAAGTATCCTACTTTTCTATAGCCAAGACCAGCCTTAGAATAGGTGCACCACCACCACCACCACCACCACCACCACCACCTGCTCCATCTTTGCATCGATACACTAGAAACCTTAGATTACAACAGCCAATCAACAGCTCAAAACCTGTCTCCTATTTGATACACCCTGATCATGACACAAAGAGGTCTTCTGTGAACATGATTAAAGATGATGAAACTGAAAGTGTTGATATGAAAGCATGGGATTTCATCAGAAAAGTGCGTGAGAAAAATCTCAAAGATATGTGAGTAGTCATCAACAGCTTACTAGTTTTGTCTTGGCCTGGTTGCCTTTTCTCAGGTGTAAGATAGAATAAAAAGTTGATGAATAATTTAAGTTTGCTTATTCGCTTTTTCTAATTACTTTCTGTGTGAAGTACATGTAATCACTATTTTGTAAAAAGCTGAAAAAAAAATCATGGTTTTCTTGCATATGTATATGCTTATTTCCATTATGGTTCTACTTAATTAGTTGGCGCAAGTTATTTGAAAGGGAAAAACATAGAGGAGATAAGAAAAATCCAGATATATTTTGGAGTTTTTGTATAAAGAACGGTTAATTAGGTTATATGATCTAGATTAAAAGATAATGTTGTAGAAGCATACACACAAAAAAAAAGTGACAATGTATTTGTGTTTCCATTACTTTTGCTATAAAGTTTTCTGCATGCTTTGAAGTGGATTACAAATGGATTCTATTGAACTACTTAATAGCTAAGAAATAAGCGGTGCGCTATCTTTATGGAAGTATTGTGAAAAGGTTTATTTATAGATGTTCTTTTTAGTTTTTAGGCATGTGCAATTATAACAACAATATCTAATTTTAGTTAAAGTAGCAGAAACAGCTTACTTAGGCAAACTAACATATCTTAAGATTGAATCTCATTTGAAGTTATCATTATACGTTATACTATCTGATTATTACTAATATATTTTAAAGAGTTTGTCAAAAATGGAACTCATATCACAAATCACCATATTTTCATTATTTATAACAAAATGGCTGCCTATTTTGTGAAATTGCTTTTTCTAGCATCAAATATTGCCAAATTAATTTTTTTTCTTTGAAAATGATGCCATTTGCGAAAAACACAATTAGTCTTAATGGTTATAAGAATCAGTTAATTAACTACACAGAATGGTCATCAAATATAGTTCGTACATATTAAAGTTAATTACTTTATTAACCTAATAATATAATTTGGTCTATCACTAGTCATAAGAGTCTAATAGTCATAAAACAATTATAATTCAAACATATACAGTCAGATTGGTTATCTAAACTATGAAACTCGGAAATAAGTAAAAAAGATAAAAACTTTTAACACAAACGGATATTTTATCATACAAACATGATAAATTCGACAACTAATCAAAATCCAAATCTTTGAAATCAACAACTAGTATTATGGTTTATCTACTCCAAATAAAAACATAAGGGTATTAGCCCATAATCTGAAGTTTAAAACAAAAGTAAATCAATTTTGTTTTTCTCTTCATTTATTCTCAAATGTTTCTTCTCAGCTCAACAAAAAAGAATTTTAGACTTAATCAGTACTATTAATCATATTTTCAATCAAAACAACTCCTTTTAAAGACCAAATTTTCCACATATTGCGAAATTTGGAATAAAGATAGTTTCATAAAAAGGTCGAACATTAAACCCCATGGCAGCCGAACATCTAAATCAATTTTGCTAAGCCTAATATGTTTTGATCAGAAAGAAATAACAATGACAGGCAATATCGTGAATATTTAAAAATTATTTCTCTAAAAATTAAGAAAATTCCGTTAACAAAAAGTTAAAAATTGGCGAAGTATGATCCCAGGACTACTAAATTAACAATTTTCCGACCCCGTGAAAGTATTTTTCTGGAACAAAATATGTTTCTGTAATAGAACATTACAGCTTGAAAACTACACATTTGATATTATATCCTTACTTTATTTTTTTTGTCGTATTAGTGATTAACTCTATATTAAATACACTTCAATAATAAGAGGATAAAGAGAAGTTTTTAGTTAAGACTCATTAAGATGTTTTGAAATAAATACCTAACTTAGTTTGAAAATGCGGTGGTTTCTCACTTTCTTGGATAGAGGTGTTTCGAGGGAATCCACTCGATAAAGATTAGTTTTTTAGTCTGCAATAAAGTAGTTACCTTTAAGGTGCTGAAAAGTGAAAACCCATTTTGATATATCAATTGTTGTATCTAGATTTGGAAAAAGCAAAAAGCTTTCCAAGATTCTAAATTTCATTTATCTAGGTCAAAGAGTAATCTTGCATCGTCCATAGGTCGTATTGATGCACTATTAGTGTACGTTAACTAAAGTGTTGCTATCTTGTGTGCGATTTGTGGGCGATGTTACTTTCATTAGTGGTAATATTATTATTATTTTTAATAAACCTGGTATCAATACACAATAACTTGTGCATTATAGTATTATATTGTACAACTCTATAAAACATGAATTGTTGTGTATGAATCATTTCCCTATTTGGAAGCTCTAAAATGTAAACGTATAAGCTGTAAACGGTAAGTCGGTAACTGTAAACTATAAAATTTATTTGTATAAATGGCTAAGGAAAAAAAATATCTTTACACTTTTTAAATGTATAAAATGACATAAAATATAAATAACATCTCGAAAGCTATTTCTTTAGGCTTGTGATTCCAAATGAATTTTTGTTTTGTTTTTTTTTTGTTTAAAGTTAAAAACTTTCAATAAGGGAAGTGATTCGTATACACCAATTTTTTGTCATACACAACAATTTATGCATTATATAGTTGTACAATACAACATTTTAAAGTATTAATTGTTGTGTATGGATAAAAATTGTTGTGTACGGATCAGCTCCCTTTTAATAACTCAAGATCGTACCCACATATAAGGATTTTATAGTTTTATAGTTTTTAAGTGAATGATCTTAGATGAGTAAGATTACACTTATTGACGCTTTTAATGTAAAATATATTTGATTGGTTTACACTAATTAATCTCAAAGTCAAACGAAGTATAAAATGTTCAACTTGCAAGTACGAGATTAGAAAAAAGAGTTCGATAGAGTATTTGTTGGGTCGTGCTAGTACGAGGAGTAGTTGATATTTTGATAAGGTTAAGGTTAAACAGCAGCATCCCATGAATCATGCAAGGAGTAAGTAGATCACACATCTCGATTACAAATTAATCCACATTTTATATGCTTTCAAGAACATTTTCTTCTTTGACTTGATGTAAATTTTGAGAGAAAATATCTTACCTGGCTTCGAGAATACCGAAGTCAACAAGTGTTGGGTTTATTTTTTAGTATTTTTTTAAAGAAGCAATTTCACGAAATATCTAAAATATACCGTTTAAGTGATTTTTTTAGCTAATATTCCTTTTTTAGAACAATGAAGAATTGAAGATCCAAAGTTTATATTTCCACTTTTCAAGTTTATAGTTCAGTAACTATAAGTTATGTAAAGAGTTAATATTTTGTTAGAGTTTTTAAAAGATATTATCGCACTGATTAATGATCAAATAATTATTTTTGGAATAGATTGCATTTTTGGTCCTAAAATATAAATTTAGCCCTAAAAAGTTTTACCTTACAAATTTGGTCCTTATTTGGTGTTTTTCTAATAAAAAAATAAATATTTCTTGTCACCAAATTTGCAAAAATCATTATATACAGAGACGAAAAAGAATTACATTTTACATGAAACATTGACCATGACCTGAAATAAATTTTTTTGGAGTAAAACTACAAAAGAAAAACTATATATTTATAGTCTGAAAGTATAATTTCACTAATTTTCTTTTATAAGAAAATGATCGATATTATTTCTTTTTTCTCGACAAAAGACCTCTCATATCGAATAAAAACTTACAATGACTAACCCAATAAACATTTAAAAAAAAAAAGCCAAGATTGTAAGGACCTGTCTAATTCTTTTTTCTTTATTCATTTATGAAAAAAACATAATAATTTAAGATTAGGTTGAAACTTCCCTTTTGTGCATCTCTAGTCTCAAATATGGTTTTCCGTTCAACAATATGTTTGTGGGAATCAATTCATATGGAAGACAAAAGGATTAAGGATTGTTTTATATAAGTCTTTTAATGGTTAATTTAAAATGTAACATTTTAATGGTTCTAACATTTACAGTGTTTTGTAAACATCTTTTACTTCTAACCTCTCATATCGAATAAAAACTTATAATGACTAACCCAAATTTGGTTCTTAATAACAAAGAATCATTCAAGTTTTTGAATCATTCGATATCAGCAAATAACATGTTTTCATTTAGAATCAAATTCATTCAGAGTCTCCGAATCATTCAAGTTTTTTGAATCATTCAACACTAAATCATTCATAGGTTACCAAATTCAACATTAACCCAAATTTGATTCTTAATAAAAAATTCATTCAGAGTCTCCGAATCATTCAAGTTTTTGAATCATTCGGTGTCACCAAATAACATATTTTCATTTAGAATCAAATTATTGGAAGACATCTTTGAATCATTCAACACTACATTATTCATAGGTTACCGAAAGTATTATGATTAACGATATAAAAAAATTTAATGTTCAAGCTGGATAAAATCATATTTAATTGCACTTCAGTATAAATTAAGTTTTGAATATCTAACAGATCAACAATAAGTTTGCAAAAGCTGAGACCATAATTATCAAGGTTTTCGAACTCTACACATGCATCAACATTTTGAGTTAAGTTGGAATTAAACACAGGATATAACTCTGATAAGATATCTTGGAGCTATATCATCTCTCAAATAAAAATTTCCCTTTATGTTACAGTTTTTATTATGCATATTTTTTTTAAGTTATATGAGCTGAAACCTTTTCTTGAAGGAAATTTATTTTCCCAAAAATAAGGAAGCAGATGAACCAAACAAAGTTATGTGTCTTTAATTTTATCAAGGCAAAGAGATTCTTGACCTAACTTTATCTTTTAAGGCAAAGAATGGTCACACATCATGGGTGGCACACCACCAACCACCCCCATTTTAATTGCCAAAAGTTATCAATTAATATCAAACACTACATACACTGGATAACATTATCCCCTTCCCCTTCCCCCTTCCCTACCCCACCCCACCCCACCATCTTTTCTTACAACCACACAATCAGGAATCACCACATGTGCACAATCCCCAAGAAAAATATCACATCTAATTTAATACTCCCATTATCCCTAAACATAAATAAAACACTTAAAACCACCAGAATATTATTCTTATTATTATTATTGCTACCATTTATCATCAATTGACTCACCACATGTGATGTGATCTCGAATTGTAGATATTTGGCATTTTGGCCCCATGCCGTACAAACCATCCATTAGATCAAATCCCACTCACATCATTCAAACCCCACTAATTTCCACAACAAACAAAATGGAACTAGTGGTGTATTTAGTTCATTTTCTTTCCAATTACAAAACACATATATATATATATATATATATATATATATATATATATATATATATATATATATATATATATATATATATATATATGAGAGACGTGACCATACAACAACATGATAAAAATAAAACAGAGATTAATTAACTATATAAGTTAATAACTAATTACGTGATTGACACTCTCTATTATTATTATTATTATTATTATTATTATTATTATTATTTTTCCTTCTCTTTCAGATGAGATGATGTTCATTGTTCAAGCAACACTGATCATGCCATCTCCCGTGTTGAACCCTGAGATCACTTGATAAGATGACTGATTATGGTTATGGTCGAATGATAGGGAAAGATTTAAAGATACTGGTAATGGACTGGTTTCGTATTTCTGATTTAGATTAAGATCCACCATTGTTGATGGATTCGGAGTTGGGAAGACAGGGATTGAGCGAATGAGTAGCATTGATCCGTTGTTGACTTGATTCTCAAAGTGTACTGGAGATACAGTCACCGGAAAGGTTGAAGATGGTATGGATGGTTGCACAACCGCTTGAGTTTTCTCGACGTCATGAACTTGTTGTTCTTCTGTTTGCATAACAGCAACCTAATGATCACCCAGGAAAGTGTTACTTGCTGTTGATTCAGGAATGGTTTGTGATGAGTATTGATTTAAGTTTGTTGAAACTCACCGAATCTGTAGTGATGTCAAATAGGCTAGATCTACGGCGGCGGCGATTGAGGTTGCTCCGGCGAAGGAAGTATTTCTGAGCATGGCTGGCAACTTGTGTTGGGGTACGAGTCTTGACGAAATTCCTTGAGATTCCTCTCCAGTCTCCTTTGCCGACTTTCTGCAGCCCTAGGAGGAACAGCTTGTGTTCATCCTCGGTCCATGGAACTCCTGTAGAAAAACAGTATCGAAATAATTAGTGGTTTGACATAATAAATTCGTCAGAGAAAATCTGATTGCAAAGGAATTGGCAAACAATAAAACTAGCTAAAAACAGGTACGATCGTATTCTTCTTTCATCCTCTGTTCCAATCGTAATCACGTTGAAAATTGACAAAAACGCAGCAATCGATTTTGATTTAAAAAAAACGAGGAAAAATATCAACGCCGCGACGAAATACGAGTACATGGACAAAACTGATCTTTTTGAATAAACAGGATAAGAGATAGAGATGTTATGGATAACGTGAGATCTAACCTCGTTTGCGCTCCCTGCTACCGTTAGACTGGTTGCGAACGGCATCGTCGGCGGAGGCGTAGCCGGTGTCAGCAGCAACAGCGACGGTGGCGGAGACATCGATGTTATTATTAGACGATTCTCGAGTGGCAGGGTGTTCATACTGCGAGAGATTATTCATACTCACACTTTTCCTCATCGGATCAACCTTCACTCTCACGCCAAACAACATGATCTCCCCGGCGCCGATGCCAGAGACGTCGGAAGACGAATCATCTGCAGCCGTTAAACAAGAACGAGAGTCATGGCCATTGGAACCACACTGCGTGCAGCAGTGTGATTGCGATTGCAATTGCGACATGATTTTTCCTCGCTACAAATTCTTCAACAGATAAACCGATCAATCGATTAATTCGCACAATCGAAACGCAGTAACTTTCAAATCAACGAATTGAAAATTGTTTACCTACTAATTCCGTTGTAAGTGGTTAAGCTCCGTCGTGTTTCTGTGGAGGATATGCTGTTGTCTAGACGTGAGGATCAGTGATGGGCGTACAAGTGTTGTTGTAGAATAGAGATAGGGGCCTAGGGGGGTGTGTGTGTATAGGACTGGTGGTATATATAAAACGAAAAATGACAGGTGAGATCCATGTGGTATTGTGTTGGAGTTTGTAACCGATAGACGTGGCAGACAATGTACGGCTTATTAACCTTCCAATAATTCCTTTCTAGTAAATCAAAATTTTCGGCTTCCTTGTAACTTTTTAAATTAGCAATTTCCATGTAGAGGCTACATTTACAGCATCCACAACACACAATCTCTTTCGTGAAGTTTATACGTCTCTCGTATTTACTCAACAAACAACTTTTAACCTTTAAGTGTTTTTACAAAACTTATATATGAATCCTATTATTAGACATTTACACAGTTACGCTTTTGTTCTCGAGTTTTTTTTAATAAATGTAAAAGATGGAAACGAAAGAAAGGAGAATGGAATGGAAGACAATGAAAGGAAAATCCAAATGATTCTAACAATTTTTGAGTTAGAGTGAAATGAAATGGAATGGAAGTATTTCATTATTTTTGGACTTCCTCTCCTAACCCTTCCAAAAATGAAGGATGAAAAAGGCATATATTTTGTTTCCCCATCATTTTCATTCCATCATCTTCCATCTCTTAAAAAAACAGAAGAACACATTATCCTTGTGATTTACTTCCAAACCTTTTCATTCTTTTCATTCTGGTCCTTAAATAAACTCGAGAACAGGGTGTTAGACTTATAACAAATCTATACATGTTGAGAGCTGGTAAATATTCAAGAAAATTAGAAAAATTACGTGGTGAAAAAAAAGGTAATAATAGTTTTTTGATCGAAAAAAAACTCTTCAATAAGCTGTTATATTATATTGGATGTTCTTGTAATATTTTTTTTACATTTATAGTATATGGGGTGTTTGAGAATGCTTTTTGAACTCTAAAAACGTTTCCAGACAAGAATGGTTATTGACTTACGATGATGGGCTCCTTGTTCCATAAACGAGGGAGCCCTACAAGCATGAAACTCACAAAACGTGACATACTGGGCCCTCAGTCGATCATGTAGCATCCCAATCTTCAGACCAAAATTTTCATCTAAAAGAAAAAATTAAGTGTTTATTCAATCCACACCTATGAAAAACTTCGATAAAACCATTTAATTCAAAACATTATCATGTGCACAAATCTCTCATGGATGCAATGTAATCGAGTCGTGCCCCTTCTTTAATATAAGAAATCCTGATATATTTAAACCACAAACTGTAAGCACAAAATTTAGTGAGTTTCCCAAAATACCACATACAACACAACACAAATAAACAGCTATGGGTTATCAGCAACCCTGGAGACTACCCGAAGTCTCAGTGGGCAAACAACACGACCTGTGGGTTATCTGCAACCCTGGAGACCACTCGAAGTCTCGATGGGTAAACATCACGTCCTGTGGGTTATCAATAACCCTGGAGACTACCTAAAGTCTTAGCACACACAATATCACATATCACAGTAACAACAAATAAGACCCAACTGTTCAACATGTATATACTACCACACAGACAAGTATAGTGATAATACTTACCTCGCACGGAAGACTGATGAAACTCACACCTGAACTGTCGGAACTAGACTATGCCTATTAATTGCACCAATTAACCTTAATTAGAAATTTATGTAATTATCCCAACTCAACTAGTCCAAAACTGAGTCTACTCCAGAATTTGGCAAAAGACCATTTTTCCCCTCATCAAAACCATACCCTCATAGTTGACCAAAAGTCAAACTTGGTCAAGAAGTCAATAGTCCATGACAGCTGGACAGGTCACCACGTCGTGGCCTCTTTGTGCCACATCGTGGGCATTCCACAAAAAAATAGTCGGGCTTCCCCAGTTGCCACATCGTGGCACCCAAACACCACGTCATGGGAACTGGGTTCCAACAGCTTAACAAATTTAGCTCTTGATCTGTTAAGCCTTTTCCTTCCAACATTCCAGAATCCTTCCTAAGGACTAATACACTGCAAAGATCAGTGCTTTTCAGACATGTATGCCCACTACAAGTCTAGATCTCAACTTAGGCCATCTTATCTATTCATCTGAAATATATACTAGCATGTAATTCTAAAGGCACATACAACCGGCATACAACACATCTCTCTTATCATCCTCCCATGTAATTACGAGCAGATCCTTATCCCTAATCTAGCATGCTATACACATATACATATATTGAAACTATAAACATGTAATGGTATTTTGGGAAATACTTATTTGAGTTCGGCCGATTGCACACATCACACATCTTTTTTTATAAAAATCTATTTAGAAAATCCATTTTCTTTCAAAAAAGATTACCAATTCCTCAGTTTAAGTTCAAATACACCCGAGAGTGTGCCCAAATCTATCAAACCAAGGCTCTGATTCCAACTTGTAACGTCCCAAAAATTACTATGTAAAAATTTCATTTTAAAACCAACAGAAACATCATTCATTCATTTCAAATCCATCAAATTGTGATAATGTATAAAATAGTTATCAGAGTACAAATCATGTCATAAAATGCGGAATGCTGGTGGATGTGGTGCGATTATGTCGGGCCCTTCCCTTTCGACCTGGAAGTACATGAAACCATAAACATAAAGCTGTAGGCACCAAGCTTAGTGAGTTTCACCCTTAAATACCCCATACCAAACATAAATAACAACTTGAAACTATAACTGGGTCTGTTTCACCCCCTTTGGTATCTTTCAACTGGTATTGGGTATATTTTACCCCCTTCGGTATTTTTCAACCAATTTTGGGTCTATTTCACCCCATTTAAGTATCTTTCAACCGGTATTGGGTCTATTTCACCCCTACAACTAAGCATATAATCATATCAGCAAGAGTCACAAAGAAAACAAGCACATACAAGCATATCAACAAGTGTCACAAAGAAAACTATCATCCTACAAACATAATCCAGTAGGGCGTCATTGGTGCCTTGGACCCATGAGTATAGTGAAGAGACGCACCTAACAAACGATGATCAACTGCTATCGCTCCTACTGCTGCGAATATAGATGCTACAAACCACCTATACAACCATACAAAGTACAACCTTAGCTTCCCTTCCAAAACTAAGGGTTTGACCAAAAGTCAACGCAAGTCAAAAGTCAAAGTCAACGATAAAGGTTGACCATCCACATCGTGGCCTTTAAACGAAAAAACAGACACGTTTTCCCCAGTCGCCATGTCGTGGGCACTGGATTCAAAGTGTCTTAATGGGTTAAGGTGAATCCTTCAATCCCACAGGTTCTAAGGTCCAGATTTGATCATTATTATGGTCTAAATGGATAAAGTTTCCAGCTTTATCCTTTGAGATCCACGAAGAGGTCTAGATCTCAAGTCTATAGTCTATTAAGCATAACTATAACATGGACTTAATCAAGAAGCACTTAATATCTTAAGTCTCAAGTCCATTTGCTACAGAAGAGCTTATGACACTAAAACCATCATAAAGATTGGTGCTTTTTAGACATGCATGTCCAATGCATGTCTTGGACTCAACTTAGGTCAAAATGGGGGTTTATGGCCAAAATCCCATGCATGGCTCAAACAACCCACCAAACTTTAGATCTAAATCATGAACTACTCCAAATGATCTAGAGATTCATAAAGTTGCAACCATTATGAAATCTCACCATCCCATTTAACAATATCAAGAAGAAAACGGGACAAAATACAAGATCTAGCACTCTATAATAAAAAATGTTGAACCTTGACCACTTACAATGGTCCATAATTAAGCTAGGAAGGGAGATAGGGACTCTCTTGCTGATCCTTGGCTTACTCCTTCTGGATTCTTCCTTCAAGACCTCTCAAAAGCACTCAAGAAAGCTTTAACAATAGAGGAAAGGAGTTAGGGTTTTCTTCTGGATAACAGAGGGTGGTGGAGGCTGAGGGCGAGCAAACCATAGCCTCCTCATTCCTTTAAATAGGGTGCAAACCCGAAAATTTAGAATTTAAGACGTCAGCGACGGCCACGCCGTGGCCTTCCTTTCCACGTCGTGGCGAGTCAAAATTAACACTCGACCAAAAGTACCTCGCCACGACATGGCGATCGCAAAAGTTCAAAATTTAAATTAAAATAAAATATACCTCCATAGACTAGATGTTACAACTCAAGGAAGACATGAGTGTACTTTCTGAAGACAAATGACTAAGATGAAGTGTTTAGGCAGTTCAAGGAGTGGAAGACGATGGTTGAGAAACAGACCTGGAACCATGTCAGGTCACTTAGAATAGAAAATAGGTTGGAGTTCTATAAGGCTTTGTTTGACCACTTTTGCATAACAGAAGGTACAATGAGGCATCGTGTTGTACAACTAACACCACAACAAAGCGGAGTGGCAAAAGAGATGAATGGACTGTCAGAATTTTTGCTTGTGCATCTGCGCGGGGTTCTTAATGTTAGAAGTGGTTATTATTGGAAATTTCTGAGGTCTTCATCTGAGATTCAAAATCTCTTAGGGGTTTGTTTGGTCCTTATCTGGAAGATCATCTTGCGTGGGTTATACATTCTAAGAGTCAGGGATGGTTTTGTACCTAGTTGAGTTAGTTTGAGATATGGGTTGGTTTGCAATGTCAGTTGATGGTAGTTCGAACCCTAAGTGGGGGAGAGCTGGATATTCTGCTTAGAGGATTAGAGATCTCTTCGAGTTATGGTTAAAGAAGAATGGGTCATAGGGTTTTGCGGTTCGGGTATGCGAAACCTTGGTTCAGGATTTGATCAAGACGGGGTACATAGAAAGTTTCCAACAAATGTATATGTTCAGGAACACAAGAGTCGCCTTCACGGAAAGAAGCTGTTGGACAAAGAGCTCGTTGTAGCCAATGGTTCCTTTCGGGAACGTCGAGGAATAGGTCAAAATGCGTTTGGGGCGCTTAGGTTGAGTATCGATTATTGAGGGATTTGTCAACTTGTTTTATAGATTGATATCTATAGTCTGGGATGGGCAATTGTTGTTTTGTCGATCAGTTTTAGAGTTTGGTATGTTTAGTTCGCATGGGATTCGTTCCATAGTTTATTGGATCATTGGATTAGTCGTCAATGCATTCTCGATCGTTGGTCATTCGTTTATTGTCAATAGAAGAGGTTCCTTGGAAGTTTTATCGAGCTAGTTGTGTGATGGTAGGATCTGTTCGGTTTCAATCAAGGTGTGGGATCTTAGTTCGGCCATCCACGAGAATGTTTCTGTTACCGGTTGAGGTTCGTCATTTTGGTTAGATCTGTTGGCACCACACCCTATGGGTAAGGTTGTGAGGAAGGAGTAATGCAGTAGATCCATGGTTGGTTGTATGGTTTTATTGAGGGTAGGTACGAAGATAAGTTCATAAGATAACAATGGAGCACTTGGTTCATATTATATGCATGGTACTTATTTGGGTTATAGCCTTTAAATCGGAACAAGAGTGTGACCGTCTATCCCATTCTCGGGTCGTGTGCGACCATGTTTTCGTCAGATTTTGTGTTGGTAGCAGCCTTTACTGTGGAAGGAATTGTGCAAGGTAAAAGTGTATAGCAGTCTTTTGTTAGATTAGCGTTGGGAGGGACATTGAATGGGTTTCTACAAGGCATAGAATGAGGCTGAGTATCCGTAGGCCCCCGTGGTGCTTTTCGTGAGTTTTCAGGCGAGTGATGGAATGAAGACAAGATCGGCGTGATATCGGGAGCATTCCAGACATGGGCTGAGGGTCGAGAAGGGAAATCTAGACTTATGGTGTGGGCTCGGAGGCAATCCAGACTTATACTGAGGACCTTGTAGGGGTATTCCAGACATAGGTTGTGGGCCCGGTGATCATGATTGTTTATTGTTATGCAAGTGGTACTTTCGGTGTTAGTGCATTGTTGGAAGTCGGAAGACTCACTGACCAGCTGATTTGGATCATGTGGGCAGTTAAAGGTTGTTGGGAGTAATAGTTGTGCGTCATAAGTCCCATGCGAAATGTTCGCATTATGAACCCTATTTTCTTGCGGGCTGTTTATTAGGTGTTTGGTTATCAAGGTTGGGTATCGGTTATGGAATCTCGAGTCATGAAGTTCGTTGTAGATATCTTGAGTGTTTTGTTAGGTGGATATATGATGGGTTTTAGGTAAAACAAATAAACTAGAAAACAATTCCTAAGTTCACATGCAACCTACTTTGGATCTATGTTTTAACTATTGAACATATAACTTTGAATTGCAAAACAAGAACCCTAGAGGAGAGAGGCTAATTTCGAAATTAACAAACTAGGGTTTAGGAGTTACATAGCTTTCAATTGTTATAGCAAACAATTGATAATCCTCTTGATCTTGATCTTGATCTTCTTGGAAGCTTAGCACCACAAATGTAATGCCTCTAATGGAATCACACCCAAGAACTAGCAAGAAGGAAACTTGGAGGAGAGAGGATGGAGAGAGTATGCAATTTCGGCCTTAGGGTTTCTTCCAAAGAAATCAGTGACCTCAAATGTGAGCCAGGAGGCTCCTTAAATAGCCGAGGGATCTAGGGTTTAGGGAAAACCCTAGTTATCCTTTGCTTAGGGCCTAAGCAAGATCCAAAGGCCTTATTTGGACCCCTTGGACGAAATCTCTAGGGTTTCCCCTAAGAATTTCGTCCACCTCCTTCCAAGGGGGTTCTGGAACCTTCCACTCAACTATTAGTTAATTGCAAACTAGTCCCTGCACTTTATAATTAATTCTTTTAACCCCAAAATTAATTCTGATTAATTTCTGGCTAACTATTAATTAAACATAATGATTTCTAATTAATATATTAATCTTTTAACATATTAATAAATCATTTATATTAATTCATTAATCTTATAAATTAATATCTCTCCTTTCATAATTTCCTTGTCCAGTTGCTAGGTTGAGGGCAACCCAAAAGGACTGTGCTGCTATCAATTCAAGTACATACCAATTATAGTTATGGGCTTAGACACCTAATCCAACAGTCTCCCACTTGGATAAGTCTGTAACTATAATTGCTAGTATGCCTTCTAAATTTGACCAACAAATTGTAGCTTCCAAAAAGCTGCTGCCGAACTCTGACCCAGTCAGTTACGTGTCCTAAGATAAGTGATCATATAATCCTTCGTTCTGCCAGATATCCCTAGACAAAAGACATGGGATGTAATCAATCTCTTTGTCCAGAATCTATGTTTCCCGATTTCTGATTTGTGATGATGTAGGACTTCTAATCGAACACATCAATCTAGTCCTGGCTGGGCCCAACACATAAGTCAACACCAAATCATCGAGGGGCCCACATATATCGCTTTTCCTATTAGGGCAAAAGGAACGAATAAACGTTGACTCATATGCTTGTATCTTTTACTCATCAAATTATACATGACAATACGTTTTATAACACCAAGTTACTGATGCGTTTTCGTATCACCAATGCATGACCGACTTGTAAATTGCAACTCATATATCTTCGTTTCAAGATTATAAGATATTATCGTCTCAGTATTACTCGTGATGAATTCCATGAAGTGATACTCTGAGCGAGGGTTTATCCAGTACTCAAATCTCAATTTCTGAGTACTCATGAACGTTGCAGCAATTCTATTGCCATGTCTATCCTTAGACAATCTACAATCCAGTTCATGACAGTCTTAATTCACTACTTACTTCCAAAAGTATGAGTGACTGTGGAGTTTGAATAATCTTATTATTCGGGAAGTAAAACATGCAAAAATGAAACACAATAATAAACAATTGACAAAAGGCAGAAACCAAACTTATAAATAATACTTTATTATTTAATCACCAAAAGTCAATTACATTTACTTTGTTACAAGTTTCAGAATAAAACTAATCTAACTACTAAAACTAATATCATCTTTCAGTCCTATGCTCCGAGCATGCTGAATATGCTTAGCCCTACTCAGACCCTTTGTGAGGGGATCTGCTGGGTTATCTTCAGATGACACCCTCTTTACTATAAGATGGCCTTCTTCAACTCTATGTCTGATGAAATGGTACTTTCTGTCGATATGTCTGGTCTTACCATGATCTCTCGGTTCCTTTGTCAAGGCAACCGCTCCTTCATTATCGCAGAACAGTTCTATAGGCTCCTGGATGGTTGGAACAACTCCGAGATCCCCGATGAAGTTCCTCAACCAAGCTGCTTCTTTCGACGCTTCACTTGCTGCTATGTACTCTGATTCACAAGTAGAATCAGCCACCGTATTTTGCTTGGAACTCTTCCAAGTAACTGCTCCTCCATTCAGTAAAAACACCCAGCCCGACTGAGAACGGAAGTTATCTCTATCCGTCTGAAGGCTGGCATCACTGTAACCATCTACTCTCAAAGTATCACTGCCACCAAGCACAAGGACCCAATCCTTTGTCCTTCGCAAATACTTGAGTATATTCTTAACTGCTATCCAATGAGCTCTACCTGGGTTTCCCTGATAGCGACTGACCATGCTCAAAGCAAATGCCACATCAGGGCGAGTACATGTCATAGCGTACATGATCGATCCGACAGCGGAAGCATAAGGTACACGACTCATGTCATCTATTTCAACATCTGTACTCGGGCATTGAGTCTTACTCAATTTGGTATTGCTCTGGATAGGTAGCTCTCCCTTCTTGGAATTTTTCATACTAAACCTCTTTAGTACCTTATCCAAGTATGTGCTCTGACTAAGTCCAATTAGTCTCTTCTTTCTATCTCTCAATATTCTAATCCCAAGAATATAGGCAGCTTCTCTAAGGTCTTTCATGGCAAAACACTTTCCAAGCCAAGACTTAACTTCTTTCAAGGTTGGAACGTCGTTACCAATAAGTAATATGTCATTGACATACAACACCAGAAAAGTTACTATACTCCCACTAGCCTTGATATACACACAGAACTCATCTTCACTTCTAGAGAAACCAAACTCTTTGACTTTCTCATGGAAGCAAAGATTCCAACTGCGAGATGCTTGTTTCAATCCATAAATGGATTTCTCAAGCTTGCACACTCTATTGGGGAACTTTGCATCAACAAAACCCTCTGGCTGACTCATGTAAACATCTTCAGCCAACTTCCCATTAAGGAAAGCAGTTTTGACATCCATCTGCCAGATTTCATAATCATGAAAGGCAGCTATGGCGAGCAATATCCTAATAGATTTAATCTTAGCCACTGGCAAGAAGGTCTCATCATAGTCAACCCCTGGGGTTTGAGTGAAACCTTTTGCAACCAGTCGAGCCTTGAATGTGTGCACATTTCCATCCATGTCTGTCTTCTTCTTGAAGATCCATTTGCACCCAACTGTCTTACGACCTGGTGCACTATCAACCAAATTCCAAACTTGGTTGTCATACATGGACTTAATCTCGCTGTCCATTGCCTCTTTCCACTTGGAAGCCTCTGGGCCTGCCATTGCTTCCTTATAAGTGACTGGTTCATCTAAGTTTACCAGTGTTCTGTCACTTATGAATGTGTCACCATCTGAAGTAATATGAAAACCATACAACTCAGGTGGCACACTCACCCTAGTGGATCTTCTAAGAGGTAATGAGTTATCGATTGGTTCAACAGGAACTGTTTCCTCTGGTTGAGTGCTAGTGTTATATAAGGTTCCTTCATTGGCTGACTCTTGAATTTCTTCAAGGTCAATAGTGCTCCCACTGTCCTCTTTGAATATGAGCTCTCTTTCAAGAAAGACTCCTCTTCGTGCTACAAAGACCACGTTCTCACTAGGCCTATAGAACAAATATCCAAAAGACTGCTTTGGGTAACCAATGAAAACACATTTCTCACTTCTAGCTGCTAGCTTGTCGTGAGTCTCTCGTCTTACGAAAGCTTCACAACCCCAGACTTTAATATGTGCTAACGAGGGAACTTTCACTGTCCACATTTCGTGAGGTGTTTTGGCAACCTTCTTTGTAGGGACAAGATTGAGGATGTGGGCGGCTGTCTCTAAGGCATACCCCCAGAAGTGAATGGGAAGCGAAGCCCGACTCATCATAGAACGAACCATGTCTAACAAGGTTCGATTACGCCTCTCAGCTACACCATTTAACTATGGTGTCCTAGGAGGAGTCAATTGTGAGACTATCCCACATTCTTTCAGATAGTCGTTAAACTCGATACTAAGATACTCCCCGCCTCTATCGGATCTAAGTATCTTTATCTTTCTGCCCAATTGATTTTCGACTTCATGCTTAAACTCTTTGAACTTTTCAAAAGTTTCTGACTTATGCTTGATCAAGTAGATATATCCATATCTGCTATAATCGTCAGTGAAAGTCACATAGAATCGATTAGCATCTCTTGTAGTTGATCTGAAGGGCCCACACACATCTGTGTGTATGAGATCCAACAGACCTTCACCTCTTTCACAAGACCCTGTGAATGGTGATTTTGTCATTTTTCCCAAAAGACAAGATTCACACATATCATCTGATTTTAGGTCAAATGATTCCAACACTCCATCCTTTTGGAGTTGGGCTATGCGTTTCTTGTTAATGTGTCCAAGACGACAATGCCACAAGCATGCCTTGTCTACACTATTAGACAAGTCAATATTAAGTACACTATTTCCTAAGCTATCAACACAAGTCACTGTTTCATACACACCATCACAAGGTAAAGCTTCAAACATAAAAACACCATTCTTATAAACAGAAATTGAACCATTCAAATCATTAAAAGAATATTTGAAACCTAGTCTGAACAATGCATGAAATGAAATAATGTTTCTCGTCATCTCAGACGAATAGCAACAATTTATTAAATCTAATCTAACATCATTGCTAAGCAGAAGCTGATAAACTCCGATCTTGGTCACTGGTGAAGACTTTCTGTTTCCCATGATCAAGTTTATCCTTCCTCGCTCTATCTCCTCACTTTCCTTTAGTCCCTGCAAATCAGAACAGATATGAAAACCACATCCTGTATCAAGGACCCATGAACGAGAAGATAATGAGTTATTAGCAGAAATAGTGTAAATACCTGCCGAAGATGGCTTCACTTTGCCATCCTTGATATCTTGCAGATATTGTGGGCAAGATCTCTTCCAATGCCCCTTTTGATTGCAGTAAAAGCAAACGGCCTCTTTTGGATCAGAAACATGGGGAGTGGAACCATTGGGCTTAGCCTTTGGGCCATTACTAGACGACCCAGCTTGAGCCTTGCTCTTCCAGTTTTGCTTGGGAGGACCTTTCCTCTTTTTCCCCTTTCCCTGTCCAATAGCCAATACAGGGGCACTTGTAGGCGTGGAGGGTATACTTTTACCCTTCATTCCTACCTCAGCTGTCTGCAACAAGTTGTGCAATTGGGCCAAGGTCTGCTCAGTATTGTTCAAATGGTAAGTTAGAATAAACTGACCATAACAATCATGTAGTGAGTTCAAGACCATGTCAATGGCCAATTCCTCATCAAAGTGAATGTTGAGCTTGACCAAACGCTCTATGTAGCGTTGCATTCTTTGCACATGTGACACAACCGATTCCCCTTCTTTCATCTTGCAAGCCATGAGTGACTTGACTACTTCAAACTTTTCTTGACGAGCTCGCTTATGGTACTTTTCCATAAGGTCCTTGTTCATCTTAAAAGGCCAGTAGTCCTCATAGTACCTCTGCAGTTCTGGGGACATGGTTGCCACCATGATGCACACCACTTTGGTAGCATCATCGTAATGTTTCTTGTAGGCAGCAAGATCTTCAGGAGTAGCTTCAGACTCATCAAGCTCTTTGAGCTCCTTTTCAAGAACATATTCTTTGTTCTCAAAATGAAGAGCCATCTTGATGTTGCGCATCCAATCGTTATAGTTTGAGCCATCCATAACGACTTTGGAGCAGATATTGAGCAAAGAGAAGTTCTGGTTGGAGGAGGATGAAGCAGAAGTGTTTCCAGGAGTAGACATCTGAAAAGAAAGAAAGTTTTAGTTAGATTTCAAGATACCTCAATATAATAACCCAAAGATAAAATATCAAGGTTAGGATCCAACTATGAAGATTCACAACTTAGAAATGGGATGCCGAGATCCAAGTGTAAATTTCATAAAGGTAGGTGAATGACGATTCACCAATTCCACCATTAGACGAAACAAACGAAGTGAAATTCCTAATTCTTTTGAGATACATTGAAACTATTCAATGGCATGTTTTAATCTCAGATTATGCTCTTCTATTTGTGACTGGGATGCCGAGGATCACAAACAAGATGTGAATAACCATGCAAATGTGCTTGGTAACCTCATTGTCTTTATCATTAACTATTGATGTGCTGGTAAACCACACACGCTCCATCAAAATGACAATTATGAGATACCCATTACTACTCTTTATTAGTGCCCTTTAGTGTGCTGGTTAACCACACACGCTCCACTAACGACCAATAAAGCATAATGTGCAATTTCATGGATTAACATACTTTTCACATTTTTCCTAAAGTAACTAGAGTTGGGATTTTAAAAATAATGTTCTAGTACTTTCTTTAATGTCATTATACTTTTAATGAGAAGTAGTTGTCCTATCAAATCCGTTCTGCTAACGACCCTCCACTAATCAAGGAAGCGGTGGGTGAGAGTGGACACCCATTCAACTACCATTTTATAGGCAGTTTCCTTATACCCCCTTATAGATTAGCTTCGTGAATGAGGCATACTAGCGATTTGACTGACCATATTCTTATACATATATAATATTAAACTTTTAATCATAATACATATATAGGGTGTGTTTTAAAACATTTTAAAACTTCAAGGGTTTATATAAATTTCGAAATTCAAACTATTAAATTTAAATTTAAATAAACCAATTAAGTAGATTTAATATTTATCTTTTAATTAACTATTAATCAAATTATTAAATCTTGTAAGGATTATCTAATTAAATTAATCAATTAATTTAATCTTAATCCTTATCCCTCTAAATTTCGAAAAATAGGGTAAGGATAATTATCCAATTAATCTAATTAAGTAACAATTATCCAAAACAAGAAACCCTAAAACTTCTTGCAATTTCGAAATTTACAAGGGAGGAGGCTAGGGTTTTCAAAACCCTAACCCTAATTTCGATTAGGGTTCTTTGGAGGCTAGGGTTTTCGAAAAAACCCTTTTATCCAAAACCCTAGAAATTGAAAATTTGGCCTTTAGGGTTTAATAGCTATAAACCCTAATTTGCAATTCAACAATTATAGCAATTCAATTTAAAACAAACAATGGCTCTGATACCACTGATGGGTTTTAGGTAAAACAAATAAACTAGAAAACAATTCCTAAGTTCACATGCAACCTACTTTGGATCTATGTTTTAACTATTGAACATATAACTTTGAATTGCAAAACAAGAACCCTAGAGGAGAGAGGCTAATTTCGAAATTAACAAACTAGGGTTTAGGAGTTACATAGCTTTCAATTGTTATAGCAAACAATTGATAATCCTCTTGATCTTCTTGGAAGCTTAGCACCACAAATGTAATGCCTCTAATGGAATCACACCCAAGAACTAGCAAGAAGGAAACTTGGAGGAGAGAGGATGGAGAGAGTATGCAATTTCGGCCTTAGGGTTTCTTCCAAAGAAATCAGTGACCTCAAATGTGAGCCAGGAGGCTCCTTAAATAGCCGAGGGATCTAGGGTTTAGGGAAAACCCTAGTTATCCTTTGCTTAGGGCCTAAGCAAGATCCAAAGGCCTTATTTGGACCCCTTGGACGAAATCTCTAGGGTTTCCCCTAAGAATTTCGTCCACCTCCTTCCAAGGGGGTTCTGGAACCTTCCACTCAACTATTAGTTAATTGCAAACTAGTCCCTGCACTTTATAATTAATTCTTTTAACCCCAAAATTAATTCTGATTAATTTCTGGCTAACTATTAATTAAACATAATGATTTCTAATTAATATATTAATCTTTTAACATATTAATAAATCATTTATATTAATTCATTAATCTTATAAATTAATATCTCTCCTTTCATAATTTCCTTGTCCAGTTGCTAGGTTGAGGGCAACCCAAAAGGACTGTGCTGCTATCAATTCAAGTACATACCAATTATAGTTATGGGCTTAGACACCTAATCCAACAATATACACCTGAGCTGATGAGGGATTTTGATGCAACGTGCGAATTCTTGGATTGACCATCCTTATGCACTTTGTTACCATGGATTTAATCACCAAGTTACCTCGGACGGCCAAAATATTTGATGCAATTTGGGTTATTATGGATCAACGGTGAGTCCAAGTGTTGTCAGTGGATAACTGAGTTGGGCTGTCGGAACCGAGTAGGAGTGTGGTCTAGTTTAGCACGTGATAAGTTAGTTTTCATTGCGATAATGCACTTAGGTGCGGATTAGCATGACAACGTTTGGTCGAGAAGGTTTTGTTCCGATCAAGTCTGCATGTTTTTGGACAACTTGGTTGTTATGAGGGGTTGCATCATGAAGTGGAAGCGAGAGATAACTTTGAGGACGAAATCTAATTTAAGTGGGGGAGAATTGTAACATCCTGGTTCCTGTCATTTCTTATTTCAGGGTCGTGGGTCGGAAGTCGACTGTGTAAAGGCTTTAGGCCTTAAGGAGGTAATGTTTAGACCTTTTGGAAGGAGGCAATGATGGTTGTGAGATCTTAACCTTTGAATTTTGTTTCGGGGCGAAGGGTAGAAAAGGGAAAATCATAGGCCTGGTCTTGCATGAAATATGGATTTTTGTTCAAGAAGTTTTTAGTCCAAGATATCTATATAATATTGTGGAGCTCTTCAATACCTTTCCGTGGATATATAGATCGTCGAAAGAGGATTTGAAACGAAGAAGTTATGACCGTTAGAAGTTAGGAAGGTTTGGGGCTTAATCTAGTACGCTGGGCGTACTAGGCATCCCTGGTATGCTGGACGTACATGCTCAGAACTGAAACCCTATTTTCAAGGTTTGAGCCCTATTTAAGCTCCTTAACTTCCTCAAACCCATTCCATTATCATCCTCCACCTCTCCAACACCCTCCCTTGAAATCCCAACCCTAGTTTGAGCCTTGTGAGCAAAATAAGGTGTTTTTGAGTGCTTTGGGGTGTTCTTGATGCATCTTGGAGAAGAAGGCGCTTATTGGAGAAGTGTTGGTTGCATTGGAGCTTGTAGATCCAGACCTTGTTCACCTTGATCTTTCCTCTAGAGGTATAAAGCTTGAATCTTGATGATGCATTTTCTAATGAATCAAGATAACCATTTGTTCCGGTATAAATAGTCAGTACCTGTTCTTCTACCCCGAGAGGGGCGGATTGGGATTGTTTAAGAAATTGACGTAAGCGTTGACCTCTTGCCAATTGATTCTGAGTAGCTTTATCGAGATCAGAAGCAAATTGTGCAAAAGCTTCTAATTCTGCGAATTGTGCCAGTTCCAATTTTAATTTACCGGCTACTTGTTTCATAGCTTTAATTTGAGCTGCAGACCCCACTCTGGAAACAGAGATCCCCACATTAATAGCGGGTCGGATTCCAGCATTGAATAGATCAACAGATAAGAATATTTGTCCATCAGTAATCGAAATGACATTAGTAGGAATATAAGCCGAAACATCTCCCGATTGGGTTTCCACTATTGGTAAAGCGGTCATACTTCCTTCACCTAAAAGAGAACTGCTGGACATACATGCTCAGAACTGAAACCCTATTTTCAAAGTTTGAGCCCTATTTAAGCTCCTTAACTTCCTCAAACCCATTCCATTATCAGCCTCCACCTTTCCAACACCCTCCCTTGAAATCCCAACCCTAGTTTGAGCCTTGTGAGCAAAATAAGGTGTTTTTGAGTGCTTTGGAGTGTTCTTGATGCATCTTGGAGAAGAAGGCGCTTATTGGAGAAGTGTTGGTTGCATTGGAGCTTGTAGATCCAGACCTTGTTCACCTTGATCTTTCCTCTGGAGGTATAAAGCTTGAATCTTGATGATGCATTTGTTAGATCTAGCTAGTTTTGGATGTTATGAGCTTTTGGTCACTTTAGTGCATAAATTTTAGATCTTGAAGGATTGTGAACTTGTTATGGATAAAGTTGAAAACTTTATCCATCTAAATATCATTTTGATTCAGATATGAAGGTTGGAAACTTGGACTTAATGGATTAAGTAAGAAATATGCACTTTTGGTCCCTTTGAAACTTAAAAGACTAGATCTTGGTTGCTTGGACCATTATAATGGATAAAGTTGGAAACTTTATCCATTATGGAATTATTAGGAGTCATAAAAATGTGATCTTGGTAGTTCTATCCCTTCCATGCAAGACTTATGATGTCTTAATGGATTAATAAGTTAGGGTTTTAGCTTTTTGGAGCTTTTCTAGCCATAGGAAGTCATAAAGGTGGAAACTTTATAACTTAAGTTAATGTTTTGAGTCTAGATCTAAGCTTTGGACAAAAGGTATTAAGGGATGAAGTGCTTAATGGAATGTTGGGATCAGCCAGCGTACATTGGGCGTACCTGGGAGTACACTTGGCGTACAAGACTTGAATCACGTACGCTGGGCATACGTGGAGTACGCTAGGCGTACACAGCCAGTCTTGGTCTTTGACTTTCGTTGACCGTTGAATTTTGACCAAGTTTGACCTTGGTCAAACTTGAGGATTTGGGCTAGTGATTAAGATTTTATCTGGTTCTGGTGTTAGTGGATTCGCGGGTGTAAGAAGTGCAGAAAAAGGGATCGTATCGCAGTGTTTCAGAGTTCTTCGATTCAGGTGAGTATTCCTCACTGTACTTTTGGGTCGAAGGCACCAATGTTGGCCCACTGGGTTATGTATCCGGGTTTAGAGGATGTTACTATGATGTATTGATCTGTTAGTACTGATTCCTGGTATATAGGATGATCTTATACGACAATGATCTGTAGATCTGCCTGTTAGTCTGTTGACTGGTTATATGATTATTTGTTACTATTATATGTTATTTGTTATGTGTATGTCGACATAGTATGGTTAGATTGAGGCGTTACTACTTTGTGCGGAAGCCAATAAACGTGGGAGCAAGCCAAACATAAGTTGTGGGCCCAAGGGGCAAGCCAGACTTATGATGTGGGCTCAGGAGTAAGCCATACATGAGTTGTGGGCCTGAAGGCAAGCCAAACGCATGTTGTGGACTCAACGATAATCCAGTCTGGTAGCTATGGACCCAATATGCATTCTATTATATGTTGTGTGGTGGTACTTTGGGGGAAATCACTAAGCTTCGTGCTTATAGTTTAGTTTATTGTTTCAGGTACTTTAGATGACTAGGGCAAGACGAATGCTTGATCATGCACACCATTCAGATTTTATGATATTCGATCTTGGGAAACTCTAATTTGTAATTATAACTTTTGGAAACAGTGTTTGTAAACAATTATAGTCATTGGGTTGTTTTTGAAAATTGAAAATTTTACCGTGATTTTTGGGATGTCACATGGTTCAAGGTGGTCCAGCATGTGCGTTGTTGATACATATTTGTTGTATGACATGGAAGAATGTTCCAGAAGATACTGCATGGCGGATTGTGATTGGTTGACACCATTCATGGTCGTATAGGCCAATAGGCTTGGCCCATTAGGGTTTTAGATCTGATCCCTCAAGTATAAATAGGGATGCTTGCTAAATCATTTTGTGTCTTTTGTATCCTTAGTGGGTAGGATGAATCTCTAGTGAATTGTACTTGTAACCTCTATTTGAGAGTTCTAAAATAAAAAATACTCCCCTCGTGCCCGTGGACGTAGGTCACCTTGACCGAACCACTTAAATATTGTGTCTTGTGTGCTTATAGTTTTGCTTGTTATTCGCTTTACTTCCTAAAAAGGGTCATCAAAACTTGGAAAGTGGCATCAGATTTGTTCTGAGTCTTGATAAGTATCGTCTAATTTCCTAGCCGATGTTATGAGTATTTTCGGAGTTGTGGATGACTCTAGGACTGTTGATAGTCCTCATGACTATTAATAGTCCCATGGTTGCCGCTAACCCATAGTTTCTAGATTGACATAGGGGTCGTGCTATGATAGGTAGAACGCCAGGAGGTCGGTGATACATGTGGTTATAAGCCTCCTGGGTGTCTTGGATGATGATTGTGCACCTGAGCGGTTTTGGGAACTTGGATGCCACGCGAGTTTGGTTTTGACCATGGATTCGCTCATTGAAGCAGTTAACTAGTCATGATTTGTTAGGAAGTCGTGTGTGTATTTGAGGTTCTCACTCATGATATCTGAATTGGGATGAGTTGATCAGAATCACTGTTGTTTCATATATTTATCTCTATGTCTAGATGCCAGACTTTTGAACCAATGAGATGTGTAGGCTAGTTTAGCATTTATTGGTTTATATTTCACTCTCGAGTCTCTATGGGAGGTTGTCGGCAACGAAAGTTAATTATGGATGCAGTACCCAATTATCAGTAAGATGGCATGAGGCCAGGAAAAATCATGAATGGTTGATGGTTCAGTCTGTCGGGAAGTCAGACATGGTTTAGGGTTTTCAGTTTTTGGGCAAAGCAGTTGGGTTTCCTTTCGTTGGCTGAGGGCAGAATGTTAAGGTTCGTTCTTCATCAGGGTTTGTGATTTCTGCTAAAGATTGGGCTTCGATGGAAGTATTGGTAGATGGTTGTCGATTTAAGATGACTTCTCTATCTTAATTGGGATTCATGAAGTTTTTTCAGGATCAAATGGTGTGGCAGAGGAGGTAGTAAGGAATGATTTCAAGGACAAAATCTAATTTAAGTTGGGGGGAGAGTTGTAACACCCTGTTTCGGCTCATTTCTTTATTCAGGGTTATGGATTGAAATTGGATCATGTAAAGGCATTGGGATATGAGGAAGTAAAGTTTAGACCTTATTGAAGGTTGATAATGTTGGTTGTGAGATCTAAGCCCGTAAATTAGGTGTTGGAACCGAAGGGTAGAAAGGGAAAAGTTATATGTCGGGTTCTTTCATAGATTAGGGTTTTAGTTCGACATGTATTAATACAAAAGTAACTAGATATGATTATAGGGCTCTTAAATACCTTTTCGTGCATATAAAGAACATCGAAAACAGAGTTGGAACGAAGAAGTTATGGTTGTTTGAAGTTGAGCTAAAAGTACGAGTTTTACATTACGCAGGGTGTACTCTAAGTATGCAGGGCGTAGTGGCTGCTGAGGGACAAGTTTTAGTGAGCTACGCAATGCATAGCTTATGTTACACATGGCGTAACTGTATAGAGTAAAAACCCTAATTTCGGGGTTTTGAGCCCTATTTAAGGACTCTAACCTCTTGGGGTCCTCCTTATCACCAACCTCCACCCTCTTGAGCATCCAACTCGAAATCCTAGATGTCTTTGGAGGAATTTGAAGTATTTGAGTGTTCCTATGTGTGTTTTGTGAAGGAGGCCATTAAAGGTGTGCTTGGGGAGTCCAAGGCATTTAGATATAGACTCTACTCTTCTTCAACATCATCCAAGAGGTATAAACCTTGAATCTTGATGGTCCATATGATAGATCTCTTTAGATCCTTGGTTTTCTTTGGTTCTATAATCTTGAGTCTTATGAGTATAAGCTACTTCGGACCTTGTGGTTGTCATTCCTTGTGATTTTTGAGTTCGAGGAGTCATAAAAATGGGATCTTGGCTGTCTTTATTCATTCATGCAAGAGCTTTTGGACATTAGAAGGTGTTAGGAAACTAGAGTTTGGACTTGAGCTTTCATTAGCCTTGCAAAGGCATAAAGTTGGGAACTTTAGCACCAACAAATCGTGTGTGATATATATTCGTTTACCGATCGAGGTGAGTCTTCTCACTATACTTGCATGTGTGGTAGTATATGCATGTCGACCAACTGGGTCTTATTTATTGGTTATGTTATATGTGAAAGGAGTTGTTGATAACTCCTGGACTATTGTAAGTCCATGGGACTGCTGATAGTCCCCAATGTTGCTGATAACCCATGAGGTGTGTTGTTAATCCACCGGGCAGGTTGTTAGCCCATTGGGACTGCTGATAGTCTCTAGAGTTCACTGGTTATTCTTAGCTGATTCTTATGATGTGCTGTATGTGGTATTTTGGGGAACTCACTAAGCTTTGTGCTTACAGTTGTGGATTAAATATTATGCAGGTACTTATCCGATTGCGAAGGCGAGACTATACACACACATCAACATATTTATGATTTGAGATTCCGCATTATCTTCTTATTAACTCTGATTTCGGAATAAGGGTTTATGAACAAATGGTTGTAACTTTACTAAAAAGGATCCTATATTATTTTATAATAAAAAATTGAGCCCTGGATTTTGGGATATTACATAATCCATAACCCAAAACCTTTGAGTTTGACCCAAGGTCAAACTGGTCAAAAGTCAACGATCAAGACGACATGGTGACCTCTTGGCCACGTCATGGGCATGACAGGGTAAAACAATTATGAAGCTAAACTTCACCATGTCGTGGACCCTCCTTGGCCAAGTCGTGGTTTCTAGGAGATCTTCTCATTTCATCATTAAGACCTTAATCTTTACAGATTAAAGCTGAAAACTTCAGATTTGATTCTTCTTAATGACTAAATGGATAAAGTTTCCAACTTCATCCATTAGGACCTCACCAGAAGACAAGATCTTAAACCCTAAGTGCATTAAGTCCTTAATATGACCATAACGTGTGCATGGAACAAAGGGAACCATGACCTAACACTTTTTCCACCAAGTTAAGTCTAGAAATGGTCACCAAGCAAGTCTAAGGTTCTAGAGTTGCCTAAAAATCCAAGAACATCCCTTCAAAGGACCTCAAAGCATGAAATGAGAAACAAGAATGATAAATGTGGAAGCTTTATACCTTCCAAAGCTCCACAAGATGCAGGAGACGCAAGATCTGAAGTAGATACACCCTTTCAACCAACAAGCACACCACCTTCTTCTCCCAAGATGTATTCCAAGGCTTGAAACTTCAAGAACACCTCAAAAACATCAAGAACACTCAAATGGGGCTAGGGTTTTTGAGCTATGAGGATGGAGGCTGAAAAGGATGACCTAAACCTAGAGTTAAGCTCTTTAAATATGGATGAAACTCTAAACTTCATGGGCTTAGGCTTCAACAGCCATCATGTTGTGGTGCCCATCATGCACACTCTCCATTTAAACCCTATGGCCACATCGTGGTCATCAACGCACCACGTCTTTGCATAATGTTTTCTTCAAAAACCTTATCTTTGAAGCCCCTAAATCTTCATCTGATCAATTTGGAAAAAACGGGTGTTACAAGCATCTTGGGCAATATATAATGATTTTATTGAATGGATTAATGTCGTTGAGAGCATTATGACATACATGATGTTCCTGAACAACTCAAGATCAAGCTCAAGGCAATTAAGCTACAAGATTACGCCTCCCTTATGTGGGATCACTTGAAGAATGAACATTATAAGAAAGGAAAATCCACAATCATGACATTGGGGAAGATGAAAAAGGTTTTTAAAAGAGGTTGTGTTACATGTGCAACCAACAGATAATAGTAGTAAGATATAAAAGTTTCTTATTTTTAATATTGATAAATTTTATAGTCCAAAAAACATTCATGAACTTTAATTGTGAAAAAGTAAAAAAAAAAAAACAAAAACGAAATACAATGAGCTTTATTGATGTTAACCCTGTATAAAAAGAACATGTTATGTAAAACAACAACATACTATCCAATTAAATTAAAGTGAGGTAAATGTATTTTTTTTAGATAAAACTACGCGGTTGGTCCATGTGGTTTTCCAAAGCATGCTGGCTCAGCACAACTATCAACACACTAATGTGCTTGGTCCATATGGTTTTATTTCTTGCATGGTTGGTCCTTATGTTTTTTTTCATAGTTGGTTTGTAATTACTATTTTACCCCTGTTTGATTTTTTTGTTAATTTTTATTTATTTTTCCTATTTTAAAGTAAGACAAATACAAACCCATTTAACCTACTCCCGTGCCTTTCTTTACGTCTCCTCCCATCTCTCTTCCACCCCAACCACCCCTGTTGGGGAATGAAACCGCCACATATACCTTGCTCATGTCGCCGCCAAAATAAATTAGAAGCCTTATCTTTCATATGTGTGTTGATGCGATACCAAGAGAACATAGACAATGAGAGTCATATACGATGGAAAGAAAGAAAGAACCCACATGAGTGACAAGGAGAGAGAATGACACAGAGAAAGAGAAAGAAAGAAGGCAACTTCACATTGCTACCGATATTGATAGAAACGGAGGACGTCGGCGGAAGGCCGCCGCCGAAGACAGTAGGTCGAAGATGGTGGTTTTTTGTCACTCTTTGGCTTTAGACTACTTTAATGTCTTCATCTTCAATAAATCAGTCAGAGATGCTTTGAAAGACAGAGGTGTCGCCTGTATTTTGGGGTTTTTCTTTTAAGGTTCATATTCAAGGATTTTATTTCTTATTTAGGCTACAATGTGTGTTTTGATTTAAAGTTTTGATTATGACTCAAGGTTTTGATTCAGATTGAGATTTAAGTTTAGATTTAGATTCGTGTTCTATGTGACATCCCCAAATTTTCGCGGCCAAATAAAACTTTTTTATGCTTATTTAAACAGGGTATCCTTTAAATACTTTAGTGTAGAATTGTCCTAAAACATTTTTCTTTTAAAATGAAATCAATACCAAAACATTTTTGATGAACCATTTGTTTTCAGTAACATTTTGGGGTTTTTCTTTTAGGGTTCATATTCAAGGATTTTATTTCTTATTTAGGCTACAATGTGTGTTTTGATTTAAAGTTTTGATTATCACTCAAGGTTTTGATTCAGATTGAGATTTAAGTTTAGATTTAGATTCGTGTTCTATGTGACATCCCCAAATTTTCGCGGCCAAATAAAACTTTTTTATGCTTATTTAAATAGGGTATCCTTTAAATACTTTAGTGTAGAATTGTCCTAAAACAATTTTCTTTTAAAATGAAATCAATACCAAAACATTTTTGATGAACCATTTGTTTTCAGTAATATTAAAAACCCTTGGATGTCATAATCGATACACAAAATATAAGCATAAACGAGTTATTACAGGCCTTAAAGCAATTTATAATACTATAAACCATAATCTCGTTAAATCACTCAGCAAATTAAAATCATTATCCAAGTGTCTTAATACCGCTACCTGTGATACAAAAAAATTGAGTGGGTTAGGTTTTGGAGCCTGGTGAGTACATAGAGTTTTCAACCCATAATAATATAATTAAGTATTTTTCAATATGCATTTCACACAAAATAATTAACCCGGTTACCAATTCTTGTTATTCTCACACACTGATCTAAAACGATGATCTCAAGGGACCTATCCTAATGGATCACTATAAGCAACAAGTAGACAATACTGCTTCGGGGATTCCTCAATAATATAAGTCAATAAAGGAAATCACGAGGAGGGATATAGTACCTGAATGAACGCACGGTTCATTAACACCTACAGATTGCGAGTCTGTCAGTGTTCCACAAGACTGTCTATAATAGTCAGTGGTCGTCATATATACTATGTTAAATGACTTTTCCCATTACTATAATCGTACAAATTTTGGTCATGGCTTCACACCACTATTTTATCATTCACGACCCTTCACTACCCAATATAATTTATGAATGATAATAAAATAGATCATTATTTAAACAATATATGATTTAAGCATAATCTTGTCATAATACTTTATTTAACGCAAATATCATTAATACAAATAATAAACACATATAAAATATATGCATTTAAATGCTTTTGTATCTATGTGTAAGATGAAAGTAACTATAAACTCACCTTGTTAAAAGTGGATGATTTGCGGGAAAGTTAGTCCATCGCCTAACACTTTAGCTTTCTCTTTTAAATGACCTACATACAGTTATTACTAAGTCTTAGTCTTTGTTTGCATTATTCGAGACTATAATAACATTATTTTAGATTCCTCATTAATTTCAAGAAATACCGAGTTCTATGATATAAGGAATGAACATGTAATATCATATATGAGGTAGGATCCGTTTGGAATATAAATATACTGTTTGGAAAATCCACTTGAAACACCTCACTAAGATCTAGCCTAGACATCACTCTTATAAGTAGATTGATCAGTATTATAACAAAAATTACTGATAAATCTTATTTATAGGTTCATAATAATGATTATGAACATAAATATAGGATACACTTAAAAGCGTAGTAAGTGCAAGTTACCTTACAGGTTTTCCTAGAAAAAGTTTGGAAAGTCGCGAGTAAAACATCGACTCCGAATACTTATTTTTATCGGGCCTTTTGTCGTTGAAGTGCTTCGCTAAGATGCTCGAAAACTCGGAAAGTCGGGGCTCGGGGTGTGAGGAAATTTCCAGAGAGAAAAGAGTGAAATTATGCATCAAATGAAGCAAAAATCAGCCAATATATATATAGGCTATCGAGGTGGCACGTCGCGCCCTATCCTAGGCGCATCGCGCCTACGTGTCAAGCTCCTGTTGGAGTTGCATCATCTAGTGGTATGTGTGGGAGTTGAGCCAAACTCTGCCACATGTCGAAATGTTGTGGAGTCACGTCACATGAATAGGTAAAATCCCGCCTTCTTCCAAAAATCATAATTCTTGTATACGAGCTCCGTTTCGACGTTCTTTATATCTACGAGTTCGTAATTACTATTACTACAATTTTCGTCAAGATTATTTTCCCTAAATAATCTTTTATTTTTAAGTACTTATTTAACACAATTTGTTAAGTTTTAAAATAAGTTATATATATATATATATATATATATATATATATATATATATATATATATATATATATATATATATATATATATATATATATATATATATATATATATATATAGGGAAGGGTTATATGGAAAACAAAAAAAACCCTAAAAATCATAAAAATGCATAAAAAAATACTTAGAGATCACAGATTTTTTTTTTACTTTTTTTAACAAAAAATCGCAGGTTTTCTTACAAATCACTGAAAAAAAAATCGTTTTTTTTTTCAAAAAACATTTCAGCGAATTTAATGAAAAAGCTGCGCTTTTTTGGTAAAAAAAAGTCAAAAAAAAAAGATTTGTGATCTCTAAGTATTTTTTTTATGCATTTTTATGATTTTTAAGGTTTTTTGTTTTCCATAGAACCTAACCCTATATATATATATATATATATATATATATATATATATATATATATATACATATATATATATATATATATATATATATATATATATATATATATATATATATATATATAGGGTTAGGTTCTATGGAAAACAAAAAACCTTAAAAATCATAAAAATGCATAAAAAAAATACTTAGAGATCACAAATACATATATATATATATATATATATATATATATATATGGCTAGGTTGTAATGTGGATGAATAACTATTGTGCGGACGCGTGAATAATGTAATTCTATGAGAATTACTAAGATAATATGTTATTTAGTAATGTAAATGCGTTCTACCTCACACAACTATTGTTATTTTCATGCATTCTCATTAATTTTTATTTATTTTTGCTGTCACGTATCGTTTTTCACTCATTTTCATTTTTACTGAATGTGACTCAATAAACATTTTGACAACATTCTGACAGAATGAGAATAATAATAATAAAAAGTCTATAATAACCTTATAGACGGTTTAATTAGTGAGAATGCGTGATAATGCCAATAGTTATGTAAGATTGAATGTATTCACATTATCAAACAACATATTTTCTTTGTCATTCTCACATAATAGCACTGTCCATATGTCCGCGCAATAGACGTTAATCCACATTTGAACCTAGCTCTAGCTCTCTCTCTCTCTCTGTGTGTGTATATATCACCTTTATATAAACACATATTATATTTGAAGATTTCTTGTTTATTTATTCATAAGAAAATTTACATTATTAACTAACGTAAATACAAATTTTTCTACGAAATGTCTAGCGGCAAACGCGAACGTTACATTCTAATTTAATGTTTTGAGTTTCTAGTTTTTGTTGAAGATCACATTATAGATTTTGGGTGGTAGATTATGGTGGTGGTAGTAGACAACGACAATTTAAACGGTGCTGGATCGTGGTGGTGGGCGGGACCATTGTTATTTCTTAAACGATGACGACTTCTAGACTCATGATGGTTATCTAAACACACACTATCCATGTTTTTCTAACGATAGCAATGACAAAAGCCGATTGTTCTGGACTGGAGATGGAGAGTTGTAGACGACAAGATGGAAATAACGTTTAATCTAATATGGTTTTGTTTGGGGTGAGTGAGGTGAGGTGAAATTTTTTACTTAATTTTTTAACTAAATATAAAATATAAAAGAATTAAAAAATATATAATTATTATTTTACATTTTACATGTTTAAAAGATCAACCACATGAAAAATAAAATCATAAAAACTCAACACATAATGACTTAAATAATTATATTGAAATAAGAGTATTTTAACAAAGCACACAATAGTACCAACCGCATAATTTTTTTAATGTTATATTTGTCTCAAACTCTAACAACTTGAAGAGGTCATTTTCTTTGTAAATTCTTATCAAGATAAATAAAATATAAAATTTATGGTTACTTTTGGACGATGGCCATTGATGGTGGGACGCATTTGGGTGAAGGATAAGAGATAAGGTGTTAAGTTCACCTTATATATCAATCATGAAAATAAAATCATAAAAACTCAACACATAATGACTTAAATAATTATATTGAAATAAGAGTATTTTAACAAAGCACACAATAGTACCAACCGCATAATTTTTTTAATGTTATATTTGTCTCAAACTCTAACAACTTGAAGAGGTCATTTTCTTTGTAAATTCTTATCAAGATAAATAAAATATAAAATTTATGGTTACTTTTGGACGATGGCCATTGATGGTGGGACGCATTTGGGTGAAGGATAAGAGATAAGGTGTTAAGTTCACCTTATATATCAATCATGCTCAATTTTCTTCTAGATCTTTTTATATTTTATGGTATAATTATTTTCATATTTTCATTTAGATAAAAAAATTCCAATATTACTTTAAATCCACCACCGTTTGAACTTTATATATGAGTTTCATTTATGTGAAATTTTTTTACACACAACCAATTTATTTGACTACTTACAAATTAGAACTTACTACAAGATTGCCTTTTAATTTGTTATCCAATTTTACTTTTGTTGATATATTTTATATATAACAGGAGATAAAATATATTTATGTTGTTAAACTAAGAAAAAACTTCATAAATGGTCCCTGTGGTATGTATTCTGAAATCTGAAGTTTAGTCCTTAAGTTCTAACAACCTCACAGATGATTCATGTGGATTAATTTTTTTTAACAAACGGTCATTTTAGTTGACACCGTCAGCTTTTGGCCGTTAATAGAAGGCCATTTCCTTCATTTCACAAAATAGGGACTATTTATGAAGTTTTTTGTTATTAAAAAAAGATAAAATAAAATATAATTATTTAATATATAAAGGGTCTCACACCTCTCTCTCTCTCTCTCTCTCTCTCTCTCTCTCTCTCTCTCTCTCTCCGTAACACCCCGAATTTGCAGGTATTTCCGAATCCTCCCTTTTATTATTATGTTGTCATTTTTAGTCCTTGGGGATGGAAGGGTGTAGCCATGAGATTCCCTAATGGCTAATATTGTAATTTTGGATCAAGAAGAGTACACTGTGCGTACATAAGGGTACACTGAGCGTACTAGGCGCGCCCTAGTACGCTGGGCGTACTCACGCCAGGTGGAAACCCTAATATTTAGGGTTTGAGTGGTATATAAGTGTCCTTACGAGCTCATAACCCTCTACCATTTCAGCCTCCATAGTCTTGAGCCGTTTTCCCCAAACCCTAACCCCTCTCTTGAGTGTATGAGCTAAAAGTGTGTGTTTTGAGTAGTTTTAGAAGAAGAAGTTGCATCAAGGTGTTGGAGAAGGAAGGCAAGCTTGAAGATCTGAGATTATCTTGTCCTCTAGAAGCTTCAGGAGGTAAAAAGCTTCTGCCTTTGTGCTTATATGATGTAGATCTTGCCTTAATAGCTTTATGACACCTTCTTGTCCCAAAAAATCCCAATATTGTGCATGTTGTGTTTTGGACGTGTTAAGCTGTCCTTTCAGACCCTAGGAAGGGTTCTATGTGATAAAAATGAGGTCCCAATGGCTAGAAGTGTCCCATGCAAGTGGTAGAAAGGTCTTAATGGATTAAGACCTTGCTTTAAGAACTTTATGGACGTCGAAAGTCTTAAAGTTTGAGACTTTATGGTTCTATGACACATTTGGTCGATGGATCTGGAATATGGGCTTATGTGCTTTAGCCATTAAGCACTTATTAGGGTTTTGGACTCAGCAAGGGTACGCCCCGCGTAGAGAGCAGTACGCCCCTCGTACGCAGTCAACGTCCCCGTTTTCCAGTCAATGCGAGGCTCGCGTACGCCCCGTATAGCTTCGGAGTACGCCCATCGTACGTCTTCTGTTGGGTTTATGCGATTTGGGCTTCGGGATTGGGCCATCTTTGGGCCAGTTGGATGGACCCTTATTGGACTTTCTGAATAGATGTGTTTTGGGCCAATTATGGAAATGGATCTTAGGATAAGGCCCAATTAGAGAGTAAGGCCCAATTTGGAAAATTGGGCCAATTATGGGCCTTGTATATTAGGCTTTTAGATTAATGAATTGGAGTTGGGCCTTGGCCCAACTTAAGGAAAAGATAGAATGGACTACCGCTATATGTTTGGACCCTTAGCCAAGATTGGTATCCAACTGTTGACTTGGTGTTCGTTTATTGTGATAGTTTGGGATTCTCGGTGAGTTAGCAGTCGAAGATTTCAGCACAGTTTGGCATTGTGAGGTGAGTTTTCATCACTGTACTAACATGGTCGAAGACACCAATGCCGGCCCTTTTTGGATCGTATCCTGGTTATAGGATGATGCTATGTTTAGTGATATGTTAGATTTGTATCCTGATATATAGGATGATGCTATGATTAGGGATCTGTTAGATCTGTATGACTGTCTGTACATGCTAGCTAGCGTATGATAGTTATGTGTTTATTATGTGATTGCGGGGTGGGTTGAGGCGGTCCTGCTTCGTGCTCTAGGCCAACAGATCCAGGGTGGCCCGGATAGGTTGAAGGCCCATCGGGGCGTACCAGTCAGGCCGAAGGCCTGGAGAACGGTACAGACAGGTTGAAGGTCCGGTAGGGCGGACCAGACATGCTGAAGGCTCTGAGAGTGGGCAAGATATACTAAAGGCCCGGTGAGGGCGGTCCAGTCATACTGAAGACTCTGAGAGTGGGCCAGATAGACTGAAGGTTCGGTGAGGGCGGTCCAGTCATACTGAAGACTCTATTGATGGGTTTTGAGCACTATAACAATCCTATGGTGCACACACAACGCTAATGCTTTGGATCTAAGTTTTCTCAAGTTATACATGCAATTTTCTTTTATCGAAAGCGTGAACCCTAACTAGCATACAATTTTGAGATTTACAACATAAAAACAAGTTAGATGAATACCTCTTTGTTGTAGCTTGTAGAAATTAGCCTTTCAAGATCTTAGTACCTCAAATGTGATACCTAAAACTAGTTACAAACACCAAGAACAATGGAGGATTATGAGAGAGATGTCGTGTCACGTTTTGTAACCAGAGTCTCCTGAAGGGAGAGCGTGAATTTGTGTATAGATCTATATGGGATTGACCATCCTACACCTTGCTGCTAGCTACAGTGGGACCTGCAGGTCTACGGGTGATGAATGTCATACCATTTCGGCGTCTCGAACGTCGTGTCTTACTAGTCAATCAAGTATGGTTACAATCTTATCACATTTTACTTTAATTAAACAAACAAGTTTAAGGTAGTTAGTACATTGGTAGTTACTTAGATAAAACTACAGTATGTCTTTATTTTTCCCATTTTATTCACATTGTGATCTTCTCACATAAACGGTAATGAGTGTTGGATATAGTGTCTAAGTCCATAACTTTATTTGGTATGTACTTGACCCGACCCGGCATGGTCCATTTGGGTTGCATGGCATTGCAATACTTGGATAGACAAAATGAGAGAAAGTACACTTGTGATTATTAATATATTATAAGTTCTAATATATTAATAATAGTATTATTTAATTAGTATTGATCAAGTATTAATTTGGTGATCAAAGTGAGACTAATTAAATATATAGGGTTGATTATGACAATCATCAATTCTTTTATGGTGGATTAATGATCCATGGTTTATGGGTTTGGTTATAACCATATGGAGCTCCATGGATAGTCCATGGGAGTTACAAACCCATGGGTCATGAGGAATGAAGAGTCATGACAATTAGGGTTTACATTTGTAACTCCTAATTATGACACACTATAAAAGAAACCCTATAGCATGCAAAATGGGCACTAGAGTGTTTCTAGAGAGGGCATAACCGATTTTCAAGTGTAAGAATTATTCTCTCAAGTTATTCCAAGTTTTGTGGTGTTGTGTGAAGCATTTGAGGCACAACATTTGGGGTGCTAGGCTCACAAAGTCTTGAAGGAATCCAAGCAACAACAAGGTATGTATTTCTACTAGTATTATGTTTTATGTAATCCCCATGCCATGCTAGTTAGGAAATAACCTTGAAAACGAAATTTGCATGTATATAGAGAAAACATAGATTCAAGGTTATTAGGGTTGCATGTACACTTAGGAAGTGTTAGAATGCTCAAAACCCATCAGTGGTATCAGAGCCTAGGATTGTTTTCTGTATACTTGATGCAAAACTGCTTAAAAATCAAAAATTCTGCACTCTGACGACTGGACTCGCCGAGTTCATGGGGAGGACTCGCCGAGTCCATGAACAAATTCGTCCTACTCGTCGAGTAGGATCATGCACTCGACGAGTAGGAGCGTGCTGGGCAGTTTTTTTTCCGAGTTTTGTTGCTGGAAATGGATTAAAATCATTATCCCAATCTGTTTTGGACTTGTAAAATCTATTTTTCAAAAGGATAATGATTATGTTAACCCATTTTACATGACTTTTATCAATTTTCAAGTATTGTATATGTTTATATGATTTCTTGAAATTGCTTGACATGAATTTGTGTTCTTATGAGTTTTAGAAGATCATAGGAATTATGTGTAACCTCCATGTGTGTTTAATTCATGATCTTAATGGCAATGATGGTGTCCATAACTTGTCCTCAAGTTATGGATAACCAAAAGTCACTTCTTTAAATTGTGATTAAAGAACTAAAGAGGTTTCATAAAATGAAGAGTCTTCATTTTATGAACCATTAAAAACTCATAAGTTAAAAATTGAAGAGACTTGGAATAGTTTCAAATCTTGCCCTCAAGTTTTGGAATTTGAAAAGTCTTACACTTTAATACTTTAATTCCAAATTGAAACTTAGATTTTTAAAAAGTTTAAAAATCAACACTTATACTATTATTATAATTTTATTATATAGATATGTATAAGAATATGTCATTCTTACCGTTAGTAGGCCTCATTCATGAAGCCGGTCTATAAGGGGGGTATAAGGTTGTTGCCTATAAAATGGTGACTTAATGGATGTCCACTCTCACCCACCGCTTCCTTGATCGGTGGAGGGTCGTTAGCCGAACGGGTAGCATACGACTTTAAATACTCATTAAAAGTATAATGAATTATAAAGTAACTATACATTATAAATTCCCAATCTTAGTTACTTTACGAAAATGTGAAATTGGTGCTAGCCCATAAAATTACACTTTGTACCTTACCAAGTCGTTAGTGGAGCGTGTGTGGTTAACCGGCACACTAACATGGACTAGTAAGTGTGGCAAAGGGTAACTTGACTTTATTATAGATCGGTGGAGCGTGTGTGGTTAACCGGCACATCGATTAGGTAATATTGTTGAGGGTACCAAGTCAATTTGTATGTTTATTCACACCTTGTTTGTGATCCTCGACATCCCAGTCACAAACTTGAGAGGGCACAATCGAGATTCAAACATGCCATTGAAAGTTCAATGTATCTCAAAAGATCTAGGAGTTTCAAATCCAATTAAAAACTTAATTATATTTCGTTTTTATGGTGGAAATTGGTAAATCGTCATTTACCTACCTTCAACTATTTTATAATTTGGATTACGGCATCCCTCTTCCAGTTATAAATAGGTTGTTGGGTCCTAGCCTTAATATTTCATATTGGGTGTTATATTAAGGACTTTAAATCAACTAACTTGAATTTCTCCCATTATAGATGTCTAGTTTAGATAGCTATGGTCTTCCCAAATCTTTAGGAACAAGCTTCCTAATGAAGATGATATCCCAAATGGCAACCAAGGTGAAAGATCAATCCCTTTGTTGTGCATTAGTGGGACTGGAAATCATACTTCACTTCCTCCACCTCCTCCAATAAATCTCCTTATCCCACAAGTTTCAAGACCTGATAAGTTCTAAGTCACTCAATCCCTATTGGCAAACAAAGTCTATATGTGCTTAGGTCTTGGAGATTAAGTCCCATATTGACAAGCCGGGAGAGCCGGGTGTCGAAGTATCGAGGTAGCTGGCTGTTGACTTGGTTCTTCAGTCACTCCCTGATGACAGATCACGACATGACCCTTAATGATCTTACCTATTTGCTTGATGATGCTGAATCAGCAATGATTTGGAGCATTGGTAAAGCAAAATTTAATTGGAAGATCAACTTCCCAAACTTCCATGGACATTGACAATGGTAACATTGGAGGTCCAGAAAAACTTTTTCTTCCCAATTGAAAGGGATTGGCCATAGTCAACTCGGTTGACCAAATGGTAAAGAGAAAGGCTAAGTCTGTGTACCGTTTCCAAAGAGTCCATATGTTTCTGTTGCCAAAGGAAGGGCATTGGTTGCGAAGCTGCCAAATTTACCTAAAAGTCCATAAGGATAGTAAAGTCAAATGTTTGACTCTGCTTTAGGTAAAGTCCATTATCTAACTTTATTAAGTTTCTATTCTGAGATTCTTATTGCATGATGTGACTGGGTCACATATTGATGTTTTAAGAATCAAAGAAGAGTGAAGAAACTTAAAGGAAGTATATGCTGATTCTGATCGTGAAGATGGATTTCGATCGCATGGTTCGGTGATCAGAATTTTGAGTTGTTACTTAAAAGTTATGATATATTTCTTAGGAATAGATAACAACAAGTTTTCCATATGGATTGTAAGGATAAGTTTTCCGCAAAGTTTTAAAAATAAAAGAAAATGGTTTTGATTTTATTTTAAGTATCCTTACAATGGCATTTGTGAAAAAGATTGTTGCTTATATGTTTCCATTGATAAGCAATATGGGTAAATGGATTTGATTCTTTCATTAGTGGTAGTGTCATAATTTACCAAATAAGGAAAGATTCTCATCACCCAAGTTTCAATTGGATAGAAACTTGGAATCATGCAAGTTGTATTGTGTGATGAATGAGAATTTTCATCTTTGGTAAATTAAGACTAATTCCTTGTTCACATTCGCATGTGAGTCAAGCGAAGGACTAAAGGATCGGGTACATTAAGTTGTGCACCAGTCAGGTCCACCACAAAGGTAGATAAGATTATTCGTTATGATTTACTAAAGTTTAGTAAATATGGTTATGCTTACGAGTTTAAGTGTAATTCTGAAACATTGGAAAAGTTTCAATGTATGGCAGAATGAATAAGAAGAATCAAATAAGGCAGAAAGATAAAAGTTTCTCCAATCTGAAAGAGATGGGAGAGTACTTGTGTATTTTGTTTTATGATTATCTTAGTGATTATGGAACCATATCACAATTGATCCTCTAAGGACACCTTAGTGTGTTTGTTGCCTAAGGAGAGGAATCGTGAATTGTTGAAATGGTTAAATCAAAAGATAATTCATACTTCGTTCCAAAAACAAATCCTGGAGTAATACTCCAAGATTGTAACTTGAGTGACATAGTCTTTAGAAGGTTCATAACACTTGTCAAATGTAGAGTAAGATGTTTCCTATTCTTGTACATTTGAGATTGGTAAGTTGTGATGTTTTGGATAAAACAAAGACCAGCTAAGACCAATAGTGAGAAGTGTTGAACTTGATAAGAATCCAAACTAGCTTTGGAATATTTGTATTGTCAAGAAATGGTTCTTGACAAAGAGAAGTCTTATATGTCAAGAGGACAGTGGGAGTCTAAAAGATTCTGAAATAGTTTCAAAAACTAATCAAGAGTTTTGTTAATCACTATCCCACGACTTGAGGTTTGTAACCTATCGTGTTGACATATTCTTATTTCTGTGTCTATTCCAGTTAAAAGTTGATTATGCTTGTGAGTTCTATGAGTTCTCAATTGTTTGCATAACAACCCGGAAGCAATGGTGGGCATTGTGCTACCAGGTGGCAAGAAATTAAGATTGAACAAGTTCAGTCTATATGAGTTTGGATTTGTCACTAACCTTGTCTTGTGATTATGGTTATGACAAATTCACATGGATAGGAACACATACACCATAAAAATCTAAGTGTCATAAGGTTTCTCTTCGATTCATGAAAATGATGGTAAGGAAACTCTTTCACTAAGTAGATTTTGAGTAGATAGCAATTGTGAGAATGACAAAAGGTCTAAACATTATGATTACGGCATCCCTCTTCATAATTGTTTAGACACACAAGTGAGCTATCTAAGGAAAGGTGTATGGTTTTGATAAAGTCTTATCAAAGAAATTGCGTATCAGAAATCTGAACTTTGGTAGAAAAGTCAATAAAGTGTTGGTTTCTAAAAGTCCAGCTGATCTCTGGATACATGTCAAAGCTAGTGGGAGCATAAGTGTTATGCTAGTAAGATAATAATCATTATGCTAGTGGGAGGATGATGTTAATTATAGAAAACAAAAGTTTCAATTCGCCTTGAAAAAGTTGTTTTGCTATAATTAAGGGAGAGGATTTTGTACTTCACTCCAATTCTACAAGCTTAGATTGAGAATTTAATCTACTTTAGTCAAGAATATATATGAATGTTATGCTGGAATGGTTCAACATAAGGAAATTCTATATATGTTGCGTTCTCAAAATTCGATTATGATTACGGCATCCCTCTTCATAGTTCGAATTATGAAAACATGGCAAATAAAAAAAATTTATAGCATAAATCATGTCCCATATGCTTTGGGTATAGGTTTGATTACATGTGCTATAATATTCATCCATTCTAAATTTTCCAAATGCCTAGGGCATTAAGATGGAAAAAGGAATAGAACTGGAAATGACTAAAATGATTAAGCAAAGTTGTCGAGGACAATCTGAGGTTTACCAAAGATTGGTTGCTCATGGACAATTAGAAGTATAGAGCAAGGACCATATTGACATATTTTGAAAAGAGGCAACTCTTGTTCATAAGTGATGGTCAAAATGGTAATATGGAATTGTCTCCATAGGTGGAAGTTATTCTTTGAATCTGTGTAAGATTAAAGAACTTAATGCTAAGAAGGATGTTCAAAGGAATGTACTTTGAATTTGAGACTTCATTTCCATGGAATTGTTTTCCATTGGAATACTTTGTAATGTCTGTTGCCAAGTCTTTGTGACTTCTGTGTATAGTCATTACAAGGGGATCATTGCATATAAGTTTAGAATCTAACAGATTACAGTAAATGGCAAGAGTTTGGTATTCTTGCATTTACAACGAGGATTGGAATTGTGAAATGAGCATCATTGGAATATTGTCAATTGATCTATATGTAAACATAGTATGCATACTTGGAGTATGGCATAATTGTTGTTTGGAAAAACATAGTGTACATGCTTGGAGCATGGGACAACTAATGTTTTAATTCAAGCATAAAGTTGATTAATCGAAACATAAATAATGAGTAATCAATATGGTGCTTAAATAAAAGGTGTTTTTATTTACACTCAAAGTGTTGGGGCCATATAAGATTAGTATTATTCTTGTGTTTCACTTTGCATGTTTTGACTTCCAGAATAATTATGTTATGGTATATATCATATTATTCAAACCATCCACAGTCAGTCATATGTTGGAAGTAGATATGAATCAAGACTGTCATGAATTTGGCTTGTATGATTTGTCTAAAGTGCTTTAGACAATGCAATGGTTGCTACAACATTCATGAGTACTCATAAGGGCTGAGTATTGGATTCAACCCACGCTCACTTGCATCACTTCATGGAATTTATCTCGAGTGATCGTGAGACGGTAATATCATATAAATCTTCAAACCTAGAGATATGAGTTGTTGACTATGAGTTGGTTATTCATTGATTGTACGAAAACGCATTGGTAACTCGATGTTATAAAACGTGCCTTTGTGAATAATTCAACAAGTAGTTAGTACAAGCATATCAGTCGAAGTTTATCTGTTCCTTCTAGAAATAGAAGTGATATCTGGGCCCCTCGATGATTTGGTTTTGACTTATGTACCGGGCCCGGTCAGAACCTAATTGATGTGTTCAATTTAGTTCTATGTCGAAACAAATCAGAGATCGAGAAACAAATGCTGGACAATAAGTAAGACCATGTTCCATGTGTTTGTCCGGCTGATATCATGAGAACAGAGGATTATATGATCACTTATCTTAAATGGCGTATCATCATCATCTCAGTTCTGAGAGACTTTGAAAGAGCTACGATTGCTAGTCGGATTTTGAAGTCATATTTGCAAATATAGTTATTAGACTTATCCAAGTGGGAGACTGTTGGATATAGTGTCTAAGTCCATAACTTTATTTGGTATGTACTTGACCCGACCCGGCATGGTCCATTTGGGTTGCATGTCATTGCAATACTTGGATAGACAAAATGAGAGAAAGTACACTTGTGATTATTAATATATTATAAGTTCTAATATATTAATAATAGTATTATTTAATTAGTATTGATCAAGTATTAATTTGGTGATCAAAGTGAGACTAATTAAATATATAGGGTTGATTATGACAATCATCAATTCTTTTATGGTGGATTAATGATCCATGGTTTATGGGTTTGGTTATAACCATATGGAGCTCCATGGATAGTCCATGGGAGTTACAAACCCATGGGTCATGAGGAATGAAGAGTCATGACAATTAGGGTTTACATTTGTAACTCCTAATTATGACACACTATAAAAGAAACCCTATAGCATGCAAAATGGGCACTAGAGTGTTTCTAGAGAGGGCATAACCGATTTTCAAGTGTAAGAATTATTCTCTCAAGTTATTCCAAGTTTTGTGGTGTTGTGTGAAGCATTTGAGGCACAACATTTGGGGTGCTAGGCTCACAAAGTCTTGAAGGAATCCAAGCAACAACAAGGTATGTATTTCTACTAGTATTATGTTTTATGTAATCCCCATGCCATGCTAGTTAGGAAATAACCTTGAAAACGAAATTTGCATGTATATAGAGAAAACATAGATTCAAGGTTATTAGGGTTGCATGTACACTTAGGAAGTGTTAGAATGCTCAAAACCCATCAATGAGAACTATATTTTGGTAATGATAGTCATACTTTGGGAAAATACACACTTTTACAAAAGAACAAACATAAAGAACAGTTAGGTCTTGGTAGAAGACTACTTTAGTAGAAAATATAGGATTTTCTAGGAAGTTTACAAACATTTACATCACACATTTACAAACTTTTACATCAAACATTTACAAGCACTTTCTTCAAACTTATGCAAACAATGACACTAAAATACTTATGAACTCACCAGCTTTAATGCTGATCTATGCTTTCAAAATAACTTGTATTCTCAGGTCACCAGTAGACAGGTACCGATGACCAGGTTTTGAGAAGATGGAGCACGTTCAAGACTCCTCTCTTATTTTTGATTCATATTTTGGTGTCTTATAGACTACAGAACACACTTGTATTAAACTTATATTATTAATGCAATGGATGATGTTGTTTCTTGTTTTACTATTATGCATTGTTGTGATACTGTACATGACGTCCTTCTCCCCTAAACGTTTCTGCCGTTCTGGTTTGGGGGTGTGACAAGAGAGGTTAGGAGACACCAAAAACCGGCTAGGGTTTCTTCTTGTAAGTCATGGCCGATTATGGGAGTGCTAGGGGTTACATTTATAGTGTGGAATTCCTAAGGTTTTAACTTGTAAACCCTAATTCATTTACTTAGGCCTTTAAGCAATCCAAAAATTCATTTGATAGGCCCTTTGGAGTAAATCTTCATGGACTCTCACATAGATTTAGTCCATCCCTAATCAACATGGATCATTAGCCCAAACTATATGTATTACTGATTTACCTAATCAGTCCCTGTTAATTTAATCAGTTTTTTTTGATCACCAAATTAATTCCAAATTAATTCCTGATCAATACTAATTAAATAATATGATTTCTCAATTAATATATTATTCTTATAATAGATTAATAAATCACAAATAACCTCTTTCTCAAATATCCATCCTATCAAATTGCTCTGGTGAAGGCAACCCAAAAGGACCATGCTACTATCGGGTCAAGTACATACAAATTATAGTTGTGGGCTTAGACACCTAATCCAACATCTGTATGCATGCTATTTGTTATGATATTGTTCTGGTTTGTATGGTGTTGGTATTTTGGGGGAAGTCACTAAGCTTCGGGCTTACAGTTGTTGATTTTGTTTCAGGTACTTCGGATGATCGTGGGAAGGCAAAGGATTGATCGTGCGCCTCCTCACATTTTATGACTTTGATTTTTGGGATTCTCTGATATGAAACTATTTTGAAAATATTTTGTAATAACAAATGTTTTTTAGATGTTTGAAAAAGTTTTAAATTTGCACGAATTTTATGGATGTTACAAGTTGGTATCAGAGCCTTGGTTTGAGTGAATTGGAGGAACACTCGTGTGAATCCAGTCTCAAACTAAGGAAGAGATTTTCAAATGTCTTTCAAAATACTAAAGGAGGATGCAAAGTGTACGATCAGCCAGAGCCAGTAAGTAGACCCTAAAATACCATACGGTTATTTGATATTGTGATATGTTAGAACAACATGCTAGTGATAGGCTAGGGATCTTCAAGAATCGCATGATAGAGTTGCCTGATTATATGATGCCTGATAGCCTAGGGTTCTTCTTATATGAAATTGACATCATTACTGTAGTTTCTTAGTGTATGCATCGCAGTCGTATATAACTAAGATTTTAGAGACTGAGAATGTTTGGTTTGGCCTTATTTCCTGTTCTTGTTTGATGAAGGGCTTAGGGTAGGATCAGGTATTCGAATGTCTGTAGGGTCCATCGTTATGTATGGCTAGCATACACGAGTGCTGCAGGGTTGGTGGAAGTTTCATGGATGAGTTGTGCGGGGTCAGTCGGCCTGTTATGAGATATTTAGCCTTCCTCTAGAAGTGAGGATTGAGCGCTCGCCTATGCTTATGTATATTGTTAGGGCGTTGTGATACTTGAGAAAAATATGGGTAGGTGTGGAAGGTAGTATGGGCCCGTACTACTGAAAGAACAAGACCCATACACGTAGCAAGGAAGTCACAACCCTTAGGCTTTGTTGGGAGTTGGTTCCCCGTTATTATATGGGATGTATGATATATTCTTGGTATATTTACAGCATGGTGGTTACGAGGCGAGTTCTGACCGGATCCGGGTTGGGATCAGGAGATGGCAGTCAGGGTGGACCAGCAGTACCCGAGACCATTGGTCAGATGAGACTAGATGAGTTGGATGCCAGGATTAGGGAGATCCTGCATGATGAGGTTGCTACACTGTTTTGGGCCCAGTTTCCGGAGATGTTTGGGTCTATTAAGACCGTTATGGTCGAGTACTTTGATGAGCGCTATGCAACCATTGCTGAGACGGTTACTGCTGCAGCTTCCGCATTTGTAGCAGCTACGGGTGGTGGGGCCAGTTGGACTTTTCTGTATTAGGACTTCGATAATATAAAGCCCCCGACCTATGATGGAGTTCAGGACCCGATCATAGCCATGAGGTGGCTATCTGACATGGAGGGATGCTTCTTCACATGCTCATGTCCTGCTGACCAGAAGGTCAGGTGTGCTCTGAACATGCTAAGGTCCGGAGCAAAGGACTGGTGGAGATTGATGACGGGGTCATATTCTGATGAGCTGAGAGCTGCGGTTACTTGGGATCAGTTCAGGAGATGTTCCACACTCGCTACATTCCGCGGGTTGAGCGAGAGCGGCTGGCACAAGAGTTTTTGGATTTGAGACAGGGATTGGAGTCGGTGACGGAGATCACCCATATGTTTACTGAGAGGGCGATGTTTTGCCTGGAGTTTGCTTCCGAGCAGGCTCAGATGACACGTTATCTGAGCATGCTCAAGACTGACATCAGACAATTTGTTGCTACCCAGAGTTGTGATACATTACTGGAGTTACAGGAGGCCGCTAGGCGGCGTGAGCTTGAGATTGAGCTGCAGATGAGAGAGCAGAAGCAGGCCCCGACGCAATCACAGCCATCGCCAAAGCAGTCCAAGCCCGCTGATTCTAGGTTTGGAGGTCAGCGCGGCCACACTTGTGGGAAGTCCGGGAAGGGTCATTCGGGAGTTTGTCGATCCGGTGGTGGGCGCCGCAAATGCGGCAAGGAGGGGAACTTTGCAAGGGATTGCCGCCAGTTAGCCTTGGTTCAGGATATGAGGATTTGTTACCACTTCAATCAGGTTGGTCACGTGAAGACCAACTATCCATTGCTCGTTGCCAGGCCGGCGCAGGCTGCAACGCCGACTACACTAAGGATTACTGACGGGAGTCAGGGTGGAGCAGATCCCCCGAGGGTAGGGGACGCGCCTTCCAACTCATAGATGAGAAGGCCATGACAGCACCAGATGTGGTGGCTGGTATGTTTCTATCCTTTATCTTATTGATTATATCTGTTTTATGCTTATGTGTTTGTACCTATGTTAGGTAGATTCTTAGTGAATTCTCTGCCTGCTCTTGTATTGTTTGACTTTCGTCTCCCAGTCTTTTAGTAGGGAGTTTGGTTTTCCCTTAGGAGAGATAGAGTGTCCGTTGCGAGTCTCCATCACCAACGAACACAGGATTTCTGCTTCTTCAGTCTATCGGGGTTGCGTTCTGGAGATCTTCGGGGTTTCCTTTCCGATTGATCTGATTCCGATTCCCATGGGGGAAATTTGTGTGATAGTGGGTATGGACTGGCTGATTCGCTTCGGTTCCATGATCGACTGCGAAGGTCAGCGTATGGTAGTTCGAACCCCAAGTAGGGGAGAGCTGGTTATCTATGGCGAGGGCACCAGGTTGGGTTCAGGGTTTTGCTCAGCCGCCAGGGCTCGACAGTTCTTTCAGCACGGGTGTGCGGGTTATTTGGCGTATGTGGTGGATACGGGGGTTGTGGATCAGGTCTCAGTTTCAGAGGTTCCAGTCGTCAGAGAGTTCGCTGATGTGTTTCCGGAGGAGTTACCCGGAGTGCCTCCGGAGAGGCAGGTCGAGTTCAGGATCGACCTTGTGCCAGGTGTGGCCCCTATCGCTAAGGCGCCGTACTGATTGGCACCACCTGAGATGCAAGAGCTGTCATCTCAGCTACACGAGTTGCTAGGCAAGCAGTTCATCCGTCCGAGCAGTTCTTCGTCGGGAGCACCGATTCTCTTCGTCAAGAAGAAGGATGGTTCACACCGGATGTGCATTGATTACCGGGAGATGAAGAAGTTGACGGTGAAGAACCGTTATCCACTTCCCCAGATTGATGATCTCTTTGATCAGCTGTAGGGTGCATCTTGGTTCTCCAAGATAGACTTGAGGTTCGAGTACCATCAGGTCAGGGTGAGAGAGGAGGACGTGGAGAAGACCGCGTTCCAGACTCGTTATGGACATTATGAGTTCGTGGTGATGCCGTTTGGGCTCACCAACGTGCCAGCAGTATTCATGGACCTGATGAATTGGGTATGTAGACCGATGCTCGATCGCTCGGTTATTATGTTCATAGATGACATCTTGGTATATTCCAAGACCAGAGTGCAGCATGAGGATCATCTCCACGAGCTTTTAGGAGTTTTGAGGCGAGAACGACTTTATGCTAAGTTCTCGAAGTGCGAGTTTTGGTTGCGAGAGGTTCAGTTCCTTGGACACCTTGTTAACTAGGAGGGGATTTTGGTCGATTCGGCCAAGATCGAGGCGGTTATGCAGTGGGAGGTCCCTAAATCTCCCTCAGATATCAGGAGTTTCTGGGATTGGCAGGGTACTACTGAAGATTCATTTAGGATTTCTCCAAGATTGCAGTACCCCTCATTCGTCTGAAGAGGAAGGGGGTGGATTTCCGGTGGGGCCCTGAGCAACAGACAACATTTGAGACACTCAGACAGCGACTTTGCAAGGCTCTAGTCTTGACTCTCCCAGAGGGAGTTGAGGATTTTGTAGTTTTCTGCAATGCATCCATCACAGGACTGGGAGCGGTCCTCACGCAGAGAGGATGTGTGATAGCCTACGCATCGCGGCAGTTGAAGCCGCATGAGACGAGATATCATACGCACGATCTTGAGTTGGGAGCGGTGGTGTTCGCCCTTAAGATCTGGACACATTACCTTTACGGGTTCCGTTGTACCATATACACGGACCACAAGAGCTTGAGGCATATCATGGATCAGCCGAACCTGAACATGAGACAACGCAGGTGGCTGGATGTAGTCAACGATTATGACTGCAAGATCCTTTACCATCTGGGTATAGCGAACGTGGTGGCGGACGCCCTGAGCCGCAAGTCGGATGGATCTTCCATTCCGGCGTCATGTATGAGGATATCTGTAGATTCTCCACTGGCGAGCTTGATCAGGGAAGCTCAGGCTGAGGGTGTACGACAGGAGAACTGGAAGCTTTAGAGGATTAGAGGCGAGATCACCCGATTTGTGCAGGATAGTTGTGGGTTGTTGACCCGTTGCGGTCGGGTGTGGGTTCCGATGTCTGGTGGGGTCAGACAGATTGTATTAGAGGAGGCTCATAAGTGTCGCTTGTCTATTCACCCGGGAGCCACCAAGATGTACCGGGATCTGAGTTTAAGTTACTGGTGGTCGTGCATGAAGAGAGAGATCGCTTGGTACGTCGAGAGGTGCTTGACCTGCAGGATGGTCAAGGCCGAGCACCAGAGGCCGCATGCCAATCTATAGCCTCTGAAGGTTCCCATGTGGAAATGGGAGCAGATTACGATGGACTTTATCACCAAGTTGCCAAGGAAGAAAAAGGGATATGATGCTATATGGGTCGTCGTGGATAGATTGACCAAGAGCGCCCATTTCCTGGCCATTCGGGAGAGTTCATCGGCCGAGAAGTTGGCCGATGTATATATCCGCGAGATCGTTGCTCTCTATGAGGTGCCAGTCTCTATTGTCTCAGACCATCATGTGCGATTCACCTCTCGTTTATGGCAGAAGTTCCATGAGGAAATGGGCACGAGACTGCATTTTAGCACCACATACCATCCGCAAACAGACGGCTAGAGCGAGCAGACCATTCAGACCCTCGAGGATATGTTGAGGGCCTACGTCATTGATTTTGGTGGGAGCTGGGACTCCTACCTACCCTTTGCAGAGTTCTCCTACAACAACAACTTTCACTGCAGTATTGGTGCTCCGCCTTTTGAGATGTTGTATGGACGGAGATGTCGTACCCCCGTCTGTTGGGGTGAGGTTGGTCACAGGGTGATGGGTCGGACCGAGGTAGTCCTGCAGACTGCCAAGATGATACAACAGATCAGGCAGCGGTTGCAGACTGCTCAGAGCCGGCAAAAGAGTTACGCTGACCGGCGCCGATTTGAGTTGGAGTTTCAGGTCGGTGACATGGTGTTACTGGAGGTCTCACCCTGGAAGGGTGTGATCCGTTTCAGGAAGAGGGGAAAGTTAGGTCCCCGATACATCGGGCCATTCAGGATTATTTTCATGGTTGGCCAGGTGGCGTATAGACTGGATCTTCCATAGGAGCTCAATCAAATTCACAGCACTTTCCACGTCCGTAGTTGCGGAAGTGCATATTAGACGAGGATGAGGTCATGTCTTTAGATGAAATTCAGGTGGACGAGCGCCTAAACTATGTCGAGAGGCCCATATCAATATTAGAGAGAAAGGTGAAGGCCTTGAGGAACAAGGAGATACCGTTGGTAAAAGATACAGTGGCAACATCGAAAAGGATCCGAGTGGACTTGGGAGCCGGAGGCCGAGATGCGGGAGCATTATCCAGATCTGTTTACTGCAGCAGACTTCGAGGATGAAGTCTAGGTCAAGTGGGGGAGAATTGTAACACCCCAGAATTTGCAGGTATTTCCGAATCCTCCCTTTTATTATTATGTTGTCATTTTTAGTCCTTGGGGATGGAAGGGTGTAGCCATGAGATGCCCTAATGGCTAAAATTGTAATTTTGGATCAAGAAGAGTACGCTGCACATACATAAGGGTACGTCTGAGCGTACTAGGCGCGCCCTAGTACGCTGGGCGTACACTTGTGTACGCCGGGCGTACTCACGTCAGGTGGAAACCCAAATATTTAGGATTTGGGTGGTATATAAGTGTCCTTATAAGCTCATAACCCTCTACCATTTTAGCCTCCATAGTCTTGAGCCGTTTTCCCCAAACCCTAACCCCTCACTTGAGTGTATGAGCTAAAAGTGTGTGTTTTGAGCAGTTGAAGAAGAAGAAGTTGCATCAAGGTGTTGGAGAAGGAAGGCAAGCTTGAAGATCTGAGATTATCTTGTCCTCTAGAAGCTCCAGCAGGTAAAAAGCTTCTGCCTTTGTGCTTATATGATGTAGATATTGCCTTAATAGCTTTATGGCACCTTCTTGTCCCAAAAAGTCCCAATATTGTGCATGTTGTGTTTTGGACGTGTTAAGCTGTCCTTTCAGACCCTATGAAGGGTTCTAAGTGATAAAAATGAGGTCTTAATGGCTAGAAGTGTCCCATGCAAGTAGTATAAAGGTCTTAATGGATTAAGACCTTGCATTAAGAACTTTCTGGACGTCCAAAGTCTTAAAGTTTGAGACTTTATGGTTCTATGACATATTTGGTCGATGGATCTGGAATATGGGCTTAAGTGCTTAAGCCATTAAGCACTTATTAGGGTTTTGGACTCAGCGAGGGTACGCCCCGCATAGAGAGCAGTACGCCCCGCGTACGCAGTCAACGACCCCGTTTTCTAGTCAATGCGAGGCTCGCGTACGCCCCGCGTAGCTTCGGAGTCCACCCAACGTATGTCTTCTGTTGGGATTTTGCAATTTGGGCTTCGGTATTGGGCCATCTTTGGGCCAGTTGGATTGGACCCTTATTGGACTTTCTGAATAGATGTGTTTTGGGCGAATTATGGAAATGGATCTTAGGATAAGGCCCAATTAGAGAGTTGGGCCCAATTTGGAAAATTGGGCCAATTATGGGCCTTGTATACTAAAGGCCCGGTGAGGGTGGACCAGACATGCTGAAGGTTCTGAGAGTGGGCTAGATAGACTGAAGGCCCGGTGAGGGCGGTCCAATCATAATAAAGACTCTGATAGTGGCCCAGATAGACTGAAGGCCCGGTGAGGGCGGTCCAGTCATACTGAAGACTCTATGTGCAGGTTGTTTGTTATGATATTGTTCTGGTTTGTATGGCGTTGGTATTTTGGGGGAACTCACTAAGCTTTGGGCTTACAGTTGTTGATTTTGTTTCAGGTACTTCGGATGATCGTGGGAAGGTGAAGGCTTGATCGTGCACCTCCTCACATTTTATGACTTTGATTTCTGGGATTCTCTGATATGAAACTCTTTTGAAAACATTTTGTAATAACTAAAGGTTTTTGGATGTTTGAAAAAGTTTTAAATTTGCACGAATTTTGTGGATGTTACACACACACACACACACTCTCTCTCTCTCTCTCTCTCTCTCTTGTGTCAAGGTTTAGAGACGAACTCCAAAATATGCCTCTCTCTCAACAATCGCCTCATCGGAAGAACCTAATAGCAACGCCTCCATGCCCCACCCCTACAAGATAAAGCAAACCCTCACTGGCTACAAATGTTTCATCTCGAACGTCAAATTCTCCGATGATGGCAAGTTAATCGCTACCTCTTCATCCGACAAGACCGCCCGCACATGATCTGCCTCAGACATCGCATTCTCCTCTGTTGCTCGGTATCTTGCCACCGCTTTCAATGACAAGATCGTCCGCCTCTGGGATGTATCCACTGACTCACTTGTATAAACCCTAACCGGACATACAAATTATGTCTTTAGCGTAAATTACAACCCGCAATCGAGCATGATTGCCTCTGGTTCCTTCAATGAGACAGTTAGGTTTTGGGACGTGAAATCTGGAAAATGCTTGAAGATGATTCTGACACATTCTGATCCTATAACCATTGTGAACTTCAATCGGGATAGGACATTAATCATGTCTAGTAGTTATAATGGATTGTGTAGGATTTGGGTTGCATCCACAAGGCATTGTATGAAGACACTGATCGATGATGAAAACCCCCTGTTAGCTTTGCAAAATTTTCCTCAAATGGAAAATTCATCCTTGTTGGTACACTGGATAGTACACTGGTGAGTTAATTCTTCTTTCATCTCTTTGCAATCAATAATTCATAGCTTGTTGATTGTATTCACAGTCTTCAGACATAGTGTGATGGAATGATCTTCTTTTCCCTTGAATATGATTGACCTCATCTTCACATTGAATCCCACCAATTTTCCTAAAAATGTCATTTTGTTTGGGATTTTCTTGATGCAGAGGTTGTGGAATCTATTGATGGTTTCATATCTAGAAAGACTCGTCGGAAGATCGACATTTTTGTCTTTGTTTGACATCTTTGGTGAAGTGAAAATAGAGGTGGTGGTGCTCCGAAGAATGAAGATCACTGGAGCACAAGGTCTCCAGTCGTATTTTCATTTTCAGAACAGGGATGGGTTTTTTTGGAGAGAGAGGACCCTTTATATATTAAACAATTATATTTTCATTTATCTTTTTTTTAAATAACAAAAAACTTCATAAATGGTCTCTGTTTTGTGAAATGATGAAAATGCCCTTCTATTAACGGCTAAAAGATTACGGCGTCAGCTAAAATAACCATTTGTTAAAAGTTTTGAAACCACATGGATCATCTGTGAGGTTTTTTGAACTTAGAGACTAAACATCAGATTTCGGAATAGCACAGAGACCATTTATGAATTTTTTCTTAAACTAATAACAAATATACTTTAGACAAAATTACATAAATGGTCCCTGTGGTTTACCAAATATCACAACTTCAGTCATTGTTAAATTTTTTGAAAAACATAGTCTTTATGGTTTCTAAAACTTGCATGGTTGGTCCTTATAGTTTCATTCTGTTACAAAGCTGATCTGAAATTACTATTATACCCTTAATTAGTTTTTTATTAGTTTTTCTATTTCTATTTTTAATTTAAAGTTAAAAAAACATACAACCTATCCCCAAACCCTGTTTCTTGTGAGTCCCATTTCCCACACCCATACCTTCATCTATTGTCTTCTTTCTTTCTCTCTCTCTCTCACATACACACACACAGACACACACACACATATATATATATATATATATATATATATATATATATATCCAACCATATACCATATACCTTCTTCTTCGTTTCTTACCCATGTTTTTTTGTTAACCCTACCCAACACCCAACTCCATTCTTCCTCCTGTTTTTTGTTAAGGTTCTTCGACCTCAACACCAAACACGACAACATCTTACTTTATCATTATGAAAATATAGTGTCAAACCTTCCCCATATGCTGATCATCTGTCCCACTTCTTTGATAATCCCGTTACCAACCCACTTTTTGAGTTCGCAGTTGAAATCTGTTTTGGTTTCTTTGATGTGGGTTGTTCAGTTTGGGATCGATTTTGTGTTGTGATCAAAAATTAATTTTAGGGGAGGAGTTTCATCCATTGGGATTAAGTTCTTTTTCGCGCTCATAAATTGAATTTTGGCTCATCAATTTGGGGCAGTGTTAACGAGAGATTTGATATTTCTAGCATGCACCAATGACATCTTAATGCAGGTTCATAAATAAGGAAACAATGTAGAGGCAATGACGATGGAAGCTTCAACTATGTACAGTGACTACAATCCCCTTTCTTTGATTTTCTCGACTCTTAATTAGTATTGGCTGCTATAGAGAGTTATTTTCCAGATCTTGCACTGATTGTGACGATGATAGTGAGTGTAAAGAAGATTTGATAGCCATATTTAGTTTTATCTCCCTCCTCATTTGCTTCGGTGCTTCTTCTTGCTTCATTTGGCAGACCACCATAAATCATGATGGTTGTAGGTGAAGGCGAGGTTTGTAAAAAGAGAATACGGAGAGAGACAGTGAGAAAGAAAAACAACCATAATGAAAAGGAACGATAAAAAGGCATTGACTAGGTTTATGTATAGGGAGTGAGGTAGGGTGGGGGAGGGGGAGGGGGAGTATTGTTTATTTTCTTTTTCATTTTATTTTAAATAGTTTTTGTTGAAACAAAAGGTAAAATGAAATCAAAAGGGTATAATAGTCTTTTTATGCGGTTCAATGACCAACCATGTAAGTTTTAGAAATAATAGTGACAATGTTTGTCAAAAAATTAGCAGGATTGAAGTTGTGACATTTGGTAAACCACAGGGACTGTATACTTTGTTAAATAATATTTAAGTCAATGTCATTAACTATGAAATAAACATTATCATTTAGTATTGTAAAATATAATTATCATTCATAAATCATATTACTTGAATTCTTGTAAGAGAACGTAGATTTAACATTTATATAAATAAAATAAAATAACATAAGCGATATGTGTGGTAGTAAATTTAACATCTTAATAATTCGTTAAAAATATATAAGCCATTATCATTAACTATGAAATGAGCTTTGTCAATTAGTATTGTAAAAAAAATTATTATTTAATCTATCCATCATATTTTCAATGTAATATAATTTAATTTTAATTTCATGTTATCTACTATATTTTTTTAATTAATTAAAAAATATTTTTTTGGGAAATTCTCATTAATATAAAAAAATAGACAAACTTTTGGAAAATTTCTAAATGTTGATATAGTGACTAGCTTTAATATTATACACTGATAAACGTTTTCGGGTTAATTGGATATTGTAATTTATGTTTCAATTTTAAAATTATATTTAAATTAACAAATTAAGGATATTATGTTCTAACTTAAAAAAATAATATGTTACAACCAGTTCAATTAAAAAAATAATTATTTTAATTTGAATATTTAAGATTTCATATTGAGTTTAGAATAATAAATGAGTTTAATATATTAATGAAAAAATAAGTTGAAACATTTTGGAAGTTTCGAATAGACATCGTTAAAAAAAATGATATCCATAACCCCTTAATATATCACACAACCGTCCATGATATTAAGCAATTCATGTCATTAGTACCATTAACTATAATAAGTTAAATTTTTTTTTTTGTGTAGTTGTTAATTTTGTAAAAATAAAGAGTTATATAGGTCTTAATGTGATGTAAAGATATGACATAACATGTTCATTGAATGACCTATTTTATATATATATATATATATATATATATATATATATATATATATATATATATATATATATTTATTTATTTATTTATTTATTAGGATTAATATTATAAAAGATTTTAAAATTTCAAATTTTTTATGTTAAAAAAAACTCTTATAATCTTTTTTGTTTTGACCATTTCTATCATTTTGACTCCTAATTCGATTGTTTTTGTTCTCAGTGATGTTTATGGTGTTTTTGGAGGTTTTCAAGATTAAGTTTTGAAAGAAGCATTAGATTGTATTTGAAATGAGAAGAAAGACTTTTGTGTACAATTTTTGTTGGTAAAATACATCTAAATCTATTTAAATTATCCCCGAATATTGTTGCCGGTGAAGAACATCAATCTAATATGAGATACTCTCTTAAATGTTTTTAGAATCAAACATAAAGAGCACTTCTCAACTATAATCCACATTTGAATGTATAATGTCAGTTTTCATATGATTTGATTCATAATAATATTGTCAGATTCATTTTTAGATTCAGAACTTTCCATTCAGTAGTTATATCAATAATAACAGAGTCAGTAAATTCTTTAGTCAATGTCTAGTTTTTCATTTTTTAAATTAGCTGATATAGAACCTTCAATTAGCAAACATAGAACCTCCGGTCTCCAAATTAGCACATGCAGAACTGAAATCTCCATCATACAAACTCAAAGAATTAAGAATTTCTTTTAGAATAATTAATAATTTTTAAATCGTAGATGCATAATTTGATTCCAAAAGCCCATGTTAATAATTCAATTTTCAAAAGGTGCAAGTATGAGAGTATTCAATCAAATCTCTTAACAAAAGCTTAAAATGAACCACTACATAATTGTGGCCTTCTAAATGTCCAACCTACATCTCTAAGATCCATATAAACTTTTAGTACATGTCAAAATCTTAACATTAGGCATTGTAAATGTTTAGTGAATAAACCTGAAAGTTTACCTTAGATTGGTATTGGATGATGACATGAATTTGAATTTCAATTCAAAGTCCCAAAAACATTTTAAAATATTTTCTCATGTTTCTCAAAATCATTTCAAAACATTTTCTCACGTTTCTCAAAATAATTTTAAAAAAATCAAAACATTTTCTCATGTTTCTCAAAATCATTTTAAAATTTTATCAACATAACATATATAAGGTTATTAAAATCGAGATCCATATCGTAGAATTGTACGACCATTTAATCTCATATAGGTAAATCGATCTTGATTGTACTATGCTCGTTTTTTGGTAGGATCATAAGATCATTATTACTCTTAATTTTTTCATACTTTTACTTGTGTTAACTGTTAACAAAGTGAATAGAATATGAATCCTACAAAACTATTTTCGAATTGTTTGTTTTTAAATGATGTATTACAGTTGTATGTTTTAAACTATTTACTGCTAACTGAATGGTTAACTGATGAATGTATATGTATTTTTATTATTACATTGTGTTTGGTATGACCTTATGTTCCTAATTCCATCTTAAGGTGACAGTTTTGCAAAGCGAATATTAATCTTATATAGGATCACAATCTTGATAACTTTGTGCACATTATCTAGTATTTGATCATTTCGACAAATGAATTAGAGAAGTAATAAAATAATTAAACCCAAATTGTATGTGATCAAAATTCTAATACATGTCACAAATTTTTTGAATTAATAAGTTAAAGTAAATCTTACATCAAACTTGTCAAATTATTGGAACTTCTTGCCGGTATACAATATCATACATGCACCAACATCATTAAGTGGGTATTCTTGTTGATATTCAATATTATCATGCACACCGACATCATTAAGTAAAACTTCTTGTCCGTATTCAATATTATCATTTAGACCGACATCATTAAGATATGTACCAACATTACCATCACCAACTTACCTAAAATGTTCAGGATCCATATAGTGAATCGGTCATCACACTATGTTTTCAAGAATAGTACAATATTCACCAACACGATGATACTGAGGTACACTGGGAGAGATAAAAGTACATATTATGTTTTTGCTTCCTTTTTCACTATATATATTTTCACAATAGGCTTTCCTTTCCCGATGCATTAATTATCACTATCACCTTCAACCAGATACACATACACATGGTTTCTTCCAACATGTTGAATTACGATGATCAAGTGACTAACGTCACCATCATCAATTATGTATATAACATACTTCATTTCATGGCGTTAGAAAGACAAACTAAAATCTTATTTATCTAACAAATCAACCTTCTTTTTCACCAAACATAAAAATTCAGTAAACTTAATATATGATGAAAATCTCACTCTGTAATTGTTTAATGAAAGCCCTAACATGTCTTAGTTAATTATCAATAATTTCTTACGTCCCATCAGTGCAAGCCACAACGAAATGCTCACTTGAACTCATACATTTTTAATTCAAATATAACTAAATTTTTTTTGAAATTTTGGTTAATAGAAGTTATACTCTACATTTTATATAAATTGTAGTCCAAATGGACGAAATCGTAGCTCTCTTTGAATCGAGTACGAATCCTCTGCTTCCAGTAGTACGGGCCCATACTACTTTCCACATATATCCATACTTTTCTCACAAATTGCCTTGACTCCACCAAGTCACTTCATATCCATACAAATCCCCCTCACAGATAAGGCTCCTAACACTAGATCTCATCCTAGGTTTTCCTAGGGAAAACTCCACACCACTCTCCGCCATCACCTGCAGAAAGAACTCCTGCTAACTTCCTATAACTAGGTCACGAATACAATTACATACTTCTAAAACCAGATAATTCTTCGAAGGAGAGTTCTCACACTGCAACGGTTGGACTCAGACAAGAGCTGCGCAATAGACTCAAAACCTAACCTTCTAAAATTATTTAGTTCCCATAATCTGTAACTTAGTATATCCGCTTACTAGTTAACTGAAACTAGTTAGAACTCCTAAAAGCACAAAGCAAGCAACATTTAGGCATCAAGTAACCAGAATCAAGCATCACCTAATCTGGCCATCCTATCACTGACTGATCAGTACTAGCATGCAAGTCTACAAGCTCATACAATAGGCATACAAAGGCATCTCTCCTAGCATTCTATCATTCAAAAACTGAGCAGAACCTTAGCCCTAACTAGCATGCGATTCACAGATTCACAGATCAAATCATATTAGATAACATGTATGGGTATTTTGGGAAAACTTACTTGAGCTCGCCTGATTGCATGCACTACACCCTTTCTTATCTTATAAAAACTCTTTTCTTAAAGCTATATTACTTTTTGAAAAACTTACCAAATCCTCAGTTTGAGTCCAGACACACCCGAGAGTATGTCCGAATCCCTCAAACTAAGGCTCTAATACCAACTTGTAACGTCCCAAAATATGACCCAAAAATTTCATTTTTTTTAAATTTAAATCAAAAGGTATTCCAAAAACATCATCAATACAATCCAAATGAAAATAAGTTTATCAAACATCATATCCATCATAGTAAATCACAAAAGCAGAACGATGTGGTGTGTGCGATGCAGTCATCCCGAGCTCTTCCCCTTGGTACCAGAGGTACCTGAAACATAAACTGAAAACTGTAAGCACAAATCTTAGTGAGTTCCCAAAATTACCCAATACCATACATAATAAACCACATATTGGGCCCCTACCCTCCATCGAGCCCTGCCCGGTATCAAGTCCCACTCGGCTTCGGGCCCCGCCCGACTTCGAGCCCCGCTCGGTATACAGATCTATTATTCTTAGGCCCCACCTGACACCGGGCCCTGCCCACTATACACATACACATATATCACATAATCATAATAACACATGCAATAATCATAAACAATAGCATATGATACAGTCATCGAGTCTCGCCCGACATCGAGCCCCGCTCGGTATACATAGCGGCACATATCACATGAGAGGGTCACGTAGACTCCTAGCATCCTAACATAAATAACAAGGACTGGCATTGGTGCCTTAGACCCGCTAAACCCAGTGAGGAAACACACCTCGACTGCTGAATCTCACTGAAAATCCTTGACTGCTGGTCCGACGAATCCCCGAGCTATCAATACAAAACAACACCCAAATTAACATTTACCCCTCACCTAGTTTGGTCCGAGACTAAGGCCCAAACTCACAATCAAAAAGAACCAAAACCAATTAATCATCCAAGCCCCACTTATGGCCCAATTTTCCTAATTGGGCCCAAACCCCTTCATGGGCCTTACGCAAAAGCCCAACAATTTTTCCTAGTCCAAAATACTTATACTCAGATGGCCCAACAAGAACCCAAGAACCCAAGCCCAATAAAATGGTCTAAACTTGAAGCCCAAAAAGCTAAGCCCAATAGACTGAGTACGAGGGGCGTACTCACCTGTACGCTAAGCGTACTTGCTAAATGGCTTGTACGCCGTGCGTACAGCCTTGTATGCCCAACGTTGTAACATCCTAAAAATCGAGGGTAAAAATTTAATTTTTAATATATTCAGATTCAACATCCATCTACATTTATCCAACATTAAGGTATTCCAAATTAAAACAATTATCAGAGTAATTCCCAAAATCATAAGTTACGGAAAAACATAGGTGTGTGCGCTGCGATCAAGCCCGACCCTTCTCTTTCGAACCGGAAGTACCTGAAACCATAAACCACAATCTGAAAGCATAAAGCTTAGTTATTTCCCCAAAATACCATATACCATACATAACCATGAGTCAAACATATCAGACATATCCAATCAATCAATAAAAGTGTTATGTGTCAACCAGAGTCTTGCCATTATATGCCACGAGCCGCCTCGTGGTCTTCCTTGCCAGGCAGGGGCCACAACCCTGGGTCTTAAAGACAAGTTGCAGGAGTCACCTTCGGGTATTCCATGCAAGCATCACAAAGACAACTAGCATACAATCTACACTACTTAACTAATTAACTGCCAGAATTCAGACTCTGGTCTTGCATACAGTTTGTCAGGAGCCGCCTTCTAGTCTTTCATAAAAACTGCCAAGGGTTACCCCCGGGTCTTCCTACAATACATAAACCAAATGGGCCGGCATTGGTTCCTTCGACCCATAGAATAGTGAGGAGACTCACCTTGAACGCAGAAGTTCACTGAAAGAAATCCCTAGCTGTTGCCCTGACGATTCCTTCGGGCTATCAATACCAACATAACACCCAATTAGCAATTGGGTTCCAAAACTGAGGCCCAAGTCCAAAAACCATAAAGACCAAAACCAAAAGTACCACAAAGTTGAACCAAAACTGAGGCCCAAGTCCAAAAACCAAGTTGAACCAAAACTGAGGCCCAAGTCCAAAAACCATAAAGACCAAAACCAAAAGTTCCACAAAGGCCCACTATAGGTCCAATTTTCCAAATTAGGCCTAACCCATATGGGCCTTATCCTAAAGCCCAAAAATTCCCTTAGTCCAATAGTTGATCTCAGATGGCCCAAAAGGACCGAAGCAACAAAGTCCAAATAGGTAGTCCAAAACCGAAATGACACCATAAGGCCCAATAAGGCCCAAATCAGCAAGGCCCGCATCCAAAGTTAAGTCAATGCCTAACAACCAAAAACTCCACTGATCAGACGAACGCACGACATCCAAGGGCTGAACGCACGGCGTTCGTCGCCGGACAAATTGACGGCGACTCAAGACAAAACACGCTGCTTTCCCAGGGGCTACGCACGACGTTCAAGGCTAAGTTCCAAATTCTCATTATAAGGACTTAATCCATTAAGTCCAACGTCTAGAACCCTAGAATTGTCCCATAACAGTGACTTAACCCATAAAGTCGAAGGCTTTAAGACTTTGCATGACTTAAAGAAGCCCAACACCAAAGATGAACCTCTAAGGTCAAAATCACCCCAAAATGTCTTTAAAACTTCTTAATACGTTAAGACCTCAATCTAAACTTCCAGATCTGTTTTCAAGGGACTTCTTAAGTCATAAGGTTTCCAACTTTATGACTTAACATAACTCAATGGGACCCAAATCAAAACCCTAAGTCCCAAACTTCATAAAATGACTACCAAATCATGCATGGAAGGTTTATACCCATCAAGATCCAAACTTTACGACTCCATAACCTCAACAAGTACCAAATATGAAGCTCAAAGAATCTGGAGTAACTTTTACTCACAAGAACCATCTGAAAGGGACCAAAACCATAACAAAATACCACTTAGCTAGATCTACATGAAAGAGTTATCAAGGTTGAGACTTTATACCTCCAAAAGATAGATCTAGGTGCACAAAGCCTGGATCCAAAAGCTCCAAGTCAAGGAATGACTCTTCAAGAAGTTCGTTCTTCTTCCTCAAGCACCAAAAACACACATAAATCACTTTGATGCCCAAGAATCACTCAAATGGAGGCTAGGGTGTCGTTCTTAGGGTTGGAGAGGATGGGGGCTGAAGGAAATGAGGTTTGGAGGTGAGTTAAGGTCTTTAAATAGGGTCAATGACCCTAATTTAGGGTTTTAATCTTGCATGACAAATGTAGGGCGTTCCCAAATGCACCCGCGTCCAAATTCCCGTGTATGCCATGCATACCTCCCTTGTACGCCATGCGTACCCGTTTTGGCCCAACACCCCTCTAACTTCAAATGGTCATAAGATTTGCATCCCTTATCCGTTTTCGACGTTCTTTATATCCACGAAAAGGTAACGGGAATCCCTACACTTCTATAAACTTTATTTAGTCTGAAAACCAACCGAAATTAAATCCAAAATTCATAAAAGACTGAATTATCAAATTACAATTATACCCTTGACCTCCGAAGACACAATCGGACACTTGGATCACTTAAACTATAGCACCCACACCCGAGAAGGGCCAAAATCTTCCTTCCACAAGGACCTAATGTAACGCCCGTGTTTCTAGGCTAGGCATTAATATTGACATAATAGTCTAGGTTAACCTCTGTAACTCATTTTGAAGAAATGAAAAGGAATTATGTGAATATTATGTGAATTATGTATTTTATGCTTAATTATTAGGATTTAATTAATTAAGAATAAAAATGAGCGTCGAAAATAAATATTAGATAAAGCCGATATCTATTAGGAAAGTTGTAGTGGTCGTGACAAGGATTATGGATATATAAAGAATACCGAAATCCGAGTTATAACGAAGAAGTTATGACCTGTCGAAGTTTGCGACAAAACCGGCACGGTGCCGAATGACGTAAAAAGTGAGTTTTTGATAAACAACTTTTTAGTCTTAGTGATCTAAACAAAAGTCGTAGTGCTCGTTAAACCGAAAGTATGTATAAAAAGAACGCCCAAGTCTGACTTCGTATGAGGAAGTTATGATTTTTCTAAGTTTCAGCTTAGCAGTAGACAACTAAAAACTCGAATTTTAGATCGAGTGATTTTTAGCCGACACAACCTAAACAAGAATCGAAGGTCTCGTAAATAATAGTACAACGGTAAAAAGACAGACGAAATGGACGTCGAATGAAGAAGTTATGAATTTTTAACGGATTTCCTGTCCCGGTCTGTTAAAAATAATAATATAAAAATTAAAGTCAAAATTAGCCGACGAAGTCTAAACGAAAGTTGTAGAGCGTAATTTTACCTACGCGTACATATAAAGAACGTCAAAAAAGGAGCTCGTATGTGAAAGTTATGGATTTTAGAAGTTTTTGCACAAAAATCGAGAAAATTCGAATAGTCATACTTCGGCCACGTCACCTTCGCTCTATGCGCGCCACGTATCCGAACTGCTGAGTCATCGAGGCCAGCTGGCGAGGCGTGTCGCAACCCTCGCATCCGAAGTGTTGCTCCAACCGCGGTCCGACGCTTGCCCAGGTGACTCCTCGCATCCGAAGCCGCCTCACCTCGCACCGACGCGTGTCGCACCAGCTGTCCGAGCTTCGTAGTCGCCACCTCCCATCCCTCGGACCCTAGACCTCAGTCCAATCAGAAGCCCACACCTGGACCCTCGGACGTACGAGCCATGTGCCTTCTCTTCGGATCTGCTGCCGCGTGGAGTCCTCTCAGCCGTCCGATCAGAAGCCTTGCCCCTATAAATAGAAGGGTGCGAGACCTCCCGGGTATATTTTGGAAAAGTGACATTTTACACCCCTAAACCCATATTTCTTTCATTCCAACTTCCCCCAAAGCCCCGGTATTATACCAAACAGCCGAAATACGCCCCGAAGTGCCCGAGAAGCCCGGTAAATTTATCTTTTCGGTTTTGAAGCCCGACCCTCGCAGAGCCCGGTTTCTCAATAAAACTCCCGGTTTTATTAGAAACGATCGTTTTAGGAAACGGAGTGCTGCCCGATTATCATTAAATCATGTGAGTGTGTAGTCACTTTCATCTTACTCATAGATATGAAGTATTTTATATAAAATACGTGCTATGTGAATATATATTGTTTGTTTATTTGAGATAGATGTTGAAGGAATGATTTATATAGGTTTTTAAATAATTTAAACTGTATATGTATTTTTTTATCTAAAAAAATGTTGGGTAAAACATGGGTAGATGAAATAGTTGGTATGAGATGAAAGATGAGTTGGATAAATGAGATGATCGGTGATATAGATCATGATATGAGGGTGAGTGGTGAAATATGAGAGAATCACTTACCCAAACGTTGGCCCCCGTCATTCAGCAGAGTATGGATGACAACCATGGACTATTCTAGATGATCTGTGGAACACTAGCAGGCTCGCAACCTATAGGTGTGTGAACAATATGTTCATCACCTGTACTCTAAAAACCCATTGACATGTATTGCAGGGGGGATTCCTGTGAATAATATTGTCGATAAATAAGAGCTATGGACTTAGCACATGTTGTATAAACCCTGGCAGCTATGGACTTAGTGCCTGTTGTATAAACCCCGACGACGATGTGACTTCGTGCCTATTCCTTAGGATGAATCCTTAGGAATGAGTGATAGTTGATTCTTAGGGTAAATCCTTAAGAAATATATAAGATAATGGGGTTGGGGTAATTTGGTTGATTGTTTGATGTTTAAGCATAATAAATTTATTTATTGTGGGTTGAACACCCTATATGCTCACCAGGCTCCCAAGCCTGACCCACTCAGCTTTTTATATTACAGGTAGTGGACCCCGAGCATAATCGGATGATGATGAGTGATTTATGGATTATAGGCCAGTAGTTGTAAATAACTGTTGTAAGGCTTATAATGTCTTGTTTATGCTTTTGATCTGTATTGGAACATGACATCCCGAGGTTTTGATATAAAATGAAAACATATATTTCTTAAAGAAAGGTTTTGATAAATTTTTATCATGTTTTGTTTTTGGGAACAAATTCCGCAACATCTTTTAAAAGAATTACTCTGATTTTATTTTAAAACCATAATTTAAATCGGTCTTTTCTGGCTGAGAAATTTGGGGATGTCACAGTTGGTATTAGAGCATTAGTTTAAGCGAACTAAGAATTTGTAGAAGTTCTAGACTTAAACTTAGAATGCTAAGTGATGATTGTGAGATGAGTGTCTACCATATTTTAGACACGAGCACTAGTTTATTTTAGGAAAGATGCCTAAAATGCTTTTATGTGCTAAATGCTATATGTTTGCCATATATGCCATTATTTGTTCGGATCTATGTTCTGTTGCCGACCGGATCTGGAAACCTTATGTGTGTAGGATTCTAAGCGTATGATTACGATATTAGAACTAACATATAAACGTTTCGGAGTAATAACGAAGATTTAACGTCTATCAAAAAAAAATTCTAAATTCACCTACGATTGGTGTATAGATCGAAATGGCGAGTACTCAAAGTGGATTCTGAAACGATAATCCGCAGCCTGAGCCAATCACGATTGCTGGGGTATAGGCAATGGAGCGTATGATGTTGGATCAACATATGGAAGAGACAAAACGTTTACTTCAACAAAGTAAGGATGAACTTACTGTGCCAGTACTTCATGCATCTGATCTTGAGGCAACTATCTGGGTTGCTAAGTCTATTGAAGAAATGATCAATGACAAGACCGCCAACAAGGTTGAAGTTGGCAAGAAGAGGAAATTTGAGGAGTCTTCAAGGTCCAACAAGAGCAACATGTTCTCAAAGTCTGGCAAAAGAGGAGGTAAAGGAAAATGGTGCGGGAAGTGCAAAAAAAAACACTCTGGGAATTATGACAGGAAGGTGAATTGCTTCAAGTGTGGAGAAATTGGGCATTACGCCAATGAGTGTACGATTCCCAAGGGGGTGTGTTACGGATGTAAGGAAGAAGGCCATATTTCTAAGGACTGTCCGAAGAAAAATGAAGTAACAAGGCCAAGCGCACCTCCAACGTCAAGGGAATTTCAGAATATCCTCGACGAAGCAAATAACAATGCTAGGAATTAGAAGTAAAGACTTGATACCCGAAGATCAAGTTATAAAGTAGTAATGTGAATAGTAACAAGTGGTTTAGCTTATTAGAGGCATAGTATAGGGTAAACTTGAACCTCTGTGTAATCATTTCAAGAAATAATATAAGCCCTGGTTTTGTCATCTGATGAATTGAATGACTATGTGAAATTCCTGTATGGTGACTTGGACAACTGTGCGACAATACTTGGGACGAGTATGAGTAGGTGTGAATGGTAGTAGAGGCCTATACTACCGGAAGCACAGGACTCGTACTTGGATCAGGGAAATTCACAAGGTTACCAAGGAGCTAGTAATTGATTCCGTCTTGTTTTAGTCTGTCGTTACCATCGTTTCGGTAATGGCTAAGAAGATGATTGCTATTCCGACCTTAGAGGTCATATCGAATCGAGTCCGACTAAGATGAGTATGTCACGTGGTTCAGAGAACCAAGTTCGATGTAGCATTTGACTTTAGCCAGAAGATTAAAGTGAAAGATGATCAAAGCGATCAATAGAAGTATCGCACTTGTTGTTAAAGAAGTTTGTAGTTAGAAATGATACATGTTGAAATGTGATTGTATCACATTAGAACATGAAGGAAGGTATAGTCTGTTCCGGAATTTGTCTCTAAGAAACCTGAGTCTAAGCAGTGCATTATACGATGAAGATCATTAGAACATGACCCATCGGTCTGTTACAATAAATGAAGGAAAGTACTTATTCTAAGAAGAAGAAGGAGTCCTCAATAAGGATTTATTTTGTAACTCGAAGGTTACGATTGAAAGTCCTACGAAGATTTGAAGCTTTTTAGGATTAGTTGGATATTACCGAAGGTTTATCCAAGGCTTTTCTTCGATCGCGACTCTATTAACAGCTTTGACCCACAAAGGAGCTACTTATACTTGGAATGAGAAGCATAAGGAATCTTTTGAGAAGTTAAAGAAGAAGTTGTGTGAAGCACCGATTCTTTCTTTACCTGAAGGAGTTGATGACTTCGCAGTTTATAGTGATGCATCTGGAGTTGGGCTAGGTTGTGTTCTGACCCAAAGGGATAAAGTGATAGCATATGCATCGAGGCAATTGAAAGAGCATGAAAAGAACTACCCCACTGATGATCTGGAGTTGGCAGCGGTAGTATTCGCCTTAAAGATATGGAGGCACTAAATGTAAACTTTTCACTAATCATAAGAGTCTTCAATATCTCTTTAATCAGAAGGAATTGAACATGAGGCAACGGCGCTGGCTAGAATTACTCAAGGACTACGACTGTGAGATACTTTACCACCCTGGTAAAGCAAATGTTGTTGCTGATGCTCTCAGTCGGAAAGTAAATCTTGAAAAGAAAAGGCCAAGAGCGTTGAGAATTGAAGTTGTCTCGACAATTGTGGAAAGTATAAAGAAAGCTCAGGAGGAAGTTTTAGAGAAAAATGACCGAAAGGAAGAACGTTTGGGTAAAATGTTGGTGTTTGATACAAACGGTCAAGGACTGAAGGTATTCAAAGATAGGATTTGGGTACCTAAGACGGGAGGAGTAAGAGATTTTCTGATGGAAGAAGCTCACAAGACCATGTACTCGATTCATCCCGGCAGTACAAAAAATGTATAGGGATCTAAAACCCTATTACTGGTGGCCGACGATGAAGCTCGATGTTGCTAAGTATGTGGCCGAGTGTGTAACATGTGCTAGGGTTAAGGCACAACATCAAAAACCGTATGGGAGTTTAGAACCTTTACCTGTACCCATGGGTAAATGGGAAGACATCACTATGGATTTTGTGACTAAACTGCCTAGAACAAGGAACGGTCACTACATGATTTGGGTGTCGTGGATCGCTTCACTAAGAGTGCACATTTCATAGAAGCCAACGAGAAATGGTCTATGGATAAGCTCGCGAATTCTTACGTGAAGGAAATTGTAAGGCTTCACGGTGTTCCGTTAACGATTGTATCTGATCGTGATAGCCGTTTTACCTCAAGGTTTTGAAGGAGTCTACAAGAGGAATTGGGTACCAAGTTGTGTTTGAGTACAGCTTACCATCCGCAAACTGATGGTCAAAGGGAACGGATATTTCAAACATTGGAAGATATGCTGAGAGCATGTACCCTGGAATTCCAAGGTAATTAGGATGAACACTTACCTCTAGTAGAATTTTTATATATTAATAGTTTCCACTCGAGCATCCAGATGGTACCTTATCACGCTTTATATGGAGAAAAGTGTCGAACGCCGTCATGTTGGCTGGAAGCTGGGGAAAAGCAGTTTATGGGACCTGAAATAGTCCATCAGACTGCTGAAAAGTTGAAAGTGATTAGGGAAAGGATGTTAGCAGCTCAAGATCGACAAAAGAGCTATGCTGACAAGAAAAGACAACCGATATCATTCGAAGTTGGAGATTCGGTTTTACTTAAAGTCTCGCCGTGGAAGGGACTTATAAGTTTGGTAAAAGGGGAAAATTGAGTCCAAGGTTTATTGGACCGTTTAAAGTTCTTCAGAGGATTGGGAATCAACATAATTCCTAACACCTTTCATGTTTGTTATTTGAGAAAGTTCACGGGAGATGCCCAACATAATTCCCATTTCTGAATTAAAGTTGGATGAAAACAAGAGGTTAATTGAAGAACCTGAGGAAATCGTTCACCGTAAGACTAAGAAGTTGCGACGCAAGATGGTCGATTCAGTGCCTGTGTGTTGGAAACATACGAATGGGCCAAATCTCACCTGGGAAACAGAGAGTGACATGATGAGTCGCTACCCGCAGTTGTTTGCTGATGTGTGATTCCGGGGACAGAATCATCCTAAGGGGGAGAGAATTGTAACGCCCGTGTTTCTAGGCTAGGCATTAATATTGACATAATAGTCTAGGTTAACCTTTGTAACTCATTTTGAAGAAATAAAAAGGAATTATGTGAATATTATGTGAATTATGTGTTTTATGCTTAATTATTAGGATTTAATTAATTAAGAATAAAAATGAGCGTCGAAAATAAATATTAGATAAAGCCGATATCTATTAAGAAAGTTGTAGTGGTCGTGACAAGAATTACGGATATATAAAGAATACCGAAATCCGAGTTATAACGAAGAAGTTATGACCTGTCGAAGTTTCGCGACAAAACCGGCACGGTGCCGAATGACGTAAAAAGTGAGTTTTTGATAAACTACTTTTTATCCTTAGTGAAAGTCTTAGTGCTCGTTAAACCGAGAGTATGTATAAAAAGAACGTCCAAATATGACTTCGTATGAGGAAGTTATGATTTTTCTAAGTTTCAGCTTAGCAGTAGACAGCTAAAAACTCGAATTTTCGATCGAGTGATTTTTAGCCGACACAACCTAAACGAGAATCGAAGGTCTCGTAAATAGTAGTACAACGGTAAAAAGACAGACGAAAACGGACGTCGGATGAAGAAGTTATGAATTTTTAACGGATTTCCTGTCCCGGTCTGTTAAAAATAATAATATAAAAATTAAAGTCAAAATTAGCCGACGAAGTCTAAACGAAAGTTGTAGAGCGTAATTTTACCTACGCGTGCATATAAAGAACGTCAAAAATCGGAGCTCGTATGCGAAAGTTATGGATTTTAGAAGTTTTTGCACAAAAATCGAGAAAATTCGCATAGTCATACTTCGGCCACGTCACCTTCGCTCTATGCGTGCCACGTGTCCGAACTGCTGAGTCATCGAGGCCAGCTGGCGAGGCGTGTCGCAACCCTCGCATCCGAAGTGTTGGTCCAACCGCGGTCCGACGCGTGCCCAGGTGACTCCTCGCATCCGAAGCCGCCTCACCTCGCACCGACGCGTGTCGCACTAGCTGTCCGAGCTTCGCAGGCGCCACCTCCCATCCCTCGGACCCTAGACCTCGGTCCAATCAGAAGCCCACACCTGGACCCTCGCACGTGCGATCCATGTGCCTTCTCTTCGGATCTGCTGCCGCATGGAGTCCTCTCAGCCGTCCGATCAGAAGCCTCGCCCCTATATATAGAAGGGTGCGAGACCTCCCGAGTATATTTTGGAAAAGTGACATTTTACACCCCTAAACCCATATTTCTTTCATTCCAACTTCCCCCAAAGCGCCGGTATTATACCAAACACCCGAAATACGCCCCGAAGTGCCCGAGAAGCCCGAGAAATTTATCTTTTCGGTTTTGAAGCCCGACCCTCGTAGAGCCCAGTTTCTCAATAAAACTCCCGATTTTATTAGAAACGATCGTTTTAGGAAACGGAGTGCTGCTCGATTATCATTAAATCATGTGAGTGTGTAGTCACTTTCATCTTACACATAGATATGAAGTATTTTATATAAAATACGTGCTATGTGAATATATATTGTTTGTTTATTTGAGATAGATGTTGAAGGAATGATTTATACAGGTTTTTAAATAATTTAAACTGTATATGTATTTTTTTTTTATCTACAAAAATGTTGGGTAAAACATGGGTAGATGAAATAGTTGGTATGAGATGAAATTTGAGTTGGATAAATGAGATGATCGGTGATATAGATCATGATATGAGGGTAAGTGGTGAAATATGAGAGAATCACTTACCCAAACGTTGGCCCCCGTCATTCAGCAGAGTATGGATGACAACCATTGACTATTCTAGATGATCTGTGGAACACTAGCAGGCTCGCAACCTGTAGGTGTGTGAACTATATGGTCATCAGCTGTAGTCTAAAAACCCATTGACATGTATTGCAGGGGGGGGGATTCCCGTGAATAATACTGTCGATAAATAAGAGCTATGGACTTAGCACATGTTGTATAAACCCCGACAGCTATGGACTTAGTGCCTGTTGTATAAACCCCGACGACGATGTGACTTCGTGCGTATTCCTTAGGATGAATCGTTAGGAATGAGTGATAGTTGATTCTTAGGGTAAATCCTTAAGAAATAAATAAGATAATGGGGTTGGGGTAATTTGGTTGATTGTTTGATGTTTAAGCATAATAAATTTATTTATTGTGGGTTGAAAACCCTATATGCTCACCAGGCTCCCAAGCCTGACCCACTCAGCTTTTTATATTACAGGTAGTGGACCCCGAGCATAATCGGATGATGATGAGTGATTTATGGATTATAGGCCAGTAGTTGTAAATAACTGTTGTAAGACTTATAATGTCATGTTTATGCTTTTGATCTGTATCGGAACATGACATCCCGAGGTTTTGATATAAAATGAAAACATATATTTCTTAAAGAAAGGTTTTGATAAATTTTTATCATGTTTGGTTTTTAGGAACAAATTCCGCAACATCTTTTAAAAGGATTACTCTGATTTTATTTTAAAAGCATAAATTAAATCGGTCTTTTCTGGCCGAGAAATTTGGGGATGTCACACCTAAGCCTCATGAGCACTAAAGATTGGGCTGCAACCCCAAATAAAGAAGCAAATCCGAAACCAAGTGTTACAACTCTCCTCCACTTAAATTAGATTTCGTCCTCGAAATCGCTCCTTACCAACACTCGTATCAAAACGAACAACTTGAGGAATGTAGCTGAAAATTTTGCTCATAAAACGACTTTCCCAAGACAGCCGAACCCAAAACAAAACTTCTATCCCGAAGAAAACAAACTCTGAGCCTCCGAAAGAAACCACTTCTACCCTTTTCTGAAACCTGGAATCTACATTGGTCTGATTCCCTAACAAATCGCCCACGCTGAAACAACTCCATGACAAACTCTCAACGAATAACAAACCAAACATAACACTTCCAACCCTGATCATCTCGATGCTACCAACAGAATAAATTCACTAACCATAACCAGATGCAGAACGCCCATACTTAACGGATGGCTCAGATAATCCTTCGAGTAGAAGATCCATCCCTACAACGATTAGACTCAAACGAGAGCTGCGTAACAGGGTCAAATCAATTACTCTGAGATTATTTAATCCCACTGCAAGAGGCTTAGCATCTCCCGATCAACAAGCTACCACACACACAAGGATCCTAAATCACTACTACTACTCGAAACATCACACCGCCTTCTAGTTGCTTTCCATAGCAGCTGAGACCTTCCTGGTTCCAACTTGTCTGCCAACTATCCGGAATACCGGACTCTCGCCTGGTTGCTGAGCCAAAAGACACTCACATAGTCGCCCCACGCGACTTCCGAAAGAAAACCTCGACTGATAATAATTACCCGAACCAGCACGACACTAACCTGATGCTAAACTGAATGCTACAGGACCAACTGTAGCCTTATATCATACCCGGTCTTGAAACATCCCAAAAATAAGGTCCAAAAATTTCATTTTTATTTACTAAATAAACCATAGTTATCAAAATCATTCCATCACAAAACATAAGTCGTAGTATCAAATCAGAGTATCATATCCAAAACACATGTCAATATATCAGAGTAAAGCATCCCAGGCTAAAATCATGGTGTGTGCACTGCAGTCATCCCGAGGTCTTCCCCTTGCTACCGGAAGTACCTGAAACCAAAACTGAAAACTATAAGCACAAAGCTTAGTGAGTCTCCCCAAACTACCACATACCATACAAATAATCACATAATCACATAATAACATAACATGGGCCTTGCCCGCTACATCGGGCCCCGCCCGGCATCGGATCGAGATCCGGCATCGGACCCCGCCCAGTATTGAGCAAAGCTCGGTATACAAATAAACATATCAACAAATACACATAAATAATCACATAACATAAACATATAAACATTCCTCGGGCCCCGCCCGACATCGGACCGAAATCCGGAAACATACAAACATTCCTCGGGCTTTCCCCGACATCGGACCGAAGTCCGGAAACATACAAAACAAACACATGCAAGAATCACAAAGACATCAAGCATACAAACATTCCTCGGGCTTTCCCCGGCATCGGATCGAAGTCTGGAACATATAAACCTACATCGGGCATTGCCCGACATCGAACCTTAGTTCGGAATATACTAACATACATAAACGGGCCGACATTGGTGCCTTAGACCCGTTCCTATAGGAGGAAACTCACCCCAATGTTGTGTGAATAGCTAAAACATCTCTGCTCCGCACCCGACTCTACTCACACCCTATACAAAACAACTTCTTAGATACCATTTCATACCTAAAACCCCTTCACGGGTCAACCTTGGTCAAAGTCAAAGTCAAGGTCAAAGTCAACATCCAGTCAAAGTCAAAGTCAAAGTCAAAGTCAACCACGAGTTGACTCAACTCGTCGAGTCATCTTCTAACTCGTCGAGTTTCCATTCTTCTCAGAATCGTGATAAAACGAGTCAACTCGTCGAGTCCTCCCTCAAACTCGTCGAATTCTGCCCTTTACAGGATCGGGACAAATCGTCCCAACTCGTCGAGTTCCTCTATGAACTCGTCGAGTTCTTCAGTATGTTAAGCCTTTCTTAATGGATTAAGCCCCTATTCTTCAGATCTAATCTCCATACTTCACATATATACCGAAAATGTCCTTTTAAGGGTAAAGTTTGCAACTTTACCCGTTAATACCCTTCCTTAAGTGATTTAGCTCAAACCCTAACTCCATAAGACCTAGATCTTGATCCCCTAAGCCCTTAATATTTCAAGCTAAGGCATACAAACTGAGATCTGGACCCTAGACGCTACATGAACACGTAAAGCCTCCAACTTTCTCTCCATGCATGGCTTTTTGGGGCTTAAAAGGCCAAAATGATATCCCAAAGCTTGCATGGGGCTTCAATAGCCATAAAGTTTGCACCTTTATGCCACAAAAGCCCTTTAAGGCTCTAGATCTGAAAGTATACTCACTAAGGACGTCCATTTCCCAAGGATCATGTTAGTTGGACCAAAAAACCAATAAAAGTGATAGGAAAGAGATCTAAGTAATCATTAAGCAAGTTTGAGACTTGCTTACCAGAAAATGCTGAGAATGAAGTGAAGTTGTTGGATCGATAACCTCCTTCTTGACTCCTCCAGCTTCTCCTTCTTCCACAAGCTTCACACACACAAGATTTCTCTCAAAAATGACTCACAAGCTCACACAATGCATTAGGGTTTTGAGATATTCGATTTGGGACTTGGAGGCTGGAAATGAGGCTAGCATGAGGGTGTTAAGATGCTTAAATAGGGTGCAAAACCCTGAAATTAGGGTTTCACCTCTGCCAGCCTACTCGTCGAGTTGAGGGCTCTCAACTCGTCGAGTAGGTTACATAAAACCCACGTCTCATCTGGTATCTACTCGATGAGTTTGGGCTTCAAACTCGTTGAGTTGCTCTATAAAAATGAATAATTATAATTTAAATACATACTACGAACCCGCCGTTATAATTCTCCCCCACTTGTCTCAGACTTCGTCCCTGAAGTCTGTGGCCTCGAATAACTCTGGGTAGTGCTCCCTCATCTCCTCCTCTGGATCCGAAGTCTACTCTGACCCGTTGCGGTGCAGCCACTGCACCTTTACCAGCTGTATAACCTTATTCCTCAAGGTTTTCGTCTTCCGATCCAGAATCGCCACTGGCCTCTCAATGTAGTTTAGGCATTCGTCTACCTGAATATCCTCTAAGGGCACAACTGCGAAGTCATCCACTAAGCAATTCTGCAGCTGGGAGACATGAAAGTGTTGTGGATCTGGCTGAGCTCTGCTGGAAGATCCAAACGATAAGCAACCCGGCCCACCCGAGCCAAAACCCTGAACAGACTGATGTACATGGGGCCCAGCTTGTCCCGCTTACTGAACCAGATGACACCTTTCCAAGGTGACACCTTCAGGAGGACCATGTCGCCCACCTGAAACTCTAAGTCTGAACGGCGGTTGTCGACATAGCTTTTCTGCCGACTTTGAGCAGTCTGAAGCCTGGTCCGGACCTGCTGAATCTTCTCAGTGGTCTTGAGTACCACCTCGGTACTCCCCATGACTCTCTGACCGACTGATTGGGGTCCTACAGATTGGGGTCCTACATTTCCTCCCGTAGAGCATCTCGAAGGAAGGTTGATCTATTCTAGCGTGGTAGCTGTTGTTATATGAAAATTCCGCTAACAGAAGATACGTATCCCAACTTCCGCCGAAATCCAATACACACTCACGCAACATGTCCTCTAGAGTCTGAATCATCCTATCACTCTGCCCGTCCGTCTGAGGGTGGAAAGCGGTACTGAAGTGAACACGAGTACACATCTCGTCATGAAACCGCTTCCAAAATCTAGAAGTGAAACGAACATCTCGGTCTGACACAACCGAAACCGGCACTCCATGACTTGCCACTATCTCGTGTACGTAGATCTCGACTAGCTTCTCAGCCGATATATTCTCATGGATCGGGATGAAATGAGCAATCTTGGTAAATCGATCCACGATGACCCATATCAAATCCACTCCACGTGCGGTCTTGGGAAGCTCTGTGATGAAATCCATGGTGATGTCTTCCCATTTCCACACAGGAATATCCAACGGTTGCATCTTGCCGTGAGGTCGCTGGTGTCTGGCCATGACTTTCCTGCAAGTCAAGCACCGCTCCACATATCATGCTATGTCCCGCTTCATGCAGGGCCACCAACAACCAGGGCGAAGATCCCAATACATCTTCGTCGCCCCGGGATGGATAGAGAATCTCAACTTGTGAGCATCATCCATCAGATGCTGGCGTACCTAGCCCCAGTAAGGAACCCATACCCTCTGATGCAGGGTCAACAACCCACGGTTGTCATATTCAAATGAGGCCACCTGGCCTACGATCTGCTCACACTTCCGGTGCTCTTCTTTCATACTCTCTACCTGCGCCTCCCGAATCCGTTCTAGCAATGGAGTAATCAATGTCATCCTCAGACATATGTCTCGAATCAGAGCCACCACTGCCTTGCGGCTAAGAGCATCGGCCACCACGTTGGCCTTGCTTGGGTGATAAAGGATCTCACAGTCATAATCCTTCATCACATTTAACCACCGACGTTGCCTGATGTTCAGATTTGGCTGATCCATAAGGTACCTCAAGCTTTTGTGGTCCGTGTAAAAGGTACAACGAACCCCATAGAGGTAATGTCGCCAAATCTTTAGGGCGAAAACCACAGCCCCCAGCTCCAAATCGTGCGTCGGGTAATTCGCTTAATGAGGCTTCAGCTGCCTCGAAGCGTAAGCTATCACATAACCCTGCTGCATCAGCACTGCACCCATACCCGTGATCGAAGCATCATAGTAAACCACGGAATCGTAGACGCCCTCCAGCAAAGTCAGGATCGGTGCCTCACACAACCGCTGTCTTAGAGTCTTGAAGGCTGCCTGCTGCTCATGCCCTCATCAGAATGTCACCGACTTCTTGATCAGTCGGGTCAAGGGAACATCAATCTTGGAGAAATCCTGGATGAATCTTCGATAATAACCCGCCAGACCAAGAAAACTCCGAATCTCAGATGGAGACCTCGGAACTTTCCACTGCATCACGGCCTCTATCTTGGCCGGATCGACCAGAATACCCTTCTGGTTGACAAGGTGCCCAAGAAATTGCACCTCGCGCAACCAGCACTAACACTTGGAGAACTTTGCAAAAAGTCTTTCCCTCCTCAGTGTCTCTAGCACCTCCATCCGGTGCTCTTCATGCTGCTCCTGAGTCTTGGAGTAAACCAAGATATCATCGATGAAGACTATTACAAACCGGTCCAACATCGGTCTGCATACGCGGTTCATGAGATCCATGAACGCGGAAGGAGCATTGGTGAGCCCAAACGGCATCACCATGAACTCATAGTGACCATAGCAAGTCCAAAAGGCGGTCTTCGGCACGTCATCGTCCCTGACTCGCATCTGGTGATAACCTGATCGCATATCAATTATGAAGAACCAAGATGGACCCTGAAGCTGGTCGAATAAGTCATCAATCGTCGGGAGGGGATAATGGTTCTTCACCGTTACCTTATTCACCTCCCGGTAATCTATATACATCCGATATGAGTCGTCCTTCTTCTTCACAAACAGGATCGGGGCTCCCCATGGTGAGCTGCTCGGCGTGATAAATCCATTGTCTAACAGCTCCTGCAGCTGTGTAGACAACCCTTGTATCTCGGGAGGAGCCAGCCGATACGGTGCCTTGGCTATCGGAGCCGCACCAGGGACTAGGTCAATCCTGAATTCTACCTGCCTCTCTGGAGGTACCCCAAGCAAATCCTCTGGGAACATATCCGGGTACTCCCATAGAATCGGTACATCATGCACTATCGCCTTACCCTTATTTCAGGTATCCATAACATAGGCGACATAACCTGCGCAACCCTGCTGAAGGTAGTGCATAGCTCTCGCTGCTGAACATAAAGTCGGTTCACCCTGCGGCCTCTCACCCTGAATCACTAAACCTCCCCCACTTGGGGTCCGAACCCGCACAAGCTGCTTCTCGCAGTCGATCACTGCCCCATTGGGACTCAAACAGTCCATACCCACTATAACCTTATTTCCTCGAAGGGGAATAGGGACTAAATTCACGGAAAACTTCTCATCAAACAACTGCAGTGTACATCCCCGATGAACCCTTGCAACCCGAACGATCCTATCATCAGCTATCTCTACATCAAGTGGACAATCCAACTCCCCTGGAGCTCCCACAAATCGCTTGCTGAGCAAGAGCGACACAAAAAATCGGGTAGCCCCCGAATCGAATAACACTAGAGCAGATATACCGTTCACAAGGAACGATCCTATAATGAAACACATAAACATAAGCAACAATAAATATAAATAAAGAGATAAGGAGAATATACATACCCGTCACCACATCGGGAGCTGCACGTGCCTCCTCTGCTGTCAACTGGAAGGCTCTGCTCTTCGCCACTGGCGCCTCCGCCTGGCCCTGGCGGCCGTTAGTGATCCTTAATGTAGCAGGAGCGGGTGCCGCCACCTGTCTTGCTGCTGCTAAACTCGGGCACTGGGACCGCTTGTGCCCCCTCTGATTGCACTGGAAAACAAATCAGATCTGATAATGTGGTGGTGGTGGTAGCAGTACAGTCCCTGCTGACATGACCAGTTCGGCCGCACTTGAAGCAGCCCGAACTACCCGCCCTGCACGTTCCCTCGTGCAACTTTCCGCACTTGCCGCAGTGCCTGCGGCCCTGCTGGCTCCTCGATCGGTGATCTGATACCTTGGGCTTCTTGCCCGCACTCCAGGTTATCGCATCTAAAGCTGCATCATCTCCAATGGCGTTTCCGACGTCCTCCCACCAGTCACGTGCTCTGTCCTTCAGAAGACAGGAAGCAAGTCGGATCTTGTCCCCCTCAGGACATCGGCTAGTACTGAAGGCGTTGGCGACATCAGCCAACCACATGCTGCTAGCAATGTGGTGCCGAGCCCCATGATAGTCTGGAGCTCCACAAGCTCGGAACTCCATGAATGTCATCGTGCGTGCCCCTAGCACAGTCGCCATCTCGATGCAGAATGCACCCAACATCTCATCCAGAATCTCCAAGATTCCCTCCTTGACCGTACCGAAGATCATAGGAGTCCGGTCCAAAATACTGCGCGTGACCTCAGATGAAATGAAATCTCTTATCTGCTCGTCGAGCTGCCCGACTCTAGAGCCCGAGCCTGATCCCTCACCGGCACCTGAACTGCCAACTGGTCTAGTGCGTAGCGTCATCATACTGAAAATACACCATAAAAAAAATCAGAATACTCATCATAACTCGAGGGATCACACACACTACAAGTTCCCTGAATTCATCGCAACCCTCTTTGATTCGAGTACGGATCCTCTGCTTTCAGTAGTACGGGCCCATACTACCTTCCATATCTATCCGTACTTTCCTCAAGAACTGCCTTGACTCCACCAAGTCCCTTCTACTACTACTGCTGTTCTCACACTAATCTCATCCTAGGCGTGCCCTAGGGTAATCACCAACCCACTCTCCGCCATCAGCTGTACAAGAATTCCCTTTATCTCCCCCCTAACTAGCTCGCGAATACCATTACATATCACTAAGACTAGATAATTCTTTGAATGAGAGGTCCTACCCTACAACGGTTTGACTCGGACGAGAGTTGCGAAATAGAGCTAAACCTAACCTTCTGAAATTATTTAGTCCTCGTAATATGTAACTTAACATATTCGTTTACTAGTTAGTTAAAGATAAGTAGAACTCCTAAAAGCACAAAGAAAGCAACATTCGGGCATTGAGTAACCAAAACCAAGCATATTCTAATCAGCCTATCATATCACTGACTAATCAGTACTAGCATGCAGTTTATAAAGCTCATACACATATAATAGGCATATAAGGCAGCCTTCCCAGATCCTTAGCCCTATTCTAGCATGCAATTCTCATATTCACAATTCATATCATAACATAAACTTTGTATGGTTAATTTGGGAGAACTTACTTGAGCTCGGCTGATTGCAAGCACCACACCCTTTTTCTCTTTTCAAAATCCTTTTTATAAAAATAGTTTTTCTTTTGAAAATTTCATACCAAGTCCTTAGTTTGAGTTCAGACGCACCTGAGAGTGTGCCCGAATCCCTCAAACCAAGGCTCTGATACGAATTTGAAACATCCCAACAATAAGGTTAAAAAATTTCATTTTTATTTATTAAATAAACCATAGTTATCAAAATCATTCCATCACAAAACATAAGTCGTAGTATCAAATTAGAGTATCATATCCAAAACACATGTCAATATATCAAAGTAAAACATCCCAGGCTAAAATCATGGTGTGTGCACTGCAATCATCCCGAGCTCTTCTCCTTGCTACCGGAAGTAACTGAAACCAAATCTAAAAACTATAACCACGAAGCTTAGTAAGTCTCCCCAAACTACCACATACCATACACATAATTACATAATCACATAATAATATAACATTGTCACACCCCCAAACCAAGGATGGCGGAAACGTCCGGGGGTGGAGGACTTCATGTATACTATCATAACAACACTCGCAATAGTGATCAAAGTAAACACCACCAACATAAATATAATTGAAAAAGTTATACCATAGTATAAGTTTACATGTTTCCAAATCAATTACATTATGTTGACAAAAATGAAATATTTGACGCCTTAACGTCCCATCCTCAAAAGCCCTTGATTATCTGCTTATTGATTTCCTCAGAATACAAGTAGTTTTGAAAGAGTGTCAACAATTAAGTTGGTGAGTTCATAAGCTTTTGAATGTAGTGATGAAAACCTTTTCCTTTGTAAAAGTAATGTTTGTTCCAGAAAAATCCAATATTATCCTTAGAGTGTGAATTGCAGCCTTAAATCCAAAGGCCAAAATGTACAAGTAATTTCCATACTTATAGTAAAACAATGCAAGTTTAAATTGACATAAACTCGTTTAATTTAATGAAATTCTCGTAATTCCTATGAGTTGTTAATACTCTATGTGAGTTATTATAACCATGCTATGACCTAGATGGCCTGAAACGACGTTCTTCAGGCGTCGGAAATGTGATGACATTTGTCACCCGTAGACCTCGAGGTCCTACTGTAGCTAACAACAAGGTGTGAGGTGTCAATCCCTATATAGATCTATACACAACTATCACGCTCTCCCTCAAAGAGACTCTGGTTACAATACAGGACTTATAGTGCATTACTTGAAAAGTAACATGAAGCGAATGTCTCACAATTTAGTCATTAACGGATTTACGTGTAGTGAATTCTAGTAATGAACTTGTTGTGTAGTGCATCTTAAACTATACCTATTATAGTTTATCAAATGATAGTAGTAGTAGTGAACATAAACTATACTTACAATAGTTGATCAAAATGTTTGTATGCAATGGATATAAACTTTGTTTATTTTAATTAGTTACTGATGACGTGCCTAGGGCAGCACGGCAGAAGCACGAGCCGGATACGCCAGCCGGGCCCGGTCCAGCAGGCTTAGCGTCCGCTGGCACCCCCAGGATGGGAAGGCACAGGCGAAAGGCTCGCGCACACTAACTGGGCCCAGCCCAGCAGGCTTAGCGTCCGCTGGCGCCCTCAGGAGCGGAACGCACAGGCAAAAGGCTCGCGCCCGCCTAGAGACGCTCCCAGCTCCAAGACAAAAGAAACGGTCAGGAGACAAGCAGAAGGATCAGACCATTACCGTCTGAGCCAATAAGAGCGCCCTAACGGTTAAAGGCGTATGACTCTCCAATCAGCGCCCCTGATCCTGTCTCCCCAAAAAAGCGATATTGTCTGGTACGGATGAGGCAAGGGAGCTAGGGATAAAAGGATACGCTCTCAGACCTACGAGGTAAGCTCTCTGGACTCTCTAAGAGCACACACCCAAAGATCCTAAACACTCTCTAACTTGACCATCAGAGCGTTCTTCCGGGAACTCCTCCCGGAAAGCGGCTGACGGCCCTCTTCCTTTGTGATTTTGCAGAGGCAATCGAGAATCCAAGTGAACGATACCGATCGAGCTAGCTCAAGGTCGCATCATTTGGCGCCATCCGTTTGTGAGATCAAGAACACAAAATAAAAGCACGAAAGTGACAAGTGAATGGCGTCCAACGGCAGTGAGGGACAACAGCCAAGTCCCATACGCCTCATGGCAGCGTTGGACGAAACACCGCCGCCTACAGCGGTCAGCAGAGTCGCTACAGGCGAAGGAAGCTCAACGGTAACCACTGAAGGTGCCCCACAACCGCCAGTTCACCAGCCAAGAACAACTCCGATGGGGCCATTTCCAACAACGTCCTTTCAGATGCCACCATTCTTTGTGCCGCCGTTGCAACAAACACAACCGGTTCATTCAGCGATGGTTCCACCAGGCCACGTTTTCAACATCCCACCGTCGTTTACAGCGACACCGCCGTACCAGGTGACAAGCGGGCAGAGTTCAATGCTTTCAGTACCACCGTTGGCACAAACCATGATAGCTCAAACGTCGCCTGTCTATTCACTGGCCGGCACATGGTCCGGACCAACCATCACCGCTAACAATAACTTGCAGCAGCCAACAACGGCTAGCCCAATGAATCATATACACCCTTTTCCCTCCAGTTACCCCCTCCAACTACCATTCCAGCCGTATCCCTTTTACGGACCAAGCCCTGGCTACCACAGCCCGCCACCATATGGCTTAAACATACAATATCAACCGCTGGGAGCGTCCACCACCCCCAACCACGAATGCCTTTCCCGTAGTGTGACTTCTCCGTTCGTCAAAGAGTTGTTGGACTACGAAATACCAAACACAGCCAAACTGCCGACGCTCAAGACGTATAACGGCACCACTGACCCGGATAGCCACATCGACACATATGAATGGACCATGACGCCATTAAAGCTTGATGAAAGGTTTTGGTGCACATATTTCCTAACTACACTCGACGGCAACGCCGGCACGTGGTTCAAGACGCTACAGCCGGGTAGCATTTCCAATTTTGCCCAACTTAAGTATCTTTTTCTTACCAACTTTATGCAATTACGAAAGTACAAGGGAGACTCTCATTCAATCATAGGCTGTAAGCAAAAGGAGGGTGAAACTGTACGGGAATACTTCACAAGGTTCATAAACGCCACGTTAGACGTACCGGGGCATGATGAGGGGCTCATAGCCGGTGCCTTCACGTGGGGGCTTTTGCCAGGCCCTTTATCGCAAAAACTCATGGGAAAGAAGCCTCTAACACGGGCCGAAGTGAAGGAAAGGGTGGAGCGATATTTGAGACAGGAGGATGGCGAAGCAGCAAAACAGGCCTACTTGAGTGCAATGACTACCAGACACCACAACCCGGGTCACACGGATTTCCGAGGGGGTAGTAGGCACTACGGCCAAGTAAGGAGACCACAGGCTCGGTTCCGACCGTTCGCCAGGGATGACAGGCGTGGCCGTCGCCCGGAGGTGTACACGGTGTTGGAGAAGTAGCAACCAGCCAAATCGCCAAAGAACCGGTACTGTGAATACCACAAAAGTAAGACACACGACACAACCAATTGTTCGGTATTAAAAAAAGAAATGGAAGAGAAGCAGCTTAAAGGGGACCTGGTGGAAATAGCACGAAGCTTGCGTGCCAAGTTTGACGCTGAAAACGCTAAGAACATACCTCGTGAAGGAACCCAGCCCAAGGAGATATTCATGATACGGAGTAAGAGAAGCAGGGGAGAGCAACAAACAGAACAAGGGACCACCAGAACCCCGATGCGCACGCTCACATTCTCTGTTCAAGACCCTCGCCCGGAGGGATGGAGGGGCGACGACCCACTGGTAATCCAAGCTTCCATCAGGGATGTAATCATACATAGGGTCTACGTTGACACAGGAAGTTCGGCGGACATCATTAATGAGCACTGTTTCCGGCTTCTCCCAGATCGCTGGAAGGACAACCTACGGCCCGTGACGGGGAGGCTGATCGGGTTCACCGGCCATAGCCTATGGCCGCTGGGCACAATTCATCTTCCCCTGACCATAACCAGCCACGATAAGCAACAAAAGAAAACCACCCTGATTGACTTTGTGGTCATCCGACATGCGGCGGAGCACAATATTATTCTGGGGAGAACAGCTCTCTTAAAGCTAGGAGCGGTTCCATCAACCATGCATGGAGTTATGAAGTTCGAAACTCCAATGGGCGCAGCCACGGTACTGGCCACTCCACCGAAAGAATTGCAATGCTTTACAATTATGAAACCAGCAGAGATAACTAAAGAGGCCAAGAAGCCGAAACGTGACCCCACAAAAGGAAAGGAGGTGACCAACGCGGAACACCTTGACCAGCCGGTCAGTATTGGATGTGATCTCCCGAGTCGCGTAAGAGGAGCGTTGGTCGACTTGCTCAAGCGGTATAAACATGTGTTTGCATGGACCCCCACGGACATGGTGGGGGTACAAAGGAAAGTCATTGAGCACAAGCTTGTAATTAAACCAGGAGCAAAGGAGGTTAAGCAAAAGAAGAGGGTCCAGGGTGGGGACCGTAATAGGGCAATCAACGCCGAAGTGGCCAAACTAGCAGAAGCTGGAATAGTAAGGGAAGCAATATTGCCGACGTGGATCGCCAATCCAGTCATGGTCCCCAAGCAAGATGGGTCATGGCGAATGTGCATAGACTTTTCCGACTTAAACAAAGCATGCCCTAAAGACTGCTACCCTCTCCCAGAAATTGACCAGAAGGTAGAGTCACTGCAAGGATTCAACCTGAAGTGTTTTTTAGATGCATATAAAGGGTATCACCAGATTTTGATGAGCAAAGAGGACGAGGAAAAAATCGACTTTTTACATGGACCATGGCACTTTCTGTTACACTAAGATGCCTTTCGGTCTAAAGAATGCCGGGGCTACATACCAGCACCTAGTTGACTCGATATTTGCCAAACAAATTGGGAGAAACATTGAAGTATATGTGGACGATATGGTGATTAAAAGCCCACACGAAGACAAGATGTTACAAGACATCGAGGAGACTTTCCAAACCCTAGAGAAGGTAAAAATGAAGCTAAACCCGGCTAAGTGAACATTTGGGGTGGAAGAGGGGCAGTTCTTGGGGTACTATGTCACCAGACAGGGCATCCAGCCCAGCCCAACCAAGGTGGACGAGCTCATTGAAACGCCAACCCCAGGCACCCTCAGGGACGCGCAAGGCCTAAACGGGAAGCTTACAGCTTTGAGCAGGTTCATCTCAAAATCCGCTGACAAGGTCATGCTGTTATTCCACACGTTAAAAGGCTGCATCGAGATGAACAACTTCCAGTGGACGAACGAAGCAGAAGTAGCGCTCCAGAAAATCAAGGAGGCATTACACAAGTTACCCACGCTGGCCAGTCCCGTCCCGGGGGAGACATTGCAAATGTACCTTTCGACCTCAAACGAAGCAATATCCTCAGTATTAACTGTAGAAAGGGAAGGAGAACAGAGGCCGGTGTATTTTGTAAGCAGGGCACTACAAGGGCCAGAACTCAACTACCCCAGTGCATCAGAGAGCTATGTTCTTTTCAAAAAAAATATATATATATACATATAAAAGAGGGCAAACATCAAACAAATAGCGCTTAGAGTTCGTGATTACACAAACAAAACAGAGAATATTGTTCAAAAGCCCACACGTTATACAAACTAAAGGCACCACATGGCCATCAAAAGAAGCATACAAGACAAGAAACTAAAACATGCAAAGAAATTTTCACGCCCCAAGAGGGGTAGCACACGATGCCGGAGCATCTTCAACAACATCATCCTCGCCACACACGACTTCGTTTCCCCCAGCAGCCACCTCACCTTCTCCACATTCACCATCACCACCATCATCACCTTCTCCACAATCACCATCACCACCCTCGGTACCCTTCCCAGCATCGACCTCAACCACCGGCACAATACCCTGACCCATTGCACTCTCTGGAGTACCCTCTGAACCAGCAAACGAGCACAACTCTCGGAGGCCTCCAACATCCAATTCACCCAGACCCAACAAGGATGCATGATCCATACTGGCAAAAGATAACAAAGCGTCGTTCACACTAACCACGGGACCGACAGAAGCGGCATCAACACCGACATCTCCACCACCAGTACCAGCAGAGGTTTTCTGAACAGACTCAACCCCATCCATAAAAGCAGCATGCCGGATGAGACTTATCGCGTTAGTAAAGTCCGGATGCTCAATCAATTTATCAACAATTCGAACAACACTAACATGCACCAGCCAATCCAAATCCTGACGGGAAGTGCCCAAATCCGATTGCAATGACGAAATAAGCTTATCACGATCAGCGGCATCGCGTTCAAGACTTTCTACCTGGATCATCAAACCCTCATTCACCTGAGTCAAGGAATCGACCTTAGCTTCCAAGACAACCCTAGTCTCGTCAAGGATGATCTTCTCAGAGGATAGCAATTCACACCTTTGCTCAGACAGACGGAGGTCCTCGCCAAGCTCGCCAAGGCGACGTTCCAGCCCCGTCACGTGTGACCCACAAGTAGCATGGGCGGCCTCCATCTCGCCAAGAGCATGAACACGACGGGAACCCGCGACAAGGTAAAACATGGCTTGTGCAGCGGCATAAGCCATGTTATGGGCAAGCGCAGGATTACCTATAGCCTCCATATCGCCAACAGCAGCCGGAGGAAAAGCGTGGCGGGAAAACTCCAAAGCATTGTTACGAACAGAGAGTCGGGAATCATTGTGGAGATCCCAGGAAGGAACAAAAACAGGAGACTCAGTAGAGCTGTCTCCAGAAACACCACCTAAAGGAACCGAAACTGACCCAGGGCCGCTGGAACCTTTAACCGGGGAAAACTTTGGGGAAACCAATGAAACACCTGGAACGGGAATAGAGGAGGAAGCAGGAGCAATGGGCTGTTCAGCCGCCCTGTCGATCCCTTCGGACTGTTGCATGTCGTCATCAGGGATCACGACCACACCGGCCGGTGTGGAAGTCATAGAGCTCAGCAGACGAGAGAAGTTGCGCCGGGTATGAACCCTTTTGGTAGCGGTGGGCGCGCCGGTAACCGGCTTACCCATGGCTAAGACAACTTTCCTCTTCGCTTGCATTCACCGGACATCCGTGATAATCCCCTCCTTGCTATCTTCGCTACCCTCCATGGAGGAGGAGCGAGCGCTACCCAGGGGCATGACAACAGAGATTGGGCGGGCGCGTAAAGGATATTCCTCCGACGCTGACGAGCCTTCAGGAGGGGCGGAGGGAGCAGCAGTTAAGGCAAGTTGGTCAAAACGGCGAGGTGGAGGAAGACGTTTAACCAGATCCACCTCACGAAACTCTAACTTGCCCCGATAGCGCTTCTGTAACACCTCATCCATGGATAGAGAAGATTCAACACCTAGAGATATCAGAACAAGGAACATCAGTCACCTAGTAGTAACAAGGGGGAGAAGGGAAAGAGAAGGGTACAACCCTTACCGTCGAAAACGGAGAAAAACACCGCCATTTTGCCACGACGCCTCCAAGAAGGGCTCATCCCAACACCAGAAAGCAAAGCCTCAGAATAATCCTCAGGGGATACTTGCACACACTTCAGATAATCAGCCACACTTTGGTTGTGGGGGAAGAGCTTGGGGATGGTATCGGCAAAAGCGTTCGCACGATACCGGCCGCTTCCGACCAACCCCTGGTCTACCCACAGCCACTTGTCTTGCCAATTCTTAGGGGTTCGCCCGTCGGGAACCAAGACGTGCCCCCCTCGCCGGACCGAAAAGGTGCACTTATCTCCGGTGACGCAGAATCGTTAGAAGAACTTGAAAACAAAGTAATCCGGAAGATACCCGTTGGCCCTGCAGATCATCTCGAATGCAACCACTTTGTTGACTGCATTAGGGGTCAGCATCTGAAGACTGCAACCGTATTTCTGAAAGACCTCCTCTTGAAAATCAGTCAGAGGGAAGCGGATGCCAGCGTCTAGGGTTTTCAAGTAAACCCCAATCTTGCCAGGGGGAGGGGATGAGATACTAGAACCAGGCGCAGGAAGCTCTACACCTTCCAAAGAAGATAAGCCATAGGTGACCTCCAGTTGACGATACTCAGTGGCGGAAGGGAGGATACCGGGAAGGTTTGCCATGAAAAAGGAAGAGAGAAGAAGACAAGCCAGAAAAGAGGAAGACGACGAAGGAAGGAGAAAAAGATAAAGAGAAACCATTCAAAGGCCCTTATAAAGAAGAGGAAGAGGCGGGATATTTAAATGCCTGACACAGTGACGTAATTGCCAGGCATCATGCGCAGCCGCGTCGCCTTTAAAGACGGAACGACGGGTAAAGGAAAACAGACACGCGTAAGCTATCTAAGTCCAGAACGTCGTAGCTAGCGCTGCAACGCTACAACTACAGGACTGGGGGACATGATGACGTGCCTAGGGCAGCACGGCAGAAGCACGAGCCGGACACGCCAGCCGGGCCCGGTCCAGCAGGCTTAGCGTCCGCTGGCACCCCCGGGATGGGAAGGCACTGGCGAAAGGCTCGCGCACGCTAACTGGGCCCAGCCCAGCAGGCTTAGCGTCCGCTGGCGCCCTCGGGAGCGGAACGCACAGGCGAAAGGCTCGCGCCCGCCTAGAGACGCTCCCAGCTCCAAGACAAAAGAAACGGTCAGGAGACAAGCAGAAGGATCAGACCATTACCGTCAGAGCCAATAAGAGCGCCCTAACGGTTAAAGGCGTATGACTCTCCAATCAGCGCCCCTGATCCTGTCTCCCCAAAAAAGCGATCTTGTCTGGTACGGATCAGGCAAGGGAGCTAGGTATAAAAGGATACGCTCTCAGACCTACGAGGTAAGCTCTCTGGACTCTCTAAGAGCACACACCCAAAGATCCTAAACACTCTCTAACTTGACCGTCGGAGCGTTCTTCCGGGAACTCCTCCGGGAAAGCGGCTGACGGCCCTCTTCCTTTGTGATTTTGCAGAGGCAATCGAGAATCCAAGTGAACGATACCGATCGAGCCAGCTCAAGGTCGCATCAGTTACCATATTTGTGGAGGTAAAAATCCATTTGTTTTCTGTTGTATGTCTATTTACCAAGACAAAATGACATATAATATAACACATATATGCACATAATGATACACACCTTGCTCAACAAGTTACAAGGTGTAAGTGAAATAGATAACATTTTTCTAGTGTTAACATTTCTATTCCTGTTTTTAGAAGATTTATAGAAAAATCATCAAAAGTCCAAATCAGAATCTATAAATTCTGAGAGTTTGGAAAATGTGTCTAGTTTGTTCATAAATTTTATTATGATTTTTAGTGACTTCCCACTTTTGTGAAAAAGTCCATATTCACAGACTGGTCCGGATTTGTTCTTGAAATGATAGGCAGTTTTGTAAAAATCACCATATATTGTAGAACAATCGTATGGTGATGTGCAAGTAGTCATTTTAAAGGTATGAACCTGAACTATTTTCAACTAATACAGTTTTGAAAACTAAAATGTTTAAGTTGACCAAACCAGTCCGTGAATGGAATTAAACGTTTCTGATGAAAGCTGTTGAATGAGTTTAGTTGTGTTCTTGGTGTTTTAACTTGTATTCCCCCCCCCCCCTTAAAACTAAAGAAAAACGTGAAAAGATAGGGGTATGAACTCACCTTGTGAGGTTTCAGAAGATGGATGATGAAGAAAGGGAGTGTTCAACTCAAGAACACTTTAGAAGATGCTTGAAGAATCGAGGATCTAACACAAATATGACGATGTTTGTGTAAGATATCCATGATTTAAGTAGAAAGAAGGAGAAATAATCATGTGAGGAGTGATATTACTTACTAGGAGTAGATGAAGAACTTGTGATCAGCCTTGAAATTTTCGAGATTAGAGAGGGATAGTGAGAGAGAATGAATTTTTGCTTCTTGGTGGAGTGTGAGTGAAATGGGAGAAGAGATAAGGGTTTTTCTATCCTTGAATCAAAATGTTTGGCTGAAAAGAGTGAGAAAAGGGACAATGAAATGACCAGGTATGGTGGAATAGTAACTGGGGATGGTCTTGGAGTGGGTATGGGAGGTAAATTGTGTCCTTGCCCAAAGGATAAGTCAACACTCCACTCCATATCTTACCCACTATATTTTTAGTCTTAGATAATGATTACCCTCAAAATGTGATTAGATTATGGAAATATGGGGTCTTATATGTCAAAATATAAGTTTGGGTGAAAATCCCGCGTTAAAATCACGAAAAACGGGCTCAAAACGCTAAAAATATTGAAAACCGGGTAATAGTTGCGAATATCCGAAGTTCAGGGTCGGAGGTTCGGTCCTAGCCATTAGAACCGAAAGTAGATGGGAACTGAGAGTAGGGTTCGGTCTTGAGCAGCTTCGCATCTCGGACCCGAAGGTAGTACCTCGGACCAAAGGTAGTATTTCGGACCGAAGGGTGAGTTCAGTCTCTTAGCAGGTTCGGTTCAGGAAGGTGGTTTCGGTTTTCAAGAGGTTTCGGTTCCTTAAGGGAGGTTCGGTTCCTAAGAGGGTTCGGCGCCTTAAGAAGGTTCGGCTCCTTAAGAGGTTTCGGCTCCTTAAGAAGGTTCGGCTCCTTAAGAGGTTTCGGCTCCTTAAGAGGGTTCGGCTCCTTAAAGCCGTTTTTCGCGTAAACTTCCGTTTTCGAGCGGTTTTCGACTAAATTAAGGGTCGGGATGCCCCGAGTGATTATAAGAAGTTGAGAGAGATTTTGAGAAAGATTTGGGAGAGATTTGACATACTTGGAGAGATTTGATATACTTGGAGAGATTTGACATACTTGGAGAGATTTGGGAGAGATTTCACATACTTGGAGAGATTTGGGAGAGATATCTCATAGTTAGAGAGATTTGGGAGAGATTTGACATACTTGGAGAGATTTGGGAGAGATTTGAGGTAGGGAGAGATAGAGTGAAAGAGATTGGGAGAGACTTCTTTTGTGACCTTTTTGAGTGGTTGGCTTTGTAACGCAAGGTCCGTAAACCCCGTTAAGTCATGTTTAAGAGTTTTACACACCCCCAAAGGGTATGTAATAGTGTTTTATCGCTTTGCTACAACACTTACCCCGATTAGGGCTCAATAATCCTACACATACGAACTTTCCAAGTGGGCCTTGCCCGCTACATCAGGCCCCGCCCGGCATCGGACAAGTCCGACATCGGGTCCCGCTCTGCATCGGATCGAGATCCGGCATCAGGCCCCAACGGGCATCGAGCAAAGCTCGGTATACATATAAACATATCAACAAATACACATAAATAATCACATAACATAAACATATAAACATTCCTCGAGCCCCGCCCGACATCGGACCAAAATCCGGAAACATACAAACATACCTCGGGCTTTCCCCGGCATCAGATCGAAGTCCGGAAACATACAAAACAAACACATGCAAGAATCACAAAGACATCAAGCATATAAATGTTCCTCGGGGTTTCCCCGGCATCAGACCGAAGTCCGGAACATATAAACCTACATCGGGCACTGCCCGACATTGAACCTTAGTCCGGAATATACTAACATACATAACCCGGCTCTACTCACACCCTATACAAAACAACTTCTTAGATACCATTCCATACCCAAAACCCCTTCACGGGTCAACCTTGGTCAAAGTCAAAGTCAAGGTCAAAGTCAACGTCCAGTCAAAGTCAAAGTCAAAGTTAACCACGAGTTGACTTAACTCTTCGAGTCATCTTCTAACACGTCGAGTTTCCATGCTTCTCAGAATTGTGATAAAACGAGTCAACTCGTCGAGTCCTTCCTCAGACTCGTCGAATTCTACCCTTTACAGGATCGGGACAAATCGTCCCAACTCGTCGAGTTCCTCTATGAACTCGTCGAGTTCTTCAGTCTGTTAAGCCTTTCTTAATGGATTAAGCCCCTATTCTTCAGATCTAAGCTCCATACTTCACATATATACCAAAAATGTCCTTTTAAGGGTAAAGTTTTCAACTTTACACGTTAATACCCTTCCTTAAGTGATTTAGCTCAAAACCTAACTCCATAAGACCTAGATCTTGATCCCAAAAGCCCTTAATACTTCAAACTAAGGCATACAAACTGCCATCTGGACCCTAGGCGCTACATGAACACGTAAAGCCTCCAACTTTCTCTACATGCATGGCCTTTTGGGGTTTAAAAGGCTAAAATGATATCCCAAAGCTTGCATGGGGCTTCAATGGCCATAAAGTTTGCACCTTTATGCCATGATAGCCCTTCAAGGCTCTAGATATGAAAGTATACTAACTTGGGACGTCCATTTCCCAAGGATCATGCTAGTTGGACGAAAAACCCAATAAAAGTGATAGGAAAGAGATCTAAGTAATAATTAAGCAAGTTTGAGATTTGCTTACCAGAAAATCATGAGAATGAAGTGAATTTGCTGGATCTATAACCTCCTTCTTGAGTCCTCAAGCTTTTCCTTCTTCCACAAGCTTCACACACACAAGATTTCTCTAAAAAAATGACTCACAAGCTCACACAATGCATTAGGGTTTTGAGATCTAGGGTTTGGGACTTGGAGGCTGGAAATGAGGCTAGCATGAGGGGGTTAAGATGCTTAAATAGGATGCAAAACCCCGAAATTAGGGTTTCACCTCTGCCAGCCTACTCGTCGAGTTAAGGGCTCTCAACTCGTCGGGTAGGTTACTTAAAACCCACGTCTCATCTGATCTCTACTCGACGAGTTTGGACTTCCAACTCGTCGAGTTGCTCTATAAAAATGAATTATTATAATTTAAATACATACCAAGAACCCGTCGTTACAGGTCTCCAGTGACCTACCAGTTCCTGATTCCAAGCATGTTGTGGCCCTCCCACAGCCTTGCGAAGATACCCACCTTGACCTAAACCATTTGAAGAAATCCATGAGCAAATCATAGATTTTCCATAGTCTCACTGCTATACAGGGACCGGTGAATGCTACGGGCCACCCCACAGTCTTACAACACTTCCCACACTAACTGACTGCTAGTGAATGCTACGGGCCACCCCGCAGTCTTACAACACTTCAATTATAACTGCTAACTAGTGAATGCTACGGGCTACCCCCACTTTCATTCGACTAAGTCCTTACAACACACAAGAATTGAATGATTCCCAATCCTTCTTACCCTCCAATGATCGATCTACTCACAACTGGCGCTTACTAATGCTAGAATTCCATCACTATCCATCCCAAAGGCCGCACAACCCCTGAAGACCAGCTGAACACTTCCCGAATTCCAACAACCGTGATAATCCCAGATGCTTAAAATGATATCACACTAAAATATTGAAGTCCCAAGGACGAATGCTCCAACTTAAACCTCAGCAACAGACCACTTCCCTCGGCTCCCCAAAAAGCCAATCCGCGCACCAATGCTAAAACCACCAAATCCTGGCAATATTGGATAACTAACCCGCTGAATCCTGACCATAAACCTTCCACACAATGCCCCCGAATCGATCTTGACTACAAACCAAGATAACAACGAACACTCCAAACCCGCTATAAGAGAAACAACCCTTCACTAAACCACTAATGATTCATGGCATGAAAATGACATATAACATTTATTGAAGATATAAACCAAACATAAGCAGAGAAATAAACCAAAGATACGCTTACCCAAAACCGATGCAAGATTCCAAACAACAAAATTTAGAAAAAACCAAAAAGAAAGCAAAAGATACATACCCGCAACATCGCTTGCTGGTGTCCTGACCTCCCCTATCTGACACTGTAAAACCTGACTCCTCTCCGCTGGGGCTCTTGCCCTACCCTCTCGTCCATTGGTAATCCTCAAAGTAGCCAGAGCATGCTCACTCACTGCTCCTCCCCTTAACATCGGATAGTCGGCCTTCTTGTGGCCCACCTGATCGTAGTGAAAACATAACGGGCTTGCCTCCTGAGGACAATCCTTGCTGAAGTGACCAACCCTGCCACACTTGTGGCAGCCCAAACCCCTAGAACGACAAACTCCATTGTGTAGTTTCCAGCACATGCTACACTGACCCCGGTCCTGTTGGCCTCTCAAACGGTGATCAGAAGTCTTGGGTCTCTTCCCGGGAACCTCCACTACATGCACCTGATCTGATCCTTTCTTACCGAGGTGCTCCAAATCGATCTCCCGCTCTCGGGCTCTAGAAACCATATCATTCAGGGTCTCGCACCCTGAAATACTCACAAACTCCCTGATGTCATCCCGCAACATATCATGATATCTCACCTTCTTCATTTCCTCATCTGTTGCATACTGCGGTACCAATAAAGCCCTCTCCTGGAACTTGGCAGTGATCTCTGCCACAATATCAGTAGTCTGGTGGAGATCCAGAAACTCTCACGCCAACTACTGCACCTCACTCGCCGGTGCAATCTTAGCTTGGAACTTAGTCGTGAAGTCATCCCATGACATTGCATCGACAACATCATCACCCAACTCACTACTAACCTCTTCCCACCAATCTCATGCCCTGTCCTTCAATAGGCAGGAAGCATATCTGACCTTCGCCTCCTCGGGGCAGAAACTCGTCCGGAACACGTTAGCCATATCCACTAACCACCTCCTACTGACAATAGGGTCCCTCTCCCCATGGAACGCAGGAGCTCCACAAGCACGGAACTCCCGAAAAGAAAGATTGCGAGCTCTAGCAATAGCCATAATCTCAGCACGGAACGCGCCAAAGCGCTCATCCAAGATCTCCGAAATACTGCGAGAAATCTCCGATGAGATGAACTTCCGCAACTGCTTGCTAATCGGCTCAGTACCTGCACCTGAGCCAGAACCCAAACAAGAACCAGAATCAGAACCTAAACCACCTCCCTGAGTGCTCATCTCCAAACTGAAATACAACATGCCAAAGATCAAAACATGCCCAAGAATCCTCCTCCCATAAGCTTCTTAGATTCTCCACGACTCTCACCGATTCGAGTATGGATCCTTTGCTTTCAGTAGTACGAGCCCAATACTACCTTCCACACCTATCCATACTTTCCTCTGCAATCCTCCCGAATGCTGTAAGTCACTTCCTCAAACCAATGCACCAAAACTCACTAAACTATACTACAAACCCATTGAAACATATCCTAGTCTCTCCTAGGTTCCCGACCTCACCCAATCCTCAGCTGCTGAAGGACTCCCACCAATGTCAACTAACTTCCTCATGAATATAGTCAAATGCAAGAGAGATAAGATAATCCTTCGAGTAAGAGTCTCAACACTAGAACGATTGGACTCAAACAAGAGCTGCGCAATAGGGTCAAATCCATCACTCTAAGATTATTTAACTTGTGCCACATGTGACTTAGCATATTCACTTAGCAGTCAATTCACATAACTAAGAGTCCCACAAAGCACTAAGCAAGCAACATTCAGACAACGAAAAAAATCTAACCAACATACACTAATCAAGCCACTCTATCCACTTATCAGAAGTTCATACTAGCATGCGATTTTAAAGCTCATACAATCAGGCATATAAAGGCATCTATTCTATCATAAAATACATAGCAGATCCTTAGTCCTAATGCAAATCTCATAATCATATCACATATCATAATAAACATGTATTGGTATTCTAGGAACCACTTACTTGAGCCTGGCCGATTACACGCATCACACCCATTTCTTTGATTAGAAATTCCTTTTTTATTGTTTACTTTGTAAAAATCTTCACCAAATCCTCAGTTTGAGTTCAGGCACACCCGAAAGTATTCCCGAATCCCTCAAACCAAGGCTCTAATACCAACTTGTAACATCCCAAAAATCGAGGGTAAAAATTTCATTTTTAATATATAGAGATTCAACGTCCATTTACATTTATCCAACATTAAGGTATTCCAAATTAAAACAATTATCAGAGTAATTCCCAAAATCATAAGTTGCGGAAAAACATAGATGTGTGCGTTGCGATCAAGTCGGGCCCTTCCTTTTCGAACCAGAAGTACCTGAAACCATAAACCACAAACTGTAAGCACAAAGCTTAGTGAGTTCTCCAAAATACCACATACCATACATAACCATGAGACAAACATATCAGACATATCCAATCAATCAATAAAAGTGCTATGTGCCAACCATCGTCTTGCCATTATGCCACGAGTCGCCTCGTGGTCTTCCTTGCTAGGCCGGGGGCCACAACCCTGGGTCTTACAAACAAGTGCCAGGAGCCACCTCCGGTTCTTCCATGCAAGCATCACAAAGACGACTAGCATACAATCTACACTACTTAACTAATTAACTGCCAGAGTTCAGACTCTGGTCTTGCATACAGTTTTCCAGGAGCCGCCTCCTGGTCTTTCATACAAACTGCTAAGGGTTACCCCCGGGTCTTCCTACAATATATAAACCAAATGGGCCGGCATTGGTGCCTTCGACCCATAGAACAGTGAGGAGACTCACCTCGAATGCAGAATTCACTTAAAGAAATCCCTAGCTGCTGCCCTGACGATTCCTCCGGGCTATCAATACCAAGATAACACCCAATAAGCAATTGGGTTCCAAACTATGATCCATAAACCATATTTGGGGTAAAATGACCATTTTACCCCTAACCCAACTTGAACCTAAACTGAGGCTTAAGTCCAAAAACCATAAAGGCCAAAACCAAAAGTTCCATAAAGGCCCACTAATGGCCAAATTTTCTAAATTGGGCCCAACCCATATGGGCCTTATCCTAAAGCCCAAAAATTCCCTTAGTCCAACAATTGATCTCAGATGGCCCAAAAGGCCCAAAGCAACAAAGCCAAAATAGGTAGCCAAAAACCGAAATGACACCACAAGGCCCAAATCCGCAAGACCCGCATCCAAAGTTAAGTCCAAGCTCAACAACCAAAAACTCCAATGATCAGACGAACGTACGGTGTCCAAGGGCTGAATGCTCGACGTTCGTCACCGGAAAAATTGACGGGGACTCAGGACGGAACGCGTTGCGTTCCCAGGGGCTACGCACGACGTTCAATGCTAAGTTCCAAATTCTCATTCTAAGGACTTAATCCATTAAGTACAACGTCTAGAACCCCAGAATAGTCCCATAACAGTGACTTAACCCATAAAGTCGAAGGCTTTAAGCCTTTGCATGGCTTAAAGAAGCCCAACACCAAAGATGAACCCCAAAGGTTAAAATCACCCCATAATCTCTGAAAAACTTCTTAATACCTTAGGACCTAAATCCAAACTTCCAGATCTGATTTCAAGGGACTTCTTAAGTCATAAAGTTTCCAACTTTATGACTTAATATAACTCAATGGGACCCAAATCAAAACCCTAAGTCCTAAACTTCATCAAATTAGTACCAAATCATGCATGGAAGGTTTATACCCATCAAGATCCAAACTTTATGACTCCATAACCTCAACAGGTACTAAATATGAACCTCAAAGGTTCTGGAGTAACTTCTACTCACAAGAACCACCTCAAAGGTACTAAAACCATAACAAAATACCACTTAGCTAGATCTACATGAAAGAGTTATCAAGGTTGAGACTTTATACCTCCAAAAGATAGATCTAGGTGCACAAAGCCTGGATCCAAAAGCTCTATGTCAAGCAATGACTCTTCAAGAAGTACCTTCTTCTTCCTCAAGAACCAAAAACACACATAAATCACTTTGAAGCTCAAGAATCACTCAAATGGAGGCTAGGGTTTCGTTCTTAGGGTTAGAGAGGATGGGGGCTGAAGGAAATCAGGGTTGGAGCTGAGTTAAGGTTTTTAAATAGGATCCAAGACCCTAATTTAGAGTTTTAATCTGCCCCGACGAACGCAACGCGTTCCCTTGGGGAACGCAGGGCGTTCCTAAATGCAGCCATGTCCAATTGCCTGTGTACGCCATGTGTACGTCCCTTGTACGCCATACGTACCCGTTTTGGCCCAACACCCCTCTAACTTCAAATGGTCATAACTTTTGCATCCCTTATCCGTTTTCAATGTTCTTTATATCCACAAAAAGGTAACGAGAAGTCCTACACTTCTATAAACTTTATTTAGTATGAAAACCAACCAAAATTAAATCCAAAAATCATAAAATACCGAATTATCAAATTACGATTATACGCTTGACCTCCGAAGACACAATCAGACACTTGGATCACTTAAACGATAACAACCACACCCAAGAAGGGCCAAAATCTTCCTTCCCCAAGGCCCTACGCCTCATGACCACTGAAGATTGGCCTGCAACCCCGAACAAAGAAGCAAATCTGAAACCGAGTGTTACAAACGTACTCACCCAATAAGCTAAAATATACATTAAGCACTTAATGCTTAATACTAGAAGCTCAAACCACATATCTAAGTCATAATAAGCGTCTAGAACCATAAAGTCACTGACTTGGTGACTTTGCATGCCCCATTAGAACCCAACTTTAAAATATAACACTCTACTTTCATTAAATGAACATAAACTCATGCATGGATGAATCTAAACCCTAAAGGTGCCAAGTTTATGGACCTTGAACCTTAGAAACACCAAGAGTAGTAACTCATAGCTCCTGGAGTGGTATCAAACCACTAGATCTCATTCATGGGGCCAAAAGAGTCCAAAACTCATATAAACATGATCTGCACTTCTATTGAGCAACGTCATAGCTTTTTACCTCAAATAAGTTGGAAATAAAGTAGAGAATCAGGATCCACAAGCTCTTCCTTGATCCACAACCTTGCACCAAACTCCTTCTTCTTGAAAATGGACCAAAACACACCAAAATGCTCATAATGAGCTCAAAACACAACAATGGAGGCTAAGGGACGATTTCTAGGGTTTTGGAGGCTTATGGGTTGGTAAAGAGGCCAGCCCTAATGACTTAAGGCGTTTATATAGGGTGCAACACCCTAAATTAGGGTTTCATTAACTCACACGTACGCCTCCCGTACGTGTCCGGAGTCACGACCAATCCTCGCATGAGTACGCTAAGCATACCCCTTGGTACGCCCTGCGTACTGGATATTCTGCTTGTACGCTAAGCGTACCACTTGGTACGCCCCGCGTACTCGCCAAAGTCCAAAATGAAATATTTAAAATTACACAAGGATAATAATGAAATATACCAGGATTCAAGTGTTACAGTTAGGTTTAACTCTATTTCGCAGCTCTTTTCTTAGTCCAACCGTTGTAGGGTGAGACCTAGCAGTCGAAGAATTATCTAGTGCATGTGACATGTAATTGTATTCGTTAGGTAGTTAGTAGTTACTAGAGGGAGTTTCTTCTGCAGCTGATGGCGGGGAGAGGTGTGAAGGGAATCCTAGGAAAGTCTATGGAGTATCTTTAACTCGATGCTTATGCTGTTTAGCGATGTGTATTCATTTGAGAATGAGTATATAGGATTGGATAGGACGGATGTGGAAAGGAGTAGTTACTTAGAGGACCCGAGATGATTCTTGAGGAAAGTATGGATAGGTGTGGAAGGTAGTATTGGGCCCGTACTACTGGAAGCACAACATATGTACTCGAATCGAGGAAAATTTAGGGGATTATAAGGAATTGGTAAAGGTAATATGGCATGGTTTGGCACCATGATTTGTTGCAGTGTGTTTCCTCCCTTATTGGTTTATCGATTATGGTCGTCCAGGCTGAGGATGGGTCTGATGATTGTTTGGGCCTTAGCGGCCATGTCAGTTTGGGTTTCAATGGTGCAGATCCGTGTAAGTTAGTTGATTTCGAGGTTTGGAGGGCCTTGCTTATAGTAGTGACAGTTGACTCGCATGACTCAAGAAGGAAGCGATTGTGATGATTGGCTCGAGGATTGTAGCCGGAAGCTAAATGATTGGGAGATGGATTGGGATGTCACTATTTTCAATAGACGTTGTGTTCTTTCATCTCTCTGTGTTTGGAGGAAAGAGAGAGCAGTCATATGATTTTCAGAGTTGGGGTGTCGACCCAACGTGAGGCTAGATAGTGCAGTTTTTGGAGTCAAGTGTGGAAGTGTGGGAATGCACGAGAGGATTCTTGTTGTATTGTTGCTTTGCGATGAGATCAAGGGCCTGATTTATTCAGATATAGTTAGGCTAGGTGCTTGTTGATTGTTTCAGGAACCAGGAGAAGTGAATCGGTAACGACAACTTTCGTTGTCTTTGATGTATCCAGACTATGAGGATGATGCCTCTTGTATTTATGAAACGTTCTCGCAATGAATTAATGGATGGAGATTGGTAGGTGATAGATGCCATTTTTATGCATTTTTAGGGTAGTTTTTATTAGAATTTAGAATCATATTTTGTACATTTTCATGTCATTTGTTTAAATAATGTTCACCTCATGTATTTTTATCAGAATTCCCGTACTGCTAGCATTGTTGTGTTATTTTCAGATAGTTCGAGTGAAGCAGTACTTTAGGAGCAACTGGATGCATATTTGGAGACTAAATGGAGTTGGAACTGAAGGATTATGTTGAGGAATGCTTGGAAGATGTTTTGTTCAAGAAACATTCAATCAAATTGATCACACAGATATAGATTCTACAATCTGAAGCTAAAGGATGTTGTTGGCAGCTTTGACCCCCTGTCAGTATTTTCACCATCTCTCATGAACCGTAACTTCGATTGGCGAGATTCAAAATTTTCTGAAAACTAGACACCATTTCGGACGACTTTCATGTTTGTGAAAAAGGCCAAATATGCGATTACATACGCAAAAAATGCGATCGCGGGTATGATCGCATGTTTTTCCTACGATCGCACGTTTGTCACGAAGCTTCCCAGGGTCAAAATAAGTCGTCTGGAAGTCATCTGAACCGCTAACAACCTACACTTACAAATGGTAGTTTCCCATTACTAGCCAATCCAATTACTGCACAACCCTGAAGACCAGATGAACACTCCCCGAAATCCCAGCAAAACTGATAACCCCATACGCTTTTAATGATACAGCACCCAAATCTTGAAGCCCTCTGAACTGATGCCCAGACCAAAACCTCAGCAATAGATCACTTCCCTTGGAACCCCCAAGGGCCAACCAAGTTCAATTGTTAAAACCACTGAAACCTGACGATACTGGAGAACTAACCCGCTGAATCCTGACCATAGACCTTCCACACAATACCCCTGAACCGATCTCGACCCAGAACCAGAATAAAAACCGAACACATTGAAACCCGCCCAACAAGATGCAACCCCTTCTGACCCACTAATGATTCATGGCATGCAAATGGCATATAATAATTTTTGATTATAGAACTCAAATACCAACAGGGAATTAAACCCAAGATAACACCTACCCAAATCAATACAAAATTCCAAACAACATAAATACTGATAACAACCGAAAAGAAGGCAAAAGATAACATACCCGCAATATCAGCTGCTGGAGTCCTGGTCTCCCCTGTATGACACTATAATGCCCGCCTCCTTTCTGTTGGGGCTCCTGCCCTACCCTCACGACCATCAATGATCATCAAGGTAACCAGAGCAGGTGCACTCACTGCTCCTCCCCTGATCATTGGACAGTCGGCCTTCTAGTGGCCCACTTGGTTGCAGTGAAAACATATCGGGCTTGCTCCATGAGGACAATCCCAGCTGACATGACCAACCCTGCCACACTTGTCGCAACCCATACCCCTAGAATGACAAACTCCATCGTGCAGTTTCCCGTACATGATGCACTGACTCCGGCCCTACTGGCCTCTCAAACGTTGATCCGAAATCTTGGGTCTCTTCTCGGGACCCTCCTCTACCTGCACCTGATCTGGCCCCCTCTTCCCGGGACCCTCAAACGTTGATCCAAAGTCTTGGGTCTCTTCTATCTCCCGCTCTCGGGCTCTAGAAATCATATCATTTAGGGTATTTCACCCCGATATAATCATAAACTCCCAGATGTCATCCCGCAGCATGTCGTGATACCTTACCTTCTTCATCTCCTCGTCCGCTGCATACTACATAACAAAAAAGGCCCTCTCCCAGAACATGACAGTTATCTCTGCCACTGTCTCAGTAGTCTGGCAGAGATCCTGAAACTCTCGCGCCAACTACTGTACGTCAATCACCGGTGCAAACTCAGCTCGGAACCTGGTAAAAAAATCATCCCACGACAGAGCATCAACAACATCGTCACCCACCTCACGTCCTACCTCTTCCCACCAATATCCTGCCCTGTACTTCAAAAGTCAGGAAGAAAATCCCACCTTTGCCTCCTCAAGGCAAAAACTCGTCCTGAACGCGTTATCCATATCCGCTAACCATCTCCTACTGGCAATGGGGTCCTTCTTCCCAGAGAGCGTGGGAACTCCACAAGCACGGAACTCATGGAAAGAATGAGTATGAACTCCAACAATAGCCAAAACCTCAACGTGGAACGTTCCCAAGCGCTCATCCAGAATCTGGAGAATCCCCTCCTTGACCAAACCAAAGATCACAGGAGTCTGCTCCAAAATATCGCAGGGTAATCTCCGATGAGATGAACTCTCGCATGTGCTCGCTAATCAGCTCAGTACCTGCACCTGAGCCGGAACCATAACCAGAACCTCCTTCCTGAGTGCTCATCACCAAACTGAAATACAACATGCAAATGATCAGAACATACCCAAGAATCCTCCTCCAACAGTCTTCTTAGATTCTCGAAGACTTTCCCCAATTCGAGTATCGATCCTATGCTTTAAGTAGTACGGGCCCAATAATACCTTCCACACCTATCCATACTTTCCTCAAGAATCATCCCGAATCCTCCAAGTCACCTTCTCAAACTGATGCACCAAAAACTCACTAAACAATGCAACTAAACCACTGAAGCATATCCTAGGCTCTCCCAGGTTCCCAGCCTCACCCTGCCCTCAGCTGCTGAAAAGCTCCCACCAATGTCAACTAACGACCTCATGAACACAGTCACATGTAACAAAGATCTGATAATCCTTTGACTAAAAGACTCAACCCTAGAACGGTTGGACTCAAACAAGAGCTGCGCAATATGGTCAGATCCGTCACTCTGAGATTATTTAACCTGTGCCACATGTGAATTAGCATATTAACTTAGTAGTTGATCCACATTGCTAAGAGCCCCACAAAGCACAAATCAAGCAACATTCAGGCAACAGAAAATCTAACCAACATACACTAATCAAGCCATTCTATCCACTTATCTGAAATCCATACTAGCATGCAATTCCAAAGCTCATACAATCAGGCATATAAAGGCATCTCTCCTATCATAGAATCCTGAGCAGATCCTTAGCCCTAATCTAGCATGCAGTTCTCATAATCATATCATATATCATAATAAACATGTATTGGTATTCTGGGAACCACTTACTTGATCTCGGTTGATTGCACGCATCACACCACTTTCTTTGATTAAAAACCCTTTTTAATAAAACATTTATTTTATGAAATTTTTTACCAAACCCTCAGTTTGAGTCCAGGCATACCCGAGAGTATGCCCGAATCCCTCAAACTAAGGCTCTGATACCAATTCGTAACATCCCAAAACACGAGGGTAAAAATTTCATTTTAAAAACAATTAAAAACCCATTTATTTTATTTAAACAAATAATTAATGACATTTCATAATAAAACAGTTATCAGAGTACAATCCCAAAATATCAAAGTTGCGGAAAATATCGGTGTATGCGGTGCGATCAAGCCGGGCCCTTCCCTTTCAAACTGGACATACCTGAAACCATAAACCACACACTGTAAGCACAAAGCTTAGTGAATTACCTAAAATACTACATACCATACATAACATACGAGTCATACATATAAAAAATGCAATAGGAGGTGCTATGTGCCAACCATAGTCTTGCCATTATGCCACGAGCCATATCATGGTCTTTCCTTACAAAGCAAGGGACCAAAACCCTGGGTCTTACAGACAAGTGCCAGGAGCCACCTCTTGGTCTTCCATGCAAGCATCACAAAGACAACTAGCATATACTGTATAACTATTTATCTACTTAACTGCCAGAGTCCAAACTCTGGTCTTGCATACAGATCTTCCAGGAGCCACCTCCTGTTCTTTCATTCAAATTCCAAGGGAAACCCCCTGATCTTCCTATAATACATAAACCAAATGGGTCGGCATTGGTGCCTTTGACCCATAAAACAATGAGGAGACTCACCTCTACAGGTGAACCCACGAATAATTTCTGACTGCAGATCCACTAGAATCCCCGCGCTATCAAACATGAATAACATTCAATTAACATTTGGGTTCCAATTCAAATCCAATAATCCATATATGGGGTAAAAAAGACCATTTTACCCCTCACCTAGTTTGGTCCAAGACTAAAGCCCAAACTCCCAATCAAAATGCCCCACAAACCAAATAATCAACCAAAGCCCACTTATAGCCCAATTTTCCAAATTGGGCCCAAACCCTTACATGAGCCTTACCCTAAAGCCCATTAAATTTTCCTCAATCCAAAACACTTGTTCTCAGATGGCCCAACAAAGCTCCATCCAACCATGACCCAAAAGATAGCCCAAACTAAAGCCCAAACATGCGAGGCCCAACAGACCGAGTACGCGGGGCATACTCAACACGTACGCACAACGTACTCACTTGGAGGCTTGTACGCTAAGCGTACTCACCCTATTATGCCCAAACTTGATTCAATCACTTAATCCCTTAAGACAAAGCTCCAAAACACAAATTTGACTTCCTTGACTTGGATTATCACGTAATTTGCCAACTTTACGTTCATGCATGGCTAAAAGAAGCTATTAAGCTTAAAAAGGGACTTAATAAATGACTTAATGCATGCATGACACAAAAAAACTCAAAAAGCTTGCACCTTTAGCTCAAGAAGACCAAAACAACCTCAGATCTAAAAGAACAAGCCCTTAAACGAATTAACCGTTCCATTATCCCAAAAAGGAACCAAAAGCATAACCAATATACTATGAAGAGATCTAAACATACAAAAATCAAGATGAAAACTTAATACCTCATAAATCTTTCCCACAAGATGATGATTCTGGATCCAAAGCCTTTCCACCAAGCAAGAGAACTTCAAGATTTACCTCTTCCTTCACCAAGACTTCTTGATAGCTCAAGAACACCACCAAGAGGTTAAGGGGGAGGGGGTCGATTTAGGGTTTTTAGGGTATGGAGGCTGGCTAGGAAATGAACAAAAGAGGCTAACATAAAGCTTATATAGGGTACATTAGAAAAATTAGGGTTTTACACTTCACCCTTGTACGCCTTGCGTACTCCTCGTACGCCCCGCATACGAGGTCTCGCACCCCCGATCCAATCCTCACAGTACACTGAGCATACTCCACACTATGCCTCATGTACCAGCCTTTGCATTAGTACGCCCCATGTACTCCTTAGGTACGCCCTGCATACTAGGGTTTTCTCTTAAACCCTTAAGCAGTCTGAAGGCCGTTACTTCTTTGATATAAATTCTATTTCGATAATCCTTATATCCATGGAAAGGTAACAAGAAGCTCTACACTTTTATCAACTCATACTTGCCATAAAATTTTCCGAACACTAATTCAATTTCCATAAAACCCGAGCTGACACTTTACCGAATTACCCCTTGACTCCAAATCACAAATCTGAACGCACGAAACATCTAAATTACATCACCCACCTCCAAATAAGAAACGATTCAGAACAGATCGTTATATTATTAGTTCTTAGTTTTTAATTAAAACCCCCTTTTATATTTTCTGTTTCTTGACTAGATTGTACCGGATGCAAAAAGACATTGACCATTAGGCTGTGTCCCTGAGGATTCAACCCTGCTTCCATGTGCTATATTTTTAGTGCAACCAGCAGTGATAAAATTTATTTGTTTAAATCGGGTGCGACAACCGGCTTAAGAAACTGGTGCCGTTGTCGGGGACATAGTGCTTTCTAATAGTTTTATGCCCAAAAATTTTCGTTCAGATACACCTTTAGTTTTTGATCCAGAAATCAAGAGAACTGCAAGGAAACTAAAGAAAGAAGCAGCAAAGAGAAAACAATTAATTGTTTCATCATCATCTTCAGTACCTCCAGAAATCATCACACCACAAGGCACTCCCTTGTGGAACGAACCAGATCCATTTTTTCCGAAAGTACCGCCATCTTCACCTTTTAATAGTCCTTATAAAACATATTCCCCACCTCTTCCGTTAAATCTGAAGCCACAGGTTATTCAGAATCTGAATATGAAGAATCATACATAAGTGGAGATGAAGCAGAAAATACTGTCAGAGAGTGGGCCACTCAAGAAGTTAATCAGCAGCCCCTCTACATCACTTTTCCAGAAGCCCGGAACTTCGAACTTAAACTTGGGCTGATTCATCTTCTTCCCACTTTCAGAGGATTGGAAAACTAAGACCCACATAATTTCCTCAAGGAATTTCATGCGGTTTGTTCTGGAATGAAGCCTCATGCTGTCACTGTAGATCAGATAAAGTTAAGGGCATTCCCCTCTTCACTTCAAGATTCAGCAAGGGAATGGTTGTATGTGTTGGGTTTTAGTATACTACAACATCCTATGGTGCACATACAACCCTAAAAGCTTTGGATCTATGTTTTCTCTAATTATACATGCAATATTATTTCCAAAGATTTAAACCTACAACTAGCATATGAATGATATATACTACATAAAATACTAGTTACAAGTTTACCTCTTTGTGTAGCTTGTAGAACTTGATGAATTTGGCCTTTAAAAGCTTAGCCCCAATAGTGTGGAAGCCTCAAATGGAATTACAACACATCATGGACAAAGGTGGAACTTGAGAGAGAATTCCATGCTCCCAAAAACACCCATGAACTCCAAGAACATGCATGTAGGCGTTTTTTAGGTTAAGAACATCTATTTATATGTTGGATTTCAAGGGTCATGGGTATAACCCAAATCCATACCCATGGGTCTTATGATCCATGGTTCATGTAGCCCAACTCTTTATGTATCCATACATAAACTTAGTCCAACATCGATCATAAGCCAACCCATATAAATATAACTAATTAGTCCCCATAGATTTAATTAGTCTCTTTTGATCACAAAAATAATTCCAAATTAGTTCTTGATCAATACTAATTAAAACATATGATTTCATATTAATATATTATAATTTATAATATATTAACAAATCATATATAACTTTCTCTCAAGAATCCATCCTAACAAATTGTTCTGATGATATGCAACCCAAATGGACCATGCTACTCGCGGGTCAAGTACATACCAATAATAGTTATGGGCTTAGACATCTAATCCAACATTCTCCCACTTGGATAAGTCTAAAACTATTATTGCAAGTACGACTCCAAAACCCGAGTAGCAATCGTAGCTCTTAAAAGCCGCTGTCGAACTCTGACCTAGTCAATGACGTGTCCATTAGATAAGGGATCATATATTCCTCCATTCTAGATATCATATGGACTGAGACATGGATTATAATCATTCTCTCTGTCCATCTGTTGTTTCCCGATTTCTGATTTATGACGACCGACTAATTGAACAAATCAAATCAGTCCAGGCCCGGCCGAGCACTTACGTTTGTTATCACTAAATCATCGAGGGGACCACAGATATCACTTTTATCCACATGGGGTAAAAGGAACGGATAAACTTCGACCCAAATTCTCGCTTGTACTCACTCAACAAATTACACACAATGATATGTTTTATAACATCCAAGTTACTGGTGCGTTTACATATGTCAATGTGAAACCGACTCGCAACTACAACTCACACGTCTCCGTTTGAAGAATATAAGATATTATCGTCTCATGATTACTCGTGATAAAATCCATGAAGTGATTCAAATTAGTGTGGGTTTAATCCAATACTCGAATCTTATTCCAGGAGCACTCATGAATACTGCAGGTATGTCTAGGCCACCTAGACAAACTACATACCCATTCATGATAGTCTTGCCTCAATACTTACTTCCAAAGTATGATCGACTGTGGACGGTTCGAATAACCTAGTTATTCGGCAAGTCGACACATGCAAAGTGAAACACAAGAATAATACTAATCCTATATGGCCCCAATACTTGTGAGAGTAAATAAAACACCTTTTATTTAATCACCATATTGATTACTCATTATTCATTGTATAATGTTTCGAATAATCAACTTTATACTTGAATCAAAACAATAGTTGTCCCATGCTCCAAGCATGCACACTATGTTTACCCATGGTCCTTTGTTTGTGGAATAGATCAATTGACAACATTTCAAATGATACTCATTTCACAATTCCAAATCCTTATCGCAAATGTAAAAATACAAGATTCTTTGCCATTTACTGAAATCTGTTAGATTCTAAACTTATATTCATTGATCCTTTTTGTAATGACTATGCACAAAAGCCACAAAGACTCAGCAACAGACATTACAAAGTATTCCAATGTAGAGCAATTCCATGGAAACAAAGTCTCACATTCAAAGTACATTCCTTTGAACATCCTTCTTGCATTAAGTTTTCTAATCTTACACAGATTTGAAGAACAATTTCTACCTATGGAAACATTTCCATATTCCCATTTTTTTACTATCTCTTCTGAACAAGAGTTGCCTTTTTCAGAATATGTCAATATGGTCTTTCCAAAAATTAACACTATACTTCCAACCGTCCATGAGCAAGAAATCTTTGGTAAACCTCAGATTGTCCTCGACAATTGCTTAATCATTTTAGTCATATCCAGTTCTAGTCTTTTTCCCTCTTAATGCCCTAGGCATTTGGAAAATTTAGAACGGATGAATATTATAGCACATGTAATCGATCCTATATCCAAAGCATATAGGACACGATTCATGATGTTTCACATAAAGACATGATACTAGACCATTCTTTTGCTATAATATTTCTATTTCTATTTGCCATGTTCTCATAATTCGAATTATGAAAAGGGATGCCGTAATCATAATCGAATATAATAATGTAATCATGACTAAATTTGATTAAAGACTCACAATCTAAGCTTTTAGAATTGGAATGAAGTATAATTTCCTCTCCCTTAATTATAGCAAAACAACTTTCCAAACCCTGCAACTTTGCAAATTGACATTTTTGTTTTCTATAATTAACATTGCTAACTTGCAACACCTAACATAATAATTATGTTCCCACTAACATGATAATTATTAGCATAACACTTATGCTCCCACTAGCTTTGACATGTATCCAGAAATCAGTTGGACTTCTAGAAATCAATACTTATTGACTTTCTTACCAAAGTTCAGATTTCTGATACGAGATGCTTTGATAATACTTTATCAAAATCATACACCTTTCCTTAGATAGCTCACATGTGTTTCTAAAGAATTACGAAGAGGGATGCCGTAATCATAATGTTTAGACCTTTTGCCATTCTCACTAGTCCATGTTAGTGTGCCGGTTAACCACACACGCTCCACTAACGACTTTGAGAATGCAAATATCACAATGGCAATCTACTTAAAATCTATTTAGTGAAAGCGTTTCCTCACCATCATTTTCATGAATCGGAGAGAAACCTTATGACACTTAGATTTTTATGGTGTATGTGTTCCTATCCATGTAAATTTGTCATAACCATTATCACAAGACAAGGTTAGTGACAAATCCAAACTATATGGACTAAACTTGTTTAATCTTAGTTTCCTTTCCACTTGGCAGCACAAGGGCCTAATGCTTCCAGGTTGTTATGCAAAGAATTGAGAACTCATAGAACTCACATGAATAGTCAACTTTTAACTGGAATGGGCACAGAAACAAGAATATGTCAACACGATAGGTTACAAACCTCAAGTTGCGTGCTAGTGATAAACAACAAGTTTTATTCTTGATTATTTCTTGAAATTTTTTCAAGATCTTTAAAACTCCCACTGACCTCTTGACATATATGTTTCTCATGTCAAGAACCATTCCTTGACAAAACAAATATTCAAGAGTTAGTGTTGATTCTAATCTAGAAAAACACTTCACACAATTGGTCTTAGTTGGTCTTTGTCTTATCCAAGACATCACAACTTACCAATTTCAAATGTACAAGAGTAGAAAACATTCTACTCTACATTTGACAAGTCTTTTAAACCTTTCTTAAGATTATGTCACGCGAGTTACAATCTTGTAGTATTACTCTAAGACTAAATTTTGGAACGAAGTATGATTCATCTTTTGATTTAACCATTTCAACAATTCACGATTCCTCTTCTTAGTCAAACAAATGCACTAAGATGTCCTTAGAGGATCAATTGTGATATGGTTTTTCATAATCATTAGGATGATCATAAAACATGATATTGAAGTACTCTCCCATCTTTTCAGATTGGAGAAACTTTTATCATTCTGCCTAATTTGATTCTTCTCATTCGTCCTGCCATATTTACTAAACCTTAGTAAATCATGACGAATATCCTTATCGTTCTTTGTGGTGGACCTGATTAGCGCACAACCAAGTGTACCCGATCTCCTAGTCCTTCACTTGACTCACATATACATGTGAACAAGGAATTAGTCTTAATTTCCCAAAGATGAAAATTCTCATTCATCATACAATACAAGTTTCATGATTCCAAGTTTCTATCCAACTAAAACTTGGGTGATGAAAATCTTTCCTTATTTGGTAAATCATGACACTACCACAAACGAAAGAATCAAATCCATTTTCCAATATTGCTATCAATGGAATCATATAAACAACAATTTTCACAAATCCCATTATAAGGATACTTAAAATAAATAAAATCAAAATTTTCCTTTTATTTTAAAAATTACGGAAAAACTTATCCTTACAATGCAAATACATATGAAAACTATGTTGTGATCTATTCCTAAGCAATCTATCATAACTCTAAAGCAGTAGCTCAAAATTCTGATATTCGAATCATGCGATCGAAATCCATCTTCGCGATCAGATTGAACATACTCTTCTTCTAAGCTTCCTCTCCTTTTTCGATTCTTCAAAACATCAAAATGCGACCTAGTCACATCATGTAATAAGAATCTCCAAAATGCGACCTTAAGGTAAATAAGGCAGCTTCGCGACCAATGCCCCTTCTTTTGGCAATAAAATATATGGACTCTTGAGTAATGGTACATGGGACTATCTCAGACTTAGCCTTTCTCTTTACCATTTGGTCAACCGGGTTGACTATGGCCGATCCCTTTCCATTGGGAAGACTTTTCTGGACTTCCAATGTTTCCATTGTCAATGTCCATGAAAGTTTGGGATGTAGATCTTCCAATCAAATTTGCTTTTACAAGTGCTCCAAATCACTTCTGATTCAGCAACAACAAGCAAATAGGTAAGATCGATAAGGGTCATGTCGTGGTCTGTCACATAGTAGTCCTTTGAAGAACCCGCTATATGACTTAGGAAGTGATTAAAGAACCCAGTCAACAACCAACTTCCTTGAGACTTCGACACCTAACTCTCCGAACTTGTCAATATGTGACTTCATCTCCAAGATGTGAGCACATATGAACATTGCTTGCCAATAGGGATTGAGTGACCTTGCACTTTTCAAGAACTTGTGGGTTAGGGAGAATAATTGGAGGAGGTGGAGGAAGTGAAGTATGATTTCCAGTCCCATTAATACACAACAAAGGGATTAATCTTTCACCTTGATTGCCATTTGGGATATCATCTTCATTAGGAAAGCTTTATCCAAAAGGATAAGGAAGACCATAGTTGTCATAACTAGACATTTATGAGGGAGAAATTCAAGTTTAGTTGATTTAAGTACTTAATATAACACCCAATATGAAATATTAAGGCTAGGACCCAACACAATATTTTATAACTTGGAAGAGGGATGCCGTAATCCAAGCTACAAAATATTTGAAGGTAGGTAAATGACGATTTACCAATTTCCACCGTGAAAAGCGAAATTAACAATAGGTTTTAAAAAAACTCCTAGATCTTTTGAGATTCATTGAACTATTCAGTGGCATGTTTAAATCTCGATTGTGCCCTTCAAGTTTGTGACTGGGATGCCGAGGATCACAAACAAGGAGTGAATAACCATGCAAATTAACTTGGTACACTTAATGTTACAACCACCTAATCAATGTGCCGGTTAACCACACACGCTCAATTGATCTATGATTGACATCAAGCTACCCTTTGCCAGACATTGTCAGTCCCAGATTAGTGTGTCGGTTAACCACACACGCTCCACTAACGACTTAACAAGGTGTAAAGTGCAATTTCATGGATTAACATCAAATTCATATTTTCCTAAAGTAACTAAGATTGAGAATTTAATAAAGTTTAGTTACTTTATATTTATCATTATACTTTTAATGAAGGGAGAATTAATGTCTTATCCTACCCGTTCAGCTAACGACCCTCCACCAGTCAAGGAAGCGGTGGGTGAGAGTGGACACCCATTAAACTGCCATTTTATAGGCAGTAACCTTATACCCCCCCTTATAGACCGGCTTCGTGAATGAGGCCTAGTAATGGTAAGACTGACTTACTCTTATACATACATATACATATATATATATATATATATATATATATAAATATTAAACCTATAATATTATAATAGTATAAGGGTTGAATTTTAAACTTTTAAAATTATAGGGTTTAATTTGGAATTAAAGTATTCATGGAGGGAAACTTTACAAATTCCAAAACTTGAGGGCAAGTTTTGAACAATTCAAAAACTTTTGGTTTCCATAACTTATGGGTTTAAAGTAGTTTAATGAAAAAACTCTTCAAGTTCCATAACTTGAGGACAAGTTATGGAAGACATTAATACATTTAAAAAAATGAGACTCTTCATTTTCATAACTTATGGAAATTTTATGAGTTTTAAATTCATAAATGAGACTTTTTATATAACTTGAGGACAAGTTACAAAAACTCATATTATGAACAGCTTTTCGATCAATTTGAATCGAAAACCAATTATCACATAATTTTTATATTAATCTAAACTAACTCATAAGAACAAGATAATTCATATCATCAATCTTCAAGAAATTAGCATAAACATACAAACTAATACAAATATTAAAATTATGACAATTATCTTTTATTTGGACGAGGACAATTATTTTCACAACATAAAATCGAATTTTTATCAAGAAAACATTTTATAGTAATTATCCTAATCCAAATTAAGCCAAGAAATCCAAAAATCTGCCAGACCCGTCACCACCTCGTGGTAAATTTTACCACTTCGTCGTGATCATGCAGAATAAAAAAAACGATTTTTTCAAGCTTTGAAAACAAGTAGCATCAAGTATGATGGAAAACAGCCCTAGGCACTGATACCACTATTGGGTTTTAGTATAATACAACATCCTATGGTGCACATACAACCCTAAAAGCTTTGGATCTATGTTTTCTCTAATTATACATGCAATATTGTTTCCAAAGCTTTAAACCTACAACTAGCGTATAAATGATATAAACTACATAAAATACTAGTTAGAAGTTTACCTTTTTGTGTAGCTTGTAGAACTTGATGACTTTGGCCTTTAAAAGCTTAGCCCCAATAGTGTGGAAGCCTTAAATGGAATCACAACACATCATGGACAAAGGTGGAACTTGAGAGAGAATTCCATGCACCCAAAAACACCCATGAACTCCAAGAACATGCATGTAGGCATTTTTTAGGTTAAGAACAGTATTTATATGTTGGATTTCAAGGGTCATGGGTATAACCCAAATCCATACCCATGGGTCTTATGATCCGTGGTTCATATGGCCCAACTCTTTATGTATCCATACATAAACTTAGTCCAACATGGATCATAAGGCCAACCCATATAAATATAACTAATTAGTCCCCATAGATTTAATTAGTCTCTTTTGATCACAAAATTAATTCCAAATTAATTCTTGATCAATACTAATTAAAACATATGATTTCATATTAATATATTATAACTTATAATATATTAACAACTCATATATAACCTTCTCTCAAGAATCCATCCTAACAAATTGTCCTGATGATATGCAACCCAAATGGACCATGCTACTCTCGGGTCAAGTACATACCAATAATAGTTATGGGCTTAGACATCTAATCCAACAGTATGAACTCCCATCTGGTTCCATAACTACTTGGACAAAACTCACGAAGATGTTCTTAGAGAAATCCTTTCCAGAAACGCCAGTTTCCAGTCTCCGAAGAGAAATTCTTGGGATCAAACAAGGAAAAAAGTGAAGCGTTACACACTTACTGTGAAAGATTTAAAAAGCTTCTGGTTCGGTGTCCCCAACATGGGATCAGTGATTATCAGTTGTATAAATACTTCTGTGAATGTCTGACACCCATGGGGAGGCGCCTTATAAATGCTTCCAGTGGTGGTTCCTTGGGTGATATGACACCAACCGAAATCTAGGAGTTGATCGAGAAGCTAGCGATAGAGTCTAAGAATTCTGGAAACAAAGACGACTGGTATCCAGATCAGCCAAGGGGTGTCAAAGAAGTCAACAATGCTCATCTGGAGTCTTAGATATCAGAGCTGACGAAAGTTGTTCTGTTCCTGACAAAGGAAAAAATAGCTGCAAAGAAACCATGTGGAATTTTCTTGAAGACAGAACATCCAACAGATATGTGTCCGTTACTGCAAGAGGATGTTGCTCCAGTCAAAGTTGTTGGAGGCTACCAGAACAATTATAAGAATAATTTTCAGCAAAACAACAATATCAGATGCCACCTGGATTCCATTAGCAACGAAATCATCAGCAGTCGGGCTTTCAGCAGAACTTTCAACAACAAAATTTCCAGATTCCGAATCTTCAGAACCAGAATTCGCATCAGCAACCCAGCAATTCCAGCCTGGCCTTAGAAGATATTGTGAAGATTCTTTCCACCAGCACCTAAGCATTCCAGACTGAAACCAGAGCTGTTATCAAGAATCTGGAACAACAGGTGTCTCAACTTGCTACTTCTGTGGGTCGTCTGGAGTCTCAAGGTAAGTTACCGGGACACACTGAAAACAATCTGAAGCACAATGTGAGTGCTATTTCCTTGAGAAGTGGAAAAGTTATGGAGGCCGAAGCTCATCTGAACTAGAAAAAGAAGCTGAAGAAGAATATGAAGAAGTTCTGGTGGAAGAAGGAGATGTAAAAGAGAAAGAAAAAAAGATGAAGAATATGAAGAGGTTTTGGTTGAAAAAGAATTTGAAAAGTTGGAAGAAAAAGAAACTCCAACAGCAGTGAAGCCAGATCTGAAGGAGTACAAGCTCTTACCTCCATTCCCATCAAGACTAAAGAGTACGAAACACGAAAGAGAGGATGAAAACATCATGGAAATTTTTTGCAAGGTTGAGGTAAATCTTCCACTTTTAGATGTTATCCAACACATCCCTCGTTATTCCAAGTTTCTGAAAGATTTATGTGTTTCTAAGAAAAAATGAGATTTAATGAAACTGTCAAAGCTGGCGAAAATATTTCTGCCATCTTGCAAAAAGGTTTGCCTCCAAAGTGCAAGGAACCATAAATTTTCTTGGTTCCTTGTCAGCTATGGAACCTTAATTTTTCAAATGCCATGCTTGATCTAGGAGCCTCAGTTAATGTCATTCCCTTTTCTGTTTTTGAAAAATTAAAAATAGGAACTTTAGAAAAGACCGAGACAATTATCCAGTTGGCTGACCACTCGATAGTACATCCAAAAGGTGTACTGGAGGATGTAGATGTATCGGATAAAAACTCAATTATTCTCGGAAGCCCTTTTCTGAAAACTGCTAAAACAAAAATTGATGTTTTTACTGGTACACTTTTAATGGAATTTGATGGGGATGTGATGAACTTTAATATTAATGATTCTGATACTTCTGAGAAAGTTTCTGTTACTTATCTGGGTACCAGCAGTCCTTTATCTGAGGGCTTCTGTGAGTTTTCTAATGTCTCTGTGCAAGAAATATTTGTAGACAAAAACATATCTGCCACATCAGAAGAGCTGGAAAAAGGAAAACTTGGGGAAAAAGAGAAGTTAGTTGTTGATAAGAAGTTGAACAGAAATAAGCTTGGGGAAGAGGAGGAGCTGAAATCTGCTAAGGAAAAATCATAGACGAATCTGAAAAGAAAAATGGTTTTGGAGAAATAATAAGAGGGAAAGGTGACATCTGGTGTAAATCTAAAAAAAAAAGAATCTGAAAAATTCAAGGAGGAGATTTCTGGAAAGAAAAATAAGATCAGAAAGAGAAAGAAATCAAATCATCTGAAAGACTTATCTGAAGACAATATGAAGTCTTTCCAGTTTGCTAAACAAGTCTCAAATCCACTCATATTGCCATATTTAAAGGGGTCTGGAGTCACAAGGAAGAGAGTTGAGCTTTAGAGAGGTCCCAACCACACCAGTTAATAATCTGGTTAGGAAAAGTCGAGCCAACGACTTTAAAAATGGGTAGCTTTCAGGGAGGCAACCCGATGAGTGGTTTTTAGTTTTTTTATGCTTTCAATAAAGAGATGGTCGCAGTTCCAAGCAAGCTTTGGGAAATCAGAGGATCAATAGAGTTGCTGAAATTTAGATTTTTCGCCATATCTTCGTCAAAATCAGATTTTCGCAAACTTATCAGGTACATTCATTCATAGTTGCATCCTTTTTTCTTTTATAAGTTTTATTGAGTTGTTCATTCCTCTCTGAACATTGAGGACAATGCATCATTTTAAGCTCGGGGAGAGGTTTAGTGAAAAAAATGCATTTTTTTGTTAAAATTTTTAATTTTTCAATTAAAACTTTCAAATTTTATTTTTCCTTTTGCATTTTATTTCTGCATTGCATTTGCATATAAAAATTCGAAAATCCAAAAAATATTTTATTTTTTGTTTTTATTTTTTTTGCATCCATAAAAAAAACCCAAAAATATTTTATTTCTAGTTAATTTTATTTTTTTATTTTCCGCATATTAAAAAATTCTTAAAAATCATTAAAAAAAATCAAATTTTTTTATATATTTTACATGAGATGAGGATATCTTTTTACATTTGATAGCTCTGTTAAGATGAAGTGTGATAGTTATCGAAAATAACAGTCTCATTAAAATAAATTTTAAAAATTATATTTTCAAGTGCATTAAATTAATTCATTATGAACCAACATAAGAGTCAGATAATTTTTACAAAGGAAATGTGGGATGGAAAAACGAACAGTGTTTTAGAAATAATTTCCTTAAATGCCTTAAACAGAACCTACATTAGATAACCCTTATCATTCCTTGAAGTACTGAACTCTATAGTTTCTGCGCCTTTTGAGGTTGGGAGGGAACTCTTGTTATACCCATAATTTATTATCATTTTTGAAGTACTGAAGATATGGTGGGCCTCAAAGTAAAAGTTCGCGCCCAGTCAATATATATGTTAGAAATGGTATATCAAGCAACTTGAAGAAATCTGAAATTCAAAGTCAAACCCGAGTCAAGTTCAAGTCCAAATCAAGAAGAAAACAAGTTAATTCTGAAGACTTGATCAAGACAAAGAAGATGTGTGGTTAATGAGATAGATCCCTCAGCTTGGATTTTCTGTCCATAATGGAGCTTACCGTGTTTACTGTACGATTTCGAAAAAAAAAGGAGGGGTTTTGTAACATCCCGACTCCCAGGTACAAAATTTAAATTGTTTTATATTCATTTTGGCAGGGCAACTCGACTCCCAGGTATAAAATTTAAATTGTTTTATATTCTTTGAAGGAGCTTGAGCAGCAAAAAGGCTTGGAACAAGAAGGAGTCCTTGGATCCAGCGTTCTTTCAGTATTAGCAATCATTTGGAGGTAAAAAGCTATTATCATGACCATTTGTTTGTTAGATCTCTCCATTAGGGAGTTTATGACCATTTCTACCTTCCTTTTTGAGTCATTTAGTTGTTTGAGCATACCTTGAAGATGAGGCTTCAGATCTGGACAATATTGTGTCCCTTAGGCCTAAAGATTCAAGCTTTATCAAGCTTTGGCCAACTTCCATGCCTTAAACCCTTTGTTGAGCTTTGGTTTTGGCAAACTTGGCCCTAGATGCCATTCACGGACGTAAAGCTTGCACCTTTACATTTCAGCCTTAGGAGGTTGGATCTAGAGTTTGGTGCCTGAGTTTTGCTTAAAGACGTCTGAATGAGAGAATGACTTGAAGGGACTCGACGAGTTCGTGAGCCAACTCGACGAGTTGGTTAGTGTTTTTCGCCAATAGTCTGGACGCGTTACGAACTCGGCGAGTTGGAGAGACAACTCGACGAGTTGAGTTGGATTTTCCTGATTTTTCAGATAAACGAAGGAACTCGACGAGTCGCATATATGCACTCGACGAGTTGGGTCAACATGGACTGTTGATTCGAGTGTTGACTTCCGTTAACTTTTAGGGTTTGGTCAAGTATGGACTTAGGAGACCATGGAGGGGTAAAATGGTCTTTCACCCTTTCCGATGAAAAGGAGTTATCTTAACATCTTGGAGTTGTTATTATAAATTGTTAATTAGAGATGATTATGATATATATGTAGGCGGAGTCTAGACCTACCATTGAGTACAAGAGATTCTTGTTCTACCTACGAGGTGAGTCTTCTCACTATACTTACCTGAGTGGTAATACTGTGTGACCGGAGGGTCTTATTTGAGATATCGACCGGAGGGTCTTATGTGCTTATACTGAGTTATGTGATATCATGCATTTTGTCTTTGTGATTTATGTCGTATATTATTTTGTGCCTTACTGAGTTAGGACTGGAGGGTCCGACCCGAGCTGTGAGACCAGAGGGTCTTCACTGAGACACATGACCGGAGGGTCCTTATCGAGATATAGCCATGAGAGGCTAATTATTTGTGCATGGTATTTTGGGGAACTCACTAAGCATTGTCATTACAGTGTTGTGTGAAATGTATTTCAGGTACCTCTCAGGACCGCAGGAAGGCGCCGACATGATTGTACACACCAGCTAGAGATTATGTTTTAAGGATTCTTGGATATTGTCAAACATTTTGTTGTCTTGTGTTTTGAACAACTTATAAATGTTATTTTGAGAAATGTGAAATTGCGTTTTGAGAGGTTTTAAAAATGAAAATTTATTTGAAAATTTAGAGTGTTTCAAGTTGGTAACAGAGCCTTGGTTTGAGGGATTCGGATGTACCCTCGGGTATGTCTGGACTCAAACTGAGGATTTGAGAATATTTTCTAAAAAAAAAAGAAAAAGAAATGATTTTTCTAAAACGAGTAAAAGCTTTTAAGAGAAAACGAGATGAAGCAGTGTGTACAATCAGCCAGAGCCCGAACGGTGATTTCCCAAAATACAATTACTTGTTTATATTATGAGATGAGATACTTATGAGATATTAGAGTTGCATGCTAGATGATAGGCTAGGTATTTCAGGAATTTAGAGCTAGAGTTACCTGATTCATGATGCCTTAGCCTAGGGGGATGCTATTGATTGATATTATCTGTTATTTGCTATGTGTGTGTGTGCTGAGTAGGGGTACATATCATGAATCTTTTAGAGAGTTTTTTGAGTAATCTAGGAGAGATACCTAGATGAGCATTGAGGAATCTACCGATAGAGTAGGTTGATATCCGTGAGGGACAGAGTACTTATGAATTAGGATCCTAGGAGGAGGACTTGGGGCGACTACAGGTTGATGTGGAAGGTAGTATTTGTTGGACTAGGTGCCTAAGCCCATAACTATAATTGGTATGTACTTGATCCAATAGTAGCATGGTCCATTTTGGGTTGCATTCACCAGAACAATTTGATAGGATGGATATTTGACAAAGAGGTTATTTGTGATTTATTAATATATTATAAGTATGATATATTAATTGAGAAATGATATTATTTAATTAGTATTGATCAAGAATTAATTTGGAATTAATTTAGTGATAAAAAAAGACTGATTAAATTAACGGGGAATGATTATGTAAATCAGTGATACATATGGTATGGGCTAATGATCCATGATTGATTTGTGATGGACTAAGCTTATGAGATAGTCCATGAAGTGTTAGTCCAAATCAATTGTTGGATCATAAGCCTAAGTGTAAGAATTAGGGTTTACAAGTGACTCTTGGAATTCTACACTATATATGTAACCCCTTCGACCCTAAAATCGTGACTGGTGCTCCATGAGGAAACCCTAGCCGTTTTTGGTGGTTCCTAGCCTCTCTCTCATTGTCCTCCAATTGTTGGTGGTGTTTTGTGAACCATTTGAGGCATCACACTTGAGGTGCTAAGCTCTTGAAAGGCCAAGTTCTACAAGCTACAACAAAGAGGTAATCATCTAACTTGTTTTTATGTTTCAAATATCAACGCTGTATGTTAGTTAGACTTCATGCTTTGGATAAAATGAATTTGCATGTATAACTAGAGAAAACTTAGATCCAAGGCATTAGGGTGGTATGTGCACCATAGGAGTGTTATAGAACTTAAAACCCAACAGTGGTATCAGAGTCATGGGTGTTTTCTGTTATATTGATGCATTGGTAATTGTTCAAAGCTGAAAAAAATCGTTTTTTTGGACTCTGCCTGATGACCATGAGGTGGTCAAAATCACCATGAGGTGGTGACGGGTCTGATGGCAGATTTCGAATTTATTGGCTTAATTTGGATTTGGATAATTACTAAAAATTGTTTTGTTGATCAAATTTCGATTTTTATGTAATGAAAATAGTTATCTTCATCTAAATTAAAAGATAATGGTCAAAATTTAAGATAATTATTAGATTATATGATAAACTAATTATTTGTAAATTTTGAATTGTGATTATCTTGTCAAATTTTCAGATAATTACTTGATTTTGTGAAAAACTAATTATTTGTAGAATTTGAATTGTCTTGCTATATGAGTTAAATTAGGTCAAATTGGTAAAAGATAAATATATATATATTATTATTTTATTAGTTTAAAATTTTATATAAATGTTTTTGAAGAGTTACAAAACTTGTCATCAAGTTTTGGAACTCAAAAGTTTTTTTAAGGAGTTACAAAACTTGCCATCAAGTTTGCAATCCAAAAGTTTTGAAGAGCTACAAAACTTGCCCTCAAGTTTTGGAATTTGAAAGTTTAATTAAAAGGTTTTAATTTTGAAATATTAAATTCTAAAACTCTAGTAATTTAAAAATGTTCAAAATATACACCTCTTGGTTTTGTAACTTAAAATTTAATTAAGTAGCCTTAATTTTGAAATCTTAAATTTAGAACCTTGATATTTTGAATAGTTCAAATTATACCCTTATGGTTTTATTAAATTAGTTAAGTGTTTAATTAAAAGAGAGAATTAATAAATCCATAATGACATGGTTTAAGCTTAATTAAATTATAAAGTTTAATTTATTAATAGATTAAACCACTTAGTATTTTAAATGTGTAAAATACACTCTTATACTATATAAAATTAAAAGTCTAATATATATATATATATATATATATATATATATATATATATATATATATATATATATATATGTATGTATAAGTTAAAAAGTCAGTCTTACCGTTAGTAGCCCTCGTTCACGAAACTGGTCTATAAGGGGGTATAAGGAAATTGCCTATAAAATGATGATTGACTGGGTGTCCCCTCGTTCAGGAAGCTGGTCTATAAGGGGGTATAAGGACATTTAAATCCTCATTAAAAGTATAATGAAATATAAACTAACTAAACCTTTTATAAATTCCCAATCTTAGTTACTTTAGGAAAATGTGAATTTGATGCTAACCCATGAAATTGCACATTGCACCTTATTGGTCAGTTACTGAAATTGCACATGGCAGTGGGTTTCTCGTAAATTATCATTGATCAATGGAGCATGTGTGGTTAACCGGCACATTGATTAGGTGATTAATGACATCGAGAGTACCAAGCTAATTTGCATGGTTATTCACACCTTGTTTGTGATCCTCGGTATCCCAGTCACAACCTTGAAGGGCATAATCGAGATTAAACATGCCATTGAAAAAGTTCAATGAATATCAAAAGATCTAGGAATTTCATTTAAAACCTAATTCGTTTACAATTTCGTTTTCGCGGTGAAATTGGTAAATCGTCATTTACCTAACGACAAATAGTTTGCAACTGGATTATGGCATCCCTCTTACGAATTGTAAATTATTGTGTCGGGTCCTAGCCTTATTATATCATTTGGGTGTTATATTAAGGACCAAATCAACTAACTTGAATTTCTCCCTTATAGATGTCTAATTCTGACAACTATGGTCTTCCCGAATCTTTTGGAAAAAGCTTTCCTCATGAAGATGATGTTCCACGATTCGATTTTGGAAATAGAAATCATACTTCACTTCCTCCACCTCCTCCAATTATTCTCCCTGACGCACATGTTCGAAGAGTTGAAAAGTTCAAGGTTACTCAAGCCCTATTGGCAAGTAAACACAAAGATGGAAAATTTGTATGTGCTCATGTCTTGGAGATGAAGTTGCATATTGACAGGTTGGGAATGTTAGGTGTCGATGTCTCCAGGAAGCTGGCTGTTGACTTGGTTCTTTAATCACTTACTAAGTCATATAGTGGGTTCATTAAGGACTGCTATATGACAGACCACGACATGACCCTTATTGATCTAACCTATTTGCTTATTGTTACTGAATCAACAATGATTTGGCGCACTGGTAAAACAAATTTAATTGGAAGATCTACTTCCCAAACTTCCATGGACATTAACAATGGCAACATTGGAAGTCCAGAAAAGCTTTCTCTTCCCAATTGAAAGGGATTGGCCAAGGTCAAACCGTTTGACCAAATGGTAAAGAGAAAGGCTAAGTCTGAGATTGTCACGTGTACCATTCCGAAAGAGTCTGTTTGTTTCTACTGCCAAGAGAAGGGGCATTGGATGCGAAGTTGCCGTATCTACCTGAAGGATCACAAGGATGGTAAAGTCAAAATGTATGAATCTACTTCAGGTAAGTTTACTATCTAACTCTATTAAGTTCCTATTTAAAATTTCTTAATACATGATATGATAAGATTACATTTTGATGTTTTGTAGGATCAAAGAAAAGAAAGGAAGCTTGAAAAAAAGAGTGAGTTGATTCTGATCGCGAAGATATGGATTTCGATCGCATGGTTCGATGATCAGATTTTTGAGCTGCTGCTTAGGAGTTATGATAGATTGCTTAGGAATATTTAGAAACATAGTTTTCATTTGTATTTGCATTGTAAGGTCAAGATTTCCGCATTTCATAAATAAATAAATATTTTGATTTTATCTTATTTATGTTTCCTTGCAATGGCATTTGTGAAAATTGTTGTTTATATGTGTTCCCATTAATAGCAATGTTGAAAATGGTTTGATTCTTAGTTGTATCAATTGTGGTAGTGTCCAAATTTTCTAAGTAAGGAAAGATTCTCATCGCCCAAGTTTCAATTGGATAGAAACTTGGAATCATATGACTTGAATCATGTGATGTGTGAAAATCTTGGTACTTGGGAAAGTTGGAACTAATTCCTTGTTTACATAAGTATGTAAGTCAAGTGAAAGATAAAAAGGATCTAGTACACATTGATGTGAACTGTTCAGATTCACCACAAAGAATGATAAAGGCTATTCGTCATGATTTAGTAATGGTTCAGTAAATATGATTATGCTTACAAGATTAAGTATAATTCTGACACTTTGAAAGTATTCAAAGTATAGCAGAATGAATAAGAAGAATCAAATTAGGCAGAAAGATAAAAGGTTTCTCCAATTTGAAAGGAAAGGAAAGTACTTTAGTATCGTGTTTTATGATCATCTTATTGATTATGGAACCATATGAAAATTGATCCTCGAAGGACACCTTGGTGCATTTGTATGGCTAAGAAGAGGAATCGGAAATTGTTGAAATTGTTAAATCAAAAAGGTGAGTCATACTTCGTTCCAAAATCGAGTCTTAGAGTTATGAGTGAGATATCCTAAGTAGTTTTATAACACATCATGAAATGTGGAGTATAAAAATGTTTTCTTACTCTTGCATATTTGAAATTGGTAGTTGTGATGTTTTAGATAAAACAAAGACCATCTAAGACCAATTGTATGAAGTGTTTTTCTTGATAAGAACCCGCACTGACACTTGAATATTTGTTTGTCAATGAATGTTTCTTGACAAGGGAATCTTATATGTCAAGAGGTCAGTAGGAGTCCTAAAGATCTTGAAAAGTTTCAAGAACTAATCAAGAATAAACCTTTAGTTATCACTAACACACGACTTGAGGTTTATAACCTATCGTGTTGATATATTCTTATTTCTGTGTCTATTCCAGTTAAGTTGATTATGCATGTGAGTTCTATGAGTTCTCATTTGAATGCATAATGCGAAGCACCTTGATCAATGGAAAGTACATTAATATGTAGGGGTGAGCTACACAATAACTTGGAAGCAATGGTAGGACCCTTGTGCTACCAGAAGGCATGAAATTTAAATTAAACAAGTTCAGTCCATATGAGTTTGGATTTGTCACAAACCTTGTCTTGTGATTTATGGTTATGAAAAATTCACATGGATAGGAACACATACACCATTAAAAATCTAAGTGGAAAAGGTTTCTCTCCGCTTCATGAAAATGATTGTGAGGAAACGCTTTCACTAAGTAGATTTCAAAGAGTTGTCAGTTGTGTTAATTGCGTTCTTAAATTCGAGTATGATTATGGCATCCGTCTTCGTAGTTAGAATTATGAGAAATGGCAAATAGTCTGAACATTCAGAACTTGCTGCTGTGAGTTCTGAAATAGTTTAGACACACATATGAGCTGTCTAAAGAAAGGTTTATGAGTTTGAGAAGCCTAGATAAAGTCTTATCGAAGCATCTTGTATCAGAAATCTGAACTTTGGTAAGAAAGTCAATAAGTATTGATTTCTAGAAGTCCAGCTGATCTTTGGATACATGTAAAAGCTAGGGAGAGCATAAGTGTTATGCTAGTAAGAAGTAATTATTGTGCTAGTGGGAGCACAATTATTACCTTAAGTGTTGCAAGTTAGCAATACTAATTATAGGAAACAATGTTACAATTTTGAAAAGTTACAGAGTTTGAAAAGTTGTTTCGCTATAATTAAGGGAGAGGAACTTAGTCATGGAAATATATATGAATGTTATGTTGAAATGCTTCAACATTGGAAATTATATATATGGAAATATTGTAGTGAGAGACTGGTAAAGTATCATGTCTTTATGTAAGACATTATGAATCGTATCCCATAAGCCTCGGGAATAGGATCGATTGCATATGCTATAATAATCACTTGTTCTAATTTTCCAAATGCCTAGGGTATTAAGAGGGAAAAGGGACTAGAACGGTAAAGACTAAAGCTGTTAAGCAACTGTCAAGGACAATCCAAGGTTCGCCAAAGATTGGTTGCTTATGGACAGTTGGAAGTATAGTAATGGATGGACCATATTGACATAATTATGATTAGATAGGACTCTATTAAGAATGGATTGTCTTATGGCAAATATGGAAATGTTTCCATATTGGGAGTTAGATATTAAGAATCTATGTGTAAGTTAGAAACTTTCATGCAAGAAGGATGTTCAAAGGAATGTACTTTGAATGTGAAACTCTGTGTCTGTGGAATTGTCTTGTAACAATCTCCAGTGGAGTACTTTGTAATATCATTGTCGAAGTCTATGTGACTTTTGTGCATTAACATTACAAAAGGATCATTGCATGATAGTTTAGAATCCAACACATTCTAATAGTTGCAAGAATTTCGTATTCTTACACTTACGATTTGGAATTGTGAAGTGAGCGACATTGGAAATGTTTTTCAATAAATCTATTTCACAAGAAAGGACCATAAGTAAAAATAGTGTGCATGCTTGAAGCATGGGAAAACTATTGTTTTAATTCAAGTATTAAGTTGATTAGTTGAAACATTATACAATGAATAATGTGTAATCTAGATGGTGATTAAATAATAAAGTTTTATTTATATTCAAAAGTTTTGAGACCATATTGGATTCGATTATTCTTGTGCTTCACTTCGCATGTTTTACTTCCTGAATAACTAGGTTATTCAAACATCCACAATCAATCATACTTTGGAAGTAAGTAATGAGGTAACACTGTCATGAATCCGTCTGTAGATTGTCTAAGTGTTTAGACATAGCACAAGTTTGCTACAGTGTTCATGAGTACTCCTGTAATAAGATTTGAGTATTGGATTAAACCCACGCTTACATGAATCACTTCATGGACTTTACCATGAGTGATTGTGAGACGATAATATCTTATATTCTTCAAATAAAGACATATAGTTGTAGTTTACAAGTTGGTTGCACATTGATGATACGTAAACGCACCAGTAACTTGGTGTTATAAAACGTATTGTTGTGTGTGATTTGATGAGTAAAAAGATCAAGCATATGATTCGAAGTTTATCCGTTCCTTTTACTCTAAGAGGGATAAAAGTGATATATGTGGGCCCCTCGATGATTTAGTGGACACCTAAGCGCTTGGCCAAGCCTGGACTAAGTTGATGTGTTTAATGTTGTCTGTTGTCAGTCATCATAAATCGGAAATCGAGAAACAACACATGAACAAAGAGAATGATTATAATCAATGTCTCAGTTCATACGATATCTTGTAGAATGGAGGAATATTTGATCCCTTATCTATTGGACGCGTCAGAGTTCGACATCGGCTTTTAAGAGCTACGATTCCTAGTCGGTTTATGAAGTCGTACCTGTAGTTATAGTTATTAGACTTATCCAAGTGGGAGACTCTTGGATTAGGTGTCTAATCCCATAATTATAATTGGTATGTACTTTACCTGATAGTAGCATGGTCCATTTTGGGCTGCATTCACCAGAACAATTTGATAAGATGGATATTTGAGAAAGAGGTTATTTGTGATTTATTAATATATTATAAGTATGATATATTAATTGAGAAATGATATTATTTAATTATTATTGATCAAGAATTAATTTGGAATTAATATAGTGATCAAAAGAGACTGATTAAATTAACAGGGAATGATTATGTAAATCAGTGATACATATGGTGTGGGCTAATGATCCATGATTGATTTGTGATGGACTAAGTTTATGAGATAGTCCATGAAGTGTTAGTCCAAATCAATTGTTGGATCATAAGCCTAAGTGTAAGAATTAGGGTTTACAAGTGACTCTTGGAATTCTACACTATATATGTAACCCCTTCGACCCTAAAATCGTGACTGGTGCTCCATGAGGAAACCCTAGCCGTTTTTGGTGGTTCCTAGCCTCTCTCTCATTGTCCTCCAATTGTTGGTGGTGTTTTGTGAACCATTTGAGGCATCACACTTGAGGTGGTAAGCTCTTGAAAGGCCAGGTTCTACAAGCTACAACAAAGAGGTAATCATCTAACTTGTTTTTATGTTTCAAATATCAATATTGTATGTTAGTTAGGCTTCATGCTTTGGATAAAATGAATTTGCATGTATAACTAGAGAAAAATTAGGTCCAAGGCATTAGGGTTGTATATGCACCATAGGAGTGTTATAGTACTTAAAAGCCAACAGTATTGGGCCTGTACTACTGAAAGCACCGGATCTGTATGCGACACAAGTAAGAACCTTGGGATGCTAAAGAGAATGTTGGGGTGGGTAATTGAGTATGCGCTTGAGCCAGTCTCTGATGATTTTTGTGTTTGTGATTCATAGAGACTATGGTGATTACCCGCAACAACCCCGGGGGCTGTGATACTAGTGATGAGGAGATCCGCCGGATCATTGCTGAGCCAGTCTCTGGAAGTCATGGAAGGAATGGGTTTTCAAATACACTTTTCATAAGAAAATATAGGATTTTCTTGAGGAACACTTTTCAAAAGGATCAAAGAAACATTTTCCACCAAAGATTAAATGCTTATGAACTCACCAGCTTTATGCTGATATATTTTTCAAAACTGCTTGTATTCTCAGGGATTTAGTAGACAGGTACCTCCAGGCTTTTGGAGAAGTCGGCGCGTTACAGTCACATCTTTTCTTTTTACTTTTGATATGAACAAAACTATGTATTAAGACAATGTAAATCTTTTTCGTATATGTATTCAATGTTTGGTTGTGTTTACTATGCTTGCTATGATACAACTGTTGTGATACTACGCATGACATCACTCCGCCCCGGAACGTTTCCGCCATCGGTTTCGGGGTGTGACAGATTGGTATCAGAGCCCTTGTGCTCTAAACTAAAAGTACTACACGAACTAAGTATACCGAACCTTACATGGAAGGAATGGGTTTTCAAATACACTTTTCATAAGAAAATATAGGATTTTCTTGAGGAACACTTTTCAAAAGGATCAAAGAAACATTTTCCACCAAAGATTAAATGCTTATGAACTCACCAGCTTTATGCTGATATATTTTTCAAAACTGCTTGTATTCTCAGGGATTTAGTAGACAGGTACCTCCAGGCTTTTGGAGAAGTCGGCGCGTTAGAGTCACATCTTTTCTTTTTACTTTTGATATGAACAAAACTATGTATTAAGACAATGTAAATCTTTTTCATATATGTATTCAATGTTTGGTTGTGTTTACTATGCTTGCTATGATACAACTGTTGTGATACTACGCATGACGTCACTCCGCCCCAGAGCGTTTCCGCCATCGGTTTCGGGGTGTGACATATTGGTATCAGAGCCCTTGTTTATAGCGAACTAAGTATACCGAACCTTACATGGTATACAACTATAAACATAAAGGGGCCTAAGTGCTCTAAACTAAAAGTATACTTTCAAATATAAGTATTTTTATAAAAAAAAAGTATACAAGTATACCTAAATACCTGAATCAGTGTCATAAGTAGAACAAAATAAAAGTATTTGGATGTTGGACATCGCGGTTAAACCTGGGTAGTTATGTAATCATGTCTAGGGTCAATATAGCCTGATCAACTATATTCACTCGAGACATGACCAACATGTTCTTGGGAGTGACTGTGGTGTTGCAGCAAGCCTAAAACTTACCTAGGTACCAGAAGAGCTCTAGAATCAAACATAAGGGTTAAAATACTATAGTAGTATTTTAGGATGCTATAAGCAACCAAACCAAAAACTTACCCAAGAATCCATCCCTCAAGAATCAATCATGTAACTATAATACATTAGAAGTATTATTAGGTTCGATGCCTATTAACTATCCCTTTACCCCTATCTCGCATAGATAGGATGGCCGGATTCCATCTCCCTGACGACCCGTATTTTCCCAACCAAGGAGATGATAGATGGCTCGAGCCAACACCAGAAGAGAACCATGAGATTCCTTTGGACAATGACTTCGCCAAACCCTTTCCTGAAGAGACTGACGCAGAACCTGAAGTCGAGAATCTGCCTCAAGTAGCCCCAATACCAAATACTAGCCCCCAACTTGAGTTCGAAGGCCCAACGCCTATGTGGGTCGGAAGCCTGGACAGAAGGAGCCAATGTATGAAACCCGAGAAGTGTCCTACCCCTATAAAGTCACACTAATAACCCCTAAATTAATACAACTTAGTGAGTTAGTGGTTACACTACTCACACTATGTGTTAGGCAAATCGTCTTTCCTGTCGCGACTAAGATAAATAAATCGGATCACAAAATCTCGATTGAGAGTGTTTAGCCCTAAACTTTCATGAGTCTTTTCTTGTGTAATCTTCGTTCCGAATTTCTAAAGATAACTTAGTTGGAACGACACCCGATTTATGGCTTTCCGATACACTTACTTCTACCCTGTTACCAGGACTGCATCATAGGGATGTAGGTCGACACTTAAGGAACCATAGTTCAAAGCGTGGGAAAAATTTATGCCTATTATAGTAAAGAGAGATACGTCTAGGGGTAACCATCGTCTCTCATCAACTTGTGTTCCTCATCGTGTAGGAAAAACCATGCCTCCGAAGAAACGTAACCAACCCGCTAGCAAAACACCGACTCTTCATATCGATGAAGCTACGTTCCAAGCTGCAATCTCAGCAGCCGTAGCAGCTGTAATGGCTCACCTGAATACTAACAACGCAAATGTTAGCGAGAGCGCTATCGGGAATCCCAATCACGGGAATGGGCAGCAGCAACCAGCACCAGAGTGTAAAGCCACCCAATAACTCCAACCTAATCCCCTGAAAAGAAAGTTTGGGAACGAGAAGGGGAGTACCTCGACTCAAGGACCTTCCGAAGGGCAACAAGCTGAGGTAGTCAATACCCCTATCAACCCGTATGTCTCGACACCAAGAAGACCATAACTAGGAAACTTCCCCCACTGCAGCAAGTGTGACTACCATCATTATGGAGTCTGTCGAGAACCATTTTGCGTTAGGTGCAACATGAAGGGGCATACCGCTCGCAACTGCAGAACCCCGGTTGAGTTCATTACATCAACCACTAATGTTGGGACCAGTCCAATATGCCACCGATGTGGTGAAATTGGGCATCTCAAGAGGGACTGCCCAACTGAAAGAAATGACAAAGACGCAGGAGGAGTTTAACCCTAATACCTAGAGGAACATCAAGGAACCCGGTAGAATTTTGGTATGCTTCTCAACCTTAAGTAGCTAATTGAAAAACTTTAAAAATCAATCCTAATTGTAATTACTCCCTCGTTAAGGCAAAAGTCGCAGCACTGTTGTAAAACTTAAAAACCCATCAGGTAGAGCTATGATGGCTTAGTATATACGTTAAGGCCATTTATAATTAGGATTGATAGACCTCGAGTGAGTGATGCGGCCTTATCTCCTGTTCCTTGTTTGGTTGTGGATTTAGGGCGGAGTCGCTCAGTCAACATTCCTTTTAATCTTAATTATACATGACTAGTGTATACTAGGCGGTTATAGAGAGACCTCGTGAGGAATCCGTTCATGAAAAGTACATTATTCCAAAACATCAGGACCCCCAGCGTTCAACGTCAATCATGTCGGTCCAAGTATCCATGATAGTAATACTATGGACGAAACCCGAGACGCTAAGAACTTGTGTGCCCTGTTCAACACATGGTCCTATCAATCTTCATTCTATATCGTGTCGATGTTTATTAATTTCGACACTACCGTCAGCCATGGTTCGACTTGGTTCGACCATGCGAGAATTCCTAGTGCTGTGTAAAAAGAACTTTCACCTTATCATAAGTGTCAAATAAAGGTTCTTTCGAACCTAATAAGAAAACCTAATGCGAACCATCGGTCGTCTCTTTCATCCAACCTTTAGAAGTACCCAGGAGAGGGGTACCACGCCCTGTTAACCAAACCCCCCCTTAGACATTAAAACCAGAAGCGAAGGGCACTGCAAATATTCCGGAAGACAATAACCGCCCGAGGCCTACTCAATGAATCCTCCAGAAAGACCACCTGCATTGCACGATCTAGTTCGTGAATCAAGAGAAAGAACTCATGGGATTAACTTACTACTACTGAGTATATGCATTGGAGTGGTATATAATTTAGGTCGATAAGATTTAAGATGTGTGTTTCCGCCCTACTCCCTGTTCCTTGTTTGGTTGTGGGTTTCGGGTGCGAGTCGATCCTTCGTGTCTTTATCCTTTAGTCATCACATTAGTGTTAGACGCGAGGCGTTGAGTCGACCACTGAGGGTTTCTATAGCCGATGAGCATGCGGTTTTTGCTACTGATGTATTCCGGGGATGTGTATTAGAGATTTTCGGTGTTGAGTTTCCGATAGATCTGGTGTCGATAGTGATGGGTGATGTATGTGTCATAGTGGACATGGATTGGTTGAGCCGGTTTAAAGTCATGATTGATTGTGAGTGTCAGATGGTTACCATACGAGACCCTAGTAGGGGAGTATATATTGTTTATGGCGAGGGAACTAGATCGGGATCAGCTATGCTCTGCCGCTAGGGCAAGGCAGAGTCTACATCAGGGATGCGTGGGCTTTTTAGCATATGTGATGGATACATGAGTATCCACTGAGAGGCCGAGTTCTATTTACGATGTTCCCGTAGTATGTGAGTTCCTGGATGTTTTCCCCGAGGAATTGTCGGGTGTGCCTCCTGAGAGACAGGTGGAGTTCCGGATCGATCTAATTCCGGGGGCGGCGCTTATTGCCAAGGCACCTTATCACCTTGTGTCGCCTGAGATGCAGGATTATCCTCGCAGCTCCAGGAGCTGTTGGGGAAGGGATTCATTAAACCGAGTAGCTCGCCATGGGGAGCACCAATCCTTTTTGTCAAGAAAAAGGATGGTTCACACTGGATGTTCATCGACTACCGGGAGTTGAACAAGCTGACAGGCAAGAACCGTTATCTGCTACCGAGGAGCGACGATTTGTTTGATCAGTTACAGGGGGCGTCTTAGTTTTCCAAGATTGATTTGAGTTCTGGGTATCATCAGATGAGAGTCTGAGAGGAGGATATCTAGAAGAAGGCCTTTTAGACTCGTTATGGGCATTACGAGTTTGTAGTGTTGCCTTTCAGACTCACCAATGCACCGACGACATTCATGGACCTCATGAACCGGGTGTGCAGGCCCATGTTGGATCGGTCGGTGATCGTGTTCATCGACGACATTTTGGTGTACTCGAGGACTAGGGAACAGCACGAGGAACATCTTTGGGAGATTCTTGGAGTATTGAGGATGGAGAGGCTTTATGCCAAATTCTCCAAGTGTGATTTCTAGTTACGAGAGGTCCAGTTTTTGGGACACCTCGTTAACCAGACTGGGATTTTTTTTGACCCGGCCAAGATTGAGGCGGTTATGCGATGGGAGGTGCCGAGATCCCCATCCGAGATCAGGAGTTTTCTGGGTCTGGCAGGCTACTACCGGAGGTTTATCAAAGATTTCTCCAAGATTGTTGTTCCTCTCATCAGATTGACTAGGAAGGGTGTTACTTTTGCTTGGGGGCCTGAGCAGCAGGCATCATTCGAGACTCTTCGCCAGATATTGTGCGAAGCTCCAGTGTTATCCCTTCTGGAGGGAGTGGAGGACTTCGTACTCTACTATGATGCATCTATATCGGGAATGGGTGTTGTGTTGATGCAGAGGGGGCACATGATAGCATATGCATCGAGGCAACAGAAACCTCACGAGACGAGGTATCCCACCCATGATTTGGAGTTGGGGGCGGTGGTGTTCGCCCTCAAGATTTGGCGCCACTATCTTTATGGTGTCCAATGTACCATATACACCGACCATAAGAGCCTAAAATACCTTATGGATCAGCCCAACCTGAATATGAGACAGAGGAGGTGGTTGGATGTAGTGAAAGACTATGACTGTGAGATTTTGTATCACCCTTGAAAGGCTAATGTGGTAGCCGATGCCCTGAGTTGTAGAGCAGCGAGTGCTCTGATCTGAGACATGTGCATGAGGATGACGGTGATGAATCCAGTCTTAGATACCATCCGAGAGGCCCAAGTGGTGGCCATGATACCGTAGAACCGTAAGAGAGAGCGGGTGATCGGACAGATTTCTGAGTTTGAGACTGATAGTCGGGGGCTTATGACCTTCCGGGGGCGGATATGGGTGCCATATACAGGTGGAGCTCGACGAATTTTGATGGAGGAGGCCCATAAATCGAGATTCTCGATCCATCCTTGGGCCACCAAGATATATTTAGACTTGAGAAAGGATTATTTGTGGCCCTGTATGAAGAGATATGTGGCATGGGTAGTCGAGAGATGCTTGACCTGTCGTCAGGTCAAGGCAGAGCACCAGCGTCCCCATGGCCAGTTGCAGCCTTTGGATATTCCCCTGTGGAAGTGGGAACAAATCTCCATGGATTTTATTACCATGTTACCGAGGACTGTACGGGGTGTTGATGATATATGGGTGATTGTATATCGGTTGACGAAGAGTGCTCACTTCCCGGCTATAAGTGAGAGCTCTTCTGCAAAGAAATTGGCCGAGTTCTATGTTCGAGAGGTGGTGGCACAGCATGGGGTGCCAAGATTGATAGTGTCAGATCGTGATGTGCGTTTTACTTCCAGGTTTTGGAAGAAATTTCATGGGGAGTTGGGTACCCGGTTGCATTTTAGCGCCGCTTACCACCCACAGACAGACGGACAGAGCGAGTGGACGATTCAGATGCTTGAGGACATGCTACACGCATATGGTATGGACTTTGGTGGAAGTTGGGACACTTACTTGCCCTTGGCTGAGTTTTCATAAAACAACAACCATCCATCCAGTATCGGTATGCCTCCCTTTGAGATTTTTTACGGGAGGAGGTGTCGGACTCCCGTCTGTTGGGGAGAGGTCGGGCATAGAGTGATGGGGAGCACTGAGATAGTGCTCAAGACGTCAGAGAAAATCCAACATGTCAGACAGAGGTTATTGACAGCCCAGAGTTGTCCAAAGAGTTATGCAGACCGGCGACGCTCAGAGCTAAAGAGGTTGGCAATTTTGTCCTCCTGAAGGTATCCCCATTGAATGGTGTGATCCGATTCAGGAAGCGGGGCAAGCTGGGCCCTAGATACATTTGTCCTTTCAGAGTGATCGCCCGAGTGGGTAAGGTAGCTTATCGGTTAGAGCTGCCTGCAGAGTTGATCCAGATTGATAACACCTTCCATGTATCCCAACTGAGGAAGTGTGTAGCCGACGAGACGGCAGTGGTCCCGTTAGAGGACATTCAGGTTGATGATCGCCTGAACTACATTGAGAAGTCGGTGACGATTTTGTATAAGAAGGTGAAGGTCTTGAGGAATAAAGTGGTGCCCTTGGTTCAGGTACAGTGGCAGCATCGGAAGGGATCCGAGTGGACTTGGGAGTCGGATTCCGAGATGTGTGAGCAGTACCCAGAGCTGTTTCCGAAGAATGACTTCGAGGGCGAAGTCTGATTCTAGTGGGGGAGAATTGTAACATCCTGACTCCCAGGTACAAAATTTAAATTCTTTTATATTTATTTTGAAAGGGCAACTCGACTAGTTGGAGGGCCCAACTCGTTGAGTAGAGATTGAGATAGCCGCATGATTTTTTAGAGTCAACTCGACGAGTTGTTGGACTCAACTCAACGAGTAGGAGATGAATGTAAAAACCCTAATTTTCAGGGTTTGAACCCTATTTAAAGGACCTTAAGCCCTTTACCCCGCCTCCCTCATGACCTTAACACCCTGAGAGAAACCCTAATCGAGATATTATCAGAGAGAGAGAGAGAGAGAGAGAGGCTAAGAGAGTGTGTTTTAGTGCATTCTTTGAAGGAGCTTGAGGATCAAAAAGGCTTGGAAGAAGAAGGAGTCCTTGGATCCAGCATTCTTTCAGTGTTAGCAATCATTTGGAGGTAAAAGGCTATTACCTTTACCAGTTGTTTGTTAGATCTCTCCATTAGGGAGTTTATGGCCATTTCTACCTTCCTTTTGGGTCATTTAGTTGTTTGAGCATGCCTTGAAGATGAGGCTTCAGATCTGGACAATATTAGGTCCCTTAGGCCTAAAGATTCAAGCTTTATCAAGCTTTGGCCAACTTCCATGCCTTAAACCCTTTGTTGAGCTTTGGTTTGGCAAACTTGGCCCTAGATGCCATGCATGGACGTAAAGCTTGCAGCTTTACGTGGTATTTCAGCCTTAGGAGGTTGTATCTAGAGTTTGGTGCCTGAGTTTTGCTTAAAGACGTCTGAATGAAAGAATGACTTGAAGGGACTCGACGAGTTCGTGAGCCAACTCGACGAGTTGGTTAGGGTTTTTCCCCAATAGTCTGGACGCGTTACGAACTCGGCGAGTTGGAGAGACAACTCGGCGACTTGAGTTGGAGTTTCCTGATTTTTCAGAGAAACGAAGGAACTCAACGAGTCACATAGATGCACTCGACGAGTTGGGTCAACATGGACTGTTGACTCGAGTGTTGACTTCCATTGACTTTTAGGGTTTGGTCAAGTATGGACTTAGGAGACCATGGAGGGGTAAAATAGTCTTTCACCCTTTCCGAGGAAAAGGAGTTAGCTTAACATCGTGGAGTTGTTATTATAAATTGTTAATTAGAGATGATTATGATACATGTTGGCGGAGTCTAGACCTACCATTGAGTACGAGACATTCTTGTTCTACCTACGAGGTGAGTCTTCTCACTATACTTACTTGAGTGGTAATACTGTGTGACCAGAGGGTCTTATTTGAGATATCAACCAGAGGGTCTTATGTGCTTATACTGAGTTATGTGATATCATGCATTTTGTCTTTGTGATTTATGTTGTATATTATTATGTGCCTTACTGAGTTAGGATTGGAGGATCCGACCCGAGCTGTGAGACCGGAGGGTCTTCACTGAGAGACATGACCGGAGGGTCCTTATCGAGATATAGCCATGAGAGGCTAATTATTTGTGCATGGTATTTTGGGGAACTCACTAAGCATTGTGCTTACAGTGTTGTGTGAAATGTGTTTCAAGTACCTCTCAGGATCGCGGGAAGGGGCCGTCATGATTGTACACACCAGCTAGAGATTATGTTGTGAGGATTCTGGGATATTGTCAAACATTTTGTTGTCTTGTGTTTTGAACAACTTATAAATGTTATTTTGAGAAATGTGAAACTGTGTTTTGGGAGATTTTAAAAATGAAAAATTTATTTGAAAATTTAGAGTGTTTCAGGTTTGTCAAGTTAAGTTTTTATAAACGAATTTTCGTGAAATGATTTTTAAAAATACACTGTTTTCACAAATTTAATTCAGTGTAAAAATTATTTGTTCAAGCTTGGTTTGACTTTAAATATGAATTCTGAATCGTTACTATAATGTATTGAGACTGTTGTCTAGGTAGTGATTCCATTGGTGTTTCCTTGTTGTGAAATCTGATCATGTGAACAAAAAAAGATTGAATTATTTTAGTTTAAGTTTGTTGTTTCCTTTATTTAATTCTAAATTCTTATTAGGCCATCTACATCTTTCCACCTGTTTATAATGTTTTATCTTTTTCTTACTTGAGGGCAAGTAAGGTTCAAGTTTCGGGAGATTTGATAGATGCCATTTTATGCATTTTTTAGGGTAGTTTTTATTATCATTTAGCATCATATTTTGTATATTTGCATGCCATTTGTTTAAATAATATTCAGCTCATGTATTTTTATCAGAATTCCCGTACTGCTAGCATTTTTGTGTTATTTTCAGATAGTTCGAGTGAAGCAGTACTTTGGGAGCAGCTGGATGCATATTTGGAGCCTAAATGGAGTTGGAACTGAAGGAGTATGTTGAGTAATGCTTGGAAGATGTTTTGGTCGAGAAACATTCGATCAAATTGATCACACGAAGATAGATTATACAATCTGAAGCTAAAGGATGTTGCTAGCAGCTTTGACTCCCTGTCAGTATTTTGACCATATCTCATGAACTGTAACTCCAATTGACGAGATTTAAAATTTTCTGAAAACTATACACAATTTCAGATGACTTTCATGTTTGTGAAAAGTCCAAATCTGCGATTGTATATGCCAAAATGCGATCGCATGTATGATCACATGTTTTTCCTGTGATCACATGTTTGCCACGAAGCTTCCCAGGATCAAAATAAGTCGTCTGGAAGTCATCTGAAGTAAAAAGTCCAAACCTACGATCGCATATACCTATACCTGCGATCGCATGTTGTCCAAAAAAGCCCATAACAACAATGTACGTCATTAAATCGGCCTGATACACGTTTTTTAAGGAAACCTGCGATCGCATAGGGCCTACCTGCGATCGCATGTTACCAGTTTCTTTCTCCGGAAGTTTCCACCTTGAGTATAAATACAACCCTCATTATCAGATATGAAGAGAGAGAGACGATCCCAGATGAAAAAAACCACTTCTGAAGGCGATTTCTGATATCTTTCAACGACTTTTGGAGATCAGAAGGTTGTGAATCATCTCATTCATTTAGTTTATATAGATTGATCAGTAAATGTTTCTTTTAATTAGTTTAGTTTCATTTTTGGCCATGTATGGCTAAACCTTAGTTTTCAGTTCTGCATAGACTAGTACTTTTCATGTGATTAGTTTTCAGATCTGATTTTCGTTTTGTATTTCTATCTAGATGTTTTAGTTTTGAGCTTAATGAATGTTTGGTTTTTAATTCTTGTTGGTCTGAACACCTAGTTAGGGTTTTATCATTCCAGTTAATCAGTTAATAGAATCTGTAATTGTTCTTGTCAACTGGTAAAAGTAACAAGTATCAGATTGGTTCAGTTTTGGGATTTAACTCTGATATAAACTGAAAAAATCATACCTTTACGCTTCCGAGCTTGTGAGAAGTATTGGGTATTGCTGGGAATTTTACACAGAACTTAATGCAATTTTTCTGATTTAATTAAGAGCTTGTTTAATTGAACAGTAAAAAGTTAGGGTTAATTCAAAGAGCTTGTTTTGATTAACTAGTTTAGGTAAAAGATATTATACTAGAGCTTGTTAGTTTTTCTCAGTACCAGCTTAGATAGAACGAATTCAGAATAACCAGATCTAAACTAGTTGCATGATTAGGAAAGTCGCAGCAGAACCGAAGTTGTTTTTATTATTGATTATCGTTTAATTTATTTTCACTGCGTTTTTTAGTTCTTAGTTTTTAATTAAAACACCCTTTTATATTTTCTGTTTCTTGACTAGATTGTGCCAGATGCAAAAAGGCATTGACCATTAGGTTGTGTCCCTGAGGATTCGACCCTGCTTCCCTGTGCTATATGTTTAGTGCAACCAACATTGATAAATTTTATTTGTTTAAATCGGGTGCGAGAATCGGCTTAACAGTAGGCGAGGTGTGTGGTATTCCATTCGTTTTCAGATCAAGGATTAGTGTTATGAATGGAATGTCATAATTATTGCTTGTGCACAGGCGTGGAATTCTTGATGATTAGAAGCGGTTTTATGTCGGGAAGTTTCTGAGGTATCCATATGAGATTCAGAATACCTTTGAGTTTGCTTGGTATTTATCTGGAAGACCATCTTACATTGTATACATTCCAAGGGTCAGGGATGTTATGCCTCTAGGTGACCGGTTTGAGTGTTATTCTGTTTGCAACGTCAGTTGGTACGGATCGAACCCTAAGTGGGGGAGAGCTAGATATTATGCTTAGAGGATCAATGATATGTTCGAGTTATGGTTTTAGAAGAATGGGTCATATGGATTTGCGGTTCGGTATGTGAAACTTTGGTTCAGGATTTGGTCAAGACGGAGGTGCAGAGCAAGTTATCATCAGATATATGTGTTCAAGAATACAAGAGATGTCTTCGCGGCAAGAAGCTTTTGGATAAGGAGCTCGTTGTAGCTAGGGGTTCCTTTCGGGAACGTCGAGAAATAGGTCAAGAGGCATTTGGGTTGCTCTGGTTGAGTATCGATTGTTGAAGGATTTATCAGTTTGTTGTATAGATTAATATCTATATTCTATAGTCTAGATTGAGCAGTTGGTGATTAGTCAAATAGTTTCAGATTTTGGTATGTTTATTCCCTCATGAGCTTTGTCCAATAGTGTATTGGATCAATGGATTAGCTGGCAATGTACTCTCGATCGCTGGTCTTTTCGTTCTTCGTCAATAACATAGGTTCTTCGGAAGTTTAGAGATGTATCAATAGAGTTCAATGGATGCGTCAACCGATTGAAAAAATATGTACATTGTGCATTTTGGTTGCTAGGTATGGGTACCCTCAATTGTTGGTTGTGAAATTATTATTCATAGCAGGCTCGAGTTTGGCAGATGTTCTATGGTTGTGTTGATGGGTTTTATACAAAAGAACAATCTGATGTGCTCATACAAAAATCCTAAAGCTTGGATCTAGGCTTCTCTATTATACATCCGATTCATCCAAGACTTGAAAACCCTAATCTAACATATATTAAAATCGAAATCTATAATGAACTAGTTTAGATGATACCTTTCAATGGTTGCAAGAATCCTTTGATCTTCAAGAAGCTTAGTGTCACAAGTGTAACACCTCTAATGGCTCACAAACACCACAAGCAAGAGGATGATGTTTTAGGAGAGAGGATGAGAGGCAAAAGTCGGCTCCACGCTTCCAAGGGATCAAGTGGCCGATTTTGCTAGCCCTAGGGGTCCTTATATACTTGAGCTTCTAGGGTTTCAGTCAAAACCCTGATTGGATGACTTAGGCCCTAAGTAACTTGAGAAGCTTCTGGAATAAGGCCTCCTTGGACGAATTTAAGATGGACTCCTCCTTAAATTCGTCCATGCCCTAATCCATAAGGATTCTCAGCCCAATATCAACTATCACACAATTGACAGTTCTAGTCCCCTTTAATTAATTCATGTCTTTTAGCCACAAAATTAGTTCTTAATTAATTCTTGTCTAATATTAATTAAACTATATGATTTCTCTTTTAATATATTATTCATATAATATATTAATAAACTATAATAACCTCTCTTTCTCCATAAATCATCCTATCAAGTTGCTTTGGTGAAGGCAACCCAAAAGGACCATGCACAGCCGGGTAAGTACATACCAAATATAGTTACGGGCTTAGACACTAATCCAACAGTCTCCCACTTGGATAAGTCTAGTAACTATAGTGCAAGTACAATCCGATTAGTAATCGTATCTCTCAAAGACACTGTCGAACTCTGATCTTATCAGTAACCTGTCATTTAGATAAGGGATCGTACAGTCCACCATTCTAGATATTGTGCGGACAATTACATGGAACATAGTCATACTTATTGTTCAACAGTTTGTTTCTCGATCTCTGATTTTTCTGACATAGAACTTAATTGAACACATCAATTCAGTCCTGACCGGGCCTGGCACATAAGTCAAACCAAATCATCGAGGGGCCCAGATATCGCTTTTACCCTCTTAGGATAAAAGGAACGGATAAAGTTCGACTTATATTCATTTACGATTCACTCATCGAATCACACACAACAATGCGTTTTATAACATCAAGTTACTGATTCGTTTACGCATTATCAATGCACAACCAACTTGCAAATAATAAACCATATATCTAGATTTTAAGAACATATGATATTATCGTCTTGCGATCACTCGTGATGAATTCCATGAAGTGATGCCAGCAAGCGTGGGTCTAATCCAATGCTCAAATCTTATTCATAAGCACTCAATGAACGTTTCAGCAAACCTTTGCTATGTCTAACACACTTCAGACAATCTACAAAACAATTCATGACAATCTTCTTTCATACCTACTTACAAAGTATGAGCGACTGTGGAACGTTCGAATAATCTTATTATTCAGGAAGTCAAAACATGCAAAGTGAAACAATAGGTAAACAATTAACATAAGACAGTAACTTTACTTATAAATAATACTCTTTTATTTAATCATCAAATGTCAATTACATTTATCTATTACACGTTTCTAAGCTATCTAATTTAAACTAATATCATCCTTCAGCCACATGCTCCTAGCATGCTACAAGTGCTTAACCCTACTCAGTCCCTTCGTATGGAGATCTGCTGGGTTATCCTATGACGATACCCTCTTCACTACGAGGCATCCCTCTTCTACCCGATGTCGAATAAATGATATTTCCTGTCGATATGTCAAGATCTGCCATGATCCCTCGGTTCCTTGGTCAAGGCAACCGCTCCTTCATTATCACAGAAAATCTCCATAGGCTCCTTTATGGATGGCACAACTCCAAGGTCTCCAATGAATTTCTTCAACCATATCGCCTCCTTTGACGCTTCGCTAGCTGCTATGTATTCTGATTCACACGTGGAATCAGCTACGGTCTCATCTGTGGAACTTTTCCAAGTTACTGCTCCTCCATTTAGGGTAAAGACCCAGCCTGACTGCGAATGGTAGTTGTCTCGGTCGGTCTGAAAAATGGCATCACTATACCCTCGCACCCTTAATTCATCGCTCCCATTGAGGACTAGAAACCATTCCTTGCTCCTCCGAAGGTACTTAAGAATATTCTTGACTGCGGTCCAATGTGCTTTTCCAGGGTTCCCTTGATATCTGCTGACCATGCTCAAATCGAAGCCCACATCAGGACGAGTGCAAGTCATAGCATACATGATCGAGCCAACTGCGGAAACGTAAGGTACTCGGCTCATCTCTGCGATCTCGACTTCGGTACTCGGACTTTGAGTCTTACTCAACTTAGCATTACTTTGGATCCGTAACTCCCCTTTCTTGGAATTCTCCATACTAAAACGCTTTAGTACCTTGTCTAAGTAAGTATTCTGACTAGGTCCTATTAGTCTCTTACTTCTGTTTCTCACTATCCTTATTCCCAAAATATAGGCAGCCTCTCCGAGGTCCTTCATAGCGAAACACTTCCCAAACCAGGACTTAACCTCCTTTAGGGTCGACATGTCGTTTCCTATGAGTAGTATGTCATTGACATACAATACGAGGAAGCTAACTATACTCCCACTGGCTTTGACATATACACACGATTCATCCTCGCTTCGCAAGAAGCCAAACTCTTTGACTTTCTCGTCAAAAAAAAAGATTCCATCTGTGAGATGCTTGTTTCAATCCATAAATGGATTTCTCAAGCTTACACACCCTATTAGGATGCTTTGCATCGACAAAACCCTCTGGCTGACTCATGTAAACATCCTCAGCCAACTTCCCATTAAGGAAAGCGGTTTTGACGTCCATTTTCCATATTTCATAGTCATGAAATGCAATAATGGCTAGCATCACCCTAATATACTTTATCTTCGCAACTGGTGAGAAGGTCTCATCATAGTCAACTCCGGGAGTTTGAGTAAAGCCCTTCGCAACCAATCGCGCCTTATGAGTGTGTACTTTCCCATCCATGTCGGTCTTCTTCTTGAAGATCCATTTGCACCCGACCGTTTTACGACCTGGCACATTGTCAACCAAATTCCAAACTTGGTTATCATACATGGACTGAATCTCGCTGTCCATAGCCTCTTCCCACTTCACAGACTCCGGGCCTGCCATGGCTTCCTTATAGCTGTTAGGTTCGTCCAAATTTACTAGTGTACTATCACTAATAAATGTATCCCCTTCCGTAGTGATATGGAAACCATAAAACTGGGGTGGAACACTAACTCTTTCGGAACGTTTAAGAGGTAAGGACTCGTCAATCGGTTCAGGACTCGTCAATCGGTTCAACAGGAATTTCCTCCTCAAGTTGAGCGCCAGTGTCATAGGTTCCTTCATCGTTTGGTTATTGAAGCTCTTCAAGATCGATTTGCCTCCCAATGTCCCCTTGGCTTATGAGTTCTCGTTCTCGGAAAACCCCTCTCCTCGCAACGAAGACAACATTGTCACTCGGTCTATAGAAGAGATAATCAAAGGAATTTTGCGGGTAGCCGATGAAAATACACCGCTCACTACGAGGTTCGAGCTTGTCGTGAGTCTCTCTTGTTACGAAATCCTCGCAACCCCAAACCTTGATATGTGCCAACGAGGGAGATTTCCCTGTCCACATCTCGTGAGGTGTTTTGGCAACCTTCTTCGTAGGGACTAAGTTAAGGATATGGGTGGCAGTCTCTAAGGCATACCCCCAGAATGAGATAGGTAGTAAAGCATGACTCATCATGGAACGAACCATGTCGAGCAAGGTTCGATTACACCTCTCAGCCACACCATTCAACTGCAGTGTCCTAGGCGGCGTCAATTGCGAAACGATTCCACATTCCTTGAGGCAGTCGTGAAATTTAAGACTTAGGTACTCTCCTCCCCGATCGGATCGAAGCATCTTGATTTTCCTGCCCAGCTGATTCTCCACTTCTTGCTTTAACTCTGTGAACTTTTCAAAGGTTTCTGACTTATGCCTGATTAAGTAGATATAGCCATATCTGCTATAATCATCGGTAAAAGTCACGTAGAAGCGGCTTGCATCCCTGGTGGTGGATCTAAAGGGTCCACATACATCTGTATGTATGAGATCCAAAAAACCCTCACCCCTTTCACAAGAACCAGTGAAGGGTGACTTGGTCATCTTTCCAAGTAAACAAGACTCGCACACGTCATCGTCCCTAAGGTCGAATGACTCCAATACTCCATCCTTTTGGAGTTTGGCTATGCATTTCTTGTTGACATGTCCAAGAAGACAGTGCCACAAGCATGCTTTGTCCAAACTATTGGAAGAATCGATACATAACACATCATTTCCTAAATTGTCTACAACCATCACAGTCTCATATATGCCATTACAAGGCAATGCTTCAAAATAGAAAACACCATTAAGATAAGCATAAATAGAACTCTTTTCATTATCAAATGAATATCTAAATCCTTGTTTACATTAACCATGAAAAGAAATGATGTTTCTTGCCATATCTGGCGAATAGCAACAGTTATTCAAATCTAGTCCTAATCCATTACTAAGCACTAAAGAGTAAACTCCAATCTTGGTGACAGGAGAAGATCTTCTGTTTCCCATGATCAAGTTTATCTTCCCATGCTCCACATCCCTATTTCTTCTTAGGCCCTGTAAATCAGAACAAATGTGAAAACCACGTCCTGTATCAAGTACCCAAGAAATAGCATGTGATGAATCATTAGATTGAATAGTGTACATACCTGCGAAGGACGGCTTGATCTTCCCATCCTTGATTTCTTGCAAGTACTTCAGGCAGCTTCGTTTCCAATGCCCTATGTCATGGTAGTGATATCACTCTGCATCCTTTGGGTTTGAGGTGGGTGAAGTGGGACCAGCCTTGGTTCCACTAGAAGAGGTGCCATCTCGGGACTTTCCCTTATGGTGGTTCTTTGAGGGAGCCTTCCTCTTCTTACCCTTCCCTTGCCCAATAGCCAAGATGGGGGCAGCTGTAGCGGGAGTTGATGCAACAGATGTATCCTTGAGATTGCCCTCAGCAGTCCTCAACAACCCTTAAAGCTTGCTCAACGTGACCTCCTCTTTGTTCATGTGGTAGTTCATGCGAACTGGTTGTAGCATGGAGGTAAGGAGTGAAGAATTATGTCAATTGCCAGCTCCTCATTGAAGTCTACATTTAACTTCTGCAGGCGATCAACATATCTTTGCATCTTCTGAAGATAAGCAGTGACAGACTCTCGGTCTCTCATCTTGGTCATGATTATCGAAGTGAAGATCTCGTACCTCTCCTGCCTCGCACTTTGATGGTATCTATCCATCAAATCCCGATGCATCTCGTAGGGGTAGAAGTCCTCGTAGGACTTTTGGAGTTCTGCGGTCATGGTAGCGAGCATGATGCAATGAACTTTCGTAGCATCACGCTCATGAGTTTCATAAGCAGCAATCTCCTCGGGAGAAGCAGTTTCGAGGTTGATCTCCTTCAGCTCCTTGTCGAGGACATATTCCTTGTCCTCATAGCGGGTAACCATCCTTATTTTGTGGATCCAATCATTGAAATTTTTTCCGTCGAAGATTACCCTCCTAGACAAATTCATGAGTGAGAACGAGCTTGAAGAGTTCGAGCCTGAAGCGTTGTTGTTGTTTGAGTTCGACATCTGAAAAGGAAAGAGACAAAGTTTGATTAGATAAGAATCCCCAATTAAACATCCAAATGAGAAATTAGGGCTACGACCCAACAACATTATTTACAACTTAAAAGATGGATGTCGTAATTTAAATTGCAAATAATTTGAAGGTAAGTGAATGATGATTCACTAATTTCCACCATGAAAAATGAAAACAAATAAGTTTTAAATGTATTGAAAACTCCTAGATCTTTTGAGATTCATTAAACTTTTCAATGGAATTTTGAAATCTCGATACGCCCCTCAAGTTTGTGACTGGGATACCGAGGATCACAAACAGGGTGTGAGTAACCATGCAAATGTACATGGTGCCCCCAATGTTACCAGTGGCGGACCTAGGGGTGGTCCACGATGGCACCGGCAACACCTAACTTTTACGGCCGCAGTGGAAAATTTTTCGAAAATTTTCGAAAATTTTATTTTTTCTACTACTGTGCAACCCCTAACTCTCCCGTGCAACCCCTACTGTAAAATCCTGCGTCCGCCCCTGAATGTTACAGTCACCTAATCGATGTTCCGGTTAACCACACACGCTCCATCGATCTATGACAAATATCGAGTCACCCTTTGCCACCTTTGCTTAGAGCCAAATTAGTGTGCCGGTTAACCACACACGCTCCACTAACGTGTTAGCAAGGGTACAAAGTGTAATTTCATGGAATTGCATCAAATTCACTTTTTGCCTAAAGTAACTAAGAATGAGAATTTTATAAAACATTTAGTTACTTTATAAATTCATTATACTTTTAATGAGGAAAGGTTTTCCCTATCCTACCTGTTTGACTACCGACCCTCCACCAATCAAGGAAGCGGTGGGTGAGAGTGCACACCCATTAAACGGCCATTTTATAGGTCATAACCTTATACCCCCCTTATAGATCGACTTCGTGAATGAGGCCTACTAACGGTAAGACTAGCATCTATATATATATATATATATATATATATATATATATATATATATATATATATATATATATAATATTTATTCTTATAATAGTATAGGGTGAATTTTAAACTTGTAAAATTCTAGGGTTTGGAATTTAATAATTTCAAAATTAAACTTGTAATTCAAAAATTAAATTCCAAAACTTGAGGGCAAGTTTTGAAACATTTCAAAACTAACTAGATCAAAATTCAAATAAATAATTAAACAATTAATTATGGTGATTATCTAATTTTAACCTAATCCAATTTTATGCAAGATAATGATCAAATAAATTCAAATAATTAACATTTATCGTATAAGGAAATAATCATTCAATTACTTTGATGTTATCTTTAATTTTGGCAAGGATAATCACCCAATATCAATAAAATTCGTATTTTATCAATTAATAACGATTTGGTAATTATCCCACAGCAAAATAGGCAGAAAATCCAGAAAATCCCTCTGTCTGATAGCCTGACTCGCCAAGTCCCCTTATGGACTCGTTGAGTTCTTCCTACTCGTCGAGCCCACTTTGGGACTCGCCGAGTCTGTCAGTCAGAGGACAAAAAACTCTATTTTTCAAGCATGAAGGAAACACAAAGCATCAAATACAATAGAAGCCAATCAAGGCCCTAATACCACTGATGGGTTTTATGCAAAAGAACAATCCTATGTGCTCATACAAAAACCCTAAAGCTTGGATCTAGGCTTCTCTATTATACATGTGATTCATCCAAGACTTGAAAACCCTAATATAGCATACATTAAAATCTAAATTTATAATGAACTAGTTTAGATGATACCTTTCAATGGTTGCAAGAATCCTTTGATCTTCAAGAAGCTTAGTGTCACAAGTGTAACACCTCTAATGGCTCACAAACACCACAAGCAAGAGGATGATGGTTTAGGAGAGAGTATGAGAGGCAAAAGTCGGATCCAAGCTTCCAAGGGATCAAGTGGCCGATTTTGCTAGCCCTAGGGGTCCTTATATACTTGAGCTTTTAGGGTTTTAGTCAAAACCCTAATTAGATGACTTAGGCCCTAAATAATTTGAGAACCTTCTGGAATAAGGCCTCCTTGGACGAATTTAAGATGGACTCCTCCTTAAATTCGTCCATGCCCTAATCCATAACGATTCTCAACCCAATATCAATTATCACACAATTGACAGTTCTAGTCCCCTTTAATTAATTAATTTCTTTTAGCCACAAAATTAATTCTTAATTAATTCTTGTCTAATATTAATTAAACTATATGATTTCTATTTTAATATATTATTCATATAATATATTAATCAACCATAATAACCTCTATTTCTCCATAAATCATCATATCAAGTTGCTTTAGTAAAAGCAACCCAAAAGGACCATGCACAACCGGGTCAAGTACATACCAAATATAGTTACGGGCTTAGACACTAATCCAACATGTGTGCGACCATGTTTTCGTCTGGTTTTACGTTGGTATCAGCCTGTGCTTTGAAAGGAATTGTACGTGATAGAAGGGTATGACCCATGTTGTGTTTGGTTAGCATTGAGAGGGATGTTGATTGGGGTCCTGTAAGTCTGTGGACAGATGGTTGGGTATATTTAGGCCCCTGTGGTGCTGGTCGCAAGTATTCAGGCCACTGATGTGATGACAGAAAGATCGGTATAGTACTGAGAGCTTATCGTTTAGTGGTTAGCAGGTGTCACGATGTATCATGAACCAGTGGTTGTATGATTTATATAGGTGAGACCCAGTAGTCTTTTGATTTAGACTCTTTGGTCTCAGATCGTTAGTTTTCTTGGCATATATGGATGTTAGTGCATTATGGGAGTCGGGAGACTCAGTGACTAGCTCGTTTGGATCATGTGGCTAGTTAAGGGTTGTTGGGAATAATAGTTATGCTTCAGTAGTCGCTTGCAAAGTGTTTGCATTATGAACCCCATTTGCTTGCAGGCTGTTTATCAGGAGTTTAGTTACCAAAGTTGGGAATCGGTTATGGAATCTCGAGTCATAAAGCTAATTCTAAATGTCTCGAGTGATTTTTCAGGTGGAGGTCCACCTGAGTTGATATGGGATTTGGATGCAACGTGAGAATTCTAGGATTGACCATCCTTATGCTCATGGGATCAGCAGGTTGGTGATGAATTTTCAAGAAATCAAGTATTTAAGGTTATTAGGCACAACCTCCGGATTGGGATTGGGTGAAATTCACTATCGGTATATTTTAAGTATTTCTTCTGCATGGTCGAGTGGTGTTTCTAGTCAGGGACTAGGGGAGTGTATGATGAATGAATGATCAACAGTCCTAGGGAATAGTTTGTGGGGTTTAAATTGATGGGCTCATGATTTTGGAAGGTTTCCTGCTTTGAGTGGTTATCGATGTGATTTGAGGTCTTCTAGTTGGCAAGGGTAAGGTAGTTGTTTTAGTTCTCAGGCAGAGCAGTTAGGTTTCTTCCTTTGGCTGAGGGTAGAGTGTTAAGGTCCATTCTTTCGGAGGTATAAGTAATTATTGCTAAGATGAGATTTGGATGTCAGGTTTGAGAGGCGGTCATCGGTATGGGATGAATCTTCAGTCTTTAGCGGAATTCAGGATGTTCGGGCAGGATCGACTAGCGGTAGAGGAAGTAGTAATGAATGATTTCGAGGACGAAATGTAATTTAAGTGGGGGAGAGTTGTATTTTGAATCGTTTCATAATGCGGGGCCGTGACCCAAAAATCAACTATCATAAGGCTTCAGGCCTTGGGGAAAGAGAGGGTTGGACCCATTTGGACGTGGGTAATGTAGATTATCTGATCCAAGGGTTTGGGTGTACTTTGGATCCCAAGGGTATAATGGTAAAAGTGATGGTTTGGGCCTTTCATGAATCAAGGATTTTAGTTTGAGGTGTTTTAAGTCAAAAGTAATTGGATAGGATTGTAGAGCTCTCCAAGACCTTTTTGTGGATATAAATAACGTCGAAATTTGATTTGGAATGAAGAAGTTATGACCGTTTGAAGTTATGAGGATTTTAGGCTAAGCCGAGTATGTTGGGCGTACTAGGCTCAAGTTTGATCGCGGAAGGCAACCACATACGCTGGGAATACGGACACCTGTGACAAATCCTAATTTTTAGGTTTTAAACCCTATTTAAACACTTTATCTTTCTCTTGGACCCTCTTATCATCAACCGCCTTCCCTCTATAGACTCCCCACGAAGCCTTAGCTTTTTATTGTGCGTTTTTTAGCCTTGGTAGTAATCTTTTGGCATTTTGGTACTCTTTGAAGAAGGAAGATCTTGGCGGTGAAGCTTTGGTTGGATTAGAGCTTAAAGATCCAGAGTCTTCATCAACTTTGCTAGTATTTGAAGGTATAAAGCTCTTATATTGATGAATCTAAGTGTTAGATCTATTTTAGCCTTGTTGTGAGCTTAATATGGTCCCTTGGGTCATTATTGTGAGTATGAGCTACTCTTGGAAGCTTAGAATGTTAAATATTATCATTTCTGATGTTGTTAGGGCATAAAAATATCATCTTGATGGGTTTTGATGAACCATGCAAGAGTTGGTGTCCATATTATGGACTTAGATGGATAAAAACGGGTAGTGGGTCCCAATAAGACATGCAAAGGAGTAAAGTTGTAAACTTTACATATTAAGACTTTATTTAGCAGTAGATCTGAGGTTTGGACATTATGGGCTTAATGGATTAAGTCATTTGGATTGAGAAATGGGGACAGACCTGTACGTTGGGCATACTCCAGAGTACATTGTGTGTACTAGGCTAAACATGTGTACGTCAGACGTAAGTCTGAGTACATTGGGCGTACTCAGGAGTTGTTGACTTTCGTTGACTTTTGTGGACCTGTTGACTTTTGGTCAACTGTTGAGTGGCTTGGACTTATTGGGGGACAAAATGGTATTTTGCCCATTTTTGGAATTGTTGAGTTGTTGACTCGTTCGATGGGTATTATCTTAATTATTAATTAAGATAATGATTTTAGTTTGATTAGCATGCGTGGAGCTTTCTTAGCATCGACTTGTGAGAATAGTTGGTTTTCGACGGATTGAGGTGAGTCTCCTCCCAATGTTTAACGGGTCAAAGGCACCAATGTCGGACTATTGGATTATGCTATAGTATGCTAGTTGTCTTTGTCACTCTTACATGTATTGTATGTGTTTGTATGTATACCGGGCGGGGTCCAATGCCAGGCGGGGCATGATGAGTGTGTTGAGTGGGGCCCATCGCATGTTACTAACATATTTGTTCCCGGTGGGGCCCGATGGTTGCCGGGCAAGGCCCTTTGTATGTATGGTATGTGGTATTTTTGGGAACTCACTAAGCTTTGTGCTTATGGTTTATGTTTAAAGTTTCAGGTATTTTCGGTTCGAAAGAGAAGGGAGCAGCGTGATCGCAAATCATCCATCCATGTTTCTGCATCTTTATGATTTTGGGATTGTACTCTGATAGCTATTTTACTCTGATATACTTCTGAATGATTGAAAAGGACAAATGGTGTTTATGGTTGAATTAAAAATGAAATTTTTACCTTATAAATTTTGGGACGTTACAATGACTGAGATTATCCCCGAGGAAAACACAAAACCCGGACGTGGATCGACGAGTCACCTGACACCCCCCCCACCATTCTGTATCGGAGTAAGACGTAAGAGAGGAGACCGGAGAGGCATCGAGATGCAAACCAAAGTCAAGAGTACCTAGAATGTAGTGAAGGATCCGCTTAAGTGCCTGAAGATGTGGTTCACAGTGATTATGCATGTATAAACATATTTTTTGATTTATGTAGGATATGTCCAGTCTCATGAATGTCAAATATTGTAATACCCCTGCAAGGCTACGCTACGAAGTGGGCTTGGTGACGGGGTTCCCCTCGGCACTTAGTTTAGAACAAGTATCAACAGGGGTGCGACACAGATTGTAGTCTGACATGTTTGCGCATGAAAGGAGGTATGTGGAATATTTCTTTTGAGATAAAAACATGCCTTTGTTGGAGCGAGTAACTGATATCCCCAAAAATGAGTTCAAAGATCCGAGGTCCGTCATTGAAAACTCATGACCTAGCTTTGCAATGATGTTGTGAAGAAGAGTTGTGGAGGAAGCTGTAACACCCGTAAAATTTTAGTAAAATTTAATCTTTCCAAAACAATCCTTTTTCTATAGAAGTGTTTACAAAACTGTTGTTTCCAAAAACATTTATTTAAAACCGGAATCATTTACACATAGTTTTCAAAACATTCACAATATCAGAGTTTCCCAGAAACCATAAGTCCAAAACACGAGGATGTGTACGGACACGCCTTCGCCTTGCCAAAACATCTGAAGCACCTGAAACAATAAACTGAAACCGTAAGCACAAAGCTTAGTGAGTTCCCCCAAAGTACCAACACACAAACAGTAGCACATATACAAATAACAACATGCATATAGAGTCTTCAGTATGACCAGACCGCCCTCACCGGGCCTTCGGTCTATCTGACCCACTCTCAGAGTCTACAGTATGACCGGACCGCCCTCACCGGGCCTTCAGTCTATCTGGCCCACTCTCAGAACCTTCAGCATGTCTGGTCCGCCCTCCCGGGCCTTCAGCCTGTCTGGACCATTCTCCGAGCCTTCGGCCTGACTAGTACGCCCTAATGGGTTTGCAGTCTCTCCAGGCCGCCCTGGGTATGTTGGCCAAGAGCACAAAGCAGGACCCCCTCAACCTGATCCCAAACATACAATCAACACATAGATATCAAACACTACCTAGCATGTAATAACAGTCAAACAGATCTTACAGATCACTAATCATAGCATCATCCTGCATACCAGGATACCAACTTAATAGGTTACTAAACATAACATCGTCCTATATACTAGGATACAGATCTAACAGATCACTAAGCATACCATCATGCGATAACCAGGATAACAATCCAAAAGGGTCGGCATTGGTGCCTTCGACCCTGTTAGTACAGTGAGGAAAACTCACCTCACAAGTAGAGCTGAACCGATAAAAGTGAATCCCAACTAACAGCTCCGAACTCGACTGCCTGTAACCACCATATGACCAATTCTATTTAAACCCTAAATTACCAAAATACCCTCAAAAGTCAAACTTGGTCAAACCTGGTCAAAGTCAACAGTCAAGGTCAACAGTCCATGTTGACCCAACTCGTAGAGTGCAGCGTACCGACTCGTCGAGTTCCTTCAGAACTCAGAAAACCGCGAAAACCCGAGTCAATTCGTCGAGTTGCCAAACAACTCGTCGAGTCCATGCAGTGTCCAGAAGATCGGGAAAACCCTAACCAACTCATCGAGTTGGCTAAGCAACTCGTCGAGTTCCTTCAGCCCTTTTCTCATTCAGACGCTTTTTTAGCAAAACCAAGGCTCCAAACTGTAGATCTAGCCTCCTAGGGTGTAGTTACCTCGTAAAGTTGCCAACTTTACGTGCATGCAAGGCTTGAAGAGACTAAAATGCGAAAACCAAACTTGATAATAGGTTTAGCGCATTGAGAAGGGTCAAAGCTTGATAAAGTCGATAACTTTATAACTATGGGGGCCTAGAGGAGTCCAGATCTGAAGTTACAACTTCAATTCATGCCCAACTTCCAAAAATGGATCCAAAGTGGGCTGAAAAGACCCTAAAATCTTGAATGGAGAGATCTAACAAGAGAATGATCGAGGTAACAACTTTTTACATTCAAATGGTTGCTACAACCGAGTAGGTGTTGGATCTATAAGCTCCTTCTCATTCCAAGCTCTTAAATCTTCGTGTTCTTCAAGAAGTGCACCAAACACGCACTCTTTAGCCTTACACACACTAAATATGGAAGGTTAGCTCGATTAGGGTTTGCTTCTAGACGATAAGGTGGTAAGGGAGGCTGGAGAGAGGACTTAAGGATCTTTAAATAGGGTGCAAACCCTAAAAGTTAGGGTTTTCATATTCAGCTTCGACTCGTCGAATTGGGTCCTCCAACTCGTCGAGTAGGTCCTAAAATTTATGCGGGCTGACTAGTTTCTACACGACGAGTTGGGGCCTCCAACTCGTCGAGTAGGCTTCCTTAAATGCATAAAATCCCTAAGATCTCATTCCTGGAAATCGGGATGTTACAACTCTCCCCCACTTGAACTAGGCTTCGTCCTCGAAGCCTGCTGCAGTGAACCAATCCGGATAATGCTCTTACATATCAGCCTCCAGCTCTCAAGTCTACTCGGATCCCCTCCGATGCTGCCACGTGTACCCTTACCAAGGGTATCTCCTTACTATGCAGGATCCTACCTTTCTTACCAAGACAGCCACCGGCTTTTCAATTTAATTCAGGTGATCATCAACCTGAAGGTCGTCCAATGATACCACAACATCCTTGTCCAACACGCACTTTCGCGATTGCAAAACATGGTAAGCGTTATGAATCTGACTAAGCTCCTCTAGACGATCCAGTCTATACGCCACCTTGCCAACTCTGGCAATAACCCAAAATGGCGCAATCTATCGGGGACCCAACTTTCCCTTCTTCCTGAAGCGGATCACACCCTTCCAGGGTGACACCTTCAGCAACACCATATCACCGACCTAAAACCCCAAATCAGATCGCCGCCGTTCGGCATAACTCTTATGCTGACAGGATAATGCTTCCTTTAGCTCCCGAACCAACATACATAAAACATCCACTTGACAAGCGCGAATACTCATACCTGGTCCAATCAGCATCGGGCTGGAATATCAACATGTCGAATCCAATCAACCATCAAGTTGAAATTCTCAGGGTTTGTTGGCCTACCACCTCAACCCTACCGCTCCCCTCCCCTCGGAGCCTCCGTGCCTACGACTTACAGTCGGCCCGCGCCGGGTATCTTGACCTACTGCCTCAACCCTACCGCTCCTCCTGAGCCTCCGTGCCCATGACAAAAGATGATCAAACCAAAAACTTCCGCATTTCATCCGATCCCTAAGAACAACTTGCGAACAAATAGAAATACGGAGCAAACATTCCACATATTCATTCTGAAATCTAATTGGCACTCCCAACGGCCCTTGACTGTCCCCTATCCAAAACAACTGATTTATGGGTTCTCCGATCCCAATCAATGCGTCACTACCGAGAGTATCACAAATAGATTAAGTGAATAATCCTGACCATTAGGCCCATAGCCCATGACCGGAATGCTCCTGATCCCATACCTACCTTGTCGGTATTACATTGCTTGCCCAACTCTATGGGTCCTAAAGGTACTCTCCTCCCTTCACTGCCTTGAGGGGACCTAATCACCATCCCACACAACACCGAACGCGCCCCACTATGCTGCAACCCTACCATGTACGATTCACTTATAGAACAAGCTGCTACCCAAGCAAAACCTTACGAACCCATGGTCGCACCCAACCCGAGGATAGGATAATGGTCGAACTCTTGACCTGAGTCGAAGGCTATAACCCAACAAAATGTCACAACTAGCATTTTAGCTAGGAAATTCTATTCTCATGTAAACATTCATCTAGTGTAATGACTTGTACTCTAAATGAATATCATGATCTATGTTCACTCAATACATCTCTTATAGTCAATTATGTGTTGAAAACCCTAGAGATCCCGGTTCAAGTTTAATATGAACTAGGATTCTCTTATTGGACCTAATGGACCAATAAACCTTCAACTTGACTATCTTGGGCCTAGGAACCCTAATTGGGCTCTAAATGGACCCCATTTATAAAACTTTAGCACATTGGGCCATGTGGGCCTAGGATGGTGCTTCTTATTTTTAATGGGCCATAAACCCATTCCTTTATACCATTTTGGGCCGTGAACCTTCTTAAGGGCCCAATGGGCCGAAAAATATTATCAAACTTCGTAAATTCGAACAAGACTAATGATGGGCCAAATCAATTCATCCTCACCTCTCTTAAGCCCATATTTTCGGCCCATTACCCATTATCCACTATGCTTATTAGACAAAAAAAGGGAAAATAAGTAAATTTATGCATTGGACACATCATTGTTGCATGGTGGATTTCCATGCAACATCACCTCACAAAACTCTCTCTCTCTCTCTTCTCTTATTAACCTCGGCCAAACCCCCCACCATACCACCTCCATCTCTCAATTCAAACACTTCCAAACACTCTCAAGAAACTTCCTCATCTTACTCTAAAATTTTCGAGCTTTGTGGGTGCTTTCAAGAGGATTCTTCATCAATATCATCATCTTTGGTAAGTTTTTGCTTAGATCTGTGATTTAACTTCTTGATCTCTTTAAAAAATATCTTCTTAACTCATGCCATTTCGTGATCTTGCTTCTTAGAACCCTCTAATTTCGAAAACTTCTTCAAGGTGTTGCTGGGGCCGAAAATCTTCTCATATCATCACCAAAAACCAAATCCAAAACCTCAATGTGAGTTCATACCCCCTATTTTCGATTTTTACTTGGTTTTGGGGGATAATACGAGTTGTTTTGTGTAGATCTATGTGTATATGCATGACTATGTGTGTTTTCATGAATTATTTGGTGATTATGTGTTGTTTACTTCATAAATCTAAAAATATGGTAAGAACATGAAGTTTATCACTTGGATCTTCTTAAAAACCTTGAGAAAAATATGTGTTATCCCATATAATACATGTAAACTTGTAGATCTGGGATTTATACACTTAAAATAGCAAAAACAAGTGTTGTGTACAAACATGGATAACTTAAACTCAAAAATCAGCCTTTAACAGAAAAGTTTTGGGCCAATCTCGAACTATTTTGACCACCTTAATGATAATATTTTTCAAAACAGTTTTACATGCAAAAAGTTCAGATTTATACCTTTAAAATGACTACTCTCACGTTCCATACGATTTTTCTACAATTTTTGGCAAATTTTACAAAACTGCCTATCATATTTGAAATAATTTCGGACCAGCCTGTGAAGGTGAGCAATTTCACACTTGTTAGAGGCCATTAAAAATTATGAGAAACATTGTGAACAAAGTAGACAAAATTTCCAAACTTCTAGAGTTTACGGATCCAAATTTTGATTTACGATGATTTTTCTACAAATTTTCCAACAACCGGGTAAGAAAAGTCAAAAACCGGAAAAATGTGTATTTTCACAAAATCAAGCCAAAAATGGGCTAAAGATGTCATTTTTACTAACAACTAGCCATAAATACAAGTTTTGAACAAAATGGGGACTAAAATGTCATTTTTACTAACAACTAGCCATAAATACGAGTTTTGAACGAAATGGGGACTAAAATATTATTTTTACTAAAACTGGGCCTTAAATGTAAACTTTTGGCTTAATGGGCCAAGAGTGTCATTTTTACAAAAAGTGGGCCTTTTACATCATTGTAGTAAATAATTGAGCTAAACTAGCAATATAATAATAAACGGGCTAATTTTTGTTATTTTTCATGTTATTAGGCCTTAGTGGCCCATTTGTATTTGATAGGTCCTGAATACTATTTATATGTTTATTGGGCCTTATTGACCCATTAACATGCGCGACGGACCTTGGATACTATTTGTGTGCTATTTGGGTCTGTAAATACCTTACATGTGAAATGGGCCTTAGTTGTCCTTTTACATATATTTCGGGCCCATGTTATATAATCTCATTCCTATTGGGCCTTGAAATGACTTACATGTTTAGCGATGCCTTAGTGGTTCACTTACATGGTTCATTGGGCCTGGAATAAGTTTTATACGTTTTTCTTCGCGTAAATTCGATTAAGGATCTAGTGAGATTTGTCGGTTGACACCTATTGAGTGTACGATCGTAGCCTGTAGTTATAATCAGATTCTCTTGGAGGGAGAGCAGGGTTTTGTGTATAGATCTATACGGGGATGACACCCCACACCTGAGCTGTTCACTACAGTTAGACTACATCAGTCTAGGGTGACTATAACCTTATTTTATTTTTCCATTGGCGTTCACAAACGCCAAGACAGGCGAAATTGTCATTATTTAGTATGGCTATGACGGCTCACTTAGAGGAATTAACGTTATGAAGTTTGCGGAAGACTATTTTCTTTTATCTTGGATTACTCGGAAACTTACTCACACTGGTACTCAACCTCGTGGTTGGTACGACAGCTTTCTCTTTTCTTCTTTTACAGGCAACATCGGGTTGTCTGGGGGCGTTCTATTTACATTCTCTTTACCTTTTCTGCATTATCTTTATACATTCTAATAAACAATAACACGCATGCATTAATACAAGATCTGACACAAACATACTAAACTGTTTTCAGAAAATATAGGATTTTCTGGTGGTTTCAAAGTTGTACAAATCATTTTCACAAACATGCTTATGAAATCACCAACATTTTTATGTTGACCTTTTTAAATTAACTTGTATTCTCAGGAAACCGTTGAAGCAGGTTGGGCGGAACAAACTAATGGATATTTTATTATATTTAGTTTTCATCATACTCTGGCTATTTTGGCATGTAATATTCAAATACAATACTCGATGTAAACAATGAATGTTGTTATATTACATGTGTGATGATGATGATGTTATGTTTCAATTATATACTCTGTGATGATACTACAACAATGGAGTCACGCTCAAGCCCCCGGACATTTCCGCCGTCTGGTTCGGGGGTGTGACACAAAACCATGCATGTTCTTGGGAAACCCAAACCACATCCAAAAGGAAAGATTTTCCGAGATAAAGCAACACACCACATCCATCAATAACAGAAGACGTCCACATTACCAATCGAAACAAGATCCTATAATTGATCGAGACTGCACGGATCCTACCCACACGAAACTAGCCCGAGAATACTTCCAAGGCGATCTCAAAGGTCGCCAACCCGAGTCTGATATGAGTAAGAAATCCCACTCTACTACTGAGGGCGAACTTTCCCAAGGACCAAGGGAAACATAAACACGCTGCACTGGAGGGTGGGTGACGCATTCCTTGCTCTTAACTATCGCCTCTTGCATCCTTCGAGGAATTCCCGCTGAAAGACGAAATCAATGACCAATGGTCGAGGACGTCCTTACACCTAAACTAGAGAATCACAAACCCACCTTGAGCTGAACATACTCGCTTCTGGAGACGTTCACCGATCAATATCTGCCTAACAAATCTGAAAACAGCAGTACGGACAGCAACTGACAAAACCTTCAATGCCTGAAACTCAACCTGAGAACTCCCAATTATCCCCCACTTAGGGTTATAACTACCACCCAATGGTTAGAAATCAACTCACAACTCAAACTGACTCAACCAGGTATGATCATTCCTTACCATTGAATAAATAACGTACGTACAATGATCCTCCCGCTACAGATCAATCGGAACCCAAGAGAAACCTGAATTTCAGCTGAAGACTTCCAGCATGCAGAATGGCATACAACGACCCTCGATAACCCAAAAATAGCAGAAGGTCAACCCGGGATATACTTACCCAATCCAGCAAAATTCCAACATAAAACAGTTCCTGATACAATCCCGAAGAATGCCAGAGAGGTCACACTCTCAAAAGCATTCGAAGAAATCCTGACTTCCTCCTCCTGAGTTAACTTGACCAACCTGAGGGCACGCAGGAAAGCTCCCCTTCGATCCCAGGTGACAAGAACCAATCCTTGTTTGCAATCCCAATGACAATCCGACACCCGGCCTACCCGAGGATATGGTACCTAACTTGCCTCACAAGATACTCATGCCACATCAATCCACTTGCGCTCACCAGTGCTGAAATACTACCGCCAACCCCTGCGACCAACTGACCCCGAGCTGGAAATACAACCTGACCCTGGGGTCACAAGCCTACTCACTCCTTCGAACTCGGAAAACTAAAAGGGCACAACCCTTGCCATATAAAACGACATTCCAATCCATCAATCAACCATTCTACTTCCAGCTGCAAAACTCAAGCTGATCATAATCATCACTCCCTTCCTGAGTCCCGCGACTCGTATCCCGGTCACGAGTAAAACCCCCGAAGCCTCAAACCAAAACTCACTAGGTCTACACCAAACAACCAAAATCGATAACGCCACTGGACTCACACCAAATACCAGGACCATCCTCATGTCTGAGCAGCCACAACCAAAATATTGACAGGAACATAACCACTGCCGCGAACCATGGTATCCAACCATGCTACCTTCCCTGACCAGCCCTTAGAATCCCTAAGATCTTCCTTGATTCGAGTATGGATCTTGTGCTTTCAGTAGTACAGGCCCAATACTACCTTCCACACCTATCCATCCTTTCCTCAAGAATCATCTCGGGTCCTCTAAGTCCTAGTCATCAAATATTCCTGAAACCTGCTCAACAGCGAAACAACCGCACTAAATACTCCCTAGGCTATCCTAGGACTCACCACACCTCCTCTGTCATCAGCAGCTGAAGAACCCCTACCGACGCCAGCTAACCACTTCACGAATACAATTACATGCAACCAGGCTTAAATAATCCTTCGGCTAAAGGACCCAACCCTACAACGGTTGGACTCAGACGAGAGTTGCGCAATAGGTCCAACTCCTTTATCCTAAGATTATTTAACCCTCATAGCATGTAATTTTAATGTATTCATTTGATGGTTAGCTCCCATCAACATGGGACCCACAAAGCACAAAGCAAGTATCATTCGAGCAGAGAAGCCGACTAGCACTAAGATGCAATAAAATTAGGCATATCCTCCCATGAAATCCTCGATCTCAGACTTCCAGCACCTTGCGTGCATCTTCGCCCTGCCCTCACTCTCTCGAGAGTGGCTAATCCTTCCTCATGCCGACCCGCTATGAATTGTGCTCAATCAAAGAAACCACTGCTACCTCGTCCAATAACGTTACTAGACGGCCGAACCCATATGACCCATACATACCACGCTTGCCACATGACCTTCGATTGCTGCCAGATGACTATCGGATGAATACAATCACATACCCCACCGTTTAAACAATGTTACGCTAAAAGATTCAATCCCACAATGGTTGGACTCAGACGAGAGCTGTGCAGCAGGATCAAACCTCTAAGCCTAAGATCCTTTAAACCATGTGGCATGTGAGTTAGCGTATCCACTCAATAGCCAGTTCACACGCGAAAGAGTCACAGATCATAACAACAAGAGAGCTCTATAGGAACTAAGGCATCATATAATCAGGCAATTCTACCATGCAATTCCTGAAGATCCCTAGCCTATTGCTAGCATGCTGTTCTAACATATCATAACATATCATAAGCTCAAATAATTGTGTGGTAATTTGGGGTCTACTTACTGGCTCTGGCTGATCATACAAATCGCATCCTCTTTGATTATTTTGAAAACCATTTGAAAATTTGTTTTGAAAACCCCTTTTCCTTAGTTTGACACTGGATTCACACGAGTGTTCCTCCAATTCACTCAAACCAAGGCTCTGATACCAACTTGTAACACCCATAAAATTTCAGTAAAATTTAATCTTTCCAAAACAATCCTTTTTCTATAGAAGTGTTTACAAAACCGTTGTTTCCAAAACATTGATTTAAATCCAGAATCATTTACACATAGTTTTCAAAACATTCAAAATATCAGAGTTTCCCAGAAACCATAAGTCCAAAACGCAAGGATGTGTACGGTCACACCTTCGGCTTGCCAAAACATCTGAAGCACCTGAAACACTAAAATGAAACCGTAAGCACAAAGCTTAGTGAGTTCCCCAAAAGTACCAACACACAAACAGTAGCACATATACAAATAACTGCATGCATATAGAGTCTTCAGTATGACCGGACCGCCCTCACCAGGCCTTTGGTCTATCTGACCCACTCTCAAAATCTACAGTATAATTGGACCACCCTCACCGGGCCTTCAGTCTATCTGGCCCACCCTCAAAACCTTCATCATGTCTGGTCCACCCTCCCGAACCTTCAGCCTGTCTGGACCATTCTCTGGGCCTTCGGCCTGATTAGTACGCCCTAGTGGGTCTGCAGTCTATTCGGGCCGCCCTGGGTATGTTGGTCTAGAGCACAAAGCAGGACCACCTCAACCCGCCCCAAACATACAATCAACACATAGATATCAAACGCTAGCTAGCAGGTAATAACAGTCAAACAGATCTAACAGATCACTAATCATAACATCATCCTGCATACCAGGATACCGACCAAACAGGTCACTAAACATAACATCATCCTATATACCAGGATACAGATCTAATAGATCACTAAGCATACCATCATGCGATAACTAGGATAACAATCCAAAAGGGCCGGCATTGGTGCCTTCGACCCTGTTAGTACAGTGAGGAAAACTCACCTCACAAGTAGAGATGAAGCGATAAAATTGAATCCTAACTAACAGCTTTGAACTCGACTGACTGTAACCACTATATGACTATTGGATTAGGCGTCTAAGCCCATAACTATAATTAGTATGTACTTGACCCGAGAGTAGCATGGTCCATTTGGGTTGCCTTCACTAGAGCAATTTGATAGGATGGATTTTTAAGAAGAGGTTATTTATGATTTATTAATATATTATAAGTTCTAATATATTAATATGAAATCATGTTATTTAATTAGTATTGATCAAGAATTAATTTGGAATTAATTCAGTGATCAAAAGAGACTAATTAAATTAATGGGGACTAATTGTGTAAATTAGTTATATATATATATATATATATATATATATATATATATATATATATATATATATATTGTTTGGGCTTATGATACATGATGGATTAAGTTTATGAAAAAATCCATAAAGAGTTAGTCCATATGGATCATGGATCATGGATAATAAACCCAAAGGTATGGATTAGGGTTTAACCATGACTCTTAGAATCCTACAGTATATATATATATATATATATATATATATATATATATATATATATATATATATATATATATATATATATATATATATATATATATATATATATATATATATATATGTCACCCTATAGCTAAAATCGGTTACCACATATGTTCTAAGAGTTCATTTGAGCCGTTTTTTTATGCAAGGATATTCTCTCTCAAGTCCTCGTTTGTTCATGGTGTTTGTGAACCATTTGAGGGATCACATTTGAGGTGCTAAGTTCTTAAAGACCAAAACTACAAGCTACAACAAAGAGGTAATTCTGTAACTCAATTCTATGTTGTTTATGTCAATTGTATGCTAGTTGTAGGCTTAATGCTTTGGAAACAATATTGCATGTATAATTAGAGAAAACATAGATCCAAAGCATTTAGGGTTGTATGTGCACCATAGGATGTTGTAGTATACTAAAACCCAACAGTTGTATTAGAGCCAGGTGTGTTTTCTATTATATTTGATGCATGGCTTATTTTTCAAAGCTGAAAAACTGTTCTGACAGCACCTACTCGACGAGTACATGATTGGACTCGACGAGTAGGTTGTTTTTTTCCTTGAACTCGACGAGTCCATAGTTGGGCTCGACGAGTTGGATGATCAGACAGTAGTTTTTCGGGATTTTTTGGCTTGTTTTGGATTAGGATCATTACCAAAAATGTTTTAGTTCATAAAATTTGATTTTGTTGGTATGGTAATGACTATACCCATCCAATCAAAAGATAATTGTCAAAATTTCAAGATTTGTATTAGTTTATATGAGAGGCTAATTTCTTGTAAATTGTTGATGTGAATTATCTTGACTTATGAGTTTAATTAGATCATAGGAAAATTATAAGATAATTTTGTTTGTTTAAAATATTGATCTAAATGTTCTTTAAAGTCCTCCATAACTTGTCCTCAAGTTATGGAACATGAAAAGTTTTTCCATAAAAACCACATTAAACTCATAAGTTATGGAAATCAAAGGTTTTTCAAGAGTTACAAAACTTGCCCTCAAGTTTTGGTATTTGAAACGTCTCAAATTATGAAACTCTTGTAATTAAAATGGTGTAACTCTTGGGTTCATAAATTAAAAAATTAATTAATTAGTTTTTAATTTTGAATTTTTTTATATTTAGAACCTTGAAGTATTTTAATAGTTCAAATTGCACCTTATGGACTTTATTAAATTAATTAAAGTGTTTAATTAAAGGACATTAATAATTCCATAATGGTATGGTTTAAGTTTAATTAAATTAAGAGCATAATTTATTAATGGATTAAACCATCTAGTATTTTAAAAGTTTAAAATACACCCTTATACTATATAAAATTAAAAGTTTAATAATTATATATGTATAAGTTAAAGAGTCAATCTTACCGTTAGTAGGCCTCATTCACGAAGCCGTCTATAAGGGGTGTATAAGGTTACTGCCTATAAAATGGCGGTTTAATGGGTGTCCACTCTCACCCACTGCTTCCTTGACTGGTGGAGGGTCGTTAGCCGAACGGGTAGGATAGGACATTAATTCTCATTAAAAATATAATGAAAATACTAAGTAACTAAACACTTACAAATTCTCAATCTTAGTTACTTAGGAAAAATGTGAATTTGGTGTTAATCCATTAAATTGAACTTTGCACCTTGCCAAGTCGATAGTGGAGCGTATGTGGTTAACCGACACACTAACTTGGACTAACAAGGGTGGAAAAGGGTAGCTCGATGTTTGTCATAGATCAATGGAGCATGTGTGGTTAACCGGCACATTGATTAGGTGATAAATGACATCGAGAGTACCAAGCTAATTTGCATGGTTATTCACACCGTGTTTGTGATCCTCGGCATCCCAGTTACAAACTTGAAGGTCACAATCGAGATTAAACATGCCATTGAAAAGTTCAATGAATCTCAAAAGAATCTAGAAATTTTAATTCATTTAAAACCTAATGTTCAATTTCATTTTTCATGGTGGAAATTGGTAAATCGTCATTTACCTACCTTCAAATATTTTGCAATTGGATTACGGCATCCCTCTTCCGAATTGTAAAATATTGTGTTGGGTCCTAGCCTTAATATTTCATTTGGCTGTTATATTAAGGACTTAAATCAACCAACTTGAATTTCTCCCTTATAGATGTCTAGTTCAGACTACTATGGTCTTCCCGAATCTTTTCTTTATAAAGATGATATTCCACAAGACGATCGAGGTGAAAGATTAATCCCTTCTTCGTGCTGCAGTGGAAATTCACTTCCTCCACCGCCTCCAATAATTTTCCCTGACCCACAAGTTCAAAGACTTGAAAAGTTCAAGGTCACTCAAGCCTTATTGGCTAGCAAACACCTAGATGGAAGGTCTGTGTGTGCACATGTCTTGGAGATGAAGTCACACATTGACATGCTGGGAATGTTGGGTGTCATTGTTTCAAGGAAGTTGGTTGTTGACTTGGTTCTTCAATCACTTCCTAAGTAATATAGCGGGTTCTTTAAGGACTACCATATGGGAGATCACGGCATGACCCTTATTGATCTAACATATTTGCTTGTTGCTGCTGAATCAGCAATGATTTGGCGCATTGGTAATGAAAATTTGATTAGAAGATCTATTTCCTAAATTTCCATGGACATTGACAATGGTAACATTGGAAGTCGAGAAAAACTTTCTCTTCCCAATGGAAAGGGATCGGTCATGGTCAAGTCATTTGACCAAATAGTAAAGAGAAAGGCTAAGTCTGAGATAGTCCCATGTACCATTCCCAAAGAGTCCATATGTTTCTATTGCCAAAAGAAGGGGCATTGGCTGCGAAGCTGCCATATTTACCTGAAAGATCGCAAGGATGGTAAAGTCAAAAAGTTTGACTCTACTTCAGGTAAGTCCACTATCTAACTCTATTAAGTTCCTATTTGGAGATTCTTAATACATGATGTAATGTAATTACATTTTGATGTTTTGTAGGATCAAAGGAATGAAAGGAAACTTAAAGGAAGAGTAAGCTGATTCTAATCGTGAAGAGATGGATTTCGATCGCATGGTTCGCTGATCAGAATTTTGAGCTACTGCTTAAGAGTTATGATAGATTGCTTAGGAATAGATAACAACATAGTTTTCATATGTATTCGCATTGTAAGGAAAAGTTCTCCGCAATTTTAATAGATAAAATATAAATTTTGATTTTATTTTATTTTAAGTTTTCTTACAATGGCATTTGTGAAAATTGTTGTTTATGTGTTTCCATTGATAACAACATTGGAAAATGGATTTGATTCTTTCGTTTGTGGTAGTGTCAAGATTTACCAAATAAGGAAAGAATCTCATCACCCACGTTTCGGTTGGATAGAAACTTGGAATCATGCAACTTGTATTGTGTGATGAATGAGAACTTCATCTTTGCGAAATTAAGACTAATTCCTTGTTCACATGTATATATGAGTCAAGTGAAGGACTAGGGGATCGGGTACACTTGGTTGTGCGCTGATCAGGTCCACCACAAAGAACGATACAACTATTCGTTATGATTTACTAAAGTTTACTAAATATGGTTATGCTTATTCTGAATCATTGGAAAAGTTTCAATTTATGGTAGAACGAATAAGAAGAATCAAATTAGGCAAAAAGATAAAAGTTTCTCCTATCTAAGAAGTAGGGAGAGTACTCTAGTATCGTGTTTTATGATCATCTTAGTGATTATGAAACCATATCACAATCGATCCTCTAAGTACATATTAGTGCAATTGTATGGCTAAGAAGAGGAATCGTGAATTGTTGATATGGTTAAATCAAAAGGTGAGTCATAATTCGTTCCAAAATCAAGTCTTAGAGTCATACTCCAAGATTGTGCCTTGAGTGACAAAATCTTAAGAAGGTTTATAACACTTATCAAATGTAGAGTAAAATGTTTCTTACTCTTGTACATTTGAAATTGGTAAGTTGTGATGTCTTGGATAAGACAAAGACCAACTATGACCAATCGTGTGAAGTGTTTTGTCTTGATAAGAGACCACACTAACTCTTGAATATTTTTTTGTCAAGTAATGTTTCTTGACAAAGAGAGTCTTATATGTCAAGAGGTCAGTGGGAGTCTTAAAGATCTTGAAAAGCTTCAAGAACTAATTAAGAATAAACCTATTGTTAATCACTAGCACACGACTTGAGGTTTGTAACCTATCGTGTTGGCATATTCTTGTTTCTATGCCCATTCCAGTTAAAGTTGACTATGCATGTGAGTTTTATGAGTTCTCAACTGTTTGCATAACAACTTGGAAGCAATGGTAGGCCCTTGAGCTTCTAGGTGGCAAGAAATTAAGATTGAACAAGATCAGTCCATATGAGTTTGGATTTGTCACTAACCTTGTCTTGTGATTATGGTTATGACAAACTCACATGGATAGGAACACATACACCATAAAATCTAAGTGTCATAAGGTTTCTCCCCAATTCATGAAAATGATTGTGAGAAAACGATTTCAATAAGTAGATTTTAAGGAGATAGCATTTTTGATATTTGCATTTTCAAATTTAATTATGATTACGGCATCCCTCTTCATAGTTCGAATTGTGAGAAATGGAAAAAGGTCTAAACATTCGGAACTTATTACTGTAAGTTCTGAAATTGTTTAGACACACATGTGAGCTATCTAAGGAAAGGTGTATGAGTTTGAGGAGCCTAGATAAAGTCTTATTGAAGCATCTTGTATCAGAAATCTAAACTTTGGTAAGAAAGTCAACAATTATTGATTTCTTGAAGTCCAGCTGATTTCTAGGTACATGTCAAAGCTAGTGGGAGCATAAGTGTTATGCTAGTAAGATAATAATTATTATGCTAGTGGGAGCATAATTATTATGGTAAGTGTTGCAAGTTAGCAATGTTAATTATAGAAAACAAAAGTTTCAATTCGCAAAGTTGTAGGGTTTGAAAAAGTTGTTTTGCTATAATTAAGGGAGAGGAATTCATACTTCATTTCTAATCTAAAAGCTTAGATTGAGATTTTAATCGAATTTAGTCATAGACATATGTGAGTGTTATGTTCAAATGATTCAACATAAGGAAACTCTATATGTGGAAATATTATAGCGAAAGACTGGTAAAGTATCATGTCTTTATGTGAGACATTATGAATCGTATTCCATATGCTTCGGATATAGGATCGATTACATATGTTGTTATATTAATATGTTCTAATTTTCCAAATGCCTACGGCATTAAGAGGGAAAATGGACTAGAACGAGATATGACTAAAATAGTTAAGCAATTGTCGAGGACAATCTGAGGTTTACCAAAGATTGATTGCTCATGGACAGTTGGAAGTATAATGTAAGTTTTGGAAGATCCATATTGACAAGTTCTGAGAAGAGGTAACTCTTGTTTAAAAGTGCAAGTCATATGGAATTATGGAAATGTTCCATAAGTGGATGTTAATCATAAAATCTATGTAAGATTAGAAAACTTAATGCAAGAAGGATGTTCAAAGGAATGTACTTTAAATGTGAGACTTCGTTTCCATGAAATTGCTCTCCATTAGAGTACTTTGTAATGTATGTTGCCAAGTCTCTGTGACTTTTGTGCATAGTCATTACAAGAGGATCATTACATATAAGTTTAAAATCTAATAGATTATAGCAAATGGCAAGAATTTGGTATACTTACATTTACGATAAGGATTTGGAATTGTGAAATGAGTGTCATTGAAATGCTTTCAATTGATCTATTTCACAATGAGAGGACCATAGGCAAACGTAGTGTGCAAGCTTGGAGCATGACATATCTATTGTTTTAATTCAAGTATTAAGTTGATTAATCGAAACATTATACAATGAATAATGTGTAATCAATATGGTGATTAAATAAAAGGTGTTTTATTTATATTCATAAGTTCTGAGACCATATTAGATTCGATTATTCTTGTGTTTCACTTTGCATGTTTTGACTTCCCGAATAACTAGGTTATTCAAACTATCCACAGTCGATCATACTTTGGAAGTAGGTATTGAGGCATGACTGTCATGAATCTGACTATAGATTGTCTAGGTGTTTTAGACATAGCACAAGTTTGCTGCAGTGTTCATGGGTACTGCTAGAATTAGATTCGAGTATTGGATTAAACCCACGCTCATCTGAATCACTTCATGGATTTTATCACGACTGATTGTGAGACGATAATATCTTATATTCTTAAAACAGAGACGTGTGAGTTGTACCTTACAAATCGGTTGCACATTGATGATGCGTAAACGCACCAGTCACTTGGTGTTATAAAACGCATTGTTGTGTGTGATTTGATGAGTAAATATAGCAAGCATATGAGTCGAAGTTTATCCATTCTTTTACCCTTATAGGGATAAAAGCGATATATGTGGGCCCCTTGATGATTTAGTGATGACACTCTAAGCGCTTGGCCAAGCCTGTACTGATTTGATTTGTTCAATTAGTCGATCGTCATAAATCGGAAATCGGGAAACAACAGATGGACATAGAGAATGATTATAATCCTTGTCTCATTCCATATTATATCTTGTAGAGTGGAGGAATATATGATCCCTTATCTAATGGACGCGTCATTGACTAGGTCAGAGTTCGACATCGGCTTTTAAGAGCTACGATTGCTAGTCGGGTTGTGAAGTCATACTTGCAATAATAGTTATTAGACTTATCCAAGTGGGAGACTGTTGGATTAGGTGTCTAAGCCCATAACTATAATTGGTATGTATTTGACCCGAGAGTAGCATGGTCCATTTGGGTTGCCTTCACGAGAGCAATTTGATAGGATGGATTTTTAAGAAGAGGTTATTTATGATTTATTAATATATTATAAGTTCTAATATATTAATATGAAATCATGTTATTTAATTAGTATTGATCAAGAATTAATTTGGAATTAATTTAGTGATCAAAAGAGACTAATTAAATTAATGGGGACTAATTGTGTAAATTAGTTATATATATATATATATATATATATATATATATGTATATATATATATATATATATATATATATATATATATATATATATATATATATATATATATATATATATATATATAGTTTGGGCTTATGATATATGATGGATTAAGTTTATGAAAGAATTCGTAAAGAGTTAGTCCATATGGATCATAGATCATGGATAATAAGCCCAATGGTATGGATTAGGGTTTAACCATGACTCTTAGAATCCTGCAATATATATATATATATATATATATATATATATATATATATATATATATATATATATATATATATGTCACCCTATTGCTAAAATCGGTTACTACATATGTTCTAAGAGTTCATTTCAGCCGTTTTTTAATGCAAGGATATTCTCTCTCAATTCCTCCTTTGTTCATGGTGTTTGTGAACCATTTGAGGCATCACATTTGACGTGCTAAGTTCTTAAAGGCCAAAACTACAAGCTACAGCAAAGAGGTAATTCCGTAACTAAATTCTATGTTGTTTATGTCAATTGTATGCTAGTTGTAGGCTTAATGCGTTGGAAACAATATTGCATGTATAATTAGAGAAAACATAGATCCAAAGCATTTAGGGTTGTATGTGCGCCATAGGATGTTGTAGTATACTAAAACCCAACAATGACTAGTTCTATTAAAATCCCAAATTACCAAAATACCCTTAGAAGTCAAACTTGGTCAACCCTTGTCAAATTGAAAGTTAACAGTCAAGGTCAACAGTCCATGTTGACCCAACTCGTCAAGTGCAGCTTATCGACTCGTCGAGTTCCTTCAGAACTCAGAAAACCATGAAAACCCGAGTCAACTCGCTGAGTTGCCAAACAACTCGTCGAGTCCATGCAGTGTCCAGAAGATCGGGAAAACCCTAACCAACTCGTCGAATTCCTTCATCCCTTTTCTCATTCAGACGCTTTTAAGCGAAACCAAGGCTCCAAACTGTAGATCTAGCCTCCTAGGGTGTAGTTACCTCGCAAAATTGCCAACTTTACGTGCATGCAAGGCTTTAGGAGACTAAAGTGCTAAAACCAAGCTTGATAATAGGTTTAGGGCATGGAGAATGGCCAAATCTTGATAAAGTCGATAACTTTATGACTATGGGGGCCTAGAGGGGTCCAGATCTGAAGTTACAACTTCAATTCATGCCCAACTTCCAAAAATGGATCCAAAGTGGGCTAAAAAGACCCTAAACTCTTGAATGGAGAGATCTAACAAGAGAATGATCAAGGTAACAACCTTTTACCTTCAAATGGTTGCTACAACCGAGTAGATGTTGGATCTATAAGCTCCTTCTCGTTCCAAGCTCTTTAATCTTCGTGTTCTTCAAGAAGTGCACCAAACACACACTCTTTAGCCTTACACCCACTCAATATGGAAGGTTAGGTCGATTAGGGTTTGCTTCTGGACGATAAGGTGGTAAGGGAGGCTGGAGAGAGGACTTAAGGATCTTTAAATAGGGTGAAAACCCTAAAAGTTAGGGTTCTCATATCCAGCTTCAAATCGTCGAGTTGGGTCCTCCAACTCGTCGAGTAGGCCCTAAAATTTATGTGGACTGACTAGTTTCTACACGACGAGTTGGGGCCTCCAAAACGTTGATTATGCTTCGTTAATTGCATAAAATCCCTAAAATCTCATTCCTGGAAATCGGGATGTTACAGAAGCCGTAAGAATTATGTCGTTCTACATACATAAGTGGATATGCAATGTCGTCTCCCCGTCTCAAAATAAACATAGATGAGTCGGTTTTGCTGTGCTGGAAACCGAGTGTAGTAGCATGGTGTGCGAAGCGTTGAAACCATGCTCTCGGAGCCCGTTTGAGACCATATAAAGATTTACGTAGGCGACATACATGATGGGGAAACTGAGGGTCTTTGAAACCGAGGGTTTGATGAATATAAACTGTCTCGGTGAGATGACCGTGAAGAAATGCATTTTTGACATCAAGTGGGTGCACGGGCCAGTGTCTGGAGACTGCAATGCTGAGAACAGTGCGAATGGTGCCTGGTTTGACAACAGGGCTAAAAGTATCATCGCAATCAATGCCCGGCTGTTGACTTTTTCAGTTTGCCACAAGACGAGCTTTGTACCTGTAAATAGTGCCATCAACATTAAATTTATATTTAAACAACTACATCGATCAGACAATATTGACCCCGGTGGGTCTAGGAACGAGGGACCATATATTATTTTTAATTAGCGCACTAAATTCATCATTCATGGAATTTTTCCAATGGGGATATGTAAGAGCTTGAGTATGGTTTTTAGGTATAAAGGAGAGAGTGGAAGTATGAAGGTTCATGCGGTGAATGGGCTTGACAATACCCTGATGGGATTGAGTTGTCATAGGATGCGAGGATAAAGGGGTTGTGGGTATTACGGAATAGGAAGGGGTTGGGTAGTGTTTTGAGACTGTAAGGTGGAGCTGGCAGAGGATGCAGAGGGATCGGCGAAAGCTGCAGTGGAGTCGGCACCAGTGGGAGACGATGCCGAGGGGGTAGCAGCCGTAGGAGTGGTGGACGTGATAGGAGAGAGAAGGTGTTTAGTCACAATATGATTAGGCGCAAATTACGAGTCTAGAAATTGGTAGGAGGGTGGATTTTGAGGAGTCATGGAAGCGTATGGGAAAACATGTTCATCCAACATGTCGCGAAAGAATGATATTTTTATTATGTAGTTCAAAGAAGCGGAATCCTCGGTGATTGCCAGGGTAGTCGAGGAAGATGCATGGAGTGGATTGGGGTGATAATTTGTGAGGAGGGTGAAGATGAGGATAGCAGAGGCATCCGCAGATGCCAAGGTGGTCGTAAGTAGGTTGTTTATTAAAAAGTTTGAAGTAGGGAGTATTGTTTTGGATTGATTTGGATGGGACGTGGTTTAAAAGATGAGATGCCATATGAAGAGCCTCGACCCAAAAGGCCGGTGAAAGGTGAGCTTGAAACATGAGAGAACGAATGAGATTGTTTAGGGTGCGAAGCATTCTCTTCGAATTTCCATTTTGTTGGGAAGTTTTTGGGCAAGAGAAACAGAATTGGATTCCGTTGTTATAAAAACTGGCACGAAGGATGGAGTTGTCAAATTCACCCCCATTGTCACATTGGAATGCTTTGATTTCTTTATTAAATTAAGTACGAACAAAAGCATGGAAATGTAAAAATTTTGAGATAGCATCACATTTTCGTCTTAGTGGATAAACCCACACATAGTAAGAGAAGTGGTCAAGAAAAATTATGTAATATTTTAAACCACTCAAGCTAGCAATAGGAGATGTCAAAATATAAGAATGATTAATATCAAAAGGAGCATGAACAACTTTATTAGAACTAGAAAACAAGAGACATATATGTTTGCCTAAATGGCATGCATTACAAAGCGACTGAGACAAAGTCTTATTTCATGAAATTAAATGACTAGAAATAAAGTGCGAAGCACATCATTCTCGGGATGACCAAGACGTTGGTGCCAAAGAGACAACCTTGAGGAAAGAAGAGCTTGAGGTTGTGAGCAGTTTTTGCGGTGCAAAGTTATTCTTGAATGACTTTGTATAGGCTTGACTCTTGTAGACCCACTTGCACATTGTATTGATGCCTTGTGATATGATATATATATATATATATATATATATATATATATATATATATATATATATATATATATATATATATATATATATATATATATATATAGAGAGAGAGAGACATGTAAGCCCCTCTATATATAGTGGGTTGCATACCACTTGTAGAGGTGTGCTTGAGAGGTGTAGTTCATAATGACTAGTGACTGGGATATTTATGGAGTTCTAGTCTACTTACTTTTTGTACTCATTCCTATGATCAAATGCATCTTTTAGCACCCAAATCACCGTGTTCTTTGTGTTCTTTTAATTCCGCATGCCAAATCAAATGCACATAATTCACATCAATTGGTATCAGAGAGGGTCTTTGAAGATCAAAGCGATTTTTGAAGAAATGGTTCTCGATTTGGCTACATTCAACACAATGGGAACGTTTATGGTGAGTCTCTCAAATTCTCTTTGATCCGTGTTTGTGTTTTTGAATTTTTGATCATTTTGAATCATTGGATCAATTTTTTTTGAAAAACCCATTTGTTATGATCTAATAAAATTTTCATTGATCGAGCCCAATCCAATCCAATATTCATGTGTTTGATTCTATTCTCGATTGCAATTGTTCATTTGAATTAAAATTTGGCCCAAAAACAATCGATTATGGTTCAATGTTCATTAATCCATTTTAAGCACAAAATTCATTTGTTTAAGATCCGACATTATGAATTGTTACTGTTCACAGTCCATTGAGCCCAAAATTTATTTTGATCCGATACCTTAAAACGCCGAGCCCACAAAAATTCATTAAATCAATTTGACTTTGTATTCAATTTATTCTTCGTTGTATGCTTAAACGTGTTGTACGCTACTGATGTTCTTGAATCTTGTTTTGATCTGCGAGTTATTGAGTTCCATTTGCTTTTCAACGTTTCTTACTAATCGATTAGAAGTATTGGTTAATCTGAACTTATGAATCGATTTTTTATAATTTGTTCAATCACAAATCGATTATGATCAAGTTGTTGTTGAGAAATTGTCAAAATTGCTTCTTTGATTTGGACAAATATGGTCAAGAACAGTTGAAGGAGATGAAGAACGGTTGAATAATCACTTTTGGATCTGAAATTTGATGTTAGAATCATCAATTTTGTGTTTTTGACCTTTGATTTCGAAAAGTCAAACTCGAAAAAAGTCAAACCCAAATTTTTTCAAGTGTGATTCTATGAATTGAAGGCTGAAATTGGTTGATACAAGTTGAACTTGGGTTGTGGATGTCGAAATAATGTTTGATTTGGGTTTAAATTTGAAAATTGCTTGGGTTGGAGTTCTTGGTGTTGAACACAGTGAATGTGTTTTTGTTCGACTCTTGAAATTGATTTCGAAATTGGATGTCTTTGTGGTCAATGCTGGTGTCGATTGAGGAAGTCTTGGAAGTTAAAAGGAATTAATTTAAACTTAGAAGGTCTAATTGATGTGGAATCGGATTTTGATGTCGAACGTCTTGGACTGATGTTGGCTTGAGAACGAAGGTGTGGATTTGTGGTCAACAGAAAAATTTTGGAGTCGAAATTTGTTGCTTGGCTTAATGGATGTCGAAATCAGATTCGACTTGTGGACTTGGAAACAACTTGGAAATGAAATGGTTTTTGAGTTTGATGTAGAACATATCAGTTCAATGTTGAACAAGTGACTTCACTTTTGGGGTCATGGTCATATTTTGATTTGGAGGTAAAATCTTAGTTCGACACTGAGGGTCGACTAGATATGCTGATAACGAAGATTATTGAGAATGGGAAGTTGATTTTTGTTTGATAGTGAATGGGAAAATTGGCGAGTTCGACATATATAGATCGTGATTTGGTTTAGAAATCAATGATACCTTCGCTATGGGTTATTGGAGTCGATTTCGACTTATGCTTGAAGTCGTTCACTACAATCGCGATTTAGGTTTTGATATCAAACATACCTTCGTTTTTGGTTGATTGGGTTGACGGTTAGGCTTCCATTTGGGGTCAATAGAGGTGATGTCAAACACACCTTCGATGTGTGGATTCTCATCATTCGCTACTGGATAGCAAAGTGAAGAAGAAAGTAAATGTCTTGGTTCGAATCCCTCAACTTTCAGCGAATGGGCAATATTAACCCACTTTCGACACGGGGTCATAAAATATGTACAATGTTGAATTTCCATTTCGCATACTTGCAGTTTTCGCAAGTTGGCAGAATTTACCCAGTTTCAACATTGGGCCAAAATTTCTGAGAAATGGGAATATTTTTGAAACAGATCCCTGCAGTTAATGCGAACTGACACTTTATGCCCAGTTTCGCAATTGGGGTTAAGTTTCGCATTTGAGGCTGTTTTGGGCGCAACAGATCACTGCACAATTTCGAAATTGACAGTTTCTACCCAAATTTTTTAAAATTTGTCAAAAGCGGTCTGAGAAGTATCGAATTCGAAAATTGAGATATTTTTTGGATTTTTCGGATTTATGCAAAACGATTATGCCATGTGTTAAGGGGGAGTTTTGTATAGAAAAATCTGAATTGAGCGCTTTCTCATTCCTTTTTGTTTTTATCATCATTTTTCGATTATAAAAAGGGGAGATAATTAAATATGAGAATTCGAAAATTGAATTTTTCATATTATGCGGACTTGAAGAACGAAGTGACCTTGAGAAATTGAAGTTTATGAAGTGATTCGATTTGAGATTCGGAAGTGATTTGGGTTTTCCCGGTTCATGATGGGTTTGGACTTAATGAAGATTTTTGGGGTGTGCTTTTATGCTCAAATTTGGGTAATTTTGTGGAGGTTTGGATACTCCTAATTACCTTTTGATGCTCGATTTTTAGGGACTCACACTCTATGTGACAACCCGGAACTTTTTCCATTATCCTTACTCAATTTCCATTAATCAAATTCGGGTTTTTATTTAATTCCGTCAAATTTGATAGTTTGGGAAAGACTTTACGTTTAAAATAAATCAATTTGGATTTATTCCTATTCACGTCAGTATTATTTTTGAACTAACGGAATATTCTAAACTTAGTACATCAAAGGGATCGGTGTTAGGATAAATTTGTTGAAGTTCTAGACATGAAGCAAAATGAAAAACCTCCTCAAAAAGGAGTTTCGGTCAAGACCTTAGAGTTTTCGGTCAAGGGACCGAAAACCCCATCTTATATATATATTTCATGATCATTTTGATCATTCTTCCCCTTTTTACAAGTCTAGAACTCGAAAACTCTCTCAAGTATCATCAAGTTCTTCACTTTGATCTTCAAGTTCTCGAAAAATGTAAGTGTTTCTTTCACCTTGAATCGTTGATAGATCTTCCTAACTAGCATCCCCCTTCGATTTCATCCATTAACTTCATCTTTTTGGGTTTAATCTTCCAGAACACCAAGAACACACCCTAGTGTTTTGGTCCAAAAATCAACTCTTTTAGCCTCTAAATCGTAAGTATTACTTTCTGAACTTATTATCTAGTTGAAACTCTTGTTTAAAGCCTTGAAATCGTCATTTTCCAAGAACAAAAGGAGTTTTCGGTTTAGTGCATCTCCTTAAACCGAAAACCCTAAAGAAAAGTGCCTTTAAGACCTTAAAACGCACTTAAGGCTTCGGATATAACTTAGAACCCCTTGCATGTTTGAAAGCCCTTGAGAAACACCACATGCATCAAAAATCTGGAGTTTTCGGTTTTTGGACCGAGAACCCTTCGGACCGAGAACCCTTCGGACCGAGAACCATTAGGACCGAAAAACTCCTAGGAACATACCACTTGGACCGAAAGCTCCATTTGGTGACCATACACTCATCTTATGCAATCCTAAGTAATTGTAACACCTCCATTAAGGATTTCTTAGTCCTTAAAGTGTTATTCTTTACCTGATTAGTTGAGTAAACACTAATCGTATACATATATATGTCATTATATGCTAAATAGGATCCGTACGCGTGCTCAAGACTTCACTTGACTGTCACACCCATAAAATTCGAGCCAATTTAAAACTTTTTAAATCATTTGAAACCATTCAGTTATTACAATTTGTTTTCAAAATAGTTTATACATCAGGGTTCCTAGAAATCATAATCATCAATCGAGGAAGTGTACGGTCACGCCTTCGCCTCCCCGCGGCCATCCGCTGAACCTAAAACAATAAACTGAAACTGTAAGCCCGAAAGCTTTGTGAGTTGCCCCCAAAATACCAACCTCATATAACCATAATCATATCATATCAACGAATACAGAACAACCATGCATCACGAGTATACAGTGTGACTGGTCCGCCCACACCGAAACTTCAGTCCACCCGGTCCACTCTCTGAGTCTACAGTATGACTGAACCGCCCGCACCGGGCCTACAGTCAATCTGGATCTATCCCGAGCCTTCGGTATGACTGGACCGCCATACAGACCTACAATCTATCCGGACCGCTCGTAGGGTATGTTGGCCTTCAGCACAAAGCAGGACCGCCTCAACCCAAACATCAAGCAAATAACCATGTGCACATAAATAACATATACTGGCATATATATATAATAATCATACCGATCTAACATATCATCAATCATAGCAACATCCTATAACCAGGATGCCGACCTAACCAGGTCACTAACATAGCATCATCCTATATACCAGCATACTAATTTAACAGATCATAATATCATAGCAACATCCTAAACAGGATACTGACCTAACCGGTCACTAACATAACATCATCCTATATACCAGGATACCAATCTAACAGATCATAATAGCATAGAAACATCCTAACCAGGATACTGACCTAACCGGTCACTAACATAACATCGTCCTAACTACCAGGACGCAGATCTAACAAACCAATAAGTATATCATGCGAATACCCGAATACAAATCCGATAAAGGGTCGGCCTTGGTGCCGTAGACCCTGTTGATATAGTGAGGATAACTCACCTTGCAACTACCGAACCGAAATACGAAAACACTGGCCCGAAGCACTGCTCCAAACTCCAACACCTGATGCCATCAATGAACCATGATATAAATATCCAATATACCATAACACCCCTGAAGGTCAAACAGGTCAAAGTCAAAGTCCTAGCCAAAGTCAACCTTCTTGATTGACTCTACTCGCCGAGTCAACCCGTCGACTCGCCGAGTTCCCAACTTCAGAAAACTCTTATATCACAACTCGACTCGCCGAGTCACTCCATGACTCGTCGAGTTTAACGATCTCTGAGTCCTATCATGTCCAACTCACTGAGTCACCACTCAACTCACTGATCTGAGTCTTAACCAGAAGAGGTTGGGGTTTTGCGTTCTGACTCGCCGAGTCCAAGAACAGACTCGCCGAGTCCACGACAATCTTCAACAGACTCGCCGAGTTGTTCCTTCAACTCGTCGAGTTCATGCCTACCTCCAACAGACTCGCTGAGTCCAAGAACATACTCGCCGAGTCTCTTCAGTCCTTTATTCATGCAGTGACTTTTCAAGTCATGCAGGGGCTCCAAACTGTAGATCCACACTTCTAGGTCATGACTCTCACGTAAAGTTGCAAACTTTACGTGAATACAAGGTGTTATAAGCCCAAATCACTCTAGGGCTAAGGTTTAAGACAATGATGCTTCACCAACAAGCCAAGGGCTAATACTTTGTGAGGTTCTGGACCAAGACAAGTCTAGATCTGAAGTAGCAACCTCAGATCTAGATCCCTAACCCGAATTAGATCGTTAACATGCCAAAATGGCCCCAAATATCATTCTAGAATAGATATAAATGCAATAGAGTCAAGGTAACAGCTTGTTACCTCTAAAATGTGCCCAAGCTGAAGTAGATTATAGATCTACACAAATCCGTTGATGCTCTAAACTTTGATTTACAAGCCTTCTTTGCTAGAATCTCCTTCCAAAGCTTCCAAGTTCACTCCATAGGCTCACACACGATTCTACGGTTTTCTGACTCTCAACGGGTGACAAAGAGGCTGAGGTGAGGACTTAAGGTCCTTTAAATAGGGTGCAAGCCCTGATTAGGGTTTTCTCTTCCCAGCACCAACTCGTCGAGTCCAGCTTCCGACTCGGCGAGTTGGTCACTTAATTCGCGACCAAATCCCGATCCAACTCGACGAGTACTCGCACCTACTCGTCGAGTAGCTTCTTCAATGTACACTTTAAGCCCTTCTATCATATTTCTGAAATTTTGGATGTTACAACTCTCCCCCACTTACATTAGGCTTCGTCCTCGAAGCTACTGCAGTATACGCTACCGAACAACTTACTCGCACTGCAGACTCCGATTTCCCAATTATCTCAGGTCCTCCCAGACCCGACCATTACACCCCCTTTAACATATCTCCTACTCGCGAGGCACCCTTGCCAACACTCAAAGCCGACCATCGGCCTTTTCTTCTTACGGACAACACATAATAGCCAAGTACCACCCGATGATACTATTCCTTCCTGTCAGGAACACACTTCCGTGACTTGCAACTACTAGGTACCACCATGACCCACTGGGTCCTCCCACAGTGTCAAACTACCCTTCCCTTTCCAAACTAGAGATAGCCCAAGTAACGTGCAATGTTAGGACCCAATCCATCCTCTTCTCGAATCCATTCTCTCTCGTGTTGACAGGATACTGCATCCTTCAGCTTCTAGAAATTCCCATGAATTAACCAGCTATATCTCATAACCACTCGCACCTGACCCAATCAGCCTCGGGCTGGAATACCAGGCACACCTATAACGGGTCCAGTCATCCCTAGGGGGAATACCCACTCATTCCCACTCATGTTTGGCCTAATCAACCCTCGGGTTGGAATACCAAACGCACCGGGTCCAATCAATCATAGGGTCCGGTCATCCTCATGATGGAATACCCTAGGTTGGAATACCACTACTCAAATAACCCATGCCTACAACCATACTTGAAGCCCAAGGATTCCAACCTTTCAGCTCCCTCTATCTACTCTGACTCGACACAACCGAGTACAACTTACCCAAATCTCAACAATACGCTTACCTCAAACTTGCTACAGCAGGGAATATAACTATCACGATCTCTACGCCCACGACCTATGACTGGAATACCCTTACGTGGTCCTCAGCATAAGTCTGGATTGCTTCTGAGCCCACATCACGAGTCTGGTATGCCCTCCCCGGCCCTCAGCTCATGACTGGAATGCTCCCGATGACCGATCGACACTACTGTCGTCACTTTCGTTTCCCAACACTTTGACCCTACAGATATCCACTTCCATCCGCCACTCGAAAGGCATAAACGGTGCTCCTTTCATCAACGCACAACATACGATGCGAAAATTACTACCACACACGAGTCACAATGGCTCAAATCAGCAACAACACACCTACCACTACCGGCCAACCAGCACGGCCCTCGTACCTAACCCATACCACTTCCTTCGGGTTAGCATACCAACATGCCTAATCAATCCAACTATCGAGTCGAAACTCTCAGAGTTTGCTGGCCTACTGCCTCAACCCTACTGCTCACTTCGAGCCTCCGTGCCTACGACTTACAGTCGGCCCGCACCGGGTATCTTCGCCTACTGTGTACAGCAGGACCGCCTCAACCCTATCCAAATGCCATAGACATTCATGAGAAAGAACTAACCCGGTTCCCAGAACCGGAATGACATGATATTCTAATTCCAAACCTTCCCAAAACTGGCAAATACCCATTCAGATCCACTCTCTGTCTCCAACTGGAGTATCACCCGATCCAAGATGATGAAACCTCGGAGACACTCCGAACTGATGAGATCACCAAGATCCTTTAAACTCCGTCCGACCACTAATAACACTTTCGATCAACCAAAACACACCGGAGTCCTCGGCCTACTCCAACCGCAGGTTCAAAATTTGGAACAAACCCATTGATTACTATAGCATAGCAGCCTACTCAATACCCGAACATAGATCTACTAACATATACAGAGTCTTCAGCATGACTGGACCGCCCTACCAGGCCTTCAGACTATCTGGACCACTCTTAGAACCTTCAGCATGTCTGGACCGCCTCTCTGGGCCTTCAGCGTGTCTGGCCGTTCTCCGAACTGTTGAGCATCTCCCTGGACCACCCCTCTTGATGCTCTCTCTCATGCATCCTGTTCTCACCTACTTGGGGCTTCGAACTTCTGATCTACTCTGTGGACTATATCCCCAGCCCAACCCTAGGCCTCATGTCGATTGTCCACCCTCTCGGAAATCCATGGTCTGTTCCCTGACCCGCGTGTCTACTACACACGCTAAATAACCCGCACTCCTGTGCTGAGTGTATTGTCGAGCCCTGGCAGCTAACAAAACCCTCAATCTATCAATCCAAAAACCCTCAGAGTCGAGCACACCCTCGACCGAATACTCGAACCGGACTCAAACCATGATCAAAACTCCAACCTGATTTCCACGAATTCTGTTATCTATCACCGAGAAGACATGATACACATGCTGGGGAGTTTTACCAGAATCCCAACTCATACAATCCTCCAACTAAACAGCCACTTGGTTTGTCTTCCTTCCTGCCAATGATGCGAGACTTATCCCATTTTCAACACTGCTCTTGCTTCTGTATCCCGAGACGATTCTCCCCCGCTTAGATTCGACTAAGTCTTCACAATACATGGACATTGGGGAAATTCCCAACCCTTCTCACTTTCCCACAATTGATCCGATGACGACCAACTCTTTCCCAATTTGTCATACACTTCTAATAACCAGATGGACACTTACAGCATCCCAGTACAACCGACAGTCACTAATGTTTGAATGGCCCCACCCTCATGTCCTGGAGACCAAGAGATAAATTCAGCAAATAATACCCCAGCCACGAACCACTTCCCTTGTCGCTTTCCTCCGCCAATCAATAATGCTTACTAAAACCACTGAATCCTGACAATGATGAATAACCATCTTGTGGGACCCTGTCCACAGACCTCCCACATAATACCCTTCTTCCCAAAGCATTTCAACAATACTCCTGCTTTCAACTCTAGAACTCATCATTCAGGGTCTCGCACCCTAACTCACTCACCAGCTCAATCATCCACCGCTGAACTGCAGTAGCTGAAACAACCGTTGCCCTAAACCAGGCTACAATCACTTCCAAGACGTAGTCTATAATCCCGAAAGTGCAATAGATCGCACCAACAATCCTTAGCGTCTGATACAAGAGATCCAATGCGAAATGGACTTCCAAAACACTTATGCTACATCGACCCACCCGCGTTTACCAGCGCTAAACCATTGTCGCCAATCCCGGCGACCAACTAACCACGAGTTAGAATACAACATGATCTTGGGGTCACAAGCCTGCTTAATTCTTCGAGCTGGTAAACAGAAAGGGCACAATCCTTGCCCTAGAAAATAAACCATTTTAATTCCAGTTGCATAACTCCAGCTGAACATAATCATTACTCCTTTCCGGAGTCCCCGCGACTCGCATTCCGGCCTCGAACAAAACCCTCGAAGCCTCAATCTATAATCGCACATTCTGGACTCTCCCGCTTAACCCGCAGACTGTAACAAGTACAGAATACCTCACTGATCCCAAGTAGCTGCAGCTTTCAGCTCCTCATAATACGTCCCAATAACAAGTCCCCACCAATTCTTCGCCCCGGACCTTAGCAGGTTCCGAGCGTGCCTGACCTTCTGGTCAGTAGAACATGAATATGTGAAGCAACATCCCTTCACGTCATATGGTACCTCATGGCTATGACCGGGTCCCGAACCCTATCAAAAGTCGGGGCTTCGCATCATCGAAGTCCCGATACTAGAAAGCCTAACTGGCTCCTCCCCCTGCCGTTGTTACAGCTACTATAGCTGCCACGATAATCGTCTCGGCCCTAGCTGCATAGCGCTCGTCGAAATACTCGACCATAACGGTCTTGATAGACCCAAACATCTCTGCCAACTGTCCCCGAACAATCTCAATCACCTCCTCCCAGATGATCTCACGGACACGACCCTCTAACAATACGGGCCTATCCTAGCTGCCAACTCCCGACCCTAACTTGGGTTCGGTCTCAAGACGTCTCGTAACCACCATTCTGGTAAGACACCAGAAAGATCTCTGATAATGCATAATATAACAGGGGACCAACTCCTTACCCAACCCTTGGGGTTGTGACTTCCTTGCTACGCGTATGGGTCTTGTGCTTTCAGTAGTCGGGCCCATACTACCTTGCACACCTACCCATATTTGTCTCAAGTATCACCACAACACCCTACTAATACAGATAGCTAGCGCTCAATCCTCACCCCTAGAGGAATGCTAAATATCTCATCACTGGCCTCCCGGCCTCTCACTACCCACCCATCCATGAAACTTCCATCAACCCCTGCAGCACTATTATATGCTATCCATACATAACGCTGGACCCTATAGACTTTCGAATATCCAATCCTACCCTAAGCCCTAATCAATAAGAACAGAACATAAGGCCATATCAAACATTTTCAGGCTATAAGATCTTAATTATACACAACTGTGATGCATACACAAGTAACTATAGTTATGATGTCAATCTCATATAAGGAATACCCTAGGCTAACAGGCATCATGAAATCAGGCAATTCTATCATGCAATTCCTGAAGATCCCTAGCCTAGTACTAGCATGCTGTTCTAACATATCACAATATCAAATAACCGTATGGTATTTTGGGGTCTACTTACTAGCTCCGGCTGATCGTACACTTTACATCCTCCTTTACTTATTTTGAAAACCATTTTAAAAATCATTTAAAAATCATTTCCTCGATTTGAGACTAGATTCACACGAGTGTTCCTCCAATTCACTCAAACCAAGGCTCTGATACCAACTTGTCACACCCATAAAATTCGAGCCAATTTAAAACTTTTTAAATCATTTGAAACCATTCAGTTATTACAATTTGTTTTCAAAATAGTTTATACATCAGAGTTCCCAAAAATCATAATCATCAATCGAGGAAGTGTACGGTCACGCCTTTGCCTCCCCGCGGCCATCCGCTGAACCTGAAACAATAAACTGAAACTGTAAGCCCGAAAGCTTAGTGAGTTGCCCCCAAAATACCAACATCATATAACCATAATCATATCATATCAACGAATACATAACAGCCACGCATCTCGAGTATATAGTGTGACTGGTCCGCCCGCACCGGGCCTACAGTCCACCCGGTCCACTCTCTGAGTCTACAGTATGACTGGACCGCCCGCACCGGGCCTACAGTCCATCTGGATCTATCCCGAGCCTTCGGTATGACTGGACCGCCATACAGGCCTACAATCTATCCGGACCGCTCGTAGGGTATGTTGGCCTTCAGCACAAAACAGGACCGCCTCAACCCAAACATCAAGCAAATAACCATGTGCACATAAATAACATATACTGGCATATATATAACAGTCATACCGATCTAACAGATCATCAATCATAGCAACATCCTATAACCAGGATACCGACCTAACCAGGTCACTAACATAGCATCATCCATATACCAGGATACCAATCTAACATATCATAATATCATAGCAAGATCCTAAACAGGATACTGACCTAACCGGTCACTAACATAACATCATCCTATATACCAAGATACCAATCTAACCGATCATAATAGCATAGCAACATCCTAACCAGGATACTGACCTAACCGGTCACTAACATAACACCGTCCTAACTACCAGGACGCAGATCTAACAAACCAATAAGTATATCATGCGAATACCCGAATACAAATCCGATAAAGGGTCGGCCTTGGTGCCGTAGACCCTGTTGATATAGTTAGGATAACTCACCATGCAACTGCTGAACCGAAACATGAAAACACTGGCCCGAAGCACTGCTCCAAACTCCAACACCTGATGCCATCAATGAACCATGACATAAAATCCAATATACCATAACACCCCTGAAGGTCAAACAGGTCAAAGTCAAAGTCCTAGCCAAAGTCAACCTTCCTGATTGACTCTACTCGCCGAGTCAACCCGTCGACTCGCCGAGTTCCCCACTTCAGAAAACTCTTATATCACAACTCGACTCGCCGAGTCACTGCATGACTCGTCGAGTTTAACGATCTCTGAGTCCTATCATGTCCAACTCACTGAGTCACCACTCAACTCACTGATCTGAGTCTTAACCAGAAGAGGTTGGGGTTTTGCGTTGTGACTCGCCGAGTCCACGGAAATCTTCAACAGACTCGCCGAGTTGTTCCTTCAATTCGTCGAGTTCATGCCTATCTTCAACAGACTCGCCGAGTCCAAGAACAGACTCGCCGAGTCTCTTCAGTCCTTTATTCATGCAGAGACTTTTCGAGTCATGCAGGGGCTCCAAACTGTAGATCCACACTTCTAGGTCATGACTCTCACGTAAAGTTGCAAACTTTATGTGAATACAAGGTGTTATAAGCCCAAATCACTCTAGGGCTAAGGTTTAAGACAATGATGCTTCACCAACAAGCCAAGGGCTGATACTTTGTGAGGTTCTGGACCAAGACAAGTCTAGATCTGAAGTAGCAACCTCAGATCTAGACCCCTAACCCGAATTGGATCCTTAACATGCCAAAATGGCCCCAAATATCATTTTAGAATAGATATACATGCAGTAGAGTCAAGGTAACAACTTGTTACCTCTAAAATGTGCCCAAGCTGAAGTAGATTCTGGATCTACACAAATCCGTTGATGCTCTACACTTTGATTTACAAGCCTTCTTTGCTAGAATCTCCTTCCAAAGCTTCCAACTTCACTCTATAGGATCACACACGATTCTAGGATTTTCTGACTCTCAAGGGGTGACAAAGAGGCTGAGGTGAGGACTTAAGGTCCTTTAAATAGGGTGCAAGCCCTGAGATTAGGGTTTTCTCTTCCCAGCACCATCTCGTCGAGTCCAGCTTCCGACTCGGCGAGTTGGTCACTTAATTCACGACCAAATCCCCATTCGACTCGACGAGTACTCGCACCTACTCGTCGAGTAGCTTCTTCAATGTACACTTTAAGCCCTTCTATCTTATTTCTTAAATTTAGGATGTCACATTGACACTTAGCATCCTTTTTCCGATCTTACCTTCACATCAGTCACTTCAGGTGAGTTCATACCCCTAATCTTTTTCCGAGTTTTTCATGTTTACAAGGGGGGGATACAAGCAAAAGTACAAGGAAACTTGTACTCAAGTATATTATTTTGTTTAAAAATAATTATATGTTCAGTATACTTTTAACTCAGAAAACCGTTTTACCAATCGATTGAGAGATCAACTAGTAGAAACAATTTTCAAAACTAAAGCAAGAAACTTGTAAATCTTATCATAGAATGTGATATTTTCTAAAGGATTTATACAAAACATAAACAGGATTTTCGATACTATTACTTGTAAGTTTGTTATTTAAGGATTGGAGACACGTCCTTGGTAACACTCCACCAGATTCGTGAGTGTAGGACTAGCCCTTATAACCAGAATCTCTTGTAGGGAGAGCGTGAGTATTGTGTATAGATCTATATGGGACTGACTATCCCGCACCTCGCTGCTAGCTACAGTGGGACCGTTAGGTCTACGGGTGACAAAGTCATAAAAGGATACTGGCCCCGTTTCTTGCCTTATCTAGTTTAATGTATGGTTATAAAACTCGCAACCAAGATAACAGAGATTTACTTTTGTAATAATGAAACAAGTGAACTAACCTCAAATTAATAACCGATTTGATTACTAGAGGGCATTAGTAATGCCCTTAGGATCTAGTTCACTACTTATTTATTAGTTTTATTTATGTAATAAGGCTAATACATCTCACTGAGAGTAAACAATTTTCTTTTTCAAGGAAACTACATCTAACGATACAAGTATGGTAGATACTTGTACACCTCATTTCAGAAATCGATAACCAACTATCAACTTTTAAGGAAAATATACGATTTTCCTGGGATAACTAAATCTTTCGTAAACAGGTTGTTTAACTAATGGATAATTAAACTTCTTTCATAAGAAAATATAGGATTTTCTTGGGAAATACTTTTCAAAGGATTAAAGAAACATTTCTTTCACCTGATCTAAACGCTTATGAACTCACCAACTTTATGTTGATATTTTAAAACTGCTTGTATTCTCAGGGCATCAATAGATAGGTACTCTCATCAACTTTTGGAGAAGACGGAACATTCTGAAGTCACGTCTTTTACTTTTGTCATATACCGTTATGTATAAACCATGTTTTTGAACAATGTAATTACTCATATTATAATGTAATAGTTGGGTTTACTTCGCTTACTATGATACAACTGTTGTGATACTACACATAACATCCTTCGCCCCGGAACGTTTCCGCCATCGGTTTCGGGGTGTGACAGATTGGTTTCAGATCTATTGTTTATAGTGAACTAAGTATACTGAACCTTACATGGTATACAACTATAAACAAAAAGGGGCTGAAGTGCTCTGATTTGGAAGTATACTTTTAAAATACAAGTATTTTCTCAAAAAGTATACAAGTATACCTACGTACCAGAATCAGTATCTTAAGTAGAACAAAACAAAAGTATTTTGGATGTTGAATACTGCGGTTAAACCTGCGCAGTTATGTAATCATGTCTAGGGTCAATACAGCCTGATCAACTATATTCATTCGAGACATGACCAACATGTGCTTGGGAGTGACTTTGGTGTTGCAACAGGCCTAAAACTTACCCAGTATCCATACAACTTCAAATACTATAGGAGTATTTTAGTCAGAGCCGAATACATTGTAGAAATTCATCCCTAGTGTCGCTACCTATTCGTTTCTTAGCGATAACTTACTTGCATTAGTAACTTTCCTTTGCTTATCGCTTGGTAGAACACTTTATTATCAGGATGAGAAATAGTTTGCTTCATATATCTTGAGGACTTACCATGCTCTTCTTCCTGATTGTTTTTAGAACAAGATGCCTCCTCGAAAAAGACCCATCAGAAGAAATGACGACACTCCACCACCACCACCGCCCCTCAGTTCGATCCCGTTATGTTCTAAGCAGCTGTTACTGCTGTTGTGGCTGCCGCGATGTCTCAGATGAATCCTGGCAGATCTGGTGGTCAGGGAGGTGGTACGCATCCCCAAAATCATGAAGGTGGTTAGGGACACCAGAAGGAGTGTTCCTATAAGGACTTCATGGGCACGAAACCCACATCTTTCGACGGCAAAGGAGGAGTTATTGCCCTGACTCAATGGATCGAGAAAATCGAGTCCATTTTTGAAATCTGTTCCTGTTCTGAAGCCAACAAAGTAAAATTCGTCGCTTGCACTTTCGCCAACAGGGCGCTGACCTGGTGGAATGGTCGGGTCAAATCCCTAACCCTGCCAGTGGCAAATGCTATGGGTTGGGAAAGTTTAAAGGAACTCATGATAGCCGAGTACTGCCCACGAGGCGAGATGCAGAAACTAGAGCACGAACTCTGGAACCTGAGGATGAAAAAATCCAACATTGCTGCCTACACTTCTAGGTTTGAAGACCTAGCGCTTCTTTGCCCGGGAATGGTCACCCCGGAAAGCAAGAAGATAGAGAGATACATTTGGGGACTGACACAACCCACCAAAGGAAATGTCTTGGCTGCTAGGCCAAACACCTTTGACAGCGCTAAGTGTCTGGCGCAAACTCTCATAGATCACGGAGTTGATCTTGATAAAGTGGCAACCACTCCTGAGCCAGCTAAAGGGAGTGGTGAGAAAAGAAAGTTTTGGAAGCAGCGGAAGGGCCAGTCTTCACAGGAGCCCTCGAAGAAACAGCAAACAGTGGCAGTCCACGCTGCTACTACTCCTGCCGCTGCTCCTGCCACTCAAGCACCTACCAGTGGATATACTGGTACCCTCCTTTGGTGCAGCAAATGCAACTATCATCATCGCATCCCCGGCCCATGCCGTGAAACGCTCTGCATCAACTGTGGCAAGAAGGGTCACATGGCTCAAAGCTGCAGAACCCCAGTCCAATCAACAGATCAGGCCTCTGGAGCAGGTGTCGGTAAAGCCTGTTATGGCTGTGGGGAAGTCGGGCATTTCAAGAGAAACTGCCCCAAGGCAACAACAACTGGCAACACCGGGAGAGTACTATCTATGGGGCAATAGGAGGCCGTGGCTGACCCCACCGTTATTTCGGGTACGTTCTTCCTCGACAACTCTTATGCATGCATTCTTTTCGATTCTGGTGCGGAGAGAAGTTTTGTTAGCCATGCATTCAAACATCTTTTTAGGCATAAATCTCAACCATTAACTGAAACATTTACCGTCGAGATGGCTAACGGTGAGAAAGAGAGCACTAATGATATATATGTAGGCTGTACTCTTACCCTAAACGATCATTCTTTTCCCATCGACCTTATGCCAGTCTCCATAAAAAGCTTCGATGTCATCATCGGTATGGATTGGTTGAACCCCAATCATGTTGATATCCTGTGTTACGAAAAAGCTATCCGCCTCAATCTCTCCTCTGATGAAGCTTTCATGATTTACGGCGATAAACTCAGTTCGAACCTCCGTATCATTTCTTGCATCCGAGCCCAGAAACTCCTGCGAAAGGAGTGTTATGCATTCCTAGCCCACATCATTAACGAGAAGCATGAAGTTAAAGACCTCGAGAGCATCCCCGAAGTCTGCAACTTTCCCGATGTTTTTCCCGAAGATCTCCCAGGAATCCCTCCCGAACGCCAAGTCGAGTTTCGCATCGGCTTAGTCCCCGGAGCTACCCCCGTAGCTAAATCCCCATACCGATTAGCGCCGGCAGAATTGCAGGAGTTATCAGTCAGCTCAATGAGCTGCTCAACAAAGGATTCATCAGACCGAGTTCCTCACCCTGGGGAGCCCCGATCTTATTTGTGAAAAAGAAGGATGGATCCTTTCGGATGTGCATTGACTACCGAGAGCTGAACAAGCTCACAGTCAAAAATTGTTACCATCTTCCTCGAATCGACGACCTCTTCGATCAACTTCAAGGAGCCAACTACTTTTCCAAAATAGACTTAAGATCAGGGTACCATCAGCTGCGAGTCCATGAGAGTGATGTTCCTAAGACAACATTTCGGACTCGGTATGGTCACTACGAATTTGTAGTGATGGCCTTCGGTCTAACCAACGCACCAGCGGTATTCATGGACCTGATGAATCGGGTGTGCCGTTCTTTCCTGGACAAGTTCGTAATCGTGTTCATCGACGATATACTTGTTTATTCCAGAAGTGAGGAAGATCATCGACAGCACTTAAGATCGGTGCTGGAAACCCTAAGGACGGAGAAGTTGTACGCGAAATTCTCCAAGTGCGAATTCTGGATTCGAAAAGTAACCTTCCTAGGTCACGTGGTAAGCGAAGAAGGCATACACGTGGACCCCTCCAAAATCAAAGCGATAGAGAACTGGTCAACACCAAAGACACCCACAGAAATCCGTCAATTCTTGGGTCTCGCTGGCTACTATCGCAGATTTATCCAGAATTTCTCCAGAATTGCCAAACCCTTAACCACTCTGACTCAGAAAGGCGTACCCTTTTGTTGGAGTGAGAAGCAAGACACTGCGTTCCAAACATTGAAGCAGACCCTGTGCAGCGCACCTATCTTGTCTCTGCCCGAAGGGACGGAGGAATTCGTTGTCTACTGTGATGCGTCCAACCAGGGCCTAGGTTGTGTGCTCATGCAACGGGGAAAAGTCATTGCATATGCCTCAAGACAGCTGAAAGCACACGAAGGCAACTACACAACGCACGACTTAAAATTGGGAGAAGTATTCTTCGCACTGAAGATATGGAGACATTATCTCTACGGAACCAAGTGCACAATTTTCACTGACCATAAAAGTTTGCAGCATATCTTCGACCAGAAGGAGCTGAACATGAGACAACGGCGATGGGTTGAGCTACTCAGCGATTACGAGTGCGAAATCCGCTACCATCCCGGCAAGGCCAATGTGGTAGCAGATGCCCTCAGCCGGAAGGAGTACTCAGGTCATAGAGTAAAGGCACTGACCATGACTATCCATTCCCATTTATCCGCGCAAATCAAAGAGGATTAGTTGGAAGCTTTAAAACCAGAGAACATGCCTGGTGAAGCCTTGAGAGGAATGGAAAAGAACCTAGAGATCAAGGGAGACGGAGTCTATTATTTCATGGACCGGATCTGGACCCCAAAGGTCGGTGGTTACAGAGAGGTTGTAATGAATGAAGCTCACAAGCCTAGATACTCCGTTCACCCAGGTTCGGACAAGATGTACCTCGATCTCAAGAAACTGTATTGGTGGCCGAACATGAAAGCAGAGATCGCTACCTTCGTGGGCAAGTGCCTGACTTGCGCCGAGGTGAATGTCGAATATCAGAAACCCTCAGGTCTACTCCACCAGCCAGAGATACCTGAGTGGAAGTGGGAGAAAATTTCTATGGATTTTATCACCAAATTACCCAAGTCTCCGAGTGGGCACGACACCATCTGGGTAATTGTCGACCGACTGACTAAATCCTCTCACTTCCTACCAATCAAGGAAACTTTCAAAATGGAGAGACTCACACGAATCTACATCCAAGAAATAGTCCGACTGCACGGTGTGCCTGTGTCCATTATCTCCGATCGAGATAGCAGGTTCACTTCGAGGTTCTGGCAGTCACTACAGAAAGCTCTTGGAACTAAGCTGGATATGAGCACAACTTACCATTCTCAGACTGATGGATAGAGTGAGAGAACAATTCAGACATTGGAAGATATGTTGAGAGCCTGCGTCATCGATTTTGGCGCGTCATGGGACACTCATCTTCCTTTGGTTGAATTTTCCTACAACAACAGTTACCACATCAGCATTAAGGTTGCGCCTTTCGAAGCCCTCTATGGTCGCAAGTGCAGATCCCCTCTGTGCTGGGCTGAAGTGGGTGACACGCAGCTAGCCAAGGGGCAAGTCCCTGACAATACTCTCACTGGTCCAGAAATCGTCCGCGAAACCACCGAAAAGATCGTACAAATCCGAGAACGACTTAAGGCCTCACGAGATAGACAAAAGAGCTACGCCGATAAACGACGAAAACCCTTGGAGTTCCAGGTTGGAGACCGTGTTCTGCTAAAAGTCTCGCCCTGGAAAGGCATGATACGCTTCGGAAAGCGTGGAAAGCTAAATCCAAGATACATAGGACCCTTCGAGATCCTCGCTAGGATCGGTCCCGTAGCCTACAAACTTCGTTTACCGCAAGAACTTAGCAACATTCATCCCGTATTCCACGTTTCGAATCTTAAGAAATGCGTGTCCGACGAAACCTTTACGATTCCTCTCGACGAGATTGAAATCAACGAGAACCTGAACTTCGTAGAAGAACCAGTCGAAATCACGGATAGAGAGATCAAACGAACGAAACAAAGTCGCATTCCGATAGTGAAGGTTCGCTGGAATGCCAAGCGGGGACCTGAATTCACTTGGGAGCGCGAAGATCAGATGAAACAGAAGTATCCACATCTCTTTTCTAATCCATGATTTGTATTCTATGTTCAAATTTCGGGATGAAATTCCCTCTAACGGGGGGATGATGTGACAACCCGAAACTTTTTCCATTATCCTTACTCAATTTCCGTTAATCAAATTCGGGTTTTTATTTAATTCCGTCAAATTTGATAGTTTGGGAAAGACTTTACGTTTAAAATAAATCAATTTGGATTTATTCCTATTCACGTCAGTATTATTTTTGAACTAACGGAATATTCTAAACTTAGTACATCAAAGGGATCGGTGTTAGGATAAATTTGTTGAAGTTCTAGACATGAAGCAAAACGAAAAACCTCCTCAAAAAGGAGTTTCGGTCAAGACCTTAGAGTTTTCGGTCAAGGGACCGAAAACCCCATCTTATATATATATTTCATGATCATTTTGATCATTCTTCCCCTTTTTACAAGTCTAGAACTCGAAAACTCTCTCAAGTATCATTAAGTTCTTCACTTTGATCTTCAAGTTCTCGAAAAATGTAAGTGTTTCTTTCACCTTGAATCGTTGATAGATCTTCCTAACTAGCATCCCCCTTCGATTTCATCCATTAACTTCATCTTTTTGGGTTTAATCTTCCACAACACCAAGAACACCAAGAACACACACTAGTGTTTTGGTCCAAAAATCAACTCTTTTAGCCTCTAAATCGTAAGTATTACTTTCTGAACTTATTATCTAGTTGAAACTCTTGTTTAAAGCCTTGAAATCGTCATTTTCCAAGAACAAAAGGAGTTTTCGGTTTAGTGCATCTCCTTAAACCGAAAACCCTAAAGAAAAGTGCCTTTAAGACCTTAAAACGCACTTAAGGCTTCGGATATAACTTAGAACCCCTTTGCATGTTTGAAAGCCCTTGAGAAACACCACATGCATCAAAGATCTGGAGTTTTCGGTTTTTGGACCGAGAACCCTTCGGACCGAGAACCATTCGAACTGAGAACCATTAGGACCGAAAAGCTCCTAGGAACATACCACTTGGACCGAAAGCTCCATTTCGTGACCATACACTCCTCTTATGCAATCCTAAGTAATTGTAACACTTCCATTAAGGATTTCTTAGTCCTTAAAGTGTTATTCTTTAACTGATTAGTTGAGTAAACACTAATCATATACATATATATATATATATATATATATATATATATATATATATATATATATATATATATGTCATTATATGCTAAATAGGATCCGTACGCGTGCTCAAGACTTCACTTGACACTTAGCATCCTTTTTCCGATCTTACCTTCGCATCACTCACTTCAGGTGAGTTCATACCCCTACGCTTTTTCCGAGTTTTTCATGTTTTCAGAGGGGGGGGGGATACAAGCAAAAGTACAAGGAAACTTGTACTCAAGTATATTATTTTGTTTAAAAATAATTATATGTTCAGTATGCTTTTAACTCAAAAAACCGTTTTACCAATCGATTGAGAGATTAACTAGTAGAAACAGTTTTCAAAACTAAAGCAAGAAACTTGTAAATCTTATCATAGAATGTGATATTTTCTAAAGGATTTATACAAAACATAAACAGGATTTTCGATACTATTACTTGTAGGTTTGTTATTTAAGGATTGGAGACACGTCCTTGGTAACACTCCACCGGATTCGTGAGTGTAGGACTAGCCCTTATAACCAGAATCTCTTGTAGGGAGAGCGTGACTATTGTGTATAGGTCTATACGGGACTGACTATCCCGCACCTCGTTGCTAGCTACAGTGGGACCGTTAGGTCTACGGGTTACAAAGTCATAAAAGGATACTGGCCCCGTTTCTTGCCATATCTAGTTTAATGTATGGTTATAAAACTCGCAACCAAGATAACATAGATTTACTTTTGTAATAATGAAACAAGTGAACTAACCTCAAAGTAATAACCGATTTGATTACTAGAGGGCATTAGTAATGCCCTTAGGATCTAGTTCACTACTTATTTATTAGTTTTATTTATGTAATAAGGTTAATAAATCTCACTGAGAGTAAACAATTTTCTTTTTCAAGGAAACTACATCTAACGATAAAAGTATGGTAGATACTTGTACACCTCATTTTAGAAATCGATAACGAACTATCAACTTTTAAGGAAAATATAGGATTTTCCTGGGATAACTAAATCTTTCGTAAACAGGCTGTTTAACTAATGGATAATCGAACTTCTTTCATAAGAAAATATAGGATATTCTTGGGAAATACTTTTCAAAGGATTAAAGAAACATTTCTTTCACCTGATCTAAACGCTTATGAACTCACCAGCTTTATGCTGATATTTTAAAACTGCTTGTATTCTCAGGGCATCAATAGACAGGTACTCTCGTCAACTTTTGGAGAAGACGGAACATTATGAAGTCACGTCTTTTACTTTTGCTATATATGCTGTTATGTATAATCTATGTTTTCAACAATGTAAATACTCATATTATAATGTAATGGTTGTGTTTACTTCGCTTACTATGATACAACTGTTGTGATACTACACATGACGTCCTCCGCCCCGGAACGTTTCCGCCATCGGTTTCGGGGTGTGACACTCTAGAACCCAGGTTGGAAGGTTATTGAAGAATTGAAGATTTGAAGTTTATTTCTACATTTATCACGCTTGAGGCTTAGTTCGTGAAGTTGCTCATTTTTAGAAGATTGAAGCGGGTCATTTATTCCTAACTTTGAGGGGGAGAATGTTGGGATGCAAAGTTATTCAGGAATGACTTTGTAATGATTTGACTCTTGTAGAACCACTTGCACATTGTATTGATGCCTTGTGACATGAGATATATATATATATATATATATATATATATATATATATATATATATATATATATATATATATATATATGGTGAGGTTCAATAGAGAACCATAATTAACCAAGGAACCAAGGAACCAATCTCTTTTTCAACTTTTAGAACTTATTTTTTATCAAAAAAAAACTAAAAATACAAAAATTCATAACTTTTTATCCTTTTTCCAATGATATCAAATTCGATTTTTTTTTACGTCAAATTCACAATGTGAATTTTTGAAAATTCACAATGTGAATCCAGATTCACACGGTGAATCTGAAAAATATTTTTCACATTGACAATGTTAATATATGAATTAAGATATTTTTAGACTTTTTTTTCGATAAAGAATAAGCTCTAGAAATTGAAAAAAAGATTTGGTTCCTTGAAGAACCAATAATTATGGTTCTCTATTGAACTTTTCCATATATATATATATATATATATATATATATATATATATATATATATATATATATATATATATATATATATATATATATATATATATATATATATATAAAGAGAGAGAGAGAGAGATGTAAGCACCTCTATATATAGTGGGTTGCATACCACTTGTAGAGGTGTGCTTGAGCCTTGAGAGATGTAGTTCATAGTGACTAGTGATTGGGATATTTATGGAGTTCTATTCTAGTTCATTTTCCGTACTCATTCCTATGATCGAATGCATCATTTAGCACCCATTTCACCGTGCTCTTTGTGTTTTTTTAATTCCGCATGTCAAATCAAATGCTCATAATTCACATCAATTCAAATAAAGTGTCAATTCGCATAAGCTGCAGGGACTGAACTCGAAAAATCTTTCCATGTCACATAAAATTACCCCAATGTCGAAACCGGGAAATTTCTGTCAATTTGTTGAAACTTTAGGGATGCAAAATGAAAATTCTGCATGTAACACAATTCTTATCCCAATGTCGAAAGTGGGTAGAAATTGTCCATTCGCTAAAAGTTGAGGGATGCGAAGTGAAAATGTTTGTTTTCTTCCCCACTTCGCTACCCATGTGTGTTCAACGATGACTTCCCATAGTGAAGTACCAATCCACAAATCAACCAAATAGCGAATGCTAGTTCGACATCAAGTAACCCGATTGTGTTAATTCGACATCCAAATGCAACTTCCTCATATTGAACGATCAGACATAAATCGAACACGACTCCAATAACTCATAGTGAACATTGTTTAGATCTCCAAACAATTTAACCAAAATCGAACCATATCCTTCTCATTCGCTTCCCAGATGCATTCAATGGCCTTCTCATATCGAACTGCCAGGCCAGTCATCGAAAATGCTTAGCCACATATCGAAAATTCCTATGACAACAAGTCGAAATTAAATTTGACTTTCAAAAACGTTCGATGCAAAACCCGTTCCAATTCACTTCCAACATGTCACAAGTTTCGATTCTTCAAACCCATTGACCCATAGCGAAACTCGATTCTACAACACAATTTGAAATCACCTAGTTAACCCAAATCGATCAGTAACCTTTCGATTCCAGACACAAAAAAAACGATTTTGACTTTTATTTGACCATTGAAATCGAACTGCCTACAACCATCAAATTCGATCCTATCGAGTCGAACTCAAATCCAATAACTCAAAGTCAATTTGGATTTGAACAATCGCATCAACATTCGAATACAAACTCATATGAACATTCCAAAATCGAAATCGATTTCAAACAATGTCCAACGAACTCAAGAACCAGTCAAACTCTAATAACCATCGAAAACTACTTTGAATCAAATACAACTCCAAGAACCGGTAACACAAACTAATTTCGACTCTCAACCTCAAACAACATGAATCGAGTTTCGATTCAGTCACAATCTCATATTTATAAGTCGATTTTGACTTTTAGTCAACACTTCAATTGAATCGATTATGAACTCATTCGATTCCAAACACGTGATTTCAAGCCAATATGCTTTTGATTACCAAGCAACAAGGCTTTCGACATCAACAATCACAGGTATCAATATTCGACATTGACTCTATCAAGAACAAGATAGCGAGCTTGACGAACAGAAAATGAAATTGAATCTAGTTTAGGTATAGGATTAGTACAGTGAGAAAAATGAATGAAAATTGGGCTTTGAATAACAACACTAGATGATTATGAGAATTGGGCTTCAATAAGTTGTGATAAACAGTAGTGGACTTAAAAAAAATGACTAGATGAACAGTAACACTCGGAATTTTTGGGCTTCGAAGTATGGATGATGAACAATAACAAAAACTAAGAATTTTATTTTAATTTTGGTGATTGATCTTAAAAAAATTATTGGATCAACAATGGAGTTGAAACGAAATAGATCCAACAAGACAAAATGATCAAAAATGAAAAACAAAATCCACGATTTAAAAATTTTTTATTAAATTCAAGTTTTGAGAAAAACCTTGATCGTTCATCTTCGATCTCAACATGAATTTTTCGGAATCCATTTGATAATTTGAGAAACTTTCTTGATGATTGTTTTTCCGTTTACAACACACGAATCGACCATTGAAGATCTTGGTTCTTTGGTTGGAACAAGAAAATCACCAATCTTCACATTGTACCACCTACGATGCATGTTGTACAAACCGTTCTTCGTGTTCTTCAACTATCTAGCATCAACTTCATAAGAATCATCAACAGTTTTGGGTTTTGAATTCAAATTCATTGCAACACTTGATGATTGTTGCTTTAGAACCCAAATTTGCTTCATAGATTTCAGATTCATAACAATTTTTGAAGATTTTTGTGAAGAAACTCATTTGTTCTTGCTTTTGATCTTCTTCTTCTTTTTCTTCCTTTTCATCTTCTTGGATCTTGAAGATTTGAATTCAATAACAACTTCATTCTTGACAACTTCAACTTTGCTAGGTTTAATCAAATCTTTTGGAGTTTGATACATTTGAACTTCTTGGATTAAAGGCTTTCGATATGGTACCATTCCTTCAAACGAATCACAAGAACTCAAGCAATCATCGATTTGAACTCCAATTGAACGAAGAACTTTCACATCTTCATCAAAATCACATTGAATTCCCATTTCTTGAAATTCAACAAACTTAAGAACATGAAGATCATTTGGGTTTTCAATAAGAGAAACATATTCCTTATTAAATAATTATCTTTCTTTTCCTTCCTTTTGATTTTCACACCAAGATAACATAATCATGGTGATTTCAAGCAAACATCCAATCTTCGAAAGTGGTTGAAATATCAATCTTCCATGATCATCTTTCAAGCCTCCATAAGAAATCAAAGTTCCCCATGAAATCAACCCGCCTTTCAACAATAACCCATAAAATTGTTTCTCGTTAACTTTGTATTTTACATCTTGAATATCACAACCCAAGAATCATAATCCAAATACACCATGATCACAAGAACTTGGATTTTTCTAGAGAGAGAAAGTGATTATGAATGAGATCTCTAGAGAGAGAAAATGAATCTGAACCAAATTCTATAGAAAGAAAGTGAAACAAACAAGTATTCTAGAGAGAGAAACTCAAATTTTGGATCAAATCAAGATAAATTCGATTTCTAGAACACAAAACTTCTCAAAGATGAAGAACCCACAACAATGAAGATTCACTTAAATCATGTAGTCATCATGGATCAATTCTTGAGAGCTTCAAGAACACCCGCTCTGATACCAATTGTAGTGATCCTAATTATGATGAAATGTGCATAATTGTTAAGATCTAGTGAATCATGCAAACATCAAGAACACAAGGAGTAAATAAAATCATTTAAGCTCCATTAGAATACTAAGAATACAAGTGGGTTTTTGTTCTTTCTCTCACTAAACTAACTCTCCAAATGGGTCTTATAAGTTCTTACATCCAAGGAGAACTTTGCACCCTAATATTCTCCCCCTCAAAGTTAGGATTGGATGTCATGGCTTCAGTTTCCAAACAAGCTCGTGCGATCAAGACCAACTCCCCCTCGAAGTAATACTGGTCTTCAAATCCGCAAATGAATACCTGAGAAGCATCGAATACCCATTTCTACAGCAATGAAAAGGGTAAAGCTCACCATTACTGTCACATCAGATGAGAGTGTGTTTGGTCTTGGAATCCTTCACGGAAAAAACAATTTTGTCAAACTTAATAGAACAATCATTGTCACGAGTAAATTGTCTAATAGATATAAGATTTTTTATAATGTTGGGAGTTACACGAACATTATGAAGGTGAAGGGTGCGATGAAGAGATTTTAAAATGCCTTAACCCACGTTGGTGACGGGAATTTGATTCCCATTACCAACAAGAATGGATGAAAAGCATGCGAATTAAAAACGTTACGTAAGTTACCCGTATCAGAGGAGAGGTGGTTGGTAGCTCTGGTGTCCATGAACGATCCCGAGTTAGTAGGATCTTGAAGGCTCATTACGTGAAAAGATTGAGGAAATCTCGTGGGAAGGTTCGGAGAGTTGTGATCACCAATGGACCAAGATGAGAGAAAAGCACCCGGTTGTTGGGCTTGGGGTTGTTGTTGTTGACGAGGTTGTCTAGATCCGCTTGGGGCCAAAAATGAGTTGGGATGCCGTTGTTGGTGTTGTCCCATGGCCTACATATGTTGCCATGGCGAAGGAGCCCACGATAGAGGGCAAAAAGGACCCCACAAAGCCCATGAGGGAGCCTCGTTATTGCTGCTATTGAAGTCGTTGTTGTGTCGACGGTCAGGCTGTCGCCTGTCGATATTGTGCCGACGATCGCTCTGATTTTGTTGGTCATTCCCCCGTCGGTCTGAATGGTGTTTGCAGTCACCACCGCGGTGTTGTTGAGAGAACCGTGGGTGGGTGTCATTTCCAGTGAGGAGAGCAGATGAAACATCCCAAAAATACAACCCAACAATTTCGTTTTTAAAACATTCTTAAAACCATCATTTCATTACCAAAGTATAAAAATCATAAACTATGTGTTTCAAAATCTCATAAGATCTATCACGTGTCAAATCTCATGTCAAATATCATATCAAAATATCAGAGTAAACTCCCAGGCTGAAGACTGTGGTGTGTGCCATGCGATCATCCTGAGCCCTTCCCTTTGCTAGTGGAAGTACCTGAAACCAAAACTGAAAACTGTAAGCACAAAGCTTAGTGAGCTCCCCCAAACTACCACATACCATACTATAACACATAAAGCACATACTGGGCCTTGCCCACTGCATCGGACCGAAGTCCAGAATAACTTGGGCCTTGCCCGCTGCATCGGACCGAAGTCTGGAATAACTTGGGCCTTGCCCACTGCATCGGAACGAAGTCCGGAATAACTTGGGCCTTGCCCACTGCATCGGACCGAAGTCCGGAATAACTTAGGCCTTGCCCACTGCATCGGACCGAAGTCCGGAATAACTTGGGCCTTGCCCACTGCATCGGACCGAAGTCCGGAATAACTTAGGCCTTGCTCACTGCATCGGACCGAAGTCTGGAATAACTTGAACATAACATATACACAAACGTGTAACATAAACATACAACTACTGCATCGGGCTTGCCCGGCATCGGACTGAAGTCCAGAACACAAAGCACATAACATAAACATGCATGAATCACAAGGACATCAGGCATACATACTACTTCTCGGGATCACCCCGACATCAGACCGAAATCCGGAACTACTATATCTAAACGGGTCGGCATTGTGGTCGTAGACCCGTTCCTAAGGAGGAAACTCACCTCGCGTAACTGGCTGCTGAAACAGTGAGCGGAAAGATATATGGTTGCTGCTCCGGTGACTCTCCGGCTATAAATTCCATAATGACACTTAGTCAGAAACTAATGGCTATCCTTAGGGTGAAATGACCCTTTTACCCCTGGCTAAAGTCCACATCATGGTCAAAGTCAACTTCCCAGTTGACCGGACTCGTCGAGTTGGCTCGACAACTCGCCGAGTCCTAATCCTCTCAAATACCCCCAACCCGACTCTACTCGTCGAGTTTAGCAAGAACTCGACGAGTTCTCCTTCAATCATAACATCGAGACAATCTTCATCTGACTCGCCGAGTTCTTCCTGAACTCGTCGAGTTTATCTTCATCTTAAGAACGTGTCTAGTCTGTGACTCGCCGAGTTGTATGAACAACTCGTCGAGTCCGTCTTCATGAGTTGGGAGATGGCCTTGGACTCGCTGAGTACGTTCCTGCACTCGCCGAGTCCCATGGTTTCCAGATCCATGGCTTTGTCCATTTCATTGAGTCCCTTCCCTGGACTCATCCAAATCCCTTCTGAACTAAAATGGGTTCCTCTGAGTCATAACAGTTTTGAGAACCAAATCACGACTCGCCGAGTCCCAAGAATGACTCGCCGAGTCCATGCATGTCCAAGTCTAATAATTCGATTTCTGATGTGCAAAACTCATCCAAAAGGTAGATCTAGGCTCCTAAGATCGGTATAACACGTAAAGCCATGAACTTTACGTTCATGCATGGGACTTTTATGCTCAAAGGACCAAAAATGGGGTTTATTTCATTCTTGGGGTTCTCATGGCGATAAAGATGGCACCTTTATGCCATGAGGACCCTCCAAGATTCTAGATGTGTGTGTAAATCGAATTGGGACATCCAAGTCCCAAGGATCAAGCTCCTTGGACCCAAAACCTCATAAAGATGACCACAAGGAGATCTAAGAAACTACAAGTCAAGTATGAGGCTTGATTACCAGAAAGTGAAGAGAAGCTGATGTTGTTCCTGGATCTACAATATTCTCTTGAAATCCTCTTTCTTCCTCTTCTTCTCACAAGCTTCAAATACACCAAATAACTCTCAAAATCACAAAGAAAGCTCAAGTTCACTTATGGAGGATTAGGGTTTTGGGATTACTGCTCTGGAGGTGATGGAGGCTGGACAAGAGGCCTATGATGTTGCTTAAATAGGGTGCAAACCCTAAATTTTAGGGTTTCCCCCATACTGGCCTACTCGTCGAGTCAAGGCGTGGACTCGCCGAGTAGGTCACTTACACCCGCGTCCAAACCTGGCATCTACTCGACGAGTTAGGTGTAAGGTCCTAAAACGGATCTTACCAGTGATCAAACAATCAAACAATCAACAAGAACAAGAATTGGAGTGGAAGTAGAATAGAAACAAGCTTGCACACACTTTATAACTTGAAAACGTCGGGTACAACTTGCTTACAGCAACCGTAAACTCTCTGGCATCAACAACCAATAATTACCTACAACACCTCTATATATAAGGAACTTAGGCCGGAAACTCGGTTTACGGCCGTAAAGGGGCTTACGGCCGTAAACATACAACTGGGCCGTAAACTACTAATTAACCCACTAAACCAACATAAATACACAAAAGAACTATTACAATGAAAAGCCTAGCCCAAACCACTAACTGGACCCTTCAATCTCCCCCTTGGTTTGGTGCTAGCTTGGACTTAGTCTATATCAACCACCAGCACGTCCGACTTCCCCATAGCTCCATACCACATTCCTTTTCTGATAATTTCTGCAACCATGGATGTGTACTCCTTAGCAGCAGGCTCAAAGATGTCTTCAGCGACCTTGATCTGATGAAGAGAAAGCTGATGTATATCCCATTTCCCAAACTGTAGAAGATCATACTTGTGATATAATCGGATGCAATCATTTGGGAGTTTGATGACAGTAGAAGTTGTAGCATCATCAAATACCCAGTAAAGCATATTCTCTAGAACTCCATCACCAAGCCTCTTTAATACAGGTATATGTTTCACTTGATTTGTGGGAGGCCACATCACCGTCTGGATAGGAAAGTTTGTCTTGGGATCAAGTATGTCAGGGTGTTCTATGACGATTGACTCTGCAGTCCTCATCGCAGTAAAGCCTTTCTTCACTTGATCTTCCAGAAACATCTTAAGGTGTGTTGCCTTGGGATTACCAGAAAGATTTGCAAAAGGAGCATTGGATAGTTCTGTAAGATCAACCCTGGTCCAGGAATAAAAATCATTTTGGTCTTTGTATAGCTCCGTGTTGCCACTCTTGCGTCTCACATACCACATATTTTGTGTGTCGTGAAAGCCCCAAGAGACAGTTCCTGACCTGTCACCATATTCGGTTCCAAACCGTTTCTTCTCAAGGTCTGTGATGGTGATTTCGGGTTGATCCCCAGGAGCATTCTGATCAGAGCTCTTTTTGAACAACAGCTGTCTCTTCTCAGCAGACTTAGCCAGTTTGGCACGTTTCAAATCCACAACATTCAGAGCATGTGCTGGTTCTTTATCAAAACGATCTACAACTCGGGTTGTTCTTACAGGTGGTGGAACTATGGGAGCAGCTTGATTAGGAATATAGATCCTTGGCTCATCGACAGACGTCTTAAATTTGTCACCAAGTTCTTCTTCCAGCTTCTTCTTTAAGTCATAGTAACTGGCAGTCAACAGACCAAAGTGAGTCTGAAGATCAATGATCTGCTTAGTCTTCAGAGCTTTGTCTTCTAGAAGATCAGCAACTTGAATGGTGAGCTTGGTGTTTTCAGTCTGAAGGTCAGTAACCCGGATATCAAGCTCTATATTCTTATGATTTAGTACGTTGATCTCTTTCTGTAGTCCAAGAATAGTAGGATTCTCTTCTCCAGAGTTGCCTTCCCCAAAAGATATTCCTTTACCACGGGAGGGAGGCGTTGAGAATTGTTCTTCAGCCAAATGCATGGCCAGCCTCACTGAAGCAGCATCATGATCGGGCCTGGGAGGAGAAAATCCTGCAGGGATAGAATAACCACCAGCTTCATAAGTGGTGCTAGGACCTTCACTGAAAGGTTCTGATCAGACAATAGCAGGAGTGGTTATCGGTGGTGTTAAAAGGCCTTGAAGTACACCAGAAACAGGAATTCCCTGTCTAGGGTCACGTTTTCTTCTTTTCAGAGGAGGTTGAGAGGTCTGTGTTGTTGTGCGATCACTCTCAAGCGGCTCAGATGTAGGAGAAACAATATTAAGGGGAGGAATCCCTAACACTGTCACCATAGGAGTTGTTGTTTCAGCTACTTGTTTGGTAGTAGGAGGCGTAGATTCAAGAACGTCTTCAGTTTCCCGTATCTCCGTTGCTGGATGAGCAACATCATTGATATTGTCAAGCAGCAAGTTGAGATTTTCACTTGACAAGAAATCTTCATTACTTCCAAAATTCAGCGGAATTTCATCCTTATCGAAGCCAGAAAGATCAAGATCTTCGTACAAATCAGTCTCAGTCACATTCTTTGAAGACCCTTCATAATAATCACTTTGGACTGGAACTCATGTCAGATTATGTTCCTCTGCCACAAAAGCATTTGGAGCTGCTGTTTTTTTCTCTTTCTTCATGATCCGACACGGTGATAGCATCATCTTTTGAAATCACCCTATCTGAAGAAGTAGGCTCATATGATACTTTATCTAAAGATCCATGAGACCCGGATGCTTCGTTTAGCTCAGCAAATTTTCCAAACTTCACAAGAGGATACAGTCCTTGGAAACCGACCTTTCCCTTGCGATTGCTTTATAAGCCCAACAGTATGGGGACCTAATGACTTCATATCTAGGGTATCTCCCTCCTTGACCATCTCCAGAAATTGAATATTGATGAACAGTTGGATGAACCTAGGATATATTAAGAAAGTATCCCGGGTTATTGCGTTGATGTTCACCACGAACTCGTCTAAGATAAACTTTGAGAAATTGAATTCTATTCCGGCAGCAAGAGAAGCAATGGCTCCAGTGTTCCTTAGAGAAATCTCGTCAGCTCCAGACTTTCTCCCAGAAATGCAGCTCACAAATACATGAGCCAAGAATCTCCAGTACGGTGGCAGAAGCTTTTTCATAGTGGGAGGAAAGTTGCCTTCGTAACCCATCTTCTTAAGAACCTTCTAGGCATCTTCAATCCCAATCTCAGTAGGAAAGCCAGGTTGATCATCAATCAGCAACGCTTCTCTGATGAATTGTTCAGTAATAGCAATCTTGCAACCCTTCACAACAGCTTCAATAATAACTGCTCCATCATTATCTGTCTTCAGTTTGGCAGTCCTCCAGAATTCCCTGATGATAATCTGATAAACCACGGGATTCACAGTAATAGCAGACGCCAAGCAGCAATCACTCAGCATGTGGATCATCGACCTGAATTCTCCATGAACAGCAGGAGGATCAGCCAGTACGATGGCCAAGTTGTGCATGTCAGCGAACTTCAAATTTGCCATTTGATCTGCACTAAAGCAAGCCAAGTAAGAAAACAAAAATATTTGAGCAATTAATGTTTTAAGTTTTCTTAATTAATCAATTTAATTTTGGCCGTTAAAAGAGAAATTATTTTGACCAAACTAGAGTTTACGGTCAACTAGGGGTTTACGGCCGTAAACCCATGGCAGTAAGCTCATGGCCGTAAACGGAGTTTACGGCCGTAAGGTTCGACCGTAAGCTCCGACAAATCGTTTTTCTTCGATTTACGCCCCAAAATCCGTCGATTTGATGAACAAAACACATTCCCACTGTCGATTTTGTTATACCTTTGAGATTAACCGAACGATTTCACAAAAAAAAAACGAGAAATTTTTTTCGAGAGGAGAGAGATTACGGTCGGAAATTGAAAAGTGAGAGGTGAGAGAGTTTTCGACTGTAAGCTCTCCTTAAATACCCTGTTCGATTTTACCTGTCTTCCACATAGTATAAGGCACAGTCCAAATCCCAAATATTTTTCAAAAATAAAACTTTTTAAGGATTTTAAAAATTAAAATTAAAATTAAAATTAACTAAAAATAAAATAAAAATAAAAATAATTTCTAAAATTTATGAATTTAAAAAATTTAAATTTTGACAATTATAAAAATAAAATAAAATTAAATTAAATTAAAATAAAAAATTAAAAAATAAAAATAAGATAAAATAAATGCAGACTAAAATTTATCTCAAAAATCACTGAATACAATTTTGTGACACTGGGATCAAAGTTGTTAGACAGCCTTAATCCACTTGTCGGTACCTTTATCTTCATGTCTTTGTCTGGTCGATCGCCGGTATTGTGGTCCACTTAAACACGAAATATTTATGATAAATTTAGACAGACTAAGAATAATAAGACATTTTGATCCTATGATTCCAAGTATATTTCCCAAAGACCATTTATCTGACGACGACCAGGGATATTGTTGTCCACCTAAATTGAGCAGCGAGATCTACAGATAATCTGTAATTGTTCAATTTTTAATTGTACTAGAACATGTTTCTCGCATCCTGATATGCTCCAGTAATTAAGGACTTCCAGAATACTCCTTACATCGGGTGAGCAGACAATTATTAAGAGGGAAAATAGATTTAGAATGCATATGCTATACACCCAGGTCGGATCTCTTCCAATCACGCAGAGGGTGAAACATATGACTAACTGAAGTTTTAGAGGGATTGAGAAGAAGAATGGTGCATATACTGTCGCAAAGGAGATAATATATGGCTAACAGATAGAAAGAATTGCATAGATAGAAGATGCATAGAGATAGAGTTGCAAATGTTACAGTCCAGGTCGGATCTTCCGATCGCGCAAAGGAGGCAACATATGACTAATAGAGAGAAAGAAAATAATCTTCTACAGACCTAACTTATCGGAATTCCCCAGTCACCCCATCAATACCGGAATTAAGGACAAAATCCGCACACCAAGGAAAAGTTAATTCACAGTTCTAGGTACAATTTTTTTAATGTGACCAGTAAATTCCTATGTATATCTCCCTGCTCAACCTATCCAAGCGTCGTATTGTCAGGCTAAACGGATCTAACTAGGTCAAGATTTGTCAAGTCGCTGAATTCCTTAAGTTCAACTCTGTCTAGTCAAGTCCATTTAGAATCTTTCGTGCCTACCAGCGCATCGAACACAGAGCTTGGACAATATAGTTTTGGTACGTTACGCAGATTCAGATTGTCTGTTATCACTTGATAATATCACTTCCCGTCACAACACCTACAAGCAAAACTATTAGCAACAATTTTTGATTTTCTGATTTTTAATGTTTTTGGATTTTTTTTTTAATTTTCAATTTTTTTTGTTTGGTTTTTGTTTATTTCTCCCCCTAAATTTGTGCATGGGTGAGAATGAAATCACTAAAATGCGCAAATTTAAACTGACCTAACCTAAAACAAAAATTTAATCCTCAAAACGAATCATTTTCAAAAATCCCACAAGCACATCGAATCGAGCTTTGTTAAAAGGCTTGGTGAACAGATCCGCCACATTATTAGCAGAGGGAACCTGTTCCAGCCGGATGAGCGAACGCTCATAACAGTCTCTGATAAAATGAATTTTGATATCAATGTGCTTGGTTTTGGAATGTTCGACAGGATTTTTAGTAATTTGAATCGCAACCTCATTATCACAGTAGATGGGGGTTTCTAGATAATTCAAACTGTAATCCAACAGCTGATGTTGGATCCAGATAACTTGAGAGCAACAGGCAGATGCAGCATCGTATTCCGCTTCTGCTGTTGAGGTTGAGACGGTATGCTGTTTCTTGCACTGCCATGACACCAGCCTGTCTCCAAGGAATTGACACCCCCCTGATGTAGATTTCTTGTCAAGCTCACAGCCTCCATAATTACTGTCAGCAAAAGCATATAAATCAAATTCGGAATTTTTCGGATACCAAAGACCCAATTTTGGGCTGCCTTTGATATGCCGAAAAATTCTTTTGGCAGCAATAAGATATGAAAGTTTAGGATTAGCCTGATAACGTGCGCATTGACAAACTACAAACATGATGTCTGGACGGCTTGCAGTAAGATACATCAACGATCCGATCATCGATCTGTAGTGTATCTGATCTACGGATTCGCCATCAGTATCTAGATTCAGTAGGGGTCTTTCGGCCATCGGCGTCGATGCAGGTTTTGAGTCTTGAAACCCGAACTTCTCAAGAATATCCTCCACATACTTAGCTTGATGGAGCAGGATTCCGGTTGAATTTTGTTTGACCTGAAGCCCTAGAAACATGGTCATTTCCCCTAACGAACTCATCTCAAACCTCTTTTTCATCACGCCTTCAAACTCTTTGCATAGCTGTGGACTGGTAGACCCGAAGATAATGTCGTCAACGTAGATCTGGACTAGAATCTGATCATTACCAACATGCTTGATGAATAAAGTTTGATCGATATTGCCACGAGAGTATCCATGATCGAGCAAGTGCTTTGTGATAGTCGCATACCACGCTCGAGGAGCTTGATGTAACCCAAACAACGCCTTGTCCAACTTGTAGACATGATTTGGAAACTTCGAGTTAACGAACCCAGGGGGATGATCAACGTAGATTTCTTCCTTCACCTTGCCATACAAGAAGGCTGTCTTGACATCCATTTGATAAACTGTGAAGTTCATGTAGGAAGCATATGCAAGGAAGATATAAATAGCCTCCAAGCGAGCCACTAGAGCATAAACCTCAGTATAATCAAGACCCTCGACTTGACGAAACCCGCGAACCACCAATCTTGCTTTATTGTGCACTATAACACCAGAATCATCCTGCTTGTTTCGATAGACCCATCGTGTGTCAAGAGCCTTTTTGCCCTTTGGTAACTCAACCAATTTCCAAACCCCGAACTTTTCAAATTGATTTAGCTCTTCATGCATAGCGTCTACCCAGTTGGGTTCATTCAAAGACATTTCAACATTCTTGGGCTCTATTTGAGAGATAAAGCAAGAATAGAGACATGTATTGACATCTCCACTCTGACTTCTAGTTCTAACTCCATCACCCAACTGACCAATGATGTTTTCGATCGGATGATCGCGTTGAATTCTTGAAGGTATGTCTTGGCTGATATCATTGAGTGAAACGGGAAGAGTGTGAATGTTGAAACCTCCATCATTTGCTGACTGATCCACATTAGATGAATGTGCTACAAACTCATTAGCAATTTCTTCAGGAAAGAGTAGTTCCATAAAAGTTGGAGTGACAGCGGAAGCATCTCTAGACATGAACTCTCTTTCAACAGGAGTAAGAGGTGTAGCATCAGCATCTGGAGTATCATTTTGAACTGGAGACTCTGGACTACCAAGTGGAACAGATGACTCCCCCTCAGGTGGTGAAGAGGATACCGTTGGAGGTCTGTAGACAACTTCTTCGTCTTCGTCTTCAGAAACAATCTTCGAACCAGAGGAAGACCCAGATGAACCATCTGAAGACACATTAATGGACTTGAAGAGCGATGTGTAATCAAATAACCAATCAGGGCCCACTCGAGCATCCGTCTCATTCTCCTCCAACCAACGAACGTCAAAGGATTCTACAATCTGCTTCGTCTTCTTATTGTAAACCCTATACGTGGTGCGTGCAGCATATCCTACGAAATAACAATCATCGGCTTCGGCATTGAACTTCGGGTTGGACTCCAGGTGAAGAAAGGTGCAAGGGCAGCCAAATACACGGAAATGACTGACTGAAGGCTTATGACTATATAGAATCTCGTACGGTGTCTTCATCTAAGCTTTGTTGATTAAAACACGATTCTGAACGTAGCAAGCAGTGTTAATCGCTTCAGCCCAAAAGAAAACAGGTAACTTGGAGTCACACAGCATTGTCCTTGCAGCGTCTTTTAATGTTCTATTTCTCCTCTCAGCAACACCATTTTGTTGAGGCGTGTGAGCAGAGCTGTATTGACGCCCGATTCCCTTTTCTGCGCAAAAGTGATCAAGAAGTGCATTCTTGAATTCTATTCCATTATCAGTACGAAGCGCCTTCACCCGGTTGTTGGTTTGGTTCTCAATCATCACAATGAACTTCTTTATCAGATCAGCACCCCTAGCTTTGTTGGATAAGAAGAAGACCCACGTAAAACGAGAGAAATCATCGATCACAACTAGACAGTACGAGCTTCTGTTGATGCTCAGGACGTTGACCGGACCAAATAAGTCCATATGCAATAATTGGAGCACCTGACTGATTGAGTTAACATGTTTTGGCGGGTGTGGTTTTCTATGATGTTTTCCCTGGGCACATGACACACACTTCTCAAAAGTGATAAAGTCTCTGACAGGTAAGCCTCGGACCATCTCATTCTTTACAAGACAATTTAGGTTCTTAGCGTTAGCATGACCGAGTCTTCGGTGCCACAGCATTGCGTTCTGTTCTGAGACCTTCGAAAAGAGGCAAGTGACTTGTTCAGGAATGTTGTTGTTCATATCAATAATATACGCATTTCCATCCCGCTTTGATTTGACAAGAATCCACTCTTCTGGGATGATAATGCCTGGCTTGAGAATCATACACTCTTTTTCGGTGAAATGTGTAGAATAACCTTTGTCACAAATCTGAGACACACTCAACAAGCTGTGTTTTAACTCGGGAGCAAAGTTGACGTTCTCAAAACTCAGCACTCCATTTGTTACGGTTCCTCTCTGAGTGATCTTGCCACCTTCTCCGCCCGCAAAGGAAACATATCCCCCATTAAAGGATTGAATGTCGCTCAGTTGGGAGATGTCTCCTGTCATATGTCGGGAGCAGCCGCTGTCGACGTACCAAGGTCTGACGACATTCCTCCGCAACTGTCCCTGCAAAATGAGCGGGATCATTTAGATTTGGGAACCCAGGTCATCACTGTCCTGGGTTGCCTCTTCACTTTCTCTGATTGATCTTTCAAAGCCTTCAATTCTGAATTATCATTTCTAATCTTTTCAGAGGATGCTGATGATTGATTGGAAATTAATTTGGGCATCCAATGATATTTAGGTTTTCTAACAGTCACAGGTGGTTTTGAAATATGTTTCTTATTAGTTCGCATTGAGCATCTGGAATTTCTACCAGAAGTGGTTGAAGATCCAGAATTGCTCTTTGACGAAACCGATCTTGGCGGAGCCTTGTTCGGTTTTGGCAAACTGTTTGAGACTTTGTTATGAAAAACCTTTTTATTCTTTTGAAAAACCGCCCTTTTTCTACTTCGATCATCCTTCCAATCATCATCCCGAGAACGAGTTCTTGAGGACTTTCTAGTTAAAGACCTTCCTCTAGATTCGTTCTCCCCTCTTGGTGACATATAATGCACAAAAATCCTATTTTGACAATTCCTAGCTATATGACCACCAATACTACAATTAAAACAAATCTGATTATTATTATTAAAACTGGTACTGCCTATCTCAGATTTATTTTCTTTACTGACACCCTTACTTTTCCCACAAGAACATGTGTTAGAAACAGGTTGTGAGATGAGTGAGGGTACATGAGATGGTGTGACCTGTGGAATTGGTGTGTTTTCATTAGAAGCATCACAAACATCAAGATTGTCAAATAATTCATCAAACACTTCAAAAAGATTTAATTCAGCAGAAGCAGATGCGGAAGTATCACAAAAAACATTGTCATTTTTAACATCAGAAACAAAAAGTTTTTCATTGGAAACAAAAACATCAGGTTCAGACTCAGTTTTGTTATCAGAAACAGATCCTTCAACTTCGTGCTTTGACTGATCTAAGGATTGATCTGCAGGGGAAGTAGAAAGGTTAGTACTTTCAACATTAATAAATCTTCCTGAAACAAAACCAGATGGCTTGCCATACACCATTGAAGGTTCGTTGGCAATCTCCTCTTTAGACAAATGGTGATACTGATATGTATGATTAAAAGGAGGAGGTACATTCTCGTATCCTAAACCCTTTTGCTGGTTTCGTTTGAACTGCAGGCAATGGTCAATCATGTTGGCAACTACCTCGCTTGATACATCAAACCTTTTAAAATCAAAATTTGCAGTTTCAAATTGCCCTTTTAATGTATCAAGCTCAGTAAGTAACTCAACATTCTGTCTCTTGATATAATCATAATGTACACATCTGATACTGTAGTCTTCATGAAGTCTCCTAAAGTCCTTTATTTTTGTTTCTAACTGGGCCTTTAGGGGTTTTTGTCCTTTTCTTAGTTGATAGCCCTCATATCTAAGATCCTCTACTTCTCTACGTAATGATTCTATTTCATCACGAAGAATTTTAACATAATCAATACATGCCTAAGAACAAGAAGGTAAACTTACCTCACTTTTCTTGGGTTTAGAAGTAGTAGATACCATCAGTGCAAACTGCAGCTCCATCATCTTTTCTTCAGGATCAGCTGCAACATTCTCCATGGGATCATCATCATTGATTTGGACTAGGTGAGCATTTTCAGGTCTTGAAATATTCAGAGCCTGAATCTGGTCCTCCCAGTCAAATAACTGAGCAACCATAGCAGTCTCACCGTTGACTGCAGCACCTCCACAATTGTTTCCCACCGCAACCATCATCCTGTCATTGTTCAACCTTCGATCCGGTTTCAGGCACTCACGAGCAAAATGACCTGGCTCGTGACAGTTTAAACATCACAGCTTCCCCTTATTGAACCCTACCTTTTTATCAGCATTCATCCCCCAGTTATTCTTCCCTGTCTTTTTAGCAAACTGCTTCGCCCTGAATACTGCCATAGCAATTTGCCACGTAATATCCATCTCTTCCACATCTTCTGGATGAATCTGATCCAGATCAGCAAATGACAACTGAGGTGGAAGCTCTCCAGCTACAAAAGCATTATAACAGTTAACAAGTCTTGTGGCGAGAGCAAGATTGTCATCACTTTCCTTTGTGTTTGAGGAAGAGGCTACAACTGGCACATTGGAGGAGGGAACATCTTGTGGAGTGACAAACGACTGGCTTTGAGAATGAGGCATGGATGACACAGCAGTAAAGGTTTGAATCTGAGGTTGTTGAACAGTAAATGCTTGACCTGAGGAAGAAGTGATTGATGAAAGGGCATTGTTAGAAGAAATTCCAAGATTTGCAGTCGAATACGGGTTCACATGGTCAATCTCTCGCTGTTTATTATCAATATCACAAGCTTTGATGATCGACATTGTTTCAGCAAGAGTGAGGCGATTCAGATCCTTGGTCTTCTTAATAACAGCTACATTCATGTCCCATGACTTTGGAAGAGCATTCAGTAGCTTTTTATTTATCTCAGACTTGGTCAAGAAGATCCCAGATATGTTCATTTCAGTAGTAAGAGTTGTGAATCGCTGCAGCTGTGCCTCCAGGGTTTCTCCGGGAATGTAGTTAAACATGTTGAATTTCTGTCGCAACATATCCTGGCGGCTTTCCTTCATGTCTTCATTTCCTTCATACACCTCAATCAAGGCTTCCCACAAAGCTTTAGCTGAAGTATACTCTCTGAAACCTTGAGCTATATCAGGAGATAAAGCCACGGTCAGAGTGGCCAAAGCCCTTTCCTGTTCTTCAACTTTCTCAAAATCTTCATCTGTATAGTGCTCAATTTCTTTGTCAATCACTTTTCCTGCAACAGTGATGGTAATTCGGACAAGACCCCTGATGATGCTTCTCCAAAGTTTGAAGTCTTTCATTTTAATATACTTCTCAAACCGGTATTTCCATTTAGGAAAACCATCTGCAGACAGCAGTCTCGGAATGCATGTAGTTGTGCCCATGACAGAATCCAGCTCATGATGGTGTGTTTGACTTTGAGAATCCATTAATTATTAAATTTTAAGTCACAAAAAAATCAAAATTTTTGAGTTTCAGGTCAGTGGGTTTACAGCCGTAAACTGAGTTTACGGTCGAATGTTTACGGTCTGAGTGTTTACGGTCTTGTGTTTACGGTTTTTGAATCTTAGTTTACGGTTATTGAAGATGCTCTGTTTACGGTCCAAGAACAAAGTTTACGGTCTTTGAATATTCTTTAGTTTACGGCTGTAAACTGAGTTTACGGTCGTAATCTCTTGGCAGTAAACTCGCAGAAGTTCTCGAAAACACGATTTTGGAGTAGATTCGATCCCTTTTAGCAGTGAAAATACCAAACCCAATCTCGAACAGTGAGGAATACGGCCGAAAACTCGATTGAATGATGCTTTGACACCGGTTTTTCTCTGATACCAATTGTAAGGTCCTAAAACGGATCTTACCAGTGATCAAACAATCAAACAATCAACAAGAACAAGAACTGGAGTAGAAGTAGAATAGAAACAAGCTTGCACACGCTTTATAACTTGAAAATGTCGGGTACAACTTGCTTACAGCAACCGTAAACTCTTTGGCATCAACAACCAATAATGACCTACAACACCTCTATATATAGGGAACTTGGATCGGAAACTTGGTTTACGGCCGTAAAGGGGTTTATGGCCGTAAACATACAACTGGGCTGTAAACTACTAATTAACCAACTAAACCAACATAAATACACAAAAGAACTATTACAATGAAAAGCCTAGCCCAAACCACTAACTGGACCCTTCATTAGGGCTACAACTCGTCGAGTAGATCTTATAAAATGACATTTAATGAATTAAATACGTACCAGAAACGGGGCGTTACAATTCTCCCCCACTTGTCCTACACTTCGTCCTCGAAGTCTGCTGCATCTGGAAACAACTCCGGGTAGTGCTCTCTCATCTCCTCCTCGGGCTCCCATGTCCACTCCGAGCCCTTGCAGTGCTGCCACTGCACCTTCACTAACTCTAGTCTCTTGTTCCTCAGCCTTTTCACCTTGCGATCTAGAATCGCTACTGGTCTCTTGATATAGTTCAGGCTATCATCAACCTGAATGTCTTCCAGGGGTACCACTGCTGAATCATCCACGAAGCACTTCCGCAACTGAGAAACATGGAATGTGTTGTGGATCTGGTTGAGCTCTGCTGGAAGATCTAACCGATAAGCAACCCGTCCTACCCGGGCCAAAACCCTAAACGGACCAATGAACCTGGCGCCCAGCTTGCCACGCTTCCGAAATCTGATAACATCCTTCTAGGGTGACACTTTCAGGAGGACCATATCGCCCACCTGAAAGTCCAAGTCTGAATGCCGCTTGTCGAAGTAACTCTTCTGCCGACTTTGAGCAGTCTGGAGCCTGCTCCGGACTTGCTGAATTCGCTCCGTGGTCTTGAGTACTACCTCCGTACTCCCCATGACTCTCTGACCAACCTCACCCCAGTAGATTGGGGTCCTGCACTTCCTCCCGTAGAGCATCTCGAAGGGAGGTCAGTCTATACTGGAGTGATAGCTGTTGTTATATGAAAATTCCGCTAACGGAAGATACGTATCCCAACTGCCACCGAAGTCTAGCACACATGCTAGAAGCATGTCCTCGAGAGTCTAAATCGTCCTCTTGCTCTGCCCGTCCATCTGAGGGTGGAAAGCGATGCTGAAATGGAGACGAGTACCCATCTCGTCGTGAAACCTCTTCCAAAATCTGGAAGTAAACCGGACATCTCGGTCTGACACCACTAATACAGGAACTCCATAACGTGCCACTATTTCTCGCACATAAATCTCGGCCAACTTCTCGGCCGAGATGCTCTCCTGGATCGGTATAAAATGGGCGCTCTTGGTCAACCAATCCACGATAACCCATATCGAATCCACCCCACGTGTGGTCCTGGGAAGATTCGTAATGAAGTCCATACTTATATCCTCCCATTTCCACACGGTAATGTCTAACGGTTGCATCTTGCCGTGTGGCCTCTGGTGCTCTACCTTAACCTTCCTGCAGGTCAGGCACCTCTCCACGTACCAAGCTACGTCCTGCTTCATGGAGGGCCACCAGTAATCGGGTCGAATATCTCTGTACATCTTCTTCGCCCCTGGATGGATGGAGAACCGAGACTTGTGGGCCTCATCCATCAACACCTGTCGTACTCCTCCCCAGTACGGTACCCAGACCCTCCCATGCAGGGTCAACAATCCTCGATTGTCGTAATCAAACGAAGCTACTCGGCCAACTATCCTTTCGCACTTCTGGCGCTCCTCCTTCAGGCCCTCAACCTGTGCCTCCCTAATCTTCTCCAACAGTGGAGTAAGTATTGTCATCCTCAAGAAGATGTCTCGAATCGGAGCCGCTACCGCCTTGCGGCTCAGGGCGTCTGCCACTACGTTGGCCTTGCCCGGGTGGTAGAGGATCTCACAATCGTAATCCTTTATCATGTCTAACCACCGACGCTGCCTCATGTTCATATTCGGATGATCCATGAGGTACCTCAAACTCTTGTGGTCCGTGTAAATAGTACACCGGACCCCATAGAGGTAATGCTGCCAAATCTTGAGGGCGAACACTACAACCCCCAACTCCAAATCATGCGTCGGGTAGTTAGCCTTGTGAGGCTTCAACTGTCTCGAGGCATAAGCTATCACATGCCCCCGCTGCATCAACACTGCTCCCATACATGTGATCGAAGCGTCACAGTAGAATACAAAGTCATCTACTCCCTCTGGCAGGGTAAGAATCGGCACCTCGCACAGTCGCTGCCTGAGCGTCTCAAAGGCTGTCTGCTGCTCAGGACCCCAGCGAAACACTACCGACTTCTTGGTCAGTCGGTTCAATGGTACTGCTATCTTGGAGAAATCCTGGATGAATCTCCTGTAGTACCCTGCCAATCCCAGGAAGCTCCGAATCTCGGATGGAGACCTCGGGACCTCCCACTGCATCACGGCCTCAATCTTGGCCGGATCTACTAATATACCCTTCTGGTTGACAAGGTCCCCCAGAAACTGAACCTCGCGTAACCAGAATTCGCACTTGGAGAACTTTGCGAAAAGCCTCTCCCTCCTCAAGGCCTCAAGCACCTCCCTCAGGTGTTCCTCGTGCTGCTCATCTGTCTTGGAATAGACCAAGATGTCATCAATGAATACTATCACAGACCGATCTAGCATCGGCCTACACACGCGGTTCATAAGGTCCATGAACGCGGATGGAGCATTGGTGAGCCCAAACGGCATCACCACAAACTCATAATGACCATAGCGGGTCCTAAAAGCGGTCTTCTGCACATCATCATCTCTGACCCGCATCTGGTGATATTCGGACTGTAGATCAATCTTGGAAAACTAAGATGCTGCCTGAAGCTGATCGAACAAATCATCTATCCTCGGGAGTGGGTAACGGTTCTTCACCGTTACCTTATTCAGCTCCCGGTAATCAATGCACATACGGTGCGACCCATCCTTCTTCTTCACAAACAGGATCGGGGCTCCCTATGGTGAACTGCTCGGCTTGATAAAACCCTTGTCTAGCAGCTCTTGCAGCTGCGTAGACAACTCCTGCATCTCGGGAGGAGCCAACCGATACGGTGCCTTGGTTATCGCAGCTGCACCAGGAACCAGGTCAATCCGAAACTCAACCTGTCTCTCAGGAGGTATCCCGGGCAAATCCTCCGGGAATACATCCAGGTACTCTCGTACCACCGGTACATCATCAACTGTCGCCTTACCCTTATCATGGGTATCCATAACATAGGCGACGTACCCCGCACAACCCTGCTGGAAATAGCGCCTCGCTCTCGCTGCTGAACAAAGAATCGGTCCGTGTTGTGGCCTCTCGCCCTGAATCACTAACTCTCCCCCACTAGGAGTGCGAACCCTCACCAACTATAGCTCACAATCAATCACTGCTCCATTGGAACTCAGCCAATCCATACCCACTATAACCTTGTTCCCTCGCAGGGGAATAGGAACCAAATCTACTAGAAACTGCTCATCAAATAACCGCAGTGTACATCCTCTATGAACTCTCGCGACCCTGACGGTCCTATCATCTGCTATCTCAACGTCGAGTGGATAATCCAGCTCCCTGGAGCCCTGCTAAATCGCTTGCGAAGCGCGAGCGACACAAATGATCGGGTAGCCCCCGAATCAAATAATACCATAGCTGAGATGTCGTTCACTAAGAACGACCCTGTCACCACGTCAGGAGCTGCTCGTGCCTCCTCTGCAGTAAGCTGAAAAGCCTTGCTCCACGCCGCGGGAGACTCGGTCCAGCCCTGAAGGCCATCTGTAATCCTCAAGGTGGCAGGGGAAGGTGTTGCCACCTTCCCTGCTGCTGCTAAGCTCGGACACTGGGACCACTTGTGTCCCCTCTGATTGCACTGAAAGCAAATCAGGTCTGAAGCTGGTGTGGTGGTGGTAGTAGCTGTATAATCTCGGCTCATGTGACCTGTTCGGCCGCACTTGTAGCATCCCGAACTCCCTGCCTTGCACGCCCCCTCGTGCATCCTGCCGTATTTGCCACAACGACTGTGGCTCTGCTGGCTCCTAGATCTAGGATCTGATTCCTTGGGCTTCTTGCCCGAACTTGCTGCGCCAGACGCCACTTCTGGATTCCTTTTCCTCTCCACCTCTAGGCCAATCTCCCTCTCACGAGCCCTCGCAATCATGTCCTCAGCGTCTTGCAGCTGGAACGGCTCACAAACTGGCGGATATCACTATGTTGTGTTTTGAGCATTCTAACACTCCTAAGTGTACATGCAACCCTAAATACCTTGGATCTATGTTTTCTCTATTATACATGCAAATATGAATATTCCAAGGTATTACCCTATCTAGCATACAATCTTTGATACTTGGGTAATAAAAAAAGTTAGAAGACATACCTTTTTATGTAGCTTGATTCCATGATACTTAAGAGTCGAGTGCCCCAAGTGTGACACCTCAAATGGTTCACACAACACCATAAACATTTGGAATAACTAGAGCATAAAGGATACTTGGTTCTCTCCTTATGAAATTCGGCTTGCCCTCCTCACTATCAACTAGTGTTCTTTTTTTAGCACCCATTTCATGAACCATAGGACTCTTTATATAGTGTGGAGGATTAGGGTTAACCCCTAATATCCATGAACTTTCATTTCCATAGGATCCATGGGTTAAACAATCCATGGACTATCCATGAAAGCTTAGCCCAACCTAAATGAACTTGGCCCACCACACATATATATCTAAGAGTCCATAAACAATCCATGGACTATCCATGAAAGCTTAGCCCAACCTAAATGAACTTGGCCCACCACACATATATATCTAAGAGTCCATATTTAATTAGTTCCTTTTGATCACTTAATTCAATTATAAATTAATCCTTGATCAACACTAATTAAATAATATGATTATATATTAATATATTAGAACTTATAATATATCAATATAAATCACTAGTATCCTTTTTTTTACTCATCTTGTCTATCCAATTGTCCCGATGCCATGCAACCCAAATGGACCATGCCGAGTCGGTTCAAGTACATACCAATTATAGTTATGGACTTAGACACTTATCCAACATTCTACCACTTGGATAAGTTTAAAACTATTATTGATTATGACTTCAAGAACCGACTGGCAATCGTAGCTCTTTAAGCCGCTGTCGAACTCTGACGGTGTAACTGAACTCTGATCTCGTCAATGACTTGTCCATTAGATAAGGTATCATATATTCCTCCATTCTAGATATCATATGGACTGAGACATGGATTATAAATCATTCTCTCTGTCCATTTGTTGTTTCCCGATTTTCGATTTATGACGACTGACTAATTGAATAAATCAAATCAGTCCAGGCCCGGCCGAGCACTTACATTTGTCATCACTAAATCATCGAGGGGCCCACAGATATCGCTTTTATCCCGAAGGTAAAAGGAATGGATAAACTTCGACTCATATGGCTTGTTCTACTACTTGTTGAATCATACACAAAGGCACGTTTTATAACATCGAGTTACCAATGCGTTTTCTCGCAATCAATGTACAACCAACTCATAGTAACAACTCATATCTCTAGGTTTGAAGAATATCAGATATTATCGTCTCATGATCACTCGTGATAAAATCCATGAAGTGATTCAAATGAGCGTGGGTTGAATCCAATACTCATAACTTATGAGCACTCATGAGTGTTGTAGCACTGCTTTGTTCAACATCTTAGACCTCTACAAGCCAACCCATGACAGTCTTGATTCATATCTACTTCTAACATATGACCGACCGTGGATGGTTTGAATAACTTAGTCATTCGGGAAGAATGACCTAGTTTATTCTGGAAGTCAAAACATGCAAAATGAAACACAAGAATAATTGAATCTAGTATGGTATCAAAACCTATGAATATAAATAGAACACTTTTTATTTATCACCATACTGATTACTCATTATTCATTGTTTCGGTTTTATCAAGTTTATACTTGAATTAAAAAACACTAGTTGTCCCATGCTCCAAGCATGTACACTATGTTCTTCTAAACAATAGCTTTGCCATACACCAATTATGCACTCTATGTTTGTCTATGATCCTTACTTTGTGAACTAGATCGATTGAACATAATTTCAATGATTCTCTTTTCACATTCCCAAATCCTTATCGAAAATGTAAGAATTCCAAATTCCTATCATTTACCGAAATCTGTTAGATTTAAAACTTATATGCATGATCCTCTTGTAATGATTATGCACAAAGTCACAAAGACTTGTCAACAGACATTACAGAGTATTCCAATGGAGATCAACTCCATGGAAACATCCTTCTTGAATTTAGTTTTTCTAATCTTACACAGATTGAATAACTTCCAACTATGAACCATTTCCATATTCCCATTTTGACTGTCACTTCTGAACAAGAGTTGCCTCCTTTCAGAGTATGTCAATATGGTCCTTCCAAAATTTAACACTATACTTCCAACTGTCCCTGAGCAACCAATCTTTGGTAAACCGTAGATTTTCCTCAACAATTGCTCAATCATTTTAGTCATATCCAATTCTAGATTTTCCCCCTTAATGCCCAGAGAATTTGGAAAATTTAGAAAGGATGAATATTATAGCACATGCAATCGATCCTATATCCGAAGCATATGGGACACGATTCATGATGTCTCACATAAAGACATGATACTAGACCAGTCTCTTTGCTATAATTTTTCTATGTCTATTTGCCAAGTTCTCATAATTCAGATTATGAAAATGGATGTCGTAATCATAATCGAATTTTAGAACGCAAATAATGGACCCATATATAGAATTTCCTTATGTTGAGCCACTACAACATAAAATTCATATATATATAACCTTGACTAAAGACAATTAAAACCTCAATCTAAGCTTTTAGAATTGAAATGAAGTATAATTTCCTCTCCCTTAATTATAGCAAAACAACTTTTTTTCAATTGAAACTTTTGTTTTGTATAATTAACATTGCTAACTTGCAACACTTATCATAATTATCATGCTCCCACTAACTTGAAAATTATTAGCATAACACTTATGCTCCCACTAGCTTTGACATGTATCCAGAAATTAGCTGGACTTCTAGAAATCAATACTTTATTGACTTTCTTACCAAAGTTCAGATTTCTGATACGAGATTGTTTTGATAAGACTTTATCAAAATCATACATCTTATCTTAGATAGCTCACAAGTGTGTCTAAACAATTTTAGAACTATGAAAAGGGATGCCATAATCATAGTCTCGATTGTTTAGACTTTTGCCATTTCTCATAAGTCCATGTTAGTGTGCCGGTTAAACACGCACGCTCCACTAACGACTTTGAGAATGCAAAGATCACAATTTCTATCTTACTTTAAATCTACTTGGTGGAAGTGTTTCCTTACCATCATTTTCATGAATCGGAGAGAAACCTTATGACCCTTAGATTTTATGGTGTATGTGTTCTTATCCACGTGAATTTGTCAAAACCATAATCACAAGACTAGGTTAGTGACAAATCCAAACTCAAATGGATTGAACTTGTGCAATCTTAACTTCTCGCCACCTGGCAGTACAGGGCCTGTCATTGCTTCTAAGTAGTTATGCAAACAATTAAGAACATGTAGAACTCAAATGTATAGCCAACTTTACTGGAATGGGCACAGAAATGTCAACACAATAGGTTATAAACCTCTAGTCATGTGCTAGTGATGAAATACAGGTTTTTTATTCTTGATTAGTTCTTGATATACTTTCAGAATCTTTTAGACTCCCACTGTCCTCTTGACATATAAAACTATCTTGCTAAATATTCAAGAGATAGTGCGGATTCTTTATCAAGACAAACACTTCACACAATTGGCCTTAGTTGGTCTTTGTTTTATCCAAAACATCACAAATTACCAATTTCAAATGTACAAGAGTATGACACTTTTACTCTTATATTTGACAAGTGTTTTAAACCTTTCTTTAAGATATGTCACTCAACTTACAGTCTTGGAGTATTACTCTAAGACTTGTTTTTGGAACGAAGTATGACTCATCTTCTTGATTTAACCATTTCAGCAATTCTTGATTCCTCTCCTTAGCCATAGGAATGCACTAAGATTTCCTTAGAGGACTAATTGTGATATTGTATCCCATGTTTTCAGATTTGAGAAACTTTTATCTTTCTGCCTAATTTGATTCTTCTCATTCGTTCTGCCATACATCAAAACTTTTCCAATGTTTCAGAATTATACTTCAACTTGTAAGTATAATCATATTTACTAAAATTTAGTAGATCATGACGAATAGCCTTATCGATCTTTTGTGGTGGACTTGATCCGTGCACCAGAATGTGTACTCGATCCCTTAGTCCTTCACTTGACTCACATATACATGTGAACAAGGAATTAATATTAATTTTCCAAAGATGAAAATTCTCATTCATCATACTATACAACTTGCATGATTTCCAAGTTTCTATCCAACTGAAACCTTGGGTGATGAGAATCATTCCTTGTTTGGTAAATTAGACATTACCACAAATGAAAGAAACAAATCCATTTTCCATTATTGCTATCAATGGAATCATATAAGCAACAGTTTTTCACAAATGTCATTGTAAGGATACTTAGAATAAATGAAACCAAAAATTTTCTTTTATTTTAAAAACTTTGCGGAAAACTTATCCTTACAGTGCAAAAGCATATGGAAAACCTTTGTTGTTATCTATTCTTAAGCAATATATAATAGCTCCTAAGCAACAGCTCAAAATTCTGATCACCGAACCATGCGATCGAAATCTATCTTCGCGATCAGAATCAGCATATACTTCCTTTAAGTTTCTTCATTTTTCTTTGATTCTTAAAACATCAACATGTGACCCAATCACATCATGTAATAAGAATCTCATAATAGAAACTTAACAGAGTTAGATAGTGGACTTTACCTGAAGTAGAGTCAAACTTGTTGACTTGATCAACCTTATGATCTTTCAGGAAAATAGGAAGCTTCGCAACCAATGCCCCTTTCTTTGGCAAGAGACACATATGGACCCTTTGGTAGGACTAACTCAGACTTGGCCATTCTCTTTACCACTTGGTCAATCGAGTTGACTATGGCCGATCCCTTTCCATTGGGAAGAGAAAGCTTTTACTGGGTATCCAATGTTACCATTGTCAATGTCCATTAAGATTTGGGAAGTTGATCTTCTAATCAGATTTGCTCTGCCAGTGCTCCAAATCATTGCTGCTTAAGCACAAAGCAAATAGATAAGATCATTAAGGGTCATGTCATAGTCTGTTTCATAGTAGTCCCAAAGGAACTAACTATGTGACTTAGAAAGTGATTGAACATCTGACTTTCTTAAGACTTTGACACCCAACTCTCCCTGCTTGTCAATATGTGACTTCATCTCCAAGATGCGATCACACATAGACCTTGCTTGCCAATAGGGCTTGAGTGACCTTGAACTTGTGGGTTAGGGAGAATAACTGGAGGAGGTGGAGGAAGTAAAGTTCCAAGAGATTTGGGAAGATCATAGATGTCTGAGCTAGACATCTTTTGGGAGATATTCAAGATAGTTGATTTAAAGTCCTTAATATAACACCCAATATGAAATATTAAGGCTAGGACCCAACACAATATTTTATAACTTGGAAGAGGGATGCCGTAATCCAAGTTATAGAATATTTAAAGGTAGGTGAATGACGATTCACCAATTTCCACCATGAAAAACGAAATAATTTATTAGGTTTTAATTGGATTTGAAATTCCTAGATCTTATGAGATTCATTGAACTTTTCAATGGCATGTTTCAATCTCGAGTGTGCCCTTCAGGTTTTGTGACTACAATGACGAGGATCACAAAACAAGGTGTGAAGTAACCATGCAAATTACTTGGTACTCTTAAATGTTTATCACTCAACCGATGTGCCGGTTAACCACACACACTCCACCGGCCTATGATAAACTTTAAGAAACCCTTTTCCTACCTTGTTAAATCAAGCTAGTGTGCCGGTTAACCACACGCGCTCCACTAACCGACTTAAGCAAAGTGCAAAGTGTAATTTCATGGGTTAGCACCTTATTCACATTTTCCTAAGTAACTAAGATTGGGAATTTATAAAAGGTTTAGTTACTTAGTATTTATCATTAATACTTTTAATGGAGGGAGAATTATAGTCCTTGTCCTACCCATTCGGCTAACGACCCTCCACCAGTCAAGGAAGCGGTGGATGAGAGTGGACACCATTAAACTGCCATTTTATAGGCAGTAACCTTATACCCCTCTTATATATATATATATATATATATATATATATATATATATATATATATATATATATATATATATATATATATATATATATATATATATATATTATTAACATATAATATTATAAAGTATAAGGGTTGAATTTTAACTTTTAAAATCCTAAGGGCTTAATTTGGAATTAAAGTATTCATGAAAGAAAACTTTTCAAATTCCAAAACTTGAGGGGAAGTTTTGAACTATTCAAAAACTTTTCAATTCCATAACTTATGTGTTTAAAGTAGTTTTAATTCAAAAAACTCTTCAAGTTCCATAACTTGAGGAAAAGTTATGGAAGACTTTAAACTATTAAAAGAATATGACTTTTCTTTATTCATAACCTATGGAAATATTTATGAGTTTTATGAATCTTAAATGTGAATTTTCATATAACTTGAGGACAAGTTACAAAAATACATTTTAGAATCAACTCTTAGATTAATTTGGATTGAAAACTATAATTTCACATAACATTCCTATTAATCTAAGCAACTCATAAGAACATAATACTTCAATCAAACTTTTTCATGTAATTAGCTTATACATTAAACTAATACAAAACATGAATCTAATGACAATTATCTTTGAAATTGGATTAGCATGAACATTACCACATCAAAAACAAGTTTATAAGTTGAAAAACAGCTTAGGGTAATGTTCCTAGTCCAATTCCAGCCAAAAAACTTGAAGATATGCTGTCAGGGGGTCCAACTCGTCGAGTGCATGAACCAACTCGGCGAGTTGGATGAGTTTTGCCTTGGACTCGTCGAGTCCCTTCATGGACTCGGCGAGTCTGCTGAGCAGACAGCACAAAACTTCGATTTTTCAGCCATTTTTGCAAGTATAACAAGAAAACAAGCCTAGACTCTGATACCACTGTTGTGTTTTGAGCATTCTAACACTCCTAAGTGTACATGCAACCCTAAATACCTTGGATCTATGTTTTCTCTATTATACATGCAAATATGAATATTCCAAGGTATTACCCTATCTAGCATATAATATTTGATACTTGGGTAATAAAACAAGTTAGAAGACATACCTTTTTATGTAGCTTTATTCCATGATGCTTAAGAGCCGAGTGCCCCAAGTGTGACACCTCAAATGGTTCACACAACACCATGAACATTTGGAATAACTAGAGCATAAAGGATACTTGGTTCTCTCCTTATGAAATTCGGCTTTCCCTCCTCACTATCAACTACTGTTCTTTTGTTAGCACCCATTTCATGAACCATAGGACTCTTTATATAGTGTGGAGGATTAGGGTTAAACCCTAATATCCATGACCTTTCATTTCCATAGGATCCATGGGTTAAACAATCCATGGACTATCCATGAAAGCTTAGCCTAACCTAAATGAACTTGGCCCACCACACATATATATCTAAGAGTCCATATTTAATTAGTTCCTTTTGATCACTTAATTAATTATAAATTAATCATTGATCAACACTAATTTAATAATATGATTATATATTAATATATTAGAACTTATAATATATTAATATAAATCACTAGTATCCTTTTTTTACTCATCTTGTCTATCCAATTGTCCCGATGCCATGCAACCCAAATGGACCATGTCGAGTCGGTTCAAGTACATACCAATTATAGTTATGGACTTACACACTAATCCAACACACTCCGCAACATCTCATGATATCGGGCCTTCTTCATCTCCTCGTCCGCCACTTACTGCGGAACGAGAAGGGCCCTCTCTCTAAACTTGGCGGTAATCTCCGCCACAGTCTCTGTTGTCTGCTGGAGGTCCTGAAACTCCCTAGCAAGCTGCTGCACCTCAAGGACAGGTGCAAACTCGACCTTGAACCTGGTCATGAAATCACTCTAGGTCATCGCATCCAACATAGTGTCATCTCCAATGGCACTTCCAACCTCTTCCCACCAATCTCGTGTCCTGTCCTTCATAAGACAGGATGCTAGTCTAACCTTGTCCCCCTCGGGACATCTGCTGGTGCGGAACGCGTTGGCGACATCCGCCAACCATCTGGTACTCGCAATGGGGTCCCGAGCCCCATGGTAGTCGGGAGTTCCACAAGCTCTGAACTCCCTGAAAGTCAACGAGCGCGATCCCATCATGGCCGCTATCTCAGTACGGAATGCGCTCAGCTTCTCATCCAGAAGCTCTAAGATACCCTCCTTGAACGAACGAAAATCACAGGGGCCTGGTCTAGTATGCTGCATGAGACCTCCGAGGAGATAAACTCCCTAGTCTGCTCATCTAACTGTCCGGCTCCAAAACCCGAGCCCGATCCCTCCCCGGCACCTGAACTGCCGACCGCTGGTCTGGGTCGTAAAACCACCATTTTTAAAATACATCAAAACCAAGTCAGAATACTACTCATAGCTAGAGGGGTCGATATTGTGACAGGAAGGTCATGATTGAAAGCCTAATGTGAGACAGAGTGCGGGTGCAAGATCGAGCACCGCCTGCAATTAAGAAGTCTTAGAGTTAGATACTCGTTCGAAGAAACATCAAAGTTACGGTCATTACTTAGGATGAAGACATAACGTATGGAGTCATCATGTGAGCCCTGTTTCGTTGATGATTTCGGGACGTAATCATCCTAAGGGGGAGATAATTGTAACGCCCGTAGATCCGGGCTGGTCAATTTAGAGACAATGAGCATCAAAAATGATTTTTTGATGGAATATTATTTAGAAGGAATAATCTTAACCAAGTGGTAGTATATGTTACAAGGGTTCCGTACATATAAAGAACGCCGAAATCCGAGTTATAACGAAGAAGTTATGGCCCGTCGAAGTTTTACGGCAAAACCGGCACGACACTGGGAGACGTAAATAGTGAATTTATGATAGAGGATTTTTTAGCCTTAGTAATCTAAACAAGAGTTGTATTATACGTTAAACCGAGAACATACAAAAAAAGAACGCCCAAATCTGACCTCGTATGAGGAAGTTATGAATTTTCTAAGATTTGGCATAGCAGTGCACGACCCGAAACTCGAATTTTAGTTCGAGCGGTTTTTGGCCTACGCGACCTAAATGAGAGTTGAATATTTCATTAATAGGAACTCAACGATAAAAAGACAAACGAAAACGGAGTCCGTATGAAGGAGTTATGAATTCTTCGCGGTCGTTTAACAGTCTAATCTCCTCCTACTATTAAATTTACGATCGGTCGAGAATTAGCCGACGGAGTCAAAATGAAAGTTGTAGAGCTTGTTTTTACCTACGCGTGGATATAAAGAACGTCGAAACGGAGCTCGTATGCGATAGTTATGATTTTTCTAAGTCGGGAGGCTGTTATGCGAAATCGGGTGACGTGGCGAAATCCTGGCCGTTGCTTCCTCCCCAAGGCTAGCCACCAGATGGTAACACCTGGCCATGAAACTCGACGAGTTGGAGGTCAACTCGACGAGTTTTGGTGATTTCCAGCCTGTAAAAAGGGTGCCGGGGCACCCTCATTTCTCACACCTTACAACTTCTCTTTCTCTCTCTAGAACCTCTCTCTAAGCCTCCCTAACCCCCCTAAATCCTAGGTAAACCCCCTAGCACCCGAAGGAAGCCCCGAGGCTCCCGGAGTCCCGATAAAAAGGGTCTTTCGGTTCGGAAACGCTGCTCTAAGCAAAGTCCGGTTTTCTATAAAACCCGTTGTAAGTGAGCTACGCCTAACCTATCTTTAGTATAGCTTATGTTTTAATATAGTAATGTTATTAGGTCCTTATAATAAGTACTTGGGATATTATTATGGGTTATATAAGTATCGTTTAACGCTTATATAATAGTAATAATAGCTAGACTATTAATTAGTCTCGGTGGATATTAGACTAAACTCTAGTGGTAATGATACTAGGTTTTGTCCGAGGAAAATTGTGTTAAGAGTAACGAAGTGCTGTCCGAGTGCCGAGTCACCACCTTCTCAAGTGAGTGCATAGTTACTTTCATCTAACACACATATATGAAGTATTTTATATAAATTACGTGCTATGTGTGCATATTATTTGTATACTTGCTATCTATGCCGGATGAACGATTTTATACAAGTTTTATATGATTTAAACTGTATATGTATTTATATATACATAATATGTTGGGTAAAACATGGGTAGATGAAATATGAGTTGGATGATGAGTTGAGAGGTGATATAGACCATGAGGTAAGGGTGAGAGGTGGACGATGTGAGAAGCCTTGTTCCCAAATGCTGGCCCCGTCATCTAGCAGAGTATGGATGACAACCACAGACTATTCTAGACAGTCCAGTGGAACACTAGCAGGCTCGCAACCTGTAGGTGTTGTGAACGATGTGTTCACCCAGGCCCGGTCCTGACGGTGGGCAACCCGGGCGGTCGCCCAGGGCCCATGCCTCTAAGGGTTCCAAAATTTCTAGAGTATATATAGTATAATTATATAGAGAAAAAACTAACTCATCTAAAAATGTTATGAGAAATATTTTTTTTTAAAGTAGTTTTTTTTTGTAACGTTTTGACATATTTGTATTTTTTAATATTATAGTGAATTTTATAACAATGTCTCTATTTTCTATTTAATTTTTATTATATATATGATTTTGGGGTACCATTTTTCTTTTTTCGCCCTGGGCCCACTATATCTGTGGACCGGCCCTATGTCCACCCGGTGTACTCTAAACCCTGGCGATCATGCAGACTTGGTGCCTAAACCTTGGCGATCATGCAGACTTGGTGCCAAAACCCTGGCGACTATGCGGACTTAGTGCCTGTTGTATAAACCCTAGCGACTATGCAGACTTAGTGCCTAAACCCTGGAGACTATGCGGACTTAGTGCCTGTTGTATAAATCCTGGTGACTATGCAGACTTAGTGCCTAAACCCCGGTGACAATGGACTTCGTGTCGATTCCTTAGGATGATCCTTAGGAATGAATGAACGAGGAATAGTTGATTCTTAGGGTAGATCCTTAAGAGTGAAGAAGATAATGGGGATGGGTAATTGGGTTGATTGTTTGATGTTTAAACATAATAATTATATTATTGTGGGTTGAAAACCCTATATACTCACCAGGTTTCCCAACCTAACCCACTCCAGCTTATTTCTATCACAGGTGTCGATATGAAGCTACTTTACACCGAGAGATTTAAAAGAGATGTAGATCACTAGTGTAAATGAATGTAAGTTCTGTTTATGCTTATGTTTCTGTATTGACGATGACATCCCAAATGTTTTAAAAATGAATAAAATCACATTTCTTCGGAAATGCTTTGATAACGTATTTATCATGTTTTTTCTGGGAACAAATTCCGCAACAATTTTTATTAAAAAGAGGTACTCTGATTTTATAAAGCATAAACAAAATCGGTCTTTTATGGCCGTGAAAAATAGGGATGTCACAGATCTCATACTAAACTTCTTCCTAGGCTTCCCCTAGGGTAATCACCAACCCACTCTCCGCCATCAGCTGCATAAGAAGTCCCTGTTTTCTTTCAATAACTAGCTCGTGAATACTATTACATATTACTCAGACTAGATAATTCTTCGAATGAGAGATCCTACTCTACAACGGTTGGACTCAGACAAGAGATGCGAAATAGAGCTAGACTTAACCTTCTAAAATTATTCAGTCCTTCAAATATGCAACGTAACATATTTGTTTACTACTTAGTGAAAGATAACTAAGACTCCTAAAAGCACAAAGCAAGCAGCATTCGAGCATCAAATACACATAATCAAGCATCTACTACTCTGGCTATCATACTGACTAATCTGTACTAGCATGCAGTTCTCATAAAGTTGAACACATATAACAGGCACATAAAGCATCCTTCCTAGATCCTTAGTCCTAATCTAGCATGCTGTTCTAATAAAGCTGATAATCATAACATAGCATAAACTTGTATGGGTAAATTGGGAGTACTTACTTGAGCTCGGTTGATTGCATGCACCAAACCCTTTTCTCTTTTCAAAGTTCTTTTCTATTTTAAAAAAATCCTTTTTAAAAATGATTTTATTTTGAAAGTTTCATACTACTTCCTTAGTTTGAGTTCAGACACACCTGAAAGTGTGCCCGAATCCCTCAAACCAAGGCTCTGATACCAACTTGAAACATCCCAAAAATACAACCGAAAAATTTCATTTTTAAAACATTATTAAAACCATCATTTCATTACCAAATTATAAAAATCATAAACTATGTGTTTCAAAATCTCATAAGATCTATCACATGTCAAATCTCATGTCAAATATCATATCAAAATATCAGAGTAAACTCCCAGGCTGAAGACTGTGGTGTGTGCCATGCGATCATCCCGAGCCCTTCCCTTTGCTAGTGGAAGTACCTGAAACCAAAACTGAAAACTGTAAGCACAAAGCTTAGTGAGCTCCCCCAAACTACCACATACCATACTATAACACATAAAGCACATACTGGGCCTTGCCCACTGCATCGGACCGAAGTCCGGAATAACTTGGGCCTTGCCCACTGCATCGGACCAAAGTCCGGAATAACTTGGGCCTTGCCCACAGTATCGGAACGAAGTCCGAAATAACTTGGGCCTTGCCCACTGCATCGGACCGAAGTCCGGAATAACTTAGGCCTTGCCGACTGCATCAGACCAAAGTCCGGAATAACTTGGGCCTTGCCCACTACATCGGACCGAAGTCCGGAATAACTTGGGCCTTGCCTACTGCATCGGACCGAAGTCCGGAATAACTTAGGCCTTGCCCACTGCATCGGACCGAAGTTCGGAATAACTTGAACATACCATATACACAAACGTGTAACATAAACATACAACTACTGCATCGGGCTTGAACGGCATCAGACTGAAGTCCGGAACACAAAGCACATAACATAAACATGCATGAATCACAAGGACATCAGGCATACATACTACTTCTCGGGATCACCCCGGCATCAGACCGAAATCTGAAACTACTATATCTAAACGGGCCGGCATTATGGCCGTAGACCCGTTCCTAAGGAGGAAACTCACCTCGCGTAACTGGCTGCTGAAACACTGAGCGGAAAGATATATGGCTGCTGCTCCGGCGACTCTTCGGCTATAAATTACACAATGACACTTAGTCAGAAACTAATAGCTATCCTTAGGGTGAAATGACCCTTTTACCCCTGGCTAAAGTCTACATCATGGTCAAAGTCAACTTCCCAGTTGACCGGACTCGCCGAGTTGGCTCGACAACTTGCCGAGTCCCAATCCTCTCAAATACCCCCAACCCGACTCTACTCATCGAGTTTAGCAAGAACTCGATGAGTTCTCCTTCAATCATAACATCGAGACAATCTTCATCTGACTCGCCGAGTTCTTCCTGAACTCGTCGAGTTTATCTTCATCTTAAGAACATGTCTAGTCTGTGACTCGCCGAGTTGTATGAACAACTCGTCGAGTCCGTCTTCAAGAGTTGGGAGATGGCCTTGGACTCACCGAGTACGTTCCTGCACTCGCCGAGTCCCATGGTTTCTAGATCCATGGCTTTTTCCATTTCATTGAGTCCCTTCCCTGGACTCATCCAAATCCCTTCTGAACTAAAATGGGTTCCTCTGAGTCATAACAGTTTTGGGAACCAACTCACGACTCGCCGAGTCCCAAGAACGACTCGTTGGGTCCATGCATGTCCAAGTCTAATAATTCGATTTCTGATGTGCAAAACTCATCCAGAAGGTAGATCTAGGATCCTAAGATCGGTATAACACGTAAAGCCATGAACTTTACGTTCATTCATGGGACTTTTATCCTCAAATGACCAAAAATGGGGTTTATTTCATTCTTGGGGTTCTCATGGCCATAAAGATGGCACCTTTATGCCATGAGGACCCTCCAAGGTTCCAAATCTGTGTGTAAATCGACTTGGGACGTCCAAGTCCCAAGGATTAAGCGCCTTGGACCCAAAACCTCATAAAGATGACCACAAGGAGATCTAAGAAACTACAAGTCAAGTATGAGGCTTGATTACCAGAAAGTGAAGAGAAGCTGATGTTGTTCCTGGATCTACAATCTTCTCTTGAAGTCCTCTTTCTCCCTCTTCTTCTCACAAGCTTCAAATACACCAAATAACTCTCAAAATCACAAAGAAAGCTCAAGTTCACTTATGGAGGATTAGGGTTTAGGGATTACTGCTCTGGAGGTGATGGAGGCTGGACAAGAGGCCTATAATGTTGCTTAAATAGGGTGCAAACCCTAAATTTTAGGGTTTCCCCCAGACTGGCCTACTCGTCGAGTCAAGGCGTGGACTCGCCGAGTAGGTCACTTACACCCGCGTCCAAACCTGGCATCTACTCGACGAGTTAGGGTTATAACTCGTCGAGTAGATCTTATAAAATGACATTTAATGAATTAAATACGTACCAGAAACGGGGCGTTACAACAGAAAGAGCGGGACCTGACAAGACGGGTTTCCTCGAGAAGAAGCATGGAGCGTGCTTGAAGAAACTTCGGGATGGGGTTTTGATGGCGGATTATACTCGCAACTTGGTCGAACTTGTCCCCGAAACCGTTAACCATATACATCACCAAGTTTTTTTCAGGGACTGCTTGGTCGATGTTGGATAAAAGGTATGATAGAACTTTGATCTTATAATAATAATCAGAGACATATAAGTCATCAATTTCAATAGACCGGAGGTCGTGGTCGAGTTGCATCGCACGAACATCTTTATTGTCCCGAAACAGATTCTCGAGACTTTTCCAAAGATCATGGGTTGTCATCCCAAGTTTTACCACCATCTGAACAAGAGATTTGTGGATTGATCCAAAGATCCACAACTTCACTAAGGAGTCGAGCTTGAGCCATTCTTCATATGGGATTGTAGGAGAGGCGTCTTTGAGATGAGTATTGACGCCAAATCCCACACAACAGGCCTGAAAAAGTTCCCGCCAAATGTCATAGTTTAGTTCTTCGAGATCGAGGGTGATTGGAACATAGGTGCAGATATTGGTGAAGCTGAAAGGTTTGTCATTACTGTCCTTAATAGAGTCGCCTGACATAGTGGGAACATAGAGGGCTAGGGCCGACCACATGAACGATGAAGGAGTAGGGTAGATGAGATCGGGACTAAAGAATTATTAGGAGAGAAAGAAGGAAGGAATAATCTCTGATGCCATAATAGTGTGGTAATTTCCCTTGTTTCCAGAATATACATTAAACACAATATATATATATATATATATATATATATATATATATATATATATATATAATACATAGGGATAGGCCGAACCCTACAGAGGTTGATGCCTAAAGCTACACAAACATAGTACATACACACAAAATACATACAATTGAATATACACACTAATAAGGTGTAGATTATATTTATCGGTTAAAAAAAATACTTAAAAAGGGAAAAAAACAAGTTTTAAAAACTTCACATTTGATCCCAAACATATATGTGCATTATGAATTACGACTATATTGTATTCCACATGGACTGAATAGTTTTGTTGTTTTTTTTTTTAAATTATATTAATTTGGTATATATATATATATATATATATATATATATATATATATATATATATATATATATAGAGAGAGAGAGAGAGAGAGAGTTAGGTTCAAATGTTTCTACTATCTATTGTGTACATGTAGTATGATTGATTCCGAACCAATCATTTTAGTTATTTTAAGAAAATAATTAATGAATATTAAACGTTGAAGATTTAATTAATACTCATTATATCTTCAATATGTAATATGCATTAATTATTTTCTTAAAATAACTAAAATGATTGGTCCACAATCAATCTTACATGCACAAAATAGATAGTTAAAACATAACTTAACTATATATATATATATATATATATATATATATATATATATATATATATATATATATATATATATATATATATATATATATATATTGGAAACGACTAAACATTTTATAAAGGGACAACAACTAGCAAGAAGCTAGATGAAGCCAACAACAAGATAGAGTACAACATAGGTGAAAAAGAAAGAAACAAAAGTGGAAATGCAACAGTTACAGACAAACAAAAGGGATGTCCTTCATTTGTAGTACCTAATGACACCCGCATAACCCCTATGTTTTATCCAAATGAACACCAACGATAGTATGTCATCAGCTATTTTGTATTTTGGTAAGGGTTGATTTCACGATTATTCTGAGTCTTCCATAAAAACCATAACATTTCATAGCAAATAATCTTGAATATCCTTCTTTTCTGGTAAAGTGACCCCAATTTGCTGCAAACTTCAGTAAATTTGTCATAATATTTATAGGCCCAAGAGTTATGTCCATCATCTCATGTCCCATTTTCTAAAAACTATTACAAAATCAAACTGGATGAATATATGATCCGCACACTCAACAGTGTTTGGCAAACCGTCTTGGTGGTTAAATATTGCGTTTGTAGTGTTGTTGGAGGTGCGGGTTCGAATCTTGAAATCCTCATATTTTCTTTGATTAATTCAATTTTTTTCTTTTACAAACCAAATGGTCAATGACCTAGTGGTAAGGAGCAACTCTCTCGCTAGAGACATGGGTGGTATTTAGGGGAGAGAGAGAGAGAGAGAGAGAGAGAGAGTGGTCGTTTTATGATTGTTTTTCTTTAATATGTCACCTATAAAAGTTTAAACTTTGCATAACTGTCAAATGTTAATTAAAACTGATTGGAAGGATATAGAAGGTGGACGTAGGATTTCATATTAGTTGTGACATGGAAAAAATAGTAATGACACAATAGTAAAAAAAATTCAAAATTTTTGTATCGCGTAGACGGAAGTCAGGCATTGCCGATATCACTGTGAGACACTATGTGGAACCGCCATATAATGATAAGGTTTAAAATTATACCAGTCGCATATAAATAAAGTTGCATTCGTACTATATGATTAATATTTAATATCTTAATATTAGCTTTAATTAACTCAAGTTGTATTAAATAACTCAAGTTGCATTAATAAAACAATTTCTTGACCACTAAATCTTTTTGACTTCATATAAACAAATCCGCACATGAAATGTGCCAATTTGTCTCCATTATTTTCTTGTTTTTCTCCAACAAGATAGAAATCTTTTTCAAATTCGATTTATAAACAAATTCTTTTTTTAAAAGTACTCTTATAGAGTTATCCATTTATTAATGTAAACTAATAATTATAATAATAGTGTTCCATGTGAAAATATTCAGTTATTATGCTTGAAATTTTACAAATGACTTTCATGAAAATGGACTTTGTAGTTATATATATTTGTCATATTCAGTCTAAAAACAAATATTTTTAGTTACGATGGTATTTATAATTACTTTCTATGTTTGGTAAGACCCCAAATTTACCAATTTTAATTTGTTTATCCATTAAATATTTGTAAAATGAGTATTTTGGCAATCCTTAAGGATTTTTTTAAAAAAAGAATCTTATATTTGTCTTCTTTTGGTCTTCAACCATGAACACATCTGGTTTGAGTTTAGTTCATGATTTTGATGTTTGAGTCAACATCTTCATCTGTTTCATTTGTCATAGTTTTGATTTAAAACCTTCACCAAAACAGTTGAATGGAGCTACTGGAATGGTTTCAACATTTTAATGGCACTGATTCCTAGAATGAGGGGAGATATCAAATATTAGTTTAGTGTTTAACGTAAAGAACATATTGAGAGATCCAGATTGAGAGAGATCAGAAAGGAGATTGAGGTCGAGTGATGGCTTAGGGATAGAATCCTTGGAATAATCATGTGGCAATTCTTGTTTTAATCACTTAATAGTTGAACAACTCAATCGATCTCTCACTCTGGATATAGGGTAAGAATTTTACAGTTTCTTGATCTAGGGGTTGGGCACGTCTCCAAAATAAGAATATGAAGAAGACATGGATTGAGGGGATGAGTTCTTTTGAGTTCTTTTGCTCGACCACAGAACTGGGTTTTGTTTACACTTTATCAGAAATACTATTGATGGACGAGTTTATTAATTTGCTGTTTGATATTCATATTTTCAACCAGATGAAGCTTGAATGTCGTAATCGGAGCGATGTGAGGGATAGCATAGGCCCATGCACACCCTCAATTTTTCAAAATAATTATTTTTAAGTAGCCCAGCCCACCATCTTTCAAACCATATCAATTAATCGGAAAATCCAATTTGCCTTTCACTCAATTCAGCGCCAAATCAAAACCTATAGCTCGTGATTGTGACTCCTGCGATCAGACTCCAGCGTCTTCTAAGTTCTAATCTTCTATCTTCTTAATCGAAGTTCATTGCAGGTGTGGGAAGTCGTGCGTCGAGAATTATGGATAACTCGATCAATATCCTCACTGGGTAAGTTATGATTTCTCCTTATTTGATTGTTTTGGTCTCCTGCTTCAATATAATGGTATTTTTTTTATATGCATCTCTTGTTTTTCGACATATCATGTCCTGGTTTTATCTTCTTTATTCAAAATTGTTCTGCATATGGTCCTTTAGGATTGTATTGAACTCTTTATGGAACCCGATGTTTGATTTTGATTAGTTAAAATTTGTTCTAGTAAGAGGTTATGAAATCAATCTCAATCTGATCATTGCTATATATTACTATCATTTATTGTTGTTCTCATAAGTTAGATGTGTCAACAAAAGAAATCTTTCCAGTAGTTTACTTTAAACCAACTACATCAATTAGGGTTGCATTGAAGGCCAAAAACTTATATTAACATTTTCTAGCTAATTGTAGTTTGTGATGTGCATTGTGCATTGTTCTCTTTTTTCTAAAAAGAGATAAACATTGTTGAAAAAGACTTATATGTTCATTGTTCTTTTTCTGTTTCTCTCCTTTTTTGTTTATATTTTTCACTCAGTTTCTAATTTCTTTGATGGTAGGTAGTTAGTATTTGATTATTGTCTTTATTATAGGAAGTAATGTTTATACTTTGTAGTTTGCGGATGTTTGATACTATATATTTGTTTTCTAATTAATTTTTGAGGAATACCCTAAAAAAAATTGTTAGCTTCGCCCTTGGTCTTAATAAACACTTTAAAACTTGCAGTTTAAATAAAATTTAACAACACACTATGTAATATATATACACTTATGTGATTTTTTTTATTCTATTATAGAATAATCATCTAAAATCTACTTTCTCTAACACTAAGGTTATGTATTGCAAGAAAAAAAATAACTAACTTATTCTAATTTAACATTTGGAAAAATCATAAAAATAGTTTATCGTAATTAATAAAGTAGTTTATAAGATAGTTTATTGATAAGTCATTTTAAAATAACATGTCGATAAAATAGTTTATAAGTTGGATTGTCAAAGAGGGCTTATAGACATTTTACTACAAAAAATACCCTTTTAATTTTAGCCGCAAATTAACGAATTGACTAATATATACTAAATTCAAAATATTTCACGAGATAAAACAAATAAAATAAATATTTCTAAAAAATATAGAAAAACACAAAGTTTAGTTGAAATGGCTGAGTTATATATTTCCAAAGTTTAGGTTTTATGGGTTGAAATCCAATTCATGAAGAAAAAATAGAAAAAAAAAAATCTAGCCAAGTTTCAAAAATTCAAGTTTTTGAGTTTATTTGTAATTTGGTTTTCCAGGCACTAGCGAAAAATCTATAATCTCCTTGAGTTTGAGTATTTTAATTAATTTCTAGCTAAAACTAGGGAGGTTTTTTTTAATAGTGTGCTTTTTATATCTGAAAAAGTAACATGACAGATTTACGAATTTCTTTTAAAAATTTATATGGTCATTTTATTATTAAAGATTAAAAAACGGTGGTTATGTGAGTATAGATCACATCATATGGTCATTTTAGCGAGTAACTTTATAATTTAACAGCAAATCTTGTTAAAGGCTAGCCATTAAGTAACGTCTTATAGACTAGTGGTGGGCAATTGGGCACGTATTTGTCATGGAAAAAAGTGAGGATGTTTATACCCATGCATTGTGTAATCAGTCTCGGCCTTAACTGGTTGGGTATTAAACATGGTAATGTGTTGTGGAACCAACATGTGTTGTGGAAACAACCTACTATCATCAAGTTTTAATGTTTTTAAGACAAATATTAAAAACAAAATTTGTTAAGAAATTTTGAACTCCAAACTTCTAGTTGTTTCTAATTGACCCGAAATTGATCAGTAGGTTTAAGAGATATATAATAGGCCACGGAGGATCGAACCCACATATGTGGTGTAATACGGTGATGACTTGTAGTTTAGGGGTGAAATGTCACGTGTGGTGGATCCGAGTGATAACAAAAGCCTTTGATCCTTTGCCCATACTTTGAGATGCTTCTCCCGTGAGCTACGGAAACACAAAAGCAATAATGATATGAACGAACTAATTACAAGACTCGTTAGGGAACTACGTATATTTACTGATCATTAGATTTTTTTTTTGGAACCGGAAAATATATTAATAAAACCCACCAAGTCTAACAAGAAGCTAGACCAAGGGGAATAAAGAAAGAAAGTTTACAAACAGGATAGCGGACAAGAACACCATTCCGCCCAAACATATGAACGCTTATCTCTCCTAAACTTTAGCCAAGTGAAAACAACAGATTTTATACTATCTACCACCTTTTCAACAGTAGTCCCAGCTCCATTAAATACTCTATCGCATCTGGATTTCCATATACACCAAAGAGAGTCATAGAAAATACTAATAATATTTCTCCGTTTCTTGGGACAGCAACTAGATTGGGCAGCATAATTAATAACATCACTAACCTTGTTCAAAGATGGTATGGGTAAGCCACACCAAGCCAGCACCATACTCCATATCTCCTTTGCAAACGGGCACCTTACCAACACGTGGTCCGCTGATTCATCCTCCATTAAAAACTTCCCACATATGGCAGAACCATTGATCAATCCCCTTGCTGCTAGCTCCGCCAAAACAGGAATGCGCCCTAGATTAGCCCTTCAAACGAAACATTTAACCTTGATCGGAACATCATGTATCCAATCAATAACAACTGTTAATGGAGTGTTCCCTGAGTCTTCAATCCTTCTTCTTAGAACATCCACATGGTAGGTACCATCACTGGACAATGGGCACGTCCATCGATCACTACGGTCAGCTAGTTGGACCGCCCCAATGATTGAATTAAGCAATCGTGGTTCCTGTATTTGAGCATCACTCGAAGGAACAACAGCCCAATCCCATGAGTTTCCAGCTGCTGACACTCTATCTTCCACCTTATAGTGTTTGCGCCTCTCCAAATGATACATCTCAGGTAAAACAGTTTTTAAGGGGGCCGAACCAATTCATCTATCACACCAAAACAAGGTATCATCGCTTTTACCCACCATTTTTTCAAAAATATCATCAATATTAATTCTGTGTTTCTGAATATCCTTTACAACTCCAGCAATATTATTCCAAACTCCATTGAGAGTTTTTTTTTTTTTTTGAGAGACAATTTGCCGGTTTTTTGTTAAGGTTGTGATACCCTGAAATTACCTTCGCCCAAAGAGATGAACATCGATTCACCCTAAGCCTCCACCACCATTTAACAATAAGAGCTATATTTAAGGCCCTTAGAGAACCTACCCCCAACCCACCTGTTTCTTTTGGCTGAGTCACTGTTTCCCAAGAGATCCAATGCACCTCCCTCTTGCTTTCGCATCCGCACCATACGAACCTCCTCCTAATTTTTTCAAGCATATCGGTAATTCCAACTAGAGCAACAAATAAAGAGAAGTAGTAGGTTGGTAAATTCCCTAATACAGTCTTTAATAGTGTTACTCTTCCTCCAAAAGACGGTGTTTTTGATTTCCAAACTGATAACTTATGTTGGAACTTCTCAATGACTGGTTTCCACTGCTTTACCAATTTCATATTCGCTCCCACAGGGACCCCCAGGTAGGTAAACGGTAGTTCTTCTGGTTTACATCCGAGGGGTGTAGCCCATCGAGAGACTTCATTTGGATTTGCACCTACTCCGAATACCCGTGACTTACTAAAGTTAACTTTAAGCCCGGATACCACATGGAAACATCAAAGGATTCTAGCTAGTATCTTAATATTTTCTTCAGACCATTCTCCATCAAAAAGGGCATCATCCGCATAGAACAAGTGCGATACCGATAGATCACAATTTGGTATCTTAACCCTGGAGAATAGACCTTTTTCACAAGCCGAATTCATGGCAACGTTTAATCCTTACATTGCTAAAATGAAGAGATAGGGTGTGAGTAGGTCACCCTGTCTAACACCACGTATCATGAAGAACTCTTCCGTAGCCGAACCATTGACAAGAACAGAGACCCTAGCCGAACGTAAGCACCCCTTTATCCACCACTCCATTTCTTCCCGTACCCCATTTGCTCAAGGATGGAATCAAGATATCCCCAATTTATAGAATCGAATGCTTTGTCAAAGTTAGCCTTGAACAGAAGGATCTTTTTCTTGACTCTCTTTGACCAAGTGCATAACTCGTTGATGATAAGCGGCCCGTCAAGTATATTACGCCTCTCAATAAATGCCGACTGAACTTCTACAATATTATGTCCAATAACACCTTTAAGCCGAGCAGCTAGTAGTTTGGATATTATCTTGTACACACATCCAATAAGACTAATCGGCCTGAAATCACTAAGCTTAAGAGGGTCTTTAACCTTTCGAACAAGTGTAATGAAGGAGGAGTTACAACCGAATTCAAGTTTTCCATATTGCTCAAAATACTTTACATACGAAGGGATATCATCTTTCACCGTATCCTAGAATCGCTTTATAAAACTAAAAGTGAAGCCGTCAGGCCCAGGGGCCTTCTCTCCTTCACAAGCCCAAGCCGCACTTTTGATCTCATCAATAGAAAATGGCGCCTCTAATAGCTTTGAAATTTTTACTGATAATTTTAGGCCTGCTAGGCCATTTTTCATGAAACTTCGCCTTAAAGAACATATACACTTCCTTGTTAATTGCTTTAGCGTCTGTACTCCAAGCACCATTAATGATCAATCCATGAATGTTATTCCTCTACTTTTTGTTATTAACAAAACCATGGAAAAATTTGGTGTTCTCGTCCCCATCCACAGTCCACTTCACTCTCGACTTTTGTTTAAGGTCAAGGGAAGCCAACTTTTCTAGTTCAACTATTTTTTAATTTTTTTTTTATAACTAGTTCTTCGTTCTTCTAGTTCATAGTCACCAAGGGAACGACTTTCAGCAGCCCTATCCAACTCCTGGACCCTTGATTTTGCCCTCCTAAATTCTTCTGACTCCTTTAGGAATTCGTTAGCCCTTCAGTTCCTGATCTCCTTTTTGAGGAACCTTAATTTTGCAGCAAGATACCCGTCCGGGATCCTGAATCCCATGAATTCTGCCCATGCCTTATACACCAGCACATCGAATCCATCTCTCCTCAACCACGAGTTAAAAAAACGAAACGGAGTCTTCCCAAAATCAGGTACCCAGGATTGTAAAGTTATTGGATAGTGATCGAACAATTCCCAGGGGAGTGCAACCACATAAACCGAAGGGAAAAGATTAATCAGGTGATGAATTACAAGGAATCTGTCAAGCTTACTTAATTTTACTTCGGATTGGCAGAAGTAGGTATAACGGTGACCGCCCATTCTGAAATCGCATAGACTAGCTTCCCCAATAAATTGGTTGAATGTAAATGCTGACAGTGGACAAAACTGGGAATTGTAACGCTCTTCCGGTCTCCTAACAGTGTTAAAGTCTCCGAATATGATCTAGATCCCATCCTTCTGTTTTTTAACACTCAACATTTCATCCTATAATCTACTTTTATCAGTCGGAGATTGCGGCCCATATACATTTGCAAAAATCAAATCCCCATCGATGCCCATCCAACTCCCTATAGTGATCAGATAATGCCTGGATTTAATCACATCCTTAACCTTATACAATCGGTTGTCCCACATACTCAACAGCCCTCCTGATCGACCAAAAGCTTGCACAGATGCATACTCAAAATGTCTTGTATCCCAACAACCTTCTACATCTATCTTCTCCGGGTCCTCCAATTGAGTTTCTTGCAACCCCAAATAAGAGATATGGTTCGCGACTTTGAGTCTCCTCGCCCAACCCACCTTGTAATCCTCCCCAATTACCCGAATATTCAAACTTAAGCAATTCATTAGGGTGCAATGTATTCCCCAGCTTCTCCCATTACTTCCTTTAGGATAGGGACCCCTTCTTCGATTCTGAACCCCATTTCTATGCCAATTTCGACTGTTCTGAGCAACTCATGAGTGGAGGAACTACCCTCGCTCACATCGGGTCTATGATTGTCATCAGATACGGATTTATTAAGATCAATTGGTGGGGTCGAAATCAGCGACTCACCTGCGTTCCTCTTACGTTTTCTGGCTGAACGCCCAATACCATATAAGTGGGCAAGGCTATTGACGGACTCGATATTGATTTTGGTACTCGATAAAGGAGCACTAGACTTAATAGTCTTTAAATATGTCAAAATTTTACAAATTCGAAAAATATTGTTATTAAAAAAACTAACTCCATTTTCACCTTGTATATTTTGTAATCCATTTGTCTTCATCTTGTATATTTCTTAAAAAATATATATTTTTTCTCCTCTTCGATGTATTTGATATTATTATAAACGTTGTTAACTTTAAAATCTTCATATTTGTCAGGGGCGTAGGAGTAAGGTGGGATGAAATATGAGGTATGAAATACAAAAAGCCAATCAAACAAAATAACAAGAACGCAAATATGGAATTTGAAAACACAAAATTTAAGCTTTCAAATCGCAAAAAATGAAAGCCAAAATACGGGATCTAAAAATATTTTTCGAGTTTTCTTGAAACTAAATAATCTCCCCTCTAGGTGCTGATAGTTCCACTGTTATTTTTTATTCACCCACATATGTTTTAAGACAATAGACAATTATACCCTTCTGCGTAATTCTTTTATGACAAATAAAAAAAAGTAAATTAACCCACCCCTTTAGGCATATCTCCCCCAAATAAACTCCCGCTCACATTTCTTCCACACCCTCGTCGGAGACCTTCAACCCACACCCACACACTCACCGGAAACCACTCCCTCTCCGCCACCTGTGAAAATCAATAGCCATTTCAAGAAACCCACATGTAACTACGAAAATCAACTGCAAAACCATTTCAAGATCACCAACAAAATCGACAATGTCGTCTTCAAAAAAAACTGCTTGTAAGTACCAAAATCTAAACCCCTTTCAAAACGATTTGTTGGTCCATGGGGTTTTAAGTTTTCAAGATTTGATAAGTTGAAGATTTAATTGGCTCAAGAGCTATTTGAGTTTTCATCTTCGGTGACGAGTACAACTTCTGACCTAGTGCTTTCTATCGACTGGGGTGGGAGGGTTTTTTGAAGACGACGGGGGCAGTGGTGGGAGCGACTTTTGGATGAGCATGGAATCGATCAGAGATGATTGTTTCTCTAGAAAGAGAAAATGGCACCTGTGTGTATTCCCCACGCCGATATCATTCACAAACCTCGTCTATTCTACTGCTAGTTATTACACCTTTTTGGGTATATTCGTCATCTCCATTCTAGGTCTTTGGCCCATCATCAAACGGTCAATTAAAATGCAAGGTTCCATCGATTCAGCGAAGCTTATTGATTACTATCGAAGCTTATTGATTGCTCGTATGAAACAATATATTCCTAACAAGGATTCATTTGGTGGTGCAAAAGACGTAGATGAAGAATAGGAAGGAAATAAGGGGTGGGTTAATTTACGCTTTTTATTTATTACAAGAGAATTGCTTAGAGGGGCATTATTGTCCATTGTCTTTAATAGTATGTGGATGAATTAAAAATAACCATCAGCTCCCTTTGATAATAGGTAAAAGTTAAGCTATTTACCTTTACCTCCCATAATAATATGGTCAATTTTGAGATTATCTCTATTGTAATCCAGTGAATGGCAGTTTGTGAAATTAATCTGTTATGGTTAAAATCATTAACAATATTTGTTTATAATTGTTTTATCGCTCACTTTCTTGATTCTTCTATCAATTTAACCAAAACTTACAAACCATGGATTTGGTAAAGTATTAATAAATCAATTAAAATTATAGATAAGTAATGTATTCCTGCCAATTAAACTTTCTGTAAAAAGAATTAATAAAAATCTATGACACCAGACGCATTTGGGTCAATTATACAAATATTCTAATCATATAATCTTGGGCCATAATTTAGTAAAATCAAGGACCTTAGAGTTTATGTATGTGGGTTGTTATCGCTACGTTTCATTACTTGAGTCGGATAAATGATTAATTATGTAACTAGTACACAATCACATGAAAAACTGATCAGTTATCAATATATAATATATCTTCGTAAAAAGGGACCAGTGTTGTCGAGAGCTTATTTTAGGATATGATTTATTACCTCCCAATTTCCTTGTTTACAGGAGAAATTAGATGTAATTGGTTGCAATTAGTAGCTGTAATTAGTTGTGTGTTTTCTGTATTTGTGTATAAATTGTACCTTCTTCCAGAGATTGATAATATACTGAAAATCATTCTCGTATTGAACTCTCTGTTCTTCATGGTATCAGAGCGATACCTGAAATAGAGATCTTTCTTTTCTCTCGAATCCTTCATAAAACTCGAAAAAAATCTGTCTGAGAAAGAAACCCCTTCTGTCATTGTTCAGAATGTACAAGATGCGCCATTTCCATCCGGAATCATCTTGGATGATAAAAATTACCCGTTATGGTCTCAACTCATGGAGATGCGAATTGGAGCAAGGAACAAATTAGGGTTCCTCACAGGTTCCAACCCGAAGCCAACAGATGAAAAGAAGATGGAAGCGTGGGTTATTGATAACCACCGTGTTAAGAGTTGGCTCATTGATTCAATAAGTCCACCCCTGATGCAGCGATTTATTAGACTTCATACAGCTAACGAAATTTGGGAAGCAGTTGCAAAAACCTTCTATGATGGCACCGACGAAACACAGTTATTTGAATTGAATCGAAGATCGTTCGCAACGCGTCAAAACGGAAGAACCCTACCCGCTTACTACAATGAACTAGTAAGTATATTTCAAGAGATTGACTCTCGTATTATGAAGCAAGACAAAGAGTGATGATGTTACTACTGTTGTATCACTTCACAAGACCCTATCCCGTCTTCGAGTACATATCTTTTTGGCCGGACTTGATCCGAAGTTTAATCAAACTCGAAGTGAAATTCTCAGAAAAGATTCGCCCCTGGATCTGGAATCATGCTATGCATATATCTGTAAAGATCAAAACCAGAGACTTACCATGGAAGAACCGAAGACTGAACCTGATGGAATGGTCCACCTAGCCACCCGAAATCGCCCTTCTAAAGGGAAGAATCCCAACACCAAGGGAGGCAACTACACTTGTACCCACTGTGGAGAAGAAGGTCACTCCAAGCAAAGATGCTATGAAATTATTGGGTACCCTGACTGGTGGGATTTTTCGAAAAAACCAAGGAAGAAGATCAGTCAAGCAACTATAGCTGCTTCAAAATCTGAAGAAACCTCAAAACCTATGGCTGCTCATGTGGAAAAAGTAGATGATACTGATAAATCAAAAGGTAATCTTAATATTACTTGGATTATTGATGCAGGTGCATCAGACCACATGACTAATGATTCCTCAAAACTAACTTCTTTGTGCTCTCCATCACAATCCAATATTCTCACTGCTAATGGGGGAGAAGCAAAGGTCATCTGTGAGGGATCTGCTCATATATCCAACTCTATGAATTTGGATACCGTTTTAGTTGTTCCATCTCTATCCTCAAATCTTCTATCCATCAGTCAGATCACAAAAACCATGAACTGTTTTGTAACATTTTGGCCTAATGAGTGTGTTTTTCAAGACATTTCGACTCGTCAGATTCTTGGCTATGGTATTAGGAGAGGGAAGTTGTACTACCTTGAAGAAAAACCACACGGTGAAGCTTACAGTACTGGAATAAATCAAGGAAGTAAAGAGTTGGCATGGTTATGGCATCGTCGCTTGGGTCATTTATCATTTAGTTATCTTCGGAAATTGAAACCGGATTTGTTTTTACATACAACAGATATTGATTTTAAGTGTGATGTTTGTGAAATGGCAAAAAGCCATAGGATTTCGTATGCTCCTAGTTTTAATAAAAGTTTATTTCCCTTCATGATTATTCACTCTGATGTTTGGGGACCGGCTCGTATCCCCACACCTACTGGTGCTCGTTATTTTGTCACATTTATTGATGAGTGCACAAGAATGACCTGGATATCTCTCCTTAAAACCAAAGGAGAAGTTGGTTTGGTGTTTCAGGAACTATATGCAATGGTAAAATCCCAATACAAATACAACATACAGGTCCTACAAACTGATAATGGGGGTGAGTATGTGAATCATGAAATGGAGTTTTTTTGTAAAAAAAACTCCATTAAACACCAAACCTCGTGTGCCAATACACCGTAACATAATGGATTGACTGAACGAAAGAATCAACACCTTCTTGAAATTGTTCGAGCCTCCCTATTTGACATGAATGTTCCACGAGAATACTGGGGTGAAGCAGTTCGCTCCGCTACATACCTCATGAATCGAACTCCATCTCGAGTCATTGATTTCAAGACTCCCATTGAAAAACTTCACGAACTAGTTGTTACTCCAACGACTCCAAACTTGGAACCACGCATGTTTGGATGTACATCATATGTACATCAGAACATAGGAAAGTTAGAGCCACGAGCAGTAAGATGCGTATTTCTTGGATATGCAGATCTCAAAAAGGGTTATCAGTGTTATGATCCTAAAAAAAAAGATGATGTCTCCCGAGATGTTGTCTTTCATGAGAACATCCCATTTTTCAAACATGAATGCTCTCTTCAGGGGGAGAAAAAACTTGACACCGAAGAAGAGATCACTCATGAACATCCCTCAGAAGTTGTTCAATCAACTGCACTATGCCTGTTACCAACGATATCAATTTTGAACATGTGTCTCCTGTCTCTCCTGTCGTAACAACTAATGATGCTGAGTTTGTGGAAAATAATGATGAAGAAAGTAACCAGCACCTTGGTGAAGATATGGGTCAGAATGATCATCATGAACAGCACGAATGTATAACTTCCTCAGCTACTCCTATTACCATCGAGAATCCGGAGACTTCACCACAGGTAAATACTCAGACCAACTCCCCTATTTTACATGATCAAATTCATGAACCAAGGTATCCCACCAGACAAAACAGGGACGTTCCAAAGAAACAATACCAACCAGATCTCAATTCTAAGGCGAAATACCCCATAAAAAATTATGTCTCATCTCATCGCCTTTTGAAAACTCATGCCTTTGTTGTGAATCAACTATCATCCGTATCGATTCCTAGTGATGTACAGGATGCTTTGAAGGAACACAAGTGGAAGGAAGCTATGAACGACGAAATGAAAGCCTTACAAAAGAACCATACATGGGAATTAACGTCACTTCCACCGGGAAAGAAGACTGTCAGATGCAGATGGATATACTCTATCAAGCTTGATTCAAATGGAAATATTGACATATACAAAGCAAGGCTTGTCTCCAAAGGGTACACTCAAAAATATGGAATTGATTATGAATACACATTTGCCCCGGTTGTAAAAATGAACACCATTCATATTCTCATCTCCATAGCAGCAAACAAAGACTGGCCCTTGAAACAATTTGACGTAAAGAATGCATTCCTTAATGGGGTCCTAGAAGAAGAAGTCTACATGGAACCTCCTCCAGGCATAAATTGTCATGGAAAGGTGTGTAAGTTGAAGAAGGCATTATACGGTCTAAAACAATCTCCCAGAGCCTGGTTTGGAAGATTTTCAAACTTCATGAAAAAATTGGTTATAAACAAAGTGATGCGGATCACACCCTCTTCGTGAAGCAAAATAAAAAAAACAATTGACTGGCCTTATAGTGTATGTGGACGACATGGTAGTCACAGGAGATGACCCAGATGAAATGACCAACCTTCAAGTAGTCCTCACAAAAGAATTCGAATTGAAGGACCTATGAAATCTGAAGTATTTCTTAGGTATCGAAGTAGCTAGATCAAGTCAGGGAATCACCATGTGCCAACGGAAATATGTGCTGGACTTACTCACTGAAATGGGCATGCTAAATTGTAAACCTGTGGAGACTCCTATTGAAGTGAATCATGGTTTGACTGTTCATCCAGATCAGATTCCAACTAATAAAGAGATGTATCAAAGGCTTGTTGGGAAGCTCGTATACTTGTCTCACACAAGACCAGATATCGCATATGCTGTAAGTATCGTAAGTCGATTCATGCATGCACCAAGCGAAGAACACATGAAAACAGTCTACCGTATACTGCAGTATCTTAAATAATCACCAGGAAAGGGGTTGTTTTTCGCTAGGAATCGAAGTGAAGAGATAAAAGGGTATACGGACGCAGATTGGGCTAGAAGTAAAACTGATGGTAAGTCCACTTTAGGATACTTCACTTTTGTAGGAGGTAACCTGGTGACATGGAGAAGTAAAAAACAAAAGGTTGTTGCTAGATCAAGTGCGGAGTCAGAGTTTCGAGGAATGGTACATGGAGTGTGTGAATTACTCTGGATAAAAAGAATCTTGAGGGATCTTGCAATTAAGCAAACTGATGCAATTATGTTACACTGTGATAACCAAGCAGCTGTGAAAATTGCAAATAATCCCGTGCAACATGATAGAACAAAACATGTAGAAGTTGATCGACATTTTATTAAAGATCATCTTGAAAAAGGTACTATTTGCCTTCCTTTGGTTGCCTCAGAAGATTAGCTAGCCGACATGTTGACGAAGGCTGTTAGTGGAAGAGTGTTTCAGAGCTCTCTTAACAAGTTGGGAATGCTAAACATCCATTCTCCACCTTGAGGGGGAGTGTTGTCGAGAGCTTATTTTAGGATATGATTTATTACCTCCCAATTTCCTTGTTTACAGGACAAATTAGCTATAATTGGCTGCAATTAGTAGCTGTAATTAGTTGTGTGTTTTCTGTATTTGTGTATAAATTGTACTTTCTTCCAGAGATTGATAATATACTGAAAATCATTCTCGTATTGAACTCTCTGTTCTTCAACCAGTCCACCATTAGTAGTGGGAAAATACAAGAAGTTTATCATCTACGCCTTGTTCCTGAGTTCTACTTAAGGAGGGATATGGATGGATACGGAGGGAAAGTGAGAGATGTCGAAGGAAAATCGTGTTCCCAAGTTTCATTAATGGAAGGAATGTGAGGGGAGGGAAATGATTTTGGAGCCATAATTTCCTTCCAAATTTTCCTTCCAAATTGGGCGGATTTGGGAAGAAAGTGAGGGGAAGGAAAATTTTAAGTTTTATTTTCTTTTTCATCCTAACTCGGGAACACAAAAACTTAAAATTTTCCTTTCATTTCCTTTGAACTCGGGAACATGGTATAATGAATATTTTTCTTCATCTCTCTTTCTTTCTGTCAAAATTTTCTTTCCCCTTCCTTTATTGAATTTACAAAAAAAAAAAAAAAAAAAAAAAAAAAAAAAACTCGGGAACAAGCAGCTAGGGTTCTGAATTCATAAGTTCAAGATTTTTTATTTAGGGTTCTGAATTCATAAGTTCAAGATTTTTTATTTATTTATTACTTTGTATTTATTTTATTTTTCATTTCTATCGGTAAACCTGACAAACATGTCGTGTTGTGTCAGATTTTTGTCGTGTCAAGACATTTAACGGTTTGAGAGGGCTTGACACAAACTCGACCCGCTTAATTATTGTGTCGTGTTGTGTCAACCCGTTTTTTTGTGTCGCTTTCGTGTCTGGTTTTGGGTTAATGTTTAGACCTTGTAAATATGTTGTGTCATATCGGGTTGAAACATTTTAAAGGTTAGAAAGTAGGAGACGGGGAGACGAAAATAAAAAATTGAAACATTAGAGTTGGGAGGTCGAATGACAAAATTCATTTAAGTTTAGAAGACAAAATGAGAAAAGTTAGATTTGGGGAGACAAAGGGGATAAGTGGTACGGAGGAGTAAAATTAAGTCATTTTGAAAGTTGAATTTTAATTTTAACTAGGATTTTGACCTTCCGCGCAATGCTACGGAAGCCCCAGTATGTTCAAAAACGCAGATCGACACCATACATACCATGGAGACGATTAAACCATATAAACTGGAGCATAAAAATATCAAAATAAAATTTGGATACAAATAATTATGTACGGAGGAGACGGACGAAAATAAGACTTGAAATTGTATCATAAAGAAATTGATAAAAAAAAAGATTATTAAAAAAATAAGTAAGGGGTCGAAGTGTAACTTTAAAATATAATAGGGGATCAAATCGTAATGTATAAAATACCAATAATTTAACTTTAAAATTATCAGGGGTAAAAACTGTTAAATAAAAATTAAATGAGGGGAAAAGATTATAAATATGAAAATCTTCTATGACCAGAACCTAAATGACTATTTCCAAAAACTATTGTTCTACATTTAATAATGCATGCTTGACAATATATAACATGATTTGGGTTTAGTAAACTTGGATTTGGAAATAGAAAAAAAAATATAAATTGTGGGAACATCATAGAAAAAGAAAAGGAGATGACAGCACAATCGACGGATAGGAATAGAAGTTGAAATGAATAGTGATTTGCCTCACAAACGGATTTTGGTAATTAATATATATATAATTATTGAGTTTGGCTCACTACAAGTCTATAAGATATAAACAAAACTATAAATTTGGTCCTTGTGTTTGCAAAAAACTACGGGTGGAGTGTAAAATCTCTCTCTCTCTCTCTCTCTCTCTCTCTCTCTCGTAACACACATACACCCAACTGTGTACTCCACCTGCAAATATATTTTCTCTACTCATTCTTATGAAATCGAAGTCTGTGGTTTGTGAAATCGACGAAGAAATCAGAACTGCAAGAAAGATCAATCGGAACTGTAAGCAATCGACGAAGGCGGGCGTCTTTCCCTCTCCCGATCTCGATCTTGATTTCTCACTTTCTCTTCCTAATCAGTGACCATTGCCCACCTGGTGAAACAAATCGACGAAGGGTTAGGGTCGTAGGGATAGTCTAGATCTACGTTTAGAAACTCAGATTTTGAGTCTATTTCTCCTTCTTGTCGTCCTTATGGTTTTGATTTCAGGTTTTAATTTATGGTTTCAACTTCAGGTGGAGGATGACAACGATGGTTTTAGCTTGAGTTTAGTTTTTGTTTTCTAGGTTTTTCATTTCAAATTGAGTTCATGTTTTGTTTATGGGTTACAGGGGATGAATACACAGGGGAAGGGAAAGAGAAATCAGAGAAAGGAAAAAGAAGAAACATAAATGAAAGAAAGCAGAAATAAGAAAGAAGAAAGAAGAAAGAAGAAAGGGATTGATTTCAATGTTTTGTTTATGGGTTACATGGGAGGACTGCATATGGGAAGGGAAAGAGAAATCAAAGAATGTCCATTTTTGGTTACAAAATACAATTTAAACATTATAAGTACCAAATATATTTGTAATAAACCAAAGTATACCTTACACTGTATTAAAATAATGCCTAGAAATGTATATAAATATGACACTATCAGACGTTGCTCTTCGTCCTTCGTCAGTGGTTCAGATCTACAAAAAATGATGAAAGCTTTCAAATCTATGTCGTCGGAGGTACTTTTTCGAGGGCTAGGGTTTTCATGTTCAAGGGTTAGGATTTTCTTATGGCAGCAACGACAATAAGTTAGGGTTTTGGTGATCGGATCCGTTCTGTAAACCCTAGCTTCGACGGCGGCTTCGAAAAATGACAACGATGGCGAGTAGTGAGGTGGAGGTTTGTCAGGCAACGACTATGGTGGAGTATGTAGGGCTGACGAGTTATGTGCTTTCAGATCTAAGACGGAGAGTCATCTGGTAGGATTTTCCAACAAGAAGCCAATAAATTGTGGTGGTGTAGTGACGTATGGTGAAGTTTCATCGGGTTAAGGAAGGAGAGATTGGGGAGAGGGTGGGGGAAGATGAAGTTGGTTAGCGTCAGATGATGGTGGTGAACGGTGATTGTAGATGGAGATGAAGGATTGGGGCGTTCGTTAGGGTGACACCACAAAAAATATGTCATTTAGTGGCACACAAAAAGTGCCACTAAAAACCCAAAAAATGTCACTAAAGGCTTCTCTGAGAATAAGCGATATACATAATAAATGTCACTAGAAACGCTCCCACTAAAATTCTTTAATGACACTTTTTGTTTTTTCCGCTGAAGTTTTTTAGGCTTTTCGTGACACTTTTTTATTTGTCACGGTAGAAGAAAAGTTTTTGTGACACATATTTTGTGCCATTGAATGCTCAATTTATTAAAAAATCCATGTTGTTTTTAGTTACACATTTGAAGGTTTTAGTGACACTTTTTTATTTGCCACAATACAAAAATATATTTTGCGCCACATTTTGCATGGATAAATAGTCATGAGATTCTATTATTTAGGTTACTTTTATCTATGTAACTTTTATTTGAAATATAAAATAAAAAATATAATTAAATTATTGCACACATAAAATAATAAAAACTTTGTCCATCAGACGAAACATACAGCATTTTTTATTCATTCCAATGGAATAATCAATTCATTCCTTCTATGGTTCAGTCATAACAAACAAACACTGCCTACAATGAAAAATAAAATGTTTTGCAGCTTCTAAGTCCAATTCAACTTCACTTGTTATCTGTCATGACATATCAGCAAGAAGCTTAAGGTAAACATGTGAGCTAGTATACCTAGAGTTTACATTTTTTCCACTCTCCTGATAAAAAAACATTTTAAATAAATGTTAAAAAATCTCCGTCGAAAAAACTAAGATGCATTTATTTGTCAAGAGTTAAAGAAACAACAATACCCAATATCCCATAGTAACTTAAATTTTTGGTCCCTCTGTAATTCTTTTTTTTTCAATTTTGGTTCTTACCTGAGATTTTTGTAATATTTTTTATCCTTATTCCAAGTTAAATGACTACTTTTGGGACCAAGATGGGAAACATCAGTTATAATCAAGGACCAAAAATATGCATTTTACTTGGAAGTACATTGACCACAAACATTACAAGAACCACACAAAAGGACTGAAAGTGCAAAAATCTGCTATACTCAAGGACCAAATATGTAACTTAGGTGTTAATAAAAATGTACCTTAATTCCCTATGTGCACGTTCCAAATATTTGGAGGTATTCTAGCATATTGCATCTTTATTTCAAAGGCAGTCACATCATCATCTTAATCATTATCTCCAAGCTCTTAATAGCCCTCATATGGTATACACTTAAGAAAAATTATATAAGAAAGGAAACATAATTTAAAACATACATGCTGGCGTAAAAGACATTCCTTTTGTGTTTTTGACAATTATCCTTCGACCTTTTGTGTAATATTTTATGCCATAGAAATAGACTTGTACAATTAATGATTTCATCAATATTATTATTGGAACATGAAAAACTAATCCTTATGCAATCTGAGATACAGTTATCCAAAATAGAGAAGTCTGAAGTGAAGATATTCCAAAGTGAAGACTTAGTCCAAGATTAATCTTTGTTTGAAAGTATTTTGAGTCTGTAATGCATTAAATGTATCAAGTACTATTTTATATTGTTCTTAATGTATTTTAGTATAGTACAAGAGACAAGAACAACAGCAACAGATGTGTCAACCTATTGATCTTTAGTCCTCCTCAGTCAATGTACACTTTTATCTGTAATTGCCTTTTAGTGACTCCTTGGTTATATAAGGAGTTATCAACCTTTGTAACAAGTGTTCACCTTTTTCACCCCTATCAAATCAATGAATCATCCAGTTAATCATTCTCTCTTACATTCTTCATGTTCTTATTTGCTTTATATTGTTCATACTTATTATTATTCTAAATTTAGCACTTTGTTGAGATTAATCATTTTCGAGACAAGATTGGTTTGCCAGACTTGACTGGAACCATATTATAAGAAATCATTGATCTTAAGTTCATTCAAAGTTAGAGTTTTCAAATCTTGTCCGTGCAAATACTTGCATTTACAATTTGTATCAGAGCCTAAGTGGTTGTCCCTTGACTCCGTAAGAACATATTATAGTTGGTTGAAGATTATATTGGTATTTCAATCATTTTTGTGTTCAGGATAAAAGTATTCAATGTAAATCGCAAATAGCGTGGGTTGCCCATCGCGTGACCCATTGCTAGTTGTCAAAGAGTATGATCACTGGAAAGTTAGAATGGAGAGATTTGTGCTTGGTAAAGAAAAAGGTGAAGAAATATGTGACAACCCGAAACTTTTTCCGTTATCCTTACTCAATTTCCGTTAATCAAATTCGGGTTTTTATTTAATTCCGTCAAATTTGATAGTTTGGGAAAGAGTTTGCGTTTAAATAAATCAATTCGGATTTATTTTTGTTCACGTCAGTATTATTTTTGGACTAACGGAATATTCTAAACTTAATGCATCAAAAGAATTGGGGTTAGGATGAATTTGTTGAAGTTCTAGACATGAAGCAAACCGAAAACCTCCTCGAGAAGGAGTTTTCGGTCAAGACCTTAGAGTTTTCGGTCAAGGGACCGAAAACAACATCTTACATATATATTTCATGATCATTTGGATCATTCTTTCCTTTTCAAGCAAGAAAACATCCATTCTCTCTCAAGTATCATCGAGTTCTTCACTTTGATCTTCAAGTTCTCGAAAAATGTAAGTGTTTCTTTCACCTTGAATCGTTGATAGATCTTCCTAACTAGCATCCCCCTTCGATTTCATCTATTAACTTCATCTTTTTGGGTTTAATCTTCAAGAACACCAAGAACACACACTAGTGTTTTGGTCCAAAACTCAACTCTTTTAGCCTCTAAATCATAAGTATTACTTTCTGCACTTATTATGTAGTTGAAACTCTTGTTTAAAGCCTTGAAATCATCATTTTTCAAGAACAAAAGGAGTTTTCGGTTTAGTGCATCTCCTTAAACCGAAAACCCTAAAGAAAAGTGCCTTTAAGACCTTAAAACGCACTTAAGGCTTCGGATATAACTTAGAAACCCTTTGCATGTTTGAAAGCCCTTGAGAAACACCACATGCATCAAAGATCGGGAGTTTTCGGTTTCGGACCGAGAACCATTCGAACCGAGAACCATTAGGACCGAAAAGCTCCTAGGAACATACCACTTGGACCGAAAGCTCCATTTGGTGACCATACACTCCTCTTATATAATCCTAAGTGATTGTAACACTTCCATTAAGGATTTCTTAGTCCTTAAAGTGTTATTCTTTACCTGATTAGTTGAGTAAGCGCTAATTGTATACATATATATGTCATTATATGCTAAATAGGATCCGTACGCGTGCTCAAGACTTCACTTGACACTTAGCATCCTTTTTCCGATCTTACATTCGCATCACTCACTTCAGGTGAGTTCATACCCCTACGCTTTTTCCGAGTTTTGTACTCAAGTATATTATTTTGTTTAAAAATAATTATATGTTCAGTATGCTTTTAACTCAGAAAACCGTTTTACCAATCGATTGAGAAATCAACTAGTAGAAACAGTTTTCAAAAACTAAAGCAAGAAACTTGTAAATCTTATCATAGAATGTGATATTTTCTAAAGGATTTATACAAAACATAAACATGATTTTCGATACTATTACTTGTAAGTTTGTTATTTAAGGATTGGAGACACGTCCTTGGTAACACTCCACCAGATTCGTGAGTGTAGGACTAGCCCTTATAACCAGAATCTCTTGTAGGGAGAGCGTGACTATTGTGTATAGATCTATACGGGGCTGACTATCCCGCACCTCGCTGCTAGCTACAGTGGGACCGTTAGGTCTTCTGGTGACAAAGTCATAAAAGGATACTGGCCCCGTTTCTTGCCATATCTAGTTTAATGTATGGTTATAAAACTCGCAACCAAGATAACAGAGATTTACTTTTGTAATAATGAAACAAGTGAACTAACCTCAAAGTAATAACCGATTTGATTACTAGAGGGCATTAGTAATGCCCTTAGGATCTAGTTCACTACTTATTTATTAGTTTTATTTATGTAATAAGGCTAATACATCTCACTGAGAGTAAACATATTTTTTTTAAGGAAACTACATCTAACGATACAAGTATGGCAGATACTTGTACACCTCATTTCAGAATCGATAACCAACTATCAACTTTTAAGGAAAATATAGGATTTTTCTGGGATAACTAAATCTTTCGTAAACATGTTGTTTAACTAATGGATAATCGAACCTCTTTCATAAGAAAATATAGGATTTTCTTGGGAAATACTTTTCAAAGGATTAAAGAAACATTTCTTTTACCTGATCTAAACGCTTATGAACTCACCAGCTTTATGCTGATATTTTAAAACTGCTTGTATTCTCAGGGCATCAATAGACAGGTACTCTTGCCAACTTTTGGAGAAGACGGAACATTCTGAAGTCACGTCTTTTACTTTTGTCATATACCGTTATGTATAAACCATGTTTTTGAACAATTTAATTACTCATATTATAATGTAATGGTTGTGTTTACTTCGCTTACTATGATACAACTGTTGTGATACTACACATGACGTCCTTCGCCCCGGAACGTTTCCGCCATCGGTTTCGGGTGTGACAGATTGGTATCAGAGCTATTGTTTATAGTGAACTAAGTATACCGAACCTTACATGGTATACAACTATAAACACAAAGGGGCTGAAGTGCTCTGAACTAAAAGTATACTTTTAAAATACAAGTATTTTCTCAAAAAGTATACAAGTATACCTACGTACCAGAATCTGTATCTTAAGTAGAACAAAACAAAAGTATTTTGGATGTTGAATACTGCGGTTAAACCTGGGCAATTATGTAATCATGTCTAGGGTCAATATAGCCTGATCAACTATATTCATTCGAGACATGACCAACATGTGCTTGGGAGTGACTTTGGTGTTGCAACAGGCCTAAAACTTACCCAGTATCCATACAACTTAAAATACTATAAGAGTATTTTAGTCAGAACTGAATAAATTGTAGAAATTCATTCCTAGTGTTGCTACCTATTCGTTTCTTAGCGATAACTTACTTTCATTAGTAACTTTCCTTTGCTTATCGCTTGGTAGAACACTTTATTATCAGAATAGGATATATATTTTGTTTCATATATCTCGAGGACTTACCATCCTCTTCTTCCTGATTGTTTCTAGAACAAAATGCCTCCTCGAAAAAGACCTATCAGAAGGAATGACGACGCTCCACCACCACCACCGCCCCCTCAGTTCGATCATGTTATGTTCCAAGCAGCTGTTACTGCTGCTGTGGCTACCGCGATGTCACAGATGAATCCTGGCGGATCTGGTGGTCAGGGAGGTGGTACGCATCCCCAAAATCATGAAGGTGGTCATGGACACCAGAAGGAGTGTTCCGATAAGGACTACATGGGCGCGAAACCCACATCTTTCGACGACAATGGAGGAGTTATTGCCCTGACTCAATGGATCGAGAAAATCGAGTCCATTTTCGAAATCTGTTCCTGTTCTGAAGCCAACAAAGTAAAATTCGCCGCTTGCACTTTCGCCAACAGGGCGCTGACCTGGTGGAATGGTCGGGTCAAATCCCTAACCCTGCCAGTGGCAAATACTATGGGTTGGGAAAGTTTAAAGGAACTCATGATAGTCGAGTACTGCCCACGAGGCGAGATGTAGAAACTAGAGCACGAACTCTGGAACCTGAGGATGAAAGAATCCGACATTGCTGCCTACACTTCTAGGTTTGAAGACCTACCGCTTCTTTTCCCGGGAATGGTCACCCCGGAAAGCAAGAAGATAGAGAGATACATTTGGGGACTGACACAACCCACCAAAGGAAATGTCTTGGCTCCTAGGCCAAATACCTTTGACAGCGCTAAGTGTCTGGCGCAAACTCTCATAGATCACGGAGTTGATCTGGATAAAGTGGCAACCGCTCCTGAGCCAGCTAAAGGGAGTGGTGAGAAAAGAAAGTTTTGGAAGCAGCGGAAGGGCCAGCCTTCACAAGAGCCCTCGAAGAAACAGCAAACGGTGGCAGTCCACGCTGCTACTACTCCTGCCGCTGCTCCTGCCATTCAAGCACCTACCAGTGGATATACTGGTACCCTCCCTTGGTGCAGCAAATGCAACTATCATCATCGCATCCCCGGCCCATGCCGTGAAATGCTCTGCAGCAACTGTGGCAAGAAGGGTCACATGGCTCAAAGCTGCAGAACCCCAGTCCAACCAACCGATCAGGCCTCTGGAGCAGGTGTCGGTAAAGCCTGTTATGGCAGTGGGGAAGTCGGGCATTTCAAGATAAATTACCCCAAGGCAACAACAACTGGCAACACCGGGAGAGTACTATCTATGGGGCAAGAGGAGGCCATGACTGACCCCGCCGTTGTTTCGGGTACGTTCCTCCTCGACAACTCTTATGCATGCATTCTTTTCGATTCTGGTGCGGAGAGAAGTTTTGTTAGCCATGCATTCAAGCATCTTCTTAGGCATAAATCTCAACCAGTAACTGAAACATTTACCGTCGATATGGCTAACGGTGAGAAAGAGAGCACTAATGAGATATACATAGGCTGTACCCTCACTTTGAACGATCATTCTTTTCCTATCGACCTTATGCCAGTCTCCATAAAAAGCTTCGATGTCATCATCGGCATGGATTGGTTGAGCTCCAATCATGCTGATATCCTTTGTTACGTAAAAGCTATCCGCCTCAATCTCTCCTCTGATGAAGCTCTCATAATTTACGGCGATAAACTCAGTTCGAACCTCAGTATCATTTCATGCATCCAAGCCCAGAAACTCCTGCGAAAGGAGTGTTATGCATTCCTAGCCCACGTCATTAACGAGAAGCAGGAAATTAAAGATCTCAAGAGCATCCCTAAAGTCTGCAACTTTCCCGATGCTTTTCCCGAAGATCTCCCGGGAATACCTCCCGAACGCCAAGTCGAGTTTCACATCGACTTAGTCCCCGAAGCTACTCCCGTAGCTAAATCCCCATACCGATTAGCGCCGGCAGAAATACAGGAGTTATCCAGTCAGCTCAATGAGCTGCTCAATAAAGGATTCATCAGACCGAGTTCCTCACCCTGGGGAGCCCCGATCTTATTTGTGAAAAAGAAGGATGGATCCTTTCGGATGTGCATTGACTACCGAGAGCTGAACAAGCTCACAGTCAAAAACCGTTACCCTCTTCCTCGAATCGACGACCTCTTCGATCAACTTCAAGGAGCCAACTACTTTTCCAAAATAGACCTAAGATCAGGGTACCATCAGCTGCGAGTCCATGAGAGTGATGTTCCTAAGACAGCATTTCGGACTCGGTATGGTCACTACGAATTTATAGTGATGCCCTTCGGTCTAACTAACGCACCGGCGGTATTCATGGACCTGATGAATTGGGTGTACCGTTCTTTCCTGGACAAGTTCGTAATCGTGTTCATCGACGATATACTTGTCTACTCCAGAAGTGAAGAAGATCATCGACAGCACTTGAGATCAGTGCTGGAAACCTTAAAAACGGAGAAGCTGTACGCAAAATTCTCCAAGTGCGAATTCTGGATTTGAAAAGTAACCTTCCTAGGTCACGTGGTAAGCGAAGAAGGCATACACGTGGACCCCTCCAAAATCAAAGCGATAGAGAACTGGTCAGCACCGAAGACACCCACAGAAATCCGTCAATTCTTGGGTCTCGCTGGCTACTATCGCAGATTTATCCAGAATTTCTCCAAAATTGTCAAACCCTTAACCACTCTGACCCAGAAAGGCGTACCCTTTTGTTGGAGTGAGAAGCAAGACACTGCGTTCCAAACATTGAAGCAGGCCTTGTGCAGCGCACCTATCTTGTCTCTGCCCGAAGGGACGGAGGATTTCGTTGTCTACTGTGATGCGTCCAACCAGGGCCTAGGCTGTGTGCTCACGCAATGGGGAAAAGTCATTGCTTATGCCTCAAGACAGCTGAAAGCACACAAAGTCAACTACACAACACACGATTTAGAATTGGGAGCAGTAGTCTTCGCACTGAAAATATGGAGACATTATCTCTACGGAACCAAGTGCACTATCTTCACTGACCATAAAAGTCTGCAGCATATCTTCGACCAGAATGAGCTGAACATGAGACAACGGCGATGAGTTGAGCTACTCAGCGATTACGAGTGCGAAATCCGCTACCATCCCGGCAAGGCCAATGTGGTAGCAGATGCCCTCAGTCAGAAGGAGTATTCAGGTCGTAGAGTGAAGGCACTGACCATGACTATCCATTCCCATTTATCCGCGCAGATCAAGGAGGCTCAGTTGGAATCCTTAAAACCAGAGAACATGCCGGGTGAAGCCTTGAGAGGAATGGAAAAGAACCTAGAGATCAAGGGAGACGGAGTCTATTATTTCATGGACCGGATCTGGACCCCAAAGTTCGGTGGTTACAGAGAGGTTGTAATGAACGAAGCTCACAAGACTAGATACTCCGTTCACCCAGGTTCGGACAAGATGTACCTCGATCTCAAGAAACTATATTGGTGGCCGAACATGAAAGCAGAGATCGCTACCTTCGTGGGCAAGTGTCTGACTTGCGCCAATGTGAAGGTCGAATATCAGAAACGCTCAGGTTTACTCCACCAGCCGGAGATACCTGAGTGGAAGTGGGAGAAAATTTCTATGGATTTTATCACCAAATTACCCAAGTCTCCGAGTGGGCACGACGCCATCTGGGTAATTGTCGACCGACTGACTAAATCCGCTCACTTCCTGCCAATCAAAGAAACTTTCAAAATGGAGAGACTCACGCGAATCTACATCCAAGAAATAGTCCAACTGCACGGTGTGCCTGTGTCCATTATCTCCGATCGAGATAGCAGGTTTACTTCGAGGTTCTGGCAGTCACTACAGAAAGCTCTTGGAACTAAGCTGGATATGAGCACAGCTTACCATCCTCAGATTGATGGACAGAGTGAGAGAACAATTTAGACATTGGAAGATATGTTGAGAGCCTGCGTCATCGATTTCGGCGCGTCATGGGACACTCATCTTCCTTTGGTTGAATTTTACTACAACAACAGTTACCATACCAGCATTAAGGTTGCACCTTTCGAAGCCCTCTATGGTCGCAAGTGCAGATCCCCTCTGTGCTGGGCTGAGGTGGGTGGCACATAGCTAGCCAAGGGACAAGTCCCTGACAACACTCTCACTGGTACAGAAATCATCCGCGAAACCACTGAAAAGATCGTACAAATCCGAGAACGACTTAAGGCCTCACGAGATAGACAAAAGAGCTACGCCGATAAATGACGAAAACCCTTGGAGTTCCAGGTTGGAGCAACAAGTTGCGTCGCTAAGCCTTTTTGTATGGTAAAGCCAATTCTTTTGAAGACTACATCTATAGATCTAGGAGATATAAGAATGCTATGCATGGTAAAGCCAATTCTCATGTTTGGTGACCGTGCATGTAGCAGTTTTTAAAGCAGGGTGTCCCGCGGTGAAATCCCTAGCCCTCAAACCCATGAGAGGGGATACCCCTGTAAGTTCCACACATACGTGTTTCCCTCCAACCCATCTAAAAATCAAAACGTTGGCCGGTCTAAGGGTTGATTTATCTGTTTGTGAACCTTATCTAACTCAAATTCAATCAGATATGACATTTATTCATAAAGCATGAGTCTGCCATAGAAGTTAGTGAAAAGCTGGATACTGAGTGAACCCGTCTTCGATTACGATTCGAAGACCGCAAGTTTAGGATTGAATCATTAGAAAGAGAGCTTGTAATGACTAAATATGAATGTATTTTTTTTAGTGATAAATGTGATATTTCAATTAGTGAAAGAAATATTTTGGTTACTGGTAACAAGCGTCTTAATGCAAAAATCAATAGTCTTCATAATTCGATTGATGTTCTTGAAGCTAATGAAAGAATGACTCACAATTTTCGTCATCCATGTTCCAAAGCACCTGGTCACGGAAGCGAGTTTCCGAAACCTATTGCTCGTCCCCCGAAGGAACTTCAAAAATTAATGTAAAGTCCCAAAAATTAAGACCAAAAATTTTGATTTTTATATTAATGAAACCATTATCCATAACAATATCATAAAACCATAGTGAAATCAAAGTATATAAAATAACATCCAAGTACAATCAGAGTTATATAAAATGCAGAACAACATGGTGTGTGCAATGCAATCATCCTGAGCTCTTCCCCTTCGAACCAAAAGTACCTGAAACATAAACTGAAAACCGTAAGCACAAAGCTTAGTGAGTTCCCCAAAATACCACATGCCATACATATAAACACATAATGGGCCCTGCCTGTCATCGGGCCCCGCCGGCATCGGGCCCTACTCAGAACATATATCTCAGTCATCAGTCCCCGCCAGGTATCAGGTCACGCCCAGTATACATACAAACACATAAACACATGCAAAATCACAAAGATAAATAGCATACAATATAATCATCAGGCCCCGTCCAGCAACGGGCCCCGCCCGATAAACATATTAGAAAACATACATGTAGAGTCACGCAGACAACTATTATCGTAATCATAAATAACCATGGGTCGGAATTGGTGCCTTCGACCCACAATACACGGTGTGGAAACTCACCTCAAGCTGCTGAATCTCTCAAGTACAATCTCGGTCTGCAGATCCAGAAAATCCCTGCGCTAGCACCATCAAATAATATCTACTTAATAATTGGAAATCGACACAAAATCAAGAATCTAAATTACTTGTCCATCATCCAGGGTAAAAGACCATTTTACCCTTTTCTTACTTGGCCCAAAAACAAGGCCCAAATCATTTTCTCAAAAGGCCCAACTCCTAAATGGCATCCCAAGGCCCAATATGGACCAACTTCCTAATTGGGCCCAAAAATCATCATGGACCTAATTCCAAGAAAGCCCATAGTCTATCCATGGCCCAAAGTCAGAAGTCCAATGGCCCAACAAGGCCCAAACCCTAAAAGCCTAAAATATACCCCAAACCCGTCAAAGTCAACGATGGTCAAACCGTTAAGTACGATGGACGTACTCAAACTTACGCTTAGCGTACTCTTTCTGAGGCTAGTACACGCAGTGTACGAGCTGGGTACGCCCCGCGTACTCCGATGACAAACTAACCAACTTATTAAGCACTTAATTGGTTAAGCCATCATGCTAAACTCTTAGATCTGATCCTAAATGGTTACTTAACAAGTAAATTTGGCAACTTTACTCTCATGCATGTCTTAATAAGACCTAAAACTCGAAGAGAACCATAACAAGGAACCAAACACATGCATGGAACAAACTAACTCATAAAGGTTGCATTTTTATGGACAAGGGACATCAAATGTGCTAAGATCTAACATCCATGGCTTCTGGAGTAGACCATAACCTCCAACATGGCTTAAAAGACCCAAAAATGCATAAATAACACCCTAAGTTGGATCTAACCTAAAGAACCATCAAGATAAGAGCTTTTTACCTCTAATGGCTTGCTAAGATGAAGATAACTCTAGATCTAAAGGCTTAAGCCACTTCCAAGCAACCTCCAAGTGTTCTTCTTCTACTTCACCAAAAAGACCACCAAAACTCACTTTCAAGTTCAAATCTCACAAATGACACTTACGTTTCGATATTAGGGTAAGGAGAGATGGAGGATGTTTAATAGAAGGTCCAAGGGTCTCTTAAGTTGTTTAAATAGGGCACAAACCCTAAAAATTAGGGTTTGCCCCTCCATTATGTACGCCATGCGTACTCCCACGTACACCCCGCGTATGTGGGTGAACCCACGATCCATCAATGAGCTAGTACGCTAAGCGTACTTATAGAGTATGCCCCGCGTACTAGCTAGGGACTTAAATGATAGAAATTTTTTGCATTAAGGGTTAAAAGGGAAACATATCAAATCTCGAATGTTATAATTCTCCCCCACTTAAATCAGACTTCGTCCTCAAAGTCCGTTGCCCCAAATAACTTTTGGTAGTGCTCCCTCATCTCGTCCTCCAGCTCCCACATCCATTCTGAACCCTTGTGGTGCTGTCGCTGGACTTTCACGAACTCAACAACCTTGTTCCTCAAGGTTTTCATCTTTTTGTCAAGAATCGCCACCAGTCTCTCGATATAATTCAGGCGATCATCCACCTGAATATCCTCCAATGGAACCACCTGGAATCATCCACTAAACATTTCCGTAATTGAGAGACATGAAACATGATATCGATCTAATAAAGCTCCTCAGGAAGATCCAAGTGATAAGCAACCCGGTCCACCCTGGCCAAAACCCTGAAAGGACCGATGTACCTGGCGCCCAGCTTGCCCCTCTTCCTAAATCGGATGACACCTTTCCAAGGTGACACCTTCAAGAGAACCATATCCCTAACTTGGAACTCTAGATCTGACCGGCGCTTGTCGGCATAGCTCTTCTACCGACTAAGAGCTCTCTGGAGTCTACCCCGAACCTGCTGGATCAATTCAGTAGTCTTGAGTACCAATTTGGTACTCCCCAGGACTCGTTGACCGACCTCACCCCAACAGACCGGGGTCTTGCATTTCCTCCCATAGAGCATCTCAAAAGGAGGGCGATCAATGTTGGCGTGATAACTGTTGTTATACGAAAATTCTGCTAACGAAAGATACGTATCCCAACTCCCACCGAAATCCAATACACACGCCCGAAGCATATCCTCCAAGGTCTGGATGGTCCGCTCGCTCTTTCCATCAGTCTGCGGGTGGAAAGTCATGCTGAAATGCAGACGAGTACCCAACTCCTCATGGAACCTCTTCTAAAATCTCGAAGTAAACCGGATGTCCCTGTCTGAAACCACAGAAACTAGCATCTCATGTCGTGCCACAACCTCCCTGATGTATATGTTGGCCAACTTCTCCGCCGAGATACTCTCCTAAATCATAATAGAATGTGCTCTCTTGGTCAATCGATCCACGATGACCCAAATCGAATCCACTATGTGCGCTGTTTACGACAACTTTGTAATGAAATCCATGGTGATCTCCACCCATTTCCAAACGGGAATGTCTAACAGTTGCATCTTTCTGTAAGGCCGCTGATGCTCGGCCTTGAATTTCCTACAAGTTAAGCACCTCTCTACATACCAAGCTACATCCCTCTTCATATAGGGCCACCAATAATTAGGACGATCTCTATACATCTTCATCACCTCGGGGTGAATGGAGAATCTCGATTTGTGTGCCTCCTCCATCAGAACCTGACGCACACCACCCAATAAGGAACCCACACCCTCCGATGGAGAGTCAATAACCCCTAGCGGGGCTCGATGTCGGGCGGGGCCCATTATATGTTTGATATGTATGGTTATTGGTATTTTGGGGAACTCGCTAAGCTTTGTGCGTTCCCCAAAATATAATCATCAGGCCCAAAATACCACATATCATAATATCAAACACATAAATATAATCGCTTAGTGAGTTCCCCAAAACACCACATACCATACATCCGATCGTCTTATAAATCTTAATTATATACGACTTGTATACACCGGGCGATGATAGATGGACCAGGTATGAGTCCTACCATGAACTGCAGGACAAAAGCTGCCCAGAACTACGAGCGGACATCCTACCAGTTGGATAAACATAGTCAGGTAAGCCAAACCCGCACACTCTCCACCGATCAGAACAACAGACCCAACAGTGAAGATCCACTGGAATGTCAAGCGAGGATCAGAATTCACTTGGGAACAAGAAGATCACATGAAACAGAAGCACCCACCTCTCTCCCTAGTACATTGCAACCTTGACTTCATGGTGTCCTCTATAGTCTTAGGGCTTGTTTATAGAGCTAACAAAGAAGTATAGAAACAAACTTATACTAAATTAGGAAGGCATAATCCAACACTTGGTAAAAGATATAGGGTTAAATCATAAAATTTCACACAATAGAAGTGTTCACGGTTCAAAAGTCTATAGATCCAAGAGTTCACGACCAAGGCTTAATCACTACGGTGGTTCACGGACTTGGGAATCAATTCATTTTAGGGTTCACGGTCCTAAAGCTTCTAAAACCCTAGGTTTACGGTTTGGGAATAAAGAACAATGGGAGTTCACGACCAAAACCAATGAGTAATGGTGTTCACGGTTGAAAGTTTTAATTCACAAAGGAGTTTACGGATGGAAAAATCCGAAAACACCCTCTTATTTGGCTGAAAACCCAATAAAATTCCATTAATGGACCGTAAACACCAAAGGCCCAATGCCAACTCAACCGTAAACACCCCCTATATATGTGTGTTTACACCCTGAACCAATTCATTTCTCATTTTTCAACCGTGAACACTCCCATATTTGCTCTCGATCTTCATCCGTGAACAACCCATTTCCTTTCAATCTTCAAGTGTTTACGCCCCAGAATCTTCAAATCTTCAACCAATTTACCAAGAACATTCATATTCACCTTCAAATCTTCATATCATCTTCAAATATTTATATGGTCCCCAAGATCCAACCGTGAACCCCTATTTTGCAACCAAAACACTTAGCAACATTTCCTATTTAATTTGTAAGCATTCTATACCTAAATAAATTATAATTTAACCATTATTTAAATTAATATTCTTATTAATTTAAATGCGACGTCAAATATAATTAATTTAGGGTAACATTATTAGCGCGTACGCTTACCCGGGGATCGTCTCTACAACTCGCTACTTCCAGTTAACGCACATTTAAGGTGAGTTCATACCCCTACATTTTCACTATTTTTAAAAATTTTTAGGGGGGAATACAAGTAAAACACAAAGAAATTTTGTGTTAATATTCAAAGGATTTCAAACAGTTTTAAAGTACATCAAGTCGTTTCAACTGATTCCAAATATCTAAGAAGTGTTTTCAAACTACTTCAAATATTTTATACTTTTATTTCAAAGTACAGGGTTATATGTATATGTCTTATACATATGTGAATACAAATTTTATTTAAATAAATCTTTAACCCTTTTGTAACATGTCGAGCAAAAGGGTACCTTTCTTATCGTTTCATAGAGTTATACAAACTGTTTAGCTAGAAGAACTTTCAATGCATACAGAACATACATTTAAATTATAATAGGTATAGTTTATTGAATACTACTCTAGATCACTACTATAAGTACACACTACTAAAATAATTATTTAAGTATAGTTATTTTATATTACTAAGTGCACTACTACAGGATAATACAAACGCTTAGTAATACAAGAGAACACTATAACACTATACGTAGAACCAGTTAATACAGGGTTGTGAGGCAGTACTTCGGGTGCCCACCAGGGTACAGGTTCAAGTCCTATAAATTATAACCAGAGTCTCCCGGATGGAGAACGTGAGATTTGTGTATAGATATATAGGGTACTAACAATCCCACACCCAAACTGCTAGCTACAGTTAGGCAGGCATGTCTGTATGGTTATCTGAAACTCACAATAGTATAAACAAGGTGTATGGGATTAACACTACTTCAAATATTTTATGCTAGTATTAAATTTCTCTACACTACTAGTACAATACAATTATGTATTGGGAAAAGGATTTCATACATACGTTTTGATAATTAATCAAACTACTGTACACTATTTTACACTACTTCTGGTGGATTCCAGGCACTACTACATACACTACAAACACTATAGACACTACGGACACTACTACAGTATAAACACTACACTACGTTTTTTTAGTAATAAGAACATACATTCAGAACGGAACCATAATGCAAATTCTATGATCCCTTAGTTTATACACCAGGGTGATATATATATATATATATATATATATATATATATATATATATATATATATATATATATATATATATAGGATCCGATAAGCAGTAGAATGAGTGATTTCCGCTTTATTTCCTGTTCCTTGTTTGGTTGTGGACTTAGAGCAGAATCACACAATCTAGTACTTATTCGATCATGGTTATGTATAACTTGTATACACTAAGTAACCACAGGGGGAAACAGGTATGGGTCAGGTCACTAAATACAAGTACAACAAAGGTCACTAAATACAAGAACAACATACTATTTTCTAGTTCAGAACATACTTTTCTGTAAGTACGTTTAACTAGGGCATACATACAAAAAGGTTTGCATACAAACATAATTGTAATTCAACTCTTTTACAGATGTGAGTCAACAAAACTTTCATTTCTTTACATTAGAAGATATAGGATTTTCTGGAGGAACAAATCAAGGTTTTCAAAGAACGTACTTTCTAAATACAAATGCTTATGAACTCACCAACTTTAATGTTGAAACTTTTTTTAAAACCACTTGTATTCTCAGGACACTAGTAAATAGGTACTCGCGCAGTTTCTAAAAGACGGAGCAAGGTAGCTTCAAGTCTTTGTTTTGCTATTTACTTATGGAGTCAATCTTATGTGATTCAAATACAATGTAAACACTATATTATCAATACAATGGCTGTTGTTACTTTGATTACTATGATTCAATTGTTGTGATACTATACATGACGTCCTCCGCCCCCGAACGTTTCCGCCGTTCTGTTTTGGGGTGTGACAGCATACGAGTTGGGTACACCCCGCGTACTCTGCAGACAACCAAACCAACTTATTAAGCACTTAATCGATTAAGCCATCATGCCAAACTCTCATATTTGATCCTAAATGGTGACTTAACACGTAAAGTTGGCAACTTTACTCTCATGTGTGTCTTAATTAGACCCAAAACTTAAAGAGAACCATAACAAGGAACCTAACACATGCATGGACCAAAATAACTCATAAAGGTTGCATAAGGGACCTCAAATGTGCTAAATTCTAACATCCATGACTTCTGGAGTAGACCATAATATCAAACATGACTTAAAAGACCCAAAAATTCACAAATAACACCCTAAGTTGGATCTAGCATTATGAACCATCATGATGAGAACTTTTTTTCCTCAAATGGCTTGCTAAGATGAAGATGACTCTGGATCTACAAGCTCAAGCCACTCCCAAGAAACCTTCAAGTGTTCTTCTTCTTTGACTTCACCAAAAACACCACCAAAACTCACTTTCAAGCTCAAATCTCACAAATGACACTTAGGGTTTTGATATTAGGGTAAGGAGAGATGGGGGTTGCTCAATACAAGGTTCAAGGGTGTTTTAAGTTGTTTAAATAAGGCACAGACCCTAAAAATTAGGGTTTTCCCTTGCGTTATGTATGTCATGCATACGCCCCACGTACGTGGGTGAACCCAGGATCCATCGATGAGCTAGTACGAAAAGCGTACTCATAGAGTATGCCCCGCGTACTAGCTAGGGACTTAAATGATTGAATTTTTTTGCATTAAGGGTTAAAAATGAAATATAACAAATCTTGAATGTTACATTTAACGTTTATGGGAGACATTTTGAACCATACTTATTCAGATACCCCTGTCTCACTATTGTCTTTGATATCCTTGGACCTGAATCAGTCTTTAGAAATTCCACATGTCACAGGTGGCACAGGAGTCTATATTCCGAACTCTGGTCCTCTAAACTATTGTGTCATTGAGGAAATTATTCTGAGACAAATGGACATTACTCGGACAAAGTTAATGATACCACAAATTCATTTTGGGTGTCTTTTGATAGTTTTGTAGATGAAGAAATTAAGTGTGATGACGACACTTCATACGAATCCTGTATTTCTAACTCCAAAGTTGTTTCAAAGTCGACCTTAGTTCCTATTAGGCCTCATTTCAACAATACATCTGTTGGACAGTCTTCCAAGTCAACATCTGACTCTCGAAAGAAGCCTTGGCTGAACAAGAAGGACATTGTTCATCCAAAAACCAAAGCCAGGAAAGCATTAAGAAAAAAGAAACTAAGTCAAGACAATGTTCCAGATTCATTGAGAAATCCGAGAAGAAAGTGTCTCAAACAGTAAGTCCAACTATTAGGAATCACAATACTTTCAAGCTTGTTAGGATTCTTAAGAGACCATCTGTTCCTTTTACATCTTGATCTTTCTTCTGGAAGTATAAACGTTCGAACTTTATGGATATTTAGTATAGATCTAGTTATAGGTTATGTTATGAGAAAGTTTTGGTCCCATGGCTAGGATCTTGTGAGTACAAGTTACTCCAAAACCTTTAAGCATCATTTTGTAGCTAGTTATATGGTCATTAAGTCATAAAAATCGAATCTTGGTTGGTATATTTCTTCCATGCATGAGTTAGTGTTCCTTTGGTGAATATATGAATCTAAAGCTTTGGTTTGGACTCCATTAAGCCATGCTAAGTCATAAATTCAGGAACTTTATGACTTAAGACGTCCCTTAGAATCAGATCTGGGAGTTGGACATTAGGTCTTAAGGTATTACGAGCTTAGAAAGTGGTTCTCGGCTTCAGCTGGCGTACGCTAATAGTACTCTCCTGGTACGTTACACATAACGGGTTTCAGCTCGTTACCTTTTCTTCGAGTAAACAGTAAACTGGGTATAGTAGGGTGGTACGTTGAGGGTACTCACCAGAAGGCATTTAGGCCATTTTTAGCTTTGGGTTATTTTAGGTTTGGGCCTTGACTTGTTGGGCCAAGTATGGAAGGGTAAAAAAGTCTTTTACCCCTTAGCATGATAGAATATGTTTGGGCCTTTAATTATGGGTTATTACACTAATTATTGATTAGAGGTAATTTTTGGATATGTTCAATGTGAGGAGCCATGTAGCGGCAGTGCTTGTGTGATTCGATTATCTTCGGATTGAGGTGAGACTCCTCACGTACTTGTGGGTCGAAGGCACCAATGTTAGCCCACTGGTTTATGTTGCAGTATAGTAGTGGTCTTTGTGACACTTACTGATATGCTTGTATGTACTTGTTGTCTTCGTGACTCTTGCTAATACGACTGTACGCTTAGCTGTAGGGGTAAAATAGACCTGTACCGGTTGAAAGATATCGAAGGAGTCGGAAGGGACACAAAGATTTGGAATGGACTCGGTGAGTCGGAAGGAACTCAGGGGTGAAATAGACTTGTTATAGTCGTAGGCTAATATGTATGTATGGTATATTGTATTTTGGGGAACTCACTGAGCTTTGTGCTTACAGTTTTACGTTTATTGTTTCAGGTACTTCCAGTTTTAAAGGGAAGGGCCCGACGTGACCGCATTACATCCCCCAAAGTTTTCCGCATTGTCTATTTATGAATTTTACTCTGATGTTTAATTGATTTAATCACTTTGATTGGTTTTGGAACAACTTAATTGTATGACTTATTGTTTTGAAAACGAAAGTTTTACTCTTAATTTTTGGGATTTTACAAGTTGGTATGAGAGCCTTGGTTTGAGGGATTGGGGCACATTCTCAGGTGTGTCTGGACTCAAACTAAGGAGATGATAATCTTTTTGAAAGAAAATGAGTTTTCTAAAAGATTTATAAAGAAAAGGGGTGCGATGTGTGCAATCAGCCGAGCTCAAGTAATTGATTCCCAGAATACCTATACATGATGTTATGCTATTTGTTATGAGAATTGCATGCTAGATTACGGCTACGGATCTACTCAAGATTGCATGATAGAATGCTGGGAGAGATGCCTTTATATGCCTGTTCGTTGAGCTTTTAGAATCACATGCTAGAATGGATTTCTGATATTAGATAGATTAACCTGATATGTGATACCTTGTAGCTTAAGAGGAATTAGATGTTATGTTCGATTTGTAATCTATATTGGTAGCAAGTGAGCTCGAGATGTCCTTTGATTGGTTTGTGGCCCGGAGTATCACTGCACGAATGTTGCTTGCTTTGTGCTTTGTGGGACTCTTGATGATGTGAGTTAACTATTAAGTGAATATGATAAGACACATGATGCATAGGTTAACTAATCTAGGAGCGATTGATTTGGCCCAACTACGCAGCTCTTGTCTGAGTCTAACCGTTGTAGGGATGAGTCTTTTAGTCGAAGGATTATCTAAGATTTGATTTTGTGGAATGTGATTGAATTCATGAAGTAGTTGGCATACATTAGTGGGAGTTCTTCAGCAGCTGATGGCACGGTGAGGTCGGGAACCTAGGAGATCCTAGGAAGTGTTTAATGGGTTTGGATGCCCTATTTAGCAGGTATTTGGAGTACCAGTTTGAGAAGGTGACATAGAGGATTCAGGGTGATTCTTGACGAAAGTATGGATAGGTGTGGAAGGTAGTATTAGGCCCTAACTACTGAAAGCATAAGATCTGTACTCGAATCAGGGAAATATGCGGAGAATCTAGAAAGCCTGTGGGTTGAGGTGATGGGTTTTGAGCATTCTAACACTCCTATGGTGTACATGCAACCCTAGAAACCTTGGATCTATGTTTTCTCTATTATACATGCAAATATGATTTTTCCAAGGTTCTCATCCTAACTAGTATACCATGGGGTACTTGTAATATAAAACTTAGTTGGATGACATACCTTTTCTTGTGGTTGATTCCTTGGAGCTTCAAGAGCCTAGCACCAATAATGTGGATGCCTCAAGTGGAATCACAAATCACCAAAACAACTTGGAAAACTTGAGAGAATAGTAAGCACACTAGAAATCGGCCCACTCTTGTTCACTCACACACTAGTGCCATTTCATGTGCCACAGACCTCTTTATATAGTATGGTGGATTAGGGTTACATCCATGTAAACCCTAATACCCATGACCTGTCATTTCCATAGGATCCATGGGTTAAAAACCCCATGGACTATCCATGCAAGCTTAGCCCATCCTAAATGAACATTGGCCCATCTCTAAATATTATTAAAAGGGAACCCTTAATTCACCAATGAAGCAATCATGGCCCTTGATTGTATTTCAATCATATGATTTCCACCCTTAGATCAAATTGCTGACATCATCTTCTCCAAATAGAATTCAAACATTTAATTATAGAATCTTTAAATTTAGCAATTACATTTCAATCACAAGTACATTTAATTATAGAATCTATCATACTTCTAAAATATATTTCACAATTCGAGCACAACTACATTTAATTATAGAATCTGTAAAATCAGCAATTATGTTATCAATTGAAGCATATCATTCTATTTATATATTAGGTATCGGTTTCACCATAAATCTTGTCAAAAACATGAATAGCCGCCCCATCTTTCTCCTCTATTTTTTTCTCTTAAACCATAATTCCCTAAGCCTCTTCGTCCTCATGTCAATGGTTGTGCTTCAATTGATGTTTTGTGTGTTCATAACAGAATGTAGCACCATAAGTTGGTTCCTTTTTGCTCATGTATTCTTAGAATTTGCGTATTGCCTCTTCCTTGCATCTCCAATTATCACACCTCTATTTTGGCTTCACACAAATCTCTACAAACTGAAGCAAGCATCTCCATCTTTTGACGATCTATCCCATCATTTACCCTAATTAATATTGTTCATAATTTAAATCCCTTATTTATAGTTTTGGCTTCAAAATTCAAACCTGTTCAATTTTTTCTTTTTTAAAAAACTCATTAAATAAACATATCAATAATTTTGTTATCTTTAATATATATTAAAACAATCTAGGCCATTGACTCTATTTCAATCCTATGTTTTCCACCCTTAGATCAAATTGATGACATCATCTTCTCCGAATGAAATGTATTTAATTCCAATAAAAGCTTTCTAATTGTTAAACAAAATTAACTTAAATCCATTGAAATGGAATGTATTTAATTCTAATAAAAGCTTCCCATATTTTAAATCTTGAATTTACGGTTATAAAGGTTTTAAAATGGTCAACATTAAAAACATATTACAGAAAACATTTCAATTAAGGCATTAAATATCAACCGTTAATATAAATTTGTTTATATCAGTAAACCATTAATATAAAATCCATTTTTATTAGGAAACCATTAATACCAAAAATCAGATTCAAATTATGACATACATATACGATTCATCATTGAATCTGCGGCTCACACTTATTTTCAATCGTTGCTTTTCTTCAAACCTTCTCCTACAACATCATTCTTATTGTTTATAACTTCCATCATCATTATCCAAATTTACCTTTTGAAGGTATCAATAAACTCCTAAATTTATGTGATTTATTTTAATTTGATAGCAAATTAGATGCAGGAAACCTTTAAGTAAGGAAACATAAGGGCAAAAGGGTAATTCGACTTTGGAAACTATAAAAGCATTGGGATGGAAAAGCAACTCAATAATAGATATTGAGATGACACGTATACTAAAATGATTCTTTTAGCATGATACTTCCATTTTTTATCCGAAGGCTAAATTATTAATTTAGTATGACTATATTCATCAGAAGGGTAAATCGGGAATTTAATTTAAAAATGGATCAAATCGGTTGTTGCTACTATTTATGATTGTTTGATTATCTCAACTTGGCTATTGTTTCTGACTTTATTGTCAAATATAATAACTTCATATTATAGTATTTTTAGGAATGTATGTTTAAAGTACATTGTTATACCATTTTTAACAGTAACATGTTGTGATTTTTTCGTGTTGTAAATGTCTTTTAATTTATCTTTTATTCACTATTAATGGGATGGATTTTATAAACAATTTAATCCATAAAGGATTAAACTATAACTATTCTAATTTGTATGTGTTTCTGTACAGTAAATACAACCTTTCAAAGATTGTTTTCTATGACTAACAAAATTATGTTTCTATTTTTGAAATCTCATAAAACATTACATAAGGTTTTTTTGGCTTAACATATTACATTATTCAGTCTAGATTAAGTCAAACAAAACAACAATGTACAACTTTTCATATTAAATGCTTAACCTATTAACTTGGACTCAATCCTCAACAACCTCTATAAACTGAAATAGCTATGTGATTTTTTTTACAAATTATAGCAACATACTTACCATGAAAAAAGAACTTTTAATGTAAACTACAACTTAGTTTTTTTATCGGTAACAACAATATACCACACTAAATATCAACATCCTTGCCTACCGGTTTCTCTAAATATTAATACATGAACCATATCAAAAGTAGGCTAAGAAGTTAGAATCTAAATTAGGAATGATCTTATTTCCTTGAATATCAGATTTACGGTATTATAGACAAATTTTTTATTTGATTCTTAAATTTTCTATGTTGTTGTATTTATATGGTAAAATCAAATTGCATAATTACAATTAACATTTTTTTATTAAACTTTGTATGTAAGTATGAAACAACAATAAGTATATTTTTGAAGGAAGATTGTTCAAAATAATTTGCATAATCTAAATACATGTTAGTTTAGTTCATTTCCTATACTTTCCTGTAACATTGGATTTTTTGTCATGTTTACATTCAAAAGATGGGTTATTAGAACAGGCACCTTAGGTGTTTGATGAAATTTTTCAAAGAATCTGACACAAGTTCTCTACGCTCATCTCACAACCAGGTATAAATTTTGCTTTTATTTTTTTCTAGATTTTAGCATCATGTGTTTTTGATGTTTGCAACTTTGTAGTGTTACGTGTTTTTTTTGTCTCGTCCTCAAGTTTTTCTATCTCTAATAGGGCTTCATTTTTTATATTTATTGTAAACTATCGATTCAATCTATTGCACTTTATTATGACTTTTACCAGCGTGATAAGATTCTAATAAATTGTCCATTTCTTGGTCTTTAAGAAAAAGATGTTCTAACTGGATTACCATCTACGACTGTGGTATTTTATTTTGTTGATTAAGCAATCTATGATTTGGCTATGATGGTTTTTACGGATTATGTTTGGACTAATAATTGTTCCTGTCATCAAAAAATACATCCAACAAAAAGTGAAAGACGATTTTTTATATTAATACCCTCATCTAACTTTAAAGGATCTTTTTTCAACTTTGATGGCATGTAACAGAGTTTTGGCTAAAATTTTCAATTTTGTCGGCATATAACAGGTTATGACTTAAATAATGATATTAGATATTTGGGCAATCAGGTTTTCTTCGGTTCTAAAATTATTTTGTACAAAATGGTCCAATAGTTTCTTGTCTATATTTGTTTTTAAAAAAATGTTAAATCTTGATTTAATGAATGCAAGTCAACAGGTAGTAAAGGTGCAAGAAGAGCAAAGTATTAAATATGGGATGATCATGCCTATGTCAAGCTAAAATAAAATTCTAAAGTAACAAATGCTAAATTCGAAAGATAGGCACTTGTAATGCAGAATACATATTATACTTCCCAAATAAATAACCAAAAACTAACCTCATCGCCAAATAAATTACATTTTAACTAACATCAGTAAATTATGATTATACTGTCTTGATTTTTAATTATACATTATAGAGAATCAGTTAATATATAGTCAGTATTCTTATATTTGTATCGGTTTTGAACTACAAAAACTTTATTCAAATAATAAAAATGAAATGGAACATATACGATGGTAATAATACAAAAATAACCTTCAAATTTGGTCTGATACAAAAACTTATTTCTAAAAGCAACAAGAAATAACAATGAACTTTTAAAAAGAAATGAGAAATTGAAGCCAACTTTTCAAAACCATCAAGAATGTATAATATAGGATGACAATAATGCTGAAAAACATCGAGTTTGGTATGATGCGAAAAAAGTAATTTTATATGAAAGTAGGATTGCAGTAATACTAAAAGAACATATATATTTTTTATCTGATGCAAAAATGGTCGAAATGTACTTCTAAATCGGCAAGAAATAGAAATGAAATTTTTAATTCATCTTTAAATAACCATTTAATAGCTATATGTAAAAGATATGAATACTCAGCAGTTAAGACCATAGACCTTACACAAACGTCTGCAAATGTCTTGAAGTAAGCATTCCTTTTTCCATTATTTTATCATTATCATAAAAAAAATAAAAAACGACATCATCATGGGTTTATTGTTTAATTCGTCTCATAATAACAAGTAATTTGTTTGCCAATTATGTATTTTTGACATTTTCAATAAGTCACGGGCAAAATCTAAATCGAGCAAACATAACTGTTTATATTTATTTGTTAGAGTTTCTTTATATTTAATATTGTGGGGGGTTTATGTGGTTCATTTCGAATAAACATAAATACGTTTCTATTTTTTGAAATAAACAATTCTATTTTGCAATATAACCATGAAATAACAATGTATTTTGAAAGTACATTGTCAAATGTTGGATTATACTTGCGTACACCTGTTTTCGCGCATGGTCAGCTATATGTAGCTGTTTTCCGTGTCACAAGTAAAAAAGGATTGAAGATACTTTGTGACGAGAAAGGTCATTCAACTAATCAAACAAAAAAATTGTTCACAAAGAGGTCCTTCAACGACTATATATATTTACCGATTTCAGTGTATTTTCTACACATTTCAATAATACCAATAACCCTGATTTTTTTTATAATTATTCTGCAATATCTTTATACATTTATATTTTATAATTATTCTGCAATAAGAGTCCATAATTAATTAGTCTCTTTTGATCACCAAGTTAATTCCAAATTAATTATTGATCAATACTATTTAAATAATATGATTTCATATTAATATACTATGACTTATAATATATTAATAAATCATAAATATACTATTCTCAAAAGATTATCCATACAAATTGTTTTGGTGAAGTGCAACCCAAGTGGACCATACTACTCTCGGGTCGAGTACATACCAATAATAGTTATGGCATTAGACATCTAATCCAACAGTCTCCCACTTGGATAAGTCTAAAACTATTATTCAAGTATGACTCCATGATCCCGACTAGCAATTGTAGCTCTTAAAGTCGCTGCCGAACTCTGACCTAGTCAAATGACATGTCCATTAGATAAGGGATCATATATTCCTCCATTCTAGATATCATATGGACTGAGACATGTATTATAATCATTCTCTCTGTCCATTTGTTGTTTCCCGATTTCCAATTTATGACGGCTGACTAATTGAACAAATCAAATCAGTCCAGGCTTGGCCAAGCACTTACGTTTGTCATCATTAAATCATCGAGGGGCTCACATATATCGCTTTTATCCCTCCAAGGGTAAAAGGAATGGATAAACTTCGACCCAAATGTTTGCTTGTACTTACTCATCAAATTACACACAACGATATGTTTTATAACAACCAAGTTACTGGTTGCATTTACATATTTCAATGTGCAACCGACGCGCAACTACAACTCACACGTCTCCGTTTGAAGAATATAAGATATTATCGTCTCATGATCATTCGTGATAAAATCCAGGAAGTGATTCAAATGAGCGTGGGTTTAATCCAATACTCGAATTTCATTCCAGGAGCACTCATGATTGTTGCAGCAACTTTTGCTATGTCTAAACACTTTAGACATCTACAAGCTCAATTCATGACAGTCTTGATTCATACCTACTTCCAAAATATGATTGACTGTGGAGAGTTTGAACAACGTAGTTATTCGGGAAGTCAAAACATGCAAAGTGAAACACAAGAACAATCGAATTCAATATGGTCTCAGAACTTATGAATATAAATAAAACATCTTTTATTTCATTACCATATTGATTACACATTATTCATTGCATAATGTTTCAAATAATCAACTTAATACTTGAACTGAAACAATAGTCATGCCATGCTCCAAGCATGCACACTATGTTTGTCCAAACAATAGTTATGCCGTAGTCCAAGTATGCACACCATGTTTTCTATGATCCTTACTTTGTGAAATAGACCAATTGAACATGATTCCAATGATGCTCATTTCACAATCCAAAATCCTTACCGCAAATGTAAGAATACAAGATTCTTTGCCATTTACTGAAATCTGTTAGATTCTAAACTTATATGCATTGATTCTCTTGTAATGACTATGCACAAAAGTCACAAAGACTTGGCAACAAACATTTACAAAGTATTCAAATGGAGAGCAATTCCATGGAAATGAAGTCTCATATTCAAAGTACATTCCTTTGAACATCCTTCTTGCATTAAGTTTTCTAATATTACACAGATTTAATGAATACCTTCCACCTATGGAAACATTTCCACATTCCCATTTTGACTATCACTTCTGAACAAGAGTTGCCTCCTTCCAGAATATGTCAATATGGTCCTTCCAAAATTAACACTTATACTTCCAATTGTCCATGAGCAACCAATCTTTGGAAAACCTCAGATTGTCCTTGACAATTGCTTAATCATTTTAGTCATATCCAGTTCAAGTACTTTTTCCCCCTTAATGCCCTAGGCATTTGGAAAAATTTAAAACAGATGAATATTGTAGCACATGTAATCGATCCTATATCCGAAGCATATGCGACACGATTCATGATGTCTCACATAAAGACATGATACTAGACCAGTCTTTTGCTATAATATTTTTATTTCTATTTGCCATGTTCTCATAATTCAGATTATGAAAAGGGATACCTTAATCATAATCAAATTTTAGAATGCAAATAATGTAATTATGACTAAATTTGATTAAAAAACTCACAATCTAAGTTTTTAGAATTAGAATGAAGTATAATTTCCTCTCCCCTAATTATAGCAAACAACTTTTCAACCCCCACAACTTCACGAATTGAAACCCTTTTATTTTCTATAATTAACATTGCTAACTTGCAATACTAAACATAATAATCCTGCCCCCACTAACATGATAATTATTATCATAACACTTATGCTCCCACTAGCTTTGACATGTATCCAGAAATCAGCTGGACTTCTAGAAATCAATACTTTATTGACTTTCTTACCAAAGTTCAGATTTCTGATACAAGATGCTTTGCTAAGACTTTATCAAGATCATACACCTTTTCTTAAATAGCTCACATGTGTGTCTAAACAATTTTAGAACTATGAAAAGGGATGCCGTAATCATAGTCTCAATTGTTTAGACCTTTGCCATTTCTCACAAGTCCATGTTAGTGTGCCTGTTAACCACACACGCTCCACTAACGACTTTGAGAATGCAAATATCACAATTGCTATCTACTTAAAATCTATTTAGCGAAAGCGTTTCCTCACCATCATTTTCATGAATCGGAGAGAAACCTAATGATACTTATATTTTATGGTGTATGTGTTCCTATCCATGTGAATTTGTCAAAACCATAATCACAAGACAAGGTTAGTGATAAATTCAAACTCATATGGACCAAACTTGTTCAATCTTAATTTTCTTGCCACCTGGCAGCACAAGGGCCTACCATGTCTTCCAAGTTGTTATGCAAGCAACCGAGAACTCATAGAACTCACATGCATAGTCAACTTTAACCGGAATGGGAATAGAAACAATAATTATCAGCACGATAGGTTATAAACCTCAAGTTGTGTGCTAGTGATCAACTACCAGTTTTATTCTTGATTAGTTCTTGAAACTCTTTCAGGATCTTTAAGACTCCCACTATCCACTTGACATATAAGACTCTCTTGCCAAGAACCATTCCTTGACAAACAAATATTCAAGAGATAGTGTGGATTCTTATCAAGACAAACACTTCACACAATTGGCCTTAGTTGGTCTTTGTTTTATCCAAAACATCACAACTTACCAATTTCAAAAGTACAAGAGTAGAAAACATTTTACTCTACATTTGACAAGTGTTATAAACCTTCTTTAAGATTTGTCACTCAAGTTACAATCTTGGAGTATGACTCTAAGAATTGTTTTGGAACGAAGTATGACTCATCTTCTTGATTTAACCATTTCAACAATTCATGATTCCTCTTCTTAGCCATATTAATGCACTAAGATGTCCTTAGAGGATCAAATGTGATATGGTTTCTTAATCATTAAGATGATCATAAAACATGATACTAAAGTACTCTCCCATCTTTTCAGATTTGAGACACTTTTATCTTTCTGCATAATTTGATTCTTCTCATTCGTTCTGCCATACATTGAAACTTTTCCAATGTTTCAGAATCATATTTAAACTTGTAAGTATAACCATATTTACTAAAATTTAGTAAATCATGACGAATAGTCTTATCGATCTTTGTGGTGGACTTGACTAGTGCACAAGAATGTGTACTCGATCCCTTAGTCGTTCACTTGACTCACATATACATGTGAACAAGGAATTAGTCTTAATTTTCCAAAGATGAAGATTCTCATTCATAATACAATACAACTTGCATGATTCCAAGTTCCTGTCCAATTGAAACTTGGGTGATGAGAATCTTTCCTTATTTGGTAAATTTAAACACTACCACAAATGAAAGAATCAAATTCATATTTCCAATATTGCTAGAAACATACAAACATCAATTTTTCATAAATGTCATTGCAAGGAGATATATAATAAAACAAAACAACTTTTATTTATTTATAAAATGCAGAAAAACTTTTCCTTACAATGCACTTACAAGTGAAAAATATGCTATTACACATTTCCTACCAATCTATCATAACTTCTAAGTAGTAGCTCAAAAATCCGATCTTCGAACCATGCGATTGAAATCCATCTTCGCGATCAGATTCAGCATACTCTTCTTTTAAGCTTCTTTCCCTTTGCTTGATCCTGCAAAACATCAAAATGCAACCTAGTCACATCATGTATTAAGAATCAACAATTAGAAACTTAACAAAGTTAGATAGTATACTTACCTGAAGCAGAGTCAAACATTTTGTCTCTACTTTCTTTCAGATCTTTCAGGTAGTCAGGACAGCTTCGCTTCCAATGCCCCTTCTCATGACAGTAAAAACATACAGACTCTTTGGCAATGGTACATGGGACTATCATAGACTTAGCCTTTCTCTCTACCATTTGGTCAACCGGGTTGACCATGGCCAATCCCTTTACATTGGGAAGAGAAAACTTTTCCAGACTTCCAATGTTACCATTTTCAATGTCCCTGGAAGTTTGAGAAGTAGATTTTCCACTCAAATTTACTTTTCCAGTGCGCCAAAACATTTCTGATTCAGCAGCAACAAGCAAATAAGTAAGATCAATAAGGGTCATGTCGTGGTCTGTCACATAGTAGTCCTTAATGAACTCACTATACAACTCAGGAAGTGATTGAAGAACCCAGTCAACAGCCAACTTCCTTGAGACTTCGACACCCAACACTCTCAGCCTGTCGATATGTGACTTTATCTCCAAGACATGAGAACACACAGGCCTTCCATCTTCATGTTTCATTGCAAGTAGGGCTTGAGTGACCTTGAATTTTTTAAGTCTTTGAGCTTGTGGGTCAGGGAGAATAATTAGAGGAGGTGGAGGAAGGGAAGTATGATTTCCATGATCCAATCGCGGGACATCGTCTTCATTAGGAAAGCTTGTTCCAAGGGATTTGGGAAGACCATTGTTAGTTGATTTAAGTCCTTAATAGAACACCCAATATGAAATATTAAGGCTAGGACCCAACACAATATTTTATAACATTGGAAGAGGGATGTCGTAATCCAAGCTACAAAATATTTGAAGGTAGGCGAATGACGATTCACCAATTTCCACCATGAAAAACGAAATAGGTATTAGGTTTTAATTGGATTGAAACTCCTTGATCTTTTGAGATTCATTGAACTTTTCAATGGCATGTTTAAATCTCGATTGTGCCCTCTCAAGTTTGTGACTGGGATGCCGAGGATCACAAACAAGGTGTGAATAACCATGCAAATTAACTTGGTACCCTTAATTTTATCACCTAATAGATGTGCCGGTTACCCACAAGCGCTCCACCGATCTATGATAAACATTAATTCACCCTTTGCCACTCTTACTAGTCCATGTTAGTGTGCCAGTTTCCCACACACGCTCCACCAACGACTTGGTAAGGTACAAAGTGTAATTTCATGGGTTAGCACCAATTTTACATTTTCCTAAAGTAACTAAGATTGGGAATTTATAAAAGGTTTAGTTACTTTATATTTATCATTATACTTTTAATGAGAATTATAGTCCTTGTCCTACCCGTTCGGCTAACGACCCTCCACCAGTCAAGGAAGCGGTGGGTGAGAGTGGACACCCATTAAGCTGCCACTTTATAGGCAACAACCTTATACCCCCCTTATAGACCGGCTTCGTGAATGAGGCCTACTAATGGTAAGACTGACTTGCTCTTATACATATATATTATTAACTTATAATACCATAAAGTATAAGGGTTGAATTTTAACTTTTAAAACTCTAGAGTTTGGAATTAAAGTGTGTGTGAGACTTTACAAATTCCAAAACTTGAGGGCAAGTTTTGAAACTATTTAAAAACTTTTCATTTCTATAACTTATGAGTTTAATAACTATTGGAATTCCATAACTTGAGGACAAGTTATGGAGTCCATTAATTGGCATTTAGATCAAGAATTACACTAACATACAATTTGCAAATAATTCCTATGATCTACTAAAACTCATAAGTATGAACATTCATATCAACAATTTCAAGAATCATATAAACATATACAAAACTTGAAAATTTGAAAATAACCACTGAAAATGGATTAGCATAATCATTACCACACTAAAACAGGTTTTATAAGTCCAAAACAGTTTAGGGTAATGATTCTAGTCCATTTCCAGCAGCAAAACTCGAAAATTTGCACACAGGGCCTCCTACTCGCCGAGTGCAAGAACCTACTCGACGAGTAGGATGCGTTTACACTTGGACTCGTCGAGTCCCCCCATCGACTCGGGGAGTCCACTGAACAGTGAACAATTTTTCGATTTTTTAAAGCATTTTGCATCAAGTATAATGAAAACAAGCCTAGGCTCTGATACCACTGATGGGTTTTGAGCATTCTAACACTCCTATGGTGTACATGCAACCCTAGAAACCTTGGATCTATGTTTTCTCTATTATACATGCAAATATGATTTTTCCAAGGTTCTCATCCTAACTAGCATAGCATGGGGTACTTTTAATATAAAACTTAGTTGGATGACATACCTTTTCTTGTGGTTGATTCCTTGGAGCTTCAAGAGCCTAGCACTAATAATGTGGACGCCTCAAGTGGAATCACAAATCACCAAAACAACTTGGAAAACTTGAGAGAATAGTAAGCACACTAGAAATCGACCCACTCTTGTTCACTCACACACTACTGTCATTTCATGTGACAAAGACCTATTTATATAGTATGGTGGATTAGGGTTACATCCATGTAAACCCTAATACCCATGACCTTTCATTTCCATAGGATCCATGGGTTAAAAACCCCATGGACTATCCATGCAAGCTTAGCCCATCCTAAATGAACATTGGCCCATTATATATATATATATATATATATATATATATATATATATATATATATATATATATATATATATATATACATATATATATATATACATATATATATATATATATATATATAATTCCATATTTAATTAGTCTCTTTTGATCACCAAATTAATTCCAAATTAATTCTTGATCAATACTAATTAAATAATATGATTTCATATTAATATATTATGACTTATAATATATTAATAAATCATAAATATACTATTCTCAAAAGATTATCCATACAAAATGTTTCGGTGAAGTGCAACCCAAATGGACCATGCTACTCTCGGGTCGAGTACATACCAATACTAGTTATGGGCTTAGACATCTAATCCAACATGAGGATTCTTTGGGTATGTTTTGATTATTTCTTTGTTGCTTTTCTGAATGGTGATGAGCACTCGTGGATGAGGATCTGGTTCAGGTGCAGGCTCTGGTGTTGAGCCAATTGATGTGGGAGGAATGCCAAGGTTTTGAGTTCACATTGAATTGAGGAGATGGAGGGTCTTTTCCGCACCAGTCCCTATCCCATAGAAGCCAAGGTTCGGATTGCTTTGGACCTCTTGCATCACTCAGCGAGGAGTTGTTGGGATTTGATTGCACAATATATTACGCTTACTGAGTTGGAGTCTATGTCTTGGGATGAGTTTGTTACCCGGTTTAGGGCGGAGTTTACACCATCAATCAAGGTGCAGCCGTTGGCGAGGGAGTTTCAGGACCTTCGCCAGACGACTGAGACTGTGGCAGAGATCATTACCAAGTTTCGAGAGAGGGATTTGTTGGTTCCGCAGTATGATGCGGATGAGGAGATGAAGAAAGAGAGGTATCATGACATGTTGAGGGATGAAACCAAAGATTTTATGAGCTTTTCATGGTGAAAGACCCTGAATGATATGATTAGTAGAGCCCGGGAGCAGGAGATTGATTTGGAGCACCTCGAGAAGAGGAAGTCAAAGAAGATTCAGACCGCAGTAGGCCAAGCAAAGAGGCCCAGGACTCGGGATTTACGACTCAGAGGCCATCAGGGTCGGGACCATTGTGCCAAGTATGCAAGGACTCATGAGGGGAGCTATCGTACGAAGGGAAATGGTTGCTTCAATTGTTGTCAGACTGGTCATTTTAGTAGGGATTGTCCTCGAGGCTCAATTCCGATGTGTTTTCATTGCAATCAGGTAGGTCACAAGAAGGCTGACTGTTCGAGATTCATGAGTGGAGAAGTGAGGGAACCTGCTCCAGTTACATTGAGGATCACTGACGGCCATAAGGGCAGGGCGGCAGATCCAACAGTAAGGAGCCGAGCATTACAGTTGCAGGCAGGGGAGACCAGAGTTTCATCAGATGCTATCGCGGTTATGTTCCATTTTTGTTTTCATTGTGCCTTATATATATATATATATATATATATATATATATATATATATATATATATATATATATATATATATATATATATATATATATATATATATATATATGTATGTATGTATGTATATATATATATATATATATATATATATATATATATGTCGTTGGATCATGCATTTGTATATGTAAGACATTATTTTCTGTTTCTCTTTGATTGTCTGATTAATATTATCGAGGGTCGTCATATGCCATTTTTCATACCGAGAGCCGTGTATAGATGGTATCCAAATGATCCGGTATAGGACTTCGATGTGGGAGACATCGACCAGCGACATGAAAAGCCCTGAGTAGAGGAACACTGAGTGCTTTTCTTGGAGAGCCATCATTCAATTTTATATTTGGTTGTTCAGCAAGAAGTCTAAGGAAGCTACAACATGATCATGTCAGATTTAAACACAGGGCTCGTTAAGTTCGTTCATGATATGCAATGCAAGGAAGGTTGGAACAATACACGAGAGTAAGGTCAACAACTGTCACATTCATACCTTCAGGGAGATTGATTGCAGGTTCGCATAGGAATGCTTCCATAGTAAGCAGGTTACGGGATTGGTTACCTTCATGTTTTGATATAGGGTTATTCGTTCTTTGTCATTTGTTAAATTTGCTCGAAGATGTTGGAAGAAATACCAATGGAAGGTGCTTGGAGATATCAAGTTTTGTTAAGATGTTGGAGTGTGTTCATCCAGTTTTGGGTTGCTTGTACGCTAGTTCATCTGGTCATGAAAGTTTGGTTCTTGTAAGCTCATATTGGTGGTAGCCTCGAATAGTGAAATTGGAAATGGCTTGGGATTTCGATCGGTTGCGAGGTTGATGGTGTGTAGATGATTCCAAGTTGGGGAGAAACACTTGGGATTATTGGGAATACCTCCAAGTGCAAGTCAAGTTGAAGTTTCCTATCCAGGGTCAAGGGGATAGCTAGTTTTGTTTGTGGTTTGAGCCGAGAATCATGTAAGGGATAATGTCAATGGTTAGTTTTAATCAGGGAAGCAAGGATTGAAGATTCAGAGTTATTGTGAGAACAAGATCTTAGCACAGGGACAAGGTTTGAGAACTCAAACCTTGAGTGAATGCTTGAGATCAATGTCTGCTTAATAATGGATGTTCAAGTCGAGACTGGAAAGACCAGTCAAGTCTTAGATAATCGATTCAACAAATGATCAAGACATTAATTGAGAACAAGTAAATAGTGATCAAGGTAAAGTTAATAAATGAGGAATAAGAAGAATGTTTTTAATGCGATAAGTGTAAATGCCAAAAGTGAGAGAAAGATCCGTTCTTGACTTGTATTGAATGCTCCTATATAAAGGAGAGAATGTTACAGCGAATTAACCCAAGTGTTTACATAGGACTGGACAAAAGATACAAGTCTGACATTCTGATTGTCGTATATCAACTTTAGACTAAGTCCTATGAAACGTTACATCAAAATACAAGTCAAAAGTAATAAATGCATAAGAGACAAAATAACTTCATTCCGGACAAGCATTGTTCCGGAGATGAAAGTTTGGTTCCGGATCAGCATGCATTCCGGACTTCAGGATTAGCTCCGGAATGCGTTCCTCTTTAAAATACTTTACTCCTTTCCTTCAGCTCCGGACAGGTTCCGGATCACATCTTCCTTCGGAACCAACAGCCTTCGGAATATGTACTTAGGATTGCTAGAGGTTCGCTTTCAGGTTCCAACAATCTCCCCCTAAGTGAACTTAGCAATCCATCGAGCATAGTTCATTTCTTCCTTGATGAAGGTGTATGCTCGAAACAACCATTCTCGCACCGCAATGTACCAAGTCAGTTGACTTACAAACTTCGCCTTAACCTGTTCCGGAGCATCAGACTTGGACGCCCGGGATATGAACTTCTGCAGAGCTTTGGTAGGAACCAGGTGTTTGTCAAGGACTCGGAAGAAGTCCTTCTTCTTTGTTCTTCTGGTGGTGTAGACAAACCCTAGAACCGGTTCTTCTATTGGACCATCTGCAAGAATTTCAGCTTCCGGAAGAACAAAGTCTATTTTGGCAACAAATTGTTCGGTTCCGTAGAGGTGAGCGAGTTTGTAATCACAGCGGCAGAACTCAGCAACATATTCCTTGAGAAAGCTGAGAGCTGCATGGTAGGCACCCATACTGATGTCATCTTTTTGATTTTCTCTGAAGTATGCAGCAAGAGTAAGGATGTCTTTCAGATTCATAGAAGGAAAATCCGCATCAGTAACAGTCTTTGGAGTTGGTTTGTTCCGGAGAAGATGGAAACGAAACAGAGGACAGTTCAGCTCAAATTTTACCAAGATTTTTCTTCCGAAGCCATGAACCTTAGTGATCCTCTTTCTTGTCCATACTTCCTTGAAAGGTTGAGCATTCTTGTCGTAAAAGGTTTTGAGCCTTTCACGTTCGGTCCGGATGATCATTTCTGGATCATCGGTTGGGTGGAGTGGAGCAAACTTCGTGTAGAATTTGCTAAAAGGAGAGAGAGGAAGATCCAGTTGATCAGCATCATTTGAGGGAAGTTCATAGAAGAGAGTTGGGATGATTTCCTTTGCTTGAAGTATGCCTTCACGGCAAAGAGGAGAAATACCACGCATCGGATCAGGATGATCTTCTAAGCCTTGAATCCGGATGCTGTCCTCTAGTGCCTTTTCAATTTCTTCCTCAGACCATCCAAATTTTTGTTTGAGGGGAGGTCCGGAGTGAAAGGCTTGTGGTTCAGAAGTCATCGGTTTCTTCCCTTTGTCTCTCTGAAGGTCATCAATAACCATTTTCATGCTCTCGTCAATGACGAATTCCGGAGTAGGAGTTGGAAGTGGTTCTTCCGGAATTTCATCTGGAGTACGGAGAGGAGAGCCTTGATCAATTGGGGCTATTTTTGGTTCCGGAATGGGAGCAGGAGGTATCATGGAGGGAGTGGCTCGGAAGGCTTGAGCGGTAAGGAAGGATTTTGCCTTAGCCATTTTAACGGCCATTTCAAAAGCATCCGGAAGAGAGGATGGCCATGAGACGGTGGACCAGATCCTCTTATGTTCTTCTGATAATACTTTCAGAGCAGTCAGCTTTGGGGCTTGAAGGCCAAGAATCCCTTTAGGAGCTTCATCCGGAATGTAAATATCATAGTCTTCATCTCCTTCATTTCCTTCAGTAATACCCAGGACTCCGGAGACAAATTGGACATCTTCTTCGGAATCGAGGTCCTTATCCCGGAGTGAGAATTCTGAGGCTGGCTTCCATCTCTTGCTTGGGCCTTCTCCCCCTCTTGCATTGGTGACCCTGGACACCGGTGCAAGTGATAAGTCCTCCTTGATATCATCAAGTTTGGAGAACACCTTCTGAAGACCGGTGGAGAGTTGAAGAGTCAGGGTGTCATAGGCTTCAGAAGTAGGAGCTTGTTCGGATAGATGCTTGAAGGTGCTGCTAAGGATTTCAAACATCTCATCAAACTTCCTGTTCGGAACATCATTAGTTCCAGGTTGAGCGCAGGAGTTTGATGAGGACTTGTTGGATGATCAGATTCATCTCATTCTTCTTCCGGATCTCCTTTTCCAATCGTTGAATTTGTTTCTCATGACGAACATGAGTCTGCTTGATTAGATCGTTGGTAGCAGATACAAGATCGTCATGAACCTTGAGCATGGAAGAGATGGTGTTGAGGTAGTTGTCGACAAGAGCATCGTATTTGGAATCAATCTGGTCAACAGTGTGTTTCAACCAGATGGAAATCAGCTGGTCAAGTTGAGCTTCTCTCTCTGTTATGGTTGGTCCGGACTGGTAGGAGAGAGACTGAAGGATGGCATCAAGTTTTGAATCAAGTCCGGAGACTTTTTGATCCAGTTTCGAATTCAGCTCTGTTACAGAAGTCTCTACAGATGACACTTTAGCCATCGTGTCAGAGACATTCATGCAGATCTCCAGTAGGGCGAATGGGTCAACATGATCACCAGCGGAGGATTCAGAATCTGAATCTGAGTGTTGTGGAGGAGGCTGGTGAGCATCCGGAATAGAGGAGGGACCCGGTTTGGTAGCATCATCGTCTTCTTGAAGTTGTGAGTTGGAGCCGTCTTCTGGGGTGGAAGTGGAGGAGGTTCCGAAGTCAAAGGCAGACTTGGATACGGATGCTTTGGACTGATAATGAATGGATGTCATGAGATGAGCATCCGGAACTATTGTTGCTTTTTCCTCCAACATAACCTCTTCGGAAATCTCTTCTTCCGGATGAGTATGGAAGATGCTTTGGTGAATGACTATTGGGGGCAGTTTCGAAGTGAGTTCCTTGATGGCGTCATCGTCTGAGGGAAGGACATAGGGCATGTTGCTTTGGATAGCCCGGTTCCTCATGGAGATGAGAGTGGATTCAACTTGAGCACGAGTCAGGTCCGGACGCCTTGAAGCAGCCCTGTTCACATAATCTTCCCACAGAGGATCATTAGAACCTGGTCGTCATGTACGCCTTCCGGGTATCAGACCAGTTGTGGCATCAAAAGTTGGAGAGACTGCTCCTCCTTCCGGATGCTTGGGTTCCGGAACAACGGTTCCGGAGTGTGTGCGTGTGGAAGAAATAATGGGATTATCAAATGTGACACGTGGTTGTGTTCCAGGGGGCTGCAAGGAACTTTGTTCAACACCGACATCACCCTTTTGGGAGGGTAAGGGTGGAATATGTGTAGACTCCCCGTGAGTGTGTGCTTGTGATGATGAAACATTGAGGGGTACCTCAGATGAGTGGACAGGAGGGGTGTGCGGACGGCCAGAATCAGCCAGAATGTCATGAGTGCCCTCCTGTTGAGAGGGGGCACTGACTTTGGCTTTCTTTTTGGTCTTGGGTTTGGTGGGTGAGGCCTTTCGTTTGGCCGGTTGCTTAACCCTGGGTGCGGACTTAGTGTGAATGGCCTCTTCCAGAATAGGCTCAACTGAGACCGGGGCAGGTTGTGTTGGGTCGAACACAACCGAGGTCTCAAGATGGTGTTTCAGAAAGGGAGATCCGGAAGGAATGAGGGCCAACATATTGTCCGGAAGTCGTCTGACCGGACAAAAGATGATTGGTCCGGAATTTTGTAGGTCTTAAAAAGTTTGAAAGATACGCATACCTCCGGAGGAATGGTGCTCACCGGAATGGGGATGTTAAGTTCCTTGAAGATCTGTTCTATCGTCAGGGCCCAAAATCTAGGGCTTGAAATCTCGTTCGGTTTCCTCTTGGTAGCAAACTTGCAAAAGTCTTGCCATAACACTTCCGGAAGGTCGACAGCATTGTTTCGTCCGGAATAGATGTTGAATACCACATTCAGCCACTCCTTGCTTAGAGTATCACTGCCGCCATGCTTGCCAGATAATCCACGGATGATGAAGTGCATAAGAACGGTCCAGAGCCCTGAAACTGCAGTCTTCTTAAAATCCTTTGCCCTATAGTCTTGATTGTATCCGATGAAGTTAAGAAACGTCTGGAACTCTTCAACAGTTGGTTCCACCACTTTGAAACCAGCAGGGTTGGGTGAAATTCCAATGGCCTTGAGAAAGGTCGCTTTGTATACGGGAATGGTGTGGTCATCGATGATGGAGGCTAACAGAACATCATCTTCAAGTTTGATGCTTGTGAATGCACGATAAAGATGAGAAAGAGGGAGTGGAGGATCTGGGATTTTGGTAAGTGGAATGGAAAGAGGATGATGAGCAAGGAACTCAATCATGATCCTGATTGATTCGTCGTAGTCAAGGGGGTTTAAGGAAAACAGTTGGGTAGTGTCCCTAAGAAAGGGTTCTTGATCTGCCGACGATGATGATCCTTTCGATCCTTTCGACGATTTCTTCCTGGCAATGGATTTCTTCGGAGTTTGAGCAGTAGAGGCCTGGTTCTTGGAGGACTCCATTGTTGAAGATGATGAAGGCTTGAAGAACACGAAGAACTGTGAGGGTTTTAGAGAGGTTTGTGAATTGAGAGATCGTAAAGAGGTAAAGGTAAATGTGAAAAGGTATTTATAGGTAGGAAAAGTCGGGTCGGGTCGAAAAAAGGTAATGATGAGGATCCGAGATCCATCGGGTCGCATTTAATATTGGGAAATTGAGATTAGACACTTGAGGCGAAAGGGCAAGGTAATTGGTCTAAAAGAGGGGAATGTAACCGTCAATTCGTTTTCCATCATAAAGGGCGTGCAATCGTGTCACGCAAATCGAGGAAGATTGGATAAGGATCTCCCTAAAAGGTAACCGTTGAGAAAAACCTTTTCACCTTATTATCTCTTGGTATTCCGGATGAATTGTTCCGGACAGTGCATGATCCGGTGGATAAAAAGGAATGTTCCGGAATAGATGATAAAAGGAGTTTCCGGAGCAATTTTGAAAAATTCCGGAGCATATTGAGAATTCCTGAGCACTTGAATTTTCCGGAGCAAGTTTGAAATGCCGGAGCAGATTTTTAAAGATTCCGGAGCATTTTGAAATTTTCGGAGCAAGTTTGAAATTCCGGAGCAGATTTTGAAAAATTCCGGAGCACTTTGAAATTTCCGGAGCAAGTTTGGAATTCCGGAGCAGATTTTTAAAAATTCCGGAGCACTTTCAAATTTCCGAAGCAAGTTTGAAATTCCGGAGCAGATTTTTAAAAATTCCGGAGCACTTTGAAATTTCCAGAGCAAGTTTGAAATTCCGGAGCAGATTTTTAAAAATTCCGGAGCACTTTGAAATTTCCGGAGTGGTGATCCGGATGATGGTTGATCATGATAGTCGTGAAGAATAAACTGTACAGCTTAAAAAGTCAAGGGATAATTAGTAAAAAAGACAGGTAAAAGGATCCTATGTATTTAGAGGAAAAATAGTTCCGAAGCAAAAATAAATGAGTTCGGAGCATATTTTTTCTTCTGAATAGTTCTATCAGAGAGAACATGTCTCCTGAAAGAATTGAGGATCAGGCATCATCATACCCATTTTGTTCAGAAAACCATTAAATATGCTTTCGTCTAATGCCTTAGTAAAGACATCAGCAATTTCATCGTCAGATGGAACAAAAATAAGTTCGATGTTACCATTTAGAACATGATCTTTAATAAAGTGGTACCGAATGTCAATGTGTTTCGTCATGGAGTGCTGAATTGGATTGTGTGAGATTGCAATGGCACTTTGAGAATCACAATAGATAGGGATGCGTTGAAAACGGTAACCATAATCCAAGAGTTGGGATTTCATCCAGAGAACTTGAGAGGTACAGCTGGCAGCAGCAATGTATTCAGCTTCGGCTGTAGAGAGAGTAATGCAGTTCTGTTTCTTGGATGACCAGCTGACTAAACGACCACCTAGGAATTGACATCCTCCTGATGTACTTTTCCTATCGAGTTGAAGACCACCATAGTTCGAATCAGAGTAAGCTTGCAGAAGGAAACTTTCATTTGCTGGATACCAGATTCTGAGGTTCTTTGTACCTTTAAGATACCTGAATATTTGTTTCACAGCCAAAAGATGAGACATCTTCGGATTGACTTGAAATCTGGCACATAAGCATGTTGAGAACATTATGTCCGGACGAATTGCAGTGAGATAGAGTAAGGGTCCAATCATTTCACGGTACTTCTATTCATCTACTGAAACACCCGAAGGGTCGGCAAAGATTTTGTGACCGAAGCCCATAGGTACCTTGGCTGAGGCACAGGTGTCCATAGAGTATTTCTTGAGAAGCTCAGAAATGTACTTCTCTTGGTGAATGAAAATACCTTTGTTAGTCTGTTTGACTTGAAGGCCAAGAAAGAAGCTTAATTCTCGATTCATGCTCATTTGAAAACAACTGACCATAAGTTTGGCAAAATCAGCAACCATAGATGGATCCGTAGATCCAAAAATGATGTCGTCCACATAAATTTGTACCAGAAGGAGATGCTTTCCATTTGATCTTCGAAATAAAGTGGGATCAAGAATACCTCTTTGAAAACCTGAGCGTTTGAGAAAATCGGTGAGTGTCTCGTACCAAGCCCGAGGAGCTTGCTTGAGTCCGTAGACAGCCTTTCGGAGTTTATAACAGTAGTTCGGAAAGGAAAGATTAATAAATCTGGGGGGGCTGTTGAAGGTATACTTCAGTGTCAAGTTCACCATTAAGAAAAGCACTCTTAACATCCATTTGATAAACTTTGAAACCTTTGTGGGCTACATAAGCAAGAAATATTCTGATAGCTTCAAGTCGTGCAACAGGAGCAAATGTCTCGTCGTAGTCAAGACCTTCAATTTGAGTGAAACCTTTAGCTACCAATATTGCCTTATTTCGGATGATAACTCCTGCATCGTCTAGCTTGTTGCGAAATACCCATCTTGTACCAACAATAGGGTGATGTTGAGGAGGAGGTACGAGAGTCCAGACTTTATTTCGGTCAAATTCTGCCAGTTCGTCTTGCATGGCTGTAATCCAATCAGCATGCTCTAATGCTTCCTTGATGGATTTGGGTTCAACCATGGATATGAATGCTGAAAAATGGCATTCATTTTGGATGTTGGTAGCTGAGCGAGTTTGTACACCAACATTCGAATTGCCTATCACTTGGTTCGGAGGATGATCCTTCGTCCAAACATTCAGTCGAGGAAGTTCTTGTGCAGCCGAGGATCCTACATCAACAGTAGAATTGATTTGCTCCCCCTGAATGATTTGAATATTGGGATGATGCTCCCCCTGAACTTATGAACCGGAGAGGTTGACATCATCATCAGAAGGAAACTCAAATAAATTTTCGTTTTCATCAATGTTGAGAGGATTTGAGTCATCGAAATCAGCAGCTGCATCTTGGAAGCCATCCACATTTGATTCAAGAGAGGGATTTGCATTATTCTCCCCCTCAACCTGAGAAGGTTGAAACGGTTCGGAATCAAATGGAGGTAGGCTCGAAAGAGAACCGGAGAGGTTGTGAGAAACTGGGGCTTCCGAAGGAGGAATTGGAATCAGAGATGGTCGTGATCGAGATTCGGAATCAAGAGCTCTTTCGGAAGGACCAAAGAGGGTTTCAAAGTCAACCCCGAGAATGGTTTGAGGGTTCGGACATCCTAGTGGAGGAGCATCAGACTCCATGATGTGAGTTGTGATGTGAGTGGGGCCAGAATTCCGAACAAAGTTGTCATCAAAGGTAATATCGAAGCTTTCTTCCAGAACACGAGTTCTTCGGTTGAGAACTCTGTAAGCTTTGGATTTGGAGGAGTACCCTAGAAAGATTGCTTCATCAGCTTTAGGTTGGAACTTTGTAAGCTGATCACGGTTGTTTTTGATGAAGCATCTGCATCCGAAGACATGTAGAAATGAGATCGTTGGTTTTCGACCATTCATTGCTTCGTATGGAGTCATGTTGAGTCGTCGATTGATAATACTTCGGTTTTGAGTGAAGCAAACGGTGGATACAGCTTCAGCCCAAAGATATAGTGGAAGGTTTACAAAGTTCAGCATGGATCGAGCAGCTTCAACGAGTGTTCTATTACGTCTTTCAACTACACCATTTTGTTGTGGAGTGTAGGGAGCTAAGAAGTTGTGATCGATTCCTTTTTCTGTGAGGAACTTCTCAATGGTGGAATTAACAAATTCCGAACCATTATCACTTCGTTTTCTTCTGACCGAGAGTTTGATAAGAACTTCTATTCCTTTGATAAAATTGATGAGCTCAGAGGCTGTTTCGGATTTCAGCCTTAGGAAGAAGACCCAGGTGAACCTTGTAAAGTCGTCAACAATCACAAGAATGTATTTCTTATGATGAAGACTTTCTACAGTGGATGGTCCACAAAGATCAATGTGTAGAAGTTCTAAGGGATCCGAAATGGATTTTTCGATGATAACAGGATGACCCTTCTTTGATTGCTTACCACACTCGCATGCAGCACATAAATGATCATTTTCGAATTTGAGAAGAGGTAAACCTCTTACCATTTCACCTGATACAAGATCATTCATGTACCGAAAGTTCAGATGTGCGAGCCTTCGGTGTCATAACCAACTAACGTCAGGAACAGCTTTGGAGAGAAGGCAAAGTTACGGTTTGCCAATGATCATATTGATGTCAAGTGGGTACATGTTTTTGTTGCGAAGAGACTTTATTAAACATTCTTTTCGATCTTCAGTCATCACATAGCTATATTTTTTGCAAAATTCCACACGTCGGCTTGAGTCGGTGAGCTGAGCAACACTTATCAGATTATGTTTCAAGTCAGCTACATAAACAACATGTGAAATAGAGAAGTTTCCATTGGTGAGAGTTCCATAACCACGAATTTGAGAATTGGAGTTGTTGTCATACGTCACGTAACCAGCATTTGGAGAAAGCTTTAAATCTCGCAGAAAATCCTTCTGCCTCGTCATGTGCATGGAGCAAGCACTATCAATATACCATATTGTTTCTTGCTCCGAAGCACAAAGTGCCTGCAAAATTAGTGAGCAATGGAGCTTTTAGGCTCCGAGTTAGACTTTGGGACGTAGGCATGGACTTTGGACTTTGTTCGTGACTTTGGGACAACTACGTGTTTCTTGGTGAGATTACTTGAGTTCTTTGGAAACAGACAGAATGCTAAAGTCTTTTCATCTATCCAGTAGTCATATTCAACTACTTGTGGGTTCGGAGCTAACTTCTTCGGAACGGTGGTATCCGAAGGATTGACACTTTTTGTTATTTCCGAGTCAGTTGTTTTGTTAACAGATGATTCGATTTTCCACACAAGATTTTTGTTTGAAGATTTTGAAACAGTGGTTTTTGAACTTGTGGATTTATTTGATGACACATTGTTCTTAGAAATTTTTGGTTTAAAAATTGTGCCATCAGATTTTGCAATAAAGACAGATGAAACATTTCGAGATGCTGGTGAAGTGTTTCGGATTGTTTTGACATTAGCATGAGCTTGAGGTGATTTGGAGCTAAGGACTTCCTTTGGTTCCGAACGAACAGGAGGTTCGGAAGATATTTTTAGGATTCTTGTGGGATCAAACGAATTTTGACTATGGTTTTCACACAAGGACTTCCTTGTGTTGTTCCGAGATGAGTTAGCAAGGAACCTGGAATTTTGTCTTTCCTTAACTTCCTTTTTATAAGCATTCCTAGCTTCTACCTTGGGATCTATAACATCTTTTCTATTCAACATTGGTTTTTTCTTAGGATGAGAAGAGGATCCAGAGGATTGTCCTTTGGATGGATTTGAAAACTTAGGAGTAATGGGAACCAATTTGGTTTTTGAAAGAACTACGAAGTCCGATTCACATGACTCAGAGGACACATTGCTTGAGACTTCAACTTTATCATCTAGAGATGCCCATACAAATTCCGAGGCATTGACTTCAGTTGTTTCCGGAATAATTTCCTCAATCACACAGTTGTTGACGTGATTGCTTATAGGAACATGGTCTATACAATTTGGAAGACTATAATGATATTTTGTGGTCCGATTCAGGTCCAGGTTTATCAGAGGCGGAAGAGGCGTGGAATCAGGACATTTGACAACTATTGGTTGAAACTCAGGAATTAGGGACTCAAAAGATCTTTTAGCCTCCGGAAGGGGTGACAATGGAGAAACAGGAGTGTCCGAATGTTTAATGTTCGGAACCTCTCCCATGAATGTCAGATTTTGCAAATCCTTCAGGGGACTAACAATTGGTTTCAGAAACTCGCTTCCGAGACCAGGAGCTTTGGACCATGGATGACGAAAATTATGAGTCATCCGAATGTCAGCTTCAAGCATGTCAACAGAGTTATACAAAGCATCTATTTTGGCATTGAGACGTTTGTTATCAGAAATCAAAATATTTCGTTCGGAATAAGTGATTTCACATTTATCTTTCAAAATGATACATTCATATTTTGACATTACAAGTTCATGCTCTAAAGACCCGATTTTCAATTTCTTATCCTCAAAACGTAATCTAAGACGACTTAGTTTACAGTCTTTCTTCTCACTGGCTTCTATGGCGGACTCATAGGCTTTATAGATGGTGTTCATATCTGTTTGGATCTGGGTCAGATAAGGTTCACATAAAGTCAAATCAAAATTATTATCAGAGATCATGGATTTTACCTGCTGAACAATGCTTCGACCTGGTGGATCGTTAGTGGCCATGTAGCAGTAGTGAGGTTCAGCAACATCATCTTCATCTTCGGATCCAGAAGACCAATAACCTTCATCACATACAACTGTTTGTCTTGCCATCAAACACATGTTTCTTCCAGTCACTAAATCATCATCGTCTCCGGATGACCAATAACCTTCGACATCTCTTGAAACGGTGGTAACAAATGCTTTCTCACTTTCAGCCATTTCTTGTGCTCTTCGGACATAATAACCCGAGTCCTTGACTTTTGGTTTTTGTGGAGCATCAGCTAGAAAATCTTTGGCAAAGTGATTTGCATGACCACATTTATGACACAAGATCTTGGGTTTGTCTGATTTGGAATTTTGAGAAGATTCCGGAACTGAGTTTGGTTTAGTGAGGTTAGGCTTGTATGCAGGAGGATTTTCGGAAGTGTGTTTAGATTCCGAAGTAGAATACGGTTGAGGATGGTTTTGGTGAGGAGCACTGAATCTGTTTTGGTATGGTTTGAAAGAAGGATTGAAAGGTCGTTTGTATTTCATGGAGAGTAAGGCAAACTCTTGTTGAAAGCGGAGTATAGAATCCAAGGTTTTTGAATCATCGTCAGGATAGATATGTGTGGGTAAAGAAGTTAAGGATGACTGAGTTAATGGAACAGTGGGTTTGTAAGGTTCCGGAGCAGGTGGGTTCGGAATGGTTGATTCAAAAGAACTGACTAGAGCAAGTGGTCCTCCAGAAAATTCTCTTATGGTTTGAGCAACGTTTGATTCATGTCCTTGAAGCTCATCAAAAAGTTGATAGAGTTTCAATTTTTTTAAGGAACCATTGCTTTAAAGAAAGGACTTTACATTTCCCCATCCCTTACCGAGACTGTTAATAAACTTGAGATTGTACTCGAGAGGAGTTCGAACAATCCCATGAGCAGTCATGTTGTTGACAACGATTCGATATCGGTTGGAGACTGAGGCTACAGATTCACCTGCAGTAGTAGTGAAGGTGTCAAAGTCATTGACAACGGAGGTGAGGCGTTTGTCCTTCATATTTTCGGAACCTTCAATCAGATCCTGAAGAGTGTCCTAAATTTCTTTGGCTGATTTGCATAGCTTGATGTGCTCAAAGAGTGATGGAGGAACACCAAACACCATTTCAGAGAAGGCGACTTGATCAGCATGCAGTTTCTCAATATCATCAGCAGTTAGAGGGGCTGGACGAACTTCATCTTCTCGCATGAGTTGAGCAGCTGCATCTCTTACAACTGTTCTTGCAGGAACATGAGGGCCTTCTTTGACGGATCTCCAGATTTGTTCACCTTTCTCTTTGGCTAGTAAAAACCTTTCCATTCTAACTTTCCAATGATCATATTCTTCCACAACTAGCAATGGGGCACGTGTAGGGCCTCCCACGCTATTTGCGATTTCCATTGAAATCATTTGTTGAGGATTTGAAGCAGCCATTGAAGTCAAGATATCTTCAAGCTTAAGTGGTATATAGAAGAACTTTTATCCTTAACACAGAAATGGTTGAAATACCAAGGTAAATTCTAACCAACTATAATCTGATCTTATGGATTCAAAGGACAACCACTCGAGCTCTGATACCAATTGTGAGAACAAGATCTTTGCGCAGGGACAAGGTTTGAGAACTCAAACCTTGAGTGAATGCTTGAGATCAATGTCTGCTTAATAATGGATGTTCAAGTCGAGACTGGAAAGACCAGTCAAGTCTTAGATAATCGATTCAACAAATGATCAAGACATTAATTGAGAACAAGTAAATAGTGATCAAGGTAAAGTTAATAAATGAGGAACAAGAACAATGCTTTTAATGTGATAAGTGTAAATGCCAAAAGTGAGAGAAAGATCCGTTGTTGACTTGTATTGAATGCTCCTATATAAAGGAGAAAATGTTACAGCGAATTAACCCAAGTGTTTACATAGGACTGGACAAAAGATACAAGTCTGACATTCTGATTGTCCTAAATCAACTTTAGACTAAGTCCTATGAAACGTTACATCAAAATACAAGACAAAAGTAATAAATGCATAAGAGACAAAATAACTTCATTCCGGACAAGCAATGTTCCGGAGATGAATGTTTGGTTCCGGATCAGCATGCATTCCGGACTTCAGGATTAGCTCCGGAATGCGTTCCTCTTCAAAATACTTTACTCCTTTCCTTCAGCTCCGGACAGGTTCCGGATCACATCTTCCTTCGGAACCAACAGCCTTCGGAATATGTACTTAGGATTGCTAGAGGTTCACTTTCAGGTTCCAACAGTTATCTTGTTGAGGACATGAAGCAACGACTGTGACGCATCAGTAGTGGCGCATGGTGGATATGCGATTAGGTTCAGGTTGATATTTATGTTAGATCATCTCTGCCTTTTCTTGTCTGATTAAGGCCTTAGGTTTCGAAGCATAACCCAAATACCTGATTGAGGTATAGTCAATTGAGGTTTCGACTCATGATTGATTAGGGTATGGTAGATGGATGGCAAGGCCATCGGTTGGGTCCATGGCTTTTGTGGAAGTGTTGTAAGATTATGGGGTAGCCGCAACATTCACGAGGTTGATAGGATGTTGTGGAATGTTGTAACACTTTGGGGTAGCCGTGGCAATCACCAGGTTGATAGGCTATTGTTGAAGTGTTGTAAAAATATGGGGTAGCCGCAACATTCACCAGGTTGATAGGTTGTTGTGGAAGTGTTGTAAGACTACGGGGTAGCCATAGCATTTACCAGGTTGATAGGCCATTGTGGAAGTGTTGTAAGACTACGGGGTAGCCATAGCATTCACCAGGTTGATAGGATGTTGTGGAAGTGTTGTGAGACTACGGGGTAGTTGTAGCATTCACCAGGTTGATAGTCTATTGTAGGAGTGTTGTAAGACTGCGGGGTGGCCATAACATTCACTAGGTTGTCAGGTAGTGGCAGTAGTTTTGTAAGACTGCAGGGTGGCCCGTAGCATTCACCTGATCAATGAGCAGTTGTGAAGGTTTTGTGAATCTACGATTTGGCTTATAGTTTTCTCAAGGTAGGATTAGACCATGGAAGAATGGTTTGAGAGACTGTGGAAGGACCACAACATTCAGGGGATCGAGGAAGGATGTAGGCCGATTTGGGGTCGGTCGTGATGTGAGACTACATCTGGGCTGGTAGCATTCAGCTACAGCGAAGTGGACTATCTTACATTTGTGTGGTGGTTGGCTACGTATCCTTGGTTGGATCAAGAGGCCTGTTGGAGCTATATTGGCATTCAGGCTAGGATAGCTTCTGTTAGGAAGACTCTTGGTCGGAGTCTTATGTTGCGGTCATGTAGGAGGCTATTAGATACAGTAATCGGTTGGAAATATAACTTTTCGATTAATCGGTAGGTGCGTACGAGGCCTGAGAGATCACAGATAGATCAGAAATGTGATTATTGAACAGCAAGATAAGACTGAAATATTGGCATGGCACCAATGACTGAGACTTGTGTGGGGGTCGCCTTGTTTTCGAGTGAGGGGTTCAGTAGAAATGGATGGTCAGGAATTCTGTTTTCTAGTTGTCAGCAAGATAATTCAGGGGCTGAAAGGTTTTATTCGACTCGAGTTTCAAAGTGGAGTCATATTGACAGTGTTTCAGAATGGTTTTGTCTGTCGGGAAGTCATACAAGTTTTTCAGTTTTCAGATTTCAAGCATAGTAGTAATGGTTATTCTTCATTGGTTTAAGTGAGTGGGACAAGGAATCGTCCGTCGTCAGGGTAGGTGAGTCCTGCTAGATTTGGGTTTCGAGTGTATCATTGGAGAGTCGTCATATGTATGAGTCGACGTTTACCCCGAAGTGCGGTTCAGGAAGAATTAATCGATTCGTCTGGGTGCCTGGAAAGTAGTTGTAATGTCCCAAAATTTACCAAAGAAAATTTTCATTTTTAAAAACCAATATAAAATCATTCAGTCATTTCAAAAACCCATCAAAACATGATAATGTATAAAATAGTTATCAGAGTACAAATCATGTCATAAAATGCAAAATGCTGGTAAATGCGGTGCGATCATGTCGGGCCCTTCCCTTTCGAACTGGAAGTACATGAAACCATAAACATAAAACTGTAAGCACAAAGCTTAGTGAGTCCCCCCAAAATACCCCATACTATACATACATAACAGTCAAAACTAAACTAGGTCTATTCCACCCCCTTCGGTATCTTTCAACCGGTATTGGGTCTATTGCACCCCCTTCTGTCTCTTTCAACTGGTATTGGGTCTATTTCACCCCCCCCCCCCATTCTGTCTCTTTCAACCGGTACTGGGTCTATCTCACCCTTTGGACTCTTTCAACCGGTACTGGGTCTATTTCACCCCTACATCTAAGCGTATAATCATATCAGCAAGAGTCACAAATACAATAAGCACATACAAGCATAACTGTAACATCCCGACTCCTAGGTATAATATTTATATATATTTTATGAGTTGATTCAGCAACTCGACGAGTTGGATGCCCCAACTCGTCGAGTAGAGACAGATTGGGCTGCGTGGGTTTATTGACCATCTCGACGAGTCAGAGGGACCAACTCGACGGGTTGGCGCTGTGAGAGGAAACCCTAAATCCTCGGGGTTGGGTCCTATTTAAAGGACCTTAAGCCCTCATTTCCGCCTCACCAGCCACCATACTCCCCTGTGTGAAACCCTAATAGTCTATATTGATCTAAGAGAGAAAGATAGCTAATCTTTGGGCATTTTAGTGCACTAGTGGAAGAGAAGATAAGAGTATCAAGCAAGGAACGAGAAGGGACTGTTGGATCCAGTGTTCATCCACTCTTTAGCTTCTGTTGGAAGGTAAAAGTCACCACCTTGCTCATCTTTTCGATTAGATCTCATTTCTAGGGAGTTTTAGGGCTTTTTCCATCTTCCGTTGAGACTTTGAGCATTTTGAGCTTGCCAGGAGATTGAGACTTCAGATCTGGACCTTGTAAGGTCCCTTAAGCCCAAAGGTCCAAGATTTATTAAGCTAGAGGAGAGTTTTATTGCTTAGGACCCTAAATAGATTTAGACCTTCGCATTTCAAGTCCTAAGTGACATGCATGGACGTAAAGCTTGAAGCTTTACGTGGTATCTCAGCCTTAGGAGGCTAGATCTAGAGTTTAGGGTTGTAACTCTGCCTTAAAACGTCTGAATGAGAAAAGAGACTTAAGGGACTCGCCGAGTTGATGAGCCAACTTGACGAGTCGGCTAGGGTTTTCCCCGACGAGTCTGGACATGAGTAACTAGGCAAGTCGATGAGACAACTCGACGAGTTAAGTTGGATTTTAGCGACATTACTGAAGGAATGAGGGGACTCGATGAGTCACATATATGCACTCGACGAGTCGGGTCAACATGGATAGTTGACTCGAGTGTTGACTTCTGTTGACTTAGGGTTTGGTCAAGACAGGGATTATGGAGACCATGGAGGGGTAAAATGGTCTTTTACCCATCCCAAGATATTAGAGAGAGAAAATAGCTTTGGTTTATTTAGAGTTGTGATTTAAGTGTTAATTAGAGATAATTATGGTATGTGTTAGGCGGAGGCTAGATCGGTGATTCATGTACGAGGTTTATTTACTAGCTTACGAGGTGAGTCTTCTCATTATACTTACCTTGAGTGGTGATTTTGTGTAACTGAAGGGTGTTGTGTGCTTATATTGAGTATTGTGATATCCTGCATTATGTCTTTGTGATTTATGGTGTGTATTATTCTGAGCTTTACTGAGTTAGGACCGGAGGGTTCCACTGAGACACATTGACCAGAGGGTCTTATTTGAGATATAGTCATGAGAGGCTAATGAGTTATGTGTGGTATTTTGGGGAACTCACTAAGCTTCGTGCTTACCGTGTTATGTGTTATGTGTTTCAGGTACTTCTCAGGATCACGGGAAGGCGCCGGCTTGATTGTACACACGAGATGGAGTTTATGTTTTGAGGATCCTGGATTTTATCAAACAATTTATGAATTTATGTTTTTGACAATTTGATAATTGTGATTTTTGAAACGTGAGATTGAGAATTATGTGGTTTTGAAAATGAAAAATTCGTTTGAAAATTTATGGTGTTAGAATAACACTAAGTGTCACAAAGACAACTATCATCCTACAAACATAATCCAGTGGCCCGACATTAGTGCCTTCGACCCACGAGTACATGATGTGTGATTTTTATATACATATTTTAAATGCTCAAGTTTTAAATTTATAAAACTGAATTTATCGCAACCGGACTAACACACACACTAGGTAGTGAACCTAATCGTGTAATAGTATAGCTGTGGTAAGAACAGGTGTCGAACACAAGGGGAACGGTAGTGAATTAATTTGGAGTTTTCGATTATAGGTTACACTAAACACACTAAAGCAATAAAGAAATGTTTTATTAAATACTTTAATTACCAATTAACATTAAATATCGATAAACTGACTGAAAGACAAATTTCTTTAGGTACTTTGGTTTAGATAAATTACATCTCAAATTAATGGCTAACTACTAATACAATGGATATTTATTTGTTATTCATCGATTCCTACTGTGACTAGCATCATGATCACGCTACTAATCCTTTGATTTCAACACAACTATTAATTCATTGATCGGGTGACCAAACAATCAGGCAAATTAGTATTCAGTTCGTATTAAGCAAGATTTCATCTTATTTAACCCTAATAGTAACATGAGTTAAATCATGCAAAGAATGGTCATTCTACTCATACACACACATTAAAGTTCATTACTTTATTCCCTAACCCTAGGTTTTGGTCAAAACTCTAGTCATAATCACCAATGGTCGTTGGTCAACTATGATTCAAATTAACACAGCTAGATAGTCCTCTACACTCTATTCATTCAGCAATAGGAAACAAAGCAACAATCTTTAACACATATGGATCTTCAATCAAACTTGACAAAATAAATTAAATAAGAATAATCAATCCAAATAGCAATTAAACCAATAATTTGAAGATTCATTCAGTCATAAACACAAAGTAAAAGGTTTTAACACCTAAATCAGAAAGTAAAAACAAAATGGCATCACAGTGGAATGGTAACATGGTCACAACAACAAACCACATGATTACCGACATGAATCTGCTCTCCAATCCCTTAGAACTTCGCTCTTTTCAGCTTAACGGCCTTCAGGCCGCCTTCTAGACCCTCAAAACGGTAGAATAGAAGTTACTTGTCGACTAACGACGAAAGGTAATCGAGTTCTCCCTTCTGGTTGGCCGAAAATAACTTTTTATAAGAGTTGGAACCGACTTATGTACGATGGGCGTTAGTCGGTGTACGCGGGGCGTACTAAGAAACCAATCGCGATCAGGATTCGTGAACCAAACCCAGTACATTGGGGCGTACCAGTATCTACATTGGGCGTAGTCCACAGATTTGCATTACGCTGGGCGTAGTGGGCTGCCTTCAGCCAACTTGTTCCTTTTTGCATTCCAAGCCCAATTTCCGCCCCGCTTATTTCTTTTCCGCTCTAGCAACAATTATATCTGTAAAACATAAATTTAACCATTATAAGTGCCTTTTAGATCTAAATAATAATAATAAAGGCTAAAATATATATATATATATATATATATATATATATATATATATATATATATATATATATATATATATATATATATATATATATATATATATATATATATATATATATATATATATATGACAACCCGAAAATTTTTATCTTGTAAGTCCAGCCAATCAATCGAGAGTTAAACTCATTTCTGCTATCTTTTAGCATTGTTTAGGGTCTGTTTGAGTGTTCTAAGCCTAGTAAATTCAAGTTATGGGTTTAGGGATGAGTTAACTTAGGTTCTTCAAGTTGCATACGAGCCAAACACTCCATCAAGAGGAGTGTACGGCCACACACATGGGTGTACGGCCGTACACTCAAGGTGGCCGTGAACACAAGTCCATATATAAGCCATCCCTTCATTTTTCATTCATTTCTTCATCTTCCAGTCAAGAACTCGAGTTCTCTCTCAACTATCATCAAGCTTTTCACCTTGATTCTTCAAAAACGTAAGTATTCCTTCCGTTTATTAGTAGATACATTTCTTTATCTAGTGAAGATCCATGATTTCATCCATGAAATCATCATCAAACTCAAGAACATCAAGAGTGTACGGTCGTACACTCTATCTACGGCCGTATACGCTTATTTGGTTCATAACCTAAGGCCTTAAACACTTGCTAGGTGCTTGTTATCCATTAGAACTCATGAACCCTTAAATCCCTTTGAATCAAGACCCAAAAATGCATCCATCTTGGAGTGTGTACGGCCGTACACACTTGGTGTGGCCGTACACACCTCAAAACCCTCCAAAATGAGAGCTTTGTTCATCCTCTTGTTGTGCATTTGTCACACTAGCTTCCCCATGGATCAAACACCCTTCTTGTTGCATGTTTTCCATGAGTGTACGGCCGTACACTCCATGACCATACACCCCTTGGCCGTACACTCCATTGTGTGGCTGTAACCCCCCTTTGATCAATCACATGTGATTGTAACACTTAGTTCAAGTGCTTCCTAGTCCCTAAGGGTGTTTTCCTTGCATGTTAGTTGTGTAAAACACTAATTTCATGCCTATATATGCCATTATATGTCATTTAGGACTCGTTTGTGTCTCGGGAATTCATTCGGGAATTCAATCTTTTAAATGTTTTCAAATGCTTTTAAGGGGGGGATACGAGTTGAACACAATGATAATTGTGTAAATGTTATTTGTGATAACCATCACGTTAAAGGATTTCTTATGCTTTTATAAGTGATCAAAACCATTTCAAAATCTCTTTTTGAAGCTATGTTACTTTATTGTTTATAAAACACCGTTTTTAAAGTACAATCATAACTCAGTAGATAAATGAGTCTTTTATTCAAGTCAGTAACAGTTCAAGTAAACATACTAGTAAACTATAATAGGTATGGTTTAGGGGTTCAGTTCATACTATAAAGAGAAACATGGAGGAACATATTATAAAGAGAAACAGGGAGGAACATACTAAAACAAGAACAAGATAACATTAATGTGAGACTACTTCACGGCTTAGCAATATGTTTGTTAAGTCACGTTTTGTAACCAGAGTCTCCTGGAGGGAGATCGTTATTAGTATGGTTACAACCACATCACATTTTTGACCTTAATTAAACGAATTGGTTTTAAGGTAGTCAGTACATCAGTAGTCACTTTAAAATACTACTGTATACTTTCATTTTCCCATTACATTCATATTGTGATATTCTCACATAAAAGGTAATGCAAACTATTTTCCAGTAAAGATAGTCTTAAACTTGGGAAAACTTACATCATTACAAAAGACAAACAGAACAGTCGAGTCTTAGTACATTCAGTAGAAAGGGGCCTATAATGCTAACTTTATGATTCCTTAGTTTATACATCAGGGATATATATTAATCGGGTCCGGCAGATAGTAGGATGTGTGCTTTCCGCTTCATTTCCTGTTCCTTGTTTGGTTGTGGGCTTAGAGCAGATGCACCCAGTCTACTATCTATCCGATCTTAGTTATATATATATTCCGTATACACCAAGTAATCATAAGGAGTATCAGGTATGGGTCAGGTCATAGTATGCAAATTCAGTAAACCTTTTTTTAGTACAAAAACATACTTTCCAGATAGAACATTGAGTAAACTAAACTAGAAACTTACCAGTAAAGGGTTTAATCCATTTTATTAAACCAGTGTAACTTAAAGGACCGTAAGTGGTTAATTATATAATACCTTAGTTTATACGTCAGGGTTATATACAATTAATATCCGATGGGTAGTTGGATGTGTGATTTCCGCCTTACTTCTTGTTCCTTGTTTGGTTGTGGGCTTAGGGCAGATTCACACAATTAACTATCCGTTCGATAATAGATTATATATAGCTAGTATAAACTAAGTGATTATAGAAGGAACTATTGTGGTTGCCATTTTTACTAAAGAAAATAAGGGTTTTTCTAAAGGAATGTTTTCATCAAATATAAAGGAACTATTACAGTTAACTCCGTCAGTACCAAGTGAATACACTTGGGTTATATAAAACGAAGACCTAACAAACAATGGGATGTGTGACTTCCGCCTCATTTCCTGTTCCTTGTTTGGTTGTGGGCTTAGGGCAGATTCACACAATTGATTGTTTGTTTACTCTGGGTTTTATATAACTTGTATCCATTTAGTACTCATAGAAGGGATTGTAGAGTCATTTTTACGTATCTTTCATCAGATCAGAAAAAATAGGATTTTCTAGAGAAACAGGCGAACTTTTCAAAAAAGAACTTTCAACTTTCTATACATCACTAAAATACTTATGAACTCACCAGCTTAAATGTTGATCTACTCTTTCAAAATAACTTGTATTCTCAGGAAACTAGTAGACAGGTACGCGCGTTGGGATTCAGAAGATGAAGTATAGTAGCTTGATGTCTTGTTTTGTTATTTACTTTTGGATTCAATCTTTTGTGAATCACTACTTGTAAACAATTTAATATTAATACAATGGTTGTTTGTTACTATGATTACTATGATACATGTGTTGTGATACTAAACATGACGTCCTCCGCCCCCGAACGTTTCCGCCGTTCCGGTTTGGGGGTGTGACAATATATATATATATATATATATATATATATATATATATATATATATATATATATATATATATATATATATATATATATATATATATACACATATCAGTACAGTTAAGAAACTCACCTAACGAATGATGATCAACTGATACTGCTCCTACCACCATGATACATATGATACAACCCATATATTTAACAATACAAAGTAAAACCTTAGCTTCCCTTCCAAAACTATGGGGTTGACCAAAAGTCAAGGCAAGACAAAAGTCAAAATTGACCCTCCACATCGTGGCCATCCTTGGCCACGTCGTGGCCTTCAAACGACAAGACAATCGTGTTTTCCCCAGTCACCACGTCGTGGAAACCTAGGCCACGTCGTGGGAACTGGGTTTAAAATTTCTTATGCGTTAAGTCGAATCCTCCAATACCAAAGGTTCCAAAGTCCAGATCTGATCATTTCTAATGTCCAAATGGATAACGTTTACACCTTTATCCCTTGAGACCGACCAAGTTGTAACACTCCAAATCAGGTAAACCATTCTAACCCTTTAAATGATTTATTTTGGCAAAAATGGTCCCTTTGTACGCTGGGCGTACCTAAGTGTGCGCTTAGTGTACTATGGAAGAAGGATCGCAAAGGAGTATCGAGTACGCGGGGCGTACGCGACAGAGGGCCAAAACCCTAAAACCCGGATTTGAGACCTATTTATCCATCCTTAAGTCACTTGGACCAAACCCTAATCATCCCCTAGAGTCTCATTTCGTCCCTTTACCTCAGTTTTCCCTTGAGAAGTTTGATGCGGATATCTACCCCACCATCCTCAAGAAGTTTGATCTCCCACCTTTTGAACCTGCGCCAATGCCTACCGAAGGCTTCCAATAAAGATCTCTAGGCGCAACAAACTACCCTGAACTTGGAGTCATATTCAAAAGGAAGACTGACAACGTCAAATATTTCATTCTTATGACTGCCATGCACCGCCTGACCAAGAAACAACTTGACATCTGCCGGACTGCAATTGAAAGATCAAAGCATACTACCGCAGAAGTCAAGTTCGAGATCACAAGAAGAATCACATGGTTGGAAAACGTCAGCAAGTTCTGGTGGATTTTGATCAAGTTCCTCAAACTTGATAGCTGAACCGGAGTTAAAGAGGTCACTTAGGGGGAAATTGTTGAATCATAAAAGTGACCCTCTTGAACTCAGCTACCGCAACCATCTTTCTACCGCAACGGTTCAGCACCCGGAGTCAATCTTGTTCATCAGCAACCGGAGTCAGCTACCGCAGTCAACTTAGCTAGATTACGTTATTTGTCTTTTATGTAATACACTCTATTATCCAGTATGCCTTGCACGGCTGCTTATAGAGTTGTAATCTAGTGTAGTTTCTAAGTCTATAAATAGAGACTTACTCTCTTTGTATTCAAAAAAAAAAGATAGGAAGAACCGATAACTTATGAATTCTATCTGAATACACATTCTGAAGTTATCTCTCTATCTTTCTTCAACTCATCTCTTCTTACTTAAATCTTATCATAATTCTGCTGATCATAATCTCTCTTCGGAGCAAGTCTTTAAGACTTAATCACTAAGCTTGATCTTCCTTATTAACTTGGAGTGAATGTATTCCTTGTTATGAATCAGCTTAAGTGTCTTCTTGATATAACAATTGCTGTCATTTCCACTCCTTTACATTTCCGCAACTAACTCTTTAACTATCTAACTATATTATTGTTGAGCTTTTAGATCCTTTGAGATTAACTATTCCGCATTATACTTGTTCTAACTTTTGTTCAAGTGTGTCTCCAAGTTTTTCTCTCAACAATTGGTATCAGAGCCAAAGTGGTTGCTTTTTGAAAACGGAACTCTGATTTTTCAAAGAGCCTTCTATGCCACTAAAGCTCATTTCTTCAAAACAAAAAAAAACAATTTCAAATGGCACAATCATTATCTCTAAATGTTTCCAACTGTGTCGGTGGTTCTAACCGAGCCCCAATACTAGTCGCAAATGAATATCATCACTGGTCACAAAGAATGGAAAGGTACTTGAGAAGACTGGGTAGAGATGTATGGCGATCCGTAGAAGAAGGACCACATGTTCCAGTCCTTACACCAGTCCAAACTGACGGCGCTGCAACCAGGCTAGGAGGAGGTCAACCAGCCATGAGCCGTCCCACCAAGGATGATCTCGATAAAATGGAAAATGATGCTGTTGCTTTTTATGAAATCTCCTGCGGAGTTGCTCCTGACAACTTCGATATTATCATAAATTGCAAATCAGCGAAAGAGATCTGGGATGTTCTCAAAAACATGTATGAAGGCTCAGAACAAGCACAAGATAAGAAGCTTACTACCGCACTCAACGAGTTCAACAACTTCAAAGCTCATACTGGAGAAAGTTTGGAAGACTCCTTCAAAAGGTTCAACCTGATAGTCACCAAGTTATCCAATATGGGCACCATCCGCAGTAACCATGAAATCAATCTTCAGTTTCTTAATGGTTTGGGCAGACATTGGACTACGGCCAAGATGATAGTCCAAGGCGATAGAAAGATTCACTCCCTGTCACTTTACAAGCTCTATGGAGAGCTGCAAGCTCAAGAATCCACCGTACTCAAAGACTGTGCTGACTTCGGAGGACCACTTGCTCTCATAGCACAAGCTCCACCGCAGTCACCTTACCCTTCCTCGTATGACACTCTACCGCAGTCATACGAAGCGAATTCTGAATATGATGATGAACAAGATTTTCAGAAGGCTATTGCTCTAGTTAGCCAACAGTTTAACCGTCTACCACCTCCTTCCTTTCGCAAGAATCAGCAGTTCAACAAACCTCCATTCAACCGTAACTTCGGTTCTCAGAATAACTACTCTCGATTTCCCAAAAGTTCTCATCCACCACCTCAATCTCAGAATATTCAACCAAAGGAGGTACCGCAGTCTCCTCAAATCACTGACTTTAGTACTCCTTCAGAAGACAAGACTGATGTTGTAACTTGTCACAAATGCAACAAAGAGAATCACTTTGCACGAGATTGTAAGGCCAGTGTAGTAAAAGACAGAGCATTCTACCTTAGAATGGCTCAAGAGTTGGAAGACAAAGAAAAAGCTGAAAAGGCAAGGGCATACGTGGCCCATGTCAAAAGAGACCATCAAGTCTGGTCATCCGGAGACGAAGATGAGGCCATCAGCAGTGTCAAAGGAAAAGGGAAAATCTGCATGCTGGCCACTGCGGATGATGATGGGTCTACAATGTTGAACAAGAACTACTGCTACATGGCAAAGGATGGAACACTAAGCATCGTCGAACAGGTAAAACTTATGATCCAAACTCTAAACTATAGCATGCATGACTGTCAGCCTTACATAGATGATCTTAATGACACTTGTGCTGCCGTCCTTACAGACTATAATAAAGCCTTAGATGAGAAAAACATTGCGTCCCAAGAGATGTTCCACGTGAGAGGACGACTGGATAACAAAAGACTTAAGATGGCTATGTTAGAGAAGGACCTAGAGTTAGAAAAGGATGCAAGAATGTTAAGTGAAACCCAATTAGAGATAGCTTTGAACTAGAGAGATTTAGCTTAGAGAGAAATTGTACGCTTAAATCTCTTAATTGAAAAATTGTTTAATGAAAGTGAAGCTATTGAAAATTTGGTAAACAATGGAACCGTGAACAATACATACAATTGGGGTTGGTCAAATGGATATCCTACCTCAATGGATTCCTCACCCCGGTTCAACAAAGACAGACTGTATGTCCCTCCAGACCGAGAATTTCATTTCCCTGTCAATGACAAGACTTTTCCCGAAGATATTAAAACTCACTTCGGTAGACTGCACAACTTAAGCAATAATTGTGTCATTGAGGAAATTGTGCCGGAGGTTTCGGGTCACACATGTGATCAAATTCCTATCTGTGGCACCATCTATCCAAATTCTCAAAGTTCATCCGTAGTTGATGAAGAGATTGTTGTTGAGGGCCCCGAAGTCTCAAAAGACTTTCCATCTCTGTCCTCAGACCGCAGTGTCTCTCACTGTAGTCAAATGTCCCACAAATGTCCCACCGAAGTCCCATCTAAGACTTACTCAGCGGTAGTCAAGTCATCCCTACCGTAGTCATCAGTTCAAGGAACTGTAACTCTTCAGCCAATATTTCATGAACTACCTATAGAAAATTTTGAAGTAGGTCAATGTTCTCAAATTCCTGAATCCTCAAGTTCTGATGACTCAAGTCCGCATTTTCAAAATCATTCCAAGAATTCCAGGAAACCGCAGTTGAACAACAATGACTGCGGTTCACCAAAATCTTTGGCAAAAAAGGCTTTTAAAGAAGAAATCAGATCTCGCGGAACTAATAGACAAACTTTTTCAAAAAAACAAGAAGCAAGTCAGATTTCCTAAATCCAAAAGTCCAAAAAAATTTGTTTTCTCTCACTACATTTCAAAAAACTCTTCTTTCAAGAAAACAAACAAAAAGGAAAGTTCAGTTTCAAAAGTCATTCCTACTCCTTCTGACACAACCCAAAAGGGTGTTCAATCTTTTCGAAACTATGTTTTTCAGGTCTATTCTTCAAATGATCCTAAATGGAAAGGTATTTTACCTACTCCAACACTTCTATTTCTGAACCACTGGAGCTATTGCACATTGATCTCTGCGGTCCATCAACCGTAGCCAGCCTCCACCACAAGAATTATATACTGGTTATTGTTGATGACTATACACGCTTCACATGGGTCTTCTTCCTCAGACTCAAATCAGAGACACCGCAGATCTTCATCAACTTCATCAAAGAAATCGAACTTCAGATCAAGCTTCCAGTTAGACGCATCCGCAGTGATAATGGAACCGAGTTCACTAATCATCTTCTTAACAGTTTCTTGGTGTCCAAAGGCATTTCTCACAACTTCTCAGCACCCTACACACCGCAACAAAATGGTGTAGTAGAAAGAAGGAACCACACACTAGTAGAAGCAGCCAGATCCATGCTTAACTTCGCCCAACTTCCTCTCTACTTCTGGGCTGAAGCAGTAGCAACCGCATGCTTTGTCCAAAACCGAAGTATCGTGTGCAAACGCCTCAATAAAACACCATATGAGGGCCTTAACAACCGCAAGCCCAATGTTCACTTCTTTCATATTTTTGGGTGTAGATGCTTCGTGATCAACAACAGAGATCAGCTCAACAAGTTTGCACCGAAGTCCGACGAAGGCATATTCCTTGGTTACTCCACTAACAAGGTTGCTTATCGAGTGCTCATCAGGCGTTCAAGGCTGATCATTGAAAGCTTCGATGTGAAATTTGATGATTCTCACATCCGCGGCGCCCCACCATCTACTGAAACCACCGCAATCATGGAAAGTGACATTCCTGCCTCTTCAGGTCCCTTGAATCTAGTTGAAGTCAACTATGAGGATCTTTTCGATCCTATTGAAACGGCGAAACTATCCGAAGTTCTTGTGTCACCCGCAGCTCAACAACAACATGCTGATGTTTCTGGACCATCTCTATCTGAAGTAGCCTCTCTCAATACTTCCACCTCTCCGGTTGAGGGGGAAAGATCTACTCCGGATCTAGCCGCAACCGTCGAGGTTCCAGTACTTGATGTTGTTCAAATTCCTGTCCGCAGAGAAGCATTACCATCAAACGTATCTTCGGATTCGGATGATGAACTCATAGAAAATATCGACACTAGAACTGATCCAAGGATTGTCACTCTCCCATCCGCAGTCCAGGGGGAACCTTCTCAGGTTCCAGAGGAACTCCTATCTGCAACCCAGGGGGAACCTCTCCCAACTGCTCAAGAGAATTCCGTTCCAATAGATCAAGATGACTCAGCAGGATGTTCTCAAGTCCAGGGGGAACTATCATCTCCAACCGTAGATTCCTCTGACATTCAAGATATTCCCTCTACCGCAGCTGCTGATCATCTGCTGCCACGTCTTCATGTATGGACGAAAGACCACCCACCAGGTCAAATCATTGGGAACCCATCCGCAGGCATCCAGACTAGATCTTCCAAGGACCTATCTGATCACTGCCACTATGCAGCATTTATGTCCTCGGTAGAACCCAGAACGATCAAAGAAGCATTGCTTGAACCTGACTGGATAGCCGCAATGCAAGAAGAGCTTGAAGAATTTCAAAGAAATAAAGTTTGGCAGCTCGTTCCAAAGCCACGTGGTCACTCCATTGTTGGCACTAGATGGGTGTTCAAAAATAAGTTGGATGAATCTGGTGCGGTAGTCAGAAACAAGGCAAGGCTAGTTGCAAAGGGGTATAGTCAACTTGAAGGCATTGACTACGATGAAACGCATGCTCCGGTAGCACGCATGGAAGCTATCCGGATCTTTTTAGCATACGCAGCCCACAAAAACGTCAAGGTACACCAAATGGACGTTAAGAGTGCCTTTCTCAATGGGGAACTAAAAGAAGAGGTTTATCTTCAGCAACCTCCAGGCTTTGAAAATGTTGAATTCCCATACCACTGCTACAAGCTTGAAAAGGTAGTCTACGGTCTGAAGCAAGCCCCAAGAGCATGGTATGAGACTCTTTCTGAATTCCTTGTCTCATCCGGGTACAAGAGAGGAGTGATTGATCCCACACTATTCAGAAAAGCAAATGGCGACCACCTCATGATGGTACATATATATGTGGATGATATCATCTTCGGTTCGACTGATCAAGGCATAGTGGATGAATTTGCTAAGCTCATGACCAACAAGTTCAAAATGAGCATGAATAGAGAGATTAATTTCTTTCTAGGTCTTCAAGTGAAACAAGTACCGCAAGGCATATTCATTCATCAAGAAAAATACACCACTGAACTATTGAAGAAATATTCTATGGACAACTGTTCATCTGCTAAGGTCCCCATGGCCTTCGGTTATAAGATCTCTGCTGATCCCTCAGGCGAATCTGTGGATCACAAGACTTATAGAGGCATCATCGGCTCTTTGATGTACCTCACTGCAAGCAGGCCAGACATTGTCTTTGCAACTGGTGTATGTGCAAGGTATCAGGCTGACCCAAAAGTCTCACATATGACCGCAGCCAAACAGATACTACGGTACCTGAAAGGAAGCAAATCTCTTGGTCTATGGTACCCCGCAGGAAATGACTTCAGCCTGCAAGCTTTCACAGATGCGGATCATGTCGGATGCAAGCTCGATCGAAAAAGCACTTCAGGAGGATGTCAATTCTTGGGTGAAAGACTAGTCAGCTGGTCCTCAAGAAAACAAAGTTGTGTCTCTCTATCAACTGCAGAAGCCGAGTATGTGGCCGCAGCCAGCTGTTGCTCTCAAGTCCTTTGGATGAAAACTCAACTAATGGACTACGGGTATAGAATGCTGCGGATACCGATCTATTGTGACTCTGAAAGTGCTATTGCTATTTCTCACAATCCAATTCAGCACTCCAAGACTAAGCACATTGAACTACGGTATCATTTCATCAAAGACCACATCTTAAAAGGTAATATTGAACTCATCTTTGTCCCTTCTCATGAAGAGATTGCTGATGTGTTCACAAAAGCGCTCGATTCAACAAAGCTTAACATCTTCCTGCAAATGTTAGGAATGATGAATCCAGACCCGTAATTCTTTTTGAATTGTTAGCTACCGCAGACCATCCTTGGTCTCCGTTGCGGTTCTAACTGAGAATTACGTGTGATAGATGTTTTGGTACCGCTGTCTAGGTACCGCAACCATATATCATACGTATCTCTCATGGGTCTTTATGGTCTGTTATTACTAATCTTTGTACAAGTGTTTTCCTCAGTTTCTCACTACAGTCTTTCCTTGTTCATCCGCAATGACGTTTCTCAACCGCAATGAAAGTTTCATCCGCAATGATGTTTCTCAACCGCAATGAAAGTTTCATCCGCAATGACGTTTCTCAACCGCAATGAAAGTTTCATCCGCGATGACGTTTCTCAACCGCAATGAAAGTTTCATCCGCAGTGACGCTTCTCAACCGCAATGAAAGTTCCATCCGCGATGACGTTTCCAACTGCAATGAATTTTCCATCCGCGATCATCATGATAATTTCTCAACTGTTTTATCAACTCTTGAATCTTTGTGTGCTATTTAATGATCCTTCATTAAATTAAACATTAAAGACAAAAAACATTCTCTTTAGAAACTGTCACATTCTCTTTCTGAATAATCCTTGTATCAGACCTATTTTAGGGATGATGACAAAAAGAACGTTTTTCAATAAACTCATCCTTAATTTGTCCTTTCCTCTCCCCAATACGTCCCATCCGTTACAACTTCCTCTCCCATCACCCCCTCGATCACCTGACGTATTGACATGCGTCTGACTTCACATTAAATGCAAAACTCCTTTTGGAAATCTCCCAAAATCTCTTCAAACCCGTTTTAATTATGTGTGGCTGAGATTTAATCCAAAATTCATCGATTCCCCCCAAAACCCCAATCGACGTTTTACCCTATCCTCACCATTTACCTAGGGTTAAACATTTTTTACCCCCTTTATAAACTCATCTTCTTCCCAAACAATACTTTACGTTTTCTGAATATCGATTCTTTCTCCCAAATTCCTCAAAACCTTCAAAACTTTCAAGAACTCTGTTTTCTTCTCTCAAATCTTCAACAATGGTGAAATCAGGTGCATCAAAGAAGCAATCCAAGGCTTCAGGTTCTGTAAATCCAACAGGTTCCGACTCTCCAACAATCGCTTCAAGTAATTTCAGAGCAATATTTGAAGATCATCCTTCATATAATGCTCCCATCAAGCTTATGATCAAGTTTCTCAGGAACTACCCTCTGTTTGGTCCATTCGATGCATTTACAGATGTTGTTCCAGTTTCTACTCTATTTAAATGTGCATTCTCTGCATATCGCCCAATGGAGAACCCCCAAGAAGTTCACCTCAATCTCATGAACGATTCTTTGGTCATCTTGTCCAAAGAAAAGTTCTTAAATGCCATTAATCTTCTGGTTCATCCCTCCATCAAGATTTTCTCACCTTCAATGGCAGACGTTACATCCGCACTCTACCAGATGGGGTATCAGAAACCAATTTGAGGGAGTGGTGAGTTCAAAAAGAATCAGCTGCCTGCGGTATGGCAGTTTGTGTGTCATTTTGTCATCCGCTGCCTATCCGGCAGAACCGGAGGCATCGACAACATGGGACTGAAGCTACTGGAATTGGTATGGAGCATCTACACAGGCCACGACGTAAACTGTGGATAAATCATTTGGGACGACTTCCTCCAATACATTCCCAAAGAGCACCCAAGGGAGAACCCAACCGAGGTCACATTTGCACGGTTCTGGTCACTTTGCATCTCAGACTTACATGCGGATGCTGGAATAGACATGGGTAGTGACATCAACTTTTTTGTCACTAAGGATCTTAAAAGGTACAACCCTTCTTCTGATCAAACGATATTTGGACCGATCCGCAGACTCCCGACTCATATCCTTTCTTCTCTTGGTCTTGAGACTGCTGATGTCTCAGACCACATTGAGGCTACGGAAGGTATTGCCCCATACCCTCCTACCCCGCCTCTTCCATCCGCAGCCATTATCCCTGAGGGTACCGCGGTCCCCTCTTCCACTACACTATCCAATCTTTCTCAAAGAAGAAAGCAGTTGGCAACCAAGAAACAAAGAACACCCAAGAAGGATGCTCCTAAACGAACCGCACCCACCAAGAAACGCAAAACAAAACCTGCCCCAATCATATCTAGCAGTGATTCAGATGAGGATAGGCATCCAATCTCTATCTTCAAGAAAAGGAAAACAACCGATACCACTATCCATATGCGTGACCGGACCGATGCTGAAGCCTCTCAATAGGCTCCAGTAATCCTTGGGGTGCCCGCACACCCATTCGACACCACCATCATTTTCCAGTCAGACTCAGAAAGTGAGTCTGATTCTCAACTACGTGGAGACTCCCCCCCCCCCCAGTGCACTCCCAAGAGGACGACACTGGTTCACGCCCTAAGGTCTCCAGGGCTTCCCGACTGCATTTCTTTTCACCAGAGGAGTTGCGCTCCATCCTTCTTTCTGTCACCCAAACACTACAAACACCTTCCCACCCGCAGGGCACTTCTTTCGCCCATGCCAGAACTGAGCAGAGGCCACACTTGACCACGGGTCAAGGAGACCAAGGAAGCTCAGGAAATCCTACTCTGCTTTCATCTTTTACAGGTGGTTTAGGCACGGTGAGCACAAATGTGCAAGGATCCGTGGACCCGAAGGACACTTCGGTGCGCTTTGAAGGATTTGACCATGATGCATCCAATGACTCTTGGTTACAGTACAATCCAGTAACTGAGTCAGACAAGAAGAAGTATGATGCGTTCCAAAGGGCTTTCCAAGCCCGCAAGGAACAACAAATCAAGCAGCAACAACAGAAAGAACAGGAGATCCAGTCTGTGGCTAGATATTGGGCAAATGCCATCAGCAATGCCAGTACCATAGCCACCATTCAAAAAATTCAGAACTGGATGGATCAGATGGCTGAAACAATTTTTAAAGCTCAAGCTTCAGGTGCAGCCACAGGTACCTCCAAAGTTCCTCCTACTCTAACTCCCATTCCATCTCCCACTCCTACAGTCAATCCATCACAAGACGAAGAACCTGCAATCGAACTCAGTTCAGCTCCCACCTTTGGTCTTGATGATGAAGACATCCAAGAAGTAAACAAGCCAAGCCCTTCTGATGATGACCTCATGATGTTTGAAGAAGAGGAGTCCAGCGGTTCTCAACATTCGACTTCCAAGCCTAAAGAGAAGAAGAAAAAGAAGAAGAATGTTGTCACCCGGAAGGAGTTCATGAGCCTTCAAGCCAAAATCGATCAGATCCTGGCTGCGGTCCAGCCTACTCAACCGCAACCTGAAGACACTCCAGGACCGCAGTCACTGATTGAAAGAATAGAGCGTCTGGAAACAAGGGAACGCATGGCTGCTGAAGGAATCTCTCTCAAAGTAGAGATGGGGATCCGGTCCCTTGATAATAACCGCAAGGCTGACCACAAGGACTTCATGGCTGCAGCGGAACGCCTCATTACTGAGGTGACCGCAATCAAAACGGATCTTCAAGCGGCCATCGCAGATTAAGCTTCTCAGTCTCAGAAATTGATAGATGAGACTCATACTGCTTATGAGTCCACTATCTCTGTTCTTCAAGCAACCATCAACAGACTGCAGAAATCCCTTTCCTCCAACTTCCATGGCCCTGAGATCCTCCAGCTCACCAAAGAAATCCACAAGTTGCTCTTCAGCTCCTCCACTCCAAACAACCAACATTTGGCAGAAGCTCTCAAAGCTCAGTTCCAAGAAGTCTTCAACAAGGTGGATGGACTTAAGCAATGGCTTGAGGAAGCACCGGGGTTGCATCCCTCAAGAGGGGGAAGTGATGAAGAACAAGAAGTCCATCACTCTGATACTTCTATTCATCAGAGTCCCCCCATCATCACTGAAAAAATTCCCACACCACCGCAACCATCTCAACATACTCCATCTCCTCACACTTCACCTCCAAAAGATACTCCCAAAAAGCCAGAGACTCCTCCGCACTTCAAGAACTTGGCTGAAAACATGTCTTCTCCAAGCACCACAGACTCCCCTGCCACCGCTCAAAGGAAGCATGATTGGAAAGCAGCCAAGCTGGCAGAGTTAATTTGGAGAGAATGCGGGTTTGACACCATGATGGATGAGTCCTTGATCAATTCTTGGATCAATCCGCACCGCAGGCTCCTAGACAAAGATTACAGACCGCACCTCACTTATGCTGAACTCCCTGCTGGTGGATACTGGGATATACCAATTTCTCCAAACGCCAAGTACTTCACTGTATTTGAGCAGTTTGACCAAAGCCTTCCAGATCACAAGAGACTGCCAATGGAGTTTGAGAGACTTAGTCTTTTTCATGCTAAACATGCCTCCTCCATTGAAAACATATGGTCTAACGACAGACCATCCGCAGTCAAGAACTACAAAGTCAGGAAATTTATGAAGGCTGACTACATCCAGTATACCCTCACCAGAAGGGAGCATGACTACATCCGCACCCTGGCAGACTTTCCTTGTATGAATCCGGAAGAAATCTTCCTTATTGCCAGGGTGTTCCAAAACAAGTCAGAAAAGCACCCTAAAATGCAGATAGCGCTTGAAAAAGCCAACTCTTTTCTCAGGGATACGGTCTGTGACTTTGCCAAGATAGATGCGGATATCTACCCCACCATCCTCAAGAAGTTTGATCTCCCACCTTTTGAACCTGTGCCAATGCCTACCGAAGGCTTCCAATAAAGATCTCTAGGCGCAACAAACTACCCTGAACTTGGAGTCATATTCAAAAGGAAGACTGACAACGTCAAATATTTCATTCTTATGACTGTCATGCACCGCCTGACCAAGAAACAACTTGACATTTGCCGGACTGCAATTGAAAGATCAAAGCATACTACCGCAGAAGTCAAGTTCGAGATCACAAGAAGAATCACATGGTTGGAAAACGTCAGCAAGTTCTGGTGGATTTTGATCAAGTTCCTCAAACTTGATAGCTGAACCGGAGTTAAAGAGGTCACTTAGGGGGAAATTGTTGAATCATAAAAGTGACCCTCTTGAACTCAGCTACCGCAACCATCTTTCTACCGCAACGGTTCAGCACCCGGAGTCAATCTTGTTCATCAGCAACCGGAGTCAGCTACCGCAGTCAACTTAGCTAGATTACGTTATTTGTCTTTTATGTAATACACTCTATTATCCAGTATGCCTTGCACGGCTGCTTATAGAGTTGTAATCTAGTGTAGTTTCTAAGTCTATAAATAGAGACTTACTCTCTTTGTATTCAAAAAAAAAGATAGGAAGAACCGATAACTTATGAATTCTATCTGAATACACATTCTGAAGTTATCTCTCTATCTTTCTTCAACTCATCTCTTCTTACTTAAATCTTATCATAATTCTGCTGATCATAATCTCTCTTCGGAGCAAGTCTTTAAGACTTAATCACTAAGCTTGATCTTCCGTATTAACTTGGAGTGAATGCATTCCTTGTTATGAATCAGCTTAAGTGTCTTCTTGATATAACAATTGCTGTCATTTCCACTCCTTTACATTTCCGCAACTAACTCTTTAACTATCTAACTATATTATTGTTGAGCTTTTAGATCCTTTGAGATTAACTATTCTGCATTATACTTGTTCTAACTTTTGTTCAAGTGTGTCTCCAAGTTTTTCTCTCAACAGCCCATTATATGATATATGGATTGTTAGTTGATTATGTGTTATGTTGGTATAAATTTGTATGGAAGACCCCGGGGGTTCCCGTGGCAGTAGATTAAGATCATGTGGGGGTTCCCATGGCATTTGGTGTAAGACCTTGGAGGGTTTCCATGTCATCCTAGTATGTTTGTATGCTTAGTTTGCATAATATTTCTTTGGTTAGCTAAGACCATGTGGGAGTTCCCATGGCAGTTAGTGAAGACCATGTGGGGGTTCCCATGGTAGGTAATTAAGACCATGTGGGGGTTCCCATGGCAGTGGGTTAAGACCACGTGGGGGTTCCAGTAGCACCCGGTGTAAGACCTTGGAGGGTTTCCATGGCATCCTTATATGTTTGTATGCATGGCTTATGTGGTATATGTAGCTGATATATCTAATATGGTTTATGTGATTATGCGGATTGTGTGGGGTATGCTCTAGGGAACTCACTAAGCATTAGCTTACAGTTTGTTGGTTGTTTTAGGTACTTCGGGATCTAAGGGCAAGAGCCCGACGTGATGGCGCGACATTCACTCTCTGGTGTTTTTATTTGGGACACTCTGATGTTATGATTAATTTATTTGATGAATATGGATTTTGAAAACAAATGTGATTGGAATTTTATATCTTATGGATGTGTTTTGGTTATTTAAAAATGAAAAAATTTTATTGGAAAAATTGGGTCGTTACAAGTTAGTATCAGAGCCTTGGTTTGAGGGATTCGGGCACAGTCTCTGGTGTGTCAGGACTTAAAGTAAGGAATTGGTAAAAATTGTTTTCAAAAATCAAAGTTAAAACTTCATAAAATTGAAAAAGGGAGAGTGCAATGCGCGTAATCGGACGAGCTCAAGTAAGTGGTTTCCCAATATGTTAGCCATGCTATACCGATATTTGGATTATGATAGTCGGGTGGATTTTGCTAAGTGTATGCTTTAAAATTTGTATACGGTTAGGATCTTATAGCATTAGAATGATTGATTTGGTCTTATTTCCTGTTCCTTATCTGGTTGTGGTCCTAGGGTAGAGTCTGTTATTCGAAAGTCTATTTGATCCTGTTCTGTGTATAATTTGCATGCATACGGCAACCTGTATGATTGATCTGAGTTCTGGTTTGATGTGGATGGAGAAAATCTTAGGATTGTAACATCCGGATTTCCAGGTATCATAAATTGAGTATTTAATTTTGATTCAAGAAGAGGGACTCGACGATTTGACGCCTAGACTCGTCGAGTAGGATCGCGACTGCTGACTAGGATTAATGAATGGACTCGACGAGTCGGAGAGTGGACTCGACGAGTCCGCGCTTTGGGCAGAAACCCTAAATCCTTGGGCATGTGCCCTATTTAAGGGTCCTTATGGCCCTCATTGCGGCCACCCATACCCCTGAGAAACCCTAGCAAGCCAGAGGGCATAGAGAGAGAGAGAGAGGACTAATTTCACCTCCATAGTGTATTGTTACAAGGAAGGAAGGGAGATTCAAGCTAGGCTGCTTGGAGGGGCTCAGAACTTCTTCCATTTCATCAAGGGCTTCTGTTTGAGGTATGAATCCATGCCTATTTTCGTGTATTTAGTAAATCTATGGAATCAAGGGTTTCTTTACCCTTTCTTTTGTTGAAATATGAAGCTTGTGAAGTCCTTTTGAGGGATAGACTTTAGATCTGGACCTTGAGAGGTCCAGAGTGTCCCAACAATCAAGCTTTATGATGTTACATGAGGATGACGAGCTTAGGTGTTAGAAGGTCAGATCTATAGGTTAGAGAAACAGATCTGACCTCAGAAGGTCGTTTGAGCATTCTCATGGAATAAACTCGTCGAGTCCATGAGAGGACTCGACGAGTCGGATCGTGTTGCACCACGGTTCGTGTTCAGTGGTAACCCTTTGAGAGAAGGGCTAACTCGACGAGTCGAGTGAGGCCTTAGGAGGATTCAGAGGACACGTATGGACTCACCGAGTCATCCGAGTGCACTCGACGAGTCTGGTCAAAGTTGGACCGTTGACTGGGGTTGACTTTTAGGGTTTGGTCAACTTTTGGACAGTAGACCATTGGAGGGGTAAAATGGTCTTTTCCCCTTCTGAGAGAATATAGGGAGGGATTATTCTAGCCTTTGAGAACCGTATTAATTAGAGATAGTTACTTTATGTGATTAGGCGGAGGCTAGAGCAGATATTCGAGTTCGAGACTTTCCGAGATTTCCCGAGGTGAGTCTTCTCACTATACATTACCTAGATTAGTATCTATGTACAGACCGGAGGGTCTTATGTGTTATGTGTATGTTTGAGTTTATGTGCATCGTGATATATGTATGCTATGTGTTATATAGACCGGACTTGAGGGTCCAACGATTTAGACCGGACCGGAGGGTCCAACGAGCTAGACCGGACTGGAGGGTCCAACGAGCTACGGGACTGGAGGGTCCCGCTGAGACACATTGACCGGAGGGTCATACCGAGTTATAGCCTCGAGTGGCTTATGTGCTGTATGTGGTATCTTGGGGAACTCACTAAGCATTTATGCTTACCGTGTTATGTGATATGTGTTTCAGGTACCAGCGAGGATCGCGGGAAGGCGCCGGCATGATTTGTACACACTGGCAGAGGATTATGTTTTGATATTTTGGATTATGTTTTATTATGATGACATTTGATCATGAGATTCTGGGAATATTATATATGTTTTATCATGTTGAAAAATGAAAAATTGTTTTAAATTTTACGTCGTTACAAGTTGGTATCAGAGCCTTGGTTTGAGAGACTCGGATGCACCTCCGGGCGTATCTGAACTCAAACTGAGGATTTGAGGGAATTTTTCTTAAAAGAAACAATTTTTCTAAAAGAAAAAAGATTTTTGGAGAAAATCAGAACGAAGCAGTGTGTACGATCAGCCAGCGCCCGAACGGTGATTTCCCAAAATACCCTTACGTTATGTGTTATGGGATATTATGTGATATGCTATGCATGCTAGAGTAGGCTAGGTATTCATGGTTAGGACTAGAGTGGGCCTGATTTGTGATGCCTTAGCCTAGGAGGTTACTGCTACTATGAGATACTTTGAGAGTGAGTAGGTAGCAGCGAGAAGCTTATGAGTGGTCTACTGTAGAGTAGCCTGATTTTAGTAAGATATAGAGTACTTGTGATCAGGAATCCTAGGAGGAGGACTTGGGGTGAATACCGATGCATTGTGGAAGGTAGCATAGGGCCCGTACTACTGGAAACGCCGGATCGGTGAGCAGTCCAAGTAAGAATCCTTAGGGTACTAAAGAACAAGTAGGGTTGAGTATCGAGTGCGAGTATACTCGAGCGAATCTCTGATTTCTTTTGTGTTGTATTTCAGAGACATCATGGTTGGGACACGCCACAACCCAGGAGGCAGTGGTACCAGTGGTGCCAGTGATGAGGAGATCCGCAGGTTGATTCATGAGGAGGTGGCCGCAGCCATACGAGCTGAGATTCCGGAGATGTTTGGGTCTATCAAAACCACTTTGATTGAGACGTTTGACGAGCGGTATGCTTCTCTTACCGAGGCTGCTGTTGTTGCATCCACCGCAGCCGTCGCCGCTGCCAGGCCACAGGGGGTGACTCGTTGCTGTACCGAGAGTTCAGCAACACAAAGCCACCAGAGTTTGATGGGACTCAGGATCCGATAGCCGCAATGAGGTGGATCTCTGACATTGAGGGATGCTTCTACACCTGTTCTTGTCCGGAGCATCTGAGGGTATGGTTCGCGCTGAACCAGCTTCGCTTGGGAGCGAAGGACTAGTGGAAGTTTGTTACGGCAGACTTCACTCCTGCAGAGATTACAGCGGTGATCCGGGAGAGGTTCACCACCATGTTCCGAGATGAGTATGTTCCTCCGGTGGAGAGGGAACGGTTGGCACAGGAGTTCTTGTCCCTCAAGCAGGGAACTGAGTCGGTGACAGTGATTACGAGGATGCTTCATGAGAGGGCGTTGTTTTGCCCTGAGCACGTGTCGAACGAGCAGGCACGTATGAGCCGATATCTGAGCATACTGAGGAGAGACATTCGTGAGTTCGTGGCGAACTCGACGTACCGGACATTTGCCGAGCTCCAGGAAAATGCTCGGAAGAGGGAGATCGAGCTGGAGACTCAGGCCAGGGAGGAGGCCGAGTCTCAGAGGAGGGACAGGCAACCGGCGCAGTCGCAGCCGGCAGCCAAGCGGGCGAAGCCCGCTGATTCGAGAGCTGGAGGTCCGAAGGGCCGCACTTGCGGGAAGTGCAGCAAGAGCCATGAGGGAGTGTGCAGAGCTGGGATGTGTCACAAGTGTGGGAAGGATGGGAATTTCGCGAGGGATTGCCCCAACGGATTTTCGGTTTTCTTTCATTGCAACCAGACAGGGCATCGGAAGGCCGAGTGCCCGCAGCTACTACACGGATCAGCACATGGATCTGCACCTGCTGCTAGAGCTACCGAGGTCCGGCCAGCGAAGGCCGAGGCACCGAAGGCTCGTCGGAGAGCTTTCCAGTTGACAGCGGAGGAGGTCCGCGCAGCGCCCAATGTCGTGGCTGGTATTTATTCTTTCATTTATTTATGCTGAGTTGAGATATTGTGCTTATATTATGATATGCGTAGGTACTTTCCTTGTGAGCTCTGTACCTGCTTTGGTGTTATTTGACTCGGGTGCGAGTCGATCTTTCGTGTCATTAGCATTTAGTCAGCACATCAGTGTCCAACGAGAGGCGTTGAGTCGACCTCTACGAGTTTCTATAGCTGACGAGCGAGCGGTGTATGCTACTGATGTGATTCGAGGATGTGTACTCGAGATCTTCGGTGTTGAGTTCCCGATTGACCTAGTACCGATTGCGATGGGTGATGTCTGTGTCATCGTGGGCATGGACTGGTTGAGCCGATTTGGAGCTGTTATCGACTGCGAGCGTCAGATGGTGACGATACGAGACCCTAGTGGGGGAGTGCTGACAGTGTATGGCGAGGGTACCCGAATTGGGTCAGCATTTTGTTTGGCTGCCAGAGCGAGACAGAGTCTACAGCAGGGCTGTAGAGGGTTTGTAGCTTATGTGATGGATACACGAGTGGCCACAGAGAGGCCGAGTTCGGTTGATGATGTTCCGATAGTGCGTGAGTTCCCGGATGTTTTTCCCGAGGAGTTGCCGGGTGTGCCTCCCGAGAGGCAGGTGGAGTTCCGCATCGATTTGGTTCCGGGGGCAGCACCTATCGCCAAGGCGCCTTATCGCCTTGCGCCGCCAGAGATGCAGGAGTTATCCTCGCAGCTTCAGGAGCTGCTGGGAAAGGGGTTTATTCGACCGAGTAGCTCGCCGTGGGGAGCGCCGATCCTTTTTGTCAAGAAAAAGGATGGTTCACACCGGATGTGCATTGATTACCGGGAGTTGAACAAATTAACGGTCAAGAACCGTTATGCATTTCCGAGGATCGACGATTTGTTCGATCAGTTGCAGGGTGCGTCTTGGTTTTCCAAGACAGACTTGAGGTCTGGATATCACCAGATGAGGGTGCATGATGAGGATATCCAGAAGACAGCATTTAGGACTCGATATGGGCATTACGAGTTCGTGGTGATGCCTTTTGGGCTCACCAATGCACCAGCGGCGTTCATGGACCTCATGAACCGAGTATGCAGGCCGATGTTGGATCGATCGGTGATTGTGTTCATCGACGACATTCTAGTGTATTCCAGCACCAGAGAGCAGCATGAGGAGCACCTGAGGGAGATCCTCGGAGTATTGAGATCGGAGAGGCTATATGCCAAATTCTCCAAGTCTGATTTCTGGTTACGAGAGGTCCAGCTCTTGGGACATCTCGTTAATCAGAATGGGATATTGGTCGATCCGGCCAAGATTGAGGCGGTCATGAGTTGGGAGGTGCCGAGATCCCCCACCGAGATCAGAAGTTTTTTGGGGTTGGTCGGCTACTATCGGAGATTTATCAGAGACTTCTCCAAGATTGTCGTTCCCCTCACCAGATTGACCCGGAAGGGCGTTGCTTTTTCTTGGGGTCCGGAGCAGCAGACCTCGTTTGAGACCCTTCGCCAGAGACTATGCGAAGCGCCGGTGTTAGCCCTTCCGGAGGGAGTGGAGGATTTCGTGGTTTACTGTGACGCATCTATATCGGGGTTGGGTGCGGTGCTTATGCAGAGAGGGCACGTGATAGCATACGCATCGAGGCAGTTGAAGCCTCATGAGACGAGGTATCCCACCCACGATTTGGAGTTGGGGGCAGTGGTTTTCGCCCTCAAGATCTGGCGCCATTATTTGTATGGGGTTCGGTGTACCATATACACGGACCACAAGAGTTTGAAGTACCTGATGGATCAACCCAACCTGAATATGCGCCAAAGGAGATGGTTGGATGTGGTAAAGGATTACGATTGTGAGATCCTGTACCACCCGGGCAAGGCTAACGTGGTAGCCGATGCTCTGAGCCGCAGGGCGGAGAGTGCCCCGATTCGAGATATATGTATGAGGATGACGGTGATGACTCCGGTATTGGATACCATTCGAGAAGCCCAGGCAGAGGCTGTGAGACCGGAGAACCGCAGGAGGGAGCGGGTGATTGGACAGGTGTCCGAGTTTGTGACAGATAGCCGAGGGCTTATGACCTTTCGTGGTCGGATTTGGGTGTCGTATACGGGCGGGGCAAGTAGCACTCTGATGGAGGAAGCGCATAGATCGAGATTTTCGATCCATCCTGGGGCCACTAAGATGTATTTAGACCTGAAGAGAGACTACTGGTGGCCATGTATGAAGAGGGATGTTGCCTGGGTAGTAGAGAGATGCTTGACCTGTCGCCGGGTTAAGGCCGAGCACCTGCGTCCGCATGGCAAGTTGCAGCCATTAGAGGTTCCCCAGTGGAAGTGGGAGCAGATTTCTATGGATTTTATCACCAAATTGTCGAGGACCGCGAGAGGTGTTGATGCAATTTGGGTGATTATGGACCGGCTGACGAAGAGCGCTCACTTCCTTGCTATTAGTGAGAGTTCTTCTGCAGAGAGACCGGCAGAGATGTATGTGAGAGAGGTGGTGTCGCGGCATTGAGTGCCGATCTTGATTGTGTCAGACCGAGATGTACGTTTTACTTCCAGGTTCTGGAAGAAGTTTCATGAGGAGTTGGGTACGAGATTGCACTTCAATACTGCTTATCACCCACAGACGGACGCGCAGAGTGAGCGGACGATTCAGACACTCGAGGACATGCTTTGGGCATGTGTTATGGACTTCGGTGGAAGTTGGGACACATACCTACCTTTGGCTGAGTTTTCTTACAACAACAGCCACCATTCGAGTATTGGTATGCCTCCCTTTGAGCTTTTATATGGGAGGAGGTGTCGAACTCCCATCTGTTGGGGAGAGGTAGGGAAGCGAGTGATAGGTAGCACTGAGATAGTGCTTAAGACGACTGAGCAGATACAGCAGGTCAGACAGAGGTTACTGACAGCCCAGAGCCGTCAGAAGAGTTATGCGGATAGGCGGTGATCCGAGCTCGAGTTCCAGGTCGGAGATTTCGTACTCCTGAAGGTATCTCCTTGGAAAGGAGTGATCCGGTTCAGGAAGAGGGGCAATTTGGGGCCCCGATACATTGGTCCATTCAGGGTGATCGCGAGGGTGGGTAAGGTAGCATACCGTCTGGAGCTACCCGAGGAGTTGAGTCAGATCCATGATACCTTCCATGTATCCCAATTAAGGAAGTGTATAGCCGATGAGCCGGTGGTTGTACCGTTAGAGGATATTCGAGGTGGACGCGAGTTTGAATTACGTTGAGAGGTCGATCGCGATCTTGGATCGTAAGGTAAAGGTTCTGAGGAACAAGGAGGTGCCCCTGGTACAGGTCCAGTGGCAACATCGGAGAGGGTCCGAGCTGACTTGGGAGGCAGAGTCGGAGATGCGGGAGCAGCATCCAGAGTTGTTTGCAGAGCGAGACTTCGAGGGAGAAGTATGATTCTAGTGGGGGAGAATTGTAACATCCGGATTTCCAAGTATCATAAATTGAGTATTTAACTTTGAGTCAAGAAGAGGGACTCGACGATTTGACGCCTAGACTCGTCGAGTAGGATCGCGACTGCTGACTAGGATTAATGAATGGACTCGACGAGTCAGAGAGTGGACTCGACGAGTCCGCGTTGTGGGCAGAAACCCTAAATCCTTGGGCATGTGCCCTATTTAAGGGTCCTTATGGCCCTCATTGCGGCCACCCATTCCCCTGAGAAACCCTAGCAAGCCAGAGGGCTTAGAGAGAGAGAGGGGACTAATTTCACCTCCATAGTGTATTGTTGCAAGGAAGGAAGGGAGATTCAAGCCAGGCTGCTTGGAAGGGCTCAGAACTTCTTCCATTTCATCAAAGGCATCTGTTTGAGGTATAAATCCATGCCTATTTTCGTGTATTTAGTAGATCTATGGAATCAAGGGTTTCTTTACCCTTTCTTTTGTTGAAATATGAAGCTTGTGAAGTCCTTTTGAGGGATAGACTTTAGATCTGGACCTTGAGAGGTCCAGAGTGTCCCAACAATCAAGCTTTATGATGTTACATGAGGATGATGAGCTTAGGATTTCATTTTTAGAGTTATTTCTTCAAATAAAGTTATATGTGCGATGCATGGACGTAAAGTTCAGACCTTTACGTGACTTTTGGGTGTTAGAAGGTCAGATCTATAGGTTAGAGAAACAGATCTGACCTCAGAAGGTCGTTTGAGCATTCTCATGGAATAAACTCGTCGAGTCCATGAGAGGACTCGACGAGTCGGATCGTGTTGCACCACGGTTCGTGTTCAGTGGTAACCCGTTGAGAGAAGGGCTAACTCGACGAGTCGAGTGAGGCCTTAGGAGGATTCAGAGGACACGTATGGACTCGCCGAGTCATCCGAGTGCACTCGACGAGTCTGGTCAAAGTTGGACCGTTGACTGGGGTTGACTTTTAGGGTTTGGTCAACTTTTGGACAGTAGACCATTGGAGGGGTAAAATGGTCTTTTCCCCTTCTGAGAGAATATAGGGAGGGATTATTCTAGCCTTTGAGAACCGTATTAATTAGAGATAGTTACTTTATGTGATTAGGCGGAGGCTAGAGCAGATATTCGAGTTCGAGACTTTCCGAGATTTCCCGAGGTGAGTCTTCTCACTATACATTACCTAGATTAGTATCTATGTACAGACCGGAGGGTCTTATGTGTTATGTGTATGTTTGAGTTTATGTGCATCGTGATATATGTATGCTATGTGTTATATAGACCGGACCGGAGGGTCCAACGATTTAGACCGGACCGGAGGGTCCAACGAGCTAGACAGGACTGGAGGGTCCAACGAGCTACGGGATTGGAGGGTCCCGCTGAGACACATTGACCGGAGGGTCGTACCGAGTTATAGCCTCGAATGGCTTATGTGATGTATGTGGTATTTTGGGGAACTCACTAAGCATTTATGCTTACCGTGTTATGTGATATGTGTTTCAGGTACCAGCGAGGATCGCGGGAAGGCGCCGGCATGATTTGTACACACTGGCAGAGGATTATGTTTTGAGATTTTAGATTATGTTTTATTATGATGACATTTGATCATGAGATTTTTGTAATATTATATATGTTTTATCATGTTGAAAAATGAAAAATTGTTTTAAATTTTACGTCGTTACAAGGATATCCTTGGATTTGAGTTATGCGGTAGCCTGCGAGATATGTTTTGTTCTGGGACGAATTAGAGTTATCATGTAGAGCCTTGGGGAAGGTACAGGTAGGTGTGGAAGGTAGTATTGGGCCCGTACTACTAAAAGCACAGGATCAGTACCTGAACTAAGGTTAGATCTGGAAGCTCTAAGGAGAACCGGTGTGGTAGGATCCCCTTTTTGGATATTTTGATCATTTTGTCTTGTGGTATTTCAGATCAGAATGGTGATGACACGTCATAGAGTAGGGGGATCAGGATCAGGATCTGGGTCGGGCTACGCTACAGATCCCATTGATGAGAGACTGCGCGAGCTCATTGCAGCTGAGGTGAATAGGGGCATTCTTGATGCTACCCCTGTGATTTTCGGGACCGTCAAGGAAGGGATGATGGAGATTATGGAGGAGTGGCTCTGGTATTTCTGAGCCGAGATTGATGCGGGCCAGATCGGGGCCCGAAATCCCTCCTTCCGGGAGTTCAAGGCGTGCTGAGTGCCTGAGTTCTTTGGGGTCCGGGACCCCATAGTTAGTCGACGTTGGGTGGCAGACATGGAGAATGTCCAGCGCGCGAGCTCTTGCCCCGAGGCGGCTAAGGTGGGGTTTGCTTCATGTATGTTAAGGGAGCGAGCCAGGGACTAGTGGGAGGAGGTGACCTATCAGGTGGGATCAGTTGGAGTGGATGAAATGTCATGGGAGGAGGTCGTCCGACATTTTGATTTGGAGTTTGCACCATCCATTGAGGTGCAACGGTTAGTGTGGGAGTTTCAGGAGCTCCAGCAGACCACCGAGACTGTGGCGGAGATCACCGCCAAGTTTCGGGAACGAGCACTATTGATCCTGCAGTATGCTGCGGATGAGGATATGCTAAGGACGAGGTATCATTCCATGCTGAGGGATGATATCTGTGAGTTCATGAGCTTTTCAGGGTGCAAAACCCTGAATGAGATGGTGGAGAATGCTCGGGAGCGGGAGATGGAGTTGGAGCATCGCACTAAGCGAAAGCCAGAGCAGGTTCTCAGGCTAAAAAGCCTAAGACCTTTGGTTCTTCTGGTAGTGGCCAGTAGGGCCGTGGCCGGTGTGCCAAATATGGGAGATCGCACAGTGGAGTTTGTCGGGTGACGGGCCTGGTGTGTTATACATATGGCTAGCCAGGCCACGTGAGTAGGGACTGCCCCAAGAAGGTCTTGATTTGTTTCCACTGCAACCAGACCGGCCATAAAAAGGCCGAGTGTCCGAAGTCTAGTCCAAGTGGGGGAGAGTTGTAACACTCCAAATCAGGTAAACCATTCTAACCCTTGAAATGATTTATTTTGGCCAAAATGGTCCCTTTATACACTGGGCGTACCTAAGTCTACGCTTAGCGTACTATGGAAGAAGGATCGCGAAGGAGTATCGAGTATGCGGGGCGTACGCGACAGAGGGCCAAAGCCCTAAAACCCGGACTTGAGACCTATTTATTCATCCTTAAGTCACTTGGACCAAACCCTAATCATCCCCTAGAGTCTCACTTCGTCCCTTTGTTGGATAAGGTGTCTAAGTCCATAACTATTTCTGGTATGTACTTGACCCGGTTGGCATGGTCCATTTGGGTTGCATGGCATTGCAATACTTGGATAGACCAAATGAGAGAAAGGACACTTAAGGTTTATTAATATATTATAAGTTCTAATATATTAATAATATTATTTAATAAGTATTGATCAAGAATTAATTTGGAATTAATTAAGTGATCAAAAAGAGACTAATTAAATATATGGGGTTGATTGTGTAAATCATCCATTCTTGTATAGTGGGCTAATGATCCATGGTTTATATGAATTGGGTAACACCCATAAGGTGCTCCATGGATAGTCCATGGAGGTTATAAACCCATGGATCATGGAATATGAAAAGCCATGCACATTAGGGTTTACATGGATTAACCCTACATGTGGCACACTATATAAGAAGCCCTATGGTAAGCAAAATCGGCCACTAAGTGAAGAACAAGAGGGCTAGCCGATTTTGGGTGATAAGTGTCATCTCTCAAGGTTATTCCAAGTGTTGTGGTGTTGTGTGAGACATTTGAGGCATCACACTTGAGGTGCTAGGCTCACAAGGTTCTCAAGGAATCAAAGCAACAAGAAAGGTATGTGTTCTTACTAGTTTTTTATGATTCAAGTTCCCCATGCCATGCTAGATAGGTTAAGAACCCTGGAAATCAAATTTGCATGTATCTTAGTAAAACATAGATCCAAGGTTTCTAGGGTTGCATGTACACCTTAGGAGTGTTAGAATGCTCAAAACCCTTCACTGGTATCAGAGCCTAGGCTTGTTTTGTTGATACTTGATGCAAATTGTTGAACAAAGTCGAAAATTATGCATTCTGCTTAATGAACTCGCCGAGTCCATGGGGGGACTCGACGATTCCATGCCTAAAATCATCCTACTCGTCGAGTAGGTTCATGCACTAGACGAGTAGAATGCCCAGAGTGCATATTTTCGAGTTTTGCTGCTGGAAATGGACTAGAAACATTACCCTAAACTGTTTTGGTTAAAACTTGTTTTAGATGGTGTAATGGTTATGCTAATCCATTTTCAATGGCTATTATCAAAATTTCAATTCTTGTATGGTTTATTTATGATTCTTGAAATTGTTGATATGAATATTCATACACTTATGAGTTTAGAAGATCATAGGAATTATTTGCAACTTGCTTGGTAGTTTAATTCTTGATCATTATGTGTTTTAATGGAATCCATAATTTGTCCTCAAGTTATGGATTACCAATAGTCACTCTTTTAAAGTCCATTAAAGAAACACATAGGTTACATAAAATGAAAAGTCTCTCATTTTAATAAACCATTAACTCATAAGTTATGAAAGATGAAAAGTTTTGAAAGTTACAAAACTTGCCCTCAAGTTTTGGAACATGTAAAGTCACTTTAAAAACTTTTGTTCCAATCCCTAGAATTTCAAAAGTTAAAATTCAATCCTTATACTTTATAATATTATAAGTTAATAATATATATATGTATAAGAACAAGTCGTTTTACCGTTACTAGGCCTCATTCACGAAGCCGGTCTATAAGGGGGGTATAAGGTTGTTGCCTATAAAATTGCAGCTTAATGGGTGTCCACTCTCACCCACCGCTTCCTTGACTGGTGGAGGGTCGTTAGCCGAACGGGTAGGACAATGACTTAATCCTCATTAAAATTATGATGAATGTAAAGTAACTAAATGCTTTTATAAATTCCATATCTTAGTTACTTTAGGAAAATGTGAATAAGGTGCTAACCCATGAAATTACACTTTGCACTTTGATTAAGTCGTTAGTGGAGCGTGTGTGGTTAACCGGCACACTAACCTGGACTTACCAAGGTAGGCAAAGGGCGGCTTAAGGTTTATCATAGGTCGGTGGAGCGCGTGTGGTTAACCGACACATCGATTGAGTGATAAACATTAAGAGTACCAAGTAATTTGCATGGTTACTTCACACCTTGTTTTGTGATCCTCGACATCCCACTCACAAAACCTGAAGGTCACACTCGAGATTGAAACATGCCATTGAAAAGTTCAATGAATCTCAAAGAATCTAGGAGTTTCAAAACCAATTAAAACCTAATAATTTATTTCGTTTTTCATGGTGGAAATTGGTGAATCGTCATTCACCTACCTTCAAATATTTTATATCTTGGATTACGGCATCCCTCTTCTAAGTTATAAAATATTTTGTTGGGTCCTAGCCTTAATATTACATTTGGGTGTCTTATTAAGGACTATCTTTATATCTAATCTAAACTTATCTTTCTTCTTTTCAGATGTCTTCCAACAATGCTGCTTCTGGCTCAAACCCTACTGGCTCCTTCTCTCTCATGAACCTTTGTGGGAGAGTCATCTTCGATGGATCCAACTTTATAGATTGGATCAGGAACATCAGGATGGTCACTCGGTATGAGGACAAAGAATATGTCCTCGACAAGGAGCTTAAGGAACTTGATGAGTCGTCTGCTACTCCTGAGGAGATCGCTGAATACCACGCACATGAGAGAGATGCCACCAAAGTGGCATGTATCATGTTGGCCACAATGACAGCTGAGCTCCAAATGTCCTATGAGGACTATTACCCTTTTGAGATGCACCAGGACTTGATGGACCGCTACCATTAGAGTGCTCGTCAAGAGCAATATGAAATCATCTCCTCCATGATAACAACCCGGATGAAGGATGGTGAACCCATCACAGGCCACATGTAGAAAATGCAAAGGTATGTGGACCATTTGCTGAAACTGAATGTGAACTTCCCAGAGGAATTGGAAATTGCCATCATTTTTCACTCCTTACCTTCGTGTTATGATCAATTCCGAATGACATACCACATGAACAAGGAGGAAGTTACACTCAGCAAGCTTCAAGGACTTTTGAAGACCGCAGAAAGTGGTCTTAAAGGTAAGTCGGTTGTTACTACTTCTACTCCTACCGCGGCCCCTGTCTTGGCAATCGTGCAAGGCAAAGGAAAGAAGAGGAAGAGCCCTTCGAAGGGTACCAAGGGAAAGTCCCTTGATGGCTCCTCTTCAAGTGGAACCAACAAAGGTTTTGTCACTCCTTATGCTAACCCTAAAGAGGCTGAATGCTTCTATTGCCATGAAAAGTCGCACTGGAAGCGAAACTGCCCAAAGTACCTGCAAGATGTTAAGGATGGGAAAGTAAAACCTAACCATGCAGGTATATACACTATATTGTCTAATAACTCACCCCATTCTAATTCTTGGGTCCTTCATACATGTTGTGGTATTCACATATGTTCTGATTTGCAGGGACTAAGAAGAAGTGAGAATGTGGAGCATGGGAAGATAAACTTGATCATGGGGAATAGGAAAGTTACACCTGTCACCAAAGATTGGAGTTTATTCTTTGTTGCTAAGTAGTGGGTTAACATTAGATTTGAATAAATGTTGTTACTCGTCTGAAATGGCGAGAAATATTATTTCCTTTCATGGTTTGTACAAACAAGGTTTTACCTTTTTGTTTGATAATGAATGTGGTGGTATTAATGCTTTCTTTAATAATGTTCTTTATTTTAAAGCATTACCTTGTGATGGTGTGGATGAAACTATGTCGGTTGTTGATAACCTAGGAAATAATGTGTTGTGTATCGATTCTTCCACTAGCTTGGATAAAGCATCATTATGGCATTGTCTTCTTGGACATGTAAGGAAGAAACGCATAGGCCAACTCCAAAAGGATGGAGTCTTGGAGTCATTTGACCTAAAGTCAGATGATAGTTGTGAATCTTGTTTGCTTGGGAAAATGACAAAGTCACCCTTCACTGGTACTTGTGCTAGGGGTGAGGGTTTGTTGGACCTCATACATACTGATGTGTGTGGACCATTCAAAACCGCCACAAGGGATGCTAACCGCTTCTATGTGACTTTTACTGATGATTTTAGTAGATATGGATATGTCTACTTAATCAAGCATAAGTCAGAAACCTTTGAAAAGTTCAAGGAGTTTAAACAGAAAGTGGAGAATCATTTGGGCAGGAACATTAAGATGCTTCGATCCGATCGAGGTGGTGAGTATCTTAGTACAGAGTTCCTTTACTATCTTAAGGAATGTGGGATTGTCTCACAATTGACACCTCCCAGAACACCACAGTTTAATGGTGTGGCTGAGAGGCGTAATCGAACCTTGTTAGATATGGTTCGTTCCATGATGAGTCGAGCTTCACTACCAATCTCATTTTGGGGGTATCCCTTAGAGACTGCCGCCCATATCCTTAATCTAGTCCCTACCAAGAAGGTTGCCAAAACACCTCACGAGATGTGGACTGGAAAAGTTCCCAATCTGGACCACATCAAGATTTGGGGTTACGAGGCTTTCGTGAGACGCGAGACTCACGATAAGCTCGAACCTCGAAGTGAGAGGTGTATTTTCATCGGCTACCCACAGAGATCCTTTGGTTACCTCTTCTACAGACCCAGTGATAATGTGGTCTTTGTAGCAAGGAGAGGAGTCTTTCGCGAGAGAGAGTTCATAAGCCAAGGAAACAATGGGAGGCAAATTGACCTTGAAGAAATTCTAGAGTCAAGTGGTGAAGGAACCTCAAACCCTAGCAATTAACCTGAGGAAGAAACTCCTGTTGATTTGACAGATGAGTCTGTACCTCTGAGGCGTTCCACGAGAGTTAGGAATGCACCTCAGCATTACTATGGTTTCTATATTACTGCGGAAGGTGATACACTTATCAGTGATAGCACACCGGTAAGTCTGGATGAACCTAACAGCTACACGGAAGCCATGGCAGGCCCTGAGGCTGCTAAATGGAAAGAGGCTATGGACAGCGAGATACAATCCATGTATGACAATCTTGTTTGGAATTTGGTTGACAATGTACCAGGTCGTAAGACAGTCGGGTGCAAATGGATTATCAAGAAGAAGACCGACATGGATGGTAATGTACACACTTATAAGGCGCGACTGGTTGCAAAGGGCTTTTCTCAAACTCCGGGAGTTGATTATGATGAGACCTTTTCACCAGTAGCGAAGATTAAGTCTATTAGGGTTATGTTAGCCATTTCTGCATTTCATGACTATGAAATATGGAAAATGGATGTCAAAACCGCCTTCCTTAATGCGAAGTTGGCTGAGGATGTTTACATGAGTCAGCCAGAGGGTTTTGCCAGTGCAGAGTACCCTAATAGAGTGTGTAAGCTTTAGAAATCCATCTATGGATTGAAACAAGCACCTCGCAGATGGAATCTTTGTTTCGATGAGAAAGTCAAAGAGTTTGGCTTTTCGAGGAGTGAAGATGAGTCATGTGTATATGTCAAGGCTAGTGGGAGTATAGTTAGCTATTTGATATTGTATGTGGATGACATACTACTCATAGGAAATGACATCCCAACTCTGCAGGAAGTGAACTCCTGGCTTGGGAAGTGTTTCACTATGAAGGACATTGGTGAAGCTGCCTATATCCTAGGGATAAGGATTTTGAGAGATAGGAGTAAAAGACTAATTGGAATTAGTCAGAGTACCTACTTGGATAAGGTGCTGAATAGGTTCAGCATGCAGAATTCCAAGAAAGGAGAGTTACCGATCCAGAGTAATTCCAGATTGAGTAAGACTCAGAGCCCAAGTACAGAGGCTGGGATAGTAGAGATGAGTCGAGTACCATGTGCTTCCACTGTAGGCTCGATCATGTATGCTATGACTTGTACTCGTCCTGATGTCGCCTTTGCGCTGAGCATGGTCAACAGATATCAGGGGAACCCTGGAAAGGCTCACTGGACTATGCTAAAGAACATTCTCAAGTACCTGCGGAGGACTAAGGATTGGGTCCTTACCCTCGGTGGGAGTGACGACTTGAGAGTAGTAGGGTATAGTGATGCTAGCTTTCAGACTGGTAGGGATAATTTCCGCTCTCATTCAGGCTGGGTCTTTACCTCAAACGGAGGAGCAATTTCTTGGAAAAGTTACAAGCAGGAGACAGTGGCTGATTCAACTTGCGAATCAGAGTATATAGCGGCAAGCGAAGCAGCAAAGGAGGCTATATGGCTAAACAACTTCATTGGAGACCTTGGGGTTGAACCAGCTACAAAGGAGCCTATGGAGATTTTCTGTGATGGTGAAAGTGCAATTGCCTTAGCCAAGGAACCAAGGGATCACGGGAGATACAGACACATCGACATAAAATACCATTTCATCAGACATCGAATAGAAGAAGGACTCCTCGTCGCAAAGAGGGTATCATTGGATGAGAACCCAGCAGATCCCCTCACGAAGGGACTGAGTAGGGTAAAGCATCTCCAGCATGCGAGACGCATAGGGCTGAAGGATGATATTAGTTTTAGTAGTTAGATAGCTTTGAAATTTGTAAAGTGTAATTGACATTTGATGATAAATAAAATTTGTTGTTTATTTATAAGTAAAGTGTTGCTATCTTCTGTCAATCTTTTACTATCATTTCAATGTGCATGTTTTGACTTCCAGAATAATTATGTTATGGTATATCATATTATTCAAACTCTCCACAATCGGTCATATGTTGGAAGTAGATATGAATCAACACTGTCATGAGTTGGCTTGTAGATGTCTAAGATGTTGGACAGAGCAAGAGTTGCTACAACACTCATGAGTGCTCATAAGTTCTGAGTATTGGATTCAACCCACGCTCACTTGTATCACTTAATGGAATTTATCTCGAGTGATCGTGAGACGGTAATATCATATAAGTCTTCAAACCTAGAGATATGAGTTGTTGACTATGACTTGGTTATATATTGATTGTACGAAAACACATTGGTAACTCGATGTTATAAAACGTGCCTTTGTGTATAATTCAACAAGTAGTAAAACAAGAATATGAGCCGAAGTTTATCTGTTCCTTCTTGGATTAGAAGCGATATCTGGGCTCTCGATGATTTTGTTGTGACCTATGTACCGGGCCCGGTCAGAACTAAATTGATGTGTTCGATTAAGTTCTATGTCAAACAAATCGGAAATCGGGAAACAAACTGTTGGATAATAAGTAAGACATTGTCCATATATTTGTCCGGCTGATATCCAGAACAGAGGATTATATGATCACTTATCTTAAATGGCGTATCATTATCAGTTCCGCGAGACCTTGAAAGAGCTACGATTGTTGATCGGTTCCTGAAGTCATACTTGCAGTTATAGTTATTAGACTTATCCAAGTGGGAGACTGTTGGATAAGGTGTCTAAGTCCATAACTATTTCTGGTATGTACTTGACCCGGTTGGCATGGTCCATTTGGGTTGCATGGCATTGCAATACTTGGATAGACCAAATGAGAGAAAGGACACTTAAGGTTTATTAATATATTATAAGTTCTAATATATTAATAATATTATTTAATTACTATTGATCAAGAATTAATTTGGAATTAATTAAGAGATCAAAAAGAGACTAATTAAATATATGGGGTTGATTGTGTAAATCATCCATTCTTGTATAGTGGGCTAATGATCCATGGTTTATATGAATTGGGCTAACACCCATAAGGTGCTCCATGGATAATCCATGGAGGTTATAAACCCATGGATCATGGAATAAAAGCCATGCATATTAGGGTTTACATGGAGTAACCCTACATGTGGCACACTATATAAAAAGCCCTTTGGTAAGCAAAATCGGCCACTAAGTGAAGAACAAGAGGGCTAGCCGATTTTGGGTGATAAGTGTCATTTCTCAAGGTTATTCCAAGTGTTGTGGTGTTGTGTGAGACATTTGAGGTTATCACACTTGAGGTGCTAGGCTCACAAGGTTCTCAAGGAATCAAAGCAACAAGAAAAGTATGTGTTCTTACTAGTCTTTTATGATTCAAGTTCCCCATGCCATGCTAGATAGGTTAAGAACCTTGGAAATCAAATTTGCATGTATCTTAGTAAAACATAGATCCAAGGTTTCTAGGGTTGCATGTACACCTTAGGAGTGTTAGAATGCTCAAAACCCTTCACCCTTTACCTCAGTTTTCCCTTGAGAGTGTGATTTCGGAGCATAGAAAGGTGTTGGTGGCCATTTTGGAGCATATCCAAGAAGAAGAAGTTAGTGAGCAAGCTTGGTGTGGCATTAGGCTTCAAGAATCTGCATCTAGTTCACCTTGAGGAGCTTCTGGAGGTATAAAGTCTTGATCTTGCCATCTTATTCATTAGATTGAGTTAGGGTTTTCATATTGTCCCTTTTGTTGGTTCTTGGATCTTCTCTTGAGAGTTGAGCTTTGTGAGCATGCTATATGCATAAAGGTTCTAGCTTGAAGGTTATCTAGACTCCATGCATGAGTTTGAAGCTTTATATGAAGTCCTAATGTGAAAAATGAAGTTTTGAAGTCCCATATAGCATGCAAGGGCATAAAGTTGCCAACTTTATGCCCTAGGACGTCTTAATGAGCTAAGATCTAATATTGGATGTTAGAACATCAAGTATTAAGCACTTAATGGAAGTGGTGCTTAATCTGCTTGTACGTTGGGCGTAATATAGCATACGCAACGTGTACAGCCAAGGACTCAGTACGCTAAGCGTACAGAAGTGGTATGCTTGGCGTACGCACCCCAGTGGGTTTTGGGCTTCGTGTGGGCTTGTAAGCCCTTTGGGCCTTAGCCAGTGTTGGGCCTAGTCATATTTTGGGTTAGTGGTCCGATGAATCTGTTTTGGGCCATGGTTGTTTTGGTTGGGCCTTATTGGGCCATGTGGCCCATTAATAGTTTTGGACATGGAGTTTGGGCCCATTAGCAAGGAAGACTCTTGAGCCATTATGAAAGGACTTGGGCTTGGGTACTTGGGTTCTTTAATTAGATTATATTCAATCCTAATTTTCGGTTAACGGTATTATTGTTCAGCTAGGGTGGTTTTGGACTGTTAGGCGAGCAGCTTTTGTATTCAGCAGACTAAGGTGAGTCTCCTCACCATACCAATGGGTCACAGGCACGAAGGTTGGCCCATTATGTGAGATATGGATTGTTAGTTGATTATGTGTTATGTTGGTATGACATTTGCATGGAAGACCTCGGGGGGTTCCCGTGGCAGTAGATTAAGACCATGCGGGGGTTCCCATGGCATTTGGTGTAAGACCTTGGAGGGTTTCCATGGCATCCTAGTATGTTTGTAACTTTGTATGCTTAGTTTGCATAATATATCTTTGGTTTGCTAAGACCATGTGGGGGTTCCCATGGTAGTTAGTGAAGACCATGTGGGGGTTCCCATGGCAGGTAGTTAAGACCATGTGAGGGTTCCTATGGCAGTGGGTTAAGACCACGTGGGGGTTCTAGTGGCACCCGGCGTAAGACCTTGGAGGGTTTCCATGGCATTCTTATATGTTTGTATGCAGGGCTTATGTAGTATATGTAGCTGATATAGCTAATATGGTTTATGTGATTATGTGGATTGTGTGGGGTATGCTCTACGGAACTCACTAAGAATTAGCTTACAGTTTGTTGCTTGCTTCAGGTACTTCGGGCTCTAAGGGCAAGAGCCCGGCATGATGGCGCGACATGCACTCTCTAGCATTTTTATTTGGCACACTCTGATGTTATGAATAATTTATTTGATGAATATGGATTTTGAAAACAAATGTGATTGGAATTTTATATCTTATGGATGTGTTTTGGTTATTTAAAAATGAAAAAAAAAATTATTGGAAAAATTGGGTCGTTACATAAGTGGTCTAGATCTCAAATCTTAGATCCAAAAGGCTAAAAATGGCAAGGACTCAACCATTAATCAATTAATCCCAAAAGTACTTAACCCAACTTTTCCAAAATGCTTCTAGGACCCCTAATGGTCCATAAAAATCCAAATTTTATGGACATGAATGACCCATGCATGTCCTTCTTCAAACGAGGTCAAAAAGGAACAAAATGTCCCAAAATCCATGCATGGTTCCCATCTTACTACAAAAGTCCAGATCTATGAGATATGGCATTCAAGGGATATAGAGAAATCATAAAGTTGCAAACTTTATCTCTTAATATAACTCAACCCACTCCAAAAAGAACCAAACATGTTCCAAAACCTAGATCTATGAAGAAGAACACAAAAAGGTTTAAGCTTGAAGACTTACAATGAGTCCAGAAGAAGCACACCAATGGAGGAAAGGATCACTTGCTGAACCAAGCTCTATTTCTTCTTCTTCCTTTAAAACCACCACAAGTTCACTAAAATGAGCACAAGAGCACCAAAGAGGATTAGGGTTAGGGTTTCTGGGTTAGAGAGTGATGGAGGCTAAAGATAGGCAGCCCTAGCCTCCCCACTTTCCCTTAAATACCTAAAAATTAGGGTTATCCCGACACATGGTTGCCATATCGTGGCCAATATATGACACGTCGTGGTGATCATTAAACGATCTGCGAATCTTCTAGCATTACCACGTCGTGGGATGCCTTCACCAGGACATGGTCACTTCCAAAGTTCAAATATAAATAAAATTAAGTACCTACAAGAATCTAGATGTTACAGTAGCAAGGAGTGATTTTGAGGACGAAATCCAGTTTAAGTGGGGGGGGGAGTTGTAACATCGGTTTAGAGAAGTTGCCTATTTCGGGAATTATGGGCATTAAATGGATCAAGTTAGGGTCCTAGACTTTAAAGGGTTTGGGTTTTAGACCCAGTTGGGTGTGGATTATATAGATTATGTGATCCAAGCTTTTGGTTTGTGTTTTGGAATCCAAGGGTATAATGGTAAAAGTGATGCTTCAGACCTTTTCATGAATTAAGGTTTCTAGTTTAAAAGGTTTTAAGTCAAAGGAGATTAGATGGGTGTAAGGGTCGAATTGTTGTAATTAGTCGAAATATATTTTGTCTCTTCGAATGTTTTGTAATGTATTTTACTAGGGCGCTTTTATTCGAAGCTTAAGTGACTATGTCTTAGTATATTTTTTTGTACGCTTTCGGTTCCCTATAAATAGGGTTATTTACTAGAGTTAGATAAGAGTTTTTACAGACCTGTCTATTGTACTTTGTAAACATACGAAAGCGTAATAAAGCTGAAACAATATCATATTTACATCTGGTGTTCAATCTCGCATTCTTACTTGAATTCATACTCTGATTAATTCAATACTTGATTCTTTGGTTCATCAATTGGTATCAGAGCAGGAATCACATCTGTGATCTGATTTTCATCCATTCAAAAAGTTTTTGAATCAAATTTTTGGTTCGAAAGTTTCCGCACTTTTTGATCGTGAAAATTTTGTCTAGATCTTAGTCTGTGATTTGATTCTGCATTTGAATTGTTGAATCGAGTGTTCTTCTAGTAATTCCGATTTGATTCAACTAGCTTGATTTCAAATTTCCAAATCTTCTTAAGAATTTTCAAAATCAATTTCCATACAACAATGGCGAGTTTCAATCTCAATTCGATGACCTCGTTTTCTCATCTGTTAGGTTCATCAACCAAAATTCCAATGCTAATCCCTGAATATTATGATCAGTGGGCTGATCGTATGCAGGATTATCTGAATGGTCTGGATGAAGAATTATGGTCATGTATCACTGGAAATGTCAATGTTCCAGTGAATGTTCAACCAATTGGATCATCTTCTACAAATTCTGGAGTTGATAATCAATCTGATCGTCTGAAGAAACTGGAGAAGAGGTGTATGAGAGAACTGCGATGAGCTTTACCTCCAGTTGTGTACAACTACATAAGGAGCTGTACAACTGCAAAGGAAATCTGGAACAGTCTGAAAGATAAGTTTCAAGGAAGTGAAAAGACAAAAATCAATTCAGTCAAACAGTGCTTGGTTGAGCTGAAAGACTTCAGACAAAAAGAAGGAGAAACAATTGAAGTTTACTATGATCGACTGAACGAGTTAATCTATCATTGTAATCGCTATAGAATTACCAGGACTTCAATGGAATTCAATCTCATCTTTGTGATGGGTCTTCGAAAAGAATGGAGAAGTGTTAGTATGATGGTGAAGAATCAGCAAAGTTTTGATACATCAACTCTCAATGATTTGTACAATCAGTTGAAAACACACGAAACAGAAGTAAATGAAATTGTTGAAGAGACGAAGCAAAATTTGGGAGGTCAATTGGCACTTGTGTCAAAAATATCTGAGAAAGAAGCAGAAAATGGTGATTCTGAGGAAGAAGAAGGATTCATCATGAATTCGGATGATGAGGCAATAGCTTTTTACTCAAATAATCGTGTTAAGAAGTTTTTCAAAAAGTCGTTCAATCCGAAAACTAAGCTTGCTGAGGTAAAAGGAAGTGCTGTCAGTAAAACTACTGATGAGGAGAAAAAGAAAGTTGAGAAGAAAGATTCGAAAGTGTCTGAAGGAAAGATTGAGAAAAAGCTGAAAGGTGATGCTGGAATAGATTGTCATTATTGCAACGATGCGAATCATCTTGCGAATGACTGTATGCTTCGAAAGAAGGATGAGAGGAAGAATAAAGTCAAGGATGAGGCGTATTATGCAGAGAGGCTAGAGGAGGTCCGTGCGAAAGCCAAAAATTTGTCATTGGTTGCAAAGGGTGAACATGAGGATGAAGATGGAACTTATCAAATCTGGTCATCCGGATCAGACGATGAAGAAATGCGAAATCCGACACATGGAGCGTTGTATGTGAAAATGGAGGAGGATTTGGATGATGAGGAATTCGAAGTGAGAGGACGATGCTCGTATCCAAAGCGGCTGACAAATCTCCAATGACAACAAAGGTACGTAAAATTCTTGAATCTTTTAATATTCCTACACATGCTTATGATTCTGAACTAATATCTTTTGATGAGACGGTTACTTATTTTGATTCAATTGTTGTGTCTGCTAGCAATGAGGCCAACAAATTGTCCATGGAGTTGTTAGAGAACAAAAAGAGATTAGACTTGAAAATAAGCAAAATTGAATGTTTGGAATTACAAATAACAAATATTATGTGTGATAGGGATACTTTAACGAGTGAAGTCAAACTTTTGTTAACACAAAGAAACATTTATTGTAATTCTGCTAAAAGACTTTATGGCAAATTAACTGATTTACATCATTCATGTGACATAAGTAAAGAGCAACATAGAAATTACTACCTTTTCTAGCATTCGAAAGAGCTAAGGTAGATAATATTTCGTATGATTGTGAGCAAATAATAGCTGATTTTGACAAAGTTCCTGATGATAGATATAAATATGGAATTGTCAAAATTGATGAATGTCTTGATGTGAATGAATTAATTAACATAGTGAATGATACTTTGACTAAATCTGAACAAATTCAAATTTTGAAAAAGACTGAGAATTCAACATCTAATTCTCAATCTAATTTTGCTGATATTGAAGATAATTCTGACAATATTAGTGAAATTAGTGAACTTGAAGATGTTGATTGTTCTCAGTTGTCTGTTGTTAATGTTGCATCAACATCTAAAGGGAAAGAAAAATTTAAGGATTTGATGGTTGAAAATGAAACTGATATACCCTCAAGTTTGAATGTTTGTGATATGAACTTTGTGGATCTCAAAGACAATCAAACTGATGATAGTGATGATGAAGATGAAGAGAAAATTTCGAAGGAAAAGAAATCTTCAAAGGAAGAAGAAATTCCTCGAATAGTGGTTGATCAAGTGTATGGTGATACACAAAAATTCGAAAAAGTAATGAATGAAAAAGGTGAACACTATCTTGAAACGAATACAGTGGTTTATCCAAATTCCAAATGTACAGATGATGTCATTTTTCCAAATCAAGTTTTCGTAACTACTGGAAATGTTGAAAATATCAAACCAGAATTAAAGAAGTTAGTTGAGGAGGATAATTCAAAAACAACTCATTAAGGTTTTTTCGCAAATCAAAGCACGGTTGAAAACAACTTAACAAAGAATTCGTATGTGTTCCAACGTCAAAAACCACAAAGAAAATGGGTTGAAAAATCAAAAATTGAAAAAGAGAATTCAAAACAAGTTGTAAAGGAAAGTGAAAAAGTTGTCAAACTAAATTCTAAGGAATTTAAAGATCAAATTGACAAATTTTCGAAAGAAAACAACATTTCAAAAAGACAAGCAAGAAAGAAAATATTTTGGCAAAATGTTGAGACTCAAAAAATGTCTTAATCACAAACACCCAAAAATGTTTTCAAAGCTAAAAATTCCTCTTTTCCAACAAAACCTCAACATTCATCTCAATCAAATCATTCCAGGTCTGAAGTGAATAAACAACCAAGATTTTCGAAAGTTTCAGAACCTAACAATTCAAGAACATTTTCAAATAAATCAAATCAAAATCAAAAATTCTTTCAACGTCAAAAATTTAAATCAAAAGTTGATACATCTTATGCTCAATCTTTTCTAACAAATCCAAAAGTTGATTTTGTTCCTCAAAAGCCAAATTTTCCTAATCATCCAAAGAAAGAACATATGAAAACTTCACGGGAAAAAGGAATGACTTCAAGGAAGAACATTGATCATTGGCTTGAAGGTAAAGGAAAGATGTATCAGTCGAATACATTTTCAAAGGAGCAAATTCACGAAGCATATGAGAAGTATGTGAATACTTCATCAAATGGCAGTTCATCTTCTAAGGATTCGAACATTTCAGTCAAAGCTTGGAAACCAGTAATAAAAGCAAAGAATGTTCATTCACAAACTCAAAATTCAAAGGGTAATGTCAGCAAACATTCGAAACCATCAACAACTTATGTTTCGGTTCCTTTAAATGAAGATGTAAACTTAATTGATAGTCTCAAAACCAAAGTTTGTGATTGGGTTAAAAGTTCTACATTACACTCGAAATTGAAATCTAATTTCCAAGGACCCAAAAAGCCTTGGGTACCTAAATTTTTCCACTGATTGTAGGTACTATGTGACGATCAATATGATAACAAGTGGTACATTGATAGTGGTTGCTCTCATCACATGACTGGGAAGAAGGAAAATTTACGTGATTTTCGAAGTCTCAAAAATGCTGGAGTAGTGAAGTTTGGGAACAATCAAAAATGTCAAGTCAAAGGATATGGGAAGATCACGAATGGACAATTCACAGTGAATCGTGTTGCATATGTTGAAGGTCTTCAACATGACTTGATAAGTGTTTCTCAACTTGTTGTGGGCACTGGCAATCAAGTTCTTTTTAACGAAGAAGGAAGTGTTATTTCGAATGTCAACACAAAAGAAGTGTTACTGAAATCCAAAAGGAAAGGTGACATGTTCACTTTGGATATCAATCTGATAGTAGGGAAACCTGCTATATGTCTTCTTTCGAAAGCAACAGCAGACTTAAGTTGGCTATGGCATCGAAGACTTTCTCATCTCAATTTTCGAAACATTAATAAATTTGTGGTACAAGATCTGGTAAGAGGTTTACCTGTACTTAAATTTGACAATGATTCTTTATGTGCAGCTTGTGAAGTTGGCAAGCAACATAAACAAGGTCATCCAATTACGATTGATTCGAAAATTGTTGCACCTTTGGAACTCTTACATATTGATTTGTGTGGTCCTTCAACTGTTTCAACTATCAACAAGAAAAGGTACATTCTAGTTATTGTTGATGACTTTTCCAGATTTACGTGGGTTTATTTTCTCAGGCTTAAATCCGAAGTTGCACAAATCATGATTGACTTTATCAAAAAGATGGAAACAACATTGAAGAAGATTGTTCGAAAAATTAAGAGTGATCATGGAACTGAATTTAAGAACAATGTTCTTGATTCATTTTTCGTGGACAAAGGAATTTCGCATAACTTTTCACCTCCATACACACCACAACAAAATGGTGTTGTTGAACGAAGAAATAGGTCACTATGCGAAGCGGCTAGGACTATGTTGGCATATGCGAATCTTCCACAATACCTTTGGGCTGAAGCAGTATCAACCGCATGTTTCACTCAAAACAGATCTTTCATTCATCATCGTTTTAACATTACCCCATATGAAATTCTCAACAATCGAAAACCTAACGTTAAATTTTTTTCATGTTTTCGGATGCAGGTGCTTCATTATGAATCTCAAGAATAATCTTACGAAATTTCAAGCCAAAGCAGATGAAGGGATTTTCTTGGGATATTCGCATAATTCAGTCGCATATCGTGTGTTGAATAAAAGAACACGAAAAGTTGAAGAAACTTTTAATCTTACATTTGATGATCACTACATTAAATAAACTACCTCACAGTTTGAAAATCATCCTATTCTGAAAGACATACAAGATGAATATGAATCCTTACAAACATTAGATAGTGATTATGATTTAATTTTTGGAATTTCAGATCATGCTGTTGATGCTGAAATAAAAGCAAATGATAATCATCTCTCTGAACTAACGAAGATTACTGATGATTCAACATCAAATTCTCCAGAGAAAGGCGAAAGTATGCAAACCAATCCAGTGGAGGGGGAGCAATTGGATTCGAATACTCTAGTTGAGGAAGAGCATTCTTTCGAGGGGGAGAATGGAAGATTGAATGCTGATGTTGAGGGGGAGCATTTAGAAAACAATGAGAATAATAATGATTTTGATTATGTTTGTTCGATTGCAGGATCAGAGAATGATGATATGTACGAAGATGCACCTTTGGAATTTGATCCAGCATATCCACCAATGGAAAAGTGGACAAGAGATCATCCGAAGGATCAAGTAATTGGGAATCCACAAGAGGGAGTTTTAACAAGAGCTCAAATTCGTGCAAAGAATGAGGTACTGAATACTCATCAAGAATTTTGCATGTTCAATGTTTTCATCTCTAAAATTGAACCAAAAACAGTTAAGAATGCAATGGAACACTCAAATTGGGTTGTTGCAATGCAATCTGAATTGTCTGAATTTGAACGAAACAAGGTTTGGAGATTAATTCGTAAACCTGAAAATGTTTCAATTGTTGGGTTAAAATGGATTTTCAAAAATAAAACCGACAAAGATGGAAACATTGTTCGAAACAAAGCCAGACTTGTTGTTAAAGGATATTCACAACAAGAAGGAATCGACTATGAAGAAACTTTTGCCCCTGTCGCAAGACTCGAGGCTGTTCGTATATTTCTGGCTTATGCAGCTCACAAAGATTTTGATGTTTATCAAATGGACGTGAAGTGTGCATTTCTAAATGGAGAGCTTGAAGAAACTGTTTACGTGGAACAACCCCCAGGTTTTATTAACGAAGAATTTCCAAATCATGTTTATATTTTAGATAAGGCAGTTTATGGTTTGAAACAAGCACCACGAGCATGGTATGCAACACTTACTTCATTTTTTAAACAATCTAAATTTAAACAAGGATCTGTTGATCCCACATTATTTCGAAAGAAAGTTGGGAATCATCTAATGCTTGTTCAAATTTATGTTGATGATATTATTTTTGGCTCAACTGACTCTGCCTTGTCTAGAGAATTCGAAGATCTGATGAAAAGCAAGTTTGAAATGAGCATGATGGGAAAAATCAATAATTTTCTTGGACTGAATATTCGTCAAAACAGAGAAGGGATTTTTATTAATCAGGAAAAATATACGAAAAATCTGCTAGAGAAGTTTGGATTGACGAATAGCACAAAGTTACGAGTTCCTATGGCAACTGGCATAAGATTGACGCCTTCGTTAGATAAACCTGCAGTTGACCTAACTCTGTACAGGAGCATGATTGGTTCATTACTTTATCTTACAGCGAGTAGACCTGATATCATGTTTTCTATGTGTAATTGTGCTAGGTATCAGTCAAATCCACGAGAACCACATCTCACTGTTGTGAAGAATATATTTCGTTATCTTAAAGGAACAATTTCGTTAGGATTGTGGTATCCTTCGAACATTGGGTTCTTTGTACAAGCATATTCAGATGCAGACTTGGGTGGTTGTAATCTTGATAGGAAAAGCACAAGTGGTGGATGTCAATTTCTCGATGGCAAATTGGTGAGCTGGCAGTCGAAAAAGCAAACATGTGTCTCAATCTCAACAGCTGAAGCAGAATATGTGGCTGCTGCTGCTTGCACTTCATAAATTATATGGATTAAAAGTCAATTGCGTGATTATGCAATCAATATGAAAAAGATTCCATTATATTGTGATTCTCAAAGTCCAATAAGAATTTGTCATAATCCTGTGCAGCATTCGAAAACTAAACATATAGCACTTCGTTATCATTTCATCAAAGATCACGTGGAAGATGGAAATATTGAAGTGCATTTCGTGAAAACAACTGATCAGTTAGCTGACATTTTCACAAAACCTTTGGATGAAAAATCCCTTGTGAGAATTATAGAAGGACTTGGAATGATCGATGGAAATTCTGTTCCATGCGAAAAAGGAGAATGATGGTTGACAAGATATGATTCATAGGCGCTGAATAAAAGACAATGCAAAGTCATTCAGCATTCAGAGGTTACTGTTCATAGTCAACCCTTCGACCCCTTCGAATTCATATATTTGTCACTAATCAGGGAATGATAAAATTTTGTGTTTTTGCAACAAGTACAGTATATTTTCATTTTCGAAAATTCAAAAATCCAAAAAGATTTTCTTTTGTTTTGTCATTTCATTTTCGAAAATACAAAAATCCAAAAAGATTTTCTTTTGTTTTGTCATTTCATTTTCGAAAATTCAAAAATCCAAAAAGATTTTCTTTTGTTTTGTCATTTCATTTTCGAAAATTCAAAAATCCAAAAAGATTTTCGTTTGTTTTGTCATTTAATTTTCGAAAATTTAAAAATCCAAAAAGATTTTCGTTTGTTCTGTCTTTACTTTCGAAAAATCAAAACAACAAAAATATTTTGATTCTTATTTCTTTTTAGTATTTTGTTGCAGTTAATCTTGAAGATACAGAGTGGATTATGCTAGCAGTTCTAGGGTCAGGTATCTTTTTCGTATGAATTGATAAATTTTTCATTCTTTGAACTAGTTAAGATGTCCCTAGAAGCATGTTGCTGCATGTTGTCCAAAAGCCTCCAATGACTCAATGTGTGTGTACGAAAGCCTTAATGAAATTTTTCATACGAAAATTTCTTCCCAATCAGGCTTATATTCACATTAGTCTCTGAGCTACCTGACTCTTCTCAAAATGAGTTAAGAGTTTACTGTTTGGTCCTACTATAACAGAGGTACTTTTTGTGTCTTACATCAATCTTTTTCATCTATAAAATTCTTACACGATCACACACGAAGACATGTGTTCGAGAGGTCTCTGATCAAACCCATCGAGACTTAGACATATCAAAAATTTGTGTTTATGATCTGACATCATGAGACCGTGATGAAAGTGAAACCCAATTTTCACTATCCTTTTAAGGAATTGACGGGGATCAATGATCCAGATTCTCACGAAACTTTTGTTTCTGTACCAAAATTCGAAACTCCAAATCATATTCATTTCGAATGAGTGGTCTTGATCAAACATTCGAAACCCATGATGTTTGTTATCCAACAAGATCCAGCACAAATTTTTGTTCTTGAATATGATTTCCGTGTGAGTTTCATTCGAATGTCAAAGTCATTTCAAATTTCTCAAAGCAAACTTGTCACTGACTACACTGGTCACACAAGTAATTTCGGTTACAATTTATCACCTTATGTTTAGGTTGACATGTAACGAAATATTTTAACTAGCCACGATGCTTAATAAAAGAAGCCCTTCGATACTTATCAACAAGTATTCGATTGTAATTCTCGGGAACCCACACAAGCAATTGATCATTTCTCTTAATGATTAATGAAGTAATCTTTGCCCGGGTTTTTATTTGCTTTTGTGTCAATTGTTTGACATCACGATTTTCCAAATTTTTCTTATATTTGTTTCTCGTCTATATTCTTTGGAACACTGCACTCACGAAATCCTTGAGGTTCTGAGTAATACCAACTCAGGCTGATGATTTCAAAACTTCTGGCATATGACTTCACTTTTCATCCCAAAAGTGAAAGAGCCTTGCTTCCATTCGAAGGGTTCTGACGGTTACAATATTCTAAGGGAAAACAAGACAGGCTGTTTATAAATGACGTATGGTATTCTGTCCGTTTTTCAAGGCGATGTGACAGCTACTTTTTGACGCATGGCTACTTTTACGCAGTAATGGTCCGATTTTCAAGGTGCCATGTCGGATATCATTAATTACATATCCCGCTTCAAATTCAAAACTTCAGGGTTACATATAAAAGGGGATTCAAGGGTTCATTACCAGTTTACGCGATCAAAAAGCATAAATTCCCAAATTCTCTGATCATCAAAATCTTCAAACCCTAACAATGGCGACTTCTGCTCATGTTGATTCTCATACCACTGAAGATGCCTCTTCATTACCAATAATGAAGATTCAAGCAACAAACTATCACTTGGAGGGTGATGTTTCTCAATACCCAGAAGATTTGAAGATGCTAATTGTTGCTTTGAAGAATTCTGTTTTGTCAAAGGCGATGTTTAGTTCATTCTCGGTTCCAATGCTACGGTTGTCTCAAGCAGGATCTACTGCTACATACAACAAAGCTTCTGATACGATTACTTTTCATCTGGTGAATGACAAAAAGGTCAGGCTAACCAAGAAACTCTTTTGTCAAATTCTTGAAATTCCGAATTCACCTCCTTATGTTGCTTTCACATTCCCTCAAATCGTTAACATGTTTAATGAGATGGGATATCAGCCTCCATTGTCTAAGATCAGTGATTTTAAGAAATCTGGTCTTCCACGACTATGGAATTTCTTGTTTGGAATCTTTCTACGATGTTTAACTGGGAGAACAGTTGGTCTTGATAAGGGAAGAATGGAGGTTTATGCTATGGTTGCTGGCATATATTATGATCTGCAAGTGGATTATTCTACACAATTATGGAAGGAATTCCAAAAGGGTGTAGAACACACGAATGCTATTCATGGTATTTCGTGTGCAAGATAGTGGAGCTTGATTTTGCAGTATTTATACAACAAGGAAGGGATTTTGGTACCCAATGATGAAGAAAGAGTTGTTTTTCAATCGTACCACTATCCAAAGGATGTCACAGACAGTGCTGAAGTTTTTCCATCAGTTGCTCGTATTCCTGATGCAATGCTTAAAAGAGTTGATCCTTCGAATTCTGTTTTGGTAGCACATTTGAAGACCATTGATTCAACAGTCGAAACTGGCATACTATTAGGAAGAGATGATAAGAAATCCAAGAAGACGAAGAAGAATGAAACTGAGTCAAAATCTTCGAAATCTCCAAAGAAGAAGCCTGAAACCATTGAAGTGTCTGTTACTGAGACTCAAGTGATTGAGCCTATTGTTGAAGAAACACAAGAGAATGTCATCATTCCTTCGAAGACTGGTATGTTTCGAAGAATCAAAATGAAGTCATCTCATAAAAGCAAGTCTCCTACACACAAAGTGGTTCGAAAACCTCAAATCACTCATCAAGGGGTGTTAATTCGAGAAGTGTCAGCACCTGTTTCTCCGGTGTCTAAGAAACGAAGGGCTGAGGATATGGCAAAACATTTTTCAAAGAAGAAGAAGAAGAAGACTCGAAAACTTGTGATTTCTACTGAGTCAACAGAAGATGATGATGAAAGAATTCCAGAAACCCCAGAGTTAAATTCTAATGCAGGAAGTTCAACTCCTGAGCAGATAGTCATCATTCCACCCGAAGATTCGGTTACCAAATCAGTTTCTGAGGCGGTACGAACTTCAGGCATCCCTGCAAACGTATCTGATACGGATGCACATGTCCATATGGGTGGTGGAGGTTCGAAAAATGATGATCAAAATAAATCTACTTTTGCTCCTTTCGAAAGTATTGTTTCTTTACCCTCATCCACTATTCCCATTACATCTACCACTGATTCTCCTACATTCGAACACATTATCAATCAACCATTCACTTCTATTTTTTCTTCTCAATCCACTGACACACCCAAACCGACTTCGAATGTTCAAGAAACCATTTTTATGGAGACAGAAACTGATACTGAGGGGTTTGGAGGCACGTTTGACGAATTGGAATTTCATGAAGAAGAAGAGCAGTTTCCAGATCATATGCTGATGACCATGAAGCAGTTTAAAATTCTGAATCAGAAGTTGAATTCGATAATTCAATCTCAAGCTGATCTGGGGGGTGGTTCATCTGTTTCTAGTTTGGAGGTTGATTCAATGTTGAAAATGCTCGAAGCCAGAGTTGTGAGCAAAGTCTCTGGCATGATTACTGATTCAGAATCTCGAATTTTGGAGAAGGTTGATTATAATGATCAAAATAATGAACTTCGGATCAAATCTCAAAATTCAATGTTTTCCACTGATGTGAAAAATTTGAAGAATGTCACAAAGGAAAGGCATGTTCTTTTTGTGCAAGAAGTGAAGAAGGTCAGGGAGGATGTAAATTTGCAGATTCATGAACTTCGTGAAGACATGCAAAAAGAAGTTGCTACTGTTCAACAAGATTATGCATCCTTGAATCAAAAGGTTGATATAATTTGTGATGCAGTCACAAGATTTGTTAAATTGTATGAAAATTTGAGTCTGCAACTTACTCAACTTTCAACATCCGAAAAAACAAACTTTGAGGAAGTGATATCTTTGCTAAATGAGTTAAAAGAAATTTCTGACAGACCAGTTTCTTCTTCCTTGATTACTCCTGAATTTTTATCACAGAAGTTTATCCAATTCGAAGTCATCCTCAACAAACAACTTGCACCTCTCTTTCGAATATCAAGTCTTCTTCCAACAACAAATGCCCCACCTGTTTTCACAGGGGTGCAAGGGGGAGAAAGAAAAACTGGTGAATCGAAGGCTAGTGGTGAAGATGCGAAAGTTGTAGGAAAAGTATTTTCTTCGAAGATCCCAACAACAAAGCCAGTTATAGTTTCTGCTGGGATGGTGACTTCAACAGTCGTAACAACATTACCTATTACAAGACCTATTTCGAAAGGAATTGTAATTGGTAAATCCACAGAGACTGGTGAAAGTGGTTCGAAACCAAAAGAGGCAATTGACAATCCAGCTTTGAAAGATAAAGGAAAATCGATTGTAGTGGAAATGTCAAAAGAAGAAAAGAAGGCTGCAGCAGAAGCTGAAATCGAAAAACTGAGGTTGATTCAAAGCATTATGGCTCAGCGTGCTGGTGATCTGAAGGGAATGAACAAAGGTGATCCTGCCAAACACTACAATTACGAAACAATCGAGGCCAAGGTAGCGTATAATCACATGTATTCGTTTGAGAAGAAACCAAAACAAAGTTATTTGATTACGAATACTGATACAAGCCAGCTGGATTTTCCGATAAATGAAATGATGTTCATCATGCCTCAGTTCAAAGCTGAAGGAAATTTTAAAAATAAGGATGAAGGTACTCACATGAAAATTCGTTTTCATGCTGTTCTTGCAAAAGCCCCTGAGGAAGTGTGGTCACTGGTTAAAATCAAGAAAGTGATCAGTATGAAAAAGGATGTGGTATTCGAAAACACAGTCCAAAATTTCAAGTATGTGGTTGCCAGGGCAAATGGAAATATTTGCGAATTCACTGTTGCAGATTTTCCATTGATGAACTTGTATGATCTTATACAAGTTGCATTACTTTTAAAAGACAAATCATTTTCATATCTTCAGAACACAGAACCAGATGAATTCAAGCTTGGAGTTGCTCACATCAAGATTTTCATAGAAAATTACTACGAGTGTTTGGCTCTTACAGATGTGGAGTTAGCTACGGCTAAAGGTATGGAAATTAAAGCTCTGATGGCTCCAACAAAGACTCAAGTAGAATTGAAAAAGTATGTTGATGATGAAATCTGCTTGAAGCCTTTTGGAATGGTATTCGCAGGAAAAGACAAAGCTGGAAAAGCTAAACGGTTCTTATTTCAGGCATGCGAAGTGGAGAGATATTCAACATCTCAATATACGAACTTAATTGTTCGTATGAATCATTGCAAGAAGAACAATGAAGGAGATAAGAAAGAGCTGAAGAATATTATCTCCTGGTACACGGAGATTCGAAGAGTGCTACTGTATTCCATCACACTTCTTACGAATTAAGGATTTCGACTATGATTACAAAGGGGGAGATTGTAAGGGTCGAATTGTTGTAATTAGTCGAAATATATTTTGTCTCTTCGAATGTTTTGTAATGTATTTTACTAGGGCGCTTTTATTCGAAGCTTAAGTGTCTATGCCTTAGTATATTTTTTTTGTACGCTTTCGGTTCCCTATAAATAGGGTTATTTACTAGAATTAGATAAGAGTTTTTACAGACCTGTCTATTGTACTCTGTAAACATACGAAAGCGTAATAAAGCTGAAACAAGATCATATTTACATCCAGTGTTCAATCTCGCATTCTTACTTGAATTCATACTCTGATTAACTCAATACTTGATTCTTTGGTTCATCAATGGGATTGTAGGGATTTTCATTACCTTTCCGAGCATATAAAGAACACTAAAGACGAATCTGGGACGAATAAGTTATGGTCATTAGAAGTTAGAATGGGAATGAGTTTTGGTTGTACGATGGGCGTACTTAGCTTAAGCTGTTCACGGTGATTCTTTCTAGTACGTTGGACGTACCTAGAGTACGTTAGGCATACTCGTGGGTAGGTCAAACCCAAATTTTTGGGTCTTGTACCCTATTTAAAGACCTTAACCTCTTGGAAACCCTTCTTATCGTCAACCTCCATCCTCTAAAGCAGTTCCCTCAAAACCCTAGCCCCATTTGTGAGATTTTTGATCCCTTTTAGTGATTTGGAGTGTTCTTGGTGCATATTTGAGAAGAAGGAGCTCATTGGAGAAGTGTTGGTTATCTTGGAGCTTGTAGACCCAGACCTTGTTCATCTTGATCTTTCTTCTGGAGGTATAAAAATTCAAACTTTAAGGCTCTTTAGTGTGGCTCTAGTTTTAGGTTATGTTATGAGCATGCTTTGGTCCCATGGCTTGGATCTTGTGAGTAGAAGTTACTCTAGAACCTTTAAGCATCATTTCTAGTAATTTATGAGGTCATTAAGTCAAAAAACAATCGAATCTTGGTCGTTATATCTCTTCCATGCATGAGTTAGTGTTCCTTTGTTGAAGATATGAATCTAGGGCTTTGGTTTCCATTAAGTCATGCTAAGTCATAAATTCGGGGAATTTATGACTTAATACGTCCCTTAGAATCAGATCTGGGGGTTGGACATTAGGTCTTAAGGTATTAAGAGCTTACAAAGTGGTTTTGGGCTTCAGCTGGCGCACGTTGGGCGTACCCTCCTGGTACGATGCACGTAACGGGTTTCAGCCCGTTACTTTTTCTTTGAGCAAGCAGTAAGCTGGGTGTAATAGGGTGGTATGCTAAGCGTACTCACCAGAAGGTATTTGGGCCATTTTGGGCTTTAGGTCATTTTGGGTTTGGGCCTTGATTTGTTGGGCCAAGTATGGAAGGGTAAAATAGTCCTTTACCCCTTAGCATGATAGGATATGTTTGGGCCTTTTATTATGGGTTATTACCCTAATCATTGATTAGGGGTAAGTTTTTGATATGTTCAGTGTGAGGAGCCCTGTAGCAGCAGCGCTTGCGTGATTCGGTTAACTTTTGATTGAGGTGGGTCTCTTTACTGTACTTGTGGGTCGAATGCACCAATGTCGGCCCACTGGATTATGTTGTAGGATAGTAGTGGTCTTTGTGACACTTACTGATATGCTTGTATGTGCTTGTTGTCTTCGTGACTCTTACTAGTAGACTGTATGCTTAGTTGTAGGGGTGAAATAGACCTGTACCGGTTGAAACATACCGAAGGAGTCGGAATGGACTTAGAGATTCGGAAGGGACTCAAGGAATCGGAAAGGACTCGGAGAGTCGGAAGGGACTCATGGGTGAAATAGACTCATAATATCTTTAGGTTGATATGTATGCATGATATGCATGTTTGATGTGTATATATGGTAAGTGGTATTTTAGGGAACTCACTAAGCTTTGTGCTTACGGTTTTACGTTTATGGTTTCAGGTACTTCCAGTTTTAAAGGGAATGGTGCAGCGTGACTGCACTGCACTGTATCCCCTAGAGTTTTCCACATTGGCTGTTTATGATTTTTACTCTGATGTTTAAGTGATTTAATCACTTTGATTGGTTTTGGAACAACTTAATTGTATTATTTATTGTTTTGAAAATGAAAATTTTACTCTTAATTTTTGGGATGTTACAGTGTGTATGTATTCTTGAGTTGGTGTGTATATGTTCTTGAAGGTGTATTTTTGTGTGTGTGTTTGAAAAGAGATAGAAAGAAGAGGAGTTGAATGGTGGCATGAGAGAGAGAGAGAGAGAGAGAGAGAGAGAGAGAGAGAGAGAGAGAGAGAGAGAGAGAGAGAGAGAGAGAGAGAGAGAGAGAGAGAGAGCCATTAGTAGTATTTTTAATTAATTAAAAACATTAACATAAATATAAAACGATTAAAGAAACAAATATAAAGGATATGATAGTTTTTTTGAAGATGATAGAGACCAAAATTGTATTTAAAAAGGGTCTACTATTACACCATTATTTTCTTACCAAAACCACATGGACCATTTTTTTTCAATTTTGTCTTTAAAAACAAAGTCATATAACAATATATTTATAACATTTTCTTTTTGTAGTGATAGGTCGTGGGATACTATCGGAGAATTATGTTATGCATATCATAAATTCGGTTTATTTTTCATATATCCTATAAACAGTAACGTTAATGAGCTAATTGACGATAACAATGTAAAAAACTTTCTAATATTTTGGGACTAGTGGTTTATAGTAGAATCCTCCACAAAAAATTAAAAGTGTTCATCATCTTTGACACACTCGTTTGATCATGGCTAAGCATCATTAACACTCTTTTTACTGGTAGGCTCCAACTTATTGGTTTACAGGAAACTTGTCACGGTGTTGATTTAATCCTTATGATGTGGATTACCATGTGTATAAATATTGCTAAAACTATGAACTCCACATATATATTATAATCTTAATATTAGAGCTGACATATGCATGTCCATGGCTTAACATATCTTTTTCTACATCCCCGAGCATCCGTATCTGAGGGTGTTAGTGTATCCTACATTAAATAATCAAATTGAAACCAATTTTTCTCAAACCGAAGAAAAATATGTTTAAAAAATTAAAAACCAGTCCTAATTCAACGGTTTGGTTTAATCCAAACATACAAACTGGTTTTCTCAAACCGATTTTGGATTAGTTTTCGGTTTAGAAACAAAAATTGTCCTATAGGGATTATTGGTTTGTTATGGCTTTATTCTGCCATATGGCATGTTTGCCGTTTCATAAAGGCCACCAATAGTGTCTTGCAGACGGGTGTTCATCGATAGTCAAACTCGGATGGAAATTTTGTTCAGCATATTATAATAAAACATAAATAATTATAATGATAATCTAGTACATTAAAAGTAAATTCTAATTATATCAAAAAAAAAAAAATCGTTAAATAATCCACAACATCATCAAGTATAAGAACCATGTACGCCAAGTTAGGATTTTTGTACAAAATAGCCAGACGACACATCACCAAAACTAGAGATAACCAATTTCATCTATTACCAATCTTTTTACAACGTTGGAAGTTTAAAGTTGACTAAGAGACTTATGATGTAGATCATATGGACTATATAGAAATCTCATACAATTGGTTCTTGACGAAATTGGTTCTTGACGAAAAATGAATCAACATAACACAATTGCCCAATAAAATAATTCAAAAGTAAATCTCATCACATCATACGGACTTCAAGACCTTCAAACATATATAATATTGTATCGTGTAATTTCTCGTGAAAAACAAGAAACATTAATGATATATGATCATTTTACATGCGATCTAGAAGCATTTACTTTAGAAATGCATCCCGAACTTTGGATACGTGATCGAATATAGATAGGGTCCTCTCCTCTTGTAACGTTGGTAGCACTCACAACTCACAAACACGTGAGGCCCATGAGGGCACGGACAAACTGCCATCCCATCACGCGCCATTATAAAGATAGCTGTGTTAGTGTAGGCCTATAAATCAAAACAAAACAAAATGCTTGAGATTTGAGAAGTACAACACTATCCGATTTAAACAGACTTTTTTTTTTTTCACCCACAAGTGAAACAATGAACCTCCCCTTTTTTATTTTGTAAATTTTGTTAAAAAAATATTTGGCTGGTTGTTTGAATCGGAAAGTGTTAAACTTTTCAAGCATTTTGTTTTGATTTAATTATGGGCAACTTCAATTCCAGCCCCCCCCCCCCCCTTTTTTTTTTTCAATTTTGTATGTTATTGGTTAATCACATGAAAATCGTGGATTTTTGTCATTCATGTAAGTAATTACGTATTTAATTTGATTAACTGGCTGTAAACTCTAATCTTCAAAATTTTAACTATCGTATGATGAATTCTGGTGCATTTGTGTTGTTACTTCTGTTATGCGTTAACAAAAACACTTTTGGTGAATTCTTGAGCATTTCATGCATTCCTCATGTACAAATTTTATCATGAAGTTGTCTAATGTCTTTTTTTTTTTTTGCACCACATCAACAAAAGGTATATCCGTAACGTCCATATCCATAATACTCATGAACCCCACAAGAACATGTGATTACCCTTCTGGTATTGACACAGACATAACAAATCAATAAAATTTGTTGTAAGAAGATAATAGATAATATCCTAACACACATAAAGATGCATAATTCAACCTTTAAATTACTAATCATAATCAGCATGCAAATTGCAAATAGCGCATGATCAGAAAAAACACTAATTTAAGATACACGAGAGCAAAGAAAATAATGACATATTTTTTTTCTTATATACACAAAACATGCCATTTACACAATACCAAAACATACCTGGAAATTTATGTTTTGTGGGCCCGTTCATGGTGCACCTCAGCCAATGGATTCTTGATTAAGCCACTACCACCACCCCTCATGAGGCGTAATCCAGTGTTGGTGTGGCGCATGGTAGCAACAGATTGGGATGAAGGATATGGCAAGTTTGATTGTTGTTGTATCTCTGTTTTCTTCCATAGCTTAGAGCTCAAAAGATCTGCACCTGGTAACCTGCAACAGAGGGTAGGTTTGGGATTTGAGATTCTTCCGGTTGACTTTGCCAAATCGAATGAAATTTCATCAAGTGTTGACTCTAGTCCGTGTACACGAGACTCCAATGATCGCATCCCATTCTGTGAGCTCCCAATATATTTCTGTAATTTAGGTCAGAGCAACAGAGATATGAGAAGGAGTTTATTGGTTGGGTTAATCTAAATTCTAAAGTAACAATGAAATTGAAATTACCTCGAGGAGATCGAATAAATTGGACTGCTGGGTTTCGATTTGAAGAAGCTGATTGCGGATCACAGATAAGTCCTCCGATTCTTGTTGGATTGAATTGATACTGGAGCTGCCAATGATCTCTGCAACTTTGTAGCTTGACCTTTCTTCATGATATGGTGATTCGTGCATTTTTTCATCTGAAATTTCATTGAAGAGGACGCGTTTCGTCACTGGTTTAAGCTTGAGATGATCTTCATTGTTAGAGACAAGAGTTGGAGGCAGAGAAACTGCTATGTTGAGTTTCTGATCATTTGGCTTCTTGCGATCCAGCTTACGAAACATTGCAGGACCACTTTTCCTGTTGCTGTTCTCCAATGAATTTCTACGGGTAGTACTGCTGGTGGAAGAACCGGTTGACTTATGAACAGTTTGAGGTGTTCTTGGTGGATATCGTACACTGACAGCTTCTTCTGCCATATCACAGATCAGAAATCGCATCATTTTGGGAATACGGATAATTATTATCACACACACAAACACAAGTATATAGATTACAAGTGAGTAGGAACTAAGATTAAACAAAGTTTCTACTAACTGATTAGAGTTCTTTCACTTAATTTTATGCTAAGTTAAGAATTTATGTGGAAAAAACTGCGATTTGGAACGCAATTTTAATTTAACAAAATATATGAATGAGATGCGTTGATCTGATCTTATAGCCAAGTATTAGTTGTTCAGGAACCATGCATATATGTATTTCGAATTTTTGAGGGATAGTTCTTCATACCTTTAGAAGATTGTGATTCACGGGGTGGTGATACCTGCTCAAGTACATCTGGAATTAAACTCCAAGCTTCCATCATCTGATTCATCGTCTCCCTTACAGCTTTCACCTACAAAATAATATTATTACTCAACGAAAATCCACATAATTACCACTTAATTTTGATTCATAGATTAGTATTAAACCTTATCGAACTTTTTTGCCTCAAATGTTTTCAAGCACGAAGCCTTGAACTCCGGCAACAAATTTGTCTCCACCAAAGCCAACTTCTCCAGCGCCTCTGCTGCCGCTTTCCTCGCAGTCCAATCCTCACTTTTGACCACGAAATCAACCATAACCGTCACCAGATTCCTCACAATTACCTGACTCGAAGCAGCACCGACGCTGATCACACTCGCTAAGACAGTCAGCAATGCTGCCTTCGCCTTAAAGCTATCGTTCTTCAACAGCCTCTCAATCCTCGGTAACAGCCTCCTCAAGTAAGCAGTGTCTGGATCTGGTGCGCCGTTGATAACCGCAGCCAAGCACAAAGCCGCTCCGATCTGAGAGTTCAAATCCTGTTCCGTCACTAAAGCGTCCACCAAGGGTTTCGCCACCGACGTAAATGGAGGTTTGGTGATGTGAGAGGCGATGGAGCCGGTAGCGGCAACGCAGGCAGAGCGGACCACAGCGTCAGGGTCACGGAGTCGTTTGACAACGGCAGAGAGGAGTTTTGACAAATAAGGCGACAAAACGTCGCCGTGGGCTTCGGACAAGGTAGAAATTAAACGAACGCATTGTTTACGGACCGGCGACTTGTCAGAGGAGTCGGTGACGGAAATGGAAGATAGAAACGGTGGGATGGAATCGAGACTTAGAGTTCTAGCGATGGACTCGAGCTCCGTAGCGGCGGCGGAGTGCGTATCGCGGTCGGAAAGTTTGCTGAGACACACGAGCACTCGATGCTTGAATTCCCGTGCTGAAGACTGGCTACTGGGAGTGTGTTTAGCAAGTGACATTGTGGAAGTTTTAGGAAAAACGAAGGTGTTTCAAGGTGGTGGTGGTGGTTTATCTGTGAATTCCGGCAGCATGGCCGGTGAAAGAATGGCGGTTCGGTGTGGCGGTGCCGTGTTTGGGTTCTCTGAAACTGAAAGTAGTTATATATGTTTGTTCCGTCTAAAGAGGATAGTGATTTCAATGGAAAAAAAATTCAGGATGACCGTGAACTTTAATTACTTTTGGGCTTTTTTATCCAATCCCAATCAATGCCTCTACGACGTCGTTAGGACTTTAGGGAAAAATTTTCTTGTTTCAATGTTTAGTTTTTCGTAGGATAATAATGGCAATTTGTACATATGGACCAAAAATAAATTTATCTTAATATAGATTATACATTAAGATATTAAATTGAAGGTAACATTGCCAGAAATATAATGAACAAGCATACCCTAAAGTAAAAGAATGGGAAGTGATTCGTACACAACGGTTTTTATCCGTACACAACAATTTGTGTTTAATAGAGTTGTACAATACAACATTTTAAAACACAAATACATTAAATGTTATTCAACAAATATCGCATGGTAAAAAGTGTGAATGTCATTCAACATGCAATTTGGTATTCAACAAATATCGCATGGTAAAAAGTGTGAATGCCATTCAACATGCAATTTGGTGCAACCATAAATAGTGCAATTAAATGCAAAAAAAATCAAACCATTGTATGCCAATATGTAACACCATCCTTTTGCAATTAATGCGTCTTAATGGGCTTGATTGATGTAAGTTTGAACTCGGTTTCCAACATATTCAACGGACGAGTTAAGAACCTATGGTCAATTATTCAATTACAAAGCTTTGTAGTTTTATTTTATTTTAGAAAGTCGCATTTTTTTGTTAAAGAAAAGAACAAGCTAGCTAGAAAATATGTCATATAAGGTACGATTACAAATCAAAATTCCAGCAATAGTGACTGCAGTGTTAAAAAGAGTCATTTCGACCCATTGTCTAAGACAATTTTTCCAATTTCATTAAATAATTTATCCATCAAAACTTTTATTTTTCGTTTTCCACCATATATAGTCTTGGAAAACATTGTTTTTTAAATAGCAACAATATATTAAAAAGAAACCAAACAAAAGCTAGATAGATGTTAGCAACAACCAAATTAAGCAGGATTGAATTTTCCATCCACACCGCCCAATTTATCATGGTCTTAGAGTTTCCCAACGAAAAGAGTGATCAACAATATTATCAAAAATAATTTGTTTCCTATATTCAAACTGTCGAAATAAAATTGTGTCCCCATACATCCAAAGCATCCATATCACCGACAGGAACACAGACTCCATGACAACCCTCTCCATTCTCGCAACTGGTCTCGCATAAGTCCAATCCACCATAATTGTTGTAAAGGAGAACACCAACAAATCCAAATCAAGTCGCGTAGTAACCCGTCTCTAGATTTGCATCGTCGTCGAACACTGGAAAAAAAGTGTGAGAAACGACCTCCTGCTCCTCCTGAAAAATACAAAAGAACCGAGTCCAAATTCACTCCTTTTTCAACCAACTTTGTTGTAAGAGGCAAACAGTCCAACAATAAGCGTCACAAAAACACATTAATCTTTAACGAGACAACATATTCCATCTAGTAGACCTTCCACCCACTGGAATCTGTTGATCATTGATATGCCTCCTAGCCAACTACACTAAAAAGTCACAAGAAGGATCCAAGTCCCATCCCTATTTGTCCGGCTGGGGAACCAAAGTCACCGACCTCAAACAACTCCAATAAATTAGCGAGTTGAAGGACCTATTCACCACCTCTGATATCTAGTTGGAAATCATTGTTTTAAAGTGGAGATCTTGATCCATACATCTTACCCAAATATAGTGTTTGATCCATTTCTAACATGTCTCTCAAATGGCTTCGGTAGTTCAATTCCATTCCACCAAATCCTCCCAAATCTTGGAAATATTAAGCTAAAGTTTGGGATTTGATTTTCAAACCCAATGATTATAGCATATTGCTAAAAAGATCAACATGTGTAGATAGTATCAAATATTTATATTTGTTATGTACTAAAAAGATTATTTGTATCAATCCATGGTCCTATAAACAAATCTTAATAGATACATGTCATATGATATACGATAGTAATATAGTAAACCATGTATATCAATAACCATGATATCCTATCATTTGTTCGACTAAATTATTTTTTGTCTACAACCACACATATTCGAACCAAAAAAAAATCTTGTTTAGATTAGATTAACATGGCTCACACAAAGCATCAAATATCCTAATTAGGGTTTTCATAATACCATTAAGTTTAAGTGCTGATGTTGGAACTTATGACCGCAAAGATTTGAATTTGGTCTCTCAATGAGAGTAATGTATACAGTTTTCTTAGTTATATTTGAATCCCTCAAACATTTAGTTACTTATAACTATTCTAAAATGAGATTAGAAAAAAAAACAAATATACTTAATATCATTAAGGTTTTTCAAAGATTTATAAATAATGGAGGATTTACCATAGTAGGCATGAATTTCAAAGGTGAAGAGCTTGGAATGGTAAATGGGTTGTAAATTTGATAAATAGAATGGGAAATTGTCTACCTTTTCTTTTTGAACAATCAATTTTATTAAGAAATGAAGGGAGGAAAACCCAGCCTTACAATTGTAAGGCATGGAGAAAGAAACAAAACCTCACCACAACATAAGAATATCCATCTCCCTTATTCTACTTTACATTGGTGGATTATAACACCAATCTAAGCAGTTATATACTTCCTTATTGCTTCTATGTTTGAACCATAGGAACACCGATCACTGAATAATGTCCACAACCTTTGTTGGTGTAATCCTTGATTGATTAAAGGTTCTATCATTTCTCGCTTTCCAGAGACACCATATCGTTCCATAACATATACCCATCAAAAAAAAATCTTTTTTTGGGCTATTCCCCCATGAGGCCACAAATTTTAGTACTTCCGTTATCTTATCGAAAAGGGGCATCGGGATACCACACCACCAGAATATCCATTCCCAAGTATATTTGGCAAATGACACACACAATAGGTGGTCACTTCTCCCCTCTTCTAAGTTACATTCACCATATTTACTAGATGTTATATTAATTCCCCAATTCTTGAGAGCCACAAAAAAGGGGATATGAATTTGAGTTGCCCGCCAAGCGAAACACAAAACTTTTATAGGTACTTCTTTAATCCACATAAATGAGTTGTCTTCTTCCGATCCAATGTTTGACTTTATCAGGCTCCTTCCACATGCTGCAATCGAGAACTACCCATTTGAATCTAATTCACATGACCATGAATCTGTGCTTGAGTTTCGACGAGTTGTTCCAAGGATGTTCATCAGTTGGTTCACAAGTTGTGGATCAAGTTGACTAGACCAAGACCACGAGAATCCACCATCATATATTTGATCCGAGATCCACCTCCATCCTCCATAGTTTTAATGATCTTACACCACGCCACCCAACTGATTTTCTTATTATCCTCCGAGCCTCCCCATAAAAATATGCACCTGAGCTTCTCCAATTATGAGATCACACACCTGTAGGGGCAATAAAAATAGAAAGATAGTAAGTAGGGAGATTGTATAACACCGACTAAATCAGTGTTAGGCGCCCTCCAAAAGAAAGGTTTTTTTTTGCTTTCCAGTCTGAGAGTTTTGCTTGGAATCTCTCAATGATAGATTTCCAGTTTGACTTTATGTTCATATTTGCACCAATCGGAACACCCATATAATTGAATGATAGGGAAGAAGGCTCACAACCCAACAGATGAGCCCATCGTGACGTTTCTTGTGATATAACATCAATTCCAAACACTTTAGACTCAGTGAAAGTTTATCTCAAGACCAGAGACAACATGAAAACATCGAATGATCCGAGCTAGATTCATGATGTTCCTTTTGGACCATTTGTCGATGAATAAAGCATCGTCCGCATAAAATAGATGTGAAATTGTTGGTCGGTTATTATGAAACATTTTTTTTTATTATCATTTTTCTTTATGTTTACATCATTGTTTTTGGTAACATTTCTCTCAATAAATTTCTTTTTACATTATATAAAACTCTCTTTTACTATATAAATGATTACGGAAGAGTCTTACCATAGAAAAAAAATCAAAAAAAAAAAAAGAAACAATTATTTTCACCAGTGAAAACTAATTTTGAAAGTCTAACTATGGAACTTACTATTCACCTACGAATATTTTTTTGTTTTGCATTTTCGCAGATAAAGCTTATATTTATTTCATTAAAACATGTTTTTGATGTGAAAATTGATTCTTGAAGATTTATACTACAAAAAACTTTAAGAAAAAAGTTATTATGACAACAAAAGCATGGTATTCGAAGTAGAATAGTAATTTTATAGATCTTGCCTATTAAATTACTATTTACATGAGAAGCTTCGTTTATATATAAATATAAAGCTCTATTTTGCCAGAAAATGGTTTTTGAATATACATACCACAAAAAACTTTAAAAAATATCCTTTTTTTATTATAAATAAAAATAAAAAAAAAACATGATTTCGTAGGTGAATAGTAATTTTGCATGTTTAACATGCCAAATTATTATATACCAACGAACAAACATTATTTTGTATTTTGGCAGGTCGAATTTGTGAATTTTTCTCAAACCGACTTTGTTTTAAGCATTTCTTAGATCCAATATATGAAATTAAAGGTTGTTTAAGAATAAAACTATTTTTTTATCTAAATCTCAAGGTTCTAAATAACGTGAGACATGACTTGGTGGCAAGGTAAAAGTTAAGTCATGACAAGCTTTGACGAGCCATGACGTTTTTCAAGGCGTGACTATTTTATATATATTAAAAGAGATAAATCATATAGTTATTGATTTTTATTAAGTATATCAAGTTTTTAGAAGTGTTATATTAGTATTTAATATAAAAAGTTAACAAAAACTCAATTATTTTAGGTCCGATAAAAAAAAACAAAAAAAACTCGCGCCTTGAAAAAAACTCGTGTCATATCGCGATAAGACGCACATTGACACGTTATTTGGGCGTCACGCTTAACGAACCCGCATTGGACGTTTTCGTAACGACTACACCACGCCTCACACCATGACACGCATTGAGGCGCGCCATGACGTGTTTTTCATAACCATGCTAAATCTTGATAAAACATGAGAGTTGGTTTTGTCTCTCTTTAAAAAAGTGTTTTTTTTAATCTCTGCATTAACATTTTTATAAATTTATATTTTTGTGATATACTTTATTCTTATATAACGTACATTTTGTTTATACCGGAATAGGCGTTTTAGTATTAGTCGAGTTTCGTGGATGTTAAATCCAATTTTGTTTATTCCTATGTATTTCTTAGCTATTTGCTAACTTTTTCTATTAACATTAAAAAAAAAAACAATGGTTCTATGTATTTTAAACTGTGTAGTTAATTAAAACTTCGTAGTGTGATAATTATAATGACTCTACCTAAGCAAATGTTGATGTAGATTTGGTCCGAAAACTAATAAAAAAACATATTAGATACATTAGTTAAAATAAAAAATAACATAAAATATGTTGTTATTATATATATTTAACTTTTGTCCAGGTTATCAACTTTCTTTTCTAATGCAATTATTTTAAAGTTACCATGTCAATTCAAAGCTTAATATATATATTAATAAGCATGAAAAGCTTCAATTTTCTAATAATGGCGTACACATGGTTAAGGCCAGATTCTTCTTGCATCATGGATACACTTTTTTGCTAACATAAAAAGCCAATTTAGTTGAACCCACTCAACCAATTGCCCACCCACTTCCGCATTCTCTATATTATTATTATTATTTAGTCAAATACCCCAAGAATACGGTATAAATATCACATTATGGCATAAAATTTGATCATAAATCATTTTCATGTTTTAGTACTTGACTAATAAATGTTTATAATGACAATTGTTCAAAATACTACTAAATGCTTCATACGGGAACAAACATAACAAAAGTCAGCCGTACCCTCATGTTTTTTTAATCAAGGTGTATATATGTTGGTAGAAAAGAAGGGTTTATTTGATCAAGATGCAAGAAATAGCAACATACTTCTCTTTATTTGTTTATTATAGGATAATCATACTCTTATTTCTTTCTAATAAATCATTGTATTACGAAAATCCAACCAATCACAACATAGTACTTTCAACTTTTTTTAATTCATGGATCGTTTGAGCAAAAGCCTTGAACATTGCTTATATATATATATATATATATATATATATATATATATATATATATATATATATATATAGAGAGAGAGAGAGAGAGAGCTATGATCATATATAAACCAACAAATATTGTATTACTATTGATGCGACCTAGGTTCCAACCACTTGGGCTACTAGTTCTGATCGCCGGAGGGAAACCTGAGAGGTCACAAGGAAAGGGAAACCGTCAGCCGCTCTCCGAGAGGAGGTCCCGGAAAAACGCTCCGACGGTCAAGTCAGTAGGGTGAATAAGTATAGAGGCTAAGGAATCGGGAAGGATAGCTTACTCATCAAGGCAAGGTGAATGTCCTTTTATACTGAGGATCCTCCTCGATCCGCATGAGAGACAAGGACCTGCGATCCCGACAAGATTCATCGTCCTTATTGGTGGATCGTGTTCCTCGTAGTGTCAGAGCTAATGATTGGCTCAGGCGATAATGCTCTGGATGTGCCTCTTGTCGTCTGGAGTCGTTGTCTTTGGACTATAGCGAAGGGCAATATTTGGCGAGGGCGAGGCTCTTGCGCGGTCGCCCTGTTGGAGTCCCTGGCGGCCAGGATTGCCGAGTCGGGCTTGGTCAGGTCTCACTGGGAATTCCTCGTCGGGGACTCTCTTAGTTCTGGCCCGCTCTGAGGGGCATTTCATCAAGTCCCCCAGTCCAGTAGTCATAGCGTATGCTAGCTAGCTATGATGTTCTGGACTTAACTGTCGGTATACGTGTCATGTTTTGTTTGGGCGTCACTTCATTTTCGGCGATGTGACCACTCGTCGTGCGCGGCGGTTACGTCAGCCGTGTCAGGGATTTTCGTAAATCCCGCTCTTTTTTTCCCCTTATAGTTTCTGAGCAGATTTTCCTTAGTTCTTATATTCTTTCTTCGTTCCCTTCTCTTTTTTTTTCTTTCCTCCTTGCATCTTCTTTATGGCTTCCTCCATGAGCTTGATCCCGAGTTCCTCCGAATTCGCCCCCCTTCAAGAGGCATATGGCCTTACTCCAGCCGATGGAGTAGAGTTCCCGGTTGCTGGAGCTTCGATCATTTCGCCGCCGCCTGGGAAGGTAGGTGTCTATCAAAAAACCTTCAACGTCGGTCTTCGTCTTCCTCTAACCGATTTCCAAGAGGAAATACTCTGACGCAGTGGATGCAGTATTCAGATGTTGACCCCTGGTGCCATCCATAAGATGGTAGCTTTCGAAATGATATGTCGGGCTAACGGCATCATTCCTGACTACTTCGTTTTCAAGTTCTTCTTCAGATTTGCTGCTACTAACGACAAGTACACCTTTTCTACTCGTCGGGGCGGTCACAATCATGTCCTTAACAACAAACCGCCAAAGAATTGGCAGGACAAGTGGTTGTGGGTCAACCAGAACTACTCGGCCAGGAATACCATCGGGCGAATGCTCTGTCGGATGTCACTCCCAAACTGTTTCCTCACAACCAAGCGACTGCTGACTTCTTGCGCACTCTCCAGTTGGACATTGACACTGTAACGACATGATTTTTCGAAACAAAATTTTCAATTTTTAAACTCATAAAACATATGTCTCATCATTAATTCTCAAAACAACCAACAAGTTTTCAATACAATTATTCAAATCCAGGATCCACAATCATAGCTCCATATCAAGAGTGTGTGTACAATCATGCTAGTGCCTTCCCGCGATCCTCGGAAGTACCTGAAACACATAACACATAAGACAGTAAGCACGAATGCTTAGTGAGTTCCCCAAAATACCACATACAACAATTCGCCACTCGAGGCTATACTATGTAAGACCCTCCGGTCTATGTGTCTCATCGGTACCCTCCAGTCCCATAGCTCGTTGGACCCTCCGGTCCGGTCTGATTGAGAACCCTCTGGCCTCATAGTTTGTTGGACCCTCCGGTCCGGTCTAAGCAACAAATAATATAGCATACAATACATATCACACAATCATGCATAACTCAAGCAAGCACATAAGACCCTCTGGTCACACATAATTACCACTCTAGGTAAAGTATAGTGAGAAGACTCAGCTCGTAAGATAGCTAGTAAAAGTCTCGTGCCCGAAATCCTCGGTCTAGCCTCCGCCTATCACAATTAATATTTCTAATTAATATTATACTCTTATCTCTGAAAAGCGGGTAGAAGACCATTTTACCCTTCCCTGACCTCTTTCACTCATTTTGACCAAACCCTAAAGTCAATAGAAGTCAACTCCAGTCAACGGTCCAACTTTGACCAGACTCGTCGAGTGCACTCGGGAGACTCGTCGAGTCTAGTCGATTCATGGCAACCCCAGCAAGCTCCAACTCGACGAGCTAACCCCTAACTCGACGGGTCACCATCTGAATTAGTTCATCAGGACAAAACCCTGGGCTACTCGCCGAGTCAACGGCTCGACTCGGCGAGTCTATTAAGACTCTTTTGCATTCAGACGATTTAGTGCAAGATACTTTCCTAAACTTCAGATCTATGCACTAAAGGCTCATTAATCACGTAAAGGTTCGACCTTTATGACCATGCATCACTAATCTAGCTCTATTTGACAAAATAACCCTCATAATGGTGTCATAAGCTCAATATTCTTATGTGACTGCATAACGCTGGGTTCTTGGGGCTCTCTGGACCTCTCAAGGTCCAGATCTGATGTCTAAGCCTCAAAGGGACTTCACATATTTCATAACTCAACTTAAAAGAGGGTAAAGAAACCCTAAATTCATGAGATTTACTAATCAAACGAAAACGGGTATGAACTCATACCTTCAACAGCAGCCTTGAATGAAATAGTGAAAGATCTGAGCCCCTTCTAGACAGCTGAGCTTGAACCCTCTCCTTCTTCCTTGCAAGAATGCACCAAAAATGAAGAAATTAGCTCCCTCTCTCTCTAAGCTCTCTGGATCGATTAGGGTCTCTCAAGGGAAAGTGTGGCCGCAAATGGAGGCCATAAGAGCCTTTAAATAGGCCACAAACCCGAGCAATTAGGGTTTCCCTCAGCAGCGCTAATTCGGCGAGTCAGATACCCGACTCGTCAAGTCCATTCATTAAACACGTCACCAAGTCGCGATCCCACTCGACGAGTAGAGGCACCAACTCGTCGAGTCCACCCAAAATCCTTAAAATAAATGCTTAAATTAATATACCTGGAAAACCGGATGTTACAGACACAATGTCTGAAGCGTTACTTGCTAGGGTTGGGATGAGTCCTAGTTGGCGTGCCCGGAGGGAGATGTCTGTCTTCTACACTGTCTCTAATGGTGAGTTGTCTTTGCTTCTTCTCCTTTCCCCTCCCCCCCCCCTTTTTTTTGGGGGGGGGGGGGATAGGGAATGCTTTGTACTTGCTCTTTCTGCTTTCTTGTTTCCTCGTCATCATTTTTCCTTTATATTTGGTCTTTGTTTTATAGGCACGGAATGCTCTGTTTCCATGGACTCTGTTCTACGAAAGTGATATCAGGGGAAATTGGAGCACCGAGTGGTGCCTTTGTACGAGACTCTGCCTTCGCCTCGTCGCTTGAGTGTCTCTGTTGTGGTACCTACACAACTGATAGCTCCAATTTATTTACTTCTTTTTATAGTTTTGTTTAGCACATTTCATTCGCATTTTAGTTAATTTCCATGCATATTTTCCTTTTTGTTATTTTTATGACCATTTCGGGTACTTTCTAGTTTCTTAAGAATTATTGCAGATTTTTTTGGAGACTAGCGGAGCGGGACTCTTGGGAGGCAATTGGGCTTGAAGGGAAATGGGGATTTCATGTTTGATGGCTATGGAGGTGATTCATGGAGTGCACTTGTCAATTGCTTGAAGGCGTGGAAGTGTTGAACTTTAAATTTGAAAGGCACGGGAGAATTCTTGAGTGTGCAAGATCGATGTTTAGGAGTTTGCGGAAGCTTTGAGTGATGTGGAGAGGCAAATTAGGCTCAAATTGAAGAAATATTGAAGAAAAATGGGCTAGAAGCTGATTAGACTCGAACTGGGCCAATGGTTAAGCTGTGGGGGCCCAAATCTTGAAGAAGCCCAAAAACTCCGTCATAGTCACGCGGCCCGCGTAATATTCCCCGTGGCCCGCGTGGAATCCTGACAAGGGCAAATTCGGGATTTTGTCTAGAGCTCTATATTGGGAAGGTTGGTGTGCCTCTTCAGCCTTATCTTGGATGTCCGATTTTGACACTTTCTCTCTGGAGTTTGGAGCACTTTTGAAGGCCAAGAACACCTCAAGAACATCTTTTTTTCACCTCTTGATTATTGTAAAATGTTTGGTACAATCTTCTCTAACTTTATTTCTTTGAGTTTAGCCATGCTTGGCTAAACTAATCTTGGTTGACTTTTGTTGAATCCTTTGAACTTTTGTTGAATGTTGAAGAATCCATGAACATGTTCTTAAATCTTTATGGGAATGTTTTGTGTTTTAACATCTTATCACTACTTGTATGTTTTAGTTCATGAGTTTAAATGTGTTTGTGGTGATTAGTTGGCTAATTTCTTGATTAAGTAAAGGATCCTCAAATTAGCAAGCAACAAATGATTTTTGTGTTGTTTTTGCTTCACACAATCATAAAAACATTTCCTCCAACATGGTGGTGAAAGCATTTGACCCCTCTTGGATTTGGTGACTTTTTGGTTCTTAATGCTAGTTGACTTTCACTAATTACATGCTTAATGGAAATTGTGACTTTGACTAAGGAAATTGTTATGAGCTTCTCTAACCATTTTAACAACTAAGAAAAGTCTAGGTAATCTCAAGCTTCTTGGATTACTATTGCCAAATTAAGGATTTAAATCAAGTATTGCACCATTGGATTCTAATGATATGTTCATCAAAAGTCAAAGTGAGGAAACCTTAAGTCAACCATCTTTCTCTTATTGATTTCACATCAAATTCTTATTTTTGCCAAATTGTTCATTAAAGTTCTAGTTAAATTCTAGTTTTAATTTAAGTATTTCAAAAAGATCAAAACCCCCATTTTTATTTTATTGTCATTTTACAAGTACTTTTGCAAAAAGATTTTCCATAGAGTTATAAATCGAACCAATCTCTGTGGATCGACCCCTTTACCACTATACAATATTTTAGTGTAAAAGATTTAGGGTTATTTATTTTTGTTGACCTCGACAACCACCAACAACCCGTGGGGAGCTCTACTGCGTCAGGGAGCCAGCTGGTTGTCAATGTTGCCTTGACTCCTGTCGTGATACCTCGCCCATCCAGCAAGCCGCCCACCGATGGTGTGGTGGATAGTAAGGATAGGATCATTGCCAGTGTCCGTCGAGTAGCAAAGAAACGGAAAGCTGCTCAGGCGATGAGTGGGCCAGCACCCGAGGGCAGTTATGGTCAGATTAGCCGGCGTGTGGTGCAACGTCGTGGACTTATGCGTTTACTATCTGCTGCGTCGCCACACTCCGGAGATGTGTTAGTGATACCCGATGATGTTGTTCAACAGTCTGAGGGTATCGATGGGGCGCCTCAACAGCCCATTGTTACCGATCCAATTTCTTTGAGTCCTGGTGTTAGTTCTCAGTCTTCAGGGGGTAGCGTTGAGCGGTTACTTCACAAGCCTGAGGGTGCAAAGATCCCTCATGGTGTTCCTGTCTTTGTCCCAGGGTGGAATCTTCGTCCTGATTCCCGCCTGTCTGTCTGTTCTGCCGCCTTGGAGTTTACTCATCATGCCCTTCCTCCTGCTACTGTCGAGGATATGGACTCTATGAACAACGCCGCCCTTGCTTATAACCTTGCTTATGCTGCTTCACAGGCCATGACTTACTTAGCTGCCGCGTCTCGACGTGTTCAGCGCCTCAGCGACTTGGAGCATGCATACTCTGCCTTGGTGGCTAAAGAATCGAGTCTGAAAGGCGAAGTGACAGACCTTGGTGCTACCGTTCATCGATTGGATCAGCAAAATAAGTCCTTGGTGTCGGAGAAACTGGTGTTGGAGGATGTTCGAAATGCTTTGGAGGCTCAGGTTGAAACTCTAACTCAAGCGAACGAGGGTTTAATGATACAAAATGAGAGCTTCGAGTGTGATCTTGTGAGTTGGAAGTGTTGAAGGCCGATCGCAGTTGGCTGCTCCAGGTTGGACTCGTGTGAGTGATGGATAAGCTTATAGAGCACCCTGAGTTTACCGGGGGTATCAGTCGTATTCGCCACGCGGCGTTTGTTGCGGGTGAAGAATCAGGTCGGGCTGGTTTAAAAGCGCAAGTTGACGCCGAAACTTATGATCCTTCTGCCAGTGACTCCTGTTCGAGTCATTCCTCGGCCTTAGACGGTGCTCTCCTAGCTTTTGCGACTATGGACTTTGTTGGTTTACTCGGATTGGGCCAGATGGATGTAGATGGAGTGAAGGCGTTGTGTGTGTTTTATGAAGGTGATGATGTGGGAACAGGTTTTGTTGAAGGAAACGTGGCTGGAGTGGGTGGAGTTGGTGCTGGTGGGCTTGGAGCTGATGAGGTTGGAACTAGTGCAGGTGGTGATGGTGTCTGAAGTTGTTTGGAGCTGCCCTTCGGGGTGTGAAAAAATTGATGAAGCTTGGTTTTATTTTCTTTTGTTTTCTGAACAATTTGTGGCCTCTAAGGCCTTTCATCCTGTTATGTTGAATTACTCTGGTTGTTTTTGTTTTTTGGAAAAATTGTGGCCTCTAAGGCTTTTATGTCGACGGTTATGAAAAAATGGTGATTTTGTTTGTTTACTTTGTGTTCCTTGTTTGAAATTCCAAGCGTGTCAAACCTCCTGCGCAGGTTTTGTTGTTTATTATGACTCTACTTTGTCGTTATGTTGTGTGTGCATGTGGATCCACTAAGTATCCTTTGTGTTATGTTTTTATCATATATACTCATTGTGCACAATATATCAAGACTAGTGCATTTTCTTTTATTTATGTAATTCTGATACATGCCAGTTTTCTGCACTACAATTCCATATCAAACTGCTCTAAGTGTCCGTCTGTTGGTCCGGGTGATCAGTCCGGCCAAGGGATATCTTGCTATCTTCCCTTCTACATAGGGGCTTGTGGTCTTTCCTCAAAAGTGGAACTTTCTCAAGTTCCTCGCGTTCCACGCTCTTGGTATTTGTCTTCCTTCAGGTGCTTCCAGAAAATATGACTCGTTGTGGTGTGCTTCCACCACCTTGTATGGTCCCTCCCATGTCTGGCTTAATTTTCCACGGGGCTGTGTGTGGCTGGCTTCGTTCTTCCGTAGAGCGTAATCCCCGACCCGGAAAGCTTTATCCTTGACTCGCTGGTTATAGTATCTTTATGTTATTTTTGTAGGCGGCTTGGAGCATGCTCGAGCGTTCCTGCGGTTCTTCCAGGAGGTCTAAACTTTCCCTTAGGTTCTCGTCATTTGCTTGCTTTTGGCAGTATTCTGTCCGTATCGAACCTATCATTATTTCTGCAGGTAACATTGCCTCAGCTCCATAGGCCAAACTAAACGGCGTTTCCTTTGTACTGGTCCGTGGTGTGGTTCAATATGACCAAAGGACTTCCGGTAGCTCATCTACCCAATTACCTTTTGCTTTGCCGAACCGCTTCTTAATTTCGTGCACTAGCGTCCTGTTAGACACCTCTGTTTTTCCGTTGGCTTGAGGGTGTGCTACGGACGTGAACCTTTGCTCTATCCCTCTTTCAACACACCAATTTCTGAAAGGGTTCTCAGCGAACTGTAGCCCGTTGTCACTGACCAAAACTTTGGGTGTCCCAAACCTCGTTATAATGCTCTTCCACATGAGCTTAATGATCTGTTTTCCCATGATGCATGCCAATGGCTCGGCTTTTATCCATTTCCTGAAATAGTCGAGTGCCACAACTAGGAACTTTACTTTCCCCGGCACCTCTGGGAAAGGACCGACGATGTCAATTCCCCATTGATAGAAGGGTCACATACTGACTATGCTTGTCATCTTGGTTGGGGGTACGCCTTGTGCCGGTGAGAAGGTTTGGCATTCCATGCACGTTCGGGTTAACGCGGCAGCATCCTGATATATGTCCGGCCAATAGAGCCCCATGCGCAGTACCTTGCTTGTGAGTGCCCGCACTCCTTCGTGTGCTCCGGCTGATCCTGCATGGGCTTCTTTAAGGGCCTTTTTCCCTAACTCGCCTTCTATGCATTCGAGCCACGGGGCCGTGTGGCCTTTTCTATACAGCGTTCCTCCCAGGATCGCGTATTGAGGGGCTCGTATCCTCGTTTTTCGTGCTTCTCTGTGATCGTCGGGAAGTATGCCGTGTTGCAAGTAGTATATGATGGGCGTCATCCAGTTAGGTTGTGCCGTGGACAGAGAATCGACTTGGCGTTCTTCGATACTCCTTTCTTTTAGTACTTCCACTAATACCTCCTTAGAGAGATGTCTAAAACATGTTGATGCGAGCTTGCTAAGGGCATATGCGCGTCTGTTATTTCCCCTCGAGATCTGTTTTATGGCGAAGCTCTTGAGCGAACTTGTGATGCGTTGGACTGCCTTGACGTACCTTTCCATCCGTTTATCATTTGTTTCAAATTCTCCCGTGACCTGTTTGGCTGCTAGGCGTGAGTCGGTCAAGGCTACGACTCTCTCCGCTCCCATCTTTACTGCCAATCTAAGGCCGGCTAACAAGGCTTCGTATTTGGCTTCGTTGTTGGAGGTGTAGAAGTCAAAGCGTAAAGCATATGTGATTTCTTCGCCCGTGGGGCTGGTCAAGATTAATCCCGCACCTGAGCCTTCCTTGCTGGAGGCTCCGTCCGTGTAGAGGGTCGACTGCTGGTCGATCTTTTCTTCTTGGTGTCTTTGCTTGGTTGTGTCGGGAATTTCCTGCTGGAGTTCCCCCGGGATTTCCAACAAGAAATCTGCCAGTGCTTGTCATTTGATGCTTATCCTAGGATGTTAGCTAATGTCGTGCTCCCCTAAATCAATGGCCCATTTTGTGCGCCCGGATGTCTCTGGCTTCAGGAGTACTTGCTTGATTGGGCAACTGGTTAATACCTCTATCTGGTGAGCCTGGAAATACCGGCGGAGTCGCCGTGCCACGTAGATTCAATCGAGCACCAACTTTTAGATGATTGGGTAATTAACTTCTGGTCCCTGTAGGGCCCGACTCACGAAGTAGATCGGGAGTTGCCGCCCTTGTCTTTCGACCACTAGTACCGACGAAATGGCCTCCTTTGATGCGGACAGGTAGACTTGTAGTGTCTCGCCTGGTACTGGGCTGGCTAGAGTGGGAAACGTGTGCAATGCCTTTTTTATCTCCTGTAGGGCGGACTCGGCCTCCGGTGTCCATCAGAAGTTGTTCTTTTCTATGCATCCCTTAAACGTGTGGAACAGGGGCATGGATTTCTCGACTGACTTAGAGATGAATCGATTGAGTGTCGTTAGCTTTCCGTTTAGCCCTTGGGCGTCCCTTAGCGTGCTCGGTGAGGGTGTCTCTTCGAGCTTGCCAATTTTGGTTGGGCTTGGTTGGATTCCCTTCTTTGTCACGTAATACCCCAGGAACTGTCCCTCTTCTACCCCAAAGGTGCATTTTGTTGGGTTCAGCTTCATCTTAGCTTTCTCCAAGGTTTGCAATGTCTCCTCCACATCGTGTAGCAACTTCCACTCGTCTGGGCTGTTGATGACCATATCGTCGACATAGACTTTGATATTTCAGCCAATTTGATTGGCGAACAGAGAGTCGACTAGTCGCTGGTAAGTTGCCCCAACGTTCTTCAATCCGAACGGAATTTTTGTGTAGCAGAAGGCGCCATGATCCGTATAAAAGGATGTTTTCTCTTCGTTATTTTTGATCATCGGGATTTGGTGATATCCCTTGTACGCATCCAAGAAGCACTTCCATTGGAAACCTTGTAGGGATTCCACCTTCTGGTCTATCTCCGGTAGCGGGTAGCAATCCTTGGGACACGCTTTATTGAGATTCGAATAATCGATACACGTGCACCAGCTACCATCGTGCTTCTTTACCATTAATGGGTTGGCGATCCATGTGTGGAAAATTGCTTCCCTGAGGATTCCTGCGCTGGTCAACTTGGCCACTTCTGCGTTAATTTCCTTGTTTCGATCTCCTCCTTTGACTCGCTTCTTCTGTTTTACTTCTTTGGCTCCTGGTTCTATCATTATCTTGTGTTCTATAATCCCCCGATCGATCCCCACCATGTCTGTGGGTGTCCAGGCAAACACGTGTTTATATTTCTGCAACAGTTGAACCAGCGCTTGCCTTGTTTCCGTAGGAAGATTCGTTCCCACGTTCACTTGTTGGTCTGGATACTCCATGTTGATTACTTCCCCCCACTCGACGGGTCTGGCTTCGGTCTCTTGGCTTCGGCTGAGATGTCTTTTGGTTGCATGATTTCATAACACTTGAGTTCCCTTGGGGGTGTGGCGAGGATTGTCCCTAGACCCCAGCTCGTACTGAACTTTACTACTCCATTGATTGTTGACGAGATTGCTCCAAACTTTAGTAAGGTTGTTGTCACAACTAGAAAATTTGGCTAGGAAGTTCTATCTTTATGTAAGCATTATCAATGGCAACAATTGTAACCATGACTTGAAAACATGATGTTTATTCAATAACAACAAAATTCCATCAAACACTCTATACAACACTTCAAATGGTCAACAAAAGATTAGAAACCCTAAAAATCCCGGTTTAAGTCCATTATGGAATAGGATTTTCTTATTGGGCCTAATAGACCAATAAGCTTCCAATTTGACTATTTTGGGCTTAGGACCCTTAAATGGGCCCTAATTGGACCCACTTCCATGAAACTTAACATTTTGGGCCATAATGGATCCAAAATAAATTGGTTTACCTTAATGGGCCTTATTGGGCCATAACAAACCTAATAAACTACAATGGGCTGTGAAACCCATTCTTTCATTCTAATTGGGCCGTAAACCCTCCTAAGGGCCCAATGGGCCGAAAACCATCAAAATGCGCCTCATATTATTAGAACCAAGCATTAAAAGCCCATTCCATCTCTCTTCTTTCTCCCATCTCGGCCCAACAAAACAAAAAAAAGAGAGATTAAGAGAGAGTTGACTTTTGTATTGCCACCTCACTTTTATTTGGTGGATAACTAGACATATTACACTCCATACACCCAAGCCTTCTCACATTCCCATGCATCCATCACTTCACTTCTTTCTCTCCTCTCTCTTCTCTTATTCACGGCCGAAGGAAGGAACACACACACACACCATTTCAAAATTCTCTCTAAGTATAACACATTCAAGAACACCCTCCCCTCTCATCAAGAATTTTCGAGAACTATAAGCATTTCAAGGAGGTTTCAACCAAAAATCACATCAAGTTACACTCTAGTGGTAAGATCTCACAAATCTATGTAGCATACTTTCTTTTGAACTCATTCATCCTCCTTACCACCCTAATTTTGTGATCATGCCCTCTAGTGAACTCATCCAAGTTCGAAATCCACTCAAGGTGTTGCTAGGACCGAAAATCTTCTTCACATCTTCTTCAAAGCCGAAACAACTAAGCAAGGTGAGTTCATACCCCCTTGTTTTCGGTTTTTACTTGTTTTTGGGGGAGAATACAAGTATTATGTGATGATCTATGTGTGTTTGCATGTTATGTGTGATTTCTTTAGTTTTTGGTTGTGATAATATGTAATACTTGTGACATTTCGAGATCTATAGCAAAAGGGTGAAAGAATCTTAAACAAAAACATAATAAACAACATACATCATAGATCTAAGGGTCCTTAAGTTTAAAAAGTGAAAAACAAAACCAAAGAACCTTACAAGTGTCATTTTTGCAAAAATAACAAAGATTGGGTGTAAATTGTAAATTTTCGGTTTTATGGGTGTTATAAGGTGTTTATTTGTATAAAAGCTGATTTTATGTAAATAATACTTTTCAAAGGGGGTCAAAAACATAAATTTTAGCTTATTGGGCTTAAAATTGGGCCTCACTAGTTTTTGGGCCGAAGGTTGCGAAAAAATGAAGTTTTGAGGGGCTGAATTGGAAAACTTAACAAACTATGAGTCTAAAACGTAAATAAACTTTTTCAGGGGTTAAAAATGAGTTTATTACCAAATTGGACTAAAAATGCAAAGTTTTTGATTTTGGGGTCAAAATTGCAAAACTTACGGAAATTGGGCCAAAAATGTAAACTTTTTACAAATAAAGGCTGGAAATGACAAATGCAATAGTATTGGACTGAAATTACTATTCAAATAAAATTTTGGGTGGAAAATGTAAAGAAAAATGGTTTAAGGACCAAAAATGTCAATTTTCATAAAAAGGGACTAAAAGTGCCATTTTTAAAGAAAAAGGGGCTAAAATGGTCAATCTAAATATCTTTGGGCCAAATAAACAATTATGAATGTTTGAGTTAAAAACATCAAGCTTATAACGCATGATTTTAATATATATATATATATATATATATATATATATATATATATATATATATATATATATATATATATATATATATATAGATATATATATATATATATATATATATATATATATATATATATATATAACTAAAGCTTCGTTATAATTCGAACGTTAAGATATTTTTTTAAACATTGTGAATAAACATTTAGTGAACAACAAAATACCAACAATACGAACTTAAACTCGATAAAACATAAGCGATTCAATGGTTGGGCCCAAATACCTTCTATTCATGTTATTGGGCCTTTATGGCCCAATATCATGATTATTGGGCCCAATATAATTACACATGTTTATTGGGCCTCAAGTGACCCAATTACATGCTTAATAGACACTCAATGGCGTTTACATGCTATTGGGCCGTAGTGGCCCATTTGCATTGCAAGTAAGGTCCAAATAAATCATAATGAGTGATGGGCTAATGTGTCCGTCGCGTACTCGAAAGCCTATAATAACATACGTGATTAGTGGGCCCCCGTAGTCCTCTCTTCGTCTGTTAGGCTTACCTTCTATTAAAGTAAACATAAATCAGGTTGTTAAACAAGGTTATTCAATTTCATTTGGATTTAGTGAGTAATAACGGGCGACACCAATAAGTGTCGATCGTAGTCTGTAGTTATAATCAAAGTCTCCTGGAGGGAGAGCGAGAGTTTGTGTATAGATCTATACGGGGGTGACTCCCCCACACCTAAGCTGTACGCTACAGTTAGACTCGGCCAGTCTAGGGTGACAAAATCTTAATTCAATACCGGTCTTCACTAGAATGCCAAGACAGACGAAATAGTCATTATTATGCATGGTTATAACGACTCACATAGAGATCCAATACCATCTAAGTAATCATGGGAAATCATATTCATTCGTTGTGACGATACAATAATACAAAATGATAATACCATTTATATCGGAAAACATCGGGTTTTCCGGGGGAACAACATTATTCACTTTTACTTTCGATAACTATAATACAAGAATTCATTATGAGAAACATACTACTTTTACACGTTTCGAAATCATTCACGCATATACTTATGGATCATCACACCTATTTCGTAAACAATTGTCGTTTTAGAAAATATCGGATTTTCTGGGTTTTACAAACTACACAAAACATTTTCATATCAAACCTGCTTATGAACTCACCAACATTATATATGTTGACCGTTTTCAAAATAACTTGTATTCTCAAGTAACAGATAAGCTGAAGAAAATTACCAAGTGTGTTAGGATGTTATGTTTTGTGACTCTCAAACAAATTATTCTATGGATTATGTAATGTAAACAATGTACTGGATGTGAACAATGATGGTTGTAATGTATTAATGCATGGGGATGTTTATGTTATGTTTCATGTATATTCATTGTGATGATATTTCAATTTAAGTCACACGAGCCCTAGGATGTTTCTGCCGTCTGGTTCGGGGGTGTGACAGTTGTTCATCCTAATATGACGTTGTGTTCGGATGGATGTCGTATGACCACAAAATCTACAAGAGCGATCTGTTGTCTAGTCTTGTCCTGACTGGTTAATGTAAGCGGTAAGTGGATCGTACCTAGGGGCCACATGCTACGTCCTGTGATTCCTGTGTGTTGTCATGCGGCTGGCCTTAGCCCTTCCTTCCATGCATCTGGCAGCAAACGGAAGCAATGCTCGTAGATGATGTCTGCGGAGCTTCCGGTGTCGACATACACCCGGTGGATCATGATGTCTCGAATGGATCCCTGGATGACTAGGGGGTTGTCCCCTTTCCAACCAGATGGACTTGGGTCGGTCACGGAGAACGTCAACCCCTGCATGGTTTTCGTAATGCTGCGAACGTTGGTCGTATACTCCGTTCTCCCCCTTTTATGGTGGATCGCTAGGATTTCCTGTCTGTAATCTGCTTTCCCAGTGTCGTCCTTGGAATTTTCTGCGTCGAATTTGGCCCGCAGGCTTTTGGCGATTTCTATTACGTTTCCCTTCAATTGCTTCTCCTCCATTTCCTTCTTGAGGACCAAGTAGTTGACCGTATAATGTGTCCTACTCTTGTGCTATTCGTAGTACCGCGTCTTAGTGCCTTTTGCTGCTGGTTTTTCGGCGACGGTGTATACTTCTGCCCGTCTTCCCCGCCTCTCGTCTTTGAAGAAAGGTCTGAAACGTCCTTACGATCGTCTATCCCATCCCGAGAACCTACCTCCTCCCCGTGAATCATGGTGGGGAGTGGACTGGTGGTGTCGCCTCCCATTTGAGGAAGACATGGCGTTGAGGTATGCTTGCTTCGACGCTTCGCCCTCTTCTTGGCGTAAGAATCGTTCCACTCGTTCCTTCAGTTCTGCCCTGGTCTGGGGTTGTTTGCCCATGAACTTATGAGATAGCGAACCTGGCAGTAATCCCCAAGTGAACGCTCCCGCGATCAACCCCTCATCGTGCCCTGGGACGTCTAATGTTGCCTTGGTGAACCTGGTGAAATAGTCCTTGACTGTCTCCCCCTCCCTTTGCTTACATCCAATGATGGAATGACAATCACCTTTGTACTTCTAGAGTTGCATGAAGTTGGTTAGAAAGAGATATTTCAACTGGCTGAAGTTGCTAATGTTGCCTGGACGTAGTGTCTTGAACCATGTTCCTGCGTTGTCGTCTAGGGTGGTAGGAAAATATGTGCACCAAAACCGTTCATCTAGCTTAAGGGATGTCATGGTCCAATCATATGTGTCGATGTAGTTGTCCGGGTCTGTGGTGCTGTCGTACGTTTTAAGGTGTGGTAGTTTGGCGGTGTTGGGGATTTCGTATTCCAATAGTTCTTTGACAAACGGTGACGTGACGCTTCGGGAAAGGCAATCTTGGTTTGGTGTCCGCTGAACAAAGTGGTACCCCGGTTGTTGCATTGCTAGGAAGGGCTGCACTAGCATGTTGTTGTAGGCTGTGAGGTCTGGCGTTGCTGGGCTGTAGAAATTTGACGGCTGAAACGGAATGGGGAGTGTTTGAGCCATGGATATTTGTTGGTAAGGTGTGAATGGCGGTGCTGACATGGTACCCGTTACCAATGGTAGGTGGTTTTGTGGTTGTGGTATGATGCTTGGGCCAGTTGTGGTGTAGCTCGTTGGTGTTACTTGTGTGTGTGTGGGCAGGTTGTTTACTGGTGGCGTTATGGAGGTGGTTTGTTATGAGTCATTGGTGGTCTGAGTGAATGGTGGTAGAGGGTTGTAGCCGTTGTTGCTAAATCCGATGGTGTTAGGGAAGAACGGTGGTGTACGGTGTACAGTGTAAGGATTTTGTATCCCATTATTTGGGAATGGTGAAGGAGTTGAATAGGCCGGTATGGGCAATGGTGTTTGGTTCTGAGCTACAACCGGCGGCGTGGTTGCTATGAGAAGAGACGGTGGGCCGCCGGATGGTGGTGTTACTACAAGAGGAAGTGGCGGGCCACCGAATGATGACACTGCTATAGAGGAAGGTGGCGGGCCACCGGATGGTGGCGCTACTACAGAGGAAGGTGGCGGGCCACCGAATGATGGCGCTGTTGGAGTGTTGTCTGCTTCCAACGATGCCATCGGATGTATTGGGCTATGTGGTGGTTCCGATGACTCACCCATCGTGTTGTTTGTCATGTGGCTAGAGAAAAAGGAAGGGTTTGTGTATCTATTGTCACACAAACGGATGGCGCCAAATGATGCGACCTAGGTTCCAACCACTTGGGCTACTAGTTCTGATCGCCGGAGGGAAACCTGAGAGGTCACAAGCAAAGGGAAACTGTCAGCCGCTCTCCGGGAGGAGGTCCCGGAAAAACGCTCTGACGGTCAAGTCAGTAGAGTGAATAAGTATAGCGGCTAAGGAATCGGGAAGGATAGCTTACTCATTAAGGCAAGGTGAACGTCCTTTTATACTGAGGATCCTCCTCGATCCGCATGAGAGACAAGGACCTGCGATCCCGACAAGATCCATCATCCTTACTAGTGGATCGTGTTCCTCGTAGTGTCAGAGCTAACGATTGGCTCAGACGATAATGCTCTGGATGTGCCTCTTGTCGCCTGGAGCCGTTGTCTTTGGACTGTAGCGAAGGACAATATTTGGCGAGGGCGAGGCTCTTGCCCGGTCGCCCTGTTGGAGTCCCTGGCGGCCAGGATTGTCGAGTCGGGCTTGGTCATATCTCGCTGGGAATTCCTCGCCGAGGACTCTCTTAGTTATGACCCGCTCTGAGGGGCGTGTCATCAACTATGTAACTCAATTTCAACTGATCAATTTAAAACTTGGATAGGGGTATCAAGGTAATTTCAATCATACATTAATTAAGTAAACTAAAATTATAGCCTATAATTTTGGTAATTACTTAATTTGAAGAGTATAATAATTGGAAACATATAAAATCACGCTCAAGGTTTTTGACTTATTCACTATTTTCTAGATCTCGTACACCACTTTCATCAAGCCACCATCACCGTCTAATGCTTGTAAAGCCTTCAACATCATTATATAGATTTCTTCAAAAATGTGCAACATCCCAATTTTCAAGTCCAAAAATTTCTTTTTAATTAACTGTCTCATAAAAACATTCATAAGAAAATACTGTGGAAACACATCATCTCATAAAACAATGTATCATGTCTGAAAACCCAAGTCATAAAATAATAACATATCAGAGTACAATCCCAGAAAACTCCATGCAGAAATCATGTGTGTGTGTGATGCGCTGCTACGCCGCCGGCTCCTTCCCCTTAGACGAAGAGGTACCTGAAACCAAAACCGAAACCGTAAGCACAAAGCTTAGTGAGTTCCCCCATCATACCACATACCACACAGTATCATCAGTATCTTTCAACCGGTAATCATCGTCGGTATCTTTCAACCGGTAATCATCGTCGGTATCTTTCAACCGGTAATCATCATCGGTATCTTTCAACCGGTAATCATCATCGGTATCTTTCAACCGATAACTGGGGACTATTCCACCCCCTACCACTAGCATACAACAACAAGATATAAACATACAGTCAGGCATATCCGGGTACTGACCTACCCTTCGGTCCTAAGGACCGCTGTAAGGGAAACTAATCCCTATTATACACGTAGCATATCATACAGATAAAACTCATGACCAAAGCACGTAACCATACCAAGATGACTATCACAAAGACAATCATCTTCTAAATATCCCTCTTTGGTGGGCCGGCATTGTGGCCTTAGACCCACCCCTACTGGAAGGTAACTCACCTCGTACGAGTAGCTGCTGATAATCTGTGCGCGAAATCTCTGTCTGCTGCTGCTCTGGAAATCCTCTGGCTATAATCCCCACAAAACACTTAATTAGAGTCTGAAATCTATTCTTAGGGTAAAATGACCATTTTACCCCTGACCAAGTCCAAGTCAAAGTCAAAGTCAACTTCCAGTTGACCGGACTCGCCGAGTTGGGCCGCCAACTCGTCGAGTCCCTATCTCTTCAACTGTCCTCATCCACGATTCTACTCGTCGAGTTTAGCGACGACTCGACGAGTTCCTCTTCGATATGAACATCGAATGAACCTTCATCCGACTCGCCGAGTTGTATGAACACTCGTCGAGTTCACCTTCATCAGATGAACAAGTTCTGACCTTGACTCGCCGAGTCCCAAGAACGGACTCGCCGAGTCGATAGCGTCCACACCCTAAATCCTCGATTTCTGATGTACAACACTTGTCCAAATGATAGATCCAAGCCCCTAAGCTCGATCTAGCACGTAAAGTTACGAACTTTACGTGCATGCATGGGACTTTTGAGCCAAAAAGGCTCTAAAATGGCTCTTTTGTTGCATGGGGCCTTCCTTGGGTGCAAAAGCAACCCAAATCTGCCTTGTGATTCTCCCCAAGTGCTAGATCCGAAGTCTTGACCCCCAACCATGTTTGCAAATCATGGTTGGTCACCTCATATGGCTTAAAAGCCCTAAATCCTCCCCAAAAAGGGATCTAACAAACAAGAAAGCAAGGTACAAACTTTATACCTTTCAACGACTGCAAATGATGAACCAAACTCGAATCCTTCAGTCTCCTCTTGATCCTTCTATGATCTTCCTCATTCCTTGAGGTCAAAACCCACAAAAATCACTCAAAAGCCTTAGATCTTGCACCAAAACACTTAGGGTTTGCTATGGAGGGTTTCTGGGAGCATAAAGGGGCGATGGAGGCTGTATAAGGTTGTTTAATTAGGGTGCAAACCCTCATATTAGGGTTTTGTCGAGTCAGAGCCTACTCGTCGAGTCTGGGACCCGACTCGACGAGTCCATCACTTAAATCCCGCGTCTCATCCCGCTTCTACTCGGCGAGTTGGTCCTTCAACTCGCCGAGTCCAAGGCCAAAAATGCAAAATTACTTAAATAAAATACATACCAGGAACCAGGTGCTACAAATCTCCCCCACTTATTTTAGACTTCGTCCTCGAAGTCTGCTGCTCGATCCTGGAATAGCTCTGGGTAATGCTCCATCATCTCATCCACTGGCTCCCAAGTCCATTCCGAGCCCTTCCGGTGCTGCCATTGCACCTTTACCAGCTCGACCCTCTTGTTCCTTAGATCCTTCGACTTCCGGTCGAGAATCGCTACAAGCCGCTCGATGTAATTCAGGCTGTCATCGACCTGAATATCCTCTAATGGTACCACTGCCGAGTCGTCCACCAAACATTTCCGTAAATAGGAGACGTGAAAAGTGCTATGAATCTGACTGAGTTCGGCTGGCAGATCCAACCTATATGTCACCTTGCCCACCCGGGTTCTAACCCTGAAGGGTCCAATATACCTGGGACCCAACTTGCCCCGTTTCCTGAATCGGATGACGCCCTTCCATGGCGACATATTCAGAAGAACCATATCCCCGATCTGAAACTCCAGGTCCGATCGGCGCATGTCGGCATAACTTTTCTGCCGACTCTGAGCAGTCTGAAGTCTGCTCCGAACCTGCTGAATCCTCTCTGTCGTCTTGAGCACCACTTCGGTGCTCCCCATGACCCTCTGGCCAACCTCACCCCAACATATTGGGGTTCTGCACTTCCTCCCGTATAACATCTCGAAGGGAGGACGGTCGATACTCGCATGATAGTTATTATTATACGAGAACTCCGCCAACGGAAGGTAGGTATCCTAGCTACCTCCAAAGTCTAAAACACATGCCCGCAGCATATCCTCTAGCGTCTGGATGGTCCTCTCACTCTGACCATCCGTCTGCGGGTGAAAGGCGGTGCTAAAATGCAGACGAGTACCTAGCTCGTCATGAAACTTCTTCCAAAACCTGGAAGTGAACCACACATCCCTGTCGGAAATCACTGAAACTGGCACTCCGTGCCGAGCTACAACCTCTCGGATATATATGTCGGCCAACTTCTCGGCCGAGATACTCTCCTGGATCGGTATGAAATGGGCACTCTTGGTCAACCGATCCACGATTACCCAAATCGAATCCACTCCCCGTACAGTCTTGGGAAGCTTGGTGATGAAATCCATGATAATATCTTCCCATTTCCACATGGGAATATCTAACAGCTGCATCTTGCCGTGTGGCCTCTGGTGCTCGGCCTTGACCTTCCTGCAGGTCAAGCACCGCTGCACGTACCATGCTACATCCCGCTTCATGCAGGGCCACCAATAATCAGGACGAAGATCTCTATACATCTTCGTCGCTCCGGGATGGATAGAAAATCTGGATTTGTGTGCCTCCTCCATCAGGATCTGGCGCACGCCTCCATGATAAGGACCCACACCCTACGGTGAAGAGTCAATAACCCTCGACTATCATAGTCAAAGGAGGAAACCTGCCCCACAATCCGCTCGCTCTTCCAATGTTCCTCCTTCATGGCCTCCTGTTGGGCCTCCCGAATTTGCTCCCACAGCGGAGTTACCACTGTCATCCTCAGACAGATATCCCTGATCGGCGCTGCCTTGTGGCTAAGCGCGTCGGCCACCACATTGGCCTTCCCCGGGTGGTAGAGGATCTCACAGTGATAATCCTTTACCACATCAAGCCACCGACGCTGCCTCATATTCAGATTTGGCTGGTCCATGAGATACCTCAGGCTCTTGTGGTCCGTGTAAATCGTACAACGAACCCCGTAGAGGTAATGACGCCAAATCTTGAGGGCGAACACAACAGCCCCCAGCTCCAAATCATGCGTCGGGTAGTTCGCCTCGTGAGGCTTCAGCTGCCTCGAAGCGTAAGCAATGACATGCCCTCTCTACATCAATATTGCGCCCAAACCCGAGATGGACGCATCACAGTATACCACAAAATCCTCCATGCCCTCAAGCAGGGCTAAGATTGGCGCCTCGCACAATCTCTGTCTCAGTGTCTCGAATGCGGCCTGCTGCTCAGGCCCCCGGCGAAAGACTACAACTTTCCTCGTCAGCCTGGTCAGGGGCAAGGCTATCTTGGAGAAGTCCTGAATGAATTTCCGATAGTAGCCTGCCAATCCCAGAAAGCTCTGAATCTCAGATGGAGACCTCGGGACTTCCCACGTCATCACGGCCTCAACCTTGGCCGGGTCCACTGATATACTGTTCTCGTTGACAAGGTGCCCGAGAAACTGCACCTCGCGCAACCAGAACTCACACTTGGAGAACTTAGCATACAAGCTCTCCCTTCTCAAGGTCTCCAGAACCTCTCGCAGATGCTCCTCGTGCTGCTCTCGCGTCTTGGAGTAAACCAAGATATCATCAATAAACACTATCACAGACCAGTCTAACATCGGTCTACACACGCGGTTCATGAGGTCCATGAACGCGGCAGGAGCACTGGTGAACCCGAAAGGCATCACCACAAACTCATAGTGGCCATAGCGCGTCCGAAACGCAGTCTTCTGCACATCCTCCTCTCTGACCCTCATCTGATGATACCCTGAACGTAAATCAATATTGGAGAACCAAGATGCTCCCTGTAGCTGGTCAAAGAGGTCATCAATCCTCGGAAGTGGGTAACGGTTCTTCACTGTTACCTTATTCAGCTCCCGATAATCTATACACATCCGATGCAACCCATCCTTCTTCTTCACAAACAGAATCGGGGCTCCCAAGGGAGAACTACTCGGTCTAATGAATCCCTTGTCTAACAGATCCTGCAGCTGTGTAGACAACTTCTGCATCTCAGGAGGAGCCAACCGATATGGTGTCTTGGTTATCGGAGCCACACCAGGGACTAGGTCGATCCTGAACTCCACCTGTCGCTCCTGAGGTATCCCAGGCAACTCCTCGGGAAATACGTCCGCAAACTCTCGTACCACGGGCACATCGCCCGCCGTCGCCCTACCCGCCTCCCGGGTATCCATCACATAGGCGACATAACCTGCGCAACCCTGCTGGAGATAGCGCCAAGCTCTCGCTGCTGAATATAAAACTGGTCCTTGCTGTGGCCTCTGGCCCTGAATCACCAGCTCTCCCCCACTTGGGGTGCTGATCCGCACCAACTGTTGCGCACAGTCAATCACTGCCCCATTGGGGCTTAGCCAATCCATACCGATAATAACCTTGTTCCCCCGCAAAGGTATGGGAACCAGATCTACCAGATAACGCTCCTCAAACAGTCGCATGACGCAATCTCGGTAGACCTCTGATGCTCACTCTGACTGGTCGTCCGCAATTTCGACCTCTAGAGGGCAATCCAACGTGCCCGACGACTCAGGAAACTTCTTGCTAAGCGCAAGAGAGACAAACGATCGGGTAGCACCCGAATCAAATAATACCTGAACTGGGATACCGTTCACATGGAACGATCCTAAACAGAACACATACATAACATATCAAAATCACAGCAGCATATCATAAAAGCATAAACAAGAAGTCGTACCCGTCACCACATCGGGTGCAGCGCGTGCCTCCTCGGCTGTCAGCTGAAATGCTCGGCTCTGAACCACTGGAGCCTCCAACTTGGCCTTCCGGCCATCCACAACCTGCGCTGTCGCTGAAACCGGCGCCACTGTCGGCGCCGCTGCTGCTGTCAATCTAGGGCAATTGGCCTTTTTATGGCCCTTCTGATTGCAATGAAAGCAAATCAGGTCTGATATCTGAATCGCAGGAGTAGGGGCAGTGTAATCTCTGCCAAAATGCCCAACCTTGCCACACTTATAGCAGCCTGAACCCGGCCCAGTGCGACAAGCTCCCTCGTGTGACCGACCGCATTTCCCACAGCGGTCCCGCCCTGACTGGCCTTTCGGCCTACCATCAGATCCCTTGGGCTTCTTCCCCGAAGCCCCCGTCGTCAGCCCCTCTGATGCCTTCCTCTTCCGGATGTGCTCCAGATCAATCTCCCTCTCCCTAGCCCTGGCAATCATGGAATCCAGGGTAGGGCAAGCTGAGAAACTGACATGCTCCCGGATGTCAGCTCGTAGCATGTCATGGTAGCGGGTCCTCTTCATGTCCTCATCACCCGCATACTGGGGCACCAGCAATGCCCTCTCTCGGAACTTGGCGGTGATCTCTGCCACAGTCTCCGTAGTCTGTCTCATGTCCAAGAAATCCCTGGCCAGCTGCTGAAGCTCCACAGCTGGCGCAAACTCCGCCCTGAATCTGGTCACAAAGTATAACCAGGTCATAGCCTCAACAGCCGAGGCTCCCAGAGAGTCGCCAACCGACTCCCACCAATCTCTGGCCCTGTCTCTCAAACACCCTGCAGCGAAACGGACCTTCGACCCTTTCGGGCAGAAGCTCGTCAGCTGCGCAGACTCGATGTCTGCGATCCATCTCCTAGCAGCAATGGGGTCTTTCACCCCATGGAAATCCGGTGCACCACTCCCACGGAAGTCCTTAAAGGACAGTGTGCGCGTACTCGTCTGGCTAGACGCCATATCACTCCTGCATGCCCGGAGGCGATCCTCCATCAGCTCAACAATCCCTTCCTTGATCGACCCGAAAATGACCGGGGTCGACTCAAGAATGCCTCTCGTGATCTCAGACGCGATGAACTCGCGCAGTCCGTCATCAACCTGCTCGGATCCTGCACCCGAGCCTGATCCTGATCCGGAACCTCCTATTCCATGTCGCGTGGTCACCATGCTGAAAATACACGCATAAATGCCAGGATCATACATACTCTCGAGAGGTCTAACACACTCTCCAAGGTTCCCGGTTATGTCTCAACCTTCCTTGATTCGAGTACGGATCCTCTGCTTCCAGTAGTACGGGCCCATACTACCTTCCATATCTATCCGTATTTTCCTCAAGGACTGTCTCGACTTTACCAGGTCCCTTAACCAATATCCCTTTCCATCTAGTCTCATCCCAGGCTTTCCTGGGGCACTCTCTGACCTACTCTCCGCCATCAGCTGCACTAGGAGTCCCTACTTCCCTTCCCTAACTAGTTTGCGAGTACTGTTAAATAACCGCTCACTAGTTAGTTAAAGTTAGCCAGGACCCCTTAAGCACAAAGCAAGCAGCATTCGTGCATCGAGTAACCACATCAGGCATAACCTAATCAGGCTATCCTACTGCTGACTAAACAGTCCTAGCATACAGCTCGTACAACAGGCATACAAGGCATCCTCCTAGATCCTTAGCCCTAATCTAGCATGCAGTTCTCAGAATCATATACATCAGGCTTACAAGGCATCCTCCTAGATCCTTAGCCCTAATCTAGCATGCAGTTCTCAGAATCATATATCATATAACTTATTATAATAAGTATGGGTATCTTGGGGAAAACTTACTTGAGCTCGGCTGGTCGCACGCATCACACACCTTGTTCTTTCTCAAAACCCTTTGACTCAGATTTTAGAAAACCATTTTCTTTGTAAAAATCTTTTAAATCCCTCGGTTTGAGTCCAGACACTCCCGAGGGTGTGTCCGAATCCCTCAAACCAGGGCTCTGATACCAACTTGCAACATCCCAATTTTCAAGTCCAAAAATTTCTTTTTAATTAAATGTCTCATAAAAACATTCATAAGAAAATACTTTGGAAACACATCATCTCATAAAACAATGTATCATGTCTGAAAACCCAAGTCATAAAATAATAACATATCAGAGTACAATCCCAGAAAACTCCATGCAGAAATCATGTGTGTGTGTGATGCAATGCTACGCCGCCGGCTCCTTCCCCTTAGACGAAGAGGTACCTGAAACCAAAACCGAAACCGTAAGCACAAAGCTTAGTGAGTTCCCCCATCATACCACATACCATACAGTATCATCAGTATCTTTCAACCGGTAATCATCGTCGGTATCTTTCAACCGGTAATCATCGTCGGTATCTTTCAACCGGTAATCATCATCGGTATCTTTCAACCGGTAATCATCATCGGTATCTTTCAACCGGTAATCATTATCGGTATCTTTCAACCGGTAACTGGGGACTATTCCACCCCCTACCACTAGCATACAACAACAAGATATAAACATACAGTCAGGCATATCCGGGTACTGACCTACCCTTCGGTCCTAAGGACCGCTGTCAGGGAAACTAATCCCTATTATACACGTAGCATATCATACAGATAAAACTCATGACCAAAGCACGTAACCAGACCAAGATGACTATCACAAAGACAATCATCTTCTAAATATCCCTCTTTGGTGGGCCGGCATTGTGGCCTTAGACCCACCCCTACTGGAAGGTTTCTCACCTCGTACGAGTAGCTGCTGATAATCTGTGCGGGAAATCTCTGTCTGCTGCTGCTCCGGAAATCCCCCAGCTATAATCCCCACAAAACACTTAATCAGAGTCTGAAATCTATTCTTAGGGTAAAATGACCATTTTACCCCTGACCAAGTCCAAGTCAAAGTCAAAGTCAACTTCTAGTTGACCCGACTCGCCGAGTTGGGCCGCCAACTCGTCGAGTCCCTATCTCTTCAACTGTCCTCATCCACGATTCTACTCGTCGAGTTTAGCGACGACTCGACGAGTTCTTCTTCGATATGAACATCGAATGAACCTTCATCCGACTCGCCGAGTTGTATGAACACTCGTCGAGTTCACCTTCATCAGATGAACAAGTTCTGACCTTGACTCGCCGAGTTGTATGAACAACTCGTCGAGTTCATCTTCAATCATAAGGAGATTGCCTTGGACTTTTGAGCCAAAAAGGCTCTAAAATGACTCTTTTGTTGCATGGGGCCTTCCTTGGGTGCAAAAGCAACCCAAATCTGCCTTGTGATTCTCCCCAAGTGCTAGATCCGAAGTCTTGACCCCCAACCATGTTTGCAAATCATGGTTGGTCACCTCATATGGCTTAAAAGCCCTAAATCCTCCTCAAAAAGGGATCTAACAAACAAGAAAGCAAGGTACAGACTTTATACCTTTCAACGACTGCAAATGATGAACCAAACTCGAATCCTTCAGTCTCCTCTTGATCCTTCTATGCTCTTCCTCGTTCCTTGAGGTCAAAACCCACAAAAATCACTCAAAAACCTTAGATCTTGCACCAAAACACTTAGGGTTTGCTATGGAGGGTTTCTGGGAGCATAAAGGGGCGATGGAGGCTGTATAAGGTTGTTTAATTAGGGTGCAAACCCTCATATTAGGGTTTTGTCTAGTCAGAGCCTACTCGTCGAGTCCGGGACCCGACTCGACGAGTCCATCACTTAAATCCCGCGTCTCATCCCGCTTCTACTCGGCGAGTTGGTCCTTCAACTCGCCGAGTCCAAGGCCAAAAATGCAAAATTACTTAAATAAAATACATACCAGGAACCAGATGCTACAAAATAGGTTTTCAATATCAATTTATTGAGAGGGGGAAACCAGGGGAAACCTCTTTCCATGAATCTAACAACACACAAGCACATTCCCCATATCATTCTCCCTTTCTCGGTTATACTTCTCTGATGCATCAAAAGAAGAAAAGAAATCCGATGACTTCAACTTCTGGCTCGACCCCGATTGTCGCATGATATCTCTTACTCTCTCTCTCTCTCTCACTCACTCACTCTCTCTCTATCTCTCTTTCTTTCTTTCTCTCTCTCTCTCTCTCTCTCTCTATATATATATATATATATATATATATATATATATATATATATATATATATATATATATATATATATATATATATATATATCCATCTGGCCAATCTAGGGAAAATCCATCTCCTTCCCATTCAATTTTTGTCAACATAACAAAAATGCTTTTCATTCTACATTGCACATATCCACCGACTGTTTCTCCCCCAATGTCGTCATTATTGGTTTTCCTTTATTGGTTGCCATTAAGGTTCGTTTCACAAAAATCTTCGACTCTGGCTTCAAGTAAGTTTTGATCTTTTTAAATTCATTTAACTTCTTTGAAACTCCAAAAATTCAAGTACGTTTAAAATTTTTAAGATTGTGAAGGTCTGGTTTAATATACCTTTCTTCTTTTTATTTGAAAAAGAAATTTGAAGATGAGGGTTTTCAGGTGCTATTGATTTTGAAAATTTACTAGTTATGTTAAGCGTTAAGATATTGTACAAGTTATCTTATATTTTCTAAATTGAAAAGCCCCTGAAAATATTGACGAATGACTAGTAAAATCAGAAATTCATTGGGAAAAAAACTTGCATCGATGCATCAATTCAAGTAGTAGATTGATTCTTATCACCAACACAACCAGCCACCACCAAGATGAAGAAAATTTGTAGTCTTTCTAGAATCACAACATATTATTGAAAGAACATGTTTTTTATGTAATTCTTTTATAAATATATCAATTTTAAAGAATGATTTTATATTTTAGTAGGATTTTTTTTATTTTTGATGTAATTCTTTTCAAGAATATGGATGTTCTTTTATTCATTTCCACTTGATGTTCCTTTAAGAATGTATTGCTCCAATAAAATTTATATTCTTTTAAGAATGAAAACGAATTCTATCAAGAATGCATATTTTTTAAAAACGGTTCTCCTAGAACTTTGCTTTTTTTTTTTCAAAAAAAATCAATTCCTAAAATCAGGATTTGAATATTTTGTTGCCTAAAATAAAGATATACAAAATGTCCATATTACCCCTCAGATGGATTTGAAATTTGAATTCTAAAATAATAATAATAATAAATGGAATCATATTCTTTCAAAAATGGTTTTTTTTTATTGATCCAGTTGATAAGATTATGTTATACGGTTACACAATATATGCTAGTTACAAATGATCATAGTCTTATATATATACTAGGCGAATCCCCGCGCGTTGCGCGAGAATAGAATTATATAGTTAAAATAATAACTTTTAGCAAATTATTATTTAATATTTCTACTTTGAAACAAAATGTTAGTAGAAAAGCAAACATATAGTTAACATATTAGTTTTATTAAACATTATAGTTTAATTTTTAAGTCATTGTGATATATACAATTATTTGATAATTTTATAAACCGTTTAAAATTATGTAAATTATATATCAAATGAATGATAATATAACGGGTAACAAAACGTATGAACAAAAATATGAACTGCAACTTTTAGTAACATAAAAATAGAAAAAAAATCTATTATAACATTTGTATTAAAAAAGATATATATACAACAAATAATAAAAAATATGAAAATAAACACTATAATTGTTAATAACATAAAAACACTAAAACATCTATTATAACATTTATATTAACTCTTCATATTTAAATCACAAATCTCTTCAAATACATTAATGTTTTTAATGAGCAAAAATTTACAACCTTATAAAAGAAAGGAAAATAAAAAGTTATTAATGATTAATAATTAATAATTAATAATCATAAGTTAAAAACTTTTGAGTTGTAACTAATAAATATACATAAATTAGAAAACTCTTGAGTTGTAGCGTGAGTTTCAAATGAATGCGGTACTTGGAAATGTATATTTATTATTATTATTATTATTATTATTATTATTATTATTATTATTATTATATTCGTCTAAATAATTGGTTTTGATGCATCATTTTAATCCCTTCAATTATTAAACATAAAGATATTTAATTATAAATTTATAACATACATAGGTACATATACATGTTAAACAAATCATATATAATATATATATATTTTCGTAAATGTCATATGTAATTCTTGTCATAGTAATATGAATAAATTACTTTCATATGAAGAACATATCATGATAAGTCTATCATAATTACATATCAAATGTTCAAAATTATGTTATCTTTTAAATATTGTCTTTTAAATATGTTGTGTAGGATAACCCAACAAAAAAAATAATAGAAAATAAACATAATCAAAATAGAAAAACTACAATCAAATAAATAAGAGCATTGGGTGGTTGAATATATAAATAAAGATATTACATAAACATACATTTAAATCAAAAGAAAAAACTAACATTCGTCAACTTTGCTCAAACAAAAAAACTTATATCCATTTTATGAATCTTCTTTCTTCATTTAACACCATTCAACCATAGAAACTTGATGACAATTCTTCACTAACCTGCAATTAAAATATTTTTCTTGAAAAAGAAGAATCAGAAAGATATTCCAAGCAAAACATTAATGTTTGGAGAGTCACATTCAAGATTGAGTAATACACACAAATCACATATAAAGATTAAATGAGAAACTGAATATAAAGAAAGAATAGAAAAGCTTCATTTGTTTTGGCTGAAAGAAAAAATCATATTACAATTACCATCGATGCGACATAACTCAATTTCTTCAAATCATCATATTTGGATCATGAATGCTTCAACTATATGAAAACTTTTGAATCACAATATCTTCAAATTCTTCTTACATGTAAGATTTTATATAACACAAAAGACACAAAAGATTGACCTTTTTATAGTAAACTTTTCACTAAATGCTAATTAAACATAATATAAGTTATAAAGCTTTTGAGTGTTAAATCATAATTAAAAAAACTTTTGAGTTGCATTAGTTAAAAAAGGGGGTTTCAAATGAATGTGGTTTGAAGAAGCTAAAAAATGGGGTTTCAAATGCATGAGATTCAAGAAAAAATGCTAGCTTTATAAGTATGTATGATATATATATATATATATATATATATATATATATATATATATATATATATGTATATATAGATTTTGTTATACGGTTACATAATATATGCTAGTTACAAATGATCATAGTCTTATATATATATATATATATATATATATATATATATATATATATATATATATAGAGAGAGAGAGAGAGAGAGAGAGAGAGGAAAAACTGAATATACATTACAGCCTCACCTAAACTTAGGTACTAAACCTCATGAAACTACGTCGTTTTATTAGTTAAAGATTGCAATTAGAGGATTCACGATAACACTTGAAGTTGCAGATTCAGGATTGAAGCAATAATTTTTATAGGGAAACAAGAATATTAATTATCTTTGACATTCGTGAAGGTGGGAAATTGTAAGGTTCACTGGGTGAAGTAATAAACGATTATGGATGAAGGAAAACAGTGATCGTTAAACAATAATTAAGGAAAAAAAATGATATGATCGCTGCTATGAGATCAAATTTTTTTTGTTGATCGATCAATTATCATCTGTTATCAAAACTGCAATTATCAAAATCACAGTTTTAGTGTTTTGCGACTTCATCTTTACATTCTTCAACCATTTTCTTCGTCATCTGGAAATGATCATCAGATATATGTCGATTTTCAACAAATATGCTTCATCAAATCACATATATCAACATCAACAAGTTATCATAAGATTATGATCGAATTTTAGCATCTTGATCATCAATTTTCAACAAATAGAGTTAGTTTTTGTTCTCTGATATTCAAGTTCAACAATTCTTCATCAAATCACATTTATTTAGCTGTTTGAGATCTATTTGAGCACTTTCAAGATTTAAATTTTATTTAACAGATTTGTGATTTATGTAATATGCTAAGGTTTGACTTTGAGCACTTTCAATGCTTGATTTTCAGCACTTTTCAAGTATATGTTATGTAAAATCTACAAGGTATGTATAAAGTAATTATTATTATTCAATTAATTCTTTTAAACTATTCATGCACTCTACCTGTTTGATGAAAATCCTGAATGAAAAAAAGAGTCATATATATCACTCCCTCCTTCCCATCACTGAATTCATCTTTAAGAATAGAATTATCCTTCTAAAATATGAGTCACGGTTAGTGTAAATAATGCCACGTTGACTATTGTTATTAAATTTACCATAGTTTTGTTAAACATATGTTTTTTTTTCTTCAGACACATAATGTTGGTAGTCTTTTTAGCATAGTTTTTTTTAAAATATACTCTTGTTAACTTTTAGGATAAGGGGTTGTACTAAAGAAAATATCGGTTTCTCTTAGATTTGTTTCTAGAATATTATCATCACCACAATTGTGCTAAAAAAATTATTCAAACATAAAAGTTAGAGATGTATCTTTTAACAATATGCACTGCTCTTATTGATGTGTAGTAAGGGTTGTACTTCATAAAATATTATTAGACTCAGAGTATTTTTTGATTATAAATGTTTTTATTGTTTGTTTTATGATCGATTACGTTACTACATTATTTTGTTGTATCATCAATTATATTACTATAACATGTTGACTTGAATTTCAAATATTTGTATAATCCATACTTGATTCTAACAATTCTCTCATTGTTTGTTGCATATACTTTTAGCTAATGAATCCCAACTTGAAAGAAACTTGAAATTTTCAAACTAGAAATTCTCAGCAACAGGTGTTGAGATTAATGAATATTTAATAGATCCTATACGTTACAAACATGTAATAGATTTTTATGGATTATGGTGCAATGTTATCTGATTATAACTTTATATGACCCTTTTGGAATTCATCATCCCTCTTTTTATCTAACAATGTAAGCTTCTGATAGATTTTTTATGGTAAAACTTGAAATGTAATTTTCAAACTATCAGGTTTCTAGAATACATTTCAACTTTTAAAGACGATTTTGATACTTTTCCTAAAAATATTTGTTTCATTCTAAAAACTTATGTGGTTCTCACTGGTTTGAAAAGTTGTTATTTGGATTTCCTAAACAGTTGAAGGGACGGGTCCTGATTAGAATATTATACCTTGTATTTGAATATTACACCTTATAGTATCATGATAGATATTTTATGGTACAAACTTGAAATGTGGTTTTCAAATCATTCGGATTAGAATATTACACCTTATAGTAGAAAATAACATTTTATAACACAATTTTAGAATATCACACATTAATATAATAATAATAATATACCTATTTCGTAATATTACACAATAACATAAGAAAAGTCTGTTTTCTATAAATTGTTTTGTTTTCTTATAAATTATTTTAGATATTCTTGTAACACTATAAATACACTCAGAATATTACATAATATTATCATAATATTACAAATAATATTAGAATCTTACATAGTATAAGTTCATTTTACAAATTACAACACAATTTTAGAATAATACACACAATTTCATAATATTATAAATTAACAACACAATATTAATATTTCAAGTTTAGAATAATTAGAATAATAACATATTAATGAGTTTTAGAAAAGTCTAAATTTAATTAGACATTGTTTTGTCTGAATATTCTACATATACTCATTATTTTCATATCATAAATCAAATTATTTAACAAAAACCCAAAAACATTATTTTATTAGACTATCAACATTATACACACAACCCATAATATTATTCTAATAGAATATTATACATCTACTTATTATATAGAAGACATAGAATATTATTCTAATAGAATATTTTACATGCAAACTTAATTTTAAACTCATATAATATGTGAAAGATATTCATAATTCAACAATATTGAGAAAATTATACCTTAATAAACAACACATTAATCATTAAACTAACAACATTCTTTTAACATTATTTTTAATTTTAGAATATTAAATATTCTAAAATCAGAATATGACACAAAATTTCAGAATATTTCACATCACTTCATTGTTAATAAAATACTATCACAATGGTTAACAAAAGGTTTAAAACAAGTTGTTTCGAACAAAAAAAGAATGTATAAAATCATATATTGCATATTATTTAATAAAAATATTTGAAGCAATTTGTTTCCAACAAAATTAGAAAGTCTAAAATGATAATATGACACATAAATTTAAAATATTTCATATTACTTCATATATGTCAAATGCTATTAGAATATCACACAGTACATGAACAGAAGGATTAAAGCAAGTAGTTTATGACAAAAGAACATCTAAAAAAAGCAACGTCCGACTCGTCAAATTAGAATATGTATAATATCAAGTTTTCACAAATTTATAATATTAGAATCTTACATAATATAATTTCATTTTACAAATTACAAAATATTAGAATATTACACTTTAATATAAGAATATTACACACAATTTCAAAATATTAAATCTTAACACAATAATAAATATTGAACAATTAGAATAACGAGAATAATAACATATCAATGAGTATTACACAAACCTAAATCTAATTAGGTATTATTCTGTCATGATGGTCTACATATAACTTAGAATATCCTACAACATTATTCTTTTAGAGTATTTTACAAATAACTTTTGGGAAACGAATAACATATAACATTTATTCTAGTAGAATATTCTACATATACACATTATTTTCAAATAATAAATCAACTTTTTCAATTGAAAACCTTGAACATTATGCTATTAGAATACTATAAATATGCACTTATGAAAACATACAACATATAATATTATTGTATTAGACTATTATACATATACTTATAATAACATAAAACACATAATATTACTCTAACATAATATTATACACACAAACTTTAGTTTTAAACTCATGTGATATATGAAAGATATTACTAACATTACATTAAATAAACTATAACATTACATATATTATTCTTTAAAAGACATAACACAAATTGAATATCAACATTATACATGTTATATTCTAAAATTACAACTATATTCTCATATATACTTGTTTCATACTTTGTTGGTGTGTCTTCGATCAGTTGACGAACTATCAGACGAGGTACCATGAACTACACATTTTTTGTCTTTATATATTTTCGATGATAGACCTTGTTGTACATGCTTTCCTTTAGGATAAAAAACTCATTTTTCCCTTGATTTGGTAATTTCGCCATTTCATCTGCATAAAAAAACCATGCTTTTGTTAAAACAATAAAATTAGGATATAAACAAGAAATTAAAAAATGTTCAAAACATGTTGTTTCCAACAAAATCATAATGTCTAAAATCATATATTACACTTTACTTAACAAAAATGTTCAAAGCAAGTTGTTTCCAACAAAATCACAATGTCTAAAATAATATATTATGTATTACTTAACAAAAAGGTTGAAAACAAGTTGTTTCCAACAAAATCAAAATGTCTGAAATTAGAATATGACACATAACTGTACAATATTTCACATAACTTCATAGTATATCAAATGCTCTCAAAATATTACACATTACTTCGCCAAAATGTTCATATCAAGTAGTTTAGACAAAATCAGAATATTTAGATAGAAAAACTTATATCACTCTATTCGTATTGCATCGTCCAATTAAATAATGCAATAACATTTCAATTTAGATTATACTAATAAGAATATATAGAATATCAAAATTGAAAAAACCTTTTTACTAAATTTATACAAGAAGACAATTAATTAACATAACCCAGGAAATAACTAATATACGGTCTTCATTGGAATCATAATGTTACTTTGTTTGAGAACTTTCTTTGAATCCTTTATCCTCAAATCATTGGTATTGAATTAAAGTTATGAAGTAACAAATTATATCATATTAGAATACCTATAATATCAACTTATGAAACAACAATTTGTTAAACTTTTCTTAAATATCCAACTAATCAACAAAATAACAATAACATCTAAGATTATATTATAGTTCAAACGCATGTAACATCTTAGAAAATTCTAAAATTCATAGCTAAACCTACATACAATAAATCTATATCATAAACTCTAAAGAAATCATAAACAATTAGACTTAAATGTTATAAAACACTACATCATATAATAAAATAAAGTTACGAACTAACATATGAAATCATATCAGAATACCTAGAATATCAACTCTTGAAACATCAGTTTATTAAACGTTTTCTAGAATATTCCACTAATAAGCAAAATAACATTAAAAATATGAGATTTAATTTTAGTTTAAACACCTGTAACATCTTAGAAAATCTAGAAAAAAAAATTATACGATTTTCTAAATTCATTGCTAAACCTAGCTACATTACACTATTTCACAAAAAATGTTTCATAAATCATAATCTTTGAATAATTAGAATCAAAATCAAGGATAATTAAAGAGCATGTATAATAAAACTTCTTGAATTGTTGTTGATTTATACATCAGAATAACTATATCATAAACTCTAACTACATAAATCAGAATAATTTTATTACCAAGTTATAGATGAAATATAGACAAAATCGATACCTGTTTGTGACGTGGAGAATGATCAGGTGTATAATCCTAATATGAATCTATAGAATGAGGAATTTATGCGACCTTTTAGCGTTTTATCGTGATAAAATCTTAAACAAATTATAATCAAGAAAATCATGTTGATTCAGAAATAGATGAAAATCGAGCTTGATGATTCTGTTTTCTAGGGTTTTGAATTTTCACAATAGCACATAATAGCAAGCATATTATATAGAATTTTATATTAAAACACACATTTCAATTCATAGAATAACAAGAATATCATGTAATAACATTTCAAAATATATAGAATATTCTACTAGAACATACAGTATAATAATTAGAACAGTTAAAATATCGCACAATAACAAAAAAATAGTATATAAAATAAATATCAATCCAAAATATACAGAGTATTCAACTAAAACATACATTGCAATTCAGAATATATCAAAAATTATACTAAAACATACATTATACGTCATAGGAGAATTAGAAGATCATATAAAACATTCTAGAATATATAGACCTTAGTGGTTTAATCAAGTTCATGTTTTGCAAAGTGGAGATTGATAAGGTATATAATCATAATCTGATTGTGTAAATGAGCCGTTTTGTGACCATTTTAGTGTTTTGTTGTGATGAATATGAAACAAACTACCTTAAATTAACTACAAACGTCAAATATTAGTAACATTCTAAAGCTTTCAACATACAAGAGATTCGATTGAATACCAAATCAAAAAATTAAACTTATAATCCACAGATTTATATAAATCAAAATCATATACAAATCAGAATCATATAAGCATATCTATGATACTAACATATCAACCCCTATTATGCTAATTTAGTATTAGATCATGTCATTAATCACCAAATCAACTTTTAAAATTAAATCTATAATTCACCAAATAAGCAAATCCAATATTATTAAGACATTATACGAAGATAAAAATGATTTATCAATTATTGAAACCTAAAATATCTGCAATAGATGTAATTTCCTCAGGTTCTGGATCTTTTAAGTCACCAGGGGAAGTTTTATGTTTGAAAACTTAGATCTGAAGGCTTTAATTGAGAATCAGCTACTTTTAGCAAATCACACACAAATGAGAGCCAGAATTAGAATCGCTTTTAGTAGAGTGCGCTATGATTGATTCTCGATTAGAAGAAAAAACCTTCAAATTGTTGTATTGGAGCTTGAAATCTCTTTGATTATTGCGATTTCTAGGGTTTTTGATGCCTTCCTATCGAACAAGAAGCTAGGGTTTTATTGATGGGTTTTTCTAGATTATTGCATCTAATTACACCTTTTGATAAGTAGGTAAATGCGAATTGGAGATTAACCGGGTTTTAAATCAGATTTTGCTTGTGTAGAATGAGCCATTTGTGTGATCGTTCTAGTGGTTTATCGCGATGAAATATGAAACAAATGAAAATTGGAAACAAGATGCCAAAGCAGAAAGAGATGAAAATTGAGCATGATGAATCTGTTTTCTAGGGTTTAGGATTTTACATGAATAAGAGGTTTTTGGTGTGGAGAAGAATGAGAAGTATTTATGTTTGAATCGTGATTGCAGAATGTTAATTAAAAATTTACAATATTACCCCTCTGTGTCTAAGAGTTAATCCCAAAGTTCCATCTATTTACAAAAACACCACCGCCTCCAAGTTATTTGATCTCAGGTCTTGATAAAAATAGATGAATGGTTCAGATCTTGTCCCCCTGTCTCACAAAATTGTCTTGTCTTACATGAACCAAACCCTATATATATATATATATATATATATATATATATATATATATATATATATATATATATATATATATATATATATATATATATATATATATATATATATATATACACTTGATTCCTAAAATTTATTAGAAAAGCCAAATCCATACTTCTATATGTATGTTTCCTAAACCAAAGAATGGCATGTGCATAATCCTCTCCATGTGCATTTTCATTGAAGATGGCTAAACATAGACCACATTTTGGAAAAAGACAAGTATTATATGTTTTCATTGTTTGCAATGTATTGCTACTCCTATGATTAAGACATATTTTATTTTTAAATATGAAAAATATGGAGCTGCTTATTTTTAGGCAAATCACTTCTTTTGAAAGTAGTTAAATGTATTTGTTTTAAACCATTTTTTGGATAATTTCAGATGACCTACAACCCTTTAAATGTATTTTTTATACGACACGTCTGGGACAATTTACAGGACTTGATACTTGAAGGTTTTTACTCTAATGATAAAAATACAACTATTTAAATTAATTCAATTTTTTTTTTGAATCTTAGTTGGGCTTTTTTTTTTAGTTCAATACATATCGATTGAAGGCAAACGGGCAACAAGCTGCGCCGCTAGCCCTTTCTGGATAGCAAAATCAATTCTTTTGAAAACTACATTTGTGGATCTAGGAGATATGACATTAGAATGCATGACCCGTTGGACTCTATTAAGGAGCTCCACCGCCTCTGGTGCGAGAAAACCAATTGTAATTTTTTTATTTTTTTTAATATGTACAATTGGTATAGACAAAACCAAAAACATTCCTTATACTTGGGTTTGGTTTAACTACCTATTCGGTAGTGGTCCATAGTTTTTCGTATTCCAAGTGAAAGGCAACTTGGGAGACTTTCAGACCCCTGCAGAAATACCCAATTAATGTGACGATAACATGTGATATGAATATGAATTTGGCTTATTTCGTTTGTAAAATTTTTATCAATAAAATTTATCCAATACCAAGAATCTGGGGTGGATCCAATAGTAAAAGGGGTGATGGTCCCTATTTGGAAGTGGGGCAAACTCCCAACACTATTTTGTTCAAATAACCCGTGCTTGGCACCATTTTTTTCTCCTAAAAATCCTTACTTGACACTATTTTTTTATGTAAAAACTTTTAAAAAAATCTTTAAATTCTAGATTGTATTATACATTTTCTATTTTTGTTTAATTTTTTTTATATATGTTGGACCTCGCTATTTTTCTTTCTGTATGCATCACAATCTATAATTACAAATATTATTAACGTTGATTCGATGGAAGGGTTTCTATAGTTTTTTTTTTTTTTTTTTTTTTTTTTTTTTTTTTTTTTTTTTTTTGGAGGAAATCAAATGTAGTCCTAAAATACTTTTAATTCAACATACTTAAGCTTTGGATCTCGAAAAAAGAAAAATAACATCTGATGTGGTTGGGTCAGAATCCTTTTTGTGAGTTTAATATAGTTGTATTATGAAAAATGACAAATTGCGAGTAAGACTGTATTTCAATATCAACATTTACAAATTTACTTATAAGAGAATAGTAGAGCTTACTTAAATAAATAAATTGAGATTTGATAAAGGTTTGAATATTTGATAATAAACGTATAACATAAACCGTTAAAACATCATTTTGAACATTATTCCGTAAAATATAATTTGATAAAGTAAACATTTTTTGCATACAATTTTGTCTTTTTGATATGATTTAAGGGCCCTAAACCTGTGAGTCTCATAGTTGTTTAAAAGTTGACAAACATGTCCCCTTATGTTTGATTTATCTATCAAAAACATAAAATTTAACAATGTTTGCCTAAAAAATAAGTGTACATTTTGAGATGAAACTTTACAAAAATTTGGAATGTCACATAGGTTTATTGAAATCGTGATTTGTCATAAAAGTGCTCTTATACCAAATTGACATGTAAACACATACCATTTAATAATATTTATAAATATGTTTTTTGTCACACCCCGGCCGTCGGCGGAAACATCGGGCAGTGTAACGTCATTTCTTGTATCATAGTTATCAACTTCCTGAAAACACATGCATTTAAAAATACGTCAACATAAAGTTGGTGAGTCCACAGGTTTTGACTCCATATAAAAATAATACATTTTCCAAGTTCAAAAGTATAGTTTTGAAAGTATCATTTTGACTCTCCAACTTTTAGTATATATATCCTAGGTATAATGGTTTACTTACCAAATAAGTATATACCTATAAGTCTCATATATTATAAATATAAATGTTTGTAATTCCATACAAACGAAAGTTGCTACGTATAAATCTTATTTCAATTCTATACGAGTAAAACCGCTACGTATAAATCTATTTCAATTCTATACGAGTATGTGTGTTAGGTATAATTATCTACTTAATATACAAGTAGTACCTAGGGTATAAGTAGGGGAAACTTATACTTAACATTAATACTTGTATACGACAAAGTATAATGTTTCTAACAAGTTGCTACCATGAGTCTGTAACCGTTGCTTGACAACAAAACCTCTGACAAAACACACTCATGATTTACCATGAGAAACAATACACTCATGATTTACCATGAGAAACAATACACTCATGATTTACCATGAGAAACAATACCGCGCGCTTCATCGACGTCGGAACAATAACAAATAAAAGGAACGGATCGTCACTCGCTTGTCTTGGGTTGTAATTAACAACCACGAGTGGGGTCGTAAACCCGTATCTTATTCATACACGACTTCCTCGCTCACACGGGATTAACGGTTACAGATCAGAGGACTTCCACTAAGATCCCCAATCTTAGTTGATGAATGAGGTAGCTCATGTAGACTTTGACGGCGTTCTATAGTCCTAACAACAAAAGCATTTTCATGTCTAAAACCCTAAGTTACTAGACTATGCTTTTAAATAGTACTCCTAACTTCATATCATTTAGGCAGTATAACAGCTATAACTTGAAGTAAAACCAGGTTTTATCTTGACATAAAACCAATAGCAACAACAACATATAACATACCAAGTTTTATCTTGTCATAAAACTAACAATAACAACATACTTTATAAATTAACATATAGAACTTCCGAATATAACTTCGGAACTATATCGCACACAACATATATATAGAATCCTAAGTATAACTCAAGATCTACATTAGTATACTACTATAACAATAACATGCTAACAACTTTACGATAGTTGTATACTTTCAGATACGAAATAACTATATCCCAGTTATTATAACTATCTACGTTGATACTAATATACTATCATATAGACATAATAATAACGTATATATAATATTTAGCATGCGTTTTCCCCCGAAATATTAGAAAGTGGGGCCGTGAAACTCACCTTAATATCGTGATTTTATGTAATCTAAGCAGAAACGGTCAGCGTACGAGGTCGTCGGGGCTCAGGATGCAAGATGGCTTCAGCAAAGGAGAGAGGAGTTTGGACCCTCACGACGTGAGAAACTCATTGTTCACGTTGTGAGTTTGGAACTTATCTCTTCGTAGACTTGCCATCCGTCTTCTAGCTTCCGAAGGTGGCCATATGACTCCTCACGTCGTGAAATATCAATGTTCACGTCGTGAGTTTGGATCTTATCACTTCGTAGCTTCGTCACGCACCTTCTAGATCCGAAATGTGGCAAAATGACTCCTCACGTCGTGAGTTTCTGTGCTCATGTCGTGAGTTCAGTCAAATTAGGGTTTCTGACAGCTGAATCTTCGGAAGGTCGTAACTTTCGCATACGAACTCCGTTTTTGACGTTCTTTATATCCACGCGTAGGTATTCACGAGTACTACAACTCTCTTTTAGACTCCAATAGCTAATTATAAGTCTATTTTTAATCCTCTTATTATAGAGATTTATAATGTTCGGTTTATCATAACTTCTTCATGCGAAGTCAGATTCAGACGTTCTCTATATTTTTGGAATCCTATGGACGTATACTTTGATTTATACTATAAAGTATGTATGAAAGTTCATATTTATATTAGAATTATCATGAAATACATAGTGAGTTTACTACATTACTTGTTTTGACAAAATCACATTACATGATTGGTATAATCACATGTGATTGTTATTGACATAATTTTGACTAGTGTTACATTTTTAGAACCGCGAGCTAATATATATGTGAGATTGAATTCATGACATCATTTTTAGAAATATTTTGTTAGAGATATTGTTAGTAACGTGGGCTAGCTTTAAATTGTCCATTTAATAATATTCATTTGAAACCAACACCATATTAATAGGTAAATAAATAACATGAATTTGCGACTGAAAACCGAATTTGCAACGGAAAACAAAATTTGGAAAGTTAAACCCACCGTGTAAATTTGACCCAAAAACTTTTATTTCCTCGACAAGTAAAATTATTAAGTCAAAAGTCTCGTTGATATTATATTTCTTTTTGTATTCAAAATATAATACAACTTAAAGTTTTCGTTTTCAACATCTGCAATACCAATAAATTTCTTGTACTGTATTTTATACTTAACTTAATTCATAAAAGCTAATATCGATTAGTGAGATATAATTTCTTTATTTTATTTTCTTGATTGGAAAATCCCACTCACGCTTAATGAATACTAGGTTACAACCCGTAGAAATCACGGATAAGAAACGAAAATAATATTGATAATTAAAAATAGTTATGAAAAAACCATACGATGCAACACAGACATCATTTTGACAAATAGATTTTGGACAGTGATTAGTAGTTTTGTAATATATGTTACATAAGGATTAATAATGAAGTATGTTCCTATTTTGGGTTGAATCCACTATTTTGGCTTTTAGACATAAATTTATATATCGATTTTTGATGTGTAGTTTGTTGATTATTGATCGTTGTACACTCAAGTAAGTAAATTGTGGGTTGATGGGTATTTATCCTTTCATTCAAATTATCAGAATTAACCATAAATTTCTTAATGATACCAATTGTATTATCAAAATTAAACAATACCGTCTACTTTTGAGGATTTACCATTTTATTCAAAATAGGACATTCTCCAAAAAAAAATTAGGTATTTATGTATTTAACATAAATGTTTTTAAAACTAACATTTAGAAACATATAACTATTTTTAATAATAAAATCGATCCTATACTATTTCTTCTTTGTACCAATGTAATATAAAAAAATTAGGCTCATGTTCAACCAAATGATTAACAAAAGGTTGAATTTAATCAGGCAAAATCCACCTTTTAATCTAATTTTTAATCCCAATGTAAGACAACTTTTAAAAGTATTTGTATACGATTACGTATTATTGAATAATATATGTGCAATTAACACTTAAAAGCTATATTTTGTCAATTTATTTTTAAAATTAACATTTACAATATTATATGTTTCAGATTATCTTCTTTTCTTCTAGACCTGTTTATATTCACCATCAAATACTATATATTTTAATACGTTTTAAAATATTAATAGAGACAATAAGTAATTACCAACATATACAATTATCTATAGTATAATATTGATGTTATAAGTAGTATCATTTATGTGGCCGGTGAGCCAATAGCATGTCAAGTGAAAGTTGAAACCTGAAAGCCAAAGTAAAATAAAGAGTAAACTTTTATCATAAATATACCTACTGCCTATAATATATTCATTCTATCCTTTACAAAACCCCCAAAGTCCTCTGCAAAAAAATCAAAATTAGAAACTTTATGTGATAATTAATGTTGTAACTTCAACATAGAGAAAACAACTTTCAAGGCATTCATAAATGACAATTATACCCTTTACTGCATTCTAGCATCATAAACATAAAAACAAACTTTGTTTTTGTCACACCCCAAAACCGAAACGGCGGAAACGTTCGGGGTGGAGGACGTCATGTACAGTATCACAACAATTGCATCATAGTAATCAAAGTAAACACAACCATTACATTGAATAAGTAAAATATTTACATCTGTTTGATACATAGTTTGTATACATCAAAAGTATAGCAAAAATATAAAAGACGTGACTCTATACGCTCCGTCTTCTCAAAAGCTGCGGGAGTACCTGTCTACTGATTTTCTGAGAATACAAGCGTTTTTGAAAAGAGTATCAGCATTAAGCTGGCGAGTTCATAAGCATGTTTTTTTTTGTAATGAAAACTTGTTAATGAATCAGTGAAAATGTTTGTATGTTTCCAAGAAAATCCAGTATTTTCTAACATATGTGCTCGTTACAGTGTTCCATGATGTATTAGTTCGTATGCCTGGTTACCACCAGATGTATTGTATAATGTTGTTTTGAATGAAAACCCTTTTGTATGAAAACCATGGCTACCACTAGTATCTATAGAATATTCTGTTTGAAAACCCTGGTTACCACCAGTATGTATAGTAGTTTCATTAATTAAAACAAAACCATGTATGTTATCCCGTGGAATCCTCCAGTATAATGTGTAGTAGTTCTATTAATGAAAATAAAACTAATTGAAGAAATGAATCCAGTAAACAAATGGTTAGTTTATACTGTTGTGAGTTTGGTATAACCATGATTGATATGACCTAGTGACCCCTACGACGTTCTTCAAGTGTCGGATGTTATGACATTTGTCACCCCAGGCATGCCTGCCTAATTGTAGCTAGCAGTTCAGGTGTGGGATTGTTAGTCCCGAATAGATCTATTCACAAATCTCACGCTCTCCTTCCAGGAGGCTCTGGTTATACTGTGTTAGGATTTAGTTCTGTACCCTGAAGTGTACAAATTGAAGTAGTGCCTTACAACCCTGTATTAACTAGTTTACGTGTAGTATTGTAATGTTCTCTTGTACTTGTAAATGTATGTATATTTGTAGAGTAAAATAATTATACTTAAATAATTATTTAGTATGGTACCCTTGTATTCAAAAAGTAGTAGTGTATACCACAAACTATATATGTCATAGTTTAAATGATTGTTAATGTAAAATCCTGAGATGATAAAACTGTGTATTGGAATCCCAAACTATACCTATTATAGTTTGCATGTGTGTTCGGTACTTGGTTCGTGTATTGTTCTGAAAACTATGCAACTATAGTTGTGAGTTGAAAACTTCCCTTATGCTCAGCATGTTACAAAAGGGATAAAATATCTAAATACTTTATAAAATGTGGTGATCTTTTGGTTGTATCAATTGCATAAGTTTTAACCCTGTTGAAATTCTGTGTATAAAGTTCACAAAAACTATTTTTATTTGGCTTGTATTTCACCCCCCCCCCATGAAAACGTTAAAATAATAAAAGCGTAGGGGTATGAACTCACTGTTAGTTGCGTGTAAGTGTCGGACAACGAGACTGGAATGAAGATCCTCGAGTTGTTGCATGTGAATTTAACGGAATCCTAATAATAATTTCACACATATCGTAATTAAATTAGCGAATCCATTAGTCAAACTGTTAGAAATACACTTGCTTTTGGTTAAGGAATGTTACCGATACTCGATCGAAGTGGAAAAATGTAACATCCCAAGTTCGGAACAAGAAGTGAAGGGTGCTAAGTGTAAATAAAGGAAGGGACTCGACGAGTAGGTACTCTTACTCGCCGAGTCGGAGCGGGTTTGGATCGCGAATTAAGTGACCAACTCGCCGAGTCGGAGGCTTGGACTCGACGAGTTGGTGCTGGAATGAGAAAAGCCTAATCTTAGGGTTTGCACCCTATTTAAAGGACTTTATGTCCCTCTTCCAGCCTCCTAAACCCCCAGAGAGTTCTAGAAAACCCTAATTTCGTGTGAGGCTTCATTGTTGAGGAGATTGGGCCTTGGATGAGGAAATTGGTGGAAGGAGCTTGATAAATTGGAAGCTAGCATCAAGGGGCTTGTAAATATCTGGGATCTACATCAGTTTTGGGCACATCTCTGAGGTAAGGAGCCCTTATCTTAAGCTATTTCATTTTTGGTTCATCCTTGGTGGTTGTTTTGGGAGTTCTTTAGCTTGTTTTGAGATCTATTTCGGATTTAGAGTTAGATCTGAGGTTGCTACTCCAGATCTAGACTCATGATGGCCTAGGATGTCATAAAGCTTCAGTCTTTGAGTTGTTGGTGAAGCCGCTTTGTCTAAAACCCAAGCCCTAGTGTGTTTTGGGCCTATATCTCCTTGGTTTCACGTAAAGTTTGCAACTTTATGTGAGGGTTAGGCTGTAGAAGAGTGGATCTATGGATTGGAGCCCCTGCATGGCTCAAAAAGCCTCTGTATGGATTGAGAACTGAAGAGACTCGGCGAGTCACATGGGTGTACTCGACGAGTTGTATGAACATGTGCATGGACTCAGCGAGTTGGAAGAACAACTCGACGAGTCTGTTGAAGATTGCCTTGGACTCGGCGAGTCAGGTCGCAGAACCCCAAACCTCTTCTGGTTAAGACGCAGATAAGTGAGTCGAGGGGTGACTCAGTGAGTTCGACAGGATGGGACTCGGAGATCGTTGGACTCGACGAGTCTTTTGGTGACTCGGCGGGTTGAGTCGTGTTCTAAGAGTTTTCAGAGTATAAGGACTCGACGAGTCAACGGGTTGACTCGGCGAGTAGGGTCAGTCAGGAAGTTTGACTTTGGCCTGGACTTTGACTTTGACCTTCAAGGGTATTTATGGAATTGGTTCTTTGGTAGTGTTCTGTGGTGAAGATCGTGTCGGTGGTCGGAGCAGCTTGGTCTTATCTTTCCAGTCGGCAATTGCAGGTGAGTTATCCTCACTATATCGACAGGGTCTACGGCACCAAGGCCGGCCCTTTATCGGATGGAAATCCGGGTATTGTTGTTATGTTATTGCTTTGCTAGATTTGCATCCTGGTATTTAGGATGATGTTATGTTAGTGACCTGGTTAAGGTCGGTACCCGGTATATAGGGTAATGCTATGCTAGTGATCGGTTAGGTCGGAATCCTGGTTAGGATGTTGATATGCTATGTGATCTGTTAGACTGATAGTCTGGTTAAGGATTTGTTATGCGATGAATTGTTTTATGTGCACATGGTTGTTTGACGGGGGTTCGGTTGAGGCGGGTCCTGCTTTGTGCTGTAGGCCAACATACCCAGGGCGGAACGGATATTCCGAAGGCCCAGCGAGCGGTCCGGATAGGATGAAGGCCCCAAGAGGGCGGACCAGACGTGCCGAGGCTCGGAGAGTGGACCAGGCCGACTGAAGGCCCGGTGTGGGCGGACCAGTCATACTGTAGACTCAGAGAGTGGACCGGGTGGATTGAAGGCCCGGTGCGGGCGGACCAATCACACTGTAGACTCGATGTACATGGCTGGACTCGGAGGGTGGACCAGGTGGACTGAAGGCCCGGTGCGGGCGGACCAGTCACACAGTAGACCCGATGTGCATGGCTGTTCTATTTGTGATATGTTATGAGTATGTTTATGTGTGGTTGGTATTTTGGGGGTAACTCACTAAGATTTCGGGCTTACAGTTTCAGTGTATTGTTTCAGGTACTTCAGGAGATCGTGGCAAGGCGAAGGCGTGGTCGTACCGCTCCTCATGTTTTATGATTTATGCGATATGGTTCTGGGGATACTCTGATGTTTAAACTATTTTGAAAACAAGACGTGTGAACTTAATGGTTTTTGAATGAAATAAAAATGTTTTAATTTGGCTCAATTTTTAGGGATGTTACAAATTGGTATCAGAGCCTTGGTTTGAGTGAATTGGAGAAACATTCGTGTGAATCCAGTCTCAAATCAAGGAGAGATTTTCGAAAAAAGTTTTCAAAAGGTTTTCAAAATAAGTAAAGGAGGACGCAGAGGGTACGATCTGCCGGAGCCAGTAAGTAGACCCCAAAATACCATACAAGTTACTGATTATGTGATATGTTAGAACAACATGCTAGTACTAGGCTAGGGATCTTCAGGAATTGCATGATAGAATTGCCTGATTTGTGATGCCTGTTAGCCTAGGATTTTCTTGATATGAGATATTCGGTATCCCTCTAGGGGTGAGGATTGAGTGCTTGCTATGTATGTTTGTGCTTAGGGCGTTGTGGTGATACTTGAGACAAATATGGGTAGGTGTGGAAGGTAGTATGGGCCCGTACTACTGAAAGCACAGGACTCATACGCGTGTCAAGGAAGTCACAACCCCTAGGTTGTTGGTTAGAGGTTAGTTCTCGGAGGATATGCGAGGCATCTGAGGATCTTGTTGGTATATTGCAGTATGGCGGATGCGAGGCGTGTCATGACTGGATCCGGATCGGGATCAGGACAGGGTGAGCAGGAGGCCCCAGTGGCACCTGAGATTATCGGCCAGGAGGGGCCAATGCTGACAGAGGAGCGGGTCAGGGAGATCATCCACGAGGAAGTGATCGAGATTGTCCGGGGTCAGATCCCGGAGTTGTTTGGGACTATTAAGTCCGCTATGAGGGAGTACTTTGATGATCGTTATGTAGCTCTTACTGAGACGGCTGCCGCGACAGCCACAGCGGCTGTAGCAGCAACAGGGGGAGGAGCCGGTCGGGGCTTTCAGTATCAGGATTTCGACAATATGAATCCCCCTACTTTCGATGGAGTTCAGGATTCGATCGTTTCTATGAGATGGTTGTCAGACGTGGAGGGTTGTTTCTTCACGTGTTCATGCCCTGCGGATCAGAGGGTGAGGTGTGCTCTGAACCTTTTGAGGCTCGGGGCGAAGGATTGGTGGAGGTTGACTACGAGATCTTATTCTGATGCGCAGCGGGCTGCAGTTTCGTGGGATCAGTTCAGGGAGATGTTCAGTACTCGTTATGTTCCGCAGGTTGAGAGAGAGAGGTTGGCTCAGGAGTTCCTGGAGCTGAAGCAGGATTCGGAGTCGGTGACGGAGATCACCAGGATGTTCACTGAGAGGGCGATGTTTTGCCCGGAGTTCACGTCGGAGCAGGCTCAGATGTCCCGGTATCTGAGTATGCTCAAAAGGGATATTAGACAGTTTGTGTCTACGCAGAGATGTGATACCTTGTTAGAGTTGCAAGAGGCCGCCAGGCGGCGTGAGTTGGAGATTGAGTTACAGTTTCGGGAGCAGAGGCAGGCCCCGGTGCAGCCGCAGCCGGCGCCGAAGCGGTTCAAAACCGTTGACTCCAGGATTGGGGGTCAGAGCAGCCACACTTGTGAGAAGTGTGGGAAGGGTCATACCGGAGTCTGTAGGGCCGGTGGTGCGTGCCGCAAGTACGGGAGAGAGGGGCATTATGCGAGGGATTGCCGTCAGACAGCCCCGGTACAGGATATGAGGATTTGTTATCACTGCCATCAGGTTGGACACTTGAGAGCCAACTGCCCACAGTTTGCTGCAGGATCGGTGCAGGCTCCAGCACCGGCCACTTTGAGGATTACTGGCAGGGGTCAGGGTGGAGCGGAGCCTCCGAGGGCTCAGGGACGCGCATTCCAGCTTACAGCAGAGGAGGTCAGGGCAGAGCGAGATGCAACTGCGGGTATGTTTCCATTATGATATCTTGTTATCTTGTTGATTATGTGGTATTGTAATCTGTCTGCATTGTTCCGCATGTTTCGTAGTATGATTGAGGATCTTAGTAGTTAGGAGTTTTAGTTGGTTAGCATCCAAGAGGATAGATGATCGGAAGGTCGGGTATATGATATCTTTGCTGGGTATGGCACCTGCGATGTGGGAAGTGTTCAGCTGAGATTCAACTTTCCTGGAGTTCGGGTGTGCGATGGCGGAAGGGTTATTCGATGAAGGTTACTTAATCCCGAGGGAGTCAGTTCATGGTTAAGAGGGAATATGTGGAGTAAGGACGATTGAGCTATGCCGATTTTGGGCATCGGTGGTTGGTAGTCGGTGCACTAAGTGGGGGAGAATTGGAAAATTCTCCGGTGAAACAACATACATCCACGGATGGTTAGCTGTTTGGATTTCAGCAGTGTTTTGCTGAGGGTGTGGATCGGTGAGAGCAAGTGGTAGACAAGTGGGGCGGAGCACATATAAGACTCACTTGCCAAATATTCAACAGATAGTGCGGATTCTTTATCATGACAAACACTTCACACAATTGGCCTAAATTGGTCTTTGTTTTATCCAAAACATCACAACTTACCAATTTCAAATGTACAAGAGTAGGACACTTTTACTCTTACATTTGACAAGTGTTATAACCTTTCTTTAAGATATGTCACTCAAGTTACAATCTTGGAGTATGACTCTAATACTTGTTTTGGAGCGAAGTGTGACTCATCTTCTTGATTTAACCACTTCAACAAATCATGATTCCTCTTCTTAGTCATAAGAATGCACTAAGATGTACTTACAGAACCAATTGTGATATGGTTTCTTAATCATTAAGATGATCATTAAACATGATACTAAAGTACTCTCCCATCTTTTCAGATTTGAGAAACTTTTATCCTTCTGCCTAATTTGATTCTTCTCAGTCGTCATGCCATACATCGAAACTTTTCCAATGTTTCAGAATTATACTTAAACTTGTAAGTATAACCATATTTACTAAACCTTAGTAAATCATGATGAATAATCTTATCGATCTTTTGTGGTGGACTTGACCAGTGCACAAGAATGTGTACTTGATCCCTTAGTCCCTCACTTGACTCACATATACATGTGAACAATGAATTAGTCTTAATTTTCCAAAGCTGAAAGTTCTCATTCATCATATTATATAACTTGCATGATTCCAAGTTTCGGTCCAATTGAACCTTGGTTGATGAGAATCTTTCCTTATTTGGTAAATTTAGACACTACCACAAATGAAAGAATCAAATTCATATTTCCATTATTGCTAGAAACATATAAACGTCAATTTTCCATAAAAGCCATTGCAAGGAGATATAAACTAAAATAAAAATAAAAAAAAAATTTATTTATTTATAAAATGGGGAAAAAACTTTTCCTTACAATGCAGCTTTAAATGAAAACTATGCTATTACATATTTCCTAGCAATCTATCATAATTCTCTAAGTAGTAGCTCAAGAATCCGATCTTCGAACCATGCGATTGAAATCCATCTTCGCGATAAGATTCATCATACTCTTTCTTTAAGTTTCCTTCCCTTTGCTTGATCCTACCAAACACCAAAATGTAATCGAGTCACATTTTGTATTAAGAATCATCAATAAGGAACTTATAAGAGTTAGATAATGGACTTACCTGAAGCAGAGTCAAATCCTTCTTACTAGACCTTCTCTCAGATCTTTCAGGTAGTTAAGGCAGCTTCGCAACCAATGCCCCTTCCTTTTTGGCAATAGAACCATATGGACCCTTTGGGAATGGTACACAGGACTATCTCACACTTAGCCTTTCTCTTTACCATTTGGTCAACCGAGTTGACTATGGCCAATCCCTTTCCATTGGGAAGAGAAAGCTTTCTGGATTTCCAATGTCACCAATTTGTCAATGTCCATTGAAGTTTGGGAAGTTGATCTACTAATCAAATTTTCTTTACCAGGGCTCCAAATCATTTCTGATTCAGTAGCACCAAGCAAATAGATAAGATCATTAAGGGTCATGTCATAGTCTTTTACATAGTAGTCCCAAATGACACTCACTATGTAACTTAGAAAGTGATGGAACAACCAACTTTCTTAAGACTTTGACACCCAACTCTCCCGGCTTGTCCATATGTGACTTCATCTCCAAGATGTGATCACACATAGACCTTTCTTGCCAATAGGGTTTGAGTGGCCTTGAACTTGTGGGTTAGGGAGAATAACTGGAGGAGGTGGAGGAATTGAAGTATGATTTCCATGATCCAGTCACGGGACATCATTTTCATTAGGAAAGCTTATTCCAAGAGTTTTTTGGGAAGATCATAATTGTCTGAACCAGACATCTTTTTGGAGATATTCAAGATAGTTGATTTAAGTCCTTAATATAACACCTAATATGAAATATTAAGGCTAGGACCCAACACAATATTTTATAACTTGGAAGAGGGATGCCGTAATCCAAGCTATAAAATATTTGAAGGTAGGTGAATGACGATTCACCAATTTCCACCATGAAAAACGAAATAAATTATTAGGTTTTAAATTGGATTTTAAACTCCTAGATCTTTTGAGATTCATTGAACTTTCAATGGCATGTTTCAATCTCGAGTGTGCCCTTCAGGTTTTGTGACTGGGATGCCGAGGATCACAAAACAAGGTGTGAAGTAACCATGCAAATTACTTGGTACCCTTAATGTTTACCCCTCAATCGATGTGCCGGTTAACCACACGCGCTCCATCGATACTATGATAAACATTAAGTTACCCTTTGCCTACCTTGTTAAGTCTAGCTAGTGTGCCGGTTAACCACACGCGCTCCACTAACCGACTTAAGCAAAGTGCAAAGTGTAATTTCATGGGTTAGCACCTTATTCACATTTTTCCTAAAGTAACTAAGATTGGGAATTATAAAAAAGTTTACTTACTTTATTTTATTCATCATACTTTTAAATGATAATTATAGTCCTTGTCCTACCTTTTCGGCTAACGACCCTCCAACGATCAAGGAAGCGGTGGGTGAGAGTGGACACCCATTAACTTGCCATTTTATAGGCAACAACCTTATACCCCCTTATAGACCGGCTTCGTGAATGAGGCCTACTAATGGTAAGACGACTTTGTTCTTATACATATATAAATATTATTAAACTTATAATATTATAAAGTATAAGGGTTGAATTTTAACTTTTAAAATTCTAGGGGTTGGAACTAAAGTTTTTAATATGACTTTACATGTTCCAAAACTTGAGGGCAAGTTTTGTAAACTTTCAAAACTTTTCATTTCTCATAACTTATGAGTTAATGGTTATGAAAAATGAAGACTCTTCATTTTTTGTAACCTATGTGTTCTTTTAATGGTTATTTATAAATGTGACTTTTGGTTATCCATAACTTAAGAACTAGTTATGGACTCCATTAAAACACATAAAGATCAAGAATTAATCTAATCAATTATTAGCACATAATTTCTATGATCTTCTAAACTCATATGTTTATGAATGTTCATATCAAAAATTTCAAGAGCATAAATACACCACATAAAAAAACTTGAAAATTTGATAATAAACATTTATTTGGATGAGAATAAACATTACCATTGCATCAAAATCAAGTTTTATGAACAAAAAAAATTTTTGTGGTAATAATTCTAATCCAAAACAGGCCAAAAACTATTTTTTTTACTAATAGCATCAAGTATCAAGAAAACAAACCAGGCTCTGATACCACTGTTGGGTTTTTAGCATTCTAACACTCCTATGGTGTACATGCAACCCTAGAAACCTTGGATCTATGTTTGACTAAGATACATGCAAATAACTATTTTTCCAAGGTTCTCAACCTAACTAGCATGGTATGGGGTACTTGAATCAAATAAAGCTAGTAGAGTTACTTACCTTTTAGTAGTGGTGGATTGATTGGAGTTTGAGAGCCTAGCACCAATAATGTGGATGCCTCAAATGGAAATCACAAATCACCACAAACTTGGAAACTTGAGAGAATAGCAAAACCTCTTCTTGAAATCGGCCCTCTTAGTTCTCACACATAAACTAGTGCAATTTCTAGAACCAAAGCCTCCTTTATATAGTGTGGTGGATTAGGGTTACATCCATGTAAACCCTAATACCCATGTCTTTTCATTTCCATGAGATCCATGGGTTAAAGCTCCATGGATTATCCATGGACTTTCCTTGCAAGCCTAGCCCATTCCAAATAAGCATTAGCCCACACTATATAAATACACAAGCCCATATTTAATTAGTCATACTTTTGATCACTAAATTAATTCTAAATTAATTATAGATCAATAATAATTAAATAATATGATTTTATATTAATATATTAGAACTTATAATATATTAATAAATCATAACTTATACTATTCTCAAAAGATTATCCATAAATTGTTCGGGTGAAGTGCAACCCAAATGGACCATGCCGGGTCGGGTCAAGTACATACCAAATATAGTTATGGACTTAGACACTATATCCAACATCACCCACCTCAGCCCAACACATAGGGGATCTGCACTTACGGCCATAGAGTGCTTCAAAAGGAGAAACCTTGATGCTAGTGTGATAGTTGTTGTTGTAAGAGAACTCAACCAATGGAAAATGGGTATCCCACGACTTACCAAAGTCGATAATGCACGCTCTCAATATGTCTTCTAGGGTTTGAATGGTTCTCTCACTCTGCTCGTCGGTCTGTGGATGGTAAGTTGTGCTCATATCCAGCTTAGTTCCAAGAGCCTTCTGTAAAGACTGCCAAAATCTCGAGGTGAATCTACTATCTCGATCAGAGATAATGGACACAGACCCACCATGCAGTCGAACTATCTTTTGGATGTAGATTCGGGCCAGTCTCTCCATCTTGTATGTTTCACTGATTGGCAGGAAGTGGGCAGACTTAGTCAATCTTTCGACGATTACCCAGATAGTGTCATGGCCACTAGGGGTCTTGGGTAGTTTGGTAATGAAATCCATTGTGATTCGTTCCCACTTCCACTCAGGTATTTCTGGCTGTTGAAGTAGACCTGAGGGCTTTTGGTATTCCACTTTCACTTTGGCGCAAGTCAGTCACTTGCCCACGAAGGTAGCAATTTCTGCTTTCTTGTTTGGCCACAAATATAGCTTTTTGAGATCCAGATACATCTTATCTGAACCTGGGTGAACGGAATATCGAGTGTTGTGGGCTTCATTCATGACCACATCTCTGTACCCATGGAACCTTGGTGTTCAGATCCGGTTCATGAAATAACGAACCCCGTCACCCTTGATTTCGAAGTTCTTGTCCATTCCTCTCAAGGCTTCATCTACTACATTGTCTGGCTTCAAGGATTCTATCTGAGCCTCTCTGATTTGTGCGGACAGATGGGAATGGATGGTCATTGTAAGTGCCTTCACTCAGCGACCTGAATACTCTTTCCGGCTAAGGGCGTCCGCTACTACATTGGCCTTGCCCGGATGATAGCGAATTTCGCACTCGTAATCATTCAGTAGCTCTACCCATTGCCTTTGCCTCATATTAAGTTCCTTTTGGTAAAAAATATGTTGTAGGCTCTTGTGGTCGGTGAAGATAGTGCACTTGGTTCCGTAGAGATAATGTCTCCAAATCTTTAATGTGAAGACCACTGCTCCTAACTCCAGATCGTGAGTTGTATAATTGACTCTGTGTGCTTTCAGCTGTCTTGAGGCATAAGCAATGACTTTTCCTCGATGCAAGAGCACACAGCCTAGCCCCTGATTGGATGCATCACAGTAGACCACGAAGTCCTCCGTCCCTTCTGGAAGAGACAAGATAGGTGCGCTGCATAGGGCCCGCTTTAATGTTTGGAACACAGTGTTTTGATTTTCTCCCCAACTAAAGGTTACACCTTTCTGAGTCAGGGCGGTGAGAGGCTTAGCAATCCTGGAGAAATTCTGGATAAACCTGCGATAGTAGCCAGCAAGACCCAAGAATTGACAGATTTCTGTGGGTGTGTTCGGTGCTGACCAATTCTCGATCGCTTTAATTTTGGAAGGGTCCACGTGTATGCCATCTTCGCTAACCACGTGACCGAGGAAAGTTACTTTTCTAATCCAAAACTCGCACTTAGAAAATTTTGCGTATAGTTTCTCCGCCCTTAGAGTTCCCAACACTTGCCTCAAATGTTGTTTGTGATCTTCCTCACTCCGAGAATAGACAAGTATATCATCTATGAATACTATCACGAACTTGTCTAGGAATGGGCAGCACACCCGATTCATCAGATCCATGAATATCGCGGGTGCGTTGGTTAGACCAAAGGGCATTACTACAAACTCGTAATGACCATATCGAGTCCGAAATGTTGTCTTAGGAACATCACTCTCATGGACTCGTAATTGATGGTACCCTGATCTCAGGTCTATCTTTGAGAAGTAGCTGGCTCCTTGGAGTTGATCGAAGAGGTCGTCGATTCTGGGCAGAGGGTAACGGTTTTTGATGGTAAGCTTGTTCAGTTGGCGATAATCTATGCACATCCGAAAGGACCCATCCTTCTTTTTCACAAATAAGATCGGGGCTCCCCAGGGTGAGGAACTTGGTCTGATGAATCCCTTGTTGAGTAGTTCATTGAGCTGGCTGGATAACTCTTGTATTTATGTCGGCGCTAGACGGTAAGGCGATTTGGCTACGGGGGTAGCTCCGGGGATTAAGTCGATTCGGAACTCGACTTGGCGCTCGGGAGGAATTCCTAGAAGATCTTCTGGGAAGACATTAGGAAAGCTGCAGACTTCGGGGATGCTCTCGAGGTCTTTAACTTCCTGTTTCTCGTTAACAACATGGGCTAGGAATGCATGACAATCCTTTCGCAGATATTTTTGGGCTTTGATGCACGAAATGATACGAAGGCTTGAGCTTAGTTTATCACCATAGACAATGAGGGCTTCGCCAAATGGCAGGTTAAGGCGAATGGCTTTTTCATAACAAAGGATATCAGCACGATTGGGGCTCAACCAATCCATACCGATGATGACATCGAAACTTTCTATGGAAACTGGCATGAGGCCGATTGGAAAAGAATGGTCGTTTAGGGTAAGGGTACAGCCTATGAATACGTCGTTAGTGCTCTCATTCTTTCCGTTAGCCATCTCGAAGGTGAATGTTTTGGTTAAAGGTTGGGATTTATGCTTGAGTAAATGTTTAAATGCATGACTCACAAAACTCCTCTCCGCACCACTATCGAAAAGAATGCATGCATAAGAGTTGTCGAGGAGGAACGTACCCATAACTACGGTGGGATCAGCGACTGCTTCCTCCTGGCCCATAGCTAGAACCTTCCCTGTATTGCCAGCTGTCGTCGCTTTTGAGCAATTCCTCTTGAAGTGCCCGGCCTCTCCACAACCATAGCAGGCTTGGCCTACTCCTGCTCCGTGACCTTGATTGGCTGGTTGTGCTGGAGTCTTGCAAAAACGAGTTGTGTGCCCCTTCTTGCCACAACTGTTGCATTGCAAATCACGGCAGGGTCCGTGATAATGAAAGTTGCACTTATCGCACCTTGGAAGGGTTCCAACATACTTACTGGCAGGTGCTTGAGTTGCGGGAACAGCGGCAGGAGTGGTAGCAGCATGAACTGCCACTACTTGATGTTTCTTGGAGAGCTCCTGCGAAGACTTGCCCTTGCGTTTATTCCAGAACTTTTTCTTCTCACCACTCTCCTTTGGTGGTTCGGGAACGGCTGCTACAGTTTCATGATCAAACCCGTGATCTATCAAAGTCTGCGCTAGACACTTGGCGCTGTCAAAAGTGAGAGGTTTAGCAGCCAAGACGTTCCCTTGAGTTGGGGGTGTCAGTCCCCATATGTACCTCTCAATTTTCTTGCTTTCCGGGGTGACCATCCCGGGACACAGAAGACACAGGTCACTGAACCTAGCGGTGTACGTAGCAATGTTGGAACCCTTCATCTTCAGGTTCCAAAGCTCGTGCTCCAGTTTTTGCATCTCGCCCCTCGGGCAGTACTCAGCGAGCATCAGCTCTTTCAAACTCTCCCAAACCATGACATTGGCTACCGGCAGAGTTAGGGATTTGACTCGGCTATTCCACCAAGTCAGTGCTCTATCGGGGAAGGTGCAGCGGCGAACTTCACATTGCTTGCCTCGGGGCACGTACATATCTCGAAAAGTGATTCGATCTTCTCGAACCAGCGAGTTAGGGCAATGACTCCTCCATTGCCGTCGAAGGATTTGGGTTTCGCATTCATAAAATCCTTGTAGGAACACTCCCCCGGGTGTCCTTGGCCACCATCAAGATTGAGGGGATGGGTACCACTACCCGACCCGCCAGAGCCGCCAGAATTCATCTGTGACATTGCGGCAGCCACATCGGTTGTAACTGCTGCCTGGAACATAACGGGATCGAACCGACGAGGTGGCGGCGGCGGAGTATCGTTGTTCTTTATGTTGGGTCTCTTATTGGGAGGCATCTTTCTCTAAAAGATACAAGAGGGAAATGGATAAGCCTTCTAAATTGATCAAGGGTCAGATACTTTCGAACAAGATGTATCTTAATCCTACAACGTTAAAAGAGATCTACAATAAAGGCTTACTAACATAAACAAGAAATTGCAGGTCTTTCATTTGTGAGGATTAGTACTACTTGTAACAATTCTGTGTAGTGTTATAGAATTATAAAATAATCCTATAGTATTTTAACTATGTACTTTGTTAGTATCGGATTTGGTGAGTTTTAGACTTGTCGTAACACCACAATTACTTCCAAACACATGTTGGTCATATCTCGGACAAGTATAGTTGATCGGGTTATATTGGCCCCACATATGATTACATAACTATTCAGGTTTAACCGTAGTGTCTGACTCGTCCTAAATACGTTTATGTAGTTCTTACTATGATACAACTTCTAGTATGTATGTATACTTGTATACTTTTTGTAAAATACTTAGATTTTAAAAGTATACTTTTAGTTTTAGAGCGCTTCGGCCCCTTTAGTGTTTATAGTTGTATACCATGTAAGGTTCGGTATACTTAGTTCACTATAAACAATAGCTCTGATACCAATCTGTCACACCCCCAAACCGAAACGGCGGAAACGTTCAGGGTGGAGGACGTCATGTACAACATCACAACAATTGCATCATAGTAATCAAGGTAAACACAACCATTACATTGCAAAAGTAAAATATTTACATCTGTTTGATACATAGTTTATATACATCAAAAGTATAGCAAAAATATAAAAGACGTGACTCTATACGCTCCGTCTTCTCAAAAGCTGCGGGAGTACCTGTCTACTGATTTCCTGAGAATACAAGCATTTTTGAAAAGAGTATCAACATTAAGCTGGTGAGTTCATAAGCATGTTTTTTTTGTAAGAAAACCTGTTAATGAATCAGTGAAAATGTTTGTATGTTTCCAAGAAAATCCAATATTTTCTAACATATGTTCTCGTTACAGTGTTCCATGATGTATTAGTTTATATGCCTGGTTACCACCAGATGCATTGTATAATGTTGTTTTGAATGAAAACCCTTTTGTATGAAAACCCTGGCTATCACCAGTATCTATAGAATATTCTGTTTGAAAACCCTGGTTACCACCAGTATGTATAGTAGTTTCATTAATTAAAATAAAACAATGTATGTTATCCCCTGGAATCCTCCAGTATAATGTGTAGTAGTTCTATTAATGAAAATAAAACTAATTGAAGAAATGAATCCCGTAAACAAATGGTTAGTTTATACTGTTGTGAGTTTGGTATAACCATGCTTGATATGACCTAGTGACCCCTACGACGTTCTTCAAGTGTCGGATGTTATGACATTTTTCACCCCAGGCATGCCTGCCTAACTGTAGCTAGCAGTTCAGGTGTGGGATTATCAGTCCCGGATAGATCTATTCACAAATATCACGCTCTCCCTCCAGGAGACTCTGGTTATACTGTGTTAGGATTTAGTTCTGTACCCTGAAGGGTACAAATTGAAGTAGCGCCTCTCAACCCTGTATTAACTAGTTTACGTGTGGTATTGTAATGTTCTCTTGTACTTGTAAATGTATGTATATTTGTAGAGTAAAATAATTACACTTAAATAATTATTTAGTATGGTACCCTTGTATACAAAAAGTAGTAGTGTATACCATAAACTATATCTGTCATTGTTTAAACGATTGTTAATGTAAAATCCTGAGATGATAAAACTGTGTATTGAAATCCCATACTATACCTATTATAGTTTTCATGTGTGTTAGGTAGTTGGTTCGTGTATTGTTCTGAACACCATGCAACTATAGTTGTGAGTTGAAAACTTCCCTTATGCTCAGCATGTTACAAAAGGGATAAAATATCTAAATACTTTATAAAATGTGGTGATATTTTGGTTGTATCAATCGCATAAGTTTTAACCCTGTTGAAATTCTGTGTATAAAGTTTACAAAAACTATTTGTGTTTGGCTTGTATTTCCCCCCTGAAAACGTTAAAATAATAAAAGCGTAAGGGTATGAACTCACTGTTAGTTGCGTGTAAGTGCCTGACAACGAGACTGGAATGAAGATCCTCGAGTTGTTGCACGCGAAATTAACGGAATCCTAATAATAATTTAACACATATCGTAATTAAATTAGCGAATCCATTAGTTAAAGTGTTAGAAAAACACTTGCTTTTGGTTAAGGAATGTTACCGAGACTCGATCGAAGTGGGAAAAGTGGGTTTGCAGCCAAGATTCACGATGTAGGGCTGATTGTGGCCGTGTAGAGATTACGGCCGTGATCTGTTCTCGGTCGTGAACGGTTCTTAGCCTTTGAAGGGTTTACGGTCTTTGAAGGGTTCACGGCCTGTTCTTGGTGTTCTTGGTGAAATATGAAGATTTGAAGGGTTTTGCGGCCGTGAATTCAAGAACGAGGGGTGTTTGATCTGATGAAAGGATGAATGTTTGATGCTCCAAAACACGTTCTAGGGAGAATTGAGTGAAAGATGAAGATAAATCTTGAGTTTTCGGTTGATGTTTTTAGAGAGAGAGAGAGAGAGTAGTGTTTTCGGCCAGAAAAGTAGAAATGAGGGTGAACACACGTATATATAGGCTGGGTTCATGGTCGGCGGTGAGGGGTCCACCCAGCCATTCACGGTTCACGCCCGTGAACGGTTTGCGGTCGTGAACACGATTGCGGCCGTGAACACCGGGTTGCTCGAGACTTGGGTGATTTTCGAAGAAAAACTTGATTTTCTCGCACGATTTTAGACCCGACACTTATATAAGTTTAATTTATGTGATCTAAGTCGCTTTCAACCCTTACAAGTTTGATAAAATAAATAAAATCCGAAATTTTATTTAACGGGATTTGACTTTCGTTGACTGAAAAAGGTTCGGGTTGTCACAGTTTTCAACCATACACATAGAGTATTCTCCATATCCCCCTCCATTTTACACAATTTTCCTTAAAGTTGGATGTTATAATAGAAAAAAATGAAAGTTAGATGTTATAATAAACTATAAAATGAAAGTAGATGTATAGAACCATAGCTTCCTAGTTATCCACTTTGAATATGCTCAAGCCATGGCTCCAAGCTCATACTAAAATTTTCAATATTATAATCAAATTTCTCACTTGTCCATCGGATGATGGGCTCCTAATATCATTCCCTCGAAGTATCTCAAGCCATGGTGTGCCTCTATCCACTATAGTGCTAACAACAACCATTGACTAAACTTAGCAAAAAGTTAATTCACAAAAAATAAACCAACAAAAATTATGTGAGTTAATATGTAAAAAAATTGATAAACAATTCATCATATCACAATAGAAGGTAGACATAACAAACCAAATCTCAAGGTGTTTAAAAAACCTAATTTTCCTTCAACTGTATACCAAATCTGAAGCAACCTTCTGAGTTCAAATCTTCCTTTAAAGACAACAGAAAATTGAAAATTGTTAAAATCATTGTCTAAAGGAAAGAATCCAATGCGTAATTGTTACCTGTTTAGATGGAGTAAAAAAAGATAGTAAATGAGGCAATCAAACTATGCGACTGTTGTTGGATTTTGCTTCAACAACCCTTATGGATTCGGTCAACATCTTTTCACTGTTTTGTGTTTGTCTGTGTTTGTCTTTCTACAGACACCATGTATAGGCCTAGAAAATTAAAGAAACTACTAAACATTAGCAACATACTTAATTTGAGAGAGAGAAGAGGGGTAAAATAGGCAATCATAGTAGCATCTTACAGGCAACACTTCCAATTGTTGTAATCCTAAATTCAGCCATAAAATTAGCAGATGCAATATATGACAAAAACTCACATTGTTCTTTCACAAACAAAAGTTAGACCCACGGTGTGAAAGAGGAAAGAGTTAGGTTTCTTTTATAGAGAGGATTTAGAGGCGTTGGAAGTAGAAAGTGTTGAAGAAGCTAGGGTTTCATCTTATTCAATAAAATTGTGGTTGTGTGGATGAGTTCAAATGGCCTAAAAGAATAGCCTGATAGAAATCGACTCACCTAACAGAGTGGGAGAAGAGATAGCGGCAGTTGGTGGTGACGTTGGATGATGGAGACGATAAGGGCATCGATGGATGTTGCGTTGATGGCAGGGTGATGGTCGAGCATGGTGTCGGCAAATCGAATTTGCAAAAAAACAGAAGAAACATTCAAACGGAGTGTGTGATAAAGATGTATCGTGCTTTATCATCTATTCCTTGGGAAAAAACGGAACAGATAAATTGAGTAGATGATCATGGCTGATTACACGGGATTGGAATTATGAAAATCAGAAGGAATTTCAATTTTAAAACAATAGAAGGGCATTTACCGATCATGTTTGGCATACATAGGAGTTTAAAGGAGCATAAGAAGAGGAGAATGGCAAAATAGACATTTTAGTTTATAAAATTCTAGGCGTAGGAGACGCCACACGGAAAAAAAGAGTATTTTATTATATAGGAAGATATGAATAAATGGTTGAAAAGTATTTTAAATTATATGGCTTATTTGTTTTGTATAAGATTAATGGGTGCGAGCAACTAGTTAAGGGGTGTTATCACACCAAAAAATTGTCATCTCATATGTCATGTCAATATGGTGTTATATGGAGAAAATTGGCAACTAGTTATAACACTTTATGTCATCATTTCTTTTCTTTTTTTATTTTCGATTTAATTTTTTATATTTATAAAAACAAAATTAATTAAAACATGCTATTTAAATAAAACCTACATTTTTTAATTAAACATAACATTTAAAAATCTAAAAAAACATTACAACAAAAAAATTACATTTAAAAAAAATTACATTTAAAAACAAAAAAAAAATTACATTTTTGCCTCTATATTATTCATTTTCATTTTCATCGCAACATAAAATCAGCCAAATCTTCTCAAAGTTGTTTGTGTTTTCGTGTGTCTTGAATATTGATGACCCTATGTAAATATTCCGATATACCGGGTTGAAATTACATGTGACTGGGCTCTGAAACCGAATACTCCACATTATTTCGTCTTTTATCTTAAACCACCATGTTATGCATTATGATACATGCATACATAATATCTTGTAGAACTTCTAACTGATATGGTCATGCCGCATGTTCAACTACGTGTCATTTCGACTTTAGAACTCCGAAAGCACGTTCCACATCCTTACGTGCTCCTTCTTGTTTTCTCTTGAAAAATTTGTCTATTGGTTCCATTAGGTGTCGAAACGCCTTCACGAATGTGGAATATGATGGATATATTTCATCCGTAAGGTAATACCCAAACTTATATTCATTTCCATTCACTGTGAAATGAGAATTCAGTGACTTTCCTGACAAAATATCGTCGAATATTAGTGACTGATCAAGAACGTTCACGTCATTGTTTGAACCCTGTAACAAAATATAAACTCAAGAACTCAACACATTCCCAACATCAACATTTCATTCACTATGAAACAGTCGGTTTTCATCAAACAAATACAAAGAAAATCCTCACTACAGTCACACTCAATCGCTCAAACGTTTACAAGAAAAGAATCTACACAGAAGAAGTTTAACTGTGAAACCCTAATCTAGAGACGAAGAGTAAACATGAGAGAATATCAATCCAACTTAATTCTTGAGTTATGAACGAAATGAGCAGCTTCAAAACATTAAATACCCGGGGCAAAATATCAAGCCATGGATGACCCATGGATCGGATTTGGATCAACAAACCCGCGTTCTCTAATTACCTGCATACACATACACAAGCCACCCCACAAATACAAGAAACTTACACAATATATCCAGCAATCATAAATTAAAACTCACAAACCCCACAAATGATAAGTTTGTATTTTTTTGATTAATATTTCCAACACCCCCTCTCAAACTTATCATTTAAGACAACAACAAATCACTTACCTGCAAACATATTCATAAGCCCGAGTCTATTTGATAAAAAAATATGTTGCAAAAATGTTAGAGACTTAATCAGAATATCAACATTCTGATCGGAAGAATCCATTTTAATAACTTTTAAAACTCCATTTTCAATTTTTTCTCTTACAAAATGAACATTTATTTCGAAATATTTAGTTTTTTTCATGAAAAACATGATTTAACGCTAACTTTATTGAAGATTAATTATCACAAAACAATTTAACAGGAGTTAAATCTTTATGACCAAAATCATTCAAAGTTTTTAAAATCCATAAAATCTCACATGTGACAGAACCCAAAGCACGTTATTCAGACTCGGTAGAAGATCTGGATATTGTGCTCTGTTTCTTACTTTTCCAAGAAACTAACGAACCTCCTAAATATACCAAATAACCAGTAACAGACCTTCTGGTTGATATGCATTTAGCCCGACCAGCATCCACATAAGCAACAAGATCAAAAGAATTTGACTTAGAAAAAAAACACCTTTTCCAAGACAATTTTTTAAGTATCGTAACATCCTAAAAGCAACATTTAGATGTGACTTACGGGGTTTATGCATATACTGACTTAAAAACTTGTACAACATAACTTATATCAGGTCTGGTCACAGTCAAATAGATCAATTTTCCTATAAGTTTCTCAAACTCAGTAATATTAACAATGTAATCAGAATTATCATCACAATCACGACTAAAAACAAAGTTAACTTCTAGAGGTGTCTTAACAGGTTTACTGCCAAACATTCCAAACTCGTGTAAAAGTTCCAGACAATATTTAACACCACCATTTACAGGTAACACTTCTATTCCCAAAAAATATTTCAATAAACCTAAATCCTTTATTCGAAATTGTGACTTAAGCAACAATTTAACATTTTCAATTTCAATACTACAGTTTCCAGTCAAGATTATATCATCCACATATACTAGTAAAATAAAAATGGTGTTATTTTTAGACCTCACAAACAATGAATAATCACTAATACTCTGAGTGAAACCAAAGTTAGACAAAGGTGAACACAATTTTTCATTCCATTTTCTAGGAGCTTGTGTCGGTCCATATAATGATTTGACTAATTTACAAACTCCAGCATCATTTTTAGAATGATATACCTCAGGTAAAGTCATATAAACATCCTCAATTAAATCACCATACAAAAAAGCATTATTAACAGCAAGTTGAAACAGAGGCCAAGAATGATTAACATCAATACAAATAACAAGTCTAACCGTGACAATTTTTGCAACTGGAGAAAAAGTCTCTTCATAGTCAATTCCTTCCCTTTGATTATACTCTTTAGCAACAAGTCTGGCCTTATATCTCTTAACCTTACCATTTGACCTATATTTTATTTTATGGATCCAATGACAACCAATAGGCTTTCTATCTTTGGGAAGGTCAACAATATCTCATGTATGATTTCTGTATAATGCTTCTATTTCTTCATGCATGGCTTTGACCCAATTAGGATCAAAAGAAGCCTCAAAATAAGTTTTAGGTTCAGAAGTTTTATTTAGGTTAGACACAAAACATTTATTTTCATTAGTTAGAATACAATAATTTACAGACATCTCTATACCATACTTATGAGAACTTTCAACAACATAGTCATTAAATCTAGCTGGCAAACGAACATTCCTATCAGAACGAGTGACCCCTAAAGAGTGTCCATTAGAAGGATTATTAGGTTCCAAACTACTTCCCTCGGCCAAAGTAGGTGAAGCAGGAGCATCTACATTAACCTGAGGCACATGTGTCTCGTCAGTCTGGTTGCTGACCCCACTAGTGGAGGTCTCAACCAGGTTGTGAACTACTCCAACACCATCAGATTGAAGTGTTAATCCTAGATCACCTAAAATAAAGTTTTCCTGAACATAACTAGATATCAAAGGCTCAGCACTGGAAAATGGGTCACTTAGGTCAACACAATAACCAAATTTATCACCAACAGATGACTTAAGCTTGAAAGGAAACACAGATTTGTAAAATTTTACATCCCTAGAAACAAAAACAAGATTTGAATCAAGACTTAACACTTTGTAACCTTTTTGTTCAAAAGAGTAACAAAAAAACACACTTTTCAGCCCTTTCTAAAAATTTATCAGAATTATTCAGTTTAGTTGCAAAACAAAGACATCCAAAAACTCTAAGTTTATCAAAACTAGGGGATGACTTTTACACAAGTTCATAAGGTGAAGCTCCATTTAAAATTGAAGTGGGTGTTCTATTAATCAAGAAAACTAAAGTAAGAACAACTTCACCCAAAAACTCAGTGACAACCCATAGTGAAACATTGATGACCTAGCAACATTCAAAATATGTCTATGTTTTATTTCTACAACCCCATTCTGTTGAGGTGTGTGAACACACGAGGTATGATGAATAATACCTCTTTCTTCAAAAAAAAACCATGTTATGATTCAAAAACTCAGTACCATTATTAGACCTCACCCTTTTAACTTTAACTTCAAATTGATTGAACAAAAAAAATTAAAGAAAGCATTAACACACTTAAAAACTTCACTTTTAGAATTTAGAAAATATAACCAAGTTGCCTAGTGAAATCATCCACTATAGTAAGGAAAAACCTAAACCCTTTTGAAGTGGTCACCCTATAAGGACCCCACACATCTAGATGAATTATCTCACCTAAGCTAGATGAAACATGTTGACTAGAAGAAAAAGATTCCCTGGTTTGCTTAGCCTTATGACAAATGTCACATGGGGGTAAAGATTCATTAATAAAGTGAAGTTTAGTTTTTAAAGAATTTAAGGCTTGATCAAAAGGATGACCAAGTTTACAATGTCATGTAAGCTTAGAGACATAACACACAACATAATTAGAACTAAAAGAATTACCTGATGGTACTCCAGATTCCCAACCATCTCCCACCATCTCCTTTAATTGTAAACCCTGAATTTTGCAACTATATTCATTACACACAACCTTACACTTATTATCCTTACAAACTTTATGAACAGATAACAAGTTAACATTGAACTTAGGAACATCAAAAACATCAAAAAGGGTTAAGTAATTGGAAATATTTAAATTCCTATTTTTTTTTCAATTTTAGCCTTAGTCCTATTAGGATTACTAACAAGTAGATTAAGTTCGGATACATCCACAATATCATGAAAGAGTGATTCAGAAGCTATCGTTTGTTGATTAGTTCCTGAATAAACAACCCATTCATTACAATTAAAAGAAGAACCACAAGCATTGAACAAGCAAGTACCTGCCATATTAGCATTGACACATGTTTCCTCAATGCATTGTTTTTCACTAATCAGTTGAAGAAACTTGAAGTATTGATCTTTAATAAGCTGATGAAACTCAGAATCTCTAGATTCAGAGGTACAGAAGACATGATGGAAGAATTAACATTAAAAATTTTAGTTTGATTATTTTGACTAATTTCATTTCTTGGTTTACAATCTTTGGGATAACCAATTATTTTATAACACTTCTCAATGGTATGTGCTTTTAAACCACAATTCTTGCACTCAACACCCCGACCCTTGTTTTTATTTCCAGAATTACCAGAAAAGAACCTATTATTAAACTTACTATTAAAAGAACTAGGTTGACTCTTAGAAGCAGATTGAGGATCAGTAGAAAGAGAACCATTTCTTTGAATGGACTATTCACGAGATATTATTGAGAAAGTAGTTTTGACATTGGGAAGAGGATCTATGAGAAGAATATGAATTTTAACATGGTAATAATACTCATCAAGACCACTAAGAAATTGCATAAGTTTCATGAGTTTAGCATGATCATTAAGTTTAACAACAGCCCCACAAGTACACTCTAAGAGACTAGTCAAACCATCAGTTTTTTTCCATAAGGCATCAAGATTATTAAAGTAATCAGACACAGAGATACCATTTTGTTTCAAAGAGTTAATTCGTTGATGTATATTAAACACAATAGACTCATCAGCTTTGTTGTATGTTTCAAACAGATTTTCCCAAATTTATTGAGCATTATCAAAGTATGCATGATTGGCATAGATAGAGTCATTGATGGAGGAAAAAATCTAGGAACATAATACAACATTATCCCTTTACCACTTAGACACTTTACTAGCATCAACATACTCCTTTTTAAAAGTACCATCAACAAACCCTAATTTGTTTCTAGCTTTAAGGGTCCTAGACATAGAGCTCCTCCACATATGAAAGTTTTCATTACCAGTTAGTTTAATTGTGACAATGGTAGTAGTATCATTATCAGATGGATGGACATAGAGAGGATCATCGAAGTTAGTCGAATCATCATTTCCACTTCCACACGGAGGATCATTAGGACCATCCATAGAGACAAGAAAAGAACCACAAAAACCAAACATATATAGAATCAACAACGAACAGATACATAATCAACAATTCACAAATAAGAAGAAGATCAACAAAGAACAAGAACTAAGCAAAATATAACTGGTGTACTCAAGACACCAGGATCTCCCATATCTAAACTAAAAAGGAGGAAGAAAGGAACGAGAAACGCTCACAAAGGTCCAAAGACACTTTCGAAGATCGGAGATGACCGCTCAACTCCCCTAGGGTTTGTTCCCTGTCAGAGTTATTTCATACACACATCCGTTCCCTGGAAGAGTTACTTTAACCCTAAGATTGGGATTGGGTGAGCAGACTAGGAGATGAAACAGCTTCGCACGAGGAAGGTTGCAAACCACGGATCCTTTAGGATCAGTAAGATCTTCCACCAGAACTGCAAAAAAAGAAAAAAACAAACAAACAAAAACCTCGCAGTAACTGGTTTCTTAAACAATAATCAGGTCTAAAAGGACCTAATGAATACGAAAATAGATCTATCACGATCGGTTTCAATAATAGCAAAACCGAGTACAAATAAAAGCATAATAGAGAACGACGAATACAAACCTGTAAGAATCCTTCAACAGATTGTCGTCGAACACAAACGAACCCACAAGGTGGCTCTGATACCATGTAACAAAATATAAACTCAAGAACTCAACACATTCCCAACATCGACATTTCATTCACTATGAAATAGTCGGTTTTCATCAAACAAATACAAAGAAGATCCTCACTACAATCACACTCAATCGCTCAAACGTTTACAAGAAAAGAATCTACACAAAAGAAGTTTAACTGTGAAACCCTAATATGAAAACCCTAATCTAGACACGGAGAGTAAAAAGAAGATAATATCAATCAAACTTAATTCTTGAGTTATGAAAAAAATGAGCAGCTTCAAAACATTAAATACGTGGGGAAAAATATCAATCAATGGATCGGGTTTGGATCAACAAACCCGAGTTCTCTAATTACCTGCATAAACATACATAAGCCACCCCATAAATACAAGAAAGTTACACAATATATCATGCAATCATAAATTAAAACTCACAAACCCCACAAATGATAAGTTTGTATTTTTTAATTAATATTTCCAACAAACCCACAACCCCGAAAAAAGCATGTCAAATCCGTAAATCTTGTGAAGCAACAACCTCTAATACCAACGAAGGCGTTCCATGATGACCACTTGCATACTGGTTTTTCCATGCCACGGGACAATTTCTCCATTTCCAGTGTGTGCAATCAACGCTTCCAAGCATACCCGGAAAACCGTGTATTTCTTTATGCGCGACATATATTTGTTGTATATCACTCAACGAAGGTTTGAGCAAATAAACATCACCGAAGGTTTCGACAAACCTCTCGCCAATCTATACAAACTTTCTCTTGCAGTTCTCTCATACATTCTCATATAATTGTCAATCGAATCAAGTAACTCTCCCATTGCCATAACCTTAATTGCGACAACACATTTCTGAAACCCTATAAATCCCAGTTTACCTCTAGCATCATATCTCATTTGGAAAAAATCATACCTAAATGTATATTTAATATGTAAAAGCTATATTTGAAGGAAACAATATATGTAAATTATGTAAAAACTATATTTGAAAGAAACAATACCTGTTTTTCAAGGCGTTGGCTATCCGAAAAAAAACATTTTCCGCAAACAAAATATTCTTTTGAAATCCTGTGACTGGTAAACACAATCATCCGCAAAATAATCGTGCACTAGAAATTTGTGCCCTTCTTCGCAATCTCTGTTTAACGTCGGGTTAATAGAAGAGTTGGATTTGTTTGTAGTAGCACGTTCGTGCAATACTCGTACATCATAAAGACAAACATATCACCATCATCGAATGGATTTTTTTTTTTTGGAATTATTGAAAGTTTATGAAATAGAAAGAAAAGTGGTGATTAAAATTAAAGATAATAGTATGTATTTATAGGTAAAGAAAATATATTTTTTTAAATTGTTACCGTTTTTCAACGGTCAAAATGGAGAAAAGAAAAAAAAAATACGCGTTATCGATCGTTGCCGTCTCAACGAAACGTCACATAACGGGCAATGGGAGGTGTTCCCCCGTGGTCACGGTGTTTTCTTGATGCCACGTTACAAAAACGATTGTGGGCGTTGCCCACACCAAGTGGTCTAAAGGAATGAAATGAACAATAAATGAAATAAGTCATTCAACTATAAGGAACCATATTCCGCGATAATTACTTTATTTCATTTCTTCGTGGTAACTAAACCTGATTTTTTCTTTTATTATCCGTTAATGCTCAATTACATTTTATTTTCGATTGTTGCATACCAAACACTATCTAAAGTTTTATATATTGTTGAAAGTTAGAATTTTATAATTAATTTGTGAAGCCTAAAACATATAAGTAAATTGATAATGATATAGATGTGATTCCTAACACTAAAAAAATTTCACAACACGAAGTTATTTTTCGTCGAAAAAAGAATGTTAGTAAACTAAATTCAGTTTGGAAAACTACTTTTACGAAATACATAATCATTTCAAAATAAAATTTGAAAAAAGTAATATCTATTCTTACGATATTTGATTTCAATATTTGGTTACTACTGCGATTACCCCATAATGTTACGATCACGATGGATTAAACATTCAGCGTCGGCAGTCGGCACACATTCCATCTCTATTCAATCTTCCTTTAAATTGTGTGTCGGCAGTGGTAAGCCATTGTTTGAGAAATCTATGCCGTCATCAATACTTTATGTAGGGTCGATGCAATTAATCTCTTTAAGCTGTCACACAACTAATGTAAGGGACATTTCTAAATTGGACCACATGTATGTATCTTATAAAAATTATAGAACATAATTAAGATTTTTGTATCTTATAAAGTATAAAAATTAGTAAATTACCATTTAATCGAAAGACCTGATAACCGATGGATATCCGTTCATTGATGTGTACTTTCGAACTTTTGGTCTATTGTACACTATAGTATATTAAAAAGGTGGGCAACATACATGTGAGTTCACAATTCACATCAACAAGTTCAATGGCTAACATAAGACCTAAAACAACAAAATACATTATTGATGAGTATGTTGCAACACGTCTTATATCTATAAAAAATGCATAACATATATATATTGGACAAGCAAGGTGCATCAAGAACGAGTCAAAACACTTTGGGAGCTCAAGCTAGCTGTCGTGATAATTCAAATTGAGCTCAAGCTTGGTATCATTTTAGGTTTGATAAGTTAAAATTATCCAAGGTCAAGACTTAAGAGAGCCATGTGATCCAACATGTTAGAATAGATTAATAAAATCAAAACTATTTTATTTATCAAATAGCGGGCTTCAACTGATTAAAGCCCAATTCGGCCCAAATATACATTTGACATTTTGAGTTGAACTGTGAAGTCCTATTTTGGCGGTTTGGCAGTCTGAGAATGTGAATATGATAGAATCCATAAATTGTTAGCTATGAAACGGCTTTTCGAAATATCCCTTAAACTTCAAGCCATTTGACATTTGAAGGCAAGTTGTAGTGTTTCCAATGTAGCATGTATGTACTAGATAAATATAATTTATTTTAAGTTACACCTTGTGTTAAGTCATATGATAAATTATGTAATACCGATATATTTTGGTTATTATCATGGTTTAACCACCAGTGAAATCAATCCAAGTTTTACAATTTTTTCTATGTCAACCAATTTGAATTGCCATAACATGTTAAGTGGTCACAGTAAAAAATTTTGTCAAAAAATTTGTAGCTTTAGTAAAAATTTGACACTAAATTTTGACTACTTTAACCTGTTATGTTATAAGAGGTTATATGAGATCAATATGGTTGTCATTGAAAAAGTTGTTAAACTTGGATGGTTTCACTTAGTAAAACTAAAATATAACGGTTAAACCACAAAAACTCACCTCTCACAATATACTAACTTTCTAATGTTTATTACATAAAATTAATGGCGTTAAAAACATAAAATTAATAATATATATTTTAACATTTATCCATTTCTCGCAATATACTTTTGTTATTTATCTTTTTTTTTTACCAGCAAATCTAATCTATTCCTAACCTAACACACCTAATTCCACATATGTTTACAACGAGATTTGATTTTTCGATCTCAAAAAGAAAAAGAAACACCTGATACCACTAGGCTAAAAGTCATATGGTATTTTTTTTTACTATATTTGCATTAGATATATCTTTATTGCATGTTTAGTGTAATTTCAACGGGGACCTTTAAACTCACTTTATATTCAGCACATACTTATTGGTATGAATGTTGATAATTGTAAGTATATGAATATTTGGATATAATTATAAATATCATTTTTTTTAAAAGGTTACATGTATATCATATAACTATATTTGCATTTAGATATATCTTTATTGCATGTGGATACCTTAAATATTTATTTGTCTCAATTAAAATTAAAGAAAAATAATATTGTGAAACTAAACCTATTTCGTTCCACTATATTGCTTTCATTTCATTTCCACTAACAAAAAGGAACTTGGGAAGTAATCATATCATACTTTTACATTTTTCGTTTTCAGAAGATACAAGAAACAAAGACAATGAAAAAACGAGAGATGGGAATGCTAGTCAAATAAGTTAAGTTTTAGTTGAGAATGAAACTAATCATATTATAATAATAATAACTAGAAAGGTTACCCCCGCTACGCGGGGGCCAGAAGCTTTCAATGTTGTTTCCGAATCGATAAATATGATAGACGTAGAAAGTGCAAGGATGACAAGCCCGGGCTTTGCCCCAGACTGTTTTGTTCATGTTTTTATGAAAAAATGTAAAAGTTTTGACTGCAAGGACCAGAAGTGTCAAAATGGCTAAAGAATTAAAGCGGTAGGAATTAGCAAGTTTTTTGAAAAGGGATCAAAGTTGTCGAACCGTTAAAGTTTTGTGGCCAAACTTTAAATATTAAAAGGTTTCTAAATAGAAAAGGGATCAAAGTTGTCAAACCGTTAAAGTTTTGTGGCCAAACTTTAAATATTAAAAGGTTCCTAAAAAATGTAAAAATATCGATTATAAGGACCAAAAGTGTCAAAATGGCTAAAAAATGAGGACTGTGGCCAAACTTTAAATATTAAAAGGTTCCTAAATAGAAAAGGGATCAAAATTGTCAAACCGTTAAAGTTTTGTGGCCAAACTTTAAATATTAAAAGGTTCCTAAAAAATGTAAAAATATCGATTACAAGGACCAAAAGTATCAAAATGGCTAAAAAATGAGGACCAAAGTTGTCAAACCGTTAAAGTTGTCAAACCGTTAAAGTTTTGTGGCCAAACTTTAAATATTAAAAGGTTCCTAAATAGAAAAGGGACCAAAGTTGTCAAACCGTTAAAGTTTCATGGTCAAACTTTAAATATTAAAAGGTTCCTAAAAAATGTAAAAATATCGATTACAATAACCAAAAGTGTCAAAATGGCTAAAAAATGAGGACCAAAGTTGCCAAAGTACAGGGACCAATTCTGCCAAAAAACAACATAAAGTCTAGGGACTAAAATAGACAAAAATTGTGGAAGTTCACTATTCGTAAGAAACAATTTCCATAATATATATATATATATATATATATATATATATATATATATATATAATAACCAAAAGTGTCAAAATGGCTAAAAAATGAGGACCAAAGTTGCCAAAGTACAGGGACCAATTCTGCCAAAAAAACAACATAAAGTCTAGGGACTAAAATAGACAAAAATTATGAAAGTTCACTATTCATAAGAAACAATTTCCGGCCAAACTTTAAATATTAAAAGGTTCCTAAAAATGTAAAAATATCGATTACAATAACCAAAAGTGTCAAAATGGCTAAAAAATGAGGACCAACGTTGCCAAAGTACAGGGACCAATTCTGCCAAAAAAACAACATAAAGTCCAGAGACTAAAATAGACAAAAATTGTGGAAATTCACTATTCGTAAGAAACAATTTCCATAAAATATATATATATATATATATATATATATATATATATATATATATATATATATATATATATATATATAATAGTAATAATAACCAAAAGTGTCAAAATGGCTAAAAAATGAGGACCAAAGTTGCCAAAGTACAGGGACCAATTCTGCCAAAAAAACAACATAAAGTCCAGGGACTAAAATAGACAAAAGTTGTGGAAGTTCACTATTCATAAGAAACAATTTCCATAATAATAACTAGCTGGGAAACCCCGCTCCGCGGGGTTCGGTTAAGACCAGTAAAGTATGTTGCTATTGTCTACAATTCGCTCATTTACAAATACATAATAGTCAAATATGTTGTAGTATGGCTCCAGTTGTATGGTATTCCTTTGTAAAGTATGTTGCTGAATTGTTAAAGTACAATATGTTCAAAAGGAGAACATTTTCTTAGATCAAAAGAACAACATACTTTAACCGGAACATACCACTACTCAACTGATCCGTTAAATGTGCTTCCTGGATGTTTACATTGATCCAAAAAAAAACCTTCAGCCTACAAGTGGGAAAAAAATGTGTTAATACAATAAATAGCAACATGCTTCCATTTCTTGCTATTGCATCATTGTACTTTGGAAAATTTATTCAATTATAGCAAGTGAAAGTCTATCTACAAAATATATGTTTGCTTTAATAAAAAAAAAGGTTATTAAAACCTAAATAGGAATATAACAATTTTAATTTTTATTAGTAATTACCATTATTAAAACAACCACTATGGTTAAAATAGTATTTCGTTTTATGTGATAACTATCTATAAAACAAATTAATAAAATTGATAATCAGTTATGTTGATACCGAAATTATGATGTTAAATATGAAAAAAGCATAGTAAATCACTTGCACTTTCATGGTTGTATTCTTACCAGAAAGCATAATTGAAAAACATAGTAAATCACTTTCATTGTGCTTTAGAAAACATACTCGATTATGATATTGTACCTTAAAAAAAGGAATTCTAATTAGGACATTATACTCTAGAATTGAAGTCACCTGATATGAACACTATTATCTGATGTTATGTGGTGTATGTTACCCAACCATAAAGCTCATACCGGTGACATGCTGAAAAAGAACTTGAACATAATAAATAATAAGTACTATTAACTACATTTAACAGTTATAGTGTTGTAACATTTTTACATTTATAATTTATAAATAAAAGGGATTCCCCGCGTTGCGGGATTAGAAGGTATTGCTTTTGTGTGAATTTATGGTATAGTGTCGGAATTAGTACCCACGATAAAGTATCTTGCTATTCTGAATGTATGATATTTTCCTTTAAAACAATATTACCTTTAATGTAAAGAAATCACAACAGAAGGGCAATTTCGTCACAGTTAAAGGAATCACAACAGATTTGATCATAAGTTGCATAAATCTTGAGTGTCCATTGTTAAAAGATCACATATTTAAACTGGAATCGGAACAGAAGGTCTGTAAAGATCATTTTAACAGGTACCTGTTTCATTCATCTTAAGTGTAGACTTTTAGTTGTTTTGACTATTTATAGCAACAAAAAATACAGTCTATGTAACAAATTTGATAGATCTCCAACAGTAAATGGTCTTAAAAGTAATAAACTTGCGAAAATGAGATTCAATTTTAACCGGAATACAACATATGTGGTCAAATCTGTTAAACAGTATACACGGCAAATTTTCGTTAAAATCTCTTAAAAGCACTAACTTTTACCAAAAAGAAAAGCTATATACATGGGCAGTTTGGTCAAAAACTATTAAATCATTAATTTTTTACCCAAAAAACTCTTAAAATAACTTTTGTTTTTTACAAAAAAAAAGTATGTAGGAGCAGTTTTGTCCAAACTATTGAAATCATTATTTCTTTTATAAAAAAAAAGGTATACAGGGGCATTTTGGACAAAAAATGTTAAAGTCACTATTTTTACCAAAAGAACAGTATGTAGTGGCATTTCGGTGAAAACTGTAAAAATCATTATTTTTTTTAATCAGAAAAAGAGTATGCATAGTCACTTTCGACAAAAACCGTTAAAATCACTATTTTTTACCGAAAAAAACAGTATGTAGTGTCAGTTTCGACAAAAACTCTACACTTTTGTTGCCCAGATCCTTTCGTGGGCGCACACGTTTAATTTTATTATAAGCAAACGAATCGTTAAGACAATGATATGTTCATACAATCATACATCATTGTATGTAGTGAAGCCAGTTGAATTTGAAAATCAAGATTTACCTCAAACTTCCACACAAGCCATTTCTCCCCCTTTCTGAAGTAGTATTGTCGGAATCAAAACTCCCAAGAAACTCTCTGGTTAACCACTCTTGAAATTCTACACATTCTATGGCACCTTCAACTCCAATTTTACCTAGTAAACTACATATCAGAAATACGAATCAAGATAGCGACTAAAATGTACCGATTAGTCAATCGCTCATGCAAAAGAAGGTGAATAAAAAATTAGGAAAACATATGCTACCTTCGTTGATAAAAAAGAAGTCAAAAATTAGGAAACATATGATACTTTCGTTGATACCTTCATTATCTAAATTACCATTGCTTTTTACGTCCAGCAACATATCCATGAGTTTTTTTTATCGGTGGTGAGGTCTTTAAATGCCTATGCAGTTAAAAAAAAGCAAATAATAAACACTTCAAACCAATTACAAAAGATGCCATAGCAACACAGATAGATTCGTACATGGTGAAAGAAAATATTGATATCAGAATCGAAAAAGGCATTTATTAATGAAAAAAAAAGAATAAAGGAAGCAGAAAGCTACAGTTGGTCTAGCGAATGCAGGACCAACAATGGTGCCTCATCCTAATATTGGAAATCTCTCCTGAAACTTACAAAAGTTTCTCAAATTTACAAATTACCCCTCAAACTTTTGACAGCATATTATAAATATGAATTAGCATGTATATTGTAAGTAACATATATGATTAAAAATACTACCAAAGGCAGAAAACAAATCTTGCACTTTTCTTTATTCTGACCATAATAAATTTTTTTGTTTTTCAACTAATATAATAAGAAAAGTTAAAAAACAAAACAAGGACAAACTAAATGTACCAAGTAGAAGCAATATTCTTCTCAACTAAAAATCATAACTTGAATTCACTGATTAGTTTGTGTTTATATCTATCTCACACCTGAACTAAAAGCGAACCCGAATCGACCCTAGATATGGATTCTTCTTCATCTTCACTGTGGTCACAAATGCCAATCTTCTACTCCAACCACAACCCTGCACATTTCTTTCCAATTGGTCCAGTGATAGCAGATCCTACATTCAACATACAATAAAAAAACAATTATGCTTTATTAAAAAAAAAAGGATGCATTGTGATACAGTTTTTTCCAAAAAAAAAAATTAACTTTCATTTCTCCCTTGGGATTGATGATAACACCAACATTATCTGCAAATAGAGCTTCATAAAACAATCATCAAGATTGATATAGAGAGTGAAGAAGATGTTGTAATTGTTGAAATAAAAGGTGATAAGAGCAAACCTTTAAAGAAGCCCACTTTAGAGGATTATTCAACACACTAACCCTGACCATCCTCTTCTTGATTCGACTCAGCCTCACTAAGAAAATCAATCCTAAACCAAAACAAATGTAAGAAACATTAAAGAAGCGTGCGTGAAATAAGTGTGAAACAACAAACAGTAAATACTAACCTGCTGATAAGAAGGTCGATTATGCAGGAGGAGAATTTGACATCTCTAAACATTATGGAGATATGATACAGAATCAGAGAGGTAAAAGAAACGGTCCATGACCGGCTTTGATGCAAAAATCCATGTCTTATACTCCATCTCAATACCATCTGTTGTTTATCCCTATCTTATTCCACTTTTTTCTCAGCAGAAACAAACAAAGCATGAAACAACAAACCCTAAAAAACCCAAATACAATAATTAAGAAAATAAAACACATAACCAAACCTGATGGGAGAAATTGACACTTCACATCGCGACACACTGCATAACCCACAAAAATGAGAGAAATTAAAGTCGAATTTTGCAATTTCAAGAAAACCCAGATGGAATTTAACATTAACCTGATGAGTTTGAAGCAGGACCAAACGTTTCCTCTTCGCTTTGTAATACAGAGACAACAAATACACAAAATGCATGATTTTTTTAGGTCTTCTACGATCATAGAAGGACATGTACAAAGAAATTTCGGAGGAGTCGGAGGAGAAGAAGACGTATCAGTGAAGCCGATGAGTTTGAGGAATTTAGCCTAAGCAGAGTGACACCACGATGAAATACATCCGACTCTGACGATCAGCTTCAACACCTTACGATCCCATCTTCGAATCGTTAGTTAGATTTATAGCAATAATGGAAATCGAGCAAAGAGTTGACAGAGTGAGAGTAGAAAATGAGTGACAGAAGAAGATGGAAGCAGTCGGGAGCAGTGACCATAAGCAGGTGCGGTATGCCTTGGTGGTTGTTGTTGCTTCCCTCTAGAAATCGAAGTGGTGGATGAAAGGAATATGTATAGTGAATGGATGATAGCATTGTATTGTCGGCGGTTCCATCCCTCAAAAATCGATGTACGTCTCAACTTATGGTCAATAAATGGGGAAGCAGTGGGTATCACTGGTGCGCCGTTGGAGTTCCCGATATGAGAGAGAGAGAGAGTGAGAAACACCCAACTGCAGCCGATGAACAGACATGGGAGAGAAAGCAAGCGGTAGTTGTGGGTGTGCGAACAGAGAATAGAAAGGGCATTTAATCGGAGAGGCTGTGGAAAATTCCAGAATGTCGCTAAGATAAACATCAACAAATCCGACGAACGATGAATGACACGTGTCCACAAAGAATACAGATATTGACATAAAATGACCCTAAAGACGATTTGAACACACATATATAAACGGGGGACCATTTCCGCCAAAAAGGACCCAGGTTCACTGTTCATGTTGCTGCTCAAGTTTAATATATAGATAATAATACTAGAAAGGTTACCCCCGCTACGCGGGGGCCAGAAGCTTTCAATGTTGTTTCCGAATCGATAAATATGATAGACGTAGAAAGTGCAAGGATGACAAGCCCGGGTTTGCCCCGGACCGTTTTGTTCATGTTTTTATGAAAAAATGTAAAAGTTTTGACTGCAAGGACCAGAAGTGTCAAAATGGCTACAAAATTAAAGCGGTAGGAATTAGCAAGTTTTTAGAAAAGGTATCAAAGTTGTCGAACCATTAAAGTTTTGTGGCCAAACTTTAAATATTAAAAGGTTCCTAAATAGAAAAGGGATCAAAGTTGTCAAACCGTTAAAGTTTTGTGGCCAAACTTTAAATATTAAAAGGTTCCTAAAAAATGTAAAAATATCGATTATAAGGACCAAAAGTGTCAAAATGGCTAAAAAATGAGGACCAAAGTTGTCAAACCGTTAAAGTTTTGTGGCCAAACTTTAAATATTAAAAGGTTCCTAAATAGAAAAGGGATCAAAGTTGTCAAACCATTAAAGTTTTATGGCCAAACTTTAAATATTAAAAGGTTCCTAAAAAATATAAAAATATCGATTATAAGGACCAAAAGTGTCAAAATGGCTAAAAAATGAGGACCAAAGTTGTCAAACCGTTAAAGTTGTCAAACCGTTAAAGTTTTGTGGCCAAACTTTAAATATTAAAAGGTTCCTAAATAGAAAAGTGATCAAAGTTGTCAAACCGTTAAAGTTTTGTGGTCAGGACCAAAAGTGTCAAAATGGCTAAAAAATAAGGACCAAAGTTGTCAAACCGTTAAAGTTTTGTGGCCAAACTTTTAATATTAAAAGGTTCCTAAATAGAAAAGGGATCAAAGTTGTCAAACCATTAAAGTTTTGTGGCCAAACTTTAAATATTAAAAGGTTCCTAAAAATGTAAAAATATCGATTACAAGGACCAAAAGTGTCAAAATGGCTAAAAAGTGAGGACCAAAGTTGTCAAACCATTAAAGTTGTCAAACCGTTAAAGTTTTGTGGCCAAACTTTAAATATTAAAAGGTTCCTAAATAGAAAAGGGATCAAAGTTGTCAAACCGTTAAAGTTTTGTGGCCAAACTTTAAATATTAAAAACTTCCTAAAAAATGTAAAAATATCGATTACAAGGACCAAAAGTGACAAAATGGCTAAAAAATGAGGACCAAAGTTGTCAAACCGTTAAAGTTTTGTGGCCAAACTTTTAATATTAAAAGGTTCCTAAATAGAAAAGGGATCAAAGTTGTCAAACCATTAAAGTTTTGTGGCCAAACTTTAAATATTAAAAGGTTCCTAAAAATGTAAAAATATCGATTACAAGGACCAAAAGTGTCAAAATGGCTAAAAAGTGAGGACCAAAGTTGTCAAACCATTAAAGTTGTCAAACCGTTAAAGTTTTGTGGCCAAACTTTAAATATTAAAAGGTTCCTAAATAGAAAAGGGATCAAAGTTGTCAAACCGTTAAAGTTTTGTGGCCAAACTTTAAATATTAAAAACTTCCTAAAAAATGTAAAAATATCGATTACAAGGACCAAAAGTGACAAAATGGCTAAAAAATGAGGACCAAAGTTGCCAAAGTACATGGACCAATTCTGCCAAAAAAACAACTTTATGTGGCCAAACTTTAAATATTAAAAGGTTCCTAAATAGAAAAGGGATCAAAGTTGTCAAACCGTTAAAGTTTTGTGGCCAAACTTTAAATATTAAAAACTTCCTAAAAAATGTAAAAATATCGATTAGAAGGATCAAAAGTGTCAAAATTGCTAAAAAATGAGGACCAAAGTTGCCAAAATACATGGACCAATTCTGCCAAAAAAATAACATAAAGTTCAGGGACTAAAATAGACAAAAATTGTGGAAGTCCACTATTCATAAGAAACAATTTCCATAATATATAATAATAATAATAATAATAATTATAATAATAATAATAATAATAAACTATATACACTTAACCTAAAACCTAAATCAGTAGATTTACATGTCTTTTTATTAAGTCGACAAGAAAACACTTTTGGACCCAAAACCAAAAAGGCATTAATGAAATTTGGCCATTAGCTTTATAACTAAATATCCCAATAATACTAATCAATTCATCGTGCTTTAACTCAAAATTAACCACGATGACAAATTTAATGAAACATAAGATTTGATACATAGATTTATCACTAACCAAATTACCATTTAAAGTAATGGACAACCAAGGCATGCTGTCAACCAATACATATAGTTCATAAATGACCAATTCAAATAGAAGCGACTGAAAAAAATTCCGGAACCATGAAAGACCACCACAATCGGTCATTTAAAGGAGACAAAGACACCGAAGCAATCATCGCTACCACAATCGGTTTTATTTTTTATTTTTACAGTAAATCATCGCTACCACAATCGGTTTTTATTTTTTATTTTTACAGTTATCGAAAAAGCTGAATATTGGCTTAATAAATGCATCTTTTTGGCTACTAGAGTGTCCAAATGGATTCATCAAAGGTTGAAGTCCTTTTTTGTTGTGAAGTGTCCAAATGCATATCTTAACAAATTGAAACAATGTTGCATAATTCCTTGTTGAGAAATCAATTTCTTGGATAAACAAGAAAGCTATAAGTCTAAGACATTATTTTATAAATAAATAAAACATCTATAAGAAATAACAAGTTTGAATTTAATTTTTCTAGGGTAGCCTAACTGCTAAAATTTCGCATGTATGGCCCAAGTAACAAACAATGAAATTTATTTTCACGGATGTTTAAAGAAGTCATTTCAAGCGGCTTCTTAGTAAGAGACTTTGGTTGCAACAAATTAGAACACGTAAAAATAAGTGAAATTTTAATGAGTAAATTACATGAATGGTCCCTGTGGTTTGGGATAATTTGCATGTTTGCTCTCTAATATTTTTTTAACTCTAAGCATCCTTATTGTTTGCTTTCGTTGATCGTTTAGTCCCTGATTGACCTGCAATTACTATATTACCCTTATTAATTAATTTTTTATTTATTTAATATTTAATTTTGATTTACAATTTACCAAAAAAAAAAAAAACCATCCACTTATGCCCGGCTACCCCCATCAAACCCCAATGTACATTTTCTTCTGATACATCTTCCTTCTTTCTCTGCTCAACAAAGGTGGAGGAACTCAACCCATCTAAGAATTACATCCCTCCATCGCTGTCGTTGTCTGGATGTTTCCGGCGAATGGAAATCAGAAATTAAGAACACTCCCCTCTCCATTTTCTCAACTCCGGTGAATGAACCCTAACCCTTGAAGTTGGAACATCGTCACCGCCGCTAGCATCTTCGCCATCTCCGTCAGCATCTTCGATTTACTCCGCCGAAAACACAACCAACGCCATCTCTAACATCATCGACTTACTTTGTCAAAATTTTCTAGTTTAATTTTGGTTTGATTTGGTGTTTTCTAGTTTTGGATTTGATATTTCTTCTGATTTTGGTTTAGAGTTTAGCCGACGACGTCTTCGTGAAAGAATGGTGGCATCTACGTTGACTTTCTTACCCACAACTAGTTCTCGACCCTCCTTCCGACGAACCAGATTTCTTGACATCAAAATCAGACACCACATCAAGTCCTTAGTGCCGTTTCTCGTTTTCTTCCACCTTCAGATTGCTGTGATTCCCGTTGAGATTGTTGCGATTCCGACCACCCCACCCCAGCCTACAACTAAATACCCAATAAAACCTTTTTCCTTGTCCATGGATCTAATTACACCAATTAGTGGTTGTTTTCATCACATGGTTGGGATTTTCATCGATTTTGCAACCCATTTTTGCTTTTTGGATTTCAGTAGGTTTTTATTTTGCAGGTTTTGTTTCTTGACTTGGTTTGGATTTGATTTTAGTTGGTTTGGATTTGATTACATGATCAAGCATTAATATTTGAAGGTGGAGAAGTTGTTGTTTATGTTGTGAGCTTGATCACAAGTTTGGTCGTAGAGATTAAAGGTGGAGATAGTGGTCGCCGACGATGGTTAGGGTTGATAGGAGGCGGAGCAGGCATGGGAGAATGAAAGCTCCCGGAGAAAGTGGTGATCGGAGAAGGTAACCGCACGGTAGCTCAGATGGGGCAGCAAGAAGCGATGAATGATCAAACATATTAGGAGGGTGGAGTGTAGGTTTGAGATGTGGGACCCATAAATATTTTTTTTATTAAACCTTTTCCTAATTAATAATATTAATAAGAATTTAAAATCAATAATAATAAAATAGAAAAACAAATAAAAAATAAAAGAAAGGGCATTTCAGTCATTTCATGTGTGGTAGGGACTAAACGCGCAATAAAAATAAACTATAAGGATGATTCGATTTAAAAAAAAAGTTAGGGACCAAACGAGCAAATTACCTCACACCACAGGGACCATTCGTGTACTTTACTCTACTTTTATTAACAAGTAATAATATTATATAACTTTAGTGATGCTACATGAACCACAAATATAATTTAGTCCATAATATCTACCCTTATATATTTATAATCATGGGAAATCGAGTAATCTAACCAATTTTTTTGGGTTTTTCTATTAAGTATAACCAACTTTTTTTTTTGAAAACTAACCTTTGGTCCGGAATGGGTTATTCCGGACACAGAAACCGGACCAAGCCCAATGGTATATATATGAGTCCCACACATAAGAAGTCCAGAATACGTGTTTCAGAATTTGCAGATCTGAAGCACGATCTGCCCGCATTTTAGACAATTTTTTCAACATGGATTTGTCAAACTAAGTAAGTTCTACACTTTAAGTTACTTTGCATTTGATTTTATAAAACGATTTACGTATTCCAGAATTGTCCGGAATACGTGGAACAACTCCAGAATATTATGATCGAATCCGGATTATCCTTTTTTAATGTGTTTCTCGTTGTACGTGTATGAATATCATGTAAGTACTTTCTAGTGTGTTTCAGATCGCTTGTTTTAGTCTGAAATTAGGTATTGTAGGGGTTCCAGAATGGTAATATAGGTCCGAAACATGAAGAACGTGATCTGGAAGCCGATGAACTATTCTGGAATGATGTTACGGAATATCAATCTGGAATAACTATATTTATAAGTTTTTTCTAAATATTGTTTAATAACCCATGTTAGTCCAAAGACGAGTTTGCATGGATGTTGTTAAAAAATGGGTTTTACGGACGACGAAGTTGTATTCCATTTACAGGAGCTTTCAGGATTGCCCTCGATAAAGGTAAAATCGCAAAACAATAATTTTATAATTTTAATTTATTTTTATGGTAATATATTAAAATTTTCTTGGAATTTTTGTTTTTGCAAATAAAAACCGAAGATGTTGAGTTTCAAAATAAGATAAAAAATAAACCAGCAAAGGCACCTATAAAATTAAGAAAGAAATCAGAAAGAGTGTTAAAACTTAAATCTCCAACATCCAGTGACTCGAACAATGATGATGAGTTGCATATAGAGTATGTTATACGACGTCTTGAAGACGAGCAACGACATCTTGTTGATATGACTATATTAGAAATGATTCGTAATTATTAACGTGCGAAACAACGAATGATAATACTGAAAATCTCATTACCGCCTTCACCGGCTGAGGAGTGAAGAAAATTAGCATTGTATAACATGCAAATGCTTCTCATTACCATGTGTGAAGATATACAACAATTTGTGAACGCAATGGACATCATCGCAGAAACACGTATAACAACTCCAACAATAGAAGATGAGTCGAATTGACTTATAATGGTTTCAAACTAATTGAGACTTACATGGAATTGTTTGAAAATCATGTAAACACTGCTAGTTTGCATAAGATGCAAGTTCCCAGTTATCGGCCATAAATGTAATCTAATTTTAAATATGGATGTTATAATGTCTTTTGAAACTGAATTTTGTAAAAGGAACAATATGATTATCTAAAATGACAATTTTTTCATTAACATTATTGCAAAGAACATTATAAATCCTAATACATACTTAGATTGGTTTCCACAAATAAGGAAATTGTAAGGGTACATATTTTGTTCCCGGTCAATAAAATCTCCTATAATTCTAACAACATCTGTTAGATGGCCCTGTTTTGCACGAAGCTTATTGATCTCTACATTTGCATCTTCAATCCACTTCTTAGCTTGTTTCACTTCTTTCATAGCTTCAACAACCCATTTTCTTTTTCATTTACTTATTCCGCTAGATCGTCTGTACGTTGATTTAGTGTGCGACTTCTTTCAGAGTCACATTCGTTTGCTTCTTCGGTAGCCTTCTATAGAGATTTACAGAAATCACCTTAATGATATCGTGTATATCACATTCTTTATATAATACATAGATATACAATAAAATAACAAAATAATACTAAAATACAGGAGATAACATAAATCAACAACTATCCTGTATTATCTCAATTATCTCTAATACCCCCCTTCAAGCGCAGAGGTGGTGGCCCAACACGAAGCTTGTCTCTGAATGATTCAAATAAAGGACGTGAAAGACTTTTGGTGAAGATGTCAGCAAGTTGTAAGGATGTAGGAACAAAACGGGTGTACAGTTGTCCAGAAGCCACTAATTCACGAACAAAATGGTAATCAATATCAATGTGTTTTGCCCTTTTGTGTGAGATAGGATTTTGACTGAGAAACAAAGCACTTTTGTTGTTACACAATAGTGTTGGTCGATCAGGAGGTAACGCATAAAGTTCACGCAAGAGATGAGTGATCCACACAATTTCAGCTGCAGTGTTTGCCATGGCCCGGTATTCTGATTCACAACTTGATCGCGACACCGTTGGTTGCTTTTTGGCACTACAGGAAACAAAATTACCACCAAGAAAAATAGAATAACCATAGGTAGAACGACGAGTCTCAATGCAGCGTGCCCAATCCGCATCAGAGTAACCAATAAGTGAGGATGAGTGTGGACAAGTGAAATGCAAGCCATAAGAGAGAGTGCCCTTGACATATCTTAAAATACGTTCAACTGCCTGAAAGTGATCGATTGTGGGTGCATGAAGAAATTGACTGACTTGGTTCACGACATAGGACAAGTCTGGGCGAGTAATAGTCAGGTATTGCAACGCACCTACTAATGAACGATATGTTGATGGATCCAAGCATGAAGAACCGGTGTAGATGAGGGAATCTGTTGTGGATACAGGAGTAGAGGCAGGTTTAGATTCTAAGAGGCCAACACGTAGAAGAATGTCATATGCATATTTGGCTTGATTGAGAAACAAACCATTATCTGTGTAGGAAACCTCAAACCCTAGAAAATAGTTTAATTTCCCAAGGTCTTTGACAGCAAATTCAGCATGGATTTTGGAGATGAATTTGGTAATAAGATAAGAGTGATTCCCGGTCAGAATGATGTCATCAACGTATACCAGTAAATAAAGAAGCTGAGAATCACGTTTGAACACAAACATAGACGTATCAGCTCTACTACATATGAATCCAAGACTGATAAGAAAAGATCTTAGTCCTTGAAACCATGCGCGGGGTGCCTGTTTGAGACCGTATAGTGCTTTCTTCAGTCGGCAAACATGATTAGGAAAACGTGGATCAACAAAACCTGGAGGTTGTTCCATAAAGACCGTATCAGTTAGTTGTCCATTTAGGAAGGCATTATATACATCTAATTGGTGTAAGGGCCATTTGTGCATCACAACTAAAGATAGAACTATACGAACAGTATCAGCTTTGACTACAGGGCTGAAAGTGTGAGTGTAGTCAATCCCAGGGAATTGATTGAAACCTTGTGTGACCAAGCGAGCTTTGAGACGTTGTACTGTTCCGTCTGAGTTGTATTTTGTGCGATAAACCCATTTAGAGCCAACAATATTTGAGATACTTGGGCGAGGGACCAAGTCCCAAGTATTATTGGAGTGTAAGGCATTCATTTCGTCTTCCATGGCGGATAACCAAGCGGGATTCTTTGCAACAGATTTAAACCCACGTGGTTCTTTAGTAGAAAATAAAGCTTGATGCAATGGAGATTTTTCAAGATAAGCTAGATCAACCAGATGTCTTGGTTTAAAAATTCCTGCTTTGGATCGGGTGATCATAGGATAAACCGATGAAGAAGGCTGAGTTGATGCACCCGTGAATGTAGGTGAAGAAGGAGAAACTGGAGACTACAAAGCTGTTGGTGAAGGCTGTGTAACAGCATATGCTGTTGGCGAGGGCTGTTCAACAACATTTGTTGAAAATGATTGATCAATATCAATCGATGGCGATGGCTGAACAGCAGGAACAATAATGGAAATTTCAGGTGCGTGACATAAAGAACACGGAGAGACAGTTGCTAATGTGGAAGAAGTGGATGAGGCATTTGATGGTTGGTGTGGAAGAGATAAGAATGCTAAGTCTTCAAATTTTGAAAAAACCAATGTTGCTTGATCAGATTTAGATGTGATGTCACTGAAAGGAAAACTTTGTTCATCAAAAACAGCATGACGAGTGGTGTAAATATGATTTGATGATGTGTCTAAGCAACGATATCCCTTGTACTGAGAACTATATCCGATGAAAACGCAGGAGATGCTTCGAGGTGCCAACTTGTTTGTAGAGTAGTTGCGTAAGTAAGGGAAAACTCGACACCCAAATGCCTTGAAAACATTGTAATTTGGTGTGGAATGATAAAGCAGCTCAAATGGACTCTTGTAGTCAAGAATCTTGGAAGGAAGACAGTTGATGATGTAGGTTGCTGAGCTAAAGGCATCTACCCAGAGAGAAGCCGGTGTACTTGCATTAAAAAGCATACCAAGACCTGTTTCAGTGATATGTCTGTGTTTCCGTTCCGCCTTACCGTTTTGTTGCGGGGTGTGAGCAGATGATAAACGATGATGCGTGCCATTTCTGGTTAAAAGAGTTCTAACATGTTGATTAACGAACTCGGTCCCCCCATCACTTTGAAAGGTTTTCATCTTACAAGAAAATTATGTTTGAACAAATGCTAGAAAAGCATTAAGAACAATGATGAATTCAGACTTCAGCTTTAATGGATAAAACCATGTAAAGCGCGAAAAATCATCAATAAATATGCAATAATATCTGTATCCGTCTTTAGAAGGGACAAGTGCCGGTACCCAAAGATCACAATGAATTAAGTCAAGGACATGTAAGGATCTTTTAGTATTAGGTTGAAAGGGCAATTTCTTGCTTTTAGATAGCTGACACGAAGAGCAAACATGTGGTTTTGGTAATAAAGAAGTAACAGATAAAACACCCATTTTATTCAATAGCTTTATAGTATCAAATGCAACATGCCCTAATCTATTGTGCCATAACTCATAAGATGCACGTAATGTAGAAGACTTTAAACTAGAAAGAAAAACTTGATGTCCTTGCTTAAGCACATACAACCCGTTCTCATATTTTCCCCTTGCTAGGATTTCCTTTGTTGCTCGATTCTGAATAGCAAAGAATGGTTTAGAAAATAAAACATCAACGTGAGAATCATTAGTTAATTTACTAATGGAGAGAAGATTTTTGGTGATATTAGGGACAACAAGAACATTTGAGAGTTTAAGATATTTGGAAAAGGATTTATTACCAATATGTAAAATGGGAGAAGCATTACCATTTCCAAACACAACATGATCATGTCCGGTGTAAGATGTGGTTGAATCCAAAGATTTAGGAGATGAAGTCATGTGGGTTGTTGCACTTGAATCAACATACCAGCCAGGTGAGTCATTAGTGACATGACATTGGGCGTGAAAGGCTTGAGCCAAATTTGTGTTGGCAACAGGACCTTGGCGAGCATATGATGCCAAATCTGGACAGGAGCTTGCGTAATGGCCATTGGTCCTACAGAGTTGACAATGTGGTGGACGACGTCCATGACCTCAACCACCATTATTAGAGCCACGTCCACGACCATAGGAACGACCAGAAGAGGTGTTTCCACGAGAATGAGAGACTGAGGAGGGTTGCCGATTTGCAGTGAAGGCAACAACAGGAGTAGATGAGCCGTGAATGGAGGTGAGGAACAACTCGTGTGATTCTGCTTGTGAGACCAGATCACGAAAAGGAGGAGTAGGTTTGATTGCTCGATAAGTGGTGGAGAATGTTTCAAACAATGCTCCAAGTCCACAGAGAAACCAATGACATTTGTCAAGTTCATTCACAGGATGACCAATTGCAGAAAGTTGATCACAAAGGCCCTTGAACTTGGCACCAAACTCAGAGACAGTGGACGAACCTTTTTGAAGTTGTCTAAGAGTATCCTTGAGTGTTTGCATCCTTTCTTAAGAATCCTGTCGATAGGCTCGTTGGAGAGAGTTCCATACCTCATAAGCAGTAGTTAGCCCTAATGTTTCAGCCATAGCGACTTCAGATATGGAAGCTTGAATGATAAGAAAAGCTTTTTAATCTGCTTCAAGCCAAGCTACATAATCAGGATTTGGAGCAGAAATGCCAGCAGCATCAGGTGCTTTTGTTGGAGGTGGTGCAGATAAGGAACCATCAATATGGCCCGACAATTTCTAATAAGCAAGAAGGGTTTGGATCTGATTTCGCCAAAGCAAGTAATTTGTGGGAGAAAGCTTGACTGTAATCATGTGAAGGATAGTAGCAAGAGACAGAGGAGAGTCTGAAGAGGAAGAAGAAGAGCCGTCGGTAGTCATGATGTAAGTGGGGAAATAGAATCGTAACCTTAATCTGATACCATATAGAGATTTCATAGCTTGGAAAATGTCATCAGACATTTTATTCGGGAGTAGGAAATCTAGGCCTTCCGGAAACGGGTTATTCTCTGAACAAACATAACGATCTTCTTCTTCACAATGCCAAACAACATTGTGAGATGAACTCATTTCAATTTTTTTTCTACATTGAGGATGCATGCTAGGTGCATTTTAAGGTCCAAAAGCGATGTCCGGAACAAGGGTCCGAAATAGTCATTCTAGAAAGTGGCTCCGGAATGAGGGTCTGAAATAGAAATTGCGAATTTAGGGTCTGAAATAGCCATTCCAAATTTAGGAATCTATGAAAATTACTGTTCCGAATTTAGGGTCTGAAATAGCAATTCCGGAATGTGGCTCCGGGAAGTGTTTCTGGAATAGTGTCAGGAATCTATGCCCGTACTAAATGCCATTATATAAAGGAATTCAAGCATCCAAACTCTTTACCTTGTTAAATTTACTAATAAAAATTCATTTCTCATAATCCAAATGAAATACTGCGATTGTGGCTCTCAAGGTATTATAAGGACATCAACTACTAGAAATAACCATAGACGGATTTTTTTACGTTTGTCCTAAAGAGGTATGTGAGTTATCATTTCATAAATTTTCTTTTAATTAATATTAATTTACACAATATACGTCATGTGTTTGATCTTAAATTTTCAGGGACCACAGTCTGGTTTTATCTGTAAGCTTTATGTTCATCAACTAAGTTTCTGCAACGCTTATTACTTAATCTATGTAATATGTAATGTTTGTGTGTTTGTTTATTATTACTATGGTACTTGTAAACTATGTTTTTTTCTATCTTTGTAATATGTAACAAATATCAGGGAAATAATAATATTTTCCATTACACACTGCAAATCAATTACAAACATAATTAATTGCAATTACATTGGCAATAAAACAGACATCAAAGGGTCTGGTATTTCCCATTCTGATGGAGGGGAAGAGGGTGCATGGTTTATGTCTGGTAGGCAGTCTGAAACACATCAGCCTGATAATATATCCGAACTCTATCAGGTAATTCATGGATGTTCGAAGGACGTGATGCTGCAATAGCATGACCTCACGCTATACCCAGACTGCGCCATTTCCCACATAAACATGTATGACGGTTCACATCAATAACATAAATTTTTTAAAAATCAAAAACTCGATAAATATCGGATGGGAGCGAAGACGGAATCTCTGGCGGGATCTTTGTTGCTTGCCACCGAACAAACTTTCGCATCCTTTTATGAAGCACCATTTCAGCATATGAGGTGACTACATTAGTCAACCTCCCTGAAAAGTAAATATGATCAAATAAGGTTCTTGTACAAGTAAATAAATAATTTAATATTGCACCAGGTATTTTACATGCCATTAAACTGCGTTCAACGAAAGTCCGTTGAATGTAGTCACAAATTGCCTCGGTAAGCGTTATTATTGGTACATTGCATTGATTTACCGATAACACCCAAAAAAATTAGGAACATCAATGTTGACTACATTCCAACGGATGTTAGGGAAATAAGCTCTTGACCATTTCGCATGACCGATGTTGGCAAACACTTCACGAGCATTAGGGGTCAGCCAACAGAAGTTTTCTTCAAAAATCAGACACAGTATATGAGTTGGATGTCATCCAGAACAAGGATTTCATGTTCTGCCAGAGACGCCTCTTGTGCGCATATACTTGAACGCGCTTTTAGAAGTATACCCATGATAAGAATCAGGGAATACATGTTCTATGCAAGAACTAACAACGTCGTCCATATTTGTTATAAACGACACTTCCCTAACTTGTCTGAGAGTTTCTTTTTGTTGGATTAGGTGTCTAAGCCAATAACTGAACTAGTATATACTTGAATTATTATCAAAGTCATTTTAGGTTGCCCTGAAACCTAGTAATTGAATAGGATGACTTTTAGAGAAAAAGACTGATTTATTGATTTATTATATGATTATTAAATAGCAATAAATGAATTTATTAATATATTATGAAAATAATATATTAATTAGAAATAGTAATATTTAATTAAGAATTAATCAGAAATTAATTAGAATTAATTTTGGGATTAATCGAATTAATTAAAAGTGCAAGGGTCTAATTGTAATTGTTCAATAGTTGAGCAAGTGGTTCCAGAACCTTCCTTGGAAGGGGTGGACAGTTTCTAAGGGTATTCTAGGGCATCTGGAATTTTCCTTGCATATAAGTAGGATGCTGGATAATCACCAATTTGAATTAATATTATTTGATTCAAATTAGTGTTATCCAGGGTTTCCTAATTCAAGTATAAATAGACCCTATGAGCTACAATTTTCAGCCACTCCTTTTCTAAGAGCCAAGACCAAAAATTTGATCTCCTATCTCCTCTCTCTTCAAGTCTCCTAGTTGTTAGGGTTGAGTGTGAACCATCAGAGGCACAAGATTTCTGGTGCTTGCTTCCAAAAGCTTTGAAGAAGGATTTTAGATTTGTTTACAATAACAAACCAGTAGGTATGTAATCTTCCTTTATGAATTCTGATTTCATTAGGGTTATTATAGTTTGAGAGTTCATAGTATGTTTCCTAAATGTGAAAGACATAGATCCTCTTAGGTTGCATGTGCCCTAATCATTTAATTGTTAAATGTTTTTCCGCTTAGAGCATTATTTTGTAACATGCGTTTTCCATTAGTGGTATCACAGCATATGACTATCTTTCATCTAATTGCACATTAGTGATTTGAACAAACAAAATTTTTTATTTTTTGGATCTCATGACGTGAGAGTTGATGCTCACAACGTGAGATCTGGAAAAATTCAGTTTTTTCGGTTTTATCCGCCTAATCTGTTTTTGGATGCTTATTATTTGGTAATTATCTATTTTATATCTGCCAAATTTAAATTTGCCTATATATTTGATAATTAATATAAAAGTCTACAAATTAGGAGATAAATCTTTGACTTGAGTAATTATTTAATTGATTAATATAATTAATTTTTTTAGTGTGTAAATGATTAATTTAGATATTGATTAATTCTAATAATTAATGTCAAATCTTAATTGGTTTATTTAAATTAAATTAATTCTTTAATTTCAAAAAATTTAATAAACCTTGTATTTTAGAAAAGTTTTTAAAATACACCGTATACTATATATATATATATATATATATATATATATATATATATATATATATATATATATATACCAGTGTTGCAAATATCGGCCTAGGCGGCCGATTAATCGGCGCCTATGCGCTTGACGGTCCTCAACTGATGACGTTAATAGCTAATCGGCCTCTCTAATCGGACGTGGTCAAAATCGGTCAAAGCCGGAGATTATCGGAGCTAGGCGGGTCTAGGCGCTCTAATTGGTCAAAGCAGGTCAACGAAAATTAAAAACTTTGAGGGGCTAAATTGTCAAAATGTAAAAATTGATGGTAGGGTTCCTTCCAATTAACCCATTCCATCACATTCAATTTTTTTTTCCATTTTGAAATTCTCTCTGTCGGACTGAACAAACGAAAACGCCGCCATGTTCTTCTCTATTCACGGCGTCACCATCTTCTTCTCTATTCACGATGCCGCCATCTTCCTTGTCTGAAGTTCGTATGAAGCACATCAGTTTTGTCTGAAGTTCGTCGTCTTCTGCTGAAGCTTCTGTGTGAGGCTCCGACGCCTTCTGTTCCTCGTCTGGCGCCTTCTGCTCATATTCTGACTTCTCATTCAGGTTAGTCTCCAGTCTCCACTTCTCATTCTTCTATTTGTTGTACAAATTTCAATTTCTAGAAATTATTTGGGGAAGAAAATGGGAGGCTAATTTATGATTTTAGATTAATGTGGTCCTTCTTCCATATGAGATTAATGACATACTTCTGATTTGAAATTATTTTTTGTAAAGAATATGTTAGTTTTTAGTTTCCAGTAAGTGAATTTGTTTAACATGGACTGGGTTGATGGTATCGATGAACCAGGTATGTTCCAACCCTAATTGACTCCTCAGTCCACCATAAAAACATACACTTCCATATGAATCATCGATTAAGTTCTTTTCCACTCAAATTGATTTCAAATTCAATGATTTTGAGAATAGATTGGTGAAATTGGGGTTTCTCTTTTTTTTTTGCCCTAACGTTCTGGTTCTGATTGAGATGATAATGGGAACATTCAAGTAAAAAATGAAAAGAATCATGAAGTTAGAATCACTTAAGCTTCAATTCTAATTTCAAAGTTCTTATGATCTGCAGAACACATGTTGTTTTATGCAAGTGAGAAGTACCCTTTGGAGGATTGTTATTCTACATACATATATGAGGTACTTGATATTGTACTTTTCCTTCTTCCTTTTGGTACTCAAGTTCTTTCATAGAAGATGAATCACAAAGATGCATATAATGTTATGTTCTTGTCTAGCTTATTATCAGTTCTAATGATCACATTTACTCAAAATATTTGTTACCAACTTATAGCATGGAGGTCGTACCAATGCCTATACATCCTCTAAGCACACCAATTACTACTTTGATGTTAATGCTGACTGTTTTAAAGAGGCTTTAGATAGGTACATTTCACTCGTTTTTGGCAATTCTTTAATTAGTTCATGGTATTCCCATTTTGTCCTTGTAGAATTCAACTAATCTGTTTTCTTATCGTGTCTTTTCTTGTATAGTTTTTCACAATTCTTTATCAAACCACTAATGTCATCTGATGCAACTACGAGGGATTTAACAAGTTGGTTGTTCAATTATTGTGTACTTTTATTGATAATCTTTTAGTCACAACCTCTTTCCACTCTTGTATACAGAGAATCAGAAGACTGTTCCTGTAAAACGTGGTCACAAACTGAGAATTACATGGCCAAGGACACCTAGCATTCATCATTAATGTTATATTTATTAACTTGTTAATTTTTTTACTTATATTCTTAGGATTAATGTTATATTTATTAATTTTTTTAATAATTAATGGTCCCCGATTAATCCCCGCCTAGCCGATTAATCCCTTGACCCCAGTCCACCGTCAAGCTACCGGCGAGCGATTTCTGCAACCTTGATATATATATATATATATATATATATATATATATATATATATATATATATATATATATATATATATATAATCAAAAGTTTAATATATATTATATGTATAAGACAAAGTCAGTCAAATCGCTATTACGCCTCATTCATGAAGCTGAACTATAAGGGGGGGGAGGGGGGTATATGGAAACTGCCTATAAAATGGTAGTTGAATGAGTGTCCACTCTCACCACCGCTTCCTTGTTTGGTGGAGGGTCGTTATCCGAACGGATTTGATAGGACATGATCACATTAATAAGTATAATGTTATAAAAGTAACTCAACCTTTTTATAAAATCTCACTCGTAGTTAATTTAGGAAAATGTGAAAAGTATGCTAATCCATAAAATTACACATTATACTTTATAGTAGTTAGTGGAGTGCGTGTGATTAACCGGCACACTAATAGTGACTATAAAGACTAATAATGGGCATCTCGAAAATTATCATTGATTAACAGAGCACGTGTTGTTAACCGGTTCATTAATATGAGATGATAAATGCCATCGAGAGTACCAAGCATATTTGTATGGTTATTCACATATTGTTTGTGATCCTCGGTATCCCAGTCACAAATAGAAGAGCATAATCTGAGATGAAACATTCCATTGATAGATTCAATGAATCTTAAAAGATCTAGGAATTTCATAGTTCGAAATTGGTAAATTGCGTTTACCTACCTTCATAAATTCGCAATAAGATTATGGCATCCCTCTTCTTAGTTGTGAATTGTTATTTTGGATCATAGCCTTAATTATATATTATGGGTTAAAACATTAAGGATTATTGTCATCTAACTAAAACTATTCTTTTTGTCTATAGATGTCTACTCATGGTGATGCTTCTACTCCATCGTGGTCTACCCACAACTCGGGTTTCTCCCTACTCTCTATCGTGTCCAAAGTGAACTTTGATGGCACCAACTACAATGATTGGATGCGAAATATCAAGATGGATCTTTGATTCGAGGGCAAAGAGTATGTCCTTGAAGAAAAACTTGTTGAAATCGATGAAGCCAAAGCTACTCCCGAACAACTAGCCTCTTACAAGAAACACTACGATGATGCAACGAAAGTTTCTTGCATCATTGTCGCTACAATGGCTCCGGAGTTGCATAGGTTCTATGAGGACTACTGGCCATATGAGATGAAAAATAACCTTGTGGAAAAGTACCACAAGAGAGCTTATCAAGAGAAATATAAAGTGGTTAAGTCCCTCATGGCTTGAAAGATGAAAGAGGGAGAGTTTGTGTGCAACCACGTGCAAAGAATGCAAAGATACGTGGTACGCCTTATTAGGCTAAATGTGCATTTTTGATGAGGAGTTGGCCATTGACATGGTCTTGAACTCCTTGCCAAGTTGTCATGATCAGTTCATATTGGCTTATCATTTGAACAACACAGAAGCCGCATTGGCCCAACTCCACAACTTGCTACAGACTGTTGAGTCGGGAATGATTGAAAAGAATCCAGACCCTTCCACTAATGCTCTTGTTCTTGCCAATAGTAAAGGCAAAGGGAAGAAGAGGAAGGCTGCTCCCAAAGCTAACTGGAAGGACAAGGCCCAAGTTGGGTCGTCTAGAAATGACCCAAAGACAAGGCCCAATTCAGACATTCTAGCTGTTAGTGGCCCCAAAGAGGCCATTTGTTTCTATTACAATGACAAGGGCCATTGGAAGAGGAGCTGCCCCAAATACTTACAAGACATCAAGGATGGCAAGGTGAAGCCATCGTCAGCACGTATATACACTATTCAAAATAATAACTCACAATCTACTCGTTCTTGGGTCTTTGATACATGATGTGGGTTTCATATTTGTTCTGACTTGCAGGGGCTAAAAGAAAGTGAGGAGGTGGAGCATGGGAGGATGAATCTGATCATGGGAAATAGGTAACCTTCTCCTGTTACCAAGATTGGGACTTATCATTTTGTGCTTAGTAGTGATGTTAGGATTGGTCATGAATTACCTCGGTAAGCGTTATTATCAGTACATTGCAATGATTTACCGATAACACCCAAAAAAATTGGGAACATCAATGTTGACTACATTCCAACGGATGTTAGGGAAATAAGTTCTTGCCCATTTCGCATGACCAATGAAAGCACTTCACGAGCATTAGGGGTCAGGCAACAGAAGTTTTCTTCAAAAATCAGACACAGTATATGAGTTGGATGTCATCCAGAACAAGGATTTAATGTTCTGCCAGAGACACCTCTTGTGTGCATATACTTGAACACACTTTTAGAAGTATACCCATGATAAGAATCAGGGAATACATGCTCTATGCAAGAACTAACGACATCATCTATATTTGTTATGAACGACACTTCCCTAACTTGTGTGAGAGCTTCTTTTTGTTGGATTAGGTATCTAATCCAATAACTAAATTAGGATATACTTGAATTATTAGCAAAGTCCTTTTGGGTTGCCCTCAAACCTAGTAATTGATTAGGATGACTTTTAGAAAGAGAGACTGATTTATTGATTTATTATATTATTAATAAATAACAATAAATGAATTTATTAATATATTATGAAAATAATATATTGATTAGAAATAGTAATAGTTAATTAAGATCTAATCAGAAATTAATTAGAACTAATTTTGGGATTAATTGAATTAGTTAAAAGTGCAAGGGTCTAATTGTAATTGTTCAATAGTTGAGCAAGAGGTTCCAGAACCTTCCTTGGAAGGGGTGGACGGTTTCTAAGGGTATTCTAGGGCATCTGAAATATTCCTTGCAGATAAATAGGAAGCTGGATAATTACTAATTTGAATTAATATTATTTTATTCAAATTAGGGTTATCTAGGGTTTCCTAATTCAAGTATATATAGACCCTATGAGCTATAATTTTAGGCCACCCCTTTTCTAAGAGCCAAGGCCGAAAATTTGATCCCATCTCTCCTCTGTCTTCAAGTCTCCTAGTTGCTAGGGTTGGGTGTGGACCATCAGAGGCACGCGGTTTCTGGTGCTTGCTTCCAAAAGTTTTGAAGAAGGATTTTTAGATTTGTTTACAATAACAAATCAAGAGGTATGTAATCTTCCTTTATGAATTATGATTTCATTAGGGTTTTTGTAGTTTGATAGCTCATAGTATGTTGCCTTTATGTGAAAGACATAGATCCTCTTAGGTTGCATGTGCCCTAATCATTTAATTGTTAAATATTTTTTTCGCTTAGAGCATTGTTTTGTAACCTACGTTTTCCATCACTTTTAGCCTCATCAGGAACCAGGTACAATAATAGAGATTATCTTCCACGGTCAGACCAAATGCTATAGGGAGGGTCTTGTTGTTCCCGTCAATAGCACCCGCTACAAACATTGTTTTTAGGTAGTCCCCTCTAAGAGGGACACTACCTATGATGATGACATGCAAAAAGCAACCTATAAATGCATGAACCTGTATTTTTTTTTTGAAACAAAAACGAATTAGTTTAGATGTAGAAACATTATCAATTTTAAAGAAACAATAAAAAATGCAAAAAAAAAAAAAACAAATGTACCACCCATCCAATAACCACAAAACAAGGTTCAAAATGATTCGTCAAATCTGTTTTGATGTAAGTGTAAGTATGCGGGTTGGTTCACCTAAGGTTGTGAAGGTAAACAGATAGGATGTTAAAGCTTTCTTTGTGCTCACTCTCTGTGAAACTTACTTTGAAGCAATTATAATAGATAATTACGAATTACTTGGTTGAAGGTAAGGTTCTAAGCATTGCGGGCACACACACAGATATATATATATATATATATATATATATATATATATATATATATATATATATATATATATATATATATATATATATATGGAAATGATCAAATGAGAACACCTAAAAGGTTGAGAACGCGAGAACAAGTATATTCATTTGTGATTCCATGTATTCATTTGTGGAGAAATGATAACTTTTTACGCACAATCAACATGAATATGCTTTTTCTCTTCAAATGAAATTAAAGGCGTAAAAATTTATTATTTCTCCACAAATGAATACATGGAATCACAAATGAATATAATTTGTTCTCGCGTTCTCAATATTTTTGGTGTTCTCATTTGATCATATATATATATATATATATATATATATATATATATATATATATATATATATATATATATGAGACAGAAACTGAGGTTATAATCCGGAATTGGAACTCCGGAACGGATACCACTATTTCGGAATGCTATGTTTGAGAGCATGTGGTCATTTTATAAAAAATGTTATTTTTGTTAAAATGATCATTTATAAGGGTTAGATAACTTAATTTCCCTATAATTAAATAGCTATAAAGGTAGTCGTTTATTTTTCCAAATCTTTCAATCTCGAGCATGAAGATATGTTGTTGACTAAACACCATTTCTATTTACGTGGTCTTTCTATTTTTCACATCTTTTTTGGCTTATGGCCTACTTGATCATGACATAAAGTATCAAATGATCAACCACAAAGCCCTCGTGTTAATTCCAGGCAAACCTTGCTTCAGTTTGATCACATCCCAATCTCGTTTATACCATTAGACGTGCAAATTTAAGTTTACATAATAGGCTTATTTTATACAAGTAAAGTTTTTCATATTTCATAAAAAATCTTATTTACAAATCTATTTCTTGATTTTATAAAATCATTATATTTGACTTAATACATAATTAAAAGAAATTTGCATGAATATTAATCGTACATATAGAAGTATCTTTCAATAAATCCAAAACCAAAATCAAAAGTTGGTAGTTGATACCATAAACAAAATCAAACATTTAGGTCTTTTACAAAATATTATTGTTATAAAAAAATTGAGTACCTTACGGTGATGTGTAACGAGTTTAGTGGGTTACATAACGAGTATCTTGTGACAACACCCAACGAGTACGGTGAGCCGCATAACGAGTATTATGTGACAATATTCTTTGATGATAATTGATAACTTATTATTGAATTTTTATTTATGGGATAGGTTGAGGAGTCGTAAAACCATTGTCCAAATTGTTAGTTTAAATAATGGTTTAAGTAACTATAATGCTACATTCGATTATTACTTATTTGTATTATTGTAACAAAGTTATATTGATTTCTAAATAGCCAATGAGTAACTATAAGGTCATATTTGGCAAAATTGAGCGGTTAAAATTATCACGCGTATATGATTGATATATCGAATCTCATAACGAGTACTTTGAAACTATAAACAAGTATTTAGAGAGATGGTGTGATTGAGAATTATTGAGCATTTATCGTTCAACTTGTGGAGTATAATAAATCATTGTCATGAAATTCATATTATTGACAAATGTAATTAAGAAATCAAGTTTGAGTGATTGTCGAGTAAATTTGAGTGACATTGAGAGATTGAATTGCGAGTTAATAACGCGATTAATTATCATTGTTGTAATTTTATGTATATGATCCTTTATGATATCTTCTTGTATCTTGTTTATTAACATAATGTACACCAAGAGATTTTATATATTTAAAACGGAAATTTTGGGTGTATTTTGTGTTAAAAAGTCAGGTGTTACATTGAACTTGACAGGAACACACACACACACACACACACTGTAAAAGAACCGAGATTCAGGATATTTATGTTGTAGATTGTTATTTTGATGTCAAGGGCATTTTGGTCCTTTTGGTGATATTTGGATTTGTAGAATGATGTTAGATATATTTAATGCATTTATCTTATGTTTTGAAGTTGTAAGACTGTGTTATTTTGATTGGAGAATGGAATGGAATTGATATATGCAAGTTTGGGATTGAATGACATTGAAAACGGGGTGAAATTGTTGATTCCAGCTCCACCATAGTGCAATGAGAGGCTTGTCGTGGCGCAATGGTGAACCGGTGATTTTGGTGAATCCTCTTTCGTAGGTCGTGGGCAATGTGCTTTGATCCACGGGGCGGTATATGTGTATCGCGGCGTGGTGGTAAAAGTAGGTTGCCATGCGTATTGGTCGCCATAACATGGTAAAAGGAAGAACACAAAGTCAGTTGATGCATCGTGATGCGGTGGAAGCCTGGCCACGATGCGGTTTCGAGCAAATCAAGTTTGTGTTTAGAGCTCATTCTTGTCATAAGCAAACCCCAAACCCTAGAGAGATGGTCTCCAGCGATTCCAAGGAAAAGGAAAGTGTAACAATTGGTAATTTTAGGTCAAATTCGTCGGCTGAACCACCACGAACCATGTTATATTAAGACCTAATCTATGTAATTTGTGTTAAGAAAGTATATTAAAGATATATTATACTCATAATCACTTTCAGAATGTCTCAATTTGTTCAACAAACTGTCTATAGTTAAAGACCGAAACAAAAACCACAAAAATTAATACTAATTGTTGCGCTAAAAATAAATTTTTTGCATCGAGTATACTTAGGACCAATTTATGATCAAATTGGATAGATTATACTGTCAAGACTTTGTGGATATAAAGAAGGTCAAAAACGGAAGTCTTATGCAAAAGTTGCGTCAATTTTAAAAAACCAAATTAGTATAATATTGGTTTTCTTAATAATGAAAAAACGAATTGATCCGTTAAGGTACTTGGACATCTCATATGGAAATTCTGAAAACGTTTCTGAACTCAGACATAAGTCTAATATTTGATTTCATATTCAAGATATTTTTAACCCGTGAATTTATCAAATTCGTGAAAAACTGTTGAATCGGGACGAATTAAACACAAAACTTTAAACATCTTTCTCGGAGTTCTACATATCGGATTTAAGATTCGTCTGAGTTTTTGAAATCCTCATACTTGAGACTATCATTTGCCACTTTCGTAAAAATTATTAGATATCAGGATTGATGGCATGCGAATTGATGAAGCTAGGGAGTGACACCATTTGATGTCACAAGGGTAACATCACCTTTCAAGTACAATAATGGATGTATAATTGAGCTTAAAGTCTTGCCATTGTTTCTTTCACTCTTCCTCCATATCTCTCTCAAATCATTCTCTCTCCAGATCAAAACCCTCTCTCTTTCTTTGCTCTTGGTCAAGACACCTCCCACCCAAGGTAGGTGATTCTCCGACCACCGAAGAGGTTGCCGCCTCTCCTCTTTCTTTGCCTTCCTTTCATCGATTGTAGTTGCCAAAACCCCCACCCACTGTTGTGTTTCTTCCGTTCCTCCCTATCTTCGCGTTTTTGCTACCAGAATAGAAACAAAACCAACGAGGAGGTTGTCGGAGCATCCCATCGCCACCACTATTATCGATAACAACTACCACCGCCTGGCTTCACTTCTTCTTGACCCTCCCATAGACCTTGTTGTTGTTTCCCTTGGTTTACTATCGACGATGATGAAAGCAAACACGAGGAGGGTCGTCGAGATCAGTTGTCCCCCTCCTTTTCACGATGGATCAACCACCACTAAGCCACCCTTGTGTTGCCTTCGTTCTTTCTTCTTCTTGATCATCTAAGGACCAAAACAGCCACTCTCGTTAGTTAAGTTACAAAATAGTCCCAGTGATTCTTCAAGGTCCTAGAGGTGTTGATTTTTGGTTTCTCACGTAAACCTTCACAAAAACGATCCATCTTTCGAGTCTAGATCGAAATCACGCATCAAAGGTGAGTCTTTATGGCCCTATTTTATGTTTTATTGATTTTGGGGGAAGATACATACTTGTTTTATGTTCATAATGTTTGTTCACATTATGTGTTCATGTTATGGATGTATATCTAGTTGACTACAAGTTTTGTTGTGTAGCATCCCGTTTATTAAATAAATAAATATATAAAGATTAATAAATGAATAGTAGTCCTAAAGTCCATAATATTTAGCGGGGTGTTGGTTTTGGGGAGCCAAATAATACAATTTGGATTTTCGGGGGTTAAAGTGTAATTTCGAGATTTATTTTGTAAAGATTTTCAGAAGTCAGGGGGTGTTTGGTGAATATTGGACCTAAATTGAAATGAGTTGGGAATGCTGAGGGCTAAATTGGTAAATGTTGGATTTAATTTGAAAGGATTTTTAAAGATAAGGGCTGCTTGGTAATTATTAGGACTTATTATGAAGGGAATTATGGAAGCAAGGGCTAAAAGGTAAATTTTGGGCTTAGTTTGAAAATAAATCTTGTGAGGAGGGGCTGAACTTGTAAAAACGCTCAAATGTTTGAAAGAGGACACGGGTTAAACCGATACCCCCTCCCCCGCTCGATCCTTGATGAAACCCTAACCCTAAGTCGCTATACCTCCAGCCGCCACCACCATGTGTAGCATCTTCAGCCGCCACCATGAGAAGCTCCAAGGCTGCCGCCTGCTGCCTCGCCGATGAGCGCCACGATAAAAGCTGCTACCGGAGACGTGGTGAGAAGCCGGAAGAGCCACCGAGACCCACAAACGAAGCTGTGAACGCTGCTGTTTGAGTCATGGACGACCGGAGTCACTCGGTAAGCTAGCCGCAACCCGACTTTTCCTTTTCCTTGTTCTTTCCGGCATGTGTGACGTGGGAAAACACTATTACCGCCGCTGCCGGCCTCAGCCGTCTGTTCCATTGACTTCGACATTGATAGCCGTCAAGTCGGTGGCTGAGGGATGTTGTTTCTCGTCATTTTTTGCGTGTGATGTTGTTGGGACTCGCAAAGAGCGTTGGTCGGAAGTAAGGCGCACCACCATGGCAACCAACCATGGTGGCTGTCGTTTTCTGTCGTATCTTGCCACCACCAGCCACAGTGGAGGTGGCTATGGGTGTGTGTATGAGTGTGTTTTCGAGCATGCTAGTTGCTTTCGGTGTTTGCGGTGTTGTATGCACGAGTTTTTGGCCGGAAACCCACCGCCACCACCACGAGGTGGTGGCTGCCACCGCTTGCTGCCGCGTGGGTGGCTGTATGTGTGTCGTTTGGTGTGTGTGAGTACGTTTCTTTTTTGATGGGTTGTTGATTGGGTGATTTGGTCGGAGAAAAGTCAAGGAAAACCACCACCACCACCGTGAGGTGGTGGATGCCGCCGTAAGCCGCCGTCGACCACCACCGCCCGAGGTGGCAGTGGGTGGTGCTCGACATAGTGAAACTCGAATCGGCCCAATAGCTTGATCTTGGACTTCATTGACTTGTGTTTGGGTTGGAAACCCTAATTAGGGTTTAGAAAACCGTAATTTTGGAAATGATAGTTTGGGATTTGCCGGGACCCACGTCTGTACTGTTAGACTGGAATTTTGATTTATGTCCAACTACATTATATGAATGGCCTAGTGGAGTGATGGACTTAATGGATTAAGTCCTTAATGGGTTAAGTCCTTAATAGGTTAATTAAGAACACTTAACCCTAATCGTCATTTCATGTGAGAAACCCTAATTTTGGTTGGGCCTTGAGTTGGGCCTCTCTGTTGGGCTTTGGTGATTGGGATATTGATGGGCCATCCAAGAACAAATTATATGGACTAGAATATTTGGGGTGGGCTTTAGGATAAGGCCCATTGGAAAGGCTTGGGCCCAATTTAGACAATTAGGTCATAGATGGGCCATTCTTGGGCCTTGGTGATTATGAGATATTGGACCACCAGAATGCCAAGTATTTGGACTAGAATAAATGGTTGAGCCTTAAGGTAAGACCATGTGAGGAGTTTGGGCCCAATTTGGAAAATTAGGCCATAGTTGGGCCTTGGTTGATTATTTGACTTTTGGGCCTTCAGAGTATGAGTTTGGCCCTTAATCTTGGACCAAGCTAGGTTAGGGGTAAAATGGTCATTTTACCCCAAGTGGGGATTTTAGAGTTATGCATAGGAATCCCAAATGGTTAATTGGGTTTTGTTTTGATGTTGATAGCTTGCGGATCTGTCAGCCAGCAGCCCGAGATTTATTCGCGAGACTTCAGCAGTGCGATGTGAGTTTTCCTCCAGTAGGAATGGGTCGAAGGCACCAATGCTGACCCGTTTATGTATGTTAGCGTATTCCGGACTTAGGTCCGATTCCGGGGTTAGCCCGATGTAGATTATATGTTTCCGGACTTTGGTCCGATGCCGGGGAAAGCCCGAGGAATGTTTGTATGCTTGATGTCTTCATGATTCTTGCATGTGTTTATTTATATGTTCCGGACTTCTGTCCGATACCGGGGCAAGCCCGAGGAATGTTTAGCTTATACGTTATGTGTTATGTGTTCCGGACTTCAGTCCGATGCCGGGGCAAGCCCGAGAAATGTTAAGCTTATATGTTATGTGTTATGTGTTCCGGACTTCGGTCTGATGTCGGGGAAAGCCCGAGGAACGTTTATATGTTTATGTTATGTGCTTATGTTATATGTTTGTTGATATGTTATATGTATACCGGACTTCGGTCCGATGCCGGGCGGGGCCCGATGCTAGATGCGGTCTGATGTCGGGCGGGGCCCACGATATGTTGATATGGTGATATGTGATTATGTGATATGTGTATGGTATGTGGTAGTTTGGGGAGACTCACTATGCTTCGTGCTTACAGTTTTCAGTTTGGTTTCACGTACTTCCAGTAGCCAGGGAAAGAGCTCGGGATGATTGCAGTGCACACACCATTTGTTCAGCCTGAGATATTTATACTCTGATATATTTGACAGATGTTATGATATTTTTGAGATACACGATTTATGATTTTTTGTATGATGAATGATATTTATGGTTTTATTAATGATTTAAAATGAAAAATTTAGACTGTATTTTTAGGATGTTTCATGTTGGGTCATTTTGATTATATACATATAAGTGATATGCTAAAAATACTAGTAAAACATGTTAACCTTTGTAACTCATTTTGAAGTAATAAAGAGGAATTATGTGAATATTATGTGCTTATCTGCTTAATTATTATGATTAATGAATTAAGAATAAAAATAAGCGTCGAAAATAAATATTAGATAACGCCGATATCTAAGGATAAAGCTGTAAAGAATCTAGTTAGAAACATTTAGGCGAAAACCTCACCGAATTCCGAGTTATAACGAAGAAGTTATGACCTGTCGAAGTTTCGCGACAAAACCGGCACGACACCGAATGACGTAAAAAATGAGTTTTTGATAAACTACTTTTTAGCCTTGGTGATCTAAATAAAAGTCGTAGTGTTCGTTAAACCGAGAGTATGCGTAAAAAGAACGCCCAAATCTGACTTCATATGAGTTAGTTATGATTTTTCTAAGTTTCAGCTTAGCAGTAGACAACTAAAAACTCGAATTTTAGATCGAGTGATTTTTTGCCAACACAATCTAAACGAGAATCGAAAGTCTCGTGAATAGTAGTACAACGGTAAAAAGACAGACGGAAACGGACGTCGGATGAAGAAGTTATGAATTTTTAACGGATTTTCCTCTCCCGGTCTGTTAAAAATAATAATAATAAAAATAAATTCAAAATTAGCCGACGAAGTCTAAACGAAAATTGTAGAGATTAGTCTCACCTACGCGTAGATATAAAGAACGTCGAAAACGGAGCTCGTATGAGGAAGATATGATTTTCTGAAGTTTTTAAATAATTAAAATATATAAATTTTATTATTTATTCGGATAATATCCGAAGAGCTGACTCATCCCATCTGATCCGAAGGGTACGCCCCGCGTAACCTTTGAGTACGCCCAGCGTACTCCGGCCTTGTGTGGTCCGAGAGAGAGTCGCGTAGCACCACCCGAAGCTCGCCACGTAGCAGTCTTATCCGAACTACGCCCAACGTAAGGCTTGGTACGCCCATCATACGCATGAAAGAGGCATTACGCCCCGCATACTTGCGAGTTACGCCCAGTGTAACCCCGAAGTTCAGCCCTATAAATACGAGACGAGGCCTCCGAGTTTGTTGCCCAATATTTCTTCTCTCCCCCCTTATATTTCTTTCTTCTTGGCAATTTATACCCCCGAAGCCCCGGTATCATTCCCGAGACCTGAAGCAAGTCCCGAAGCCCCAAAGATCCCGAGAAGTAAAGTTTCCGAGCCGAAACTCTGCCCGTGAGAAGCCCGGTTTTCAAGAAAAGCATCTCGATTTTATTGGAAAAGATTATTTTAAGAGACGAGGTGCTGTCCGATCATCGTCTTATCAAGTGAGTGTATATTCATTTTCTTCTAAGACATAGATATGAAGTATTCTTTATAAAACACGTGCTATGTGTTTATATATTATTTGTTTATTTGAACTAGTTGTTGAATGGATGTTTTGTACAGGTTTTAAGCTGTATATATTTTATCTACTAATATGTTGGGTAGAACATGGGTAGACAGTTGGTGTGTGATGAAATAAAATGATGAGAGGCCTCGTTGTTGTTGCTGATTCAGTCATCTAGCAGACTTTAGATGACGACCACGGACTTTTCTAGACAGTCCAGTGGAAAGCTAGCAGGCTCATAACCTGTAGGTGTTAATGAACTTGGGTGTTTATTTGCTGTACTCCATCCCCCTCATGGTTGCCTTTAGGACATTTATTGTGGAGGAAACCCTTTCGCAGTAATGTCCACCCCGATGAAAATCCTTAGACTAGGTCCCTTGTGATAGTTGTTCTAGGGACATAAAGTGAGGATAACGGGAATGGGTAATCGGGTTATTGTTGGTTGATGAACTAAATATAATTATTTATTGTGGGTTGAAAACCCTATATGCTCACCAGGCTCCCAAGCCTGACCCACTCAGTTTTTCTGTGTATTACAGGTAGTGGCACGAGAGCATAAGTTGGATGACTTGTCAAGATATTTTGGATTATAGACCATACTTGAATATAACTGTTGTAAGGTCTATTTTGTATTGTTTATGCTTTTGGTCTGTATCGAAACATGACATCCCGAGTTTTGATATATAATGAAAATACATTTCTTTAAGAAAGCTTTGATAAACTTTATTTTATCATGTTTTGTTTTGGGGACAAATTTCCGCAACTCTTTTAAATCAATGGATTTACTCTGAAATTATTTTAAAAGCATAGATGAAACCGGTCTTTTTTCTGGCCGTGATTTTGGGGATGTCACACTTGGTATCAGAGCATTAGTTTAAGCGAACTAGGAATTTGTAGGATTTCTAGACTTAAACTTAGAATGCTAAGTGATGATTGTGAGATGAGTGTCTACCATATTTTAGATACGAGCACTAGTTTATTTTAGGAAAGATGCCTAAAATGCTCTTATGTGCTAAATGCTATATGTTTGCCATATTTGCCATTATTTGTTTGGATCTATGGTCTGTTGCCGACCGGATCTGGAAACCTTATGTGTGTAGGATTCTAAGCGTACGATTACGATATTAGAACTAACATGTAAACGTTTCGGAGTGATAAGGAGAATTTAAAATACCTATCGAGGATAAAGATCTAAATTCGCCTTATTCGGTGTATAGATAAAAAAAGGCAAGAACACGAAGTGGAGTAGGAAACGCAAATGAAAACAGGAATCAACAGCCGCAACCGATACTTGAGCAAGTACCTATTGCAGGAGCTGCACCTGAGCCAATGACTATGGCTGGGGTACAAGCAATGATGCAGATGATGTTGGATCGCCAAATGGAAGAGACAAGGCGATTACCACAACAGAATAGGGAAAAAACCACGATGCCTGTTGAACAGCCCGAAATGAATGAAGGGCAGTCGGATGAAATAGCAATTCCGGAATGTGGCTCCGGGAAGTGTTTCTGGAATAGTGTCAGGAATCTATGCCCGTACTAAATGCCATTATATAAAGGAATTCAAGCATCCAAACTCTTTACCTTGTTAAATTTACTAATAAAAATTCATTTCTCATAATCCAAATGAAATACTGCGATTGTGGCTCTCAAGGTATTATAAGGACATCAACTACTAGAAATAACCATAGACGGATTTTTTTACGTTTGTCCTAAAGAGGTATGTGAGTTATCATTTCATAAATTTTCTTTTAATTAATATTAATTTACACAATATACGTCATGTGTTTGATCTTAAATTTTCAGGGACCACAGTCTGGTTTTATCTGTAAGCTTTATGTTCATCAACTAAGTTTCTGCAACGCTTATTACTTAATCTATGTAATATGTAATGTTTGTGTGTTTGTTTATTATTACTATGGTACTTGTAAACTATGTTTTTTTCTATCTTTGTAATATGTAACAAATATCAGGGAAATAATAATATTTTCCATTACACACTGCAAATCAATTACAAACATAATTAATTGCAATTACATTGGCAATAAAACAGACATCAAAGGGTCTGGTATTTCCCATTCTGATGGAGGGGAAGAGGGTGCATGGTTTATGTCTGGTAGGCAGTCTGAAACACATCAGCCTGATAATATATCCGAACTCTATCAGGTAATTCATGGATGTTCGAAGGACGTGATGCTGCAATAGCATGACCTCACGCTATACCCAGACTGCGCCATTTCCCACATAAACATGTATGACGGTTCACATCAATAACATAAATTTTTTAAAAATCAAAAACTCGATAAATATCGGATGGGAGCGAAGACGGAATCTCTGGCGGGATCTTTGTTGCTTGCCACCGAACAAACTTTCGCATCCTTTTATGAAGCACCATTTCAGCATACGAGGTGACTACATTAGTCAACCTCCCTGAAAAGTAAATATGATCAAATAAGGTTCTTGTACAAGTAAATAAATAATTTAATATTGCACCAGGTATTTTACATGCCATTAAACTGCGTTCAACGAAAGTCCATTGAATGTAGTCACAAATTGCCTCGGTAAGCGTTATTATTGGTACATTGCATTGATTTACCGATAACACCCAAAAAAATTAGGAACATCAATGTTGACTACATTCCAACGGATGTTAGGGAAATAAGCTCTTGACCATTTCGCATGACCGATGTTGGCAAACACTTCACGAGCATTAGGGGTCAGCCAACAGAAGTTTTCTTCAAAAATCAGACACAGTATATGAGTTGGATGTCATCCAGAACAAGGATTTAATGTTCTGCCAGAGACGCCTCTTGTGCGCATATACTTGAACGCGTTTTTAGAAGTATACCCATGATAAGAATCAGGGAATACATGTTCTATGCAAGAACTAACAACGTCGTCCATATTTGTTATAAACGACACTTCCCTAACTTGTCTGAGAGTTTCTTTTTGTTGGATTAGGTGTCTAAGCCAATAACTGAACTAGTATATACTTGAATTATTATCAAAGTCATTTTAGGTTGCCCTGAAACCTAGTAATTGAATAGGATGACTTTTAGAGAAAAAGACTGATTTATTGATTTATTATATGATTATTAAATAGCAATAAATGAATTTATTAATATATTATGAAAATAATATATTAATTAGAAATAGTAATATTTAATTAAGAATTAATCAGAAATTAATTAGAATTAATTTTGGGATTAATCGAATTAATTAAAAGTGCAAGGGTCTAATTGTAATTGTTCAATAGTTGAGCAAGTGGTTCCAGAACCTTCCTTGGAAGGGGTGGACAGTTTCTAAGGGTATTCTAGGGCATCTGGAATTTTCCTTGCATATAAGTAGGATGCTGGATAATCACCAATTTGAATTGATATTATTTGATTCAAATTAGTGTTATCCAGGGTTTCCTAATTCAAGTATAAATAGACCCTATGAGCTACAATTTTCAGCCACTCCTTTTCTAAGAGCCAAGACCAAAAATTTGATCTCCTATCTCCTCTCTCTTCAAGTCTCCTAGTTGTTAGGGTTGAGTGTGAACCATCAGAGGCACAAGATTTCTGGTGCTTGCTTCCAAAAGCTTTGAAGAAGGATTTTAGATTTGTTTACAATAACAAACCAGTAGGTATGTAATCTTCCTTTATGAATTCTGATTTCATTAGGGTTATTATAGTTTGAGAGTTCATAGTATGTTTCCTAAATGTGAAAGACATAGATCCTCTTAGGTTGCATGTGCCCTAATCATTTAATTGTTAAATGTTTTTCCGCTTAGAGCATTATTTTGTAACATGCGTTTTCCATTAGTGGTATCACAGCATATGACTATCTTTCATCTAATTGCACGTTAGTGATTTGAACAAACAAAATTTTTTATTTTTTGGATCTCATGACGTGAGAGTTGATGCTCACAACGTGAGATCTGGAAAAATTCAGTTTTTTCGGTTTTATCCGCCTAATCTGTTTTTGGATGCTTATTATTTGGTAATTATCTATTTTATATCTGCCAAATTTAAATTTGCCTATATATTTGATAATTAATATAAAAGTCTACAAATTAGGAGATAAATCTTTGACTTGAGTAATTATTTAATTGATTAATATAATTAATTTTTTTAGTGTGTAAATGATTAATTTAGATATTGATTAATTCTAATAATTAATGTCAAATCTTAATTGGTTTATTTAAATTAAATTAATTCTTTAATTTCAAAAAATTTAATAAACCTTGTATTTTAGAAAAGTTTTTAAAATACACCGTATACTATATATATATATATATATATATATATATATATATATATATATATATATATATATATATATATATATATATATATATATATACCAGTGTTGCAAATATCGGCCTAGGCGGCCGATTAATCGGCGCCTATGCGCTTGACGGTCCTCAACTGATGACGTTAATAGCTAATCGGCCTCTCTAATCGGACGTGGTCAAAATCGGTCAAAGCCGGAGATTATCGGAGCTAGGCGGGTCTAGGCGCTCTAATTGGTCAAAGCAGGTCAACGAAAATTAAAAACTTTGAGGGGCTAAATTGTCAAAATGTAAAAATTGATGGTAGGGTTCCTTCCAATTAACCCATTCCATCACATTCAATTTTTTTTTCCATTTTGAAATTCTCTCTGTCGGACTGAACAAACGAAAACGCCGCCATGTTCTTCTCTATTCACGGCGTCACCATCTTCTTCTCTATTCACGATGCCGCCATCTTCCTTGTCTGAAGTTCGTATGAAGCACATCAGTTTTGTCTGAAGTTCGTCGTCTTCTGCTGAAGCTTCTGTGTGAGGCTCCGACGCCTTCTGTTCCTCGTCTGGCGCCTTCTGCTCATATTCTGACTTCTCATTCAGGTTAGTCTCCAGTCTCCACTTCTCATTCTTCTATTTGTTGTACAAATTTCAATTTCTAGAAATTATTTGGGGAAGAAAATGGGAGGCTAATTTATGATTTTAGATTAATGTGGTCCTTCTTCCATATGAGATTAATGACATACTTCTGATTTGAAATTATTTTTTGTAAAGAATATGTTAGTTTTTAGTTTCCAGTAAGTGAATTTGTTTAACATGGACTGGGTTGATGGTATCGATGAACCAGGTATGTTCCAACCCTAATTGACTCCTCAGTCCACCATAAAAACATACACTTCCATATGAATCATCGATTAAGTTCTTTTCCACTCAAATTGATTTCAAATTCAATGATTTTGAGAATAGATTGGTGAAATTGGGGTTTCTCTTTTTTTTTGCCCTAACGTTCTGGTTCTGATTGAGATGATAATGGGAACATTCAAGTAAAAAATGAAAAGAATCATGAAGTTAGAATCACTTAAGCTTCAATTCTAATTTCAAAGTTCTTATGATCTGCAGAACACATGTTGTTTTATGCAAGTGAGAAGTACCCTTTGGAGGATTGTTATTCTACATACATATATGAGGTACTTGATATTGTACTTTTCCTTCTTCCTTTTGGTACTCAAGTTCTTTCATAGAAGATGAATCACAAAGATGCATATAATGTTATGTTCTTGTCTAGCTTATTATCAGTTCTAATGATCACATTTACTCAAAATATTTGTTACCAACTTATAGCATGGAGGTCGTACCAATGCCTATACATCCTCTAAGCACACCAATTACTACTTTGATGTTAATGCTGACTGTTTTAAAGAGGCTTTAGATAGGTACATTTCACTCGTTTTTGGCAATTCTTTAATTAGTTCATGGTATTCCCATTTTGTCCTTGTAGAATTCAACTAATCTGTTTTCTTATCGTGTCTTTTCTTGTATAGTTTTTCACAATTCTTTATCAAACCACTAATGTCATCTGATGCAACTACGAGGGATTTAACAAGTTGGTTGTTCAATTATTGTGTACTTTTATTGATAATCTTTTAGTCACAACCTCTTTCCACTCTTGTATACAGAGAATCAGAAGACTGTTCCTGTAAAACGTGGTCACAAACTGAGAATTACATGGCCAAGGACACCTAGCATTCATCATTAATGTTATATTTATTAACTTGTTAATTTTTTTACTTATATTCTTAGGATTAATGTTATATTTATTAATTTTTTTAATAATTAATGGTCCCCGATTAATCCCCGCCTAGCCGATTAATCCCTTGACCCCAGTCCACCGTCAAGCTACCGGCGAGCGATTTCTGCAACCTTGATATATATATATATATATATATATATATATATATATATATATATATATATAATCAAAAGTTTAATATATATTATATGTATAAGACAAAGTCAGTCAAATCGCTATTACGCCTCATTCATGAAGCTGAACTATAAGGGGGGAGGGGGGTATATGGAAACTGCCTATAAAATGGTAGTTGAATGGGTGTCCACTCTCACCACCGCTTCCTTGTTTGGTGGAGGGTCGTTATCCGAACGGATTTGATAGGACATGATCACATTAATAAGTATAATGTTATAAAAGTAACTCAACCTTTTTATAAAATCTCACTCGTAGTTAATTTAGGAAAATGTGAAAAGTATGCTAATCCATAAAATTACACATTATACTTTATAGTAGTTAGTGGAGTGCGTGTGATTAACCGGCACACTAATAGTGACTATAAAGACTAATAATGGGCATCTCGAAAATTATCATTGATTAACAGAGCACGTGTTGTTAACCGGTTCATTAATATGAGATGATAAATGCCATCGAGAGTACCAAGCATATTTGTATGGTTATTCACATATTGTTTGTGATCCTCGGTATCCCAGTCACAAATAGAAGAGCATAATCTGAGATGAAACATTCCATTGATAGATTCAATGAATCTTAAAAGATCTAGGAATTTCATAGTTCGAAATTGGTAAATTGCGTTTACCTACCTTCATAAATTCGCAATAAGATTATGGCATCCCTCTTCTTAGTTGTGAATTGTTATTTTGGATCATAGCCTTAATTATATATTATGGGTTAAAACATTAAGGATTATTGTCATCTAACTAAAACTATTCTTTTTGTCTATAGATGTCTACTCATGGTGATGCTTCTACTCCATCGTGGTCTACCCACCACTCGGGTTTCTCCCTACTCTCTATCGTGTCCAAAGTGAACTTTGATGGCACCAACTACAATGATTGGATGCGAAATATCAAGATGGATCTTTGATTCGAGGGCAAAGAGTATGTCCTTGAAGAAAAACTTGTTGAAATCGATGAAGCCAAAGCTACTCCCGAACAACTAGCCTCCTACAAGAAACACTACGATGATGCAACGAAAGTTTCTTGCATCATTGTCGCTACAATGGCTCCGGAGTTGCATAGGTTCTATGAGGACTACTGGCCATATGAGATGAAAAATAACCTTGTGGAAAAGTACCACAAGAGAGCTTATCAAGAGAAATATAAAGTGGTTAAGTCCCTCATGGCTTGAAAGATGAAAGAGGGAGAGTTTGTGTGCAACCACGTGCAAAGAATGCAAAGATACGTGGTACGCCTTGTTAGGCTAAATGTGCATTTTTGATGAGGAGTTGGCCATTGACATGGTCTTGAACTCCTTGCCAAGTTGTCATGATCAGTTCATATTGGCTTATCATTTGAACAACACAGAAGCCGCATTGGCCCAACTCCACAACTTGCTACAGACTGTTGAGTCGGGAATGATTGAAAAGAATCCAGACCCTTCCACTAATGCTCTTGTTCTTGCCAATAGTAAAGGCAAAGGGAAGAAGAGGAAGGCTGCTCCCAAAGCTAACTGGAAGGACAAGGCCCAAGTTGGGTCGTCTAGAAATGACCCAAAGACAAGGCCCAATTCAGACATTCCAGCTGTTAGTGGCCCCAAAGAGGCCATTTGTTTCTATTACAATGACAAGGGCCATTGGAAGAGGAGCTGCCCCAAATACTTACAAGACATCAAGGATGGCAAGGTGAAGCCATCGTCAGCACGTATATACACTATTCAAAATAATAACTCACAATCTACTCGTTCTTGGGTCTTTGATACATGATGTGGGTTTCATATTTGTTCTGACTTGCAGGGGCTAAAAGAAAGTGAGGAGGTGGAGCATGGGAGGATGAATCTGATCATGGGAAATATGTAACCTTCTCCTGTTACCAAGATTGGGACTTATCATTTTGTGCTTAGTAGTGATGTTAGGATTGGTCATGAATTACCTCGGTAAGCGTTATTATCAGTACATTGCAATGATTTACCGATAACACCCAAAAAAATTGGGAACATCAATGTTGACTACATTCCAACGGATGTTAGGGAAATAAGTTCTTGCCCATTTCGCATGACCAATGAAAGCACTTCACGAGCATTAGGGGTCAGGCAACAGAAGTTTTCTTCAAAAATCAGACACAGTATATGAGTTGGATGTCATCCAGAACAAGGATTTAATGTTCTGCCAGAGACACCTCTTGTGTGCATATACTTGAACACACTTTTAGAA